>NW_026535814.1:2085000-3417500 GCF_028551555.1 Melozone crissalis
AGTAATTGCAAAATCACTGTTATGGATGTGTTCAAATATTTTAAGTTTCCTTACATTGTTGTTTTGTGTTACTATGAGTTCAATATCTTATTATTATATGAATGCAAATATTTTCTTAAGTTTCTTTGGATTGTAGATAGTGATCTGTCATTTGTGACCAATGAAGATAAAGATAAATATACCTGCAGTCTCCTTTGTCTCCTTGTTGTTTGTCATTTTTATCACAGTCTTACATCCACTCTTACATTCTCTTACAACCATCTTAAATATTTTTAATCCTAAAGATTAAAATCAAACCAAAGGCAGCCAGTGTGTCAAATGCAACTTTTTAAAATGGCAATAGTTGCTTTACAAACTCATATTCCAGCAAGCTGCTGACAGACTACTTTCACAATATTGATGGCTTAACTGTAATTCTTTGAGAAACATAATCAATGAAACACTTGTCTTGAAAATGCTGCTTTGTCTGTTAACAAACAAGAATCTGCTGGTTGCTTTGTTAATTATTTGCACTGTTGGATAATATTTTTAGTGGAATTAAGTTTCTACCTTTTTAATGAAATTCTCTCTCTCAAAGGCATTTATTTTACTGGGCTTGAATTTTACTCTGGAACTTACTAATGTAAGCCTGGTTAGGGGAAGTGCCAAGGACGTGCCTAAAATATTAGGAATAGCAAAGTCTGCTGTGCTGCTTATTCCTGAGGAAGCTGCCAATTCACAGGTCAGTAGCCTGGTTGTGATGTCATGTTCCTACCACAGAAGAAAGGTACACTTCACTGCAGAAGATACCTGTTCTAAAAGTCAGTGAAGTTTTCATTGTAATCAATATGATGGAAGAGATCCTTCCTGTTAGTGCTTGCACTGTCTGTTTTTCTTTCCTCTGATAAAAATTCTTATAGAAACATTTTAATACAACTGGAAAAGGTGTCTTCATATGTAAAATGTAAGTAATATAAGTATTTACATGAAAGGGGACTTAAAAGAAAATAAGTAAATCTGGATGATGTTTCCATAAGTACTGCAACCCCAAAGCAGAAAATAGCATGAATTCAGTATTATGTGCAAAAAGAGATGGAATATATGTTGGGTGTTAACGCAGATGTCTGTAAATTTGGTAATCGAGTGATAAATTTTCCATTTATCTATTTTGTATGAGAGTGAGAAAAGATAATTTTCCTACTTTGATATGGTATATATGCTACCATTCCATTTTTTTTATGTCTGGCAAAGGCATTAACTCTTAAAGGTTTTAACTCTTAAATTTTATTGAAGTTTTTATTTAATTATTTTAATTATCTTTAAGAATTTTTGTAGTTTTTAATTTACAATGAAACTTAAGTCAGATAGTCTTTCTGAATACACTGTTTTCAGAAAGACTATCATATACTATATACTACTATACATCCATTAATCATTGGTTTTTGAATATGCAAATTATCTTCACTCCTTTGCTCCTCAGAGAAAAAGCAAAGTAGATCACAGTAGCAAGAATAATTTTGTGTACAATGTCATGCGGTAACAACTTGCTTTTCACTGGATATATAATTAATACCTTATTTTAGACCTAATTATATGTATATATCTATATATGTAGAGAGAGAGTAGTACAGTTATTACCTGTGAGCACTGAGGGCAGGCTGGATTTATTTTTCTTCTAAACAAGAGACACAGATTGTATTCACTGTTTTCAGTACTGAAATGTCACTCATACTTGGTCTTTTTCCCTGCAATCTAATTGCCAGAAATCTAAAATTTGAAAGTATTATTAAAGAGTTTGTATGAGCTCTTTCAAGAGAGCATATTTATATGTCCGTAGATAAATGCACATATATTTATGTATATGCATGCATCCTTATTGTAAGATGCCCATTTTACAAAAGGTACTATGCTTTCACGTATGTTATTGTTCATTTTTTATTCCATTTTCTGATAAAATCTACTATGTTTTCACAGGTTGGCTTTGAATCTGTGATATTACGACTTACAAACATTGTAGCAGGGACAGGCCATGCTGTCATAACCAGAAGAGGAGTTTATGGCACTGTTATAGTTAGCTGGATTTCAGGATGCCCACCGGACCTAGTCACTGACTCTGTTAAACTAGGCAATATTACTCCTCCATTTGGTGAGTAATTGCTGAAACAAGTTATATACAGCTACAAGGACAACAGCTATGACAGTTGCCTAAGTGATGATACCACCTTTTAGTTATTTGTACCTCTGCATGTTTCCATTATTAATGAAGAGTCGGTAGAATGAAATTGTGTGATCCAATTTTTATCTGTAAGAGACAAATTTACTTTATGAGAAAAAAATAAGTTTCCTTTTAGACACAATGCTATGCCCCTGAAGGACAGTTTTCTATAGGAAAGACCCTTATAGTGAAGATTTTTTACCTCAGTGAAATCAAATTGTGACTAAAGTTCCTATGTCAGTATATTTCCAGGTAAAAATAGAATTCCTGTTTAGTGATTTTGACTGTCTCAATCATTCTTCTTTCAGGTACTGTTGTATTTTCCTCTGGGGAAAAAAGTAAAGTGATTTCATTTCAGGCTACTCCAAGCCTAAATAAATCTGAGATATTTGCCATCACTTTAACAGCAGTGCACAGCAATGTGTCTGGTGGGGCTCGACTGAGGTAAAGATATTATTCACACTTTTGAGTTGCACTGATGCTGTAAGAATTATGACATGTATAGGGGAATATACCTCATACAAATCCCTATTAAATTATAGGTAGCTAGCACATTTGAGTTTCTTTTTTGATAATTTCTATGTCTTGTCTCACATGAAAACAAATGTCAGTACTGAAGATCTGATCTGTCTGAAACTGAGGCTTTTCTTCAATTCCAGTCTGTTTCCTGGCATTGGGATCTGAGGTACCTAGAATGTGTCTAGAACAGTGGAGACAGTTAGGAAAGACAATTAGGTTGAAGAACCAAGATCAACAGTTTTAACCAGAAAGCTGAAGAATAAAATAAACTGTCAATTTTCAGTGTCCCTAAATATCTATATTTAGAAGATCTTAGATGACAACCATTATTTAAAAGAAATCAAACGCAATAAGAAATGCTCTAAAAATGACTAATTTATATTAAACCCCCTTTTTATTCTGAAAAATTAAAATATTACAATCAATGTAGTTTTTTGACTCACTTAAATTGTTATCTGTTCTTCAAACTATTTTTACTCCTCCTTGTTGAAGATGAAAATGTATAAAAAATGGGCATGGAGTGACACTGTGACACTGCATGGAGAAAAGTATTGGCTTCACCATATTAAAATTGAACTGACAAATCTGAAGGAAGTCAGGAGTCAATCAGAGGTCTAAATTCCTCAAACAGACTCTCCTAGGTTTGTCCCTCCTATGAACTCGAGTCCTCAAGCACATATTTACTGTGCAAGTCAAATGCCTTGAGTGTATGAGAATAACTTTTCCTAGAAAACTTAAGACTGCATCCCACATCGATTGCTTTGAAGGTTTTTTGGCTTCCTAAGTGGTGGAAGGGTCTCATCTGTTAGCCAAATCCACTCACTCTGATTATGCCATTTGGTAGCCTCTGGCATTGAATAATGGTTAAGTTCTAGAGAGAAAGGGATGACACAAGATTCAGCAGAGTCAGTCTAATATTTTGTAATAAGAAGGGAATATATTTAATATGAACAGAGTAAACCTTAAACTGAATTGATAACAAGACTCAGATCTGAAAACAAAGTACTTTGGGTAATATTGAAAAGAGGCAGTATTTCAAAGCTGTACTGTATCTTTTAAAATAACTTCCTGTCCTTCTCCAGCTTCCTGGCTAAAACTGTAAATCTGCTAGCATCTGTCTACTTCACAGCTTGCCCTTGGTACAGGAGGTTTGTTCAGTGTTTAAAACTGGTATTATTTGTAGTGGCTATATTATATTCCTGTATTATGTTCACAGTAGGAAGATCTACTTTCCTTTGCCTCTCCATTTTGTCAGGAAGACCATATTTTATGTATAATTTACTCAGTATCCTGTCCTGACTTAGGATGCATTAAGCATAAGGAGGGCTGCTCAAACATTACAAAAACATTTTTAGGGAACCTCTTTATGTCTTGCTTTGTATGATTTCTATTTCTTCCCTCTACCATTGCATGTTTTTTTAATCTGCTTTCTCACAGCCATCATTGATTGCTCACTGAAAATTATTATGCTTGACTGTTCTGCTTTTTATTACTTGTATTTCTCTCACAATGTGATATTGTTTCTGTTTCAGATCAGGATTTATGATAGCTAAAATTGAACCAATGGGGATTTTCCAGTTTGATCTTAACTCAAGATCAGTTTCAGTTGAAGAAGATGTCCAGGTAGTCAGACTATATGTCCAAAGATTGTTTGGTTTTCAAAGTAATCTTACTAAAGTGACATATCAGACCATTCCTGGAAGTGCCAAACCGCTAGAAGACTTTATACCCATCTACAACGGAGAGCTTATGTTTTTACATTTTCAGACAAATGCAGTGATAGAAATATCGATAATTGATGACACTGTGTCTGAAATACAAGAATTTTTTTTTGTAAATTTGACTTCTGTGGAAATTCTGGATGTTCAGCCTGCAAACCTTGACTGGAGTCCCCGTTTGAATCCAGCTTTCAGTGTTGCAACAGTTAATATCCTGGCTAATGATATTCATCACGGAATACTAAGTTTGGGGCCAGAGTTTATTTATGTTGAAGAAGATACAAACAACAATATCTCCAACACAGCAGTGGTTCAGATCAGAAGGACCAAGGGATTTACTGGTGATATAAAAATTACTGTTAAAACCTTTGGGGGAGTGAGTGCGCAGAGTGCAGTAGATTTGTATCCTTTTGGAAATGTTTATGGAAAAGCAAACTTCACATGGGCAATGGAAGGAGAAGATTTTGAAGAACAGACAATCTCTCTGACTTTGCTGGATGGAGAAACTGAAAGCCAGGTGTCCATAAAAATTTTTGATGATGATGAGCCTGAAGGACAGGAATCATTTTATGTTTTCCTCTCAAATCCTGAATATGGAGCTCAGATTGTGGAAGGAAAGGATGAGCATGGATTTGGTGCTTTTGCAATAGTAATTATTGCAGGTAATATTATTTTCCCCAGGAAAGGAGGAAATATATTTCAATTAAATAACAGTAAATAATATATGTTCTCATAGCAATTTTCATGTAAAATTTGAATTCTATATGATAATAAGCAGGGTATTCTATTCCTAAATCTAAATTTTTCCAGATGAGAGGAAGCATCTAATGCACAAAGCCCCCTTAGCATCCCTTAGCAGTGTAACTCAAAATACGTCTATAGGTGCTGCTTATCTCTGTTCTTGTTCTTTATGGAAGGAGAACACTGAGTGAAACACGTGTGTGGTGGGTCAGAGACAGTGATGACCACACACCCAATGTTCATGTGGCAACAGAGAGCGTTTAATGGCTCAACCCCTCTTTATAAATGGGGTATTACTGGATAGCTCATTAGTCTGATCTTTTAACATGGCCCAGGTCTTGGACAAGTGAGATGTCTGCAGCTTGGAATGGAATGTAATTGGTTGAGATTCCTGTCTGTCAGCCCAGGGGCCAGTTTATGGAACCAGCTGGGTTTCTTATTTATATCTGAATTAATTGCCCAGCACAAGCCAGCTTGTACTGTGATATACTGTGACAGCTGAGCATAACTGTTTCTTTAAAGATGGAGTAGCATTGCAGGCTTGTTTGGTTTTTTGCTATTTTCCTTGTTCCTGGGATGTGAAATTCCCACCTCAGTAGATCTGTGACTTCCAAATTCAAAGAATAAGTGGGATACTTTATGCTACAGACCTGTGACTATGAAAAGAGTCATCAAGTAACTTATGGCATGAAAATGGAAGTGTCCAAGAGGAACCTGTAATAGAAATGCTGGGCTTCCATTGTTAGTTCACAGTATTGTTCAGATGATTTCTCACAGTACTCTAGTGCTGCATTCAGACCAAAATGTTTTCTAAAACTGTAAATACTGACTACTTATTGACAGTTTATGGCACAAAAAGATCACTGACTTTTTTTGCTGGGTTTGTTTCTAAAGACCAGATGATTTGTATTGTGCCACTTCAGGTACTTTGCTTTCTCAGGATTCAGAATATTTTAAGCTTCTTTTACTTTTTTGTTTACCTGTTTGTTTTTTTTTCTCCTTTTCCTAACTTACTCTGTGAAACATGATTTTGAAATAGAAAATATCATGGAACATTTGAATACAGGAAGACATAGTTCCTACTGAGACCATAAGATTACCTAAAAGAGGAGAGATATAAAAATTTACTGACCCATTATTTAAATAATGCATTATGGCAGCAGTGCTTGATGGGAGACAGTGGGTACGGGTTGAAATGAGATTTCATTTGTGCCTGGGTATTTTTTTCTATTGTGTACAGAGAGCCAGTGGCATGGGTTGCCTGGGGAGGTTGCATGGGCTCTCTTCGTCCCTGGAATTTTTTCAAGCCCCAAACCTCTGAGACATACGGTCTGGTTTCAGAAATAATTAAGGTTTGAGAAGAGTGTTGGACTAGAGACTTCACAGGCCCTTTTAACCTGAATTATCTTATTCTGTCTGGTGTATTTCATATACTTTGTATTTTTAATTTAAGTCTTTTTCTTTTACAATGGATGGAGTTTGTACAAAGTAGAATGAACAGCTTCTGTTTTCATTCTTTGCTACGATGCAGTTCACACCTGCAGTGTAGTCATCTTCTGCTTCTGGGGATGGAGGACAGGAATTGGCATACTCAGTCACCAAGGAAGAGTTTTTCTTTCAGTCACTGTGCTACTTTGAGAAAGCGATGTCAGAATTCCAATTTCCCCTAGCTTTTAAATATCCTGTCAGGCTTACCAACTGTATAGAAACCAATCTAATCTGCAATATAGATGAAGTTTTAGAAAGAAATTGGGCACTGGAATGAATTTTAGGTTAACTCAGTTTAGTCTAATCAAGAAAATAAGGTCCAACATTACGGGAGTGTTGTGTGTTTAGATAGTCTTAAGAAATCAGTGTGGGTATTGAGAACTAGGATTAAACTGTGTTGCTGGATGAGTGTAGGAAGCAACCAAGGTCATATACAAAACTAGATCATATTAAACAAGTTATCTTCATGTGCATTATCTGTAAAATTTACCGTGGAAGTAACCAGTGCCCTGGGTATTTATGTTAATGGTCGCGTTGCTCCACCCACACCTGTGAGGATAGGCAATGTTTGGAACAAGTCAGCATGGAAGAAAAATGGGTGACAGGTCTTAAGTGGAAAATCTGAGGGTCCTTTATTCTTCTGCTGCAGTAACAGGAGTGCTCCCAAATACAGCCAAACACTTAAGACCTGGAATAAGGGGCGATCCCTATTTATAAACACTAACATGGAAAGTTCTAGCAACATCATAACCAATCATAACCAGGCAACATTACCCATATTAGCATGGTAACTCTCCTGTTCGAACAAACTTAAACTCTCCCTAACTTGAAACAATGTCCCTGAACTTAGGGTGTTGCTTTCCATGGTCTCAGGTTGATCCTGGCTATGGTTGGCTAGCTGGCCACTGGACCCCCACGTTTAATTGCAGAAATATGTGTATAGACATGTGTTGTAATTTGTATTGAATACCGCAGCTTGTATTGAATACCACATTAATATTCAATTAATATGCTCTAGAGTTATACCTACAGTACAAATTCCCATGAAGTTGGAACATGAGACAATGTATTAAGGCGAATGGTAAAATAGTTGCTCATGCGCATAAGCAAATACACAGTTTCTGTTCATCTTATTATATATATATTGACTTTCAGTAAGTACTAAGTGGAAGTAGATGGTCTTTTCAATTATAGAGTAAAGCCATCACTACCTGCCAGGAGAAATCCTTTAGAAGCAAGATTTGATCGAGCACTGTGAAGACATTAGTTTCCCCTCATTAAAGCTGGGAATTTTTTTCTTCCAATGCTGTTTTTCTGAAGTTACTTGCATTCCCCTCAGAAAAATGTAGTGTTTTGCAGTGCACAATTTCTACATATAGAATAAAGATACAAGAGAAAAGATGATGTAATCATCTATGAAAATTGATGGGTTCAACCACATCATGGATAGAATGAATAAGAAACCTTAAGTTACATCACTGGAGGCCCATCTTTATCACATTACCTACTTTATTTGTTGAGGCCCATTTCTGTTCTGACACAATGTTTTAAGATTTATGGTAAATATAGCTGGAGCGAGTATCTCATAAGGGCATTATAAGCAAGGCTTTTGAGATTGTTCTGGAGATGTCTGTAACACCTAGTCTCTTGAAGTCAAGGGACATAGAATTCAGTCAGTTTGTTGAATGCTGCTGAAAATACAAGCTTAAATGCAAAAATGGTGCCAGGACTCTCATAAGTAATTTACTTCCAAAAGCAGTTGTTATTATTTTAGTGATTAAAATAAAATTTAGAAACTCTAAGTTCTAAATTTAAAAATCTAGAGTGTAAATTAAGAATAGAAATATTAAGAGAATTGAGGTGTCCCAAAATAGTACTTTACAGCATGCTTTTGATACATGACTAGAGTTTTAACAGTTGTGCATATTAAAAGTATAATTTACTCTCAGCTTAATTTTCTGGCTTTTTTACTTTCATGGACTATTTCTTACACAGGAAGTGATCTCCAGAATGGCATTTTGGGATTCATTCCAGAAGTACAAAGTGGCCTGATACTTGATGAAGACTCAGAAAACAGAGAGGTGTTGCTGACTGTCGCACGGCAACCAAACAGGTGCAGGCAACAGTGGATTCCAGTGCTCTTCCTACACTCTGTAATATATTGTCTTGAATCACAGGAGCTACTGTTAGTGGAAGACGTTTTCATCACAGAGTTTTACAATAAGTGTTTCCCTTTCAGCTCCTTTAATAGCTTCACAGATTTTGGCAATGGGGCATTTAAGTTGTGAATATAATTAGGTCTGTCACTTTATTGGTATAAAGCAGAAACAGGAGAAAACTCAAATGCTTACCATTCTATACTGTGAGTCAGCAAATGTGAAGGTTTTGCTTAAGGTAATGTATTTGCACTGCTAAAGGTGTAACTCCAATTCTCACCTCTCTGTATAATGTAAGTAGCTATGAATACTACAAAAAGTAATTAAGAAGTTCTGTGTCAGTATGCTTATGTCTTCACTTTTTTCCTAATTAGCACACATATACATACATAGTGTGCATTTTTGTGTGTACTTTAAATAAATATGCTCAAGTATGGTAAGTTCCTTATACTTACAGGAAAAGCTAAGTCTACCTGGCTTTCCAGGCTAATGGTTACTATGGTATTAATGAAAGTACTTGGGCATCCCTGCTTTCCAAGTCTCTCTTATTCAGATGATTGCGGGTTATCTGAAACAAAAATTAAGAAGAATCTGGGGTCCCATAATTGCTTTGTTTTCTTCTTTTGCTACTTTTTTTTTAAATAATCTAAATGAGTATTAGAGGCAGAAATTTAAATGAAAAGAGCTATTTTTTTCATTGTAAAGCAGTTGATTCCATAATGATAAGTTTTGAATAATATAAAACGTATGTTATATATATGGTTTATGTTTCCTAAATCTGTTGTGCTCTCCTTCAGTACATGCATACTCTTCTCTTTTGCTTATAGGGCTTTTGAAGATGTGACAGTCTTCTGGCGTGTGACCTTTAATAAAACAGCTGTTGTGCTTCTGAAGGATGGTGTGAATTTGGAGAATGAACTTGTATCTGTGCTGGGAGCCACGACCTGTGTGGCAGGTCAAACAATGTGCAACATTTCTATTGAAATAAAACCTGATCATGTAAGTAATTATTACTCTTCATGTGCAGCGTTGAATTGCAATTTGTCAAGATGAAAAAACTCCTCTGATCCAGAGGAACTAATACTTAGTTTGAAGATAGTAACTTGATATCTGCTTGACTTCTCTGGAACATGTTTATTTATAGTCTTCTACTGACTCCATTGTCACTGATAAATATTTGGGAAGGAGGTAAGTATTTAGTTTGAAGAGTAAAGTACAGTTCTTAGGTTTTTAAAAAATAGTAAGGAAAAATAATGGAGTTGTTTCAATGAAAGGTTCAATCATATACTCTCATCCTTTACATAATAAAATTTTCATCTACCAAAGCATTTCTTAAGGTAGTTGATGGAAAACATTCTGTAAGTAATATCTCATTGCACAAAAAAACCTTTGAGTCTTTCTTTTGTGTTATTTTATATTCCTAAATCTAGCACAGTTATCCCTGAAAACTCATAAAAACTGCCTAAGAATTTCTGAGTATCTAAAAATCTGTCTCTGTTTACATCTGGCTTTTGAATAGTGAAGTTAAATTTAGGAGCCATCATCCACTAAATTGCATTTGTCTAAGTCTGACAGCCGTGTGAGACTCAGCTGGCACTCTAAAATACAGACATGATTGTATTAACACAAAACACAGTATTCAGTCATTTTTATTGAAAAGAGAAGGAAAAAATATTTTTGTGTGAATACCTAGGGATTAGAGTAAGCCCTTGAGAAAGAAAGGAATAACTTTTGCCATTATTTTAAAGTTGGAGAGTTTTAAATATTTGTAAGAAATTATCCTAGCACCCAGGTGTAAGAGCCATAATGAGGGATGTGGGATTCCAGGCAGCTCTTCATAATGCAGTTTATTACATCCAATACATTATAGTAGTCCAGGGTCGTGGGCGACAGAGCCTGTGCCTACAGCTGTCAGCTCCAGCTCCAGACAAGCCTGAAGACCCTTTAGTTTTGGTTAAAATGCATTATACACTTTGCTGAGTATCTTACTACAGAAGAACCAATCTATACCTTAATTTTTACCTATAGCATGTCATAACTACTATAATTACCATATTCATGTTACTATTCTCCAATCACTAAAAGTTAGTACATTACAGTTTAAGCTAGAAGTTTTCAGTTTTCTTGCAGTGGAAAATTCTGAGACCTTTTTTCTACTGCAGCATCAGCAGACTTGTTCGCCTGTGCTATCTTTCTGCTTGGTAAAAATATCTTCTTGTTTGAGGTGGGTTTATCTTTTGCTCTAAGCCATAAAAACCCCTTCTAACTAACATACCCTTTGCCTTCTTAGTTATCCAGTAAGACTGGCTCAGCAATTCTTTTCTTCTATATCAAAGCTTACTTTCATTTCTATTTCTTCTTCAGATTCTACATTCAAAAATCTTTCTGCCAAGCATACATATCTGTGAGACTTTCTTGTCAAGAATGTGGGAAAGCTAGTAGCAAAGCTGAGATCTGGGCAATGGAAAATCAGTAGATGGGAAGATTTCCATGTTTTCTTCTGACTCAGTTCTAGAATATATTGCAACATGCTATATGTGGGAAATAGGGATTTCCTATTTAGGAGATAGGATGCATTCCCTTATTTCACTAAGGGAGCCATTTTCATTCTCCATCTTCAGATGTTATTTTTACATCACAGAGCCAATGAATAGGTGTATAGGGCACAGGCTGCCTTGCTGGGTAAACTGAGATTATGAACCTCTTTAGATCAAAGAAGTGATATCAGTATTTAATTACAGCACTGCACAAACTGCAGAGACATGCGGTTGTGCCACATGAAGCACAAGCCTGTGCCATCCTAGCAAGTGCTACTACAAGGTTAAAGCTCCTCATTCATTCCAGTATAATTGTGCCTGTCATTAGTCAAGAACATTTCATTCAGAGAACCACTTAACAATTTAATTGAAAACGTATACTATTTATCTCTCCAAATATTTCCTAATTCTTCTTATGGTTCTTCTTTCATAAGTAAGCTTGTAAATCAGTAGTAAATGTATTAAAAATGATGATATAGCAAATACATTAAGTGCTTTACATTTTTGAAGGATACATTCTAGCTTTTGTAAGTTTTACTTCCTCAGCAGTACTGAGTTTATTAGCTAAAAATCCTAAAATTAAAGTAGGATTTCAAAGAATTCAGAGTTGAAACACAAAGCTTTTTTATGTAGTGGGTTGGCCCAGCACCCACCAAAGCCTCTCTGTCACTCCCTTTGCAGGGGAGAGAAAATATAGTAATGCATTTATGAGTTGAGACAAGGACCAGGAGAGATCACTCACCAAACACCATCATGGGCAAAATAGGCTCAAATTACAGATACTGAATGATTTTTTTGCTAACAATAGCAGAGTAGGATAATTAGAAGTAAACTGAGACCTTAAAACACCTTCCTTCCTCCCCTCCCTCCTTCCAGTTCTACCTCCTCCCCTCCAGCAGCAAATGGAGCTGCAAATGGGGGTTATGTGCATTTCATCACACGTTGTTCCTGCTGCTGCTCAGGAAGAGGAGTCTTTCCCCTGCTTCGCCACGGGAAGCTTCTCCAACATGAGTCCATACCACAGGCAGCAGTTCTCCATAAACTGCTGAAGTGTGGTCATCCTTCTATTGCCCTTTCAAGGGCAGGCTGCTCCAGTGTGGACCGCCCACACGGCCACAAGTCCTACCGGGAAGCCTGCTCCAGTGTGGGCTCCTCTCTCCATGGGTCTGCAGGACCCTGCCAGGAACCTGCTCAAGTGTGGGCCACCCATGGGGTCATAACCTCCTCTCAGGCATTCCCCTGCTCCAGTATTGGGCTCCTCCATGGGCTGCAGATGGATCTTTGCATGCTTATGGATGTCCGTGGGCTGCAGGGGCCCAGCTGCTTAACCATGGACTGCAGGGGAATCCCATCTGAAGAACTTTCTCCCCCACACAGACCTTGGTGTCTGTAGAGTTGGTCCTCTTATGTGTTGTCACCCTACTCTATTCTGGCCACAATTATATCTGCATGAGAACAGGTTTGTTACTTCTTAAATATATCATAGGGATGTTCTGATTGGCTCAGCTATAGCCAGTGTCACGCCCATCTTGGAGCTGTTTGGCATTGGCTCTGGCAGACAGAACTTGTGGCAGCTGGAGAGAACTTCGGACAACTTCTCACAGAAGCCCCTCCTGTAGTTCCACCAATACCAAAACCTGGCTATAGAAATTCAATTTTAAAAATTGAAAAAAAAAAAATAAAAGGCTTCAATGATTGCCATTTTTGGAATTTTAGAATGGAATCTTTGGAATTTTAAAATTTGGATGTCTATTTTTAAATGTTACATTTGTACTGTAGGTATAAAATAAAAGATGAGTCAGAGCATCATATTGTAAAGTTAACACTGCTACCTTATTTTCAACAAGGAAACAAAGTTCCACAGCCTATATTTTCAGAGTGAAATATTTCACTATATGTGAAACATCACAAAAGTCTATCAAATAGTATTGTCTAAACTCTGAGATTTTAAATAAATTGAGTTAAGTATGCAAATCTACTAAGTTTTTAATTTCTTGTAAAAACATGCATGGACATACTAGTGTCTAAATGCTTAAGTTGTATATAAAATGTTTTTCAGAACTTTAACTGAGATCAGTACTTCAATACAGGAAAGTTATTATACAAATTAATTGCATTTTCAAAATTGCATACTTAATTCTGTGCAGTACTTCCAAAAGGATATGCCTTTTTGTAAGGTAAAAAGAAAATGAAAGAGCAAATTCTTCATAAGTTGTACGTCTATGTAAATCTATAATCTGGAATATGGCATTCTTGGAGGGTACTATCATTTATGTCGAATTTACAGTCACTATACCTGCACTATTTAAACAGCTACTGTAATTCAGCAAGTTCTGTGTGGAAATCTGGGATTTAATAATTGTGCCTGACAGAAGGATGTTCTGCAGTATTGTTTTTATGATATATTTTATTGTACTTATTGCACATTTCAGGAAGCGTGCTTGTGTAGTGTTATTAAAGTGATCCACTGTGCATACAATGTAATATATAAACATTTATTCAAAGCTGAAAGTTATTAGTAAGCCTTATAATGACATGAAAATCATCATTCATTTACAGGTTCCAGAATTTGAAACTTATATTTTTGTTGAGCTGTATGCTGTAAGCGCAGGAGCTGCTTTGAACAACAGTGCCAGATTTGCTTTTATAACTGTCCTGGAAAGTGATGCTCCTCATGGTTTGGTGTATTTTGCTCTGGGATCTCGATTTGCTGTTGCTTATAAGAAGACAGCTTTAATCAGTCTGCAAGTTCTTAGAGATTCTAGTACATCAGTAACCACAATGGTTACCTACAGTATGCAGGTAAGACATTATTATTTAATTTATTTTTATGTGTCTTTCTGATGTTTAGGAAAGCACAAACTTCCAGCTCTTCAGGGAGATAGTGAGAGGGTTCCCCTGGGAGAATGCCCTCAGGGACAAAGGAGTGGAATAGAGCTGACAGATCCTTAAGAAAGTCTTCCATAGAGCACAGGAGCTAGCAATCCCCAGGAGTAAGAAATCAGGCAATGAAGGCAGGAGACTGGCATTGCTGAGTCAGAACCTGCTGGTCAAACTAGAGGGGGAGAAACAAATGCACAAGCAGTTGAAGCATGGACAGGTGAGCTGGAAAGAGACTGGAGATAGACTGTGAATGTGTAAGGAAGGCCAAGGTGAAGCTGGAAGTGAACCAGGCAAGGGATATAAAAATAACAGGGTGGGCTTGTTAACCAGAAAGTTATGTTAACTAGAAAGAGAAGGTCAAAGAAGGTGTTTCCACCTGATAAACAATGCTGGGAAACTGGTAGCAACAGATTAACAAAAGGCTGATGGACTCAACTTTTTTTTGCCAGTCTTCTCTGGCAACATTTTTTCCTACACCTTTGTAGTGGGTAGACAGCAGGATGGGGCATGGGAGAGCAAGTCCCTCCCATGGTATGGGAAAATGGGTCAGGTTCGTGACTACATGAGGAAATTGAATGTTCACAGTTCTGTGGGACCTAAAGAGATGCATCCCAGAGTCCTGAGGGAATTGGTTGGTCTTGTTGCCAATACAGTATCCCTTGTTACTTGGAAAGTCTTGACAATCAGGTGAAATCCCTGGTGACTGGAAAAGGAGTATTACTATATCCATCTTTAAAAAGGGAAGAGTAGAAAGGAAGGGAACAATCAACCTGTTGGCCTCCCCTTTGTGCCTGGGAAGATCATGGAACAGATCCTCCCAGGAGCTCTGCTAAGGCATGTGGAGGACAGGGAGGAGCTTGGAGAGACCCAGCACAGCTTCACCAAGGGAAAATCTGTTTGACAACCTAGTGGGCTTCTCTGATGAGATGACTACATCAGAGTACAAGGGAAGAGTTACAGATGTCATTTATCTGGGCTTCCATAAAGCCTTTGACACATAACCCACAAGATCCTACTCTCTAAATTGGAGAGAAATGGGTTTCATGTTGTATTTGAATGGACTGTTATTTGATGGATAACAAAGTGGTTGGATGGTCACATCCAGAGGGCCGTAGTCAATGCCTCAGACTGTCAGTGACAAGTGGTGTCCCTCAGGATCTCTACTGGGACCAGTGTAATTTACTGCCTTCATTAATTACATAGACAAAGGGATCGGGTGCACCCTTAGGAAATTTGCAGAAGACACCAAGCTGAGGGGTGTGGTTGACGCTCCTGAAGGATGGAATGCCATCCAGAGGCACCAGGACAGGCTCAGGAAGTGGCCCTAGGGAATCTCATGAGGTTTAACAAGACCAAGTGCAAAGTGCTGCACTTGGGTCAGAGCAGCCCCCAGTACGGGCTGGGGGTGAACAGATCGAGAGCTGCCCTGCCCCGAAGGACATGGGGTGCTGGTGAGGGGCTGGACATGAGCCAGCCATGGGCACTTGCAGCCCAGAAAGCCAAATGCGTCCTGGGCTGCATGCAAAGCCCTGTGGGCAGCTTTGGAGGGAGGAGATTCTGCCCCTCTGCCCCACTCTGGTGACACCCCACCTGCAGAGCTGCCTCCAGCTCTGGGCTCCTCAGCACAGGAAGGACATGGAGCTGCTGGAGCAAGACAGGAGGAGGCCACTCAGTTCATCAGAGGGATGGAGCACCTCTGCTGTGAGGAATGCTGAGAGAATTGGGATTGATCAGCCAGGAGAAGAGGCAGCTTTGTGCTGACCCACTTGCAGCCTTCTAGTGCCTAAAGGAAGCCTATCTGAAAGTTGGAGAGGGACTTTTGGCAAGGGCACGTAGTGACAAGAGGGAATGGCTTAAAACTGAGAGACAGTAGGTTTAGATTAAATATCAGGAAGAAATTCTTTACTGTGAGGGTGGTGAGGCACTGGCAAGAGAAGCTGTGGATGCCACATCCCTGTCAGTGTTCAAGGTCAGGTTCAATGGAGCTCTGAGCAATCTGGTCTGGTGAAAGTTGTCTCTGTCCACTGCAGGGGCTTTGGAACTAGATGATCTTTAAGGTCCTTTTCAACCCAAACCATTCATAAAATCATGGCTTTTATGGTTCATTTTATAATTGAAATTAATTAAATAATAATAAATTAAATATTTGATTATTCTTTAAAGTAAATATCACTGTGATTAGCATTTTTTCAGGAAACAGTCAAACATTTGCTGAGCCTAGCTTCTTTGGTTTTCCATTTTTAAAAGAATTTTTTCTTATTGCATTGTTAAGAATATTTTTTTTAGCAATATCTTTCAGTGGTCTCAAAGATTATGGTCAGCTAGGCATCTAATATATTTTTTTCTTTGTTCTAAGGCTCTTGTGAGCCTTCAATTTTTGAGGCTTTTTCATCTGAAATTTTTATCCTGATGGTTGTATTTACAACATCCAGATAGCAGAACACTTGTTCTGTTAGGGTACAAAACTATTATTAGTACCAGAACCTATATAGGAAAAGAGAGAGGAATTATTCAAATTTTATTCAATATTCTTGGAGAACTAAACAAAAAAATTGTTCTTCTTATCAAAAATAGCATGTGCTAAAGTAAATTTTATCATCCCCATTGATTTTTTGTTGGATTATGCCCTTTATGTAAAATAAATGCCATAATCCAACAATTTTTAAGATGTTTACATCTGAAGCACAAGACTCTTGTAGCTGTTGACACTTTTTTCTCTTAATGCACACCTCACTCATTATTACTGCAGCTGTTGAAGTTTCTCCTTTAGCAGATTGCAAAAACACGATTCTTGCCATTTCCTTAGTATGTGTGAATCCACCATCAAGGCACAGGTTACAAGAGATGCTCTTTCAAGTTTACCATCATCAGTAGTTGGTCATTAGCCTGACCAACTTTGAATATTTGTGATTTTATGCCTAAAATCATTGTTTTGGGGGTGAATTATTATATACTTACCCTTTATAATAAACTTACCCTTTATAATAAAAGGTTCTGCATTCTGATGTTATATTGAATACATGTCTATTTTAACTATATAGGTTTACATTGTATTTCCATCCATTTATTATATAGTAATTGGCCAGTGTTTCAATTAGATTGTATGGTAACAAATTTTCACATTTATTCAACCTAAGAATTCACTATAATTTAGCTGTTAAATGGAAAAGAAATTGCTACTGTCCAGTGTATATTTAAGCTAAAATATAGTGGACAATCTCTTATCCAATTGTAATTTTTATAACCAACCTTCTTTAGACATTTTTTAGGTTTTGAGGGTGCATGGCCAAATACTAAAGTATTGGTATTATTAGGTGCTTTAAAATAAGAGGCCACAGCAGACAGGAAGGCAATAACTGGAAACTGATGTTTATATCTACCTACAAAGGTTTCTTAGACATTGTTCTTGTCACTAGTTCTTTTATTTCTGCTTATTTCCATTTCCTAGTGGGAAGGGATAAACAAAAGGAAACTTCCCCCTGGAATTTCCACAGGTGATATGATCATGTCTACTGCAATTTTGAACAGGTACAGGCTGCATTGACTTACCAGGTTCTCCAATGAACTCAGAAAATGCCTGATTTATTCCATAAATAAGCTCTACTAATAAAAGCTAAATAATTTCCAAAGGGGTCTAGTATTTCACAAATAAAAATCCTAATTTTATTCAGTAGGAGACCTTTACTTAGGAGTCAGTATATAAGCTGCCCTTATTAAATTAATATATACTTTTGAAGAAATAATACAGTTGAATTATAGCTCAGGTTAGTTTCCTCTTAAAGAAAGTTTATTATATAACCAGATGCAATGTCAAGGCTATGGCAAGTGACAAAAAGAACAAGACTTTGAAGAATGAAACAGTATCTGCAAACCTCATGGAAGGTAAAACCAGTGATGCTTCACAAGGAAATAAGGAATTACTGAATATATATATTCTATAGCATTTGCTTTGCCTTTGTATTAAATGGATTATTCATCTTTTAAGTATGTATTCTGGGACTGAAAATACCATGAATTGATATTGATTTGGACACAGATTTCCAAAACTTTTGCTTTACTTTTATTTAGTTTTCTACATATTTGTAATGCTTCTCTCTACCCTAAAGTGAGGGACTTTGTGCTGCAGTCATAGTTTTACATCAACCATTCTGGAATTCACACATGTGCTAACATTTCTGTAGTATTTATTCACACAGCAAGTTTTGTGGTTTTTGTTCTGGAAAAGAACGAAACCCTTTTTACTATTGACAATGCATAATTCTTCTCCTAGGTTTGATTGATTACTAATTCAGGGAGATAATTATTTTAAATGCAATAATTTCATCACTCATAGCTGCTTTTTGAAAGAGGACTTCTTTTTTACACATTTTGTTTTTAAAGTATGTTCTACAGCAGGTGGTTTTGAACAATTGCATCTATCATAATGCAATCTATTGCATCTACCTAAAACTCTTTCGGTTTGTTTTAAGGAACTACAAAAACCTGAACCTATTGGACGGACCTTCATATCTCCAGCTGTGGCAGGACAAGATTTTGCCAGGTCTGAAGGTTTATTGACTTTTGAACATGGACAGAGAAATGCATTCCTGGATGTGACCCTGACTCCAAAGACAGGATCTTTAAACCCATTTCCTAAACGTTTCCAGGTTGTACTTTCTAATCCCACAGGTGGTGCCAGGATAGATGATGTGTATGGTATTTCTAACATCACCATTCTCTCAGATTTGGACTCCTTGCCAGTTTGGGGACTGATTGATCAACTGCATCAGCCTCTTGATGATGCCATTTTATACAGGATCCTTCAGAATCTGAATGTCAAAGTGGCTACAGAAACTACAGAAGAGCAACTTACCGCTGTGGTGCATATAATAGATAAGGTAAACACATCCTGTTTGTTCTTAAATGACTAATGACATTAATTAGAGTATAATAACACAACAAAACACATAAACACACATATATATACATATACATACATACATACATATATATCTACATATATATATATATAAAGGCAGATCACATCCACAGCAGTGACTCAGAAGCACAGACTGTAAAAGTGGAAATTGGGAAGCCCCACAATCAAGGAAGGAGTTTGTCTACCACTAGTTAGGAGGTGGCAAGAAATCAGAAATCAAATAGGTTGAAATGAGCAACTAGTATTAATTTTGCATACATACTTGTAGCTCTAGATTTTCTACTGTGCAATTTTCCTTTTGGTGCTGCAGTTTCATAGAGCTTATTATGTTTCCTTGACTCTTGGATCACACCTTTGTTGCTTTTAGGCCTGGCACAATCCCTGCTCCTATCTATACAGCAGACTGCAGTCAACACACAAGCAAATCCTACTTGGGCCAGCTGGAGTCTACTGTAGTCAAACCAAGCATCAGTCTTTTTTCCTCCAGTAGCTTAGGGAATTGGGTTCTAAGGGTAGCTGAGTGCTTAAGCATTGCTCTAATTTCTATGAAAATTATGGATTAGTTTTATGGCATTCTGTCTCTTCTGGACTCTTGGAATAATGCATAGAAGCTGGAAAATTTCTAAATATCTAGATACAAAGCATTATTACAAACCCATTCATTTTTGATTGCTGCCACAAAGAAAATGGAGAAAATAATTTAAAAACTTCTAGGATTCAAAAATCTTTGGTTTGTGAAAGAATCATTTCTTTAATGATTATTAAAGAAATCCTTTCTTTAATAATCAAATCCCCTAGTAAGCATATCTTTATGTAGTTTTGACAGACTGTGTCTTATGCCTTGGAAACTCCTATGTGATCAGGAGTTGGGAAAAATATTCTGAACTTTTAGTTTGAATATTGAAATCCCAGAGAAGATACCAGTAAACTATTGAACATGAGGAAATGTTACAAGCAGATTCCTTTGTGTAAAATTTTATTTGATTTCTTCTCCTCTCATTAGGTTACAGGTGTAGGTGAAGAACTGTTACTCACTGATAAAAGTAGAAGTCTATTCTATGAGATACTCTGTGCTCTGGCTAGTCCAAAACGCAAGGACACACAAGGATATAGCCTGCTTGCTGAGGTGACTGAGAAGTTTGCTTTTTCTCTGTTGACTGGGATAAAGTGTGGATCACCAGGAGAAAGGTTAGTAAGCTTGAATTCATAATATGTTTTGTAAATACACAACAATTTACCAATATAGAAAATCTAAATTATATTTTCAGAAAAGGAACTTATCTCCTATCTAGTATGTTACCCATATGTGAATGTATTTTTACAGTGTCATAATCTTGCAAAGCATTGTGTCACATTGCCAGTACATATAGGGCTTTGTAAGTCTGGGTGTAACACATAACTGTTACTTTGGTATGGATTAGATGTGGGAATATGAGTCAGGAGAACTGATATGTATTGATGCACCTCTAGCTCAAATATTGCCTGGAAAAGTATGCATTATTCTTGCTAAAAAAATAATATGTGATTGTATGGTGCAGAGCTATGTTCTAAGCCTTAGATGAAAGTTGACAACCCAAAATTTCTACTGGCATTTTTTAATTTGTATGTTCTTGGTTTTGCTCACTTGAACATTGTTTTAAAATGTTTAAAGCTACTCGTAGTTTTAAATTGCTAGTTTTGTCTCCAAGAGCATAATAGCCTCATCAAGCTAATGGGCAGGAGAAATAGATGACTGAGAGATCGATTATTCTTTTTCATGAAACAGGTGGTTTTAAACACTTTGTTTCCCCATTGGGGATCTAATAAACAGCTGGTGGTGGAATGTGTGTTCAGTGTTTGGAACTTAAAAGTTAAAATTCTTTATTCCATGCATTTTGCATCATCTGTTGGGAAAAAAAATAATGCAACATGATCCATTTTAATGCCTCCCCTGTTTTTTAGACTCAGTTCTACATCAAGTTGTATCAATGAGTGTTTTGATAAGCTAATTCACTATGGAAAGGTTTTAGTTGCAGGTCATAAGGAGCAAGTCCCAGAGAAGAAATGAAGATGCTGAAATATGTAAAAAATTCAGCTTTTTTTTTTCCTCAGAAACTGAAACAGTGTGCCAATTAAATATGACAAGTCTAAAAATGAAGAATTAATAAAATACTAACAAATCACAAATACATTTTAGTCATCATGTGATAAATAGTGAAGCTTGAAGCTTACCAGCCTTATTGCTTTTCCATTTCCACAGAGGCAAAAATATCCTTGACAGCTGCCCTTATATTGCAATAATGGCTCACAACTGGTATCCTCAGCAAATCAATGGACATAGATTTAATGGAAAAGATGGAGATTCTATTCAAGTACCTGAACATCTACTAGAAGTCTCTGTAGTATTACCATCTCCCAAAGAAGAGAACTGTGAATCTGTACAGTTCACAGAATACAGCAGTCAGCAGTGGTTCCTTACTGGAGATAAAGAACTTGCCCTGAAGAACAAGGTTTGAGGATAATGCAATTTTTTTTGCAAGAATTAGTTTTAATCTAGATATTGCTCAAAACATAATAAGTGTTTCATGGTTGTCTCTGATTAAAATGAGCACTGTGTTGAATCTTATTATTAAATATATCTTTACATTGCACATGTTGTTTCAGGTTCTTTCTCTGAGCTTGAAGGGTCAGAGTTCACAACCTTTGAAAGATAATAGTGAAGTAATTTATCGTATTTATGCTGAAGGAAGTCGGATTGTTCCACAGAAGTCTCTGTGTCTCCTCTGGAATCAAGCTGCTGAAAGGTTATTTTATTATTGTCTTTAGTTTTACATTTTCTACCATGAATCTATGTATTTGTGTGAAATGTGATAATGCCAATTAAATAATTTGCAAATATAAAATTGATACATTTAATGTCTTTTTAATTTTTCTGACCATTTTACCAGTACATAAAATATTTTTTATAATAAAATGAGTAGTTATTCTATCTCAGATAATTCTCAGACTCCACCCTTTTTTCATCAAAGTACTATTTAGATTGCACAATGATGCATTAGGTTACAGTGATTAAGGCCATAAATCTAGAATTGCATCAATGAATGTGTTAATGACTTGGAGATAGTAGCGTTCTGTATCCTGTTGAAGTCTAGTTGATTTAGATTTAATTTCATTAGACCAACTGGATGATATCAGCCTGCTATTGATACAAACTATTTGTTTTCAGGAGTAAATGCACCACAATCTACCTGTATGCTCTCCTTTTATCTATGCACAAATTCCAGTAGAAATGGCTTAGGCTATCACCTGTGGTATGCCTTATCCTTTTTCCAAACCTCTTCAGCAATATGGAAAAAAACTCAACAAAAACTAAAGAACAAAAAAACCACCTGAATTTTAGTTTCAAACCAAAAAAGAGCAGTATAAAATGTTCTCCATAACAGGATAAGGTGTTGAGCAAATAAATTAACTATTTGAAAAGTCAGACAGACCTAGAAATCTAGCAGAAATTTTAAAACATGGCCACAAAAATTTGCTAGTGAAAAATAGTTAATTTCAATACATTTACAAAAATTAAAAAAAAAAAAACATGAAAACCAACATTTTAATATCATGTAAATGTGCTTTTCTGAGCACTGCACATGATAGACTACAGAAAACACCTCTGCAGTAATTTAGGGAAGTTGGTATTCCAGGAATACAAAAAAAATTTTTAAGCCTGCTTAAAGTGTGAATTACGCAAGTCCATTTCCAATTTTGTGAAATTTGTTTTGCAGCTGGCTGTCTGATAGCGGGTTCTGCAAAGTGGTTGATGACACATCAGATTATGTGGAATGCTCCTGTTCTCATATGTCCGTTTATGCAGTTTATGCCCAAACAGATAACTTGTCTTCATACAACGAGGCTTTTTTTTCTTCTGGATTCATCTGTATTTCAGGTCAGTTCATTTAAGACAGTTTGCTTATTAATAACAACTGATGACCAGTAAAACTAGTTGATTGATTATTAACATTTTTGGTAGCTGATGACAATCTTTTTAATTAGTGTAATATTGAATGAATGTTAACTAACTTCATGTTATTAGAGGTGCCGTCTTGTCTGGTATTTGCACAATGACAAATTTTGCCGCTGGAAAAAAATGTGAGGCATGGAAATATCACAGAATCAACTAAGTTGGAAAAGATTTTTGAGGTCATCGAGTTCAACCTATGAGCTAACAACACCTTGCCAACTAGATGATGGCTCTGGGTGCCACATCCAGTCTTTCTTAAACACATCAAGGGTGGTGATTCCACCACCTCCCTGGGCAGCCCATTCGCATCCCTGCTGGCTCATATTTTGGCACATAGGGGCAGCCTGCTCCTGTGCCTTCAAGATTTTTTTCTTGAAGTATGTCCACTTTCCTGGATCCCTTTGCTTTTGATGGCTGTTTCCCAAGGTACTCTCCTAAAAAGCCTCCTGAATTCCACCCTCTGGAAGTCTTGTGTAGAAGTTTTATTGAAGTTTCAATATCCTTGTTTCACTGAATATTAAGAACTCTATTATTTCATGGTCACTGTGCCCCAGATGGCCTCTGACTCCCATATCTCCCAGCAGCTCCTCTCTGTTTGCAAACAGCAGGTCTAGCAGAGCCCCACTCCTGGCAGGCTCACTCACCATCTGTGGCAAGAAGCTCTCCTCTATACACTCCAAGAACCTCTACACTGCCTCTTTTCCACCGTGTTGAGTTCCCAGCAGATACCTGGCAGGTTAAATGTCCTACAGGAACAAGGGCTGGCAATCTTGAAACATCCTCCAGCTGCCTATACAATAATTCATCCATCTCGTCATCCTGACTGGGTGGTCTGTAGGAGACTCCCACCAGGATGTCAGCCTTGACGGCCTTTCTCTGATTCTTACCCATGGCACTTGATCTTACTGTCATTAATTTCAAGTCCCATGGTGTCCAGATCCTCCCTAACATACAGAGCCGCCCCTCCACTCTTCTCCCTCTCCTGTCTCTTGTGAAGAGCTTGTAGCCATCCACTGCAGTGCTCCAGTCCTGCAAGTCATCCCACCACATTTCTGTGATGGTGACTCTGCCATCGCTTTCCTGCTGTGCCGTGGCTTCCAGCCCCTTGTTTGTAACCCACACTGCAAGCATCAGTGTCCACGCACTTCTGACTGTGGCTTACCACCCTTGGGCTCACCTCTGGAGTGCCTGGTTTCATCCCCTTCCTCCTTCAAACCGAGTTTAAAGCGTTCTCAGTCAGCCCTGCCAACTCATGGGCTAGAATCCTTTTGCCCTTGTTGAACAGATGGAGCCCATCTGACTCAAGCAGGCCTAGTGCTGTGAAAATTGCCCATGGTAGAAAAACCAAAATTCCTCTGATGGCACCAGCCCTTAAGCAGCCATTCCATGATAATGTGGGTTTTCCTATTCCTTTTATTTTTCATCCCTGCTCCTGAAGGAACTGAGCAGAACCACACCTGTGCTCCTGCCCCATCAACCAATCAATCCAGAGCCCTGATGTCCTTTCAAATGACCTGGTACCCTTCTTGTCATCACTGCCAACCTGGATGAGCAGCAGCGGGTAATAATCAGAGGGATGAATTAGTTCCGGGAATCTCCTGCTGATATCCCACACCTGGGCCCCAGGAAAGCAGCAGACTTCCCTGTGGAATGGGTCTGGGTGACATACAGGGCCCTCAGCTCCCCTTAGGTGATGAACTTTTCACACTACTCTTCTTCTATTCTTAATTTCCTGAGGTTGTGATCCATCTGACAGACAAAGTGCACCTGGGACACACTCCAGATGTTTTTATTAACCATCATCTGCCTGAGTCTCTGGACCCAGGGCCTTGTACCTATTCTGTAAGGGCACCTGGGAAAGTGATGGGGGTCAGGAGGGAATTTTGCTACCTCTCTGAGTAGGTACCCATTTCCATTCCCCCCGCCAGCTAGGTCTCCTCCTTCTGCCTGATGGTAAGAGGGACGGGCTCCTCTGACTCCTGCCAAGCTTCTCTCAGGTTGCAAGGCTGTAACTCCACAAGTCGATTTCTCTTTTTGCTCTCCCTAATAGTCCTTAGCCTTTCTACCTCTTGCTTAAGCTCTGCTACCTGACAGAGCAGATCATTCACCAGCTCACACCACGCACAGGTGCCTTTAGCACTGTGCTGTGATACTGCCGTGCAGCCGCGGATCTGGACAGCTGTGTCCTTCCTGGCGGGTTCTCTTTGGGCTTAGCAGTTTTGCTGGCAGCAGCAGCAAATGGCTTTTGACCATTTGTAAACCACTACTGGATCTAGTCAAGTTGGTAGAAAAAAACCAAAAAAACCAAATATCCCAACCAAAAGACACCCATCTTACACAACCCACCACCAGGAGCTGGGAGAGCAGCTGCATCCCACCTGTACAAACTGCTGTACCATGCTCTCACTGCTGTGCCGTGCCCCTGCTTGCCTGGTCTGGCTCAACTCACTCCCTAGAGCAATTTAAATCTCCTACATGTGATCCTGGCATATCCCTTGCTTGCCTGATTGGCTGTCTCTTAGGGATGATTTATTGAAAAGAGATAATATGTCATTCATCTGGGGGAAGAAACTTAAAAATCCTAAATTCATCTGTGTTTCTAGCAGGAGTACTGTAATCCTCTTTGTCAAATTTCTTTGACAATTTTACCTGGAATTTACACTCAGAAATGATAACTCGGGAGATAGATTCCATTACACTCTGCTGCCTTACTGCTGCCCAAGATCTTGGGAAAAAACCCTAAGAGTTTACCTATAATTAACATGACTCTTCATTAGCAGCTTCAGCAGCATAAATCACAAAATGTGAAGTAAGAAGCAGGGGATCTAAGTTCAGAAATCAACTTGGCTTCTGAAGGAGCCTTTCAGATTGCAGCTGGTTTACTATTATGTTGCAGCAATCACAAAGAAAAGTAAATTTTCTCAGAACCACAGAATTATTTAGGTTGGAAATGAACTCTTGCATTTATGGGCGCTAAAAGCAATGGGCTTATTAAGGAAATATGCTAAATGGAATTCTTGACTAATTTAACCCCCTTAAATGGTGGTCTAGTTGCGCTTCTTGTGAGGTTTATGACTTCTACATTAGATCATCACTATATGAGTAACAAAAATTGTGTAAGCAGCTAAATCACCTATTTACCCCTTCTAAGCAAACTGCTCTAACAGATTAAATCTAGGCTCCTTAATGTTTTTAAAATGTCAGCCAAAGAAAATAAAGGCAAAGAAAGAGGAAAGACCTCTCCATTTTTTACCTGCTCCACACAAATTGATTTATATTTTATTTGGTTGTGTTTGACAATAAAAAAAGGAGATTTTAGCACACAAAACTAAGCAGATTTTAAAATACAGTTGCTGGATTACAGAGAAAAAACAAGTAAGTTGGAGAAACAAAATGCTGTAAAATGCAAAATGCTATAGAAACTGAAGGAAAAAAATATGCAAAAGCTTAGAAAACATTTTACTGAATTGGAATCAACAAAGATGCAGATCATTGTTCAGAACTAGTCACTGACAGTATATGTCATAAAAATGTTTTTTAAAAATAAAAGTAGTTTAGCTTGGTTAAGGGTTTATTGTGAACTTGAGGCAAATGCTTTCCAATGCCTTTTAGTTTTTTAGCCATTTGAATATGTTTACTTGTGTGATGATACAGATTACTAGATTTAAATGAATGTTTTAAGTAACAAATTGTTTAGGAGTGATAAGGATATTTTTCATATATCTTGTCATTTCCATTTGGGTGTGAATAGAATATTAAAAAAAAGAAGAAGAATAAAATAGAATATTATAAAAAAGAAGAATATTTAAAATAAAGAGAGAGAGACCATGTAGATGGTCATGTAAATATCACTAAGTAATTTTGAAATACTTAGATATAATACTTTTACCAATTATTTATTTTACTTATCTCTTACAAATACTGGTAGCTGAAAAAATAGTCAATCTCAAGACCGACCTAAGAGATCTGCCTTAATTACCCAAAATCCTGCCCTGACTGAAGTGTCAAAGTGCACAATTAACTCCCATTAATTCTGAGATTTAGCAGTGTTTTTCCTGGTGGCTTAACTTTCCTAGAATCCTTTTCACAGGAACTACTCACTGGTAGGAAAGAGGCCCTTGTTGTGTTCATATTTACAATTAATTAGTGAAACAAAAAGTGGTGTCATTTCTACTGCTATAACAAATTTCTATGCTTAACACAGATGAAATAGGAGACTGGCATTTAGAAGATTATAACTATCTGTTATAATAGTGCTACCAAACAGAGGCATTTTTTATGCAACTGTTTCTAAAAAGGTTTTTTGGAAGCACTAATATGAACACTGAACTGTTACCTTTGCTTTGAATATAACTATTATTATAATCACCCATGACATGCAGAATGGGACACCAAAGAAATGCTTTTCAAAAATTGCTTGCTTACATTATGAAATTATTTTAGCTTCCAAGCCTATGGGAATATTAAATACATTTTAGTACTTGAAATAAACTCATGAGTGATCCCAGAGTGGACCAAAATGATCATACTCTCCCTGCAAGGTTTGTTTGGTTGGGGTTTTTTAGGAAATCTGCACCTTTGAGAAATATCTGCTGGATAACATAGCACAGTTTATTAGTCTAAACTTAAATATGCCTTATTTTTTGAAACTTTTTTCATTATCATTTCTGTGTAGGTTTCACTTTGGCTATCATCTCCCACCTTTTCTGCACCAGGTGTGCCATGTTTGCAGCTAAACTTCTTACTCATATGATGGCTGCTTGTTTGGGTACTCAGGTAAGAAAAAAGGCTGAAATCTCAAAATGTAGAGTAAGTACATGTTTGCTTTCCTTTTCTTCACTTTCATGGCTGTGTATGAACAGACCTTCTTCAGTGTAACTGTTTTTGGAAAGCATAAAGTTTCAACATATGACACCTAAAATTAATGCAATATTCATGTGCTGTGTGGGAAATTCAAGTGAAATTACACACTGTCTGAGAATATTTAATGAAAACTAATGGATGATATAGCAATGTGAGAAGATATTCCATGTCTGGAATGCTGTGCTCAATTCTAACTTTTGAAGGATTTTGAAAGTTATTGTCTGTTTGGGCCCACAGGCTTTTCTGTCTGTGACCTGTTTTTTTGTTTAAATACTCTACATATTGACTTGTATTTAAATACTCTACATATTAACTTGTATTATCTCTGAAGAATAATTCCTGAAAATAGTTCCATGTTGTGTGTAAATGTAATAATTTTAATTACAGCGGTGCAATTTGTATGGTTCTAAGTAATTTTGTCATTCATCCTCAATCTTTGAAATACATCATTCTTCTGATCTCTTTTCCTTTGCCATGCAAAGATTTTAAAAGTTTAAACCAAGATTTTTGAAAGAGGATTTTAGCAGGGTAACTGCTTAGCTAGTGAGCTAGTTTGGAGAAGAAGTAAAGACTGTTTGGCAACAGTTTTGTCAGATAAAGGAAGGTGATTTTTAGTCAAGAGTGAAAAGAGAGTGTTTGACAAGGGAGAACTGAATTACTGTACTAGCTATTCTGAACAGCTCAAAGAAAATCTTTGCACAGTTACCTGTGTTGTGATATGTTGGCCTATAGTGAACTTGCCTGATTATGTAGTAAAAATTTGACAACTCTAGGTAGATGATGTATGTACAGCTGTAGCTACATACAAGCATTTGGTTACTATACATATGATAAGAAATTCACAATGTAATTGAAAATTTCATGAGTTTGCTAACCAATGATTCTGTACATTTAAGACAATTTTAACTGCAAACTTACTGCATGAAAATCAGCTCTTCATAGTTTAAATACAAGGAAAATGTTAGTACTTTCCATTTCTATCTACTAACCTTTTTATTAGACACTGGATTTGTAACTATTAGCTCTCAGGCGAGTCTAGAGAATGAAGGAAGCTTGTGTTTCTCTGTGTTTATATTTTTATGAGAAAAAAATCAAAACAAAACAACACCCCTGCCCCCCCCCCCCCCCCCCGCCCCCCCTCCAAAAAACCAAAAACAACCAACTGGGAAGTTTTTTGTGACAGTTCCAGTGTTTCATATATACAGAAATAATTAGTTTTTCTCTAATATCTGCTCTAGGTGTTTATTAGGTTTGTAATTTTGAGATTCTTTTTAAATTGCTATCAGTGCGCTTGTCTGTAGATGGCAGTCAAATCTTCTCAGCGCATTGCTCAGAAACTTGCTGTTCCAAGGCTGTGCTGCTTTGTAGTTTCTCACAAAGCTTCATTTCTCCATCAGTGATGGGGAATGATGATTCAAACATTCAAGATGCATTTCATTCTTGGAGTATCCAGGGCTGCCAGCATTAATGGAGCACTTGTAAATCATTCAAGAGTAGATGTTTCCCCGTGTGTTTGATGGAGCTCATTGGAAAAACATAAAAGCCTAGATATTTATAAAACATTTTTATTCCTTTCAAGCAGAAGTTCATGTAACAATACCCTAAATACACAAAGAAAAAAATTTCTGGGCTGAGATTTTCAGTTTTGGAGTAAATTTAGGTGAATTTTTTGAGTATTCAAAAAAATTGAAGTAGTATGAGAACATACTTCAAAATAACTGTCATACTAGTCAATAATTTTTTTCTTTTCAGAGCTATAAACCTAGATTACAATCTTAATAGGAACAATTGTTATGCCTACCTTGCTTTGCCTTAGAATTCCCAGGCAGAATGCATGAATAAGCACTTTGTACATGGCTTGTTTGTGTATACTCTGCTTGATGCATCTTGTCCACATTAAACTTCAGGGGCCATTTCCAGAGTACATGCTGAGTATTAGAAATAACATGAATGTACACTAAATTCTCTGTTTAGACTTCTTGTGAGTGCACTGTTGAGCTGCTTTCCCTATATGCAGTAGCCACTTCTCTGGAATATCTGAAGATTCATAGACTACTTACAGCAATTGCTGTGTACAAATGGCCTTCCATTCTTATGGCCAGCAAAGCAAAATTGAAGTCCAGTCAAATAGAAAAAAACCTGTGTCATCCTATTTTTGTCAAACAAAAAATTAGTATTTTCTAATTTATCCTGTCCTCAAGCTTGTTATACACTACTATGATGCACTAAGCATCATCACCCGTCACTGCAATAACTGCCAAACTGGCTAGGTCAAGTTGATCCTGGCACTGACTTTGATGGAAATGCATGATGAAGAATTTTGTTACTCTGTTTAAATATTTCAAAATTGTGTTATTCAACCTGAGCAGAAATTCAAACACACAGTTATGTTTTTCAAGAAGCAATAGTGCATACCATCTTCTTTTAAAGAAATTGCTAAACATTTATTTAAAAATTATAATCTGCATTCTTGGTAGAACTGTTGCTTTATTATTTGTACTCTTACAGATTTGGACAGTTCTGCCCGAAGATAAATTTTAAAGATGCGATAAAATATCCAAGAGATGATGAAGGAGCAGGATATGAATGAATGAATGAATGAATGAATGAATGAATGATCATAAGAGCCTGTAGCTTCTGCTATGATAAGAAAGTGAAACTTTACAGAAAGAGTGAAATGGTGCTTCAGCTGTACTGTTTTAATCTTAACTCCTCTCTTCCAAAATAAGGAAATTCTTATTTTCCCCTATACAAAATCAAAGCTCAAATGAAATTGACATATATACCTGGATAGGGGGAGCTTGCAAAGCATGTTCCAAAATGAGATTTCTATAGTGATTCTTTATACCATCCACCACAGAGACAGTTTGTGACAGTGAGTGACTAAGTGCCTGTCCCTCTCCTGGCAGTAGAGAAAAGTTTTGATTTTAATTCAGTCTTCCCCTATGGTAAGCCTGAGCCTTTTAGTCAGCTCCTGGGAAGTCCTAGTTAAAGGACTGTTTCTGAAGAAGCTGAGAGGTACAGAGTTCCACTAAACTCCAGGTCCATATGAAATATGAAAGTTCTATGGAACAGCAAGCAACAAATATTTGTATGCATTGCTTTAAAGTTAGAGCCCAGTTTCCCAGAGTAAGAGAGTTTGTCTTTGAGGAAAACTAGGCCTAAAATTTCCTTGCTCTTGATTTCCTTGCTGTAACCTGACAGCAGCAAATAACGCTGATGAGATACCAACAATTCTGACTTGCAAGATTTGAGAGGAAATAGAAAAGAACTGTATACAGTGATCCAGAATTGGTGCTCATTTTAGAAATTTGGCTCCATGCTAATGTGTTTTGTTCTGTTGCTTTGTGATTTGAAATATTTCAGTAAGAATTGTGAGTCCTATGTAGTCTTCTTCCACCCTTGTTGTCAGTGTTCCTATCTTTGGGATAATAAAGTCTAACATTTCTCATTTATAGAAGGAAAGGTTCTACAGATGTCACTAAGAATGGAAAGTGGAAAAGATTTTCACTTCTGTTGGAGTATTGGAAAGCACAGCTAGCTGAGGCACTTGTTTGGTATGTCAGAAGGGGAAGGTGTGTCAGTAAAAATGTTCATGTGGATAAGCTGCTTTCACCAGTTCCCTGCATAACATTTGTATCACAGTAAATAAATTTTATTTACTTTATAACAGTCATACTGTACCAGGGGATACAATCAATGTTCCCCTCTCCTTCTGAAAACATGGTCCCCTGTAATACTGCAGACACTGACTCCTGGATTCTTGCCTATTTTTTTGTTACCATTGCAAAAATTAGGACCTAACCCTTTTCTCCAGGGACTATTTTCCTAGGTTTCAAACTGACTTATTTAATTATTTACTAGTTATCAATTATGTACTAGTTATTATTAAACTGACTTATTTACTTATATACTAATTATTACTGATTTCAGTAATTCCTACCAAGTCAGAGCACAGTTCATGCAGCTTCTTTCAGAAACAGTTTCAATCTAATCATAAGTAGAACTATTTGGGAATGGGATTTAAATAAAAGACAATTTCATTCAACATAAATTGAATGCTTTTATAGCAAAGGAATACATTTTATGATCAATGAGGATATGTGAGCCAATTACTCCAAATTTCTATTTTTGAGTCTGCAATATCCAAGAAGAATCAGTCAAAGCTGGAGCTAATCAGAGATTTTTAGTAGAAGAAATTGTAATCTATATCAAGATTTCAATAATTTTGTAAGTTATATACATTGATCATGTATATATGCAGATATTTAAAGATGCTGGATGAATAGATAGATAGACAGACAGAGAGATAGATTGATTGATCGATTTCAGGTGTCCTTGGGTGTTAGATAAGGTGTATGAGGTCCTTCAGAATCTGAGAGTCAAGAAATCCTTACGTGGAGAAGTGGACTACTCAATCATTAGAATATATATTATGCACAATTCAACAGTGAGGAAGGACTGCTACCACACAACAACAGCAGATCATTCCTTGATCACTCGGATTTCTCGTTGGGAGCAGACTACTCATTGAACTCCTAATTGCAGAATATTTCCCTTTTCTCCAGCAGAGGGAGTCAATTTACCTGTGAGTTCCATCAAGTGCCGAGTTGCCACAGCTTCAAGAGATTTGATGGGATGATACCGTCTTTAGATACTTAGAGCGAAAGCTCAGACAAAAGTAAAAGGTTCTGCAAATGCTCTAGGAGTTATCTTCTCGGTCTCTGTCTAGGGAATGAGGAGATGTAGAAGCAGCTGAAAAACTTTAGAGTAGTAGTTGTGGCCAAGTAAATGAGTGTAAGAAATAAATAGGAAATATTCAATTTAAATTTTATGCTGTTTGTTTTTATCTGCCAACAGAGGATTTTGGTGTTTTGCTGATAATCTAGCACTATGGAAGTACCCATATATTTTTACTTTTGCTACTTGTAGGGATTTTACTTACACCACCCTTGTTCATTTTTCTCATGTTCAGCCCCATGTAGTGTTATACACAAGCTGTTAGGGTTTTTTTATAGATTATCTCCCAGAATTTGCCAGAACTCAGATATATGAGCAATGCTATAACATATGTTAGAATGCTGCCACATTACCTCACACCTCCTGTCCGCACTACAAACATTTTATCACTTGAGGTATAAGAATATGAGATTTGTATCAGCTAATGCCTTCCAGCTCTTTTTAATTATTCTCTCCTTTTCCCCAACATCGTAAGCAGTTGGGGACCACACACACAGCAGAACAGATAGAAACATTCCCAGGTTGCCTATTCGCTGCTGTTCTTGGTGTCTTTCTGTGAAGCAGGTTATACTGCTGCCTCTCTCTATTTCATGCTTCATTGTGATTTTTCAACTCTTTCTCCCATTTTATGCCTCCTTTCTTCATCTGCCTTTGTTCTGTACTCTCATATGTGCCATTCTGATTTAATAAAAAAGTAGTTATCTATCACTTCTCCTAATTAGCAAATCTTCTGTTGCTTTTTTCCCTGGTGAAGGCTGATGGAGAGAAGGACAGCACCAGTTGCTGTTACCCATAAATTCAGGCCATAGCAACAGCTGTGCTGTATAATTATGAAGTTTCCAAAATATTCTCAATTTAGCTTATATTTCAGAGGAAAAAATCTATAGGGTTTTATGAGCAAAAGAACATCAATAGTTTTCTTTACAGCTAATTAAAATTATACTAGCCATTGAAACTTTAAGTTCTGTTCTTTCTCCAGTACTGTCACTTTGCATGCAAGAAAGTTTCAAAGGGGTCTTTTTTCCCATTTTGACAGTTTTCTCATTACCTGCTTCATAACTTTAAGGCTGCTCAATTCCATACAAAGTAGATTCACAAATCCTTTTCAGGACTTAATTGGATTTGTGTAGACATGAAACCAGAGCCTGACCCTGCCAGATTCATATGGCAAGTTTACTTTTAAGTGTACTAGAGTTCTGATTTCTTTTGAAAATAACTGAATATTATTTTCATAAATATCAGCTTACAATTAATGATTATGGTTAACTTATGGTTGTGGTTAACTATGATTAAATGCTTTTGAATAATGCCTAATTTAATAATGCTTAATGCTTAAAAATTTTTTTATAGTTTAATCAGTAGGCTGTGGTTGAATTTTACATGCTGGTGGATCTGATTTTGTTCCCATGGTCATTTTTCCCTGTTTGTATAGAAAGTACCTTTTGAAAATGATGTTATAGAGATTTATAAGAATTAAACAAACAGATTATAACATGACAGACTTTTTTACTTTTTATTTTTAAGATATGTCAACCTTTTAAAATATAATTTGAAAGAAATACACTAATAGTAATGTAGATCTGATTAGATTCTGAAAAATTATAATGAAAACCTCAAATGCTTGGAATAACAATGAATAATCAGTGACATTATTAAAAAAGAGTTTGGGATGTATATTAGCCAGAGGTAGAAGCCAGAATCATATAACTTATATGTTCATATGCCAAAAAAAACCCCCAAACTGTGTTCAGCCATGAAAAAAGGTTTAGAAAACCATGATGCTATATTTCCATGTTTCCATTTCAAAAAAATGAAGAAACCAGGAAGCTTTTTTGGGCAAAGATAGATTAATAGAAATCAACTAAGCACAAACCATGTGCATAATTAGAAATTAACATCTATAGTTGAAACATTTGCTGGGAATAGTAGAATTTTACGTGGGTCTCAGAGACCAGAGATGGGAGAAAGTGCACAGAAGATAATTAACTACATGGTTTTACTTGACAGCTGAAATGGGATAGGAATCTTCCCTTAGTCAATAATTGTGGACCAGCTGGCAAGAAGTAGCTTGGAAAGCAAAGCCATTCAAAGGCTAAAGATTGTTTGTCTGTGAGTAAACAAACAGAATTGAGTCAAATGACCTCCTAGCATGTCATTTACCCAGGGATACAAAATGTCTGTTCCACTCAAAGGACAAATATTCTGGTGAAACTCAGCCCTTTCCCCCTGCCCCTCCAGTATTTATCCCTGGGCCTTGCAGTCTCCAGAGACTTGTATTTTATTGTATCCTGCAGTAATTTTGGACAGATACTGCTCTTGTCTGTGGTGTGGTATAAAGCTGCACGTTGCAGGCAGTCCAAGCACAGGTCTTTCACCATTGTGTAGAAGCAGGTGGAAAGCAAGGGGCATGTAAATGTGCTCACTGTGTTATACAAGGTTAAGTGGCACCTCTTTACACAAGCTTTTAGGCCTCTTGTGCTCTATGGAATCCAGATTCAAATCAGGAAAATTCAGCCTTGAAAATAAGTGAGTAAGTAATTTGTGGTTTTGAGACCAAAATGAAAAGAAAAAATTCTCAAACAATAACTTCAATAACTGAAGCTTTGCTTTGACATAGGTGGCCTTTTATTTCTTTTTGATCTGTTCCTATAGTGAGAAAAAAGCTGGGAAGAGAGGAATCAAGTAGGCATACAATATGAATACATCCCATGAAGATGCATAGTCCTCTAAACCTAATATACAGAAGGGTTTTTTTTGTCTTCCCACCACCTCTTTCATAGGTGTGCATGACTCAGCACAACATAAATGAGAGACAGAGAAATATATAACTGAAAAGTACAGCTATAGACTTGTGTTCTAGATAAATTCATAATTAAAATTGGCTTATAGTTACTGCTATTTACTTCTGAAGTATTTTTAAAATATTGCAAACTGCACTTGAGTATAATTTGTGATCAATATACAGCAGCATACTTACAGACAACTGGAGACAGTTACGTGAACATTTTCAAAAGGTCTCCATGGGAGATAAAAGACAACTCTATAACAAAATCTATCTTCATGTTTAAATGTGTTCTTCAGTTGTCACAGATCCTGGCAGCCACTCACCTTTGAGCAGAGTTTTGGGTAGATGGGTAGTTAATGTGTTCCTAAACCCTGAACATTTGCCAAGTCATTAACTTATAGTGGTATACAGCATCCTACTCTTGACATGGGACAGGTTAAAGCAATATCCATATATTAATCTTTATATTTTTTATAAACTTGTACCTTGCCTTTAACTTTATGCAGACTGATATTTGGCATTAATATGTTGCAGCTCATTACTAACTCTTACCTGAGATCAGATGTGATGGCAACTAATCTTGTCAGGATAATTTTTATTCTGGGCATCTCAGCTTCCTACCTTTGAAGAACAAAAGCTTTCATGATATATTTGACAGTAAATGATAACTATTGTTAAAATATATCTTATTAACATCAGACCAATTTCTTAAAATCTTGTGTAAATGTGGTTTTACTGGAAAAGGAATGAAATAGAAGCACAAAAGGCAGTTGAATGAGAAGACTTTCATCATGTGATTAGTAAGTCTACAGCCTTAGCTATTCAGCCTCCTTCTTTGTTATAAAATTCTTTACATTATTGATCAAAAGGTCACACTTATTTTACTCTAACTTTATGGAATGTGTTCTAGGTTGAGTTTTTGTATTGGTTTAAAATGAAGCTAGCTTTGACACCTTTAGCATTTAGACTGAATTGTGTCCTTGTTCTATGCCTATATGCTCAGTACTGCAAAAGGATATTAGCAAAAGTGAATTTGCTGTTAATTGTGATAACAGATCATTCCTGACAAATGAAGCAAGTGCTGATTTTCTCCTTAAAAGCATGAGTGGAAAATTGGTCTTTTTATCAAAAGTACAGATAAGAAGTCACTCCTTAGAAATCCAGTAATAGGTGCAGGTGAGCTTGGCTAGCTCTGGCTGGAAGCAGAAGTCACTGGGAATGTTCCACCAAACTCTCATTCTCTTGTTGCTTGGAAGCTTTTCCTTCAGATTTATGATGAACTTTTACTAAGCTCAGTCTAGTTTAGACATCCAGAAAATCTACATTGCAGAATAATAAAATGTGATGAGTTGTCTCTGAAGATAGCTGTTCACAGCTTTTTGTTCTGAAATACTGCTGCAGTGTGTGACACTCATCCACACGCATAGCGTGATATATTCCACAACATTTGCTGAAGCTCTAGATCCTTCAGGTCTAATTTTTTTTTTATTTTTATATTTAGACCATTCACTTTTGGGGGAGGAAACACAGCATATCAGTTTTCCTTTCTGCCTAAAGATGTGTATCTCCCTACGCTCCAGCTTTCACAAATGTCCTTATTGGCAAGTGTCCTTATTAAACTTCACCCCAGAAAAAAGCATCTTCAAAAGATTCTTTGTCTGAAATACTGAGATGCATGGGTGTTATTACTGAGTTTGACAAATATCAGATTCCAGTAGACAAATCTGTTTATCAAAGGAAAAAAGGAGCACTTCATTTTTTCTAACCTCTTGAATTACTGACATGTTGTCTTCAAAATGTTACAATATTCTACAGGATTCTCCTAACATTTAGCGGTGTGTAATATAGAAGTTGTTCCCTTTTCAAAGTTGCTGCCTAATTAGTTAATATAGCTGTTAATATATTAGTTAATATTATTAGTTAATATAGCTACAAAACTGGAAACCTTTTTTATTGCAGCTTAGGGTTCTTTGTGATCCCCTTGCTCAGCTTGGCCGGAGTGAGTTGGCAAAATAGGGACGGGAATGATGGTCTAGCCCGAAAAATAAAAACTTTAATAATGAAAATAACAAACATAAAAACCACAGAGTATGGAGACTAGAACCAAAGACACATGGGTGGGGCAAACATAGCCAGGTGTAGGGGCAAAGGTCCAATCATGAACATGAACTCAAAATATGACCTTATATGAACTAGGCATTGAGTCAAATGAAAACAAGAACTAGAAACTTGACCAAATATAGGATGGTTCTATTAGCATAGTACTAATTCCCATGACCCCATTCTTCCCTCTGTGGCCTGGTCAGCTGCCCCCTCCTCTCAGTACCCTACCTCCCATGGTCTGTGGCCAAAGTCTTCTGCAAACACAACTGAGGCAGAAGTCTCAGCTGGATGTGATCCCGTGTTTTTTTTAAAGCAAAATCAAATAAATGTATTTATTTCTCAGGAGTAGATTGCCCATTTAGTTCATAGTTGTATATGGATTCCTAATTTGCAGCTTTACTAGTTTATAAAGTGTAAGCATCACTGTTTGTGATGGTTACAATATACTAGACATTTGAAATAAAAATTTGAAGAAAAGAACTGACTTTTTAGTATAGGAATTTTTAGTATAAAGAATCCCCTTTCCCATTTGCTTCAGTAGATTACTTTCCTGCCTGAATGTTCCATTGAACATTATATCATATTACTCCTTCAAAATATTCAAATATTATTGGGGGCTGTTGATTGAGATACAGACACAGAATATGACTCCAGCTTTGGAAGTAATCACTTGCCATCAGTGATGAAAATGTGAGTCTTGTAGTTTCACTTGCTTTATTTCATAATCCTGCACAAGAATCACCCACAGGAAGTTGTGGCAATGATCTCCTTACATGCTAAATAGTTCTAGGCAGGCCTGTTCCTTAGCAAATATCTGATATACCACACAACTTTAATCAAACACTGAGAGGAAATCAAACTATGAAAAATAAATGCTTTGTAAAACATCATTTGTATTGTCCTAATTTTGAGCTGCTATACAGGTAAAGAATTGAAGGATTTGTAGCTATTATAGAAAACTTTCAACCAAGATCAAATATACTTTCAAAACATCAGATGAATTTACTGCTCTTATTTAAGAGGAGATAAACATAGTTTTTAAATGGTATTGAATTTCTATGGAATAAAATAAATCGATAGATTCCTTGTAATTTAATTTTGAGCATTTTTGGTCTGAAGCAAACCTAAACTTAGGATTGATATTCTGCTTTCTAATATTCTTTCATGCCCATTTGCCAACACTTTCACCTAAGCACTTTACGTCATTTTCTTCAAATGAAAGAAACAAATCAATGAGTTTAAGAATATGTTCTTGTTTGATAACTACCAAGTAGTGTGCTTTAAATAATCTAGTAAATTATGAGCTGCCATTTATTCATTAATTAAGTGGTCTTTCCTAAGATGGAATAAGATAGATGGATTAATTTTTCTTCATTTCCCAAAATTAGTTATAGCCAGGGTCACATTGCTGAACATAATTTTTAATATGGCCAATACTTTCTAAGATTTGCAAAGTTTTGTGTAGTAACATCCTGTGGCAGACAGAACTATTCAGGAAAGTCAAGTGTCACTGATAAATTAGAAACATTAAAAATTCATCTCAGACTGTAAGATTTTTCCACCCTTCCTTTTCCAGCAAGACTTCCCTGCACATCAGGTGGAAATCTGGAGATTCAAATATTTTTCTTGTAATTTGCTTTTAGCCCTCTATTTAGCAGTGTGGACAGTTCCACAGATGATGGCCCTCCCTTTGCCTGTCACAACCCATCAGGCTAATAGCAGCTGCTACACTCTCAGATGTTACAGAATTTCTAAAACTTAATGTGACTTTTCAGCAAGTCTAGAAGTCTGTTAATAATAAGAAAAATATTTGCAGAATCTACTTTATCATTTGACAAGTTTAAAAAAGCCTGTCCTCTATCCAGAGGACTTGTTGACTTTCCTTTCAGAGTTGACTTTCCTTTCCTCAAGGTACTGAGGTTTTTTTCCCTAAGTAAACCCAAAGAAAGAACCCGCCCAGTATTTGTGTATCTTAGAGGTTTGGGGGTTGCTGTTTTGTGTTTCCTTGCTTTTCTTTCAGACTTTGTTTTTGGTATGTCATCATAGCACTTAGTGAGCCTCAATTCATTTTGGGAATGGGAAGCTCATTCCCCTGTATGATAAGATTATCATACATTTTTTTCTTGCCTTTATTTGTTATTCATGTTTTCACATTTCTGTATAAAATCATGAAAGTTGTAACTTCATGTTTCTAGTCCACTTCTCTTTCTGTGCATTTGCTGTTGTTTTTTCTAAAAACAAATCAGTCTGTGAAATTTCTTTCTCTTGTGTTTTTTTAGTCCAGTGCTTAGTTACATTTGAGGTGACTTCAGGAGAACTATGAACAGAGTGTGACACAAATACAGGTATGCATTAGGGTAGAAATCAGCTGGTCATTAATAGCCAAATCACAGCACAGAATAAAATAATTATTAGGATGATAGGACCTCTATAGATCAAGTAGTCCAATTCCTTGCTCAATGCTTCCCATTCAAATTAGAGAGTACAGAGAGAGCTGTTTAGTTTGGATTTCATTCTGATCAGCCAAGCATATGCTAGGAATGTATTTCAATTCTAGTATTTCTGTATTCTAGTATTTCAATTTCTGTATCTAGTATTTCAATTCTAGTATTTCAATTTCTTTTGGAATTCAAAATGGGATTTGGAGAGTTTTTTATTGATATTGAACTCAGATTGTTCCAAATTATAAATCAAAGGTTTCCCGTTGAAATGGATCATATTTAAGCAATGGTCTAAATGCTCTAAATAGTCTAAATGATTCTAACTAGCAGGTATTTTTCAAAATCCTACTTGTACTGAATACACTTGGAGATATGAATAAAGATAATTATTATGGTTTAGCTCTGCAGATCATATTTCTGCCTCCTGAATTTTAGAAATCACTTTTATTTGGTTGATTTCAATGGTTATAATGAAGGTATTTTCTTGTATGAGCTATAATTCTTGGTGATACCTTCAGTTCAGAGATAGGTGCTTTTAACTTAAGTTTTATTGAATATAAAAACTTAGAGTTACCAGCTACATTAACTTTTTATTATTATTTTCCAAGCTGTTTTAAAAAAATTCAAGTGAAATAACCAAACCAGACTTTCTCCCATAGTCTAGTGAAATGCCCAGATAAACTATATGTGTGGATGTTTATCTGAGATTGAAATGCTGAAATGTCGTGTTAGAGGTTCTTGAAAAGCAGGTTTAACTAAGGCAAGACTACTATATATCTCTTACAGAATCCTTTAGAATCCTAATTCCTACCTCCATTTAACAATCTGATCTGTTTCTCTATCACATGGCCCTTATTGATGTGATCACTTTTTCCTCTCATATTTAACTTTGATTTAGAATATGGATCAAGAGGTTTAATGTTGGAGGTTTAATTTCATTTGTCCTGCAGACAAAATCCCATGTGAAATGAAGATACAATTGTTATCTATAACAACTCAGTTATTATGCTTTTTTGAGCCTATTATGATCAGAGTGTTTCTTTTATTTTACATAGAAAACTGATGAAGAGCAATGCGGTGTGGTACAGTAAAAATACTCCTTTTGTTCATTAAAAACGATTTAAAAGCAAAAAAGTTTGAAGTCTGTACTGCCACCTTTCTATTCAATGCTTTGTCAACAATTCCTCACAGGGAATGAAGTCAACTTATCTTTATGGAGATCTTTGCTATAAACAGCTGCAAAAAGTTTTCATATGGTTACTAACTAAAATGTGAATTGACAACAAAAGCAATTTTCCCATAATAAAGCACAAATTTAGTCTATATCCTCTGAGTATTATACTAACAAAATTGTACAGAAACTGTGCTGGCCTAAGCTCTGTCTTTCCTGGGAGTTTTGACTGGACAGAGATGAAGCTGCATGGGCACATGTCAGAAGCTTTAGCTTTTCAGCAACTGTTCTAGTTGTAAGGGCTCCACAAAAGCTACCTTCAGTTCTGTGACTCTAACCTCACTGTGCTCCCTTCCTGCAGCGGGAAAGTCTTCCTCACCATGAGAGCAGTCGAGTTAGACTCCTGCTTTGAATAGTTTTGTGAGGGAAGCTATTCCTTGTCCTTATCTACAGTGAGATTGTGTTTGCCAAAGTACGTTTAACTTTTCTAGAGGGAATTTGTCTTCTTCTCTTTAATGGTGTCCTCATCCTGCTGGTATCAAAACAAAGCAGAACCCAATCAGTTTTGGAGGGCTAAAGCATACAAACAGAAATGAGCAGTAGGCACAAAGCTGTCTAACAATAACAAATATTTCATTTTTCTTCTCTCATAAATTCAGAATTAATGGGAAATTAAGGTAGCTTCTAAAATATTATAAGAAGAAATAGATAGTTTTGATCTAAACATCTAAAGATGGTATAAGTATCTTGGATCAGTCATTTAAACGTTATATAATAAATTACAGGATAAAACATCAAGACTCAAATTACATATAAGAAAGTTCTTTTGTAAAAAGGTTAGTTACTAGACTAAAACTAAGTTACTAGATTGGGTAATGGAGTTAATACATTTCTTTTGCTGTCCAGGTTTTTTGTCATTAAATTGTAATTTAATTTGTTGAGAAATAACAATGTACAAATATGTAGAATTTAGAATTTCTTCCAAAAGGATTGGTTTGAATTTCTTTCAAAAAATGCATATATTTGAAAACAAAAAAAGAAATTCCTTTCCCTTGAGTGGACAAAACAAAAGAAGAATTTATTTTGTTTGTCCTGATGTTGGTATATTTATCTAAGTGTCATCATGGTGTCCAAATTATGACTTTTTTCAAAGAGTTGGAAAATCAATGCTAAATTTTATTCATTGATAGCAAACTATATGAAACTACATATGATAAACTATTTAGATCATATGAGAAAGTTATTACATGTGCTAAAAGCTCATTAGAGATTTTGTCTTTGGGTAGATTTTGTCTTTGGGTTTATAATTGCTGTGAAATTCTATATAATGCCATCCTGCTTGAGTCAGTTGGCCAAATTTCAGTCATTTCCAAGACAAGAAAAGCACAATAGTAATTTTATATGATGACCTCATCTAATCAGAGGTACACAAATGTTTTTTTCTTACAGAATAGAAGTGGTTAGGCTGCAGTTTCTGTAAAAGCTGGTTGCACTCATTACTTCTGGCTTATTTATGTTTAGAAAGTAATAAAAACTAAGAATAAGACACTATTCACTACCTTGTATTGCCGGAAATGATGACAGTGCTAAATAGATTTTCTTTTTGTAAAAAGGTCCAATTACTCCATTATTAATGACATTATTTAAGTACTCATTAAATGTGACATTATTTAATGGGCTCATGTTAGTTTAAAACCTTCATTAAAGGATTGCTCTGGGGAGCTTTGTAATCTTGTATTTTTCCATCCCTCCAGTGTTATACTTCCTACCGTTACTATAAATTTGGGAACTTTTTCATTTGAACAGTGAATGTGGAATCTCAGGTCATTGATGGAGGTGAAAATTATGTAGATTTCAGATGATAGAAGAAACTGGAAACAATTAAGCTTCATCAGTTCTCACTGTTCTCTTTGAAATTACTGTGTGATGTCATAGTGATGGTTATTTGTTTTGTGGGTCTTAATACCAGATGGCAATTTGCTGTCTTGATAAGTGTGGTGCACTAAATAGTTCTAATTGTCACAAGTGATCAGTAGCCAAATACTATCCCAATGTGAGAAACAGGGTAACCAGGAAATTCTGCACTAATTGTGTATGCATCTTCTACACTTTGTAGGGAGGGAAACATCAACATGCAGATGGCAATGCTGTTATTCCCTTATTTTTGAGAACTGTTATTTTAATATCCTGGAATTGTAGGGGGAAAAAAATCATTCATATCTAAAGCTGTTTTCTGTTGTAATTTTTTGTGGCAAGCATTCTAATTATATCTCAAGTTAAACTGGTAATGGTATTACCAAAATATTTCTTCCAAAGCTTAGGAAAATTGTCTTCTGATAATTTTTTTTAAATTAAGAAGTATTTTTCATCTCACTAAAGTTTTATGTGTCAAAAGACAGAGTTTACATCTATAGTCAGTAGTAAATTTCTGTCACTTTTGCACTTACTGTAAGTTACTTTTCAAGTATTCTCATTTATTTAATCAGGCCTGCTTAGGAATAAGTATGTCAAAATGTGAAAATCTCATAGTAGAATTTGTTTCAGAACTGAAATACTGAATTTAGTACACTGATATTGGATGGATCTTGTATTAAGGCTGCTTTGGGGATCTTCTGTGCATGGTCATTTCTCAGGGATCACCATGAGAGTGAAAAATAAAGATAAAAGTATGTAAAACTTTCCATATATTAAAAGTGTATCTAAACTCTTCTGGACTGAAAACTGACCTCTCTTTATGTGCATACATAGATATACATATATAAATTCATGTGGAGATGCAACATAGATATTTTATACATACACATAGGAAATATTACAGAGAAAATAGAGAGCAAAAGATAGAGCATAGCTAGATAAAATGTGTGCATATTTAAATAGATATTTTATTTTATCTTTTTTATAACATTATTTCAAAGTGTGGGAACCTGTTGATGCTGCCTGTCTTCTACCCTTCTGTTCTTAATTCAAATTTCATCCTGAAATCTTGCCTGTGAAGGAGAATACTTATTATTTTTGTAAAGCCAGCTGTTTTCCAAGCATTTTAGTTGTGTTCCAAGATTGATTAATGTTGAATACTTATTATTTTTGTAAAGCCAGCTGTTTTCCAAGCATTTTAGTTGTGTTCCAAGATTGATTAATGTTGAAGAAATGTCATCTTCTACTTCTCTTACATTTGATTACACTTGTCATCGTTAATCTAGTGATTTAGCTTCTTGGAAGCCTTCTGGATTCAGGAGGCATTTCCTCTGAATTCTCCTATTGTGATTCAGAGGCCAGAATACCTCTATAACTAACCTTTTCCGGGCAAAATTTGTTTCATAAACAGAGAGACCATTATGTTTTCTCCACAGTAGCTAGTAGAATTTTCATTGTTTTCCTTTCTTCAACCATTGTTAAGCTACTGCTTAACAAAGACTTATATCACCCTTGTGCTCATTATAGCAATCTCTGCATCCCCTCCTGTTTCCTGCCCTTGTTACACTGAAATACTGTATTTTTTTGATTTCTTCTTTCCTTCGTCCTTCAGCAGTCTCTCCATCTAAGCCCACTCCAATCCTTCATTGATCATTACCATCCATAACTATTTCATATCTAGCCCTTAGCACTGAGTGACTGCTGGATGCTGTGATTTGACTCTCTGCTGCTTTCTCAAAAAAGTATTTCTCCTGATACCTCCCTGCAACTCCTGTTATTCCCCACACTAATCTCAACATAAACTTGCACTTATCTAAACCCATTAACTCTGCCAGCTCCTTTTTATTTAAATGGTAGCCCTTTTAAACTCTTTAAGTTGTGTTCACCAGTTGTTACTGGACACTGTAATCTCATTCTTTCATTCTGTGGGACTCCTTTTAATGTGCTCAGTTACAAATATCTTCACTATGGTGATGAACAGGAGAAACTTGTCTTCTCAGCTTTTGTCTTATGGCAAACAAGTCCTGTTCTTTGAATTGTCTCATTGGTCTGCATTATTGTGCATATGAATGGTGCCTACACAGTTCAGGCATGATTTGAACACCTAATAAACTCTGATGAGTGAACATTAGAATGGCATGTGATTTAAATTGATTGCTACTGCAGGCAGTGGCAGTAGGGTAGGAGTTTGCTGTTTGAGACCTGAAGAACAATCAGTCTTAGAAATTTGAAAATAGTAAACAGGAGGAGCTTGGAGAGAGATGATCAGTCATTTTTTCCCTAAATCTTCTACATTCAATTTGGTTTTTTTTCCAGAACTTTTTTTCCTCTTAACTAACACATTCTTTGTAGGGCAACATGAGGGAATGAATGAATAAGTTTTAACAGAAGTAATACTACTTTCAGTTCTTTTTTACAAGCTGTGAAGTTAAACACCCAAAGAACTGTAAAATTTCCGGGATATTTTAAACATAATACTTAGAATTAAGTATAAAATAAGAAATACTCTGTTTTCTCTTAATTTATTAAACTGCTTGCTTTTTATTATGAACCATGTATATGTCTGAAAAATTTGAATACGCTGATTTTGCTCATTCAGCTCTTTGTTTAGCCATATATCATGTTGTTGACTTAAATAATTCCATTGTCTGTTGTCCAACATGCCTGTGTTTTAACAGAATGTTTTAATCTCAATTGCATAAGCACATAAGCCTTGCTTCAAAAATAGGGACAAATAAAATAAGTAATCTAAGCCCAGAACTTTAGATAAGGTATATCCAGACACTTGTTGTAAAGCAGTTCCTCACATCTGATTTCTGAGCTGTATTTGCTTTTGATCTTTATTATGAAGTTTAATTTCATTATAATGTTTTACCTTATAACATAGTTCAAAGCAGAGAGCCCAAAGATCTCACTAATCAGTCTGGGTTTAAGCTTGCAAACTAGACAGCTGTGCTAGTGTAGCATTCAACTCAAACCAATTAGTCCTACCCAGAGGCAAGGTTTATTTGTGTCCATCTGGACAAGATGTAACTTTTCTTCCAAGCACCAGGAAGTATTTGTGTACTACTGTACTGCAGTGCTGGGGCATAATGGTCAGCGACCCATGTGCTAAACAAGTTAGGAAGTGTGCATGTGACATTAATACACTTTGACTCAAGTTTTGGCATTCAGATTAGCTGTGTGGTGCATTATGTATGTTTCTCCTCAGTCTGGTATACTGTTTTACCTGTTCTACACTAGCCTCCATTTTTGATTCTTATTGTCTACAGAGCTGTACACAATTCATTTTTCTATTGCTAACATAAAATTAGCAAGTTATATTATTACTTAGTAAATCAGATTATAAAATTTGATACTTAGGAAGGATCTAATGCCCTGTCCTAGATATATGACATCTTTCTGTGAGAGATTTGACAGTATTTACAAATAACAGTAGCTTGGAAAGAAATAAACACATACTAATGAAATTGCAAATGTCAGGAATTCATAATTTCTAAACTAGTGAACCTCATTTATAGCAAATTGGGCTACTTCCCAATTTTATATACAGTGAGACGGGAAAAAAAAGTATCTCTTTCTCTATATTTGAAGGTGTTGTGTCAAGGTGTTTTAGCAGTGCCCATATAAAAGACTGTGTATTTTTGTATGTATGTTTGTATAGCTGAAATACAAGTCATACATCCAATGTGCTTTTCTCTTTGTGTTGGTTTTCTTTTCAGTATACTGTACTGGCTGTGGTCAAGATGAAGTTACTGTTTTTGATAAAAGACTCTACAATGCAATGTTGATAACAGACCAGTGTTCTGGCTGTTTCTGAAAAGGTCATGTGTGATGTCAAGTCTTTGCATTTTTCCCACTGCCTCCATATCGAGTAGGCTGGTGATTGGAAAGGATCTAGGAAGGGTACACAAAAGAAACAGCTGATCCAGGTGACCAAAGGGGCAGTCAATACCATGTAACATTGTATTTAGAAATAAAAATTGAGAGACAGGAGTTAGCCAAGGTTGGCTGGCCATCTGTCTGGTTGTGGGAGCTGGTGAATGATTGCTTTTGTATCACTTGTTTGATTCCCTTTCCTTCACTTACAAAATTGTATTATCTTTATTAATTTTTCATTTGTATTAGTATTATTCATATTGCTTTAATACCACCTAGTTAAAATCTAAGGAGGAAAGTATTTTAAAAATTTACACTAATTTTATAATTTTTAGTGTTTTTAATTTTTCTTCTATCTTGCAGCAGATATTTTGGTTAAAGAAAAGCTATTCTTTAGGAAGAAGAGTAGCGTCATAGAAGGTTTTCTTTCTAAACACTGAGCTATAACATCACTGAAATACTGCAGGAACAAACACTTGTCCTATGGAAATATTCCTGAAAAAACAATAATTACCCTCCTAGTGTCAAGTATATAGTATTTCCTTCCTAGAAGTAAACAGTCCTCCTAGTGAAATCTTAATGAAAACTGTGAGTGACTTTTATATATGTGATAAACACTCTGATTAATACTTTAATTTTCTAGAAAAAAGGACTAAATCTACCCTAATAAATTTAGGGTAGATTTATGATCATGTCTATGATTAATTTTATGTATCAGTGAATAAATCTACCTAAATACAGGTTTTTGAAATAACTTCAACAGAATTTTCTCACCAGATCTTTGGCCAGCCAGACTAGGACATGTACTTTGTGATATTTAGAAACATGTATTTTTCACTTTAGTGAAGAAATCTGTAGTTTAGCAGTAAAGGCCACCCCCTCCTTTTGCTCTTTATATTTCTGGATTTTCAGATATTACTTTCATGTGTTTGGCCTTGTCACAAAAGTCTTAATTTCCCCCAGTCTTCCTTTGCCCAACGCTTATAAAAAGTGTCTTCTCTGAGTCACACTTACCTACAATGCAGGGGTTTCTTTTTGTTTTTGAAGGTCCACCTCTGCCTGAAAAGTAGACTGTGATTCTCAAGGAGCTTTTTTCACTTCTATTAGTATTTTTACCTTTACTTTCCCTTAAGTGGCTGTAAAGTTAACAAAATTACATTTTTATTTACTATAGTAATAGACAACAGAAATAAATTGCCATTCTGTTTTGCAAAGTTGTCTATGAAAACATGGAATAGCAAAACCACCAAATATATGTGTCATATATATTATACAGATTTTTCTTATTAATTCTGAAGCCTGCAAATAATTACATAATTGCTTGATAAATATAAGCTTAAAATTAAGATAATGTTGATTTAGATTAAAAATAAGCCGTGCAGTGTATTTGAGAGGAAAAAGTCTATTTTTTTCCTAATTTCTGGGTATCATCTTCACTAAAAATTAGAGCACATATTCATGAGCTCCATATTCTCAGCACTTTCTGAGAATTTATTGTTTTATATTTAGAACTTAAAACTTTATTTCTGACCAAAGTTACAGAGAAAGACAAAAGTTGAGCTTAAAACTGGCTCTAATGAGTATTATTACATAATTGAAAGCTAAATTTGGAAAGACTTTTAGGAACCCTGTGCAGGAGGCAGAGACTTACTGGTTGAGGTGCCCCTCTGAGATAAAGAATGGCTCAGCAGACATGTAAATCAGAGCTGTATCTTCTTCTGTTCTCATGCTTTTACTCTCATTTCCTCTCTGAAAGCACTTCAGATGGTCTTCAGGTTGTAAATATTTTGAAATATGGTTTTTTTCATTTTATTTTTGCCTTTTCATCCAAAAAGGTGGGTTTTTTTTTTAATGAGTTCTACATAAAAGTCTAGTTAACGACCGTTTCTGTCCCACAAATGCAAGAGAAGCTTAGAAATTATCCAGGTGCATCTTTGACAGTGTATTATCTGCTCCTAATTTTGCCAGATACATTTAAGTGAATTTTTCTGACCCATTCTTTGGATGTGTGTTGTCACTATTATAAGAGGAAATTGGGAGGGGTGTCTTTGGGAAGCTTTTTTTGTGCAATGTCCACATTGGATAAGATAGCACACATCTTAGAGGGATATTAGAAGCAGGTAAACCAGGAAAGCAAGCTTGTACTGCACTGAGATATGCTGTGGTAACATACCAAAATGTACAAGAGATATAAGAGTTTTGTTACTCAAAAAAAGTTGTGCTGGGGGTTCTAGCTTAAAGAGGAACCTACAGACATAATTTTTAATACTTAATCTTTCCTTGTCATCTTGGATTCAAACTTTTTAAAATTTTTTCACTCAGCACATACTGCTGAGATCCTGTGATCTGATTCTGACTTGTTTCTTTTTTCTTAAACTTCTAGTAAATATGCCTCAGATATATATGTCTTCATATATCTTCATCTGGTTGTTGTCTTTAAAAATGACAAGATAAAAAACCAAAAAAAGTCTACCTGCCTCCAAAAAATACCAAAAAACACACACACAAAAAACCCCCAAACAAAATAACCCCAAATAATAAACCACAAAAAACCACTCCCAAGGTATGCCAGGTTCTGTAAATGAGAGATAATAAGGTATGTGTACCAATGTCTGTAAACAAAAGCTGCCCCACCTTAAATCTCAAGCACTATTCACCTGCCAACATCACTTGGATTTAGCATACCGGGTCCTGTTTGTTCAAACTGTTGCCACAGGAGCTAATATTTCAGCTGTGTTTGCCATATACAAATCGTGCCAGTTTTCAACTTACCTTCCTTTCCATTCCAGGTATTACAATTGTAAAAGGACTTGGTCAACAGTGCCGCATTCTCTAGCTTTGTCAAACAAACTGTGATTTTGAGGGAGGTGCAGCAGTAAAGATGCTAATGTGTCAGTGCTGCTATTGAAACTGCTGCCTGTTTGATTCTTTCTTTCCTCTTCCCCCCTTACTTATCAATAAGGAGGTTCATTTTTATAACCAGTATTTTTCCAAGCAAGGATTTGTGAATGTTGACAGTCATAAATAGCCAATTCCCTCAGAGTGAAACTTTAATCTGGACATACAGTTCCAGATAAATACACGCCCTAACGTGTGAAATCTTTTGGCATGTCCTGTTCTCAGTATGAATAAAGATGGTTGATTTAATCTTGGAACCTGACTACCAGGCTATAGGCTAGTCTGTGTGGGAGGCCCTTTTCACATCACCTCTTAATGCTGTACCAGCTTGAAACAATTATAGCAGAATTCCTTAGGTCAAAGTGAGGGAGCAAGAGGGAGCATGACTGTGGCTAAATGCATTGGGCACCTGTTTAGAAGAGGGGAGATCCCAGTTCTGATTTCTGCTCAGAATACTGTATGAAAACCTTATATTAAAGAGTTATTGGAGTTCAGAGATGTGTGTCTGCTCTTCACATCACCCCACAGGTTGAGGAGCTCATGAAAGACAAACTTTTCCTGCTTCTGTTTGGATCCTGCAACCACTGACCAATTACATAAAAGACGGTAATTGCTACCATCTGAAAATGTTTGGGGTTTTAAGAAATAACTCTTCTGCCAAGTACAGAAGAAATTGTCCATCTGTGAGCCCTAATCTATTCCTGAATACATTATATAGAATCATGGAATCACAGAGCATTAAATGTTGAAGGGACCTTAAAGATCATTGAGTGCCAAACACCACTTCCATGGGCAGTGACACCTCCCTATAGATCAGTTTATGCAAGGCCTTATCCTAACTGGCCCTGAACACTTTGGGATTTGTGGCATCTGCAACCTCCCTAGGCAACCTGTTCCAGTATATCACAACCCTCACAGTTAAAAAGTTATTCCTAATATGTAACCTAAATTTTCCCTCTTTCAGTTTGTACCCATTATTCTTGTCCTATCACTACAGTTCCTAATAAAGAGTCCCACTCCAGCTTTCCAGTAGTCCCTCCTCAGTTACTGGAAGGTTGCTAGGAGGTCTCTATACAACCTTCTCTTTTCCAGGCTGAACAGCCCTAGCTTTCTCAACCTGCCTTCTTAGGAGAGATGCTCCAGTCCTCTTATCAACTTCTTGGCCCTCCTCTGCACTTGCTCCAACAGTTCCACATCCTCCGTCTGTTGGGACACCAGAACTGTACACAGCACTCCGGGTGGGTCCCACAAGAGCAGAGCAGAGGGGCAGAATCATCTCCTTCCTCCTGCTGGCCACACTCCTTTGGATCCAGCCCAGAGCACGTTTGGCTCGCTGGGCTGTGAGCGCACACTGCCAGCTCATGTTGAACTTTTCATCAACCATCACCACCAAGTCTTTCTCCTCAGGGCTGCTCTCACTCACTTCTCTGCCCAGCCTGTAGGTGTGTTTGGGATTGCCACCACCCCAGCGTAGGACCTTGCACTTTGCTTTGTTGAGCTCTGTGAGGTTTGCATGCACCCAGTCTCAAGCAAGTCAAGGTCCCTCTGGATGGCATCGCTTCCTTCCAGCATGTCAGCTGCAACACACGGCTTGGTGTTGCCAGCAAACTTGCTTGGGGTGCACTCAGTATCACTGTCTCTGTCACCAACAAAGACAATGGACAGTATCAGCCCTGGTACCAAGCCCAGTACTCACCTCTAAGGAAAACTGCTTGTCAGTGGTCTCTATGTGGACAATGAGTCATTGACCAACACTCTCTGGGAGGCAGTCCAGACAGTTCTTCATCCAGCCAGTGCTCCATCCACCAGATGCCTGTCTCTTCAATGTAGAAACAGGGATATCATGTGGAACAGTGTCACTTTGCATAAGTCCAGATGTCAGTTGCTCTGCCCCATCCACCGGTGCTGTAGCACATCACAGAAGGTCACCAATATGGGCCTTTGTAAAGCCGTGATGTCTGTTACCAGCCACCACTTTGTTTTTCATGTGCCTTAGCATGGTTTCCATGAAAATTAACTGGTCTGTACTTCCCCAGTTCTTGCACTTTCCACTTTTAAAAATGAGGCTTAGATTTCCCTTTTCTAATAATTGGGAATTTCACCTGGTTGTCACAAGTTTTTTAAAAAATGTGGCTGTCAGCTTAGCAAATTAGTCGACTAACTCCCTCAGGACACACAGATGAATCTTATCAGGTCCTGTGAACCTGATAATATCTGATAATATCAACACCTTCCTACAACTCTAACTTCAGATAAGAGATGAGTTTCATGGAGGTTTCTTCCTTCCATGTTTCCTGTTGATAAAGAATACACTATGTACAGCTGTGCTAAAAATGCTGGGGGCTGTGAAGTACGTTCATGGGAGACGATGGCAGTGATGGGATCAAGACCCACCCCAGCATGGCTTGGTATTCACCCAAGTGTGTTTTTCACGAGATCCAGACAGCTACATCTAAGGGCTGGAATACGGTTCTTAGGTTTTTATGTTGCACTTTAGACTACAGATTATAATTGTGGTGATAGTGGGCATTTACTGAACTCCTAGACCTCAGATTAGTATTTTAACTATACTTCCCTCATAACACAGAACATTAATTGCATTTGAAAGCCTACTTTTTCTGACTCTGATGAACATTAAAGAGAGTAATGATGCCTAGTTTTGCGAATGTTTGGCAGTGGTCTCTATGTCATACATTAATAGCATCAATAGTTCATAAAATATTAGTAATGTTATAGCACATTTTGTAGGTTTCTTGGACTGTGTTGAGATGCCTTGATTATTCTGAAATTTTTGGTTTTTCACACATATTTGATTTTGCCTTTACTATTTAACTTGACAATCTCAGTTAATTTGCAATGGGGCTTTTAGTTTCTTTTGCAAATAATTAGGTCTACCCTTTGGCAAAATTCAGATATGGTCAAGTCTCCTCAACTCCCTCTCCCAAACAATATATCAAGCTGTTAAAAAAATGTTGCTTTGTACACCTGTGTTCATGCATTTCAGTAGCTATTTTTTATATTATGAAATCAGAACCAACTTCATCCTTTAAACACCAGTAATTAAGTTCTAGAAAGTGTTAAATAATTTAAAGTAAAATTAACTTTCTTAGGATTCACTGTCAAGGTTTCACTCTCTTAACTAAAAAGATCATGAATCATCTTTCTATCCCAGACTGTGACCTAAATAAGTAGCATTTTTTGATAGATCAATAAAATCCTAGATATGCAGATCATTTAATTGTGTATAATGTGTGTAGCTCTTTAATCTTTTGAGGCCATCACATAGCTTTGTAAGTGATATATTAATATGAAAATGTAAAAAATAAGATTAAATTATGCTGTAAAATCAAGCAACTTATGAAAGTGAAAACAGTTATTTTCACTGCTAAAGATATACTTTCTTTGAAAAAAAATTGTTACTGAAAAATTAATTTCATTAAGAAAATAAGCAAGAAAAGAAAAAGAGTACTGTAAGAGTACTGAAATGAATAAAAATTAATAGAATTATTTAGGATTGAAAAGACATGTAAATCAAGTCCTACCATTAACCCAGCACTGTCAAGTCCACTAAACCATGTCCCCAGGTGCTATATCTAAATGTCTTTTAAATACCGCCCGGGATGTTGACTGTACCACATTCCTGTGCAGCTGTTCCAGGGCTTGACAACACTCAGTGAAGAAATTTTTCCTAATATCCAACATAAACCTCCCCTGGCACAACTTGAGGACTTTTTCCTGTTGTCACTTGTTACCTGGGAGAAGAGACCGACCCCCACTTAGTTAGCTCCTTAAAGGCATCTGTAGAGAGTGATAAGGTTCCATCTGATCATTCTTTTATCCAAGCTGAACCCCACCAGCTTCCTCAGCTGCTCCTCAGCAGACTTGTGCTCTGACACCTTCACCAGCTCTATTTCTCTTCTCTGGACACACTCCAGGACCTCAATGTCTTTCTTGCAGGGAAGAACGCAGGATTCAAGGTGTGGCCTCACCAATCCTGAGTACAAAGGGGATAGTCACTCTCCTGGTTCTGCTGGCCACTATTGCTGATCCAGGTCAGGATGCCACTGGCCTTCTTGGTGCCTGCACACAACTCTCTCAGGTTTAGATGCTGTCAGCCAGCATCTCCAAGTTCTTTTGTACTGGGCAGCTTTCCAGCCACTCTGTTCCCAGCCTGTAGCTCTGCATGGGGTTGTTGTGGTCAAAGTGAAGGAGACCCAGCACTTGGTTCCCAAGGGTTCAGCATTGGACTAAGTATCTTCAATATCTTTATCAATATGCTGGACAAGAGGATCAAATGAACCTGGGATGCATTTGAATCTCATGCCATTGGTGTTGGTCAATCAACACAGCCTGTCCAAGTCCCTCTCCAAAGCTTTCCTGCCCTCCAGCAGATCAACACTCCCATACAACTTGATGTAATTCACAAACTGTCTGAGGGTGCATTTGATCCCACTGTCCAGGTTATTGATAAAGACATTAAAGACACTTGGTCCCAATACTGAGCCCTTGGGAACGCCACTTGTGACCAGATAGTGACTTGATGAAACTCCATTTGCCACTACCCTTTGGGCCTGTCCATGCAGGCAATGTTTCAATCAGTGAACAGGACACTGGTCTCCTTAGCTTCAGTTCCACAGCTGTCTCTCCCAGAACTTGTGCTTTCATCCAGATTTCCTGTTCTGCCTCCATAGAGGGCATCTTTCCACACCATTTTCTTGTACTGGTCGTTTTCCCTACGACCCTTTTTTCTGTACTGCCAGTTTGTTTAGCATGAGTCCCATGTGTTCACCATGTAATGGGTATACCACGGATCAAAAGCAAACATATTATTATGGTCCTGGCTTCAAAATAATCTAGTAATAATATATTTTTTAAAAATCTAATATGAAAATAAAGCAGATTTTCCTTCATTCATTATGACAGGAATTTTTGCTGTTGGCAAGAAGAGTGAATCCTGAGCATACGGCATTAGCAAAAATTAAATATAAAATTTGGAATTGCAATCCCAGAGTGTTCAAAAAATTTGTTTGCAGGTAGTCTCCTACAGTTTCTACTTCTGATAACCATAAGAGTTCCTAGATCTTTGATTTGATTATTAATATTGTTTCCCTTCTGCTATGTGACATACAAGCACATATAGAGGTTCTTCAATTTTTGTTTTTATTTTATTGATACAATACTGCTGCTTGGGAGAGGTCCATTTAAATCCCTTGAGTTCCAGTTATATGATACCACTTCTAGCTCAGCCACTGTAGCACAGTATCCCAAATAACAGCTGATGGCATGCTTTGCTTTAATTATGAACATGGTTATCTGAATACAGAATATATTTATTTCTGCTGCCACTCTGAAGTTTACCTTGACCTGCATGGTGTTTCCAAGCTGATTGTCTTGCACACATTTATTGAGTGATCCTTAGGATGGCTTTTCTCTTTCATAGTGAAGAAAAACCTGTGTAGGACTATCATACACTCTGCTCAGTAGAGGGGATATGCTCAGTTTTTCTGACACTAAGTAGCAATAAGCTGATTAGATTTATGAAATATATTTGGTAAAAACATAAATATGGTAGTTTCATAATTTCTTAATATGTTAGTTGGTCTTGCTGAAGATTGAACTAGAATATGCTTCTGTTTCAGTTTTTCTAACAAAAAACATAGAAAGCCAAGAAAAATATGTAATGTTTTTGGTGGCTAAAGTTGGTAGCTAAAGTTGCTTCCTGACATCTGTATTTCACTGACTTATGACGAATTATTAATCAATAATTATACATTTAATTTAAAATGTTGAAATTAAATGGTACCCTTGGTTTTCCTGCAAAGTGTAGAGTATCTCAAAGCAGAATTTCAATACTTCTGTGATGGAGGTAGTATAAGAAAATGTGGCAATTAGTTCTGAAAATCAATACCTGTTGGCTTACCATGGAGTCTGGCTTACTGCAGTTATACTCCAGTCATAAGGAGTAATACCAAGATGAATCCACTAATCTTGTGCAGGGGTGCTTAAAAAAATGATTGAGCATGATAAAATTACCTCCTCTCATTCTGATAACTGAATAGGAACCAGATGCAATTTCTGTATAGAAATACAGAAAACAGGAAAAGATAGCTAGAAATAGCTGATAGTGAAAATTAAAGTAGATTTAGAACATGTGTGTGCTTAGAATCATTACTGTTGAAACTTTTATCCTTTATCTAGCATATAGGTACAATCCCCTGCATTTATTTAGGTCATTTGAGTATTATATTAGTAAATGTAAGGATAATAAAATACACACAAATACATACTCATATAAAATAAATAAAGCAGTGAAGGACAGTTCAAGCTCTTCATACTTTTGCTGGTAATATATCTGTCATGTGGATTTTACTGCTGAAATCAAGAGGTTGACTCACACAGTGAAATAAGGCAGTGAAAATCTGGCCCTAATTGACTTCAGACTGGACTTTCCTGTACTGAAATACTTACAATTGCACAGTGGCAATGTAGCTCTAAAAATGTCGTGAAAATCTGCAAATGAACTGAATTGTGATGTGACTAGCTTAAGTTTAAAGTAGAGTCTGACCTCTAGTTAAATTTTGAAAGAGTTGTTTAAAACTGAGAGTCATTCATTGGAACCTCACAGTTGTGACTTAAAATGTTTCTCCCTTTGGACTGCATTTCTACTGTATAATAGCAAAAGTTGTATTTAGCTTAAGAATTTGTTTCAGGAAATTTTTTTTTCCAGTGAAGTCAGTTTTCATACAAGTGACATGTAGTGTCTCTCCTTCTCTGAGGTTAAGCTTTTCTACTCTGCATAAAATGTTTTGCAGCTTATTATTGGTATATTAACCTTAGATGAATTAGTGCTATTTACTGAGAAAGAGCAAGATGTACCTTTGACTACTGTGTCCTAGCTGAATATCTACTAGGTTATTAAATATTCCACAGGTGGGATTCACTTATCTTTGAATAGATTTTATTTTCTTGCCAGCTGTAGTTTAAGCATTCAACAAAAAAGAATGGAAAATTCCTGCATGTGGAATTTTCCAGAAGTGAGGATTACAATTGTTAGCTCTATTTTTCTCCAATCAGAAATAGTAAATTGAATCAATTTCTGAGGATTAGGTGTGATAACATTGGTGACTGTGATAAACAGAAGTACTAAAACTGTTAACAGCAGCATTTTTCAGCTTGTTTTTCACTAATGAGAAAAGCCTGATCTTTCCATGAAGGTGCACTTCTTCATTATGAAAGAGATCAGTTCTGATGTTGATGTTTTAGAGTTGTGAGCACAATTTGAAGTGTCCAGTATGGAAAGTAATTTTCTGTGTTTGATTTCTGGGTTATGTGCCTCAAAGTCATAGATTTTGGGGACAATAGGCAAATGCAGGGTGACCTGTAGACTAAATGTGTTCTTTCAATCACTTTGATAGCATTATTTTGTTGTCAAACATTTCTAATTTGTTCTTGTAATTCTGTCCCTGGTGCTTTTGATGAAACTTAATAGGTCTAAGCCATAGTCTTAGATTTACAGATTAAATACAAAGAGCAAGAATTTCCCCATATTTGGGCAGATAGAAGCAGGAATCTGCAAACAGAACATGAGTGTATTCAGGCTGTCATCACTACTAAATATGTTCTCTGGTACTACAATGTTATACTTTTGAGAATTTTACCTTGCATTCTCACAAACAAGGCAAAGTTAGACACTGTTGTTTTGCACAATAGTAATGCTTTTGTTCTTTAAGAAAGAAGTTACTTAATCTCAAGAGTCAAACAAACAGGCCTCACCTTAGATCTGAGGTCTTTACCTATTTGTCATACTTTCATTGCAAGCATCACAGAGGGAGAGGCAAAAATGGGGCATAAAGTTAATTTTTGCCATCATGAATATTTCAGGTTTCAAAAGAACAAACAAAAAATATGTAAAAGATCATCTTAGGTAATTGTTCACAGGCAGAGAGGTTGGAAGCTGTGCACTTGGCTTTATTACCATCATTAGTAAATACAGGTGTGTGCCAGTGTGTCCAGACCCAAACATTCTCATCCAGCAATCATGTGCTGAGTGCATGGGCAAGTCACCTTTGTACCTTTCCAGAGTTCAAGCTGAGGTCTGCTTTGTGTTCAGTCTTATTGTGTTTCCTGGGAAACAGGAACAGTGTAGAATAATAGTATTTTCCCAAACAGCTGGTAGTACTATGATTGATGGCAAACTACATTGTATGCTATGATATTGTTTTTCCTTGGTCCGTATAAGCACCACTTGAGGGTTTTTTATAGATTTAAAATACAGAATAACTGTTTCTGTTGGAATTCAGAAGAAATGTAGGATTTTTCTTTCACTAAGCACATATAAAATTCCATTTTGACTTTTCTTCCAAAAATATGCCACCAATCCTTCCTTTGTAGCTGGCAGATGTTGCCTTACCTGTATTCCTTGTGTGATTCTGGCTTATGTTTCCAAAAAGAATATGAAGATAAGAGTATAAAGGGCAAGGGTAAATAAGAAGCAAATTGTACTATTTTACTTTCTTTAGTACTTTCCTGCTTTATTCACACAAATAAGCAGAGGTGGAGGGATTATTGAACAGTTCTGTTTTGTTTATTTTTTTTAGGTTACCAGGGTAGTGTTTTGAATCTTAACAGACCATTTTTTCAGGGAATTTGTGGTCATGCTCAAATAACTTTCATTTTAGAAGAGACTAGAAATTAGCTGGCTGTTCACACTGTCAAAACGATGACATAAATAATAATAGAAAGAAGGATATGTCCACTCCATAAACTGAACTTTTGCTTATGTATAAATTCCATCTATACTTGGAATCAGTTTGCTTGGAAACAGTTATGTATTTATTCAGGATTTGTAAAACTGGAAAATCACAGTGACAATCAGAGAGTTAAAGCAGTGAAGTAGTGATTAACAGCAATGGAATAGATAAGATTAAAAGTCAAATGAGGATACAGTATGTGAGTGGTTTTTTTGAAGACAATGTCTTTCTGTGAGTCATTCTGGAAGAAATAGAGGAATTATAAAAGTATGGGGACAAGTAGGAGACAGCAGCTAGCATTTTCAGATTAATAATAAAAGGAATAACTGGATAATAAATCAAGTTTTGCTTAAATCCCTTATGGTCACTCAGTCTAGTACCAGAGATTTTTAGATGGAGTTCTCCTGCTTTCTGTGGCTTTTCTTGTGTTGCGTGGTGGCTAGGACCTGCCTGCTCGAGGGGACTCATTCCCCCATGTGAGTGGTTGTTAGTGCACAGCAGCTTCTGTGTGGGATGTGTAACACAGACACTGCGGTACCCTCGAACAGCCATTCTGCAGGATAGGCACAACACTGCTTAATTATCTCCAGGAGACATTTCTAGGTTAGAAGCAGGACTCTCTGGAAAAAAAAAGAAAAAAACAAAGTTAATAATTTTCTTATCAAAATGCTGTGCCCAAAATTTAGTCAAAGTTTTTAGTGGGTAGGATGTTTTATTTACTTGATTCACACCAGCCATTGTTGAAAATCTGGAGACGAAAAACTCTATAGAAAGTATCATTGTGGCAAGACTCTGATATTTATCTAGTGGACTTAGATCATTTATTAAATGATCATGTACACTGTGGTTTGTTAAGGTACTTTCCTCAGACAGGAAAAGAAAAATGATTTTAAAAAAATGCCCAGCACCCTTACTCTATAGAGCTGTAGAGAGATAATAGCAATGAAACAAGACAACCTCATCTGAGTCTTCCAGACTGATAAAATTGCTCAAAAAGGGGAACTCATTAGGTAGGAGCACCAGTGGTGACAGCTGATGCAAACAAGATGCACCACTTCTCAGCTCCCTCTCTGAGATAGTTACCTTATAATGTGTGACCATTCCCTCTGTTGACCCTATTTAATCAATCAACCAGTCAATCCCTACTCTACTTACACCTTGCAAACTCAAAATGCATTACATGAATACCTTTTTCTTGATATTGCTGTGTCAGCATAGACTTTCTGCAGGTGTATTATGGTAAAGATAACTCTAGGCAAAAGTTGATCATATGTTTCAGCATAAAAAGTTACATCCAGCTGGGCATCTCTTGAGTTAAATACTATGAGGAAGCAACGTGAAACCTCCCAGAATGAAAGGCCCTTGTTATCTTCTATTGCTATGGCAGGAAAAACAGAAGTGAAAGCACCACTAGAAAATAGTATGCTAATTTTTATAGGCTGGTGTTCCAAATGGTATCAAAAGAGCCGTAAATTGCATGCTTCTATCAGAGGGTTTAGCATTACGGAAATACAGTAATTTTTTTTACACAGAATCACATTTCATGTTTAATAAAAAACAGTATGAATGTAGCTCAGTGAACTTTAACAAATCAAGAACAACATTCATAAAGTGACCCTCAAAAGTGACAATGTTTAGTTTGGTCTTGTAGACCTTTGGAGTTAGTTTGTTTGATTTGGGGCAAGTTTATGTACATGAATGAGTGCTATATTTTGGCTTTGGAATCTAGACTGCTGTTTACCCACTTTTCATAATTATACTGTTACTTATTAATCTTTGTAGCATTAAGTCAGTAGAGGTCTGAAATACAGCTTTGCATGGCTCAAGCATGACAACTTCTCTCTTCATTTCAAGTGACAGATGGCTTTCAAAATAAGCACAGCTACAGCATGTAGTACTTTGTGTAATTTTTTTAAAAGCCCATTGCAAAGTGCTTTAAAAATATTTGAAATCTTTGTGTTGCAGATAGAGATAGTGAGAGGCAGAAAACGATTCTTTAGCTTCTGTGAGTCTTTACATTAGGATAGGGCAGAACCTGGATAGATTCAAACCCAGGTTCCTTCAGCCTCAGTCCAGTGCTCTATTTACTTAATGTGAAAAGAATCACAGTATAAGAATATTCTTAGTAAAAAAAAATCTGAATTTTTGTCTACCAAGTCTATAATCCCACTTTGAGATAATAACCAAAATTAAGATCTATACTACATTCTGAGTTGGTTTTCCAGAAATTTAGTTCTCTATCAAATTTTGAAAGATCCCACTCTGAGAAGGCATTTCTACCTTAAATTTTAAAAAATTCCCATTGACAAGAGCTCAAATTCTCTGTCAAATTTTCCATTAAAAAGTACTTTCACTCTCTGAGACTAATTTCTTTAATTCAAGTCTGTGAAGGTTTACTCAGCGTTGTTATTCGACAGGCAGTATTCTTGCCTGTTTTTAAACCAATGCTATGTATTCGTTGTTAAGATGTTCATAATCAAACAAGGTTCCTTACATAACAGTAGCCACTTTGAAATTTAATATAGGTAAATGTAAATATAGGGGAGTTTTTATGTTTCTCAAAATAGTTCACTTGAAAGTCTTTAAAATTTTGTCTGCCTGCAGAGTTCTTTCTCATTTTCTTGTGTATTTTCCTAGGTTTTTCCAATGTAGATAGGATGCAAAATTCTTGCCACAGGGCAGACACTTTGTAATTTTCCATGTGCTACTGAGAAGTTTATTAGAGATTTGGAATTAATCACTTATATGGTTCTGTCTCACAATGTGGTTTAGCTGTTACTGATTGACCACGCTAAGTAAAGAGTTCTTAAAATATTGATGATGACTTTCTATAAATTAACAATGCCATTAACCTCCACTCAAGCAATGAATTATTTTCCCAAAAAATCTCTCCTTTGAGAAGGAAGTTGAAACCATAAAGCTCAAGAGCTTTTACTTATGGTAGCCCTTGCTGTGCTAAAAACATGCTGTGGCTAAATATAAATGTCTCCTTTTGTTTCTTCATATAAATTTATGGAGACTGAAGTGAGCAGTTGAATACTTTATGGAGCTATAAAAAATTATACTGGAGCCGGAAGCTTCAATCTTTTTTCCACAGGAAAAAATACTTTTACTTTTTCTTAACAACTCGAACAGAAGCAGGAAGAATTGGTGCCAATGGTTCCATTGGTAGTTTTCCCATTAACCAGAGGAGGGAAAGGAGGCAAAAGGAAGAGGAAGAAATAATTTTTAAGGAACATTTTTTTGTGTCCACAAGCATAATTTTTCAAATGGTCTCTTGTATCTTCTCTTATGCTGGAAAATATAAACTACTCCAGTAAATTTATGTATCTTAAGAACTAACCATATTTTCAACTTCAGTAGTGAAGACTGGAGGTAATTCATGAGTGAAACAGTGTCCAATCTCCAGATGAACTACATGCCAGTAAGAGAAGGTATGAAATTATGAAAATCATTTTCTGATTACACTGCAAAACATTTATCTCTATGGATTCTGCATATAATAATTAGAAACATGAATATTTAGTTAATGTTGGATTCTGAAACAACTCTTCCACTTTTTCCTTCTTGGGAAAAAAACCCCAGAGTTTACTAGGATAAAGGCAGGGATGAGATGGAGTTTTGTTGAATATTTAAGACTTATTTTCAGGTTACATAAAGAGGTAGACTGTGCTCACCAAACTACTCTGTTCCTAAGTGGTGGCGATATCTTACCTGCAGTAGAAAAAATTAGTCAGGGGAAAATGGTGATAAACAATCTACTGTTTATACCAGCCTGTGCAAAAAGCAGCAGACTTATGGGTTATGTTTTGTAAATTGGTAAGCAAAAGCCATATTTGAAGTCACAGTGAGATATAAACCAATTATACTTTCATGATAATCTTTTCTGGAATTTGAGAAACTTCACTCATCACTGAATTTTTAGGTGAGATGAACTCTTGTCTGGCACTGACAGCATTTGCTATTATAATTGCATTTCCTAATTTGATACCTGTACTCAGTGCATATTACTGAAAGAATATTTTTTGGTTGCTTGGTCTTTCTTTATTTCTTTTGTAAAGCAACATTCATTTCAGTTTTCTCATGGGGAGAAATGGAAGATAGTGCAGTAGAACACATACCTTCCCTTCTTCCATACTGCAGTATACTACACTACATTGCACAGTACCAAAACACACAATGCTATGCCATATTGTAGCTTATGTACTTCAGATATTTGCATTTATACCAATCACTGATAAACTGTATTTGTTATCCTTTTTGTGTATTTATAAATTTCCATCTGTTGCTGACAGCTAGGATATTCTTTTGTACCCAGAGCACCACTGACAAACCCAGCGCCCACTCCTTTGGAAAGTGTTGTCTCCTGGCAGTTAGTCTTTTCACCTCCACCTTCTGCTTGTAAATGATACCAAAGTCCTTTGTAACTGGTCTTTGTAATTTTTTCTTTCCTTCATCTTTAAATAAAAGGACATGAAAATTCTAAATGAAAGAAGATGAACATTCTTATTAAGGGCATGAAAGATATCTGTATGGTGGCATTCATGACAGATTTATTACAAAAGTCACAAACCAGCCTCCAGCTGTGACGCAATTCTCTTCAGTGGCACACATTTTTAAATGTGAAAACCATTAAAATGTACTGACTGGATAAAGCTAATAATATTGCTTCCATACTGAAAGTTTCAAATACATTTTGTAACATAGTTGTCTGATTATCTGGCAAAAATATTTAAGACAAATGGAGAATTATTTAACTTGGCTAATAGCTGGTGATTTTTCCTACAGAGAACACAAAAGATTCTCAAATATAAATAATGTAAAGCTCCATGTAAAAAGACTAGCACCTCTCTGATGAACATAGGTGCCAAGTACAGACTCACAGGATGGCAATGTTTTTACTTAGGTGTCCTCCAAGAAAAGGAAAAATTATTGGAATAATTTTATATAATATATATTGGGAATTAAACCTTAACTTATCCTGCACCTAATAATTTAGTAATACTTGGTTTTGGATTTAACTAAGATACAACACAGTTTTGAACTTTCTGTGACATTGCAAAAGGCTTTTTGTCTTAGAGGATAGTCAGCTTGAGAATTAACTCTTTACTAGGTTATTTAAACATGAAAATTAGCTTTCCCAACTCCAAAATATTAACTTGTTGAATGCAATTGTAGTACTTCTGTCATAATTTTTAAGGGCTATGTAACATTTTATCTACGGTTCCTCAAAATGAATAATTTTAATTTTCAGTGTTATTTGAAGCCCTTTCTAGTCTACTTCTTTGTAGCCCTTCCTGTATCTATGTCTGGTGTTTATATACTTCCAAGTATTTTGCTTCTATGCTTAATTTTAATAAAATATTTTGATTGTTAAACTGTATATCAGGAAGAAAATAAATCAAGGACTTTAAGTCAGGGAAGATGGTGGGAAACAGAGAAAAAAGGAGAAGCCAAAGAATACTCATTTTCAAGTCAGCTTCTCTGCAACTCACACTTCAACAGTCTGGCTTAATTCCTTTGTTAGGGACAGTTCAGGACTAGAGGAAAAGGGGTTTTAGAAGAATAAAAAATATGGAAACCTGCTTGACTGCTCTTGGAGCATAGAGCTTGAGAGGTCTCTGCCCAGCAGTGACCTAATACAAAGTGCATGCTAGAACTGTGTTGTACTCCAGGTTTTGTGGCTTGCCAACCTTTCAGAAGTGCAGCCAGCTCGTAAACTGATTTTGTCAGTCTTGCACAAAGAACATAAACAAAGTCCATTTCAAAAATGTCATGTAAGCATGGGACTCGAACCTAGAAACAGCTGGTCTTCAAGAAAACAGGTGGGCTTCAAAGGCTTCCTTCTGAAAGACATAACCTATGACTTTTCCTCTCCTTCTGTGCTCTGATTTAGACTTTCTAGAAATACTGCATTGAAAACTCTTCAATAAGCATTCCTCCAATCCTCTGCAACTTTATTTCACCCTTTAATTTTTTCTTAATGCTCTTTCCTCTCCCACCTCTGTACCAACATTTAGTCTGATCCCAAAGCAAATAGCAGTTTTGGTTTTGGTTTTGCTTGGCATGTTCTATCTCTCTAGAGATAGAGATTAGTGTAATAAAGTTGCTATGAACAAAAATCAAATTTGGGACATAAACACAGGAAAAATAACCCTACAATTAGAAAAATGTCCATATTTCCATCTCATTTTTATGTCATTGCAAGTTTGTCTTTCTTCAACACAAACTAAAATATGTTTTTCTGTCAAATAGTAGAATATGAAAATAATCTGCTGTTTGTTCTTTAGTTCATAGTCATCTCTCCAGAATTGTCTTTGTTTTCACATATTTGCTGTCATCAGAGTACTATGGAGTACCTTACAGATTGCCTCCTGATTTTCTTTTCTTTTCTTTTATTTTATTTATTTTCTTTTTCCTTAGAATTTTTGGTGGTTTTATTTTTGTTGGTTTTAGTTGTTGTTTTTTATTTTAGTTTTCTAGTCAAATCAAAAATCCTTTAATTTTGTTTGAAAGACATGTTGTGTAAGTGAAGGGTTTTGAGAATGGAGTGCTAGCTACTTACCCATGGTCTTGGTTGGGGATAAATGAGTTAATACTCCTGGTAAAATGATCAGTTCATGATGATGTTTTCAAGACCTTTGCTGACATTAATAATTTCTGGCGTAGGGGGAAAAAAGTTATAAAATTATCCAAAGTGAAGAAAAGATCACTATTTATCTGTGCAGCTGGAAAAAAAAATCTTTTTTATTTCCAGAAAAGCCTCCTGTAATTTAAGTGTAGGAATTCCATTTTTCTAGCTTGAAAGATGAACTAAGACCAAATGTAGGAGGTTCAACAAGACCGATTGCTGGGTCCTGCACTTTGGCCACAACAACCCCACTGAGAGCTACAGGCTGGGCTGGACAGTGCCCAGCAAAAGTGCCTGGGGGTGCTCGTCAATAGCTGGCTGAACATGAGCAGGCTGTGCCCAGGTGGCCCAGAAGGCCAACGGCATCCTGGCCCAGTCAGCAGTAATGTGGCAGGGCAGTGACTGTCCTGCTGTACTGGACACTGGTGAGGTCACTGAAATGGGTTCAGTTTTGGACCCCACAATTTAGGAAGAATAAATATTGATGTGCTTCAGAGAGTCCAAAGAAGTGCAGTGGAGTTGATGAAGTGTCTGGAGCACAAGTCCTGTGAGGAGTGACTGAGTGAGTTGGGATTATTTACTCTGGAGAAAAGGAGGGTCAGTGGTGACTTTATCACTCTCTACAACTCCAGGTTTTAGCCAGGTCAATCTCTTCTCCTGGACAACTAGCAATAGGATGAGAGGAAATAGACACAAGCTGCACTAGGGGAGGTTCAGGTTGGACATTAGGAGGAATGTCTCCACAGAAAGGGTGATTAAACATTGTAATGAGCTGCCCAGAGAGGTGGTTGAATCATTTAAGGAAAGACTAGACTTACTGCCATGGTCTCATTGGCATAGTAGTCATCAGTCAGAGGTTGGTGTCAGAGATGATGTCACATGTCAGAGTTCAGAGTTTATTGATTCTGTGATTCTGTGATCCTGTTATGACACATGCAATAGTGCAGAAAAGTAAAGTAAATAGGAATTGCTGAATTTCTTGGGAAATGTTTGATGGCAATCTTGTTCAGGTTTATTTGCTTAGTGACAAACTCACTAGAGTTGGATATGATGATGATTTACAGTTACTTAGGTGACTTTCACTTTGACACCAACAGATGTGCCCACTGAGAGGCAGTCTTTACTCACACTCCAATCCAAACGCTCACAAGACTGACATTTCCTAAATTTCGCTCATGTGGGATTTTTATACTTATTCCATGTGGATTTTGATTATAAGTAATTTGCCTAAGGAGACAATGAAAGGGAACTTCATATTTTAGTCACTGAAATATTTTGAATTGATGCTCTGTCTTAAGCAGTCATATCAATAGCTCTAATATAGTACAGATACTAGCAAACAAAATAACAGTGCTGAGACTGTGAAAGGGAAGAACTATGAACAGAATTTTGGGATCTTTTCTTCTGCATTGATACTAGTTTTTGTAATCTTAGAGCTTTATATTTCTACTCAAGGCTCAAAAATGCATTAAACAGAAAAATAATACCTTTTGCAATTGCACAAATTTGTACTTCACAGTGACAAAAGGTTTAAATTACTAATCCTGTAGAGTGAAAAGTACCACTTATGTTTTTTGTTTACATTCACATTGCTTCCAAATAAGACTCCAAGTTTTGCTGCTGTCTGTGTGCCAATCAGAAAAGTGAAGGAAAATCTGCAGTGAGTGATCTGGGTCTGTGTAGGAAAGGTTTAGCCTGGCATATGCCGTACACAAGGTCTTTTAAACATTTGCTGAATTCTGTGTTTTAATGTGACTGTTGTGTGTTTACATCCTGTCAAAGGCAGAGATATATACGTTCAGAGGCATATGTAAATGAGTCTTGCAGTAACACTGCAGTAGTTACACTTTGCTCATAGCTCAATTTGTAGGACAAGATGCTTTTTACACCAGCAACACAGTTGGACAACTTAGGTAAGGCTTCTAATTTGCCAACATATTTAATGATGAAGAACTGAAGAAGCAGATAGCATCCCTCAAATTCTTCATTACTTAACTAATTAGGTACTTTCCATAAATTTGCCACCTCACCAAATGCCCAGTTTTGTCCAAAGGAGCCATTGTGGAAGCCTGCAATTGCTGGGAAATTTTAGGAGATCCCTATATATATATATATATTTTTACCCAATTCTTCTTGAGATCTGTAATGCCTTGGTCCACTTGGCAGGTTTAGAGGAAGGTTGTTTGATTTACTCTGGGCTGTGTCCAGGTGAAAAAAACAAAATTCTGAGGAATTGCTGGAGAACCAACAAAATTCTCAGGAGGTTCAGAACAAATTTTTACTTGAAAATTTTGGAACATTGAGGTACAATAAGGTAACTTGGCAAGTTTTGAAACAACCCAGAGAAAGTAAGGCACTTCACAAACTTTAACTTATTGAAACACAACAAAGGTTGTGTTTTGATAAGTTACTTAACAAGGTATTTAACAAAGCATTGGTTGGAATTTTTACAGTCGAGCTTACAGAGTATTTTGAGAGGAAGACGATAATAAAAGAAGAGAAACAATAAAGAAGGAGAGAAAAATGTATTTAGTTGTGAGAAATGTGTTTGGTGATATTGGAGACAGGCATGCGACAAAACACATCACGGATCATGTGACAGCAGCCAAATTTTATGGAGCGCTGTTCTTCTTATGGAGAATTGAAGGTCCCCATAGTTAATCCTGATTGGCTGAACCAGTTGCCACCCAGCCAGCCAGCCAATGGCTGCCCGTGTCCCCAACAGGCTGGGCCTGCTCCCTGACAGCCCAGACTGGTCATGTTATATAATCAAAGTAATTACATAATTAGTTATATAATCAGTTATGTTTCAGTAATAAAATTATAGGTTGGATTTCTTATAACTGTGAGGCCTTCAGGCCAGCTGTTAGCCACCACATATAGTCATCACATGAGGATCCAGTGTGGTCTCAGCTGCTTTTAAATCCAGGGCTCTGGAACACCTGAATTTAGCATGTGTCGCTGTTCTTTTATCCCATCCTGTGCACTGATACTCTCCTCCTAAAGGCATGCACATGCACTTTAATACTTCCAGCAGAGCCACATGGTCAGCATGCACCATCTTGGCCTGTAGCAGAGACTGATTGAAGTCACAGGGGACCAGGGCAAGCAGTGGCCCTCCTACCAACAATGAGCTCACGATTGTCCTCCCCTAATTCCCACATGGTTCTTTTGAACAAATCCACCGGTCTCCTGAAAATTCCCATCCAGGTGGCCATGCAATGGGAAAAATGAAGTTTATGAACCTAATCTTACCCAGGGACGTTTTGTTCATCCGGCCTTAGAAAGCAAGGATATGCCTGCAAAGTCCTTTCCTAGTAGAAAGTGGATAAATATACACTTGCCCTGCTTCAAACTGGACTCAGGGCAGCTCTGTTTAGCTTCAGTAAGAGTAGCATTTTGTGCAAACTAATCTGGGGCTTGGTCTCTCAACAAGACTTATTTTCTCAAGTATTACATAGTGTTACCCAAACTATGCAGCTTTTGATCTGGAGCTAGCTCATATTCAGCTGCCTTAAAGCATAAGGCAGATGAAGTCGCATCTGTGTATTAGATAAAATATGAATTAAAACTGACCTTACACAACATGAGCAATGGCCATGCTTGGCAGAAATTCTCTCCTCACTGTGCCAAAGGGCCTGTGGACATGCATTTGGGTTCACATGTTTGCAAACATGGCTTGGAGGTGGGTAGCATAATGGGGAGGTGGAAGGAGCGAGAGTGTTGGAAGGTGCCTCCACAGATGAGATTAACTGATGAGCTAAGGAAATTGTTTACTTTGAAATGATAAAGTTCACTTTTGCTATGGTGTCAAAAAGCAACTAGCATGTAATCAATGCAAGTTGGCTGCTCAGAAGATATTTCTGTGATAGTATTTTACTGTATGAACATATAAAGAAGAAACAGAAAACCAAAACGTGGCGATGAGGTCATTTCAGTTAATAAATGAATAAGCTACTTTATATACATTTGACCTTCTGGTGTTGATTAATTTAAAACATGAGGAGTCTGAAGAGAGCAGTTGCTATTAGTATATTCAAGCATAGGAATCATTTGAAACACCTGATGACAGCAAAAACATCCCTGTGTTTGTAGAAAAATGTTGAAACTAAGTACAGGAGTGAACTCTATAAGGAGACAGGTTTGAGATGTGTGAGTGTTTAAGAAAAATATTCTCTGGATTTGGCTGGCGTTGCTATAAAAGATAAGGAAAACACCACGTTCCTAGAAAAAGAGAGGTTGTAGAAAAAGTGCTTTTGTTCCTGTCTTGAAGGTAAATGTAACCACATTGCTTTAGAACTAGCAGTTAAGCAGAGAGGGTGTTTGCTTTCTTACATGTGCTCCCATACACAAAGCTGTTCTGCTCAGCCTGTTTTCATTGTATATGTAATCAAAGTATGCAAAGCTGGTTTTCAGAACTCTGTGTTCTGTCAACTTCTTTTTGCCTGCAGAATTACCACACATGCCTGAGAAATATTCATCATTTTGGGCCTGGTGGACTTTAACCGCTCTAAGTTTTACAGCAACTGACCTGCAGAGGAGCTGCAGTCATCTGAGAGAAGGAATGTAAACTGGGCTAGGCAGCTATCAGCTTAAAATTGACTCTTTTTTAAAGAACGTCGATCTAAAGTTCTTTAATTCTGTCATATCAAGTAAAAAGTAGTCTTTGTGCAATGAGTGGCAGGAGAACATCCAGTATTTAAACCAATCCCAGAAAAAATTATTAAGCCATGGGTATTTATCCTTCTCATGCTGAATGCTGTATGAGTTATGATTTGAGAGACATTCTCCAGTGCACAGCAGTATACAGTATACATTTTATGAAGTCACAGAATATTTTCTATTCTTGCAGCATTTTTTGTCACTCAACTAGTGGCACATGGATTGGTCGGGATACCAGTTTAGCTATAATTAAAAATACAGTATGATCATTACATATGACAAGCTTTCCTCACCGTTGTAGAATGTACAGTAGAAGATATCATACTTGAACCTGAGAATATCTTAGTTTCTTAATCACCTGTTAAATATTTTATTGTCAAAAACCAATTTTTGTGCAAGAGGGTTGGTTGGAAAATAATTTTAATTGTTTTCGGTTTCTTTTTCTGGTTTCCGTTTGACACAATAGAACAGAAAGTGGTTTGGGAATTGGTGCCATATTAGGAATAATATTGGTAGGAATAGGCACATCCACTGGGTCAATGCGTGGCTCTGAGACTGATGTAATTGGAAAAAATTGGGGCTTTTTATCATGGGATGATCTATTTAACATCTTGTCTACTGACATGTGATGGGATACACCTTTATCAGAGAGGAGAAAGAGCATAGCAGGTAGTGGAGCTCATTGGCAGTGCTTTAAACTAGCTTGGAAAGGAAAAGTACCAGGCTCAAGGGTGATGACCAGTGGGATCTTTCAATCTGCTCTAGGAGGTGTTGGCTACAGTGTACCACACCTGAAATGTCTCTACAATAATGCACAGAGCATGAGGAACACACAAGAGGAGCTCGAGGCTTTTGCTGTGTCCCAGAGATTTGACATCACTGGCATAAGTGATAGAATGAGTCCTGTGACTGGAGCGCCCTGTTGGAGGGTTCCAGGCTCTGCAGGAGGGATAGGCAGGGCAGAAGAGGCTGGGGGTGGCACTGTATGTAACAGAAGGGTGGAATGTATGGAGTTCACAATTGGCAGTGCAGTTGAGAGCCTCTGGGTTCGAACCAAGAGTCAACAAATGAAATCAGAATCTACTATAGACCTCCTGGCCAGGACTGTGCAACCCTGGACGTCAGGACAGACTGGGATGCTGAAAAGCAGAGCCATGGAAAGGGACCTGGGGGTCCTAGTCAATGACAAGTTGAACATGAGTCAGAGCTGAAATGCTGGAAATACCCTTCCCAAGACTGCACCTTGATACAGATACAGGAGTGTCTGCATAGCTTGAGGGACAAAGGGACAAGATGGTGCCAGATCCCTCCCAGGAAGGCAGGAGCTTACAGAGTGGTTCCAGCGGCAGATGAAGACAGCTCTTCCAGGGTCAGCGCCCTCCTCAGCAGGGAACAGCAGGGTGGGCACAGCAGGTGGAGCAGTGGGCTGGACCCATTTGGTGCTTTCTTTCCCCTGCTGGGCACTGCTGACAAGCCACCAGCAACCCAGACCAGAGCAGGACTACTATCTGCAAGCCCATTTACTTAAAAAAAGAAAATAATGTGGTAATGTGTTCTGTATTCCTATTATATACATGGAAACTATTACAAAAACATTATATTCTGTAGAATTCGTTAGAAGTTCTGGCCCCTAAATATCAAAATCATGTAGCAGGAACTACAGAGTAAGTTTTCAGACCAATTTCATAGTCTTGTGCTCTTATTTCAGAATAAAGACTAGTGTATTTTAAATAACTTATTTTGTTACGACAATTGGAATAATAATAATTTTGGGAATAGCTGATTTTCTCTGCAGTTCTTTTTCACATGTTGGCAGAACCACAGAGCACAGGTTCTAGCTAGATAAGGAGGTTTCTCTGTTTGTGTTTGAAAAAGTGATTCAGTCTGTATCCCTGAACAAAGTCTGTGGCAAGAGGATTCACCTTCAGAATTCTATAAATACTTGAACCATTTCTGGAATTTATTTTTACAATAATATGTGTGTATTAAAAGTTATACTTAATACCTAATTGATGCTGTTGCTTTGAGGTAGGTACAATTCTAGGATCCTTATCTTTTTGGCATATTTAGTGCATTTGTCTTTGTTTGTCTGTTTTTATCTAAGTTAATACTGAGAGCACTAGTGACCCATTTGTTTAGAGATGAGTCTGTAAAGAAAAGATAAACTGTATCTACCAAGACATTATTTAATGCTATTTAATAGTCTATATTAGCTGGTGTGGTCCCAGTGATTTTGTTACACACGTCTGAAAACCCCTGTCTTCAAGTGGCGTCACCTTAAATCTTTACTGCTTGTTAAAGCCCATGCAATTTCTAAGTGGCATTGATTATTATGGGTAAAAATTTCAATCTTTCCACTAGCACAACAAAATCTAGAGGGTTTCTTTTTTCTATTTCCATTAGGTAGGGAAACCTTCTGCTGCTTGGCAGTTTTGAAGCCTTTTGCACAGTGAAAACAGCAAATAAAGTTTCCTGTATCATAAAAAAAAAAAAAATACACATCACTGAATTCACAGAATCACAGAATTAGTTAGGTTGGAGAAAAATCCTGAGATCATCAAGTCCAAGCTTTGACCAAACACCACTGTGTCAGCTAGACCATGTCACTAAGTGCCACATTCAATCTTCTCTTTAACACCTCTAGAGGTGTTGAGTCATCCACCTGTGGAGAAATTCCTCCTGCTGTCCTATCAGAACATTTCCAGCTGTAGTTTAAGACTGTCTCCTGTCATCATTACTTGACTGGGTAAACAATTGTTTGATATCATAGGCTAAAAATAATGGTAGAACTAGGTAAATTACCTATTAGCCCTTGTTGAAGAGTGCTTTTTTTGTAAGTAAATGCTAAGTACATGTACTTATGTTTTAAAACTTCTGGCAAAACCTGAATTGCATCAATTAAACATTCTTTCCTCTCACACCAGACTTAATGTTAGGATAGCTCTTCCAAGTAATAGAAGACGACAGATCCCAGGGTCTTTTAAAGCTCTCTTTTTATGTATGTAAACCTCAGGGATTTTTTTTTGAGACTGTAGACAGCATGCACACTACCAACAGAGGTACTGCTGAGAATAATAATCATTTACTATGACCAGCCTTTTGTTAGGAGTTGCAATTTTAGTATACCTGCATTTTGATCTGCGTATGCAGCCACTCATTCTGTAAGTGTCTCAGATTACCTCAAATTAGGAGTTTTTGCTTAACCCACTGTCTTTTAACTGAAAAATAAAAGCCCCTCAAAATGATTTCAGAGCTGTATAGAGGAGCTAAGATTTAGGCAGAGTTTTGTTACTGAAGCATTATGAAACCAAAAGACACTCTTTGTCTGGAATTACACCTTGGTTATTTCTTTTTTAAGAATACAAATAAATAGTTATAGAATCATAGAATGATTTGAATTAGAAGGAGCTCAAGGTTTATTTTATTTTCAACCCCACTGTTGTGAGCAGAGACATCCTCCACTAGAGCTGCTTGCATCCATGTCCTCCACCATGTGACTACAGCACACAGCTTATCCTTGACAATTGACTAGCCTTGTGGACGAAGGTAGAATTCCTTTTCTACCATGCTTAAAATACTATCCATGGCTGCATGCTGATTGTATTCTGATCCCAGTTTATGGTGAGTCTGCCCTACCTCCTGCCCTTCCCTGCTGTGTCTCCTGCAGGGGGAAATCTGCAGGCAAGCAGGTGGAGAGTTGCATGTTTCTCCAGCCAACATCTAGGTCTGTGGAGTAATTTTCTATTTCTCATCTTCAGATGAGAAAAAATTTGTTAGACTACAAAAAATTTACAATAGTTCTGATTGGAAGCGACCTACAATAATCATTGAGTCCCATGGCCTGATCACTTCAAGGACGCGTAATTGCTCAAGCATTTTTATAAGGGTGTTGTTCAAATGCCTCCTAAACACTGACAGGTTTGGAGCATTGACCATGGGACGTGGGGCACTGCCCATTCCAAACTATTTACACAATAGATCAGAGGTCATCAGATGTTTTTCCCTTGCTGTAATTTTACTTGCCCAACATTACATTTCATTGGACCTGGATAGAGTCCTAAATTCAGTTTAGAGTTCATAAATGATCATGTCATCAATTTTGTGTGTACTTTTTGCTGGAAACTTATACCTGAACTTCAAGAAAAAACCCATCCAGAAATGTGGGAAGCGAGAAGCCATGTTATTGAAGGCTTTTCTTGATAAACCCCATAAGTGAATATAGATCCAACCTGAGAAACCTCTAGAGTAAATTAAAATGTCAAGGCAGATCTGCTCAGGGTCCTATCTGAGCTTCTAGATAGAAAACAATATCACACAGATCTTACTGTAGAAAATCATGGTCCATCAGAGGAGCTTGTTTTGGACCTGCCAAATCAGCACTTTCGGAGCAGAGCCCTGAGCTCTGTGCGAGTACTTGAACCTGGGAGACTCTAGAGAAATTTTTGATAGTTTTACAAAGAAGATTTTTCAGCTTCTCTTTGCATCATTACATAAAAACTATTATGTTATTGTGAATCTTGCAGCAGGACAGGATGTCTGGCTCTTTTTCTGTAATGAGTAGCAAAACCAGCATGTGTCTTTGTTGCAGATCTAAATGAAGGTGATAACAAAAACTTTTTACAGGCTACTGTGCTGGATACATTTTTCTGAATCTGATTGTAAAACTAAATGGATCTTCTAAGAGCATGTTAGTCCTTATTTTTCCTAAACATATTATTTATAAGGTACATTACAAATGGAGCAGAAGACAAACTCTGTTAGAGGACCTTATGCAGTTGGGTGCTTGTGTCAGGCTTGTTTTGAGGAGGATGTGAGCTACCCCAGTCTTTCCCCAACAGCTAGCTTCAACTGCATAGCCAGCTGTGAGCTTCTGTGCTCTGCATCATGGCGCCTCACACCCTCCTACCTCTATCCTGCACTCTCAGATTGCTACCTCCATGCTCAGAGACGCAAAAAAAAAAAAAGTCCACGTTCCTAAAAATGGGAAGCAAAGAGGGCAGGGATTGAAACCAGCATGAAACCAACTTCCTTCCTGCCCAGCTGGGGAAAAGGAATAACTAAGATATGGTTACTGATGTTTAATCACTACTGAAAATGATTGCCAGTTCTGCTGCTTAATAAAGTGTAAACATCTTTACAAAAGCACCGAGGGTCCCTGTTGTAAATGTAATTTCAGCATTTCAAGGTATTTATTTCAGTTAGCTATTTGGCTTTTCTTACAATGTCATTTTATAGTGATAAGGAATAAACAATATAAGCAAATAAATCATAAACATAAAACAGCTCTAAAATACAATATGTGCACAAATTATAGAGTAAGATGGTGCTGCTGTTAATAAGGTACTTATTTTTTAGTACATATGTTCACTGACTTAACTGAAAACACAAATAAAGTTTTACCCACATATATGGGGTTTTTTTGTGGTGTCAATTACAAAGCACTCCTCTCAAATAAACAACTTAATGATCAGTGAAGTCATTTAGCATTCACATAAATTCACAAAGGAACTTTACCTCCTTATTTAAAAAAATATTAATACAGAACAAATATGAAATAAAAAGGTAGTTAGGGAACTTTCACCCAGTTAAATACTATATTTTGAATTTTCTAACTAATGTAACTTTTTTCTCTGTGCTCTGATACATGCTGTATGTTGTATTGTTACTTTTTCCAGAAAGAGTGACTTAGAATATTTGCTGGTGGCCATGAATCTCTGTAGTTTTTTGTACATCCCTTGTTGGTATTTTTGTCCTGGCATTTAATATCAGAACACAAAACACAAGAATACTTGGCTCACATCAGTGCTGTCCAGTCCTATGAAGCAGCAACAAAAAGTATGATTCATACATACTATTATTAAGCAGTGTCCCTGTGTTCAAAGGGGGAACCCCTTTTTCTTGCCATATAAAGTCAAATCAAAGCATAAGAGAGAAGTTCAGTGAGGCCATGAGAGTTTAAATGTGTTTATTTTCCTATGTTATTGCTCATTGCAATTAAATCCAACAAAAGGAACAGCAGTTTAAATTATGGTCTTGATACTATTCCTCTATTGAGATTGGGTTGGTATAATCATAGATAGCATGTGGTTCGGCTCTTTGTTTTCTCTTCTTTTTTAATATAATTCCATATAAAACATCTCTTTTAGGCAGACAATCTCCATGTAGACAATTTAATAAAATTGATAAAAGACAAAAAATTGTTTAATGTGAGAAGAAATTAGATGGCCACTGTTAGGATCCATTTCAGTAAGACATGTAAGAACCCATTTCTGTCTAGAAGAAAAGAAGGTATAAAGCTTTGTGGGTTCATACTGTGAAACAGCATTTTACATAAATTTCAAAAATGTGGCATAAATATACTGATGTGTTCTTCACAGGCACACTCCAAAATGTTTTAAAAGAGTTGACCAGTTGCTCTATGGATTTCTCTAGGTGGGAAGGATCTTTTTCTCAGCTGCAGGAGGCAGAGTGCTTCCTTCTGAAATGGGAAAGTAAAATTGTTGTGAGCAGATTTGTCAGACCTTATGCCTGTGACCTCTTCCAGGGCTAAATCCTTGTTGTTCAGCTGCTCGATGCTTTTATATTTGCTGGGATTAGCTTCTCCACAGCTCCTCCCCTAAAGTATTGCAAGACATTCTCTTTCTTTGTTCTTGACCCGTCACAGCATGCTGCCTTTTCATCACTTCTTGCAATTGGGAAAGATTATTCTTCTCAGATTTATTCTCCCCTTGTGAAAACATTTTTCAGTTCTTAAAACTATAAATTATGTTTTACTGCTTTATTTTTTTTTACCTTTTGTTTTACTAACCCCTTCAGGGTTTTAAGACTTGCAGTATCAGTGCTGAAACTTCCTGTTTTACAACTTTTATGGCTAATAGTGCATAGACTTAGTTATTGGTAAAATATTTTTTTCAGTATTTATTGCATTGTCGGGCTGAAAAATTGGGACAGAACATTAAGGCAGCCCTATCCAGAGTTGACTGGAACATGGTAAATCAGTTACCTACAGTTTTTAAAAGACAAACCTTCCGGTCCTTCTCACTGAGTGTTGTTGATTCTCTGGATGGAAATAAATTTTGTCAAATGCTTTGCCACAAAATGCAAGGAAAAACATTTTCTTTAGTTTTTTGGTTTTGTTTTTTTTTTTTTTTAAGGAATATTCTTTCTTTTGTCACAGTGCTTCAAATTCATTCAAATTCATTGTAGTTCTTTGAACAGTTCTGAAGTGTTGTCACATAAACCACTTAAAATCAGTACTTTTAAGAAAGTTCAAACTTGTTTTGAGTCAACCTCACTGTCTGCATTTCCAGCCTGCAAGTCAACAGCTCACCTATGAATATCTTACCAGAGAAAATGTCAAAGTCCAGGTAGACAAACAGTCCAGGTGGAATTTACTAAAGTCCAGGTAGACAATATATGCTGCTCTCACTTCATCTACCAGGCCAGTGACTTCATCACAGAAGTTTATCAAGCTGGTCAAGCCTGACTTTCCCTCTCTGAAACCATGCTGGCTACTTCTGGTGATTGTCTCATCCTTAATGTGTCTGCAAATTGTTTGCAGGATTTGCTGCTCCGTCACATTCCCAAGGGTGGAGGTGAGACTGACCAACTTGTAGTTGCCCTGATCCTCCTCCTTGCATTTCTTGACCTTTGCTTTCCTCCAGTCTTTGGGCACTTCCTAGTCACCTAGTTGTTGAAAGGTTATCTCAAGTGGTCTTGCAATGACAACAGCCAGCTCAGTCAGCACTCACATGAGCATGCCATCAGGTGCCACGGTCCCGTGTGCTAAATTATTCCCTGTTCTAATCCTCTTCCACAAAGGGTATGTCTTCCTTGCTCCAGCGTTATCCCCTAGTTTCTGGGACACGGCATATCCCTGAAGGCTGGTCTTACTAGAATAGTCTGGGGCAAAGTATTTAGTATTTCCACATTTGTTGCAATGTAAAGATAAAATTAGTTTCCATGTGTCATGTGCTGTATCCTTATTTTAAAGTCTAATAAATGGTAGCATTTCAGCACTACCATGACAAATCGGAATTAGTACTGCTTAGTGTTGCACTTATTTATTTTTAATACATAATTCTTACTTCAGTTTTCAGATAACTTACTTCTCCTGTGATTTTTTTATACCTGATTAGTATGGAGTTTCTTTAGTCTTCTGGTGTTTCTTTTTTCTCTTTTGTAAAATATTAAAAAGGCAACTTAGACTCATTGTTTTCTCTGTAAATTTCTGTTATGAGGCCAAATTAAGGTCTGCTAATTCTGAACTTAGAGTTTAATGAATTCTATAATCATTAGAAAGCTCATTGAATTGGTCACATCATCTATAGTTGGCATCAGTGAATAAACTTTGTATGTTTGGTTTGGTTGACAATGGTGTTGTCTTCTTGTGTGGAATTTTTGTTAAAGTTGGTCAGTTAGTTGGTTGGTAGGTTATCAGTGATGATGAGAGAGATGGGAAGACTGAGATGGTCAGAAGAATCCAATCCTATTGTGGACTACATATGTTTGTGGACTATTTTAGGAAGAGTAGTAATGTTTTACTACAATGATTGAGTTAATCATCACATAAACAAACTTACACTTTTTACAACATCTCTTGCTTGCAGAAGTCTTGATGTAATTTTCTTTTCTGCTAAGTCTTGATTTTATCTTCAGCTACTCTTGATTTAATCCTCAGAGTTCTGTTTGCTCGTGCCAAGGCATCCTGATTACCAAATCTTATATGCCAATAAAGTCCAAAGTACTCTCTGTCTTGTGTGCCCCAATATCTCCCCTTGTGTGTCAACCAAAACCACTCCTTTAATGGTCTTTTTAATTAATCTCTGCTCACATTGAAGCAAGCAAGGTATCATGATTAATACAATTATTAGCAAAATCATCACATTCATACCTATCCCTCAAAAATCCTTTTGCCAGGGTGCTAAATCCCAGCCACTAAATAGGTTATCTAGCTAAGATCCAGATTCTACTCTTAGTTTAAACACACTATCCTTTAGCTGCTGTATAATTTTATGGATAGATTCCGAGTGATTAGAAAGGTTCATGCAACACATTCCCTCCAAATCTTCACAGCCATGAAGTGCTAAAAGCAAAAAATCTATTGCAGCCCTGTTTTGTAAAGTAGTGTGCCTTACACTGTCAACATCTATTAATAAGTTTGATAAAGCAGAGCTGGTTGCACTCATTTGTTTTGCCAGCCAGCAAGCTACCTTATTTAATTGACTCAAAGCCTTTTTTGCAGCCAGGCCTGGCCAAAGCAAAGAGGCCCAATTCATCTGGATCTCAGTCCACAAAGGCAATTCATCATCACAGTATTCATCAAGTGCATGTAAACTGTGCTTTCTTGTGTGGGGATATCTGTGCTGTAAAATTATGGATGCATTAGGTGTTAGCACAGTTAATTGTCCCAAACTACAGGTACCTCCTTTTATGTGCGAATGGAGAACAGCCTGGGCCTGATTGCCAAAACCAAAAACATTCCTGATGGCAGCTGTAGGGGGGCATTACAGGATTTAGAAGGGCTACCAGAAGTATAAATGCACCAAAAGGTTTGATTCTTACACATGGGTTGATAGAGAGAAATGCCAAGCTTTAGACTGATTTCTTCCTGTGTATTTAAAATTAAAAAGAAAATCCATTTTCACAGAACTCAGAATCTCTAATTCGCAGGACTCTAAGGGTTCTTCAGGCAGGTAAGAGGCCCACTGAACCCCTGCATCAACAGTATCTGAACTCTGCACCACGCTTTCATTATTTTTTGGTATTGGCCAGTCATTTAATGGTGAGCCGACTAGACAGATTGAAAGTGGATTTTCTGGGGATACAGTAGCCAAGCATAGGGTATCTTGTTTTGTTACATTAGCCAGAGTTATCCAGACATTTGTTTTGGGTTGGTCAACAGGCCAGGCTTTGCAAATAAAAGCAAGCAGCGCTAATAAGCATAAGCATAGCATCTGATTTAACCACATGTTTTATTCTTAACTATGTGTGGCAGAAACCCCCTTTTTGGACTTTAGTTTCCAAGCATGTCTTTTAGCACATTCCCTTTTTTTTTCTTCCCAAGCTCATTCTGGGACTACCAGATATAAGAAACTAATTTGTTTTGTTTGCAAATATGGCTGTTTTCAGATTCCCTCAAAACTTCCCTCCTGAGAATAGGGAGGCGAGGTCTATAGTAGATATTTTTGCCCCTGACGAAGGAGAGGAATGATTAGGAGGGGCCCATCTTATGAGAAGACTAATTAATTACTTTATTATACTATATTATTCTATACTATATTACATTATATTATGTTACATCTAAACTGAATCTGCCAAGCACTCAACTGCACTCCGCTGCACAGCATCTCATGACTGTCAGCCAACAAGTCCCAACACACACACTCCTGGATTCCATTGGTCAGTGAATCAAAACACTCACACCAGAATCCAATTATCAATTCCCTTCAGGTAAACAATCTTCCATGATGCATTCCACTTGTGAACAACACAGGAGCAGTAAATGAGATAAGAATTTTTCTTTCTCTGAGGTTCAGAGAATGTGAAACCCAGAAATTCTTGGGAAGAATTCTTGGGAAGAATTGTACTTTACTTTTCTCTGTGAAGAGAAATGTGGCGGCAGAGGTCTGTCCCTTTCCTCTTGGCCTACTACAATTAAAAATTCAATGGTCTTTTACCTTATTTGTAACTCCCCATCGTAAATGGTCTTGCTGAAAGGACTCTACGATATCACAGATATCATACTTTTTACACTGACATAAAACCCAAGGCTCACACTATCCTTTGCAGGTGCGACAAAAGATGTTACTCAGGAATTGCAGTCTCAGTGTGGTTCCTCCCTCCTCTTCTGAGAGCTTGATAGCATCCTGGTCTCCATCAGCTTCTGGCAGAGGTTCCTGGAACAATTTCACATTCCTTGCAGAGATCCAGTGTGGTCCCTTCTTTGTAGAAACATAAGCAAAACCCCTCCCCCATGTGATCAAAGGGTAAGGGCCAAGGATTTTACCAGATTCTGGGTCACAGATCAGTACTGATTATTTCTCCTTGCACAAAAGCTATGTGGATGATGCAAAATGCCTAGTCATAGGGGGTTTTAAGTCCATTATTGAACAGTTAAAAAAATTAAAAATATATAGGGCTTTTTGTAGTCTTTCAGCAGGTGTGTCTCCAGCTCCTCCCTTCTGTTGGGCCAGGAGATGCTTGAGGGAGCCATGGGCTCGCTCTATAATGGACTGCCTGGTGGGTGAGGGGGGTATGCTCATCTTGTGGGTAATTCCCCATAAGGAGAAAAAATTTGCGACTTTATGGGAAATGTATGCAGGGCCAGTATCTCTCCTAATCTGTTTCTAATGTGGCAAAGGCAGCACTGAAATGATGGCAAGCATCCTTTGCTGTTTCTCCTATGTGAGCTGAGGCAAACAGATCACCTGAAAGCATATAAATAGAAGTATGCACAAATTTCTAATGGCCAAATTCAGGAAAGTGTGTCACGTCTGTTTGTCAAAATTGTAGGCTCTGTAGGTTGTAGACCTCAAAATTGTAGACCTCTTAGGTTGACCCTGTGTTCACATTAGGAAGAGAGCAATGCTGACAGGACTTGTAGCAAAAATACTAGAAGCTTGTACTGGAGTGAACTCAAAAGTCTAAACTCCCAGTGTTTTGGTGAAAAAATGAGTGACTCTGCCTGCTCTGTTCTCTTTGGTAAAACATATTGCACCAGTAGGATTAACAAGTCTGCCTGGGCATTGCCTTCTGTAAGAAACCCAGGCAGATTGGAATACAACCTATATGCATAACAAAGTAAGGAACAATCCTTTGATTTAAAATAAAAACCAGTAGTTTCAACCAGTAAAAATGAATATAATTTTAACTTGTTTTAAGACAGAGGCTTCTGCTTCAGATACAGCTCCTGTGACATAGGCAGCAGTTAGGGTCAGTAATTGGGCTAAAAGGTGAGCTGAATTTCTGAAACACTGACCACAGCAACTAATTCTACAACCTGGGGAGACCATTCAGCAACAGCAATATCAGATTGCCAAGCTCCCATTCCAGAATAACTCCATGCAATCAGTGATTTACAGGTTTTCCAAGACCCATCTGTGAATATTGCCATATCTTGCAAAGAAGTCTCACTTCTCCTTGGCTTTGGGAGCAAATTAAAAGAACAGCTTAACATCTTGCGCTTGTGTGGATGGATAGATATCTGCCTTGGGTAATCTGCTGAAGCTATTTGCAATTTCTCTGATTTCTGTAGCAACCAATCAAAATAAAACATTGTAAGAGATAAAAATGTATAGTCAAAATCCCTTCCAGCCAAGGAGGTCATTCTTTGATGAACTTTGACAATTAACATGGCCATAAATTCATCTTGAATTGAAATAGTCTTGGACATAATATTAGGAAAAAAGACCCATTTGATAGTTAGAGAGTTTTTTTCTGAGTCCCACTGAAATATCAAGGCACGTGGTTGACTGTCAGGGTTTAAAATGATTAACCATAGAAGTAACTCTGGAGCCCAGCCTAGCCAGCTGATTGCCTTTGTGAGATAGCATCAGTTACTTTTAGAAGCACAACTTCTGCCTTTGTGTTTAAATGTCTAGATGATAAGAGGTCAGGCTCTCCCTTTAAAAGGGCAAACAATGGCTCCAAACCTACATTTGAGATTCCAAGCAAGGGACGAACGCTGTTTATGGTCCCTAGCAATTTTTGTGCATCATGCAGAGTTTTGATTTCTTTTATAATTTGCAAAGGTTGTGCTGAAATAGAGTGCATTCCCATGTGCCAGCTCAGATATTTCCAAGTGGATGTCCTTTGAACCTTTTCAGAGGCAATGATCACCTGCTGATGTAACAGCCTGGCTGACAGCCAGTACTGCTTCTTCCATTCAAATCACAGTTTCTGCAGAAATAAGAATATCATCCATATAATGATACAATAGAACATCAGGCATATGTTGCCGAATCGGACTTAGGGTCCTTGCAACATACCATTGGCAAATAGCCAACCACTGGCTGTTGCACATGCCTTTGGATAATACCACCCAGTGATATCAAATCAGTGGTGCTACATACTAATGCTCAGTACAGAAAAGCTGAATTTTGCTGCACTGTCCAGATGCAGCAGAATATCAAAGAAACAATCTTTTAAATCAATCATTGCCATGTGCCAGTTTCTGGATATCATGGAAGGGAAAGGGAAGCCAGTTGGAGGGCTCCCATTTCTTCTATTTCTTCATTTATTTTCTGCAAGCCATGCAACAGCCTCCGCCCCCTAGATTGCTTTCTGATCACAAACACAGGGGAATCTCAAGGGCTATTAGATGGGACTATATGTCCTTTTTCCAGCTGTATTAGTTCTTTTAATATGCACAGTTTGTCTAATGACAGGGACCACTGGTTCACCTACACAGGGTCAGAAGTTTTCCAAGTAAGTTTGGGGGTGCCATGTATCCCAACGACCCCTATATGAAAATATAAAATTCCCACTGTGTCAACGCATCACTCCTCCACTAAACCAGAGAGACTGACAGCACAAATGGTTTAACTGTGCCTATCTGCCCATTACACCTGGTTATTTGCACCGTGTGTTGACTTTGCAATCTTTGACTATTCCCACCCACACCTGAGAGTACCTGAGGCACAGTCATTAATGGCCAATCACTGGGCCATTGGCTTTTTGAGATAACAGTCACATGTGCACTAGTATCAACCAATTCCGTTAAAATGATGTCCCTGTCTTTCAGAGTCACTTTGCACTGGTATGTGGGACACTGAGATGTGATACATTGTGTCCAAAAAATCTGTGGGACCCCTGTGGATCCAACCCCTCCCTTCCTTCTATTCAGCTACTGGGGGGTGCAGATAGGGGTGCTGTGGGGAAAAGTATGAGTAGGGCTACATTGCTCCTGTCCGGGGCTGCACAGGGCAGGTGGGAGCTCCAAGCCATGATCTGTATTACCCTGGCCTAGTCAGAGTCAAAAGCCCCAGGGAGAACAACCAACCCTGTTATTGAAGGAGATGATTGGCCCAAAAGCAAAGCATGCATATGCTGTCCTGGTGGTCCAAAAACTCCTGTGGGAAGCAAATTAACAGTTTAATCAAGCACCATTACTGTGTTGGAGGTTGCCAGGTCCGTTCCTGCACTGCTTCTGGTGGCTGGTTGTAGCTCAGTGACCAGGGTCCGGCAGGTGGGCAGGGCTGGGTGGAAGTTGTCGGGTGCTCCTGATTGCTGCATCGGCTGTGGGATTTGTGTCATCGCATCGTGCTGCTCCACGCTCCAAGATGAGTTTCCTTGTAAAGGTTGGCCATTCTGGTGAAACTTTGAGCGGCATAGACTAGCGAAGTGAGGGCCTTTCTGACAGCAAGGGTACATACCTGGGGCTTTGGGGTTTTGCACTTTTTGGCAGTCTCTTGTAATGCATCCAGATTCCCCACAGCCAAAACAAACCAGCTTTCCAGAGGTTAATTTCAGGGCAGCAAAAGCGTCCGCTATGTCCTGCCCCACGGCTTGATATGTGATTGCCGCAGTGTGTTGTTGTGTCCCCAAGCGGTTGCACGTTTGTATCATTTGGAGTAAAGTGTGTTCAGTTTCAGGGGGCAGAGATTTCAAAAAGTGTTTATAGTCCTCATTAGCATTGTCTATGGCAAATCTGAGGCGTATAATTTCGCTTGCTTGACAATTATCCATTTGTCTCTCCAGTGTTTGTTTTAATCTGTCCACAAACTGCATATAGGACTCTTGTCGACCTTGTTTGATATTTATGAAGGACTGCTTTGGGGTTTTGGCATCAGGAACCTTAAGAAATGCCGAACAAGATGTGTCTGTGACACCCGCTAGGGCTTCTCTCGGTAAGGCAGCTTGAACATTAGGATTGGTATGCACTCCTTCCCCCATAAGGTGATAATAGTTAATCCAGTAAGGGCTTGGTTTGCATGACCTGCATATGTTGTAATTAAATTCTCCAGTCTTTTTTTCCATTGTGCCATAAATATTGCATATTGTGGCAGTGTGAGCAAAAGATTTGCCAAAAACTTATCATGAGGAGTCATGAGGTGAGTAGTAAAAGTTGCTCTTCATAAATTACTTAAGCAAGGGGACCTCAGTCCATATTCTGCTGTGGTACGGTGCAGTTTCTTAATTTTTGAGTGACCTAGGGGGTCCCATTGTGGATTTCCCCACTTTGGGCCAAGTTGCACAGGGGCCAAAAAGATTTCTGCTGCAATGTCAAAGTCCCTGTCTTTAAGGGCTTTCTTTTTTATCTGTAACCAATTATTATGCATATCCAAAGGGAATAAGACTGGATCTTTTCCAAGGCTGGGCTCAAAAGGATCAGGCTCCCCTACACTGCTGGAGTCAGTGTTTGCTGCATAAGGGATTGCTGGTGGTGTGATGGTGAGACTGGACGTGGCAACCAGGCTCTATCCCTGGCACTCATCAGGGAGGGCATGAGGATGGGGGGTGGGGAGAGGGACCTGGGCAGATTTAAATCTGACATGGTTGTGGGCACCATCTCAGCAGTGCCCTTATAGGCTTCCTCCCTCCCTCCTTTTTAATCACTTCTATGCTTGGCCTCCAAGGAGGAACCATTTGTAGCTCTGCCTCATGGCCACACAGTGTAGCCAGGATGTAGAGCTTTACACTGACCTTGTCCCAGAAGCAGAGAGCAAATATAGAAGAAGCGGTGGCATTGGGGAGCATGTGTGACACCCATAGTAAAAATGACTTAAGCTTGTGCTTTGGGATGGGGGATCTATGCTTGCCCAAAAGGGCAAGCATGGTTTCATGTTATGTTGCAGCAGGCAGGGGGTTATGGGCCCAAACATGGACCTCTCACCATCGCAATCAGTTCAGTGGCTCGCCGACTGCTGCCAGTCAGGCCAGTAATTTTCCTTACATAGAGATACCAATTATTGGCAATGATGGGAGAGATGAAGAGACTCTGAGGTGGTCAGAAGAATCCAATCCTATTGTGGACTACATATGTTCGTGGGCTATATTAGGAAGAGCAGTAGTGTTTTACTACAATGATTGAGTTAATCATCATATAAACAAACTTACACTTTTTACAACATCTCTTGCTTGCAGAAGTCAATGTAATTTTCTTTTCCAGTAAGTTCTGTTTGCTCTTGCCAAGGCATCCTGATTACCAAATCTTTTATGCCAATAACATCCAAACTCTCTGTCTTATGTGCCCAGTAGTAGGTGGGTGGGGTTTCTTTTATATAGATGAAAAGAGAATAATGTAAAATTTCTGGTAAAAATTTGCAGTGAGGCAGGAAAAGTAAATACATTAGATGTGACTCCAAACAGAAAAAGTTCAATCTTCACACCATCAGTGAACATAGTGATGTTAAAGGTCACCACTGAGATAAATACAAGATTGTAGAGTTGGTAGCATGGAGTGAAGGTTGTGGACACCAAGAGAAGGTTGTGGACACCTATCCTTTGAACATTCAAAGGATAGGTGCGTTCAAAGTTTGAAACAGAAAAGCTCCCAGTCCTAACTTTGACAACACTTGTAGAATGTCTTGCAGGTCTCACAGCAAGTGCTTTTAAAAAATCTTGTGTTTCCGAGTGCCATTATCTAACTGGAAAATAATATATTAAGAGTAATATATAGTAAAAAATAATTAATATTGGCAAATGGAGGCCCATTAATACAGTATCAGAAGCATCTAAGAGGTAAAAAAAGTTCTGTTGACAGTAGTGATAAATAAAGGAGGGAATGCTCACATGTACTTATGCTTAGATCATACCAAACTAGTCTGATAGTTTTCTTTGTCAAGAATGTGTCACAAGAATAAGTAAAATAATAATGGAGGAGGATTAGTCTAGGAACTCAGATCTGAGAAGACACAGACTAAGGGGAAAAGACAACAATGAGAGAGTGACAAATAGAGGTGTTGTACTGGTTCTAAAGCCCTGGTTTATGGGACAGAAAAAAACATGCCCAGGCAAAATGCACCAATGGTGGGAAAGTAGAGAAGCACTGACACTAAGGGGTAGTGGGGTAGCATATATAAAGCTGTGAATAATTTTGAAAACTGAAGAATGAAATAAAGGAATATTTTCTAGAACAAGTTGAACCGTCATAACTTGTAGGCTAGCAGCAAAATTCTGCACCAAGAAGTAATTCATTTAAAATGGGGAGGAAAGCTGGGTGTACCACTGATGATCACTGGATGATAATCACTGAGTGCTGATCACTGAGGGATTACCATTTATCTGCCTAAAAAGACAGCTGCCTCATGGGCTGCATCCAAAGCAGTGCATCCAGCAGGTTGAGGGACAGTATTTGGCCCATCTGCTCCGCTCTCATGAGACCCCAATCAGGTCTGAGGTTTCCATCCCAGAAGGGGTATGGACCTCTTGGAGCAAGTCCACCAAGATGATTAAAGGGATGGAACATCTCTCTTATGAGGAAAAGCTAGGAGAGTTGGAACTGCTGAGTCTGGCTTTGGAGTGACCTAATTGCGACCATCAAGTACCTGAAGGGTGCATACAAGAAAGATGGAGAGAAACAGTTTTCAAGAGTATGTAATGAAAGAGCAAGGGGAAAGGATTAAAACTGACAGTAAGTTTAGATATTAGGAAAATATTATTTACTGTGAGGGTGGTGAGCAACTGGCACAGATTGCCCAGAAAAGCTGTAGCTGCCCCTACCTTGGAAGTGTTCAAGACTGGGCTGGATGGGGTTTAAAGCAACCTGGTGTAATGGAAGGTGTCAGTGGCCATGGGAGAGATTTTGGAACTAGATGATATTTAAGGACCCTTCCAAACTATTCTGTAAATTATGACTGTGATCAGAAGTTTATGCATGGATATAGGAAGATAAGAGAAGTGCTGGATAAGAATCTTATGAAACCTCTGCCTACATGTTTTCATCCAGCCCTACATGTTAGCAAGAAGGATAGAATCAATGTATCACCAGTATAGAGAAGGACAATGAAATTGGAGCATAAGCTGCAAAGACTTTTTGCACAAGGACAAATTTTCACATGTGTGAGCATGCATTTCAGTATGCAGGGTTACTGTGAGAAACAAGGTAAATTGATCTGGGCAGATGCTGTGTTCTTGGAGCTAAACTGCTTTTGCTGTCCAAATCAGTTTAGGTGTCTCTACAGAGTACTTGTTGTATAGTGGGTCAATTAACCCTGAAAAATAGAGCCTGAGGGAAGGTACTACTGCTTTCTGTAAATTCACGATAGTACCCCAAGGAGGAAGAAAGCCTGTGTAACCTGAGAAACTTACCACAGAAATCAAAACAGATATAAACTGACAATGAAAAAGTGCAGGCTGGAAACTAGAAGCAAATCTCGTCTAGTAGAGGAGAGATGTTCAGATGCAGCCTACCTCTTGGAAATAGCAGTAGAAAAATACTCTTCATACACATTTTGGTTTCAAAAGACAGGTGTCTGCTAAGGAAGGCAGTAGCCTCTCTTGAAATGGAAAATGTCAACCCCTTCCCTCCGGATTATCATAACTTTGAAATTAAGAGGGCTCTCAGACAAAGATATGGGAGTAGTAATAACAGTTCTTTATTAGGAAAAATAAAAATGCAGCAATACAAAACTGACAGAGTGAAATTACAACCTGACACCCTGGATCAGGGTGTTGGTAGCAGTCCAATTAAATGGTGGCTGCAGTCCTCCTGAAGTGACAGATGTTGTTCTGTCTGTTGGAGCAGTGATGCTGTAGAAGGGTGTAGTTTTCCTCTGAAGGTCCAGTGGTGGTGTAGATGGGCTTGGTCTTCCTCTGGTAATATATAATTTTGTAAATCATCTAATGTTACTCATTTATAGTTTGGTGTGATGACTTAGATGGAATCACCTGGTAATAATTTTCTTCAAATAATTGGTAGATAATTATTTTAAAATTTAAAAAGAATTGCAGTGTCCTTTGATTAGCTGAGTAAATGACTGTCAGATGGGGACCATGTCAAAGAGCTTTTTGGAAGTGCATTTATTTATCTTATTTTTTAACTTTTTTTTTTCACTGCCAAGGGGAACATTTTGAATTATATGCTATCACCATAATTTTCAGTGTGGTATGGAACCATCACAGTCAAATTACTAAAAGTATCAGCCTGCTACTTGAGTTATTTAAGGGATTATCAATTAAATAATTTTGGATCAAGACTGATTTGGAGGTTTTCAGTGCTGGTCGAATGCCAGTGCACTCACTAGAATATGCTTACTTGTTTTTTTTGCTGTGAGATTGAATTAGGAGGAAGGCAAAGCAGGCTCAAAACTTTAAAAGGATATGAAGAAAGCTTTATTAATAGTGACTAAAAGAAAGAATACTAAGAATCAGAATAAGACCTTTAGAACACTTTTCCTCCCCCCTACAACTTTTTCTTTCTCACTAACAATGTACAAAAACAATTCAGTCAGTTTTTCACTTCTAGAATAGTCTTTCTTCTGTTAACTTAGGGAGAAAAGTCCCTCTTGTTACTTTATGGAGACTGCTCCACAAGAAAATAGTTCTCTCGTGGTTTCTAATTTTCATGAGTAGCAGCTGCCCAGAAAATCTGCAATTGTGAAGTTCCTCCCATTTTTCACATTTTTTGCCACAGCTGTGTTTATGGCCCTTGTCAAGTTATGAATTACTATTTTAATGATGAGCTCTTCATTAGCAAAGGTTCTCTTTAACTATCTCTGAGATCATCTTCATCTCTGTAAACAGAGATCTTCTTCTCACCCTGGAGGTGCAGGGTTTTCATCATTCTTCTCTCTTTCTGTTCAAACTTCTCAAATTCACAGCTATTTCAATAATGCTTGCTTCAGCATGGGTTTGAACAATCTATTTCCCCATATTTCTTCAGCGAGTTACAGGGAAAAATGACTCTGATGTGTCAATTACATTTTTCTCCATAGCTTTACAAAAGTATTTCAGCCCTAAGATCAAGGCATCTCCTCATTTCTCCCATCTGGGACTTGACTTCCTCTTCACTGACCTTGATGTCTTCATGTTGTTGTTCTACATGCCCGCACTTCATCCTTTTCTCTCACTCGGGGGAGGATTGAAGTTAATATCCCACTTGGGGGCTGCAGATGGTCACCTGGCCCTGGCCGGGCCTGACAGCTTTCGGCCGGAGCTGCAGCTGGGCTGGGAGGGTGGCTAGGACCCTAGCAGCCAGGCCAGAGCTCAGCAGCAGCACACCAGGGCTGATGGCTTCTCCTCTTCCTGCCCAGTGGTTGCGGGTGAACCCCAACAGCGGCAGAATCTTGGCCAGGCTGACCTGGCCCTGGCTGCTCCGGGGGCCTGGAGGATCCCAGCTCAGCAGCAAGATGTTTGGAGCCGGCCTCAGCCCCACGGCCTCCCCCCTGACAGCCGATGGTGCCCAGGAAGGGTGAACCCCTGAGACAGGGGCCAGGCCAGCCTTGTCACCTGCCTCCAGACTGGAAGGGAAAGAGACGCCTCTGGGCTTTTTTCATCTTTAACATGTATCTTCACAGAGGCATGTACAGTTTTCTTAGTGGTTTAACAGATTGCCAATTCTTGAAATTAATTACTGATTGATCTTTTTGTCAGACATGGAGGAGACTGCTAGCAGCTTCTCTTAGAAAGTCACTTCCATGAATGCCTCCACTGTAAAAGCACCACCACTAATCACCTTGACAAGAATGAGGAAGAAGCATTATGTTATCATTTCATCATAGAACTAAATGTCAATATATAAAGATTGAAAAGGGCTATTTAAACTGTAAGTTCTCTGTAAAAAGAGCTCTGGACAGTTGGTGCTATAATGAGCATATATTTTAAAGATTCAGGAGTGTACGATTTGTCCCAATAGATGGCACATATTTTTGTTATTAAAGTAATATGTTCCTTGTTATAAAATGTTGCAGCCTACAATGAGGCACAGAAGACATAGGGCAATTAGTCCAAGGACCACTTTATTGGGAAGGCATATTATTGGTTTGCGGGGTTTTTTTGTGTTATAAACCAACTCTTATTTGTAGCTTCCAACCAAGATACAAGATAACAAGCCTATGAAACCTTTATATTTCACCTTTTTTTTTTCCCTAAAATACTCTAAGGCCACTAAGTACAGTGAATTCTTAGCTGAGTGATTACCCCAGCCATATTGCTGTCTTGTTCCTTTAAGAAAAGTCCGTTTTTGTCAAAGATATGCATTTTTAGCCCATATTTGGACTCTTTGCATTGTTTTAATTGGAAAACTGTTGATATAGTGATACACTCCTCTTTTTAAATATGCAAAACCTTATTTTTCTTGAATAACAGGAGAATGTTAGGAATTATAGCTTCTTGGTTATAAATGCAAAACGCTTTCAAGCCAACATTCCGTCCAAAAGGGGTTAAAAATAATATTTCCAGAACTCCATCAGTCTGCTTTTGTGTTTGCATCCCCTATTTGACTCTAGCCTGGAGTCTGTCCTTGGCATATACACAAGCCTTCAGAGAGCAAAAGGTTATAAAGCCTTTCCACCCTTTGTTGTCCGATGCTTGTTGTCAGTAGAAGCATTTGCTCAAGTCTTAGACAAATTACTACTGGTAGTGTTTGAGAGAGCTGGTGCTGTGGAGTTGTTTCCACAAACACTTCTTGTTTATCCCTCATGGGTGACAGCTATTGTAGACATATTTCAATTGTGTGTAACCCACTCCAGATGATGGGATTTCTTTCAGCAGTGTCAGAATTTGGCAAAGACCAGTCATTATTAATCTGTGTGTTAACCTTTTAATAACTGAATGGTTATATGGCCATGATCAGATGCCAGTTCTCAGCAGAAGCTGATAAATACCACATAAAATATTGAATGTGCATTTTTTTTTCTTTAGATTTTGAAATGCTTTTCATAATTATTTTTAGTCTACTTGTTTCCCAGTTGCTCATTGTTATTCTTCAATTTCATGATGAGGTAACATTATACTGTCTTTATAAGGGTACTTTTATGATAAAGAGACAGTGTAAGGGTTACTCAGTACCATATGAGTATTTTGTTGCAAATACAGTGTCCACATGTATCCAAATCACTTAATTTGCTTTAACTTTCTTACCTATCCCATCTCTCGATTTTGTGTACATCAAATCTGTCTCCAGAGCCCATTACTTTCTGTTACTAACAAGTCAATGGGCTGTTGGTGAAAAAAGTAGTACTTTAGTCAGGCAAAGAGAAAATGATCAGCACAGTGGATGAGTAGAACCTTTCTTTATGTGAACACTTTAAGTCTTTTATGAATTTTGCTTGTAGCGCCATTTCTTCTGTGGAGAAATTTACAGAAGACAGAGCTTAATGTTTCTGAGTTGTGTTTTAATTTAAAATGCTCTGTTGAAATTGTCTAGCTACATTCACTGCAGTTAGAGTTGGAATACCTTTGTTCCTTACACAATGCATTGGCTACTTGTCCAGCCAACATATAGTCCTTTGATATTTGGCATATTTGTGGAAAAACCCCAAATTGTAACTGCCTTGCGTATGTGAAAACCTGGTATGGTATTAGACAAAGGAATAGTTGCTTCCTGCCTTTTGTCCAGTATTGCTATCTTAGGGGCTGAGGCATAATATTCCTACAAGTCTGATGGCCTGAAGACTGCAAATGCCTTGAGTTTGTTTGTTTACTTGATAAAATATCTGGATTTATTCAAATCAGAAGATAACATCTCTCTTAGTCTTATACAGGCAAATCTGCACCCCAATTGCAAAACCTGTGTTTAATGTTGCATTGGAACAATTTTGAACAATAAATATTTAGTCTCTCCATAGTCTGGTCATATAAGGGTGCAGTGTGTGGAGAGGGCACTGCCTGAACATTCTCACACCATTTAAGGAGTTACACATGCACCACCTGAGACTGCCACTGCTGGGAGTGGGGTCTCTTCACAGCAGGCAGATGGCCCCAGGGTGCCTCTCCTGACTCTTTACCACACATACCGTCTCTCTCAGGTGTGCTTCCTCATTCTTCAAGCTTGACCCTTGGTTTCCCATAGCAGAGTGTCAGGTGTCAGATTTCTAAAAAAAAGTAATTTAAGAGTGGTACAGTACCTGTTATCTGACAGAGCATGGGAAATTAAAAAGCCCTAGACTTCGGATAAACATTATCTAGCAACAACGAAAACATCCGTGCAGTATCAATATTCTTTTCCATTCCAGCCAAAAATATATCTAGATGTAACATCACAGCTTGTCAACTAAGGCTTCAGCAAATCCAGCTGCTTTAGGGATTGACAGTGTTTAAGCATAACTTCTTTGGGTGAATATTAAATGTCCGAGATATCTTTCCTGAGTCTCTGAAATAGTAACTTCGTGTATGTTTTACTTCCAAACTTTTTTTCCTCTTATTGTTAATATTATTTCTGTTTAATTCCAATATGCATGTGTTCTTTTTTTCCCCCATCAGGTTTCATTTCTGGCCTCTGCTTACATGAGCCAGCATATCTCAGAGGAAAGCTGCTTTGCCCTTGCATCTGTTACCCATTACCTTTACCTCTGCCAGTTCAGCTGGATGCTTATTCAGGTTGGTTTCTTAGTCCTTTTTATCATTTCCCCAAAACACCTGTAAAAGTAACTGATAGTTAGACTGTATTTCTATTATATTTTAGTGCATACATATACATATACATATCTGTATATTTATATATAAGAGAGGTATAGAGCACCGAAATCCAATGCTACTAGAAGGCCAAAATTTCAGATGACTTTTATTAAATCTGCAGTGACACAATTCCAAGGGTAAATATACAAACACTATAAAGACTTTTCCCACTAATTTCCATTACAACTATTTATTCTTAGAACAATGAAGAATTGTCTCAGAGCAAGGAAGAATTTTTTTCTTAACAGTTTTTCTAAACGTCTCTTATTTGGTCTTTTGAAGCAGTCTCTTACAAGTGAAGTTTAAATGTAAACTGCATTGTAATTTGTTGAGTCAGTGGCATTTTAGTCATTAAACTTGTATAACATGACAAACATACCTTTACAAGTTTGCATTAAAATACAGAATATGTGTATTCATAATTATTGCCAGAATTTTTATAAAATCATAGAATCATTTAGGAGAAGCTTTCTAGGATCATTAAGTCCAACTGTTAACTCAGTACTGCCAAGTCCACAACTAAACCATGTCCCCACATCGTTTTGTCTATGCTGAACACCCCCAGCTCCTCCAGCCACTCCTCATCAGTCCACTACTCCAGACTACTCACTGCTGTGTTGCTCATTTGATATATTATAGAACAGTAAATGGTGGAAAAAACCAATTGAACTAACATGGAACTCCATGAGCAATCAAAATAGTTGTGGAAAATTACTAATTGAAAGTTAGTCAAAGCAACAAGCTGTGGGGTTATTAGAAAAATATGCATTATTATGCCCTCCTTTCGAAATGTATATTTAGCACCAGTATTTGAGTTGATTTATTTTTCTGTTATTTCAAGAGGATTTGTCCCAAGCACATTTATTACAGCATACAGCTTTATATACACAGCTCCATATCTTGCCATACAAATTCTCCAATATGCAGGCTGTCAGACCAAACCAAGAATTGCAAATTAGACTGCATCTAATGCAACTTTCTCTCCCAGTAATATTCATGTAATATGTGGTGTTTTCCTGGAATATGTCAGGCTCATATTCATTGAGAACCCTAGCGGCCTCTCCAACAGCTCACCTGGGCTCATTAGCCTTAGTAAGTCACATGTAGATGGCCTCAATAGAGAAACTTGTTTGCTTGGCAAATGATGTCCTTGTAGGTTAACTACTCTAAATTATTTTGTAAAGTGTAAATTATATTCTTCACAGTTGCTCATTCACTTTATTCCTAAATTGTTTCAGAGCTCTTCACCATTTGCTAATTGGGACAAAGTAATATTTTTATTTTTTACTGAGATGCCTCAAGCTTTGACAATTCAGTGTTTGATAGTATTTAATTCTATGTGTTTTACATGGCATTAGATTGCAAAAATTACTTATAATGGCAGAAAATTTGACTCTTAACAGTTGGTCATTTTTATATCTGTAGTTGAAATCCAGTGTTTTTTTTTTTTTTGAGTAGACTTTGGTCAAATCCTAAGAATTTGCATAATACATTGCATTTAGTGGAGCCTCAGGCTTGTGTTAAACATGAAGACTCTTCATGGAAATCTGACAGGACAAAAGTGCTTAAGAGGGTATCCATCAGCCTGATGAGTAATGAGCTGCCAGGAGTAAAACTCAGAATGAAGATGATTCTCCTTTTTGTAGGTGCAGGTCTTCAGCTGAGAATAATTCCTGAACTTTGAAAGACTCAAAAGGAAGGAAATAATCTGAAATATAGATCAACCCAGTCCTCAGCTGCAGTTTGCTCCTCTTGGCTGGGAATAGGTCTTGGATTTATAGATCTCATTATGGAGTGAGTAAGCTATATCAGGGCACAGGAATGAGCACTGGGGACATCTCTGTGCTTGAATTGGTGACAACTCTAGAAAAGCTGGTGAATTCAAGGGGAAACCAGATTGGTTTAGGAAGTCTGGATGCTACTTCTGTTTGAACAGCAGTCTTAAAAGTCTGGGAAAATAACGTTTGTATTTCTCAGCATAGTATACTTTATATACATGATTTGAAAAGCAGAATGAATAATATATTTATACTTAAATGGGACTTAAATACTTATATCTGAAAAAGAACAAAAATACAGGAGAAGATTCTGTGTCCTTTGTGCAGTCACTCTGTATTTATGAGGCTGCATATCATAGTGCATATGTTTGATCATTGACTTACGTCATACAGCCAGCGCTACTGGCTGCCTTGATCACAAGATACAGAAATGGGCGAATGTGATAATCAAGTACAAGCACTGGGCAGGTATGTGAAACTGAAACATCCACACAATCCAGGCAATTTTAAATGATCAAAAGGTGGTGGAGCAACATTTCAGGCTACAAAACTAAAGAAAACAGAGATTTAACAGTACAGTCAGACATTCACAGATTTATTTCTGGGGTCCAGATCAAAAATCTTTACTTTCTAGATTCCAGGGTAACTTCCTTACATTTTTTTGTTTTGTAATTTTTCCATCTTCTGCATAGTGTTATATATAGTAATTATGCTTAGTATTTTGTCTTACGCCAATGCTCTTTACAAAACAATTTATGTATAGCTTCATGTTTTAATTATTGTTCTCCTTTTAGTTTCTTATGATTCTTTGTGCTTTCTTGACCTACTGCTAGAGTGAATTAAATCAACAGTGAAAGTGTCAGTTCAACAAGGACACCAGAATGAAAATCATGAACTTGCTATCACCCATACCTGAATCTTTCTGCTACATCAATTTAATGACACTTTAAATTTTCTATAAATTTCTATAAATTTGTGTCAGACTTGTAAGATGTCGATTGATCTTAAAGTAGGTTTGATGCTTTTTATTATAAGAATAATTTGTAGACTGCTTCAAAAAAGGAATTATATAAAAGAATACAATTATTATAAAATTACACCTCCAACTATTTGTAAAAAGAAGAAAGGAAAGTAGAAGTTTTCTTATTGAATTGGAAATTATTTTATTTAAAGTATTTTGCACCTGTTGTTTGCCAGCTATCTGCAGATTGTCACAGGTGGTGAGGCACTGGAGCAGGTTGCCCAGATTGCCAGGTTGTGGCTACTTCATCCCTGGATGTGTTCAAGGGCAGTTTGGTGATGAGACTTTGAGCAACTTTGTTGTCCTCGTTTAGGGCTGGTATGCTCCAGTTTAGTGATCCCACTGAATCCATGCACTGCTCTCTTGCTCCCAGACTCCCCCGCCCCGTGCCCTGCAAAGATTATGGGTTGAGATAAGAGCGATTGCTGGAAACAGCAATGAGATAAGGGAACAAACAGTACAGCAACACCGACAGAGGGTACAAGCAAGAGGTGAGCGATTCACACAGAAACAGCCCCACCCAACTGCTCCCGGACCACATTACGCTGATCCAGAACAAACCCCTTCTACCCGGAAGAGTTCCTTCCCCCAACCCCCAGCAGTGATGGGAGGTGGTATAGGATAACCTCTGGGTCCCAGCCATTGCTACTGCAAAAATTAACCCTGTTCTGGCTGGTAACAGGACACTGGTCCAGTGGAAAATGTCCTATGGTGGGAGATGGGGAGCTAGGTTTCCAACACAAAAAAATTCTAAAATTCTGTGATTATCACTAAAGATAAATGAATGAATAATTAAACAATTAAATAAATGTGTCCCAGGTTTGAGGGTATAATTTCCATTAATTGCTTCATTTTAAAAGAAAAAACCTTCAATGAAGTTTACATTATCTCATTAGAGTGTTATGTGAATAAACAATTATTTTGCATTCTATATCAGAACAAATCACAAGTTGCCCATTTGTTCTTCCACCTGAGCAGCAGAAAATGGCTGTACATTTTATTCTTCTGTTGAACTGGTAATTGTTGCAGAATGGCAACACGAAAGGATTCGCTAACCTTAGCTCCTGTATTATTTAATTGATTACATTTTGAAGCATCAAAGGGGTTGAATACAAGAACTAGTTATAATCAAAATACAAATGTCAGTCTGCAGAAAATCTGGATAATCCAACCTCACTTACATCTTTACAGCAGCTGTGGTATTAAGTGTTATGCTGTGGTAAATGAGGTGAGATAACTAAATGTGGCTAACCAAACACAGAACAAGGACGTAAGGTATTGCTTTATAGAAAGCAATTTCAGTTGGTGACTGAGAACAATTTTCACCGGATTGTCAGAATTAATAGAACCAACAGTCCCTGAGTATTAATGGCATATATAGTTCAAGGATTTTGCTGTCTGGAAGTGCTTTCAGTGAGGCACAGCCTAGCCAGCACTATAAGGGCATGTAATTGAAGTATGTTTACTGACGTGTAGTGACAAACAGAATTTTGAATGAGTTTTCAGTCACACATAAAAGTGAACAGGACAACCCAATATTTCCACAAGCTGTGGATTTTTTTGTCCAAATACAATTTTCATCTGTTTAATATTTTCTTCCTGTGCATGTTCAGCAATGGAATTAATATTTTTTCTGTGTTCTTTCAGCCTACACAGGATAGTTATTAATTATGTGGTGGGATTTACCTGTGATCTTTTAAGGAACATAAACTTTGTCTTTGTTCATATAGCACCAATCATGAAAAAAAAACCAAAAAAGACATAATAGTTATTATATAATTAATATAATTATATACACTGGATATAGCTATGAAATCTCATTCTCTAAAAAAGGCATTTAAAACCATTACTAACCTTTTTTAAACAAGTTGCTACCATTCTATGTGCTTTATTATTAATGAGAGAAAGTATTGCATATTCACACCATATAAATCACAGAAAAAAAATCTGAAATGATAGGTAACTAATGAGACCTACAGAAGGAATACAGAAACAAGTAATTAAGCACTTTAATGTGAAAATTAGGTGTTCCTGAACAAAGGGGTAGACAAGCCCTTGGCTGAGGGAAATGTGCCAAATTTCCCTCAATAAAATAATCATGTCGCATTGTCTTGTCACAGTATATGAATTTTTACTTATCCTTACAATAGATGGCTGAAAATGAAGCATGTAAATTAACATTATTATATGAAACCCTTGTGTAGGCCATAGAGAGGGATGATTATGCTTGTGTTAGGATTAATGAGTCCTTGAAGGTGCCTGTCCTGTCTCCATTGACTGACAAGACATGCTTAAAGGCACATGCTCAAATTAGATACATTACATACAAATAAGACAAATAATCCTTTATGCACCTCATATAAAAGGCCAGAAATCATAATATAGCATGTGGACCTGTAGGTGGTATAACATTTTTGAAGTGGAGAAAGTAAAGAAAAATGTAAAAAAAATATTTTTTGTGGATAGCTTAGTTGTTTATTAGGCAGTAGTGTGTAGATATGCTTTAAAAAATGCTCACAGGTGACAGTGTTTCTGCTATGAACATCTTGAAGAAAATTCAAATATCCAATCTATATGTTAAGTATTTGCTTTACTTGAAGGGTTTCCTTACTCATGCTACTAATTCTTTCAAGGAGTTTCAGCTATTCCATTATTTTGATTGATGTAAGGTTTTAAACCACATTATGCTGTTTGATGATGAGTTGATCAGAAGAGAACACGGACTGTTTTAGGGATGCCTGTAAGCTTTCATTCATTTATTTGGCGTTTATTCTCAAACTGTTATTTATATATTACACAGAATCATAGAACCGTTGAAGTTTTAGGGGTACCTTGATGCTGTCTACCTCAAACAGCTAGGGCAGGTTGCTCAGGACCGTGTTCAGTTTGGGTTTGATTATCTACTGACACATACTCCACAACCACTCTGGGCATCTTGGCCCAGTGTCTGACCACTCTCACAGTGAGAAAGCTTTTTCTTGAATGCAGATGAAGCTTCTTATGTGTTAATTTGGGCCCATTGCCTCTTGCCCCACTACTGGGCATCACTGAGGAGAGTGTCTCTTTTGTCACTGACTCCTATCAGATGTTGATACATGTGGATGTGATCCCCCTGAGCATCCTCTTTCCAGGCTGAACAGCCACAGCTCCCTCAACCTCCCATCATGGGAGATGTTTTCCATCCCTCTATCATCCTCATGAGCCATTGGTGGACTTGCTCCATGTCTGTATTGTTGAGCACTGCTGAGCCCAGAACAGGATCACAGAAACATCAAAGGAGCTTAGTGTGTTTCTTACAAGATTCATCCAGCTGAACAATAAGATAAAAATATTAAATACAGGTAAGATTTAGAAATACTATATGCCAGTCTTCTATGTGAAGGTATGAATATCTAGAGAAAAAAGTGACTTTTGCCCCAAAAGGCTATTTTTACATTGCAAAAATAGTGTTCTCTACTAAACAGGGTGTCTCTTTCTCTGTTAGTCTAATTCAAAATAGTTATATAAAACAATAATGTCTTTTCATTACTTAAGGAGAAAAAGTGAGGGAGAAGTATTTTTGTTGGATAGTGTTTATACATGTACCTGCACTGGGGCAGAAATACGCTGCATTGTGACCTTCAGAGTAATTATTTTTTTGGCATAGTTTCTAACCAGCAAGTCTACTGATTGTTTTTGTGCTTTTTTCTCCAGGCCGTTAATTTCTGGTATGTCCTTGTGATGAATGATGAACACACAGAGAGGCGCTATCTGCTTTACTTCCTTTTGAGTTGGGGGCTTCCAGCTTTTGTTGTTATCCTTCTTCTAATTATCCTGAGAGGAATCTACCATCACAGCACAGCGCAGATTTACGGCCTTGTCTACAGTGATCTGTAAGTGTTTCCTTAAAAAAACATGAACAAGGCATTGTACTGTCTATTTTGATTGTCTAATTTTCTTCCACGTGGGTAGTCATATATAATCATAGAAAACTGTCATAATTAAAACAGTATATCTTCATAGAACCAGATGCATTTAAGTGGAGATACATAAATAAATATTTTTGCTCTTTCCTACCTTTTTTTTTCCCCTCTGACTTCTTTGGTGGCAAACTTAATCTGTGATGATAACTCTTCTAGGATATAAGGATAATATACTTATTGATTTTGGATCACAATTACATTCTTAATGTGCAGAAAATAAACATGTCTTCTTTTTAAAATGAATGTACAAATTCTTTTTATGAAAACAACATATGACATTGCTTTCAGGGTAGACCCACAGCAGGAGAATATTCATCTGTCTTTAATAATAAAGAGGAAGATACAGTGTGCATCATTCCGTTATAAGAGAACAAAATTTAGTGGGTTTTTTTTTGTTGCATCAAGGAAATTCCTGTGAGTAGATACTTGAATTTCTTACTGATGTTTAAATCTATGCAAGTATATATACACACACACATGTGGCCTTATAAATATTGTTTGTATATACATATCTGTGTGTGAATCTGTACTGTCCATGGTAAGCAGAAATATCTTATTTTGGTGTAAATGAGTTACAGTGGGTACTAGAAGTTCTGTGACCATGTTGGCTGAAGTTTAGTCTTACATTCATAGACATCAACTCAACTCAGAAATATAACTGAGATTCACAACAGCAAACCATTGCTGATGTTCATGTTATATCAAGGAATGCTCCATAGGTGTATACCATGCCTTACACATCAATATTTTTCACAGAATGTGTCTTTTTCTTTATCGTAAAATGCTTCTTTGTGCATAGTAAACCCAAGGAATGTGTGTAACATAATCAAGTTCTCCGACAGCAGCCAAATTGTTTAGTTGATGGTATCATGTAGTGAAACAGTTTTCCAGTTGTTTTCTTTTGATGTCCATGTCTCATTCTTTGAAAAACAAGGAAAAACCTTACAATTCTGATAAAATTATTCAGTAGGGGAAAATTACTAGGTTCAACCCATTGCCCAAATTAAATATAAAATTTTCCAGCATTCTATTACAGTGTGAAAAAGCTAGAAATCATCACAAGCTTAGTGAATGTGCAGCTTATTCTATCTCAGTCAACATGAACACTCTAAGAGATATCTGCAAAAATTTTCATAAATAGCATCAATGCTAATTCCTAATTTGAAAAGCACTGTAAGGTTTGCTCTTATTTATACAGGATGGCTTTGAAAGACAGAATGTAGAAATGGGGACAGATTGAACTACAGCACTTGGTTTGTTTTCTCCAAGTCAGAGCGCAGTAGTGGAAAAAATGACAAGGAGATTTCCAAATCCAAACTCATTGCATCCTGACTTAAGAATCAGCCTCAGAAACGGTTTGAGAACAGTATTGTGCTTGTAAGAACTCCTCACATATGAGTGCTGTAAGATGGGTTAAAGTTACAGAAGTAGTGAAGCCTGCTATCCTAACTCTCTCCTAAGCGATCACTCATTCAGGCAACCCATTTCTGCATTACTGAGGGGTCTGACCAACTGTTTCATTCTTAACCAGTATGCCATGGGCACAATTAATAGCCAACAGCATAGCTATGTTTGGAGAAGTTCATTTTATACTTGCACTGAACAAAAAATGGGTTCAGCCATGTTGTTTTTTATGGTTCAAAGGAAGTATTAGGACAGAGTTTCCCTCCAGATATGACAAACTCTAAACAAAAATGCCTGTATTTTATACTGTGACTCCCATGTCCATGTCACAGTATAAACCAGTAGTGTACTGTTGATTACTTCAATAATTAGCAGTGTTTATATATGGTATGAACAGTTCTCTCTTCGGCATTGTGTGATTTTTTAAGGTTTTTTTTTTTAGTAAATTTGTCTTTATAAATGCCACCAAACAGCATTTTTTTTTTAAGGTTGGAGTTCAGTGCTAAGTGAAAGACCTAACTGACACAGAAGGGCTCTTTCACTCCTCCCTTTGCTGATTTCCCTATTGCTCAGCTGCAAAGGTTGAAGTCTCTTTGAATAAGCCTGGAAAAGATGCTGATTCTACACAATTTTAAAGGGCTCTTTTATAACATCTTTTAGAATTCTGGATCATCTCTTGGGTACAAGTCCAGTGAGTGCAGCATAATTGACCTTTAAACTCGTGTTTGTGAACAAAAGCTGGTACTTGTCATTAAACAATTCTGGCTTTTGATCTGAGAAACAGATGAGTTAGGGCAAAGCTTAAAATGGGTGTGGTTCACAAACTCTCAACAGCACTGAATTTTTCAGGGCTATATGAGCAATTAGAAAGCTACTTTAATGACAAAGATTTCTATTTTAACTCTTTTACTTGCATCTTTGTTCTGTAAGTATTAGAGAGTGACAAGTGACCAGGATGAAACTGGAGAGAGTTAGATTTTATGTAATCAATTTCTCTTTCTTCTTACCTCTCCATTGTGCTATACATCTCTCTGTCAATATCTACAGTTTGAATTTGCCTCATGTTTTCACCATATTAGTGAACTATGTCTTTGTACTTTAAGAGATCTATTAGAAAAAACATCAATCTGTTTAACTGTGCAATAAAACTTTTCAGAACCTTAATGGAATGATTTTCAGCAATGAGGTCTAGCTGTACGTACCAAGAATGCAGCAAATGATGAACTCTCTAGAGTTTGAGAACCACAGTAAGCTTTGGAATTTGATTTTAAGGTGAATTTTGTCTTTGTTGTAAACTCATCTGTTCATAAATTTTTCTTTATTTAATAAAAAAAATTCTTCTGAAAGGTGAGCTTGATCTTTTACTGCTTGGGTATTTTAAATATCTTGCCTACAGTAGCATGGTTTTATCAGTTCAGGAACTGCTCTTGTTGCTGCTTTAAGCTTTGAGTCTGACTAGACCTTCTTGAAATCAAATTCACATAAGAGGACCAAAGGACTTTATTTATTAGAGTATAAGTTAAACCAACAACCTTTGAAAAGGAGAAAATTAGAAATTATTAACTTGACAGAATAAAAATTTAAAAGTTTATAAGCAAATATCTCCCTGCCCACTGTATCTTTGCAAATGCTGTATTTCACGCATGATTTTTGTCATGCTGTTTCCTATATTTTTTTTTTTTTCCAATTGCAACCAACCCTATAATTCCCTCTAGTTCCCAGAAAGTAGGAGTTTTTTGCTCATATTCTCTCAGGGATCAGTGTTGGCCCAGTCCCTTTTAATTATATTTATTGATGATCTGGATGAGAGGATTGTGTCTATTGTTAGCAAATATGTGAATGATAAGAAGTTGCACAGGAATGTTGATCTGCAGGAGGGTAGGGATGCTCTGCAGAGGGACCTGGACAGGCTGGGTTGATGGACCAACACCAGTGGCATGAGGTTCAACAAGGCCAGGTCCTGGGTCCTGCACTTTGGCCACAACAACCCCACTGAGAGCTACAGGCTGGGGATGGAGTGGCTGGACAGTGCCCAGCAAAAAAGTGCCTGGGGGTGCTCGTCAATAGCTGGCTGAACATGAGCAGGCTGTGCCCAGGTGGCCCAGAAGGCCAATGGCATCCTGGCCTGTGTCAGAAATGTGTGGACAGTAGGACCAGAACAGTGACTGTCCTGCTGTACTGGGCACTGGTGAGGCCACACCTCGAGTGCTGGGTTCAGTTTTGGACCCCTCAGTTTAGGAAGGGCATTGAGGTGCTTGAGTGTGTTCAGAGAAGGGCAATGGAGTTGGGGAAGGGTCTGGAGCACAAGTCCTGTGAAGAAAGGCTGAAACCTGGAGAAAATGAGTCTCAGCACAGGCCTTATCACTCTCTACAACTCCCTGAAAGGAGACTGTAGCCAGGAGTCAGCCTAGTCTCCCAGACAGCCAATGACAGAATGAGAGGACATAGTCTCAAGCTGCACCTGGGGAGGTTTTTCAAAAAAGAGTGACTAGATATTGCAATGGGCTGTCCAGGGACTTAGTGAAGTCACTTGAAGGTGTTAAAGGAAAGGCTGGATATGGCACTTAGTGCCATAGTCTAGTTGCTGTGGTGTTTAGTCCTAGGTTGGGCTCAGTTATCTCAGAGCTATTTTCCAACCAAATTAATTCTGTGATTCTGTCTGTGTCTTGTCTGTCTTTTGCTTACTCTTTTCCCTCTGTTAATCTCTCCAGTTTCTAGAAGTGTCTCTCTTCTAGCAGAATCTTGTATTTGCCCAAGGGAGGAATGATCTCCTTTGTCAGGAGGATCCCTGTCACACGTTCATTTTCCTCTTTAAAATACCATGTGGCAAACACAGTACAACAGAAGATATTACAATACTTTATATTTGTACAAATATCCATTCACTTGGATTTAGATTCATATTTTCTCATAGCAAAAATAGGGTTAAGCTAAATGTTCTTAAATATCTTTGTATCATTGTCATGAAATATCTATGAGAAATAATAGAAAAGATTTTCCAGTGACATTCCTTCTAAAAACCCCAAATAATTCTATGTCCTCTACTCTCCAGCTCAAAGCAGAGTTTTTTTTTCAAGAAAATCACTGGATCTGTGATTATAGAGTCACAACTGTGGGATAAGGAGGCTAAGCTAAAGAAGCTGGATCTATGAAAATTTTGCTGTGATTAAGGGTTACAGCTCTTGTTGTTGCTCACACTGCAGTTTCTCTGAATCTTACATAGAGGGAGAGCGCAGGGAACAGATGAGCCTGCTATGGTTTTAAGCCTAGGTGGACATGAAACACCATATTTTACTTCTTCCTGTCTTTCTCCTCCATCCCAGTTGAATGGGGAGGAGAATCCAAGTGAAACTTACATATTGAGATAAAAAGTACTTACTGTTTGAAAAGAAAATGAAATAATAGTTGAAAGTAATCATAATGTTAATAATTAGAATAATGAAAATTATATTTCTTTCTTTAAAGTGGTGCACAGTGCAATTTGTCTATCCAGTTTGTCTGGCTGATGCCAAACACCCCTTCCTGAACCCAGATTGACTGCACTTACCGTTTTATATACTGCACATGAAGTTCTGTGGTGTGGAAATATCCTTTTGGTCAGTTCGGGTCACCTGTCCCAGCAATGTTTCCTTCCAGTTTATTTTGTCTACCTTTTCACTGACAGAGCATGAGACAAGGAAGAAAAAGTCCTTGACTTAGGGTAAATATGACTAGCAAAACCCCAAAACATTAGTGTCTTATCAGTACCATTCTCATTCCAATCCAAAACATAGCACTTGTACCATCTACTGAAAAGAAATTAACTGAAACCAGGGCAGAGCCATTGTTAACATTACTGGGATAAGAAACTCCATCAAAAATGTGCTTTGGTACCAGGCCCTTTGCCATGAGTCATGGGCACTTTGTGCCATGGTTTGTCTCTCACTGAATGTCTGACAGTCTGGTGCACTGACCCTTAACGCAGTCAGAAAAATGTACTGGGTGCTGCTTTGGGTCTCACCCAGTTGAATGACTGCCTCAGTGTTGGCACACATCCCAGGAACAGATCCCTGGCTTACTAGCTGTTCCCTAAAATGGAAATCTGCTTTCTTTAAACCAAGGACCAGTAACAAGAATATTTTAGCTTGAGTGAGCTAATTTCCATCCAAGCATTTGGATTAAATCTTATGTCTCATGTCTCCTTTACTATATCACTTCAAAAGTGCTGAATTCAGCCGTGAGCAACATTCGTATCACCAGACTTTTACAGGCAGGAATAGGTAAGAAAATAGCTAAGAATTGCCACAAAACCATTCAGGGATTTTCATTTAACTCAAAGACATACTAAGAAGAAGAGGTTTGGATGACAAATCTATGAGGAATTACCATCCTCTAATGCCTGGTTTTATATTCTGCATGGACAAAAAGTGTCTCCCTGCATGGATCTCTCTCTGCAGCTTCTTTTTCCTATTATCCAAGTTTTCCACCTCCTCTCTCCTCAGTTCACTGGCACATCATCTAGGATTTCAAAGCTATTCCAAACTGCTGTTGCTAGACCTCAGTACAGAATGATGGTTGACTGTCTGTATGCAAAGTCAAGTGCTTAATGAACCACTCAGCTGAAGTTGGGGGGCAGGAAGCCTGCAGTTTTCACCACTGATTTCTCACCATTTGGGCTCTGTCCTTTTCTGCATAGTAAATTAAACCATCCTGAGCTACTGCTACTGCTTCTGTAGTAGCAGAATAAATATGGATAGTAGTAGTAGCAGTGTGTAGCAGCAGGATAAATGTTTCTAATCAACCAGAGCTACTTCAATTATGTTGACACAGTGCCACAATACAGGCATTCTTATACATATATATATATACACACACATATGCATACACATGCATATACATATATATACATATATACACACATATTTATATAGGGAAAAATCTACTGAATAAGTTAATAAAGTACAAAGTTTGACCTTTTTGTATCCTGTGCTTGTGCTTTATTTTCTAAATTTTTCCTGTGTTTCCAAAGAAACACAGGTAGTCTGATGTGCTACCAACTTCTAAGGATTATTTAAAAATATTTCACTTCTAAATGGGATGGCTTTAATTACTTTTCACTTTTCACTTATACATCATTACCAAGATAAGTTTTCAGTAAGGAGAAATTGTTGGGGACAGTGGCAGGTGGTTGAATGTCTTTCATGTATTGGCAAATATTTCTTGCAGCACATCAGAATCAGGCATAATCACTGTACTGTGCTTTTGAAAACTATAATAAAGAAAGACAAATTCTGACTGCTTTAACTGGTGAAAGTTTGAAACATGAGTAGAGAAGAATAGTTGTTATAGTAAAATTTCCAATCATTATGGGATGGTTAATGTCTGACAAATCATGGTATTATGCTGTCATGGTAAAGAGTTAAAAAGATGGTTGTTATGGGTGAAAGTTGCCCTCCCTAATGCCTGTGAGGCCTGGTCCTTCAAATGGATTCAGATGAAGGGATTTTTTGTGCCCCAAAAAAACTCCAGGAACTTTTCTGGAGCCTCTGTAGTATTATGACAGGAGTATCAAATAACATCTGCAGGATGAAGGCTTACATCCCTGTCATTGATAGCTTTTAAAAGCTTCATATTTTCTTTGTAGTTGTACAAGTAACTAGTAATTTCATCCCTCCTACTTTGTCATCTTTAATCATTAAAATACAACCTACTACTACTAAACCAAATCGTTCTCAATTTATCTGTTTTCCATCAAATTCGAAAAACTTTAATCTGATATGCCAGAATAAGTTGAGAAATGCTAAGGTAAGCAAAAGTGAGATCAATACCAGCCGCTAATTCTGACTACCCCATTGATACTGACAAACGGAGTCCATATAGAAACCTCCTTGTATTTGATCTTTCTAAAATAGAGGTAGAAAAAAAATAGTAGGATTTTTGTTTGGCCGGCTGGGTGTTTTTTTGGGTTGGTTTTTTTGTCTTTTTAATTTCACCACAGGGCTGTTCTACAACCACTCAATTTTGTCTCAGATTTTAGTTCCATGAAGTAAGTTTTAGTGTATTTAGTGCAATAAGTTGTACTTGGAAAGGCAAACTCTTGTCTCCCCAATGTAAAAGCCACAGTAAACAACGGCGTATCTCACTGACCTGTACTAAGATGCACATGATTAAAAGGAATGCAGCTTTAGCAGACTGATTTGTGTTATTAGCATAACATTTAATTGCCAGTATGGAAAACATAGTTTGCAGATGTTATTCTTCTTCCCAAAGGACAGGACTATGAACAGGAGCTTCATTTATGTTTGACAGTTTGCACATGGAAGTGTCTTCTTTTTCAGCTAGATTTGTAGTAAATCCTTGGTTTAGACAATGAATAGGTAAAGTAAGATTAGAGTGTCTGCCTTAAAACATAGTACTAACGAAACATTTTCTGGCATTGGAGAAACTGTAAAAAGTCTTAAATAGTAAAAAGCCAAAAACATAGCCTCAACAATATATTGTAGTTTCAAAGTCATTGATAATGATTCATACACATGAGGAGCAAGCCTAGATTTAAACAGGAGCAAGATACTTAACTGAAATCAGACACATAACTCCTTATGTAATTTTAAAATTGCAGTGTTAGCAAGAACCATGCTCTAAGAGATTTCAAGCAGGTTTCTGTCAGCTTAGTTTCCTGGTCAAACGCTGAAGGCTGCAAATCTTCTGAGATTTGTGGAATGAGCTACCTGGGAACTACAGAGCTTCCAGTTCCTTAAAAGTCTCAACTGTGTTAATGTAGTGCTTATATTGGGTCTCTGCTGTTTCTTCTTTGGTAACTGCATTTCTTTAGTATTAACTGTCACTCTAGGAAGAAAAAAAGAAAATACAAAACCAAAGAAAAAGGTAAAAAAAACCTAGATATAAAATTGTTCAGAGAAATTTCCAGAGGATCATATAGTGAGAGCACTGAAACACAATAAGCTGTGTTCTAAAACAGCAGCAGATGACCTTTTGGATTCTCATTATAGAAAAGCATTGTTTAGACATTTTTATTTTCCCCTTTTTCCAACTGTTTAGCTCTACAATAACAGCAGCAGAGAAGGCAACAAGGAGATTGTTTTTCTGCTTTATTATGCAATAGGTCTGGTTTATTGACAAGTCTGTTGTTGCACACACTGACTCAGACTGAATCTTCCAAAGATTCAGTTCTTTGCTGTTCCAAAACAACATCTTGGCATTTCTTCATCTTTTGTTTGTGCAGGGCTGGATTTTCCCCAATGTGTTCTATCGTTAGTATTTACTCTGTGGGTACCTCCATTAATGAGTATGGTGCTACTTATAATAAATTTTGACATGTCAGTAAAGATGATAGGATTAAATTTCTAGCAGTAAATCCTATGGATGTAGATTTGGCTTTCAAAAAACGGCTGGGACAGTCTGTCCAAACATAAACAAGAATGGGCAAGCCTTGACTTAAGTTCTGGCAATTCTAATTCTGCTGTTTCTGAGCTCACATTTCTTAACCAAAACAGTCTAACTGCATTTTCATTTTTCCCCTTCTTCTCCTCTTTCCCTCATTATTTTTCCTCTTTGTTTTGCTGCATAGACAAAAGAAATGAAAAAGAAACTAAATAATGCCAAAGAGTTGATGCCACATTTTCAATCTATAAAATCTGGGAGAACCATTATTAAAAATTTTGCATTTCACTTGAAACATATGTGCAAAATTTAAGGAAAATCATTTTTTTCTGAGTTAAGAATTATATATGAAATAAAACATATTGACCTATCTCTGAGTTAATCTGTATGAGACATAAACAAATTTTAATCAAATACAAATGCAGCTTTCATTTTTCCTCATACCAAACAACCTCCACAATTTTATGGGCAGTAAGAGATTTCTTGCGTTGTTCATTTTCCCATCACCCTGGTGAGGTGACTGAGGCAGAGTGCAGCACTGAATCCAAACAGCCAGTCTAATTGTGTTCAGCTTGGGGCAGTAGTATTTGATTTCAGGCATTTCAAAATGTGTTTGTACAAGGATGTGACTTGTTTCGCAGCTGCATGGGATTCTTTGGGGCAGCTATTATGAGTCCTCTGAGATTTGCTTAACTTGACCCATGAGCAGATGGTGTTCAGTGTTCCAGAGAAAATCCCCATTTGCTTTTGAGGAAAACTGATTAAACAAAAGCAAAAGTAACATCATGCTGGAGTTTTTTAGATGCAGCTGCTGGGAAAGCACCCACCTTTTCATTTTCTATTTCAAAGTAATTCCTTAGGTATATACAATCTTTCTCAATGAATTGTTTAGCTGAAATTATAGAGTGATTTTTTTCCCTCTGATTTGAGTTCTTACACACTCTCTCTCTTAGGTAAATAGGGCAAATTGAACCAGAAATTTTCAACATCTTCACACTAAAATTTGTATGATTCTTACCATGGAGGAAGATGGATAACATGGGAAACAGATGGTAGAACATCATGGCTATGTGTTTATGAGAAACTTGCACATCATACAGAGATTTCTTCACATAGATTTCTTGTGAAGCTACACAGAAGTGAACTTGTAGCTCCAGCTGCACAGGTGTTCTGGGGCAGAGGCTGAGTTTGCACAGGGGGTGTTTCCCATCTCTGCACACACAGCTGCAAGCAGCAGCTTAGCTCCAGTTTCTAGTCCAGTGCAGCACAACAATGTGGCTAACAAAGTACAGCTTTGGAAAATGCCCTTAAAAAAGAGCTGGTGGGTCCAGGAACACACAAACTGTAACAAGTGGGGTGTAGCCTCTGCATTCTGCAGGCTCACAAATTTAAATATTTGAGGCTGGTTATGAGCAAGCAAACTGGTACTTCCTCCATAGCAGAAACACCGCAAGTTTCCGCCCTGTGCTGTGTCCTGAACACACTGTACTGAGAGATATGTCTGTTTGCAAAGCAGGGGGGGAAAAGGCACTATGAAAACCCTTAACATACATAACTCTACATATTGAAAAAACCTCTGGTAACATCCAGAGGTGGAGGTTCTGTAGCTGCATTTTTTGATGGTAAGAATTGAGACAAGGTTTTAAAAAGCCCTTGCTAATATCAGGAAGGGGTGGCTGTAATTCACTTATCATCAAGAACATTTATTTGTATTAGTGTTCTTTGCTTATTAGTAACAGCAACAACATGAGCTTACAGTAGAAGTTCAGTGAACGCTGTATTGTTTAGGTTGAAAAGAACACAACTCTGAGAAATCCTTTAAAATGCTTGGTACATTTTGTTCAATTTCTAATTTCTTTTACCTGACTTTTTCATAGCTTTCCTAAATGTCTTGTCTGGCTGGTAGAAAACCTACTTATTTTTAGCAAATTCACTGTCTAAATTGCAAAAAAGATTTTTTTTTTCAGGACTAGAAGCAACAGGAAATGACATTTAAATAGCTTCAGATACATATAATGCAGAGGCAAGTGTAATGTTTGCAAATTTTTTCTCTGTCACCTTAAATTTCAGAGTTGCTTTACACATAGTAGGTCATTCCTGGGAATGACGGAACCCACAAATATTAGAAAACTTTTCTTTTTCATAAAACGTAGCTCCACCACAGTACCAAGTTGTTTTTTTCCCCTAAACTTCTGTAATCATCATGAACCTCCTAATTCCAGTGGAGTCAGATTTTAGAATCCAATTCCTTGTGTTTTGGACACACTTCTCACAGCTGCCTAGAATTTTATGGAAAGAGATCAGGAAACTATTTCTCAGAAGAGCACGTACATATTTAAATAGCATTTAAAAATCTTAAATTGTCTCACTAGAAATTTCCAGTGTGTAACAAATACATTTCTAAGATTTTTTTTCTAAATAATCTGGGATTTGAACTAATTTATAGTACTGTACTGCAACTCCAATTAGGAAAATCAGACTGTGGTTTAAGATTTGATACAGTCCATATAATTTGACAAACATGGGATAAAAATCCTGTTTTTTTGCAAATAATTAAAAAAAAAAAAAAAGGATGTGTCAGGGATTTTCCAAGAAATGTAACAAAGCCTGTGGCAACCATATTCTGTCGAGGCAGTGTCGGTGTGTCAGGCCTCTTTGAAAGCTCCCACAACATGTTTGATTCAGTCATAAACCTGCGCTGCTTTCACCTCCCTATCACACCATTTTTTGGAGCTACCTCATGCAAATATAAATCAGGTAGCTTACTGCTATTATTATTAGCTACTGTCTTGTTGCTGAGTATACAAAAAAAGAAATCTATTTCCTGAGAGGAACCTCTTGCTGAAAGAAACCCTTGCATATTGGAATGTAATCAAAATATAAGCCCAGAACACATTCAGTTCCATTGCTTGAACAACTTCTCTAGCCTGCCAAGCGTAATTTAGAGTATTGTGATGCAGCTGTAGTTTTTGCTGACCAATGCAAAATCATTCTTCCCGTCTTAGTCCTGTAGAAAAGTCATCCCAGTCAGAAGTTCTAGCTAAGTGCACTCATACTGAAGCACTGAGTCATGGAAGAGGGCATATTTTGTCTTCCTGAGTCACAACACCACTGTGCTTGCCTTACAGTGTTTAATTTACTCAAGATGTCACTTTTTCTTCTAAAACTTGGCAAGGTTATTCCTAATTTAATAACTTAGGTTGTTCTGAATAATGAGACGTGAGAAATGCGGAATGCATCTGACCATTAGTGCTCAGCTTCAGTTACATGGCCTTTTAGTCATATTTTGATCAAGGTATCCATAGCCTTCCTTTTAATGCATGTCATTATGTAAATGCAGTACGTTATATTATTATGACTTTTTCTATAGTAGCTGGAGTTTTCTGGCTGGGGGTGAGCAAGGTCTTAGGAGGGAACATGGCCAGGACAGCTGACCCAAGCTGACCCAAGGGATACTCCATGATGTATCCTGTCTGCTCAGGTGTAAAACTTAAGATAAAGGAGGAGGAAGGGAACACGTTTGTTGTTATGATGTTTGTCTTATGGAGCAAAGGCTACACATACTCAAGTCCTGCTTCCTGGGAAGTGATTGGACATCACCTGCTGATGGGAAATGGACCACAAGTCTTTTCTTTTCCTTTTTCTTCCACATGCAACCTTGTTCTTTGCTTTATTACACTGTATTTATCTGACCCATGAGGATTTTTTCGTCTTATTTGCTGTCCCACCCTTCCTCTCTTGGTTTGCTGAGAAGGGGAGCAATAGAGCAGCTTGGAGAGCACCTGACATCCTGCCAAAGGGAGTCCACCAGAAAGCTCCAAGGCCTGGAGCAGGGTTTGAGTAGCATTGACAGACTGTAGAGGATAGGAGGAGTCAAATCTTATCTAGAATCATCCATAATGACCTCTTAGAGCCTCTGCCTTGGCATTGTTTTAGAAGTATCGAATTGGAGTGATGCAAAACAGACCTAGGAATTTTGGATGGGAAGAGGATCCATTCTTGATCAAAGATTCTTAGATCTATTCTAGTGGGTGTCCCCCACCAAGTCAGATTCTTGTCTTTCCTTTCCAATTCCCTAAGTAGACACTCTGTGACAACTTGGACCAACATTTCAATGCAAAATGTCTTAAGCTATACTTTCATGCAAATGCATCCATAGAAACAGAAAGACCTGACCAAGTACTTTCCTGGTAGCTGTAATACCTTTATTGCACTTTTTGACCTTGCACTCACATTTTCAAAAGCCTTGTAAAAATTATTTTACATCACTAAGTTTTCTTTCTGTGATGTAAATTGGAAATTTTAACCTCTTTAGCCTATGCTTAATGTATGATAAGTATAAATTACAGAATGATTACTCAATGCTACCATTTGCACGATGTTATTACTCAAAGCACATCTGAAACAAAAGGTTGCTTTCTGAAGGCTTGGGGCAGGGAAAAGTAATGCTTTGGATGCCCCTGTGGCTATTGCATTGGAACACAATCTGCCCTTTTCAAAAGAAACTACAAAAATAAATCTTTGCTGATGAGTTGTTTTAGAATTCTTGTGTCTTATGCCAATCTTTAGAGAGAGATTGTCTAACCAGCATCAGGATGCAAGACATACTAGCAGTGACAATAACGTTTTTGGTAAATGCTATTTTGGGTACTTGTTAAAATAAATACTGCATCGTTAGACTAGAGCTGTGCGTGTGGTTTTCATCCTTGGACATTGGAAGGATTACTCTTCTATTTTGTAGCTTGGATTGTGCAATATTTTAGTTGATAGCAGCTATAAATAGCAAAAAAGTATATTAAGAAAGCTAGAACTGGAACTAGACAAATTCTCTGCAGGTCCATATCTTGTCCATCCAATGTCTGTGCATAGCTTGCAGTTATTGGTAATGAAGAGAAGGAAAAGGAAGGGCAAAGGGGAGAAAGGAAAGGAGAAAAGGAAAGGAGAGAAGAAAAGGAGCAAAATTGAGAAAATATCTACAGTGGGAAAGAAGAAAGCTCAGCTGATCTTCATTCTAGGCTTAATTCTCTATTGCCTAGGAAATGTTTAACAAGTCTACCAGAAAAGAAAGCTTAGAACTGAACCTCAGAGGTTACATTGGAAAAAATGCTTTACCTAGAGAAACAAGATCTGTCAGACATTTTTCATTGTAAGGCATGTGATTTAAGTATTTATTTTGTGGGGTTTTTTCCTTCAAGCATTAGCTCTTGGGCTTAAAAATATGTTTCTAATTTTTGTTTGGTTACCCTTCTAAGGTGCCCAATCCCGATCATTTTCAGTTTGCTAATTACAGCTAATCCCTCCTGTGACTACTCTGATAGCCATCTGCCAATACTGATATAGTTTAAGCTCTCCAGCTTGTGTTTTCCAGCAAGCAAAATATATTACAACATGGGGTATTCTAATTTTGCTTTTTGTCTAGTTGTAGATTGCCAGTTCCCTGGCTACTTATAGTTTTCCAGTAATTATCCTTTCCTATTAGCAAAAACACCACAAACTTAACAAACCAAAACATATCAGAAATATTTTTTCCCATGTGTTCAGAGCAGAACATATGTATAAGACCTCTGGTGGCTTTCATAGCTCTAGTGTGAACATTTTTCATTCAATTTTTGATCTTGAATTTTGCCAAAAGCAGACTGTTCTGGTTTTGACTGGTGCAGATGTAATTTTCTTCATAGCAGCTAGTACACAGCACTGTGTGTTTTGATGATTTTTCTGTTGCTGCATAGTCCTCACCCTAAGTCCAGGTCTTTGCAGTGTTTCATTTAATGCCCTTGAGGAGCTGCACAGAAAGCGGTGAGAGAGCATGGCCAGGACATGTAACAACAACTGGCCAAAGGGATATTCCACGCTATAGAACATCATATCCAGTATATAAACATGGAGAATCACCTGGAAGGATAATTGGTCAGGAATGGGCTGGGCATCAGTCAGTGGTGATGTGTGCTTGTATACTGTATTCCTTGTTTCTTCCAGGTGTGGTTACTATCTCTCATTCTTATTATTATTGTCAATATTTCAATTATTAAATTTATTATTATCATCATCATTGTTGTTATCATAATATTCAGTATTACTATATTATTTTATTTCCATTATTAAATAGTTCTTAACTCAACCCACAAGGTTCACATTTAATTTCCAATTCTCTCCACTGAGAGGGCAGGTGGGGAGAGTGAGCAACTGATCCTTACCTGCTAACTAGGATTAAACCACAACACAGGCTCAGCATGCCACTGTGAGGTATTTGTAAGACTGATTAGAGCAGAATATTTACCTCATGTGTGTTGCAGAGTAGACAATTTTTTGTAGATCCAAGTATGACTTTTGCTTCTTTGGAAGAGTGTAAAATTACAACTCCTGTCATTGTTAATGTGGTCCATAGCAATTTCCAGATTCTATTCTGCAAAAATAAAACTAGCTAGTGAGTTCACTAGGTATGCAGTTTGTTTTACATTACTTTCCGTGTATTGCCTGCTTTGTAATTTAAGTAGTGTAAGAGGTCTCAAGTCCATTTATAAAACAAACCTGTAAACTTGTGAAATTATGAAATCAATTTTGCCTGATGTAGTCTGTTGTCCAAAAAAATCTTGATAATGAGATGAAAACTTTAGCATGTCTCCTATTTTTTTTTGGTTTCTGACTTTAGTGAAATATTAATGTATAACTAGCAATCTCAAATTCTGCACTGTATTCCAAGACATATTGAAAAAGATTGCCAGTGGTTCTCTGTTTTCAGAATTCTTAGATGAAATGTTTTAAGGAATAACTACTTTAAAGTGACCTTCAAATATTTTTCAACATTTGCCTTGATGAAACATATAGTTTTTATTTGTGTAGTAAAGCTCATAAAAGCCTCCAAATAAATGCTAGATCACCTTTCATTCTCCAAGGTACCCATAAAGCATATCAAATTGGGCCACACTCTTTAATTCAGTTTCACTCAATTTGAAAAAATGTGAAGTCTTCTTCCAGGGTGTTGCGTGAACTGTTGTTAATGTGTACAGAAGACTGTGTGAAGCTGACTGATGAGTACAAGTCTAAATTCGTGTGCTTTCAGCAATATGAATATTTTTTATAATGTAGAAATCTCTAGAATCTTGCCTACTGTAGAAACAGAAATTTCTTTCATGTGGCTTGAATTTCCTCAAAAACTAATGACTACCATCTCAAATGATACCTGTGATAAACTTAGCATACCCTTTCCTTATGGTTTTCTCCACATCACTTCATAGATGCATAAGCTTTTCTCTTAAAAAAACAACCAGCAAAAACCACAAAAAACTCAAGCAAACAGAAAAACTCCAAACAAACAAAAATCCCCAAACAACACAAAATAAAACACACACACACACACACACCAAAAAAAAAAAAAAAAAGCCCCACACCAAAACCCCCCCCTGCAACAAAAATGTCCATGTTTCATTCCCTGTCAGGGGAATGGAAAAATAAAAAGAGAATTAGAATAGTTATTAGGAAGAAATTATTTTTTGTGAGGATGTTAAGAGACTGAAACACATTCTGGAACACATTGCCCAGAGAAGCTGTGGATGCTCCATCCCTGGAAATGTTCAAGACCAGGTTGTATGCAAATTGGAGCAACCAGATCTAGTGGAAGGTGTCCCTCCCCATGGCAGAGCAGTTGGAACAAGATGAGCTTTAAGATCGCTTCCAATGCAAACCATTCTAAGATTCTGTGAATCTGTTGTTATATTGTTGTTTAATATTTTTATGAAAAAGGATAAATGGTACAACATAAAAGAAAGAAGAGTGGAACTCCATCATCTATCTGATCAGGTTGATTCATCAGGTTAAATAGGCTTTGACACTGCAAGAGCCAATATGTTTATCTCCTTGTAAGGTTTGTCCACCACTGACTTGGTCTCAAACAGTTGCTAAACCCATTGTTTTCCTGGGTGCCATTTTAAAGTAAATGAATATTATTCTTATTTTCCTGTAAAATGATTTGCTGTAAAGGTTAATGTCTCAGAACACCAGACGTTTGATAGATAAGGACACTTGTAATTTTTTGCCACATTTAGCCTTTTATAGTTTCAAGATACAGTCAAAAGAGATTGTCTGTGAAATTCAATTCAAGGCAATGCAATAATGGAATTAAACCATTCTTATTGCATTGAGCAAATTAAAAATTTTACAATTGTAAATCTTTTTTGCTCAGAAGGGGACAAAAAATGTCAGTCCTTCAATTTTTAAACAATTGTTATTTTCTTAGCAATGTAGTTTGCTATTTTTTTAATTTTCCATTTTTAATATTAATTATGTAATTGTGCTAACAGTAGTTCCAGTATACATGTTATCAATTGTTTCTTGTGTTTCCTTTAAAAGTATTAGGGAAAATAAAGAGAAAGAATGGCCTTCTCGTATCATATGTAGCTGAAATACCTCTCCAGATTTTAGGAATTGTGATGTTTTAAGAGATCACAGAAGACTTTACAAAAACAAGTGAAATGTCAAATAACATGCTTCATCCCCTTTAGAAGAAACTGCTTTAATAGATTTGAGGTGGAAAAAAGGAAAATCAAGGTAAAATACTGATTCTGGCTGGCCAATAAGTGAGGTAATTTTTATCAATTTATAGATTTAAATGTATATGATTTTCTAAAGTTACATCTTTTCCAAGGGGGAAGATGTGTCTTAATTTCCCCTAATCTTTCTGTGTTTGTTGTATTTGAAAGTAGCAATTTTAATTAAATGAACACCTGCAGTAGTCATCAATGAGAACACTATTTTATATACTAAAGCTATTTCTCATCATTTTAGGCCTGAAAAAAACAACATATGAATTAAATATCTTATAGATTTGTATTGCAGGAAAAATAGCTGCTTAGTTTCAATATTATGTTTTTTCCAGTTGTAAAATGATTAACAAGTAATTACATACTAGTAAAGAATTATACCTTGGAGGAGAAGCATACTACAGACAATTCTTCCTAAATTTATTTTTAGCCTCTTTCATGGAAGAGACCTTTCATGGATACAGACATACAAAGAGCTTTTGAAAATATGCTTTATGTTCTGTTCTGTTATGTTAGAAACATTTGAGATGGAAATAAAGTACTGTTTAAAGTATATCATGCATGAAATAAGAGACTGGGAGGATACAAGGTGAAGTCTTGAAGACAATGAAATTGAATAAGTTTAGATAGGAGTAGTGCAAGAGAAACCAACCAATGTCAAAGTGTTATGATCTGATTATAAGATACTTCTGGCCAAATCAAGGTGTTAATGAGACCACATGCTGAAATCAGTAGTACAGATTAAATTTAACAGTAAATGTGAGGTAGAGAGATAGGAAAAAAGAGGAAAGTGGGAGGGATAAGGGAGGAAAGAAATAGAGTGAGAGATTAAGCAGAAGTTGAAAAGATATCATATTCACCACATGGATTCCTGCATCACCCCACTGGTCCTTCTACACACCCTGGTCTTCAGTGGTGGGGGTCTCCCTGTTGCTCACCTGGAGGTACCACTTTTATACAGTCTGAGTTTGGGGTATCCATGGGGCATAGATGCAGTTTTCTCAACTTTGGCTGACATGTGGATCCTTTCTCACAGTTTTCACCATGTGGTTGTTTTTTTTTTTTTTTTTTGTTCAGATAAGTGTTATGTCTCCACAGTCTGTACATCAGAATTTTGCCTGGTATGCTAATTCCAGATCTTCACCTTTGTTAGGCCTGGTGTTAATGTCTTCCTGTTTTGCCATCTGTGCTTATGTCAAATTCCATTGTTGTGGCTTATCTTATGGAGACAGTGTCCTGGGCTAGGTGACTGCATTCTTTGAGCCCTCACACCACCCCATGCCTCAAATACTGTCTTCCAGGGACTTTTCCACAGGGGTGTTTTCCACAGGGGTGGTGCATAGAAAAGACGAAGAGAAAAGACAGAAGCAACAGAAATAATAATGTCAGTAATAACAAAATGTACAACAGCTGTTCAAATAATGAAACATACAAATCCAATTGCAATCATCAACCCAATTCTCAATAGATACAACTCCCAGTATCTAAATCCCAGCTATTACAATATGGATCTTAGCGAGGTATTGGGGCTAATTTCCTGAAGCCAATCTTAGGGTTAGAGTGATTGAAAAAGTTCTGATGTCTGATTAGCCATTTCTGTGGCTCAGCCTTTTCAATTGATGATATTGTGAATGGCAATAGTGCATTCAGTTTCTGTGAGATTTAACATTTCATATACCCCTTGTTCTTTTAATATAACATATCTAATGCCAACTGACTTTGTAAAGCCATTTTTGACACTTGTTAGAATTGTAAGTTAATATCTGGTCATATCTGGTCCATTACTGAAGGCATGTACCTGCCACATAACATTCCCTAGGACCCGCTCGTGCTGTGGAAAAACTACCTTAAACCAAAAACCTATCTTTTGTCCCACTATATCTGGGGCACATATACTACTGATCCATTCTTAGCTTTGTTCAGGAGAATTAAATTCCTGTCATGTCCTTCCTGCTGATGAATAGTGAAATACACAATTTGAGCAGATGGATGAGATTACTATCTTGCACGTTAGACTAGCATGCGGAGTTAGGGTCAGTCACTTTTCATCAGAAAATCCCCAGACGAATCCAAGTGATGTACCACAGTGGCTTGTCTTGCAAGTTCATCTGTCTATCAGCTACATTTGGGGCTTGAAATTAGCCACAGAATGACACAGCAAGTGTTGATGTTTAAATTCCCTACAGGGGTATCCCAAACAAACACACGTTACGTATTATGACAGGTATTTTCTAAGTCAGCCAAGACTCAAGGGGATGACCAGGTCTCGCAGCACAATTGATGATTACCTTTGCACACTGAAACAAGTGTAAATGGGTTTGTTCAGGATGTGTCTTCATGTATTTTTAAGGCTTCAAAATAGAGTTCTTTCTCAACCACATCAGCATATAGTTGGAGAAATTTTCTTAGTAATGACAGAATTACAGAATATTCTGACTTGGAAGGGACACACATTCCTGTCTCACTGGGTAATTCTACACACCATGAGAAATTAGGTCTTAGCACACAAAGTTTTCACACAAAATGTGAAAAGTTCTCATATTAAAAAAAAGACTCTTATATAAAAAGGTTTTCAGACAAACACATCTTCAAATTGAGCCTATACTCAGTTCTCCAGAGGATAGATTAAAGCTCTGTTGTGATTTAATTTTGACACATAACAAAAGTTGTTGATAGAGTCATAAGTGAAATTAATTCCCTTTCAAATTTAGTTGTTTTTTTCTCTTTTTTTTTTGTTGTTATTGCTTTTTAATTTTATTTTCAGTGGCAAAATTGCTCTCATTACATTCCTTTGCAATTACTATTGCAGGAAATTGCATCTACGAGTTGGAAGCATGTGTGGTCCACAGTGTACTGTAGTTACCATGTTGATTGGAATAGATAAAAGAGGTGAGGTGAGGTTAAAATAATCATGCTGGAAAACCTAACAGTAGATCTGTCATATTAATGTGAGAATACAAGTATTTTGAAAAACAGTTACAGGTCTTGATAGGCGGTAAAAGGCTATTCTGAATTTTATCCATGAGCTAATTTTAGTCCATGGCTGTCAATCAGTCTAATTTAGGAAGGGAGACTCAATTATTTCCTATGTCATTTTATCTTTTGTTTTGTTAGATTGTTTAGGTTACTTATTAATTCTTCTGATGTTTCTGAAAAATTATGCCAAGTCATGATAATAAAAGCCTTCCGGGGCAGAACTTGCAAGGTTAATACATGTTTGCAAGATTCCAATATGCATAAAGTCTTGAACCAACTCTCATGCTAAATTTGGTAGAATTTTCTAATTCTCAACTGGTAGAAATAAAAGAATACATGCATGAGATAAAAATAAAAGCTTTTCCCACTCCATTTATTTTTTTAGTAAAAAGACAAACTTGGCAAAAATCAAAGTAATAAAACATTCAGTGTTTTTCCTTATGTAATCTTACTAATAATTGATCTCCCAACGAGTTCCTGCCAATTAAAACACAAAAAAAAATCACAAAAATTGGTAAACTAAAAATACAAGCAATTATGGAGGCCAGTTAAATGTTACATCAGTTTTTGTTATCAGCTTTCTGTAAAAACGTACTTATCTCAAGTTCCTGTTGATGGCTTTTCTCATAGGAACAGTGTTTTGAGACATACAATTGCATTAGTTAACAGAGAAATTTATAGCAATCCAAACAAAATTAGACATCAACAAAGTCAATGATCAAAACAAAGTGGTCAGCGCAGAACCAAAGTTGAACCCTCCAGTCAGATAACCATAGTCAAGAAGGGCAGGACTTATGGCAGCTTGGGACAAAAGCTAAATAGCTGTCTTTCCAATGCTAGATGAGACCTAAGCCGGGATCAAAAATTCTCAAAAGAGTGAGGGGAAAAAAATACATTTTGATAAAAGGAAGTGTTACGAGGAAGTCATGGTATCTCTATGATAAAATGGGAACTGAAGAAGCTAAAAGTGCTGGTTTTCTGTTGGCTTTTTTTTTTTTGGTTGGTTGGTTGGTTGTTTTTTTGTCTCTCTTGCAGAAGGCAGTATTTCAGTGGATAGATTTTTTTTGATTGGTTGGTTGGTTGGTTGGTTGGTTGTTTAGTTGGTTTTTTTGCCATCACTCAAATTCAGAACAAACAAAACTAAATACTTAAAGAAATCTAGTGCCTTAAAAAAAAAAAGAAAAAAAGAATTTGCTGGAAAGCTAGGAAAGGAAATTACTGCAGGAAATAATGCTCTTCAGACAAATAAGGTTTATAATTATGTAGTTTTTTTAAGCTTCTACATCAGTCTTGCAGGGCCTTTTAAAGTAGAGTACTTGTGTTCTGAAACATCAGCTTAGCTCATATTTTGGGATATTTCCTATCCAGTGATAGGAATATGCAGTACACAGTATTCCATGAGGCAGGTGTGTCACAGTAATGGAATAATATCTGTGTACCCAGTATTAAGTACAATAATAATTGCAGCTGGTCCCTTTAATGTTATCCCATATGATATCTATAATAAAATATATCAGTCAACATATGTCATCACATGACTATATATGAATAAATATTACAGGATGATGTTGTCATTGACCTGCACACCATTGCTTGAAGAAAAAAATTCAAATTAAGCTTTGAATATTAATATGGCTTTGTGTATTTCTTTACATAACTTTCCAGTATATTTTTTAGAGCAAGTACCAAAGGTTATTTGTAAAAGTGATCCATCTTTGTAGGTTTTCATTTTTATACAGCTTTTTTAAACTGAATATAAAGCAGTGTTCACAATAAAGTTTCAAAAACTCTGGTAGACTTTTGGAGTGTGTATTATCTTTGAAATACAAAAAATCAAGTTGAAAAAAATACAGATTTGAGAACTTAAACATGATTTTATAGAGGATTATTCTTGTGCTAAGATACTTGCCTTCAGTGTAATCATTAAATGCAGCATAGGTTGTAGTGATATGATTTCATTTCTTAGTGCTAATTGTGCCAACTCAAGAACACATTTGGGAAAAAAAATAACTTTCATACCTAAGAAATAATAAAAATTAGAAAGATTAAATGGATGGGATGTTGTGTTCCATATCAACCATTTTGAGAGCAGGTCAAGGGGGATGTTCCTGGCCCTCTGCTTAGCACTCATGAAGTCACTCCTGGAGTGCTGGGTTCAGTTCTGGTCTTCTCAGTACAAAAGGGACATGGACAGACTGTACAAGGTCCAGTGAAGGCCACTAAGATGAGCAAAGGACTGAAGTATCTCTTCTATGAGGAAAGAAACAAACACTTTGAATTACAATGCAGAGTTCTTACTTTCCCTGATGCCTACTTATTCAGTTATCAGATGATATCTATAAGCTTGGTGTCTGACTGAGCTTCTACATTCTGCAGAGAGCCGTGAAAGGTATCTAGATTGTACTGGAAATTATTTTTGGGATTCACTGAGTATGCATGACTGCTGTTCTGAAAGATACAATGCAGGATGCAATCTTGACTTTATGGCAGTATATGAAAGCATACCCAAGCAAATCCAGAAGGTTTATCCAACCAGGTATGTCAGTGAAACATGTACCTAGGCCTCTCTCAGCATCAATGGTAAGCTTACTTACATGAGCTGATCTAAGAAACAGAAGGGCTGTAAGTTACACCCTCTTAATAGGGATGGCAGTGGTCACATAGTCTCTAGACATACTGACTCCCGCGCCGTCCCTTGGGCTGCTCTGTTGTGCGTCATCTGTAGAGTGGGTCAGTGGCTATAAAGCCCATACTGGTCTCCAGGGAGAGCACAGAAAACCGTGATCTCTCACACTCCTAGAGCTCTCTTTAACTATCATCTCCTTTTTGTTCAAGTCATCATTATATATGCTTTATTTGACTCTTTCAGGGATAACTAATATTCTTGACACATCTTTAAAAATAGTTATATCAAATAAATGAAAACATCAAGGAAAGACTGAACAACTGGGGGAAAAGAAAGGGGAAGGAAGTGAGCATTTGGTTTCTGTGAGCAAATGACTTTAGAAGGAATAGTTATGTTGTCTTTAGGACTTGTTCATTTATTTTAAAAATATATTTTTCAAAACCTAATTTGTGCTTTCAGGAGCTAAGTATAGAAAATTTCATAATGTCCTTTTAGAAATTGCTGACTAAGAATGATCACTTTAAATTAATATAGAAGCATGTAGTTTGTTAAAATACAATATTTTTCATTTCAAGTTTTTTTTTTTTCAAAATTGATTAAGCTAACTATAACATGCATACTGGAAGAGCAAAAGCTATACTTAAGTTATAATGATAAGACCCAACAGGACAGAAAGGAACTTATCAAGTTTACTCTGGGAACAGAGTTAAAGAATTTGTGGTTTGTAAAGCACATCCTTTTTCAAAACTATTCTACTTGTGGTCTTTCAAGGTGTCTCTTATGCTTATCAACAGCATTTTAAAGAATTCGTGGTTTGTAAAGTACATCCTTTTTCAAAAATATTCTACTTTTAGTCTTTCAAGGTGTCTCTTATGCTTATCAACAGCATTTTTTTTCCATTTTTTTCCATCAGGTGTTTCATTCCAAATGCCTATGCTGCTCTCTTCACTGCTGCTCTGGTGCCATTAATGTGCCTGGTGGTGGTTTTTGTGGTGTTCATCCACGCCTATCAGGTGACTCCTCAATGGAAGGCATATGATGATATTTTCAGAGGAAGAACAAATGCAGCAGGTATGATTTGTCGGCAAACAAGTTGTACTTTTGAATGGTAGGGACTGTTCTTTCCAGTTCAGAGAACCCCACCTGAAACCATGGTTCAGTAGATACCTACGCACTTACTTTAAGATTACGCCTGCTAATGTCCCTTTGATGTCTGTGAAAGTACTTTGATGATCAAAGCTATGTATGCAGATGCTTAACTGTCTGAGAGAGTTAAAAATATGTAAAACCTAGAACAAGAAATTAGTATCACTGGCTTTGTGACTAAGTTAAGCCTACCTAAATAGAAGACCAGAAATAAAGCACTGCCCTGCTTGGATCACTGTGTCCCCGTGCTAGATTTTGGCTCGAGGTACTGAACATCCTATCCCAGGGTGGACTGGGGCTGCTCAGGTGCAATGATTGCCCACTTGCAGAGCATGATCACATATGGATGCAGGCTGTACCTCCTGCTCAACCCCAGGTGATGGGCACAGCTTTGGTCATTGTGTTTTGCTTTATATGTTGTGGCTCTGAAGCCAAGCACACGTGCTCTGTGCCCTGGACTATTTGGAGTTAATTCCTCTGTTTTGATATTTCCTATGCTACTTGCAACTAAAACATGCTTGAAAGGAAAAATCTGTCTTGTGCAAAACAGGAAGTTTCAGTCGGCCTCCTCTATCAGAACAATTTCAACTACAATGTTCCCAAAATAAAGTTGTGGCAGTTTAGACCAATATTTAATAATGATAGGACACTCTGTGGGAAGCTTAGAATATTTCTATTCTCTTCACAGTATTTTGTAAAAAGAAAATGAGCTTTAAAACCTAATGCAAATAATCTTTTGATATTTGGGGTACAGAGATATATTCCTTTCTTGAGAAAATTATCATAAATATTAAGTATGTACAATCTGAACATTTCTGCAAATATTTATGTCCTTTTTAATGATGCAATGTTAGCGTGACTAAGATCTGTATGAATTCAGATGAGGTCTGATGATATCCAAGACCTTAGTTGCACTCTTTAATTTCTCTCTGATATAAATGCACAGAGGTGGCTCCTCTTGTCAATCTTTCAGTTAATTTATTTATAATGAAATTGTAATTGTGCACCTGCAAGGCAAACTGCTGTTTTGCTACCAAAGAGCTTTTGTAAGCACAAATGAAATACTGCATATGGTGACAGTGAGAGCAGGTTGGAGATGGGCTGTTTTAGAGAGAAAAACAAGTTGTGTCCTGCAATTTATGGTGGCTTAATTGTATAAGGGGACTCCATGTAGCTGCGTTTATGATTTAAGCTTCTAGAGAGAAAATATGGTGATTTCTTCCGTTTGCAACATTACCTATAACTACATAACACAGTACGAATCCAATCCACAGTTGATTGGATCTCTGCCTTTTTTGACTGAATATTTGTCTTCTGAAATTAAAGGTGTTGGTAGTATATTTACACAGTTTTTAATGTCTTCTGGGTATATTGTGCTGGAGGGAAAGGCAGTTTGCCGTGGTAAGGCCTAGTTTCACTTATAAATCTTGAATCTTGACATTCGCTCAGCTGAATCCATTTTCTTACAAAATTCCTGGGAGCTGCTTCTGCTCCTGTTATTGTAGCCACATAAATGGCTGCTTTGGGAAACGTTTTTCACATCAGTAAATTTGTCTGCAGTCAGTTTCATGATGATATTTTACTTTTGAAACATAGAAGAGGTCTTGGATTATACCTGCACCGAGTTCTGACTTACGAGACACTATGTGTTATGAAAGCCTTTTCGTAATGTTGCCTCCTTAAGTTGCACAGACATACAGTATCTTTTCTGTTTTCTTTCAACAATGAATATGCCATAAAATATGAATATGCCATCTCTCTGTTTCATCCAAAACCAGAGGAAAGGTGGAGCCTCCAAGCAACAGTTTATCTATGCCTTAGAGAATTCAGGACAGAAGACATCAGTTGCTCTTCCCTTTTCTACTAATACATCCACTCCATTATAGACAGCCATCATGTTGTTCTTCTACAGCTATTGGAATAAATTCTGTAAATTCTGTAAAACATCTTGCTGAACTTAGGTAGTAGCATGGTGGTTTACTACTTTTTTTCTGTCCTACGAGCAGAGTTTGTTACTACCCACACTAAAGAAGACTCCTGTGTATTTTTTCTTTCCTGAGAGCAGAATAACAATGCTGGGTTTCACCGTATATGTTTAAAAGAAAACATTTGGTAGTGGCAAAGATGATCTGTTTCTAGACAGATAAATATTTTCTTTGAAAACTATAGGGTATAATTGGAGGGTCTATTACTTTTATTTGTACAATGCCCTTTTTTAATTGTACCTCCTTTTCTGTCATGCATATATTCTTCCTAGGTACCCTTAAGTAAATTCTTACCTCTTACCTCTACCCTATTCTGGTAGTTTCAAGAAAATACCATAGCTCAACCATGGTATAGACAGCTAGCCGAGGAAAAATCTCTTTTAGTAATTGGTGCCAATTCCTTTGGCAGTGGTCTGTGATCTTCCTAGGTGTTTATACTCTTTACTGTGACTAGGTTATCACTGTAAAAGAATATGGTTAAATCAAGGTTTTAGTGTATAATAAACACAAGTAAATAGGCTAGCCAAATCTTAATTTGAGCAATATGCACACTTCTCATTACCCTGTCTGCAGCAGCAAATATGTGAGTTTTCCCTCTCATGCCCTTTTTTACTGTTCCAGAATTTCTGTTACTGGTCATGTTGGGTTGCATGGTGATGGATATAGTTTACTTAGCTCAGAGAATTTTTCTTGACAGTAGAGGGCTCAAGAAAGGGCAGTGGGAGAGTCAAGAATCAGTTATCTCTTAGGGCAGTCAGCTTTTCCTTCTCAAAAGTGAATATTGGAAAGAAAAGTGTGAAAGGCTGAAAAAACTGGGAAAGATGATTTTCAAGGAATACTATCTCTGTAGTAATTCAGAAGTAGGCATTGAGTTTGCTTAAAAAGAGTCCTCACTTTGTACAGATTCTGTTTGCCAGCCTTTCAGCAAACATGTTCTGTTGGCTGACTGTCCTCCTATATATAGAAACTACCTTCTCAAAAGTTATCCTTGACAGGAGCCAAGTCAGAGCATTCATTGGATAAACACCTTTGGGCTAACTAATATTTAAGTTTGCATCACAGGACACCATTGACCCTCCTGGCTGCCAGGGCACTGGTGACTAATATTAAGCTTGTATTTGACCAAGAACTTGGGTCCCTTTCCATGGCATGCTTTCCAGCATCTCATTCCCTAATCTGTCTGTCCATCCATCCAGGGTTGCCCCACCCCAATGCAGAATCTGGCACTTTCCTTTACTGAACTTGTTGTGGTTGGTGATTGCCCATTCCTGTGCCCACTCCTGTGGCTGGCTGAGGTGTCTCTGCAGGGCCTCCCTGCCTTCGAAAGTCAACAGATCCTCCCACATTTGTATTATCTGTGACCTTGCTTAGTGTTCCTTCCAATCCTGTGTCTAAGTCATTTATGAAGATGTTAAAGAGCACAGGGCTGAGGATGGAGCCCTGTGAAAACCCACTAGTGACAGGTCCTAATATGCAAGTATAGAAAATGAATAGTAACAGGACAGCAATCCAATATAAATTGTTTTGTTTTCTGTTTGCTAGCCTTTCCTAATTTCACAAAAAGATTTAAAAATGTAACAGAACAATTTGATTGTTGCCTCCCTGATAATTGTAAATAGATAAGCTTAATTTATTGAATGAATCTTGAACTTACATAATTTTCACTGGCATGCCCTGCTCATAAATATGCAGTACAACTTACCTGAATCAGACACCATAATTGTAAAAGTGCCAGAATTAGGGTAAAGATTAAAACTTCATGTTGTCAAAATAGAAATTCATGAATAATGCCTTGGATGTTTAGTTGCAAAACTTTAACTCCTACTTTCATCTTCCTTCATATAAATTTATTTAACATGAAATCGTAGAATCATTGGGGTTGGAAGGGACTTTGAAGATCATCTAGTTCCAGTCTCCAAATATATTTAATGTGTTAGCAGTTTGCAATTCCTAGTCATAACAGAACATGCTAAATACTCTGCCTACACCAACTAGGAAATATATGCATTCACAATATTCAGCACACACTGTATGTAGTATTTTAGCCTTCGTAATGCTCCAGGAGCTTATCTTTTTTGTGATTAGGAGAAAAACAAATCTTTGCCTTCAAGATTTTTTACAAATTCTATTAGGACAAAATGCACAAGCATAATTAGATGCTGAAATAAAGAACTAAGATCTGAATAAGGTAATAACGTAAATGTATCTTCTTCACTCGTGTAATTTAGATTGCTTGCACTATGCTTCACATGTCTAAATTTGCTTTTTTCCTTTAAAGAAGTCTGCAGAAGCAAGCTCACATCCATGGGCTGTGACTGCACAGTTGTAATTTTAGCACTCATTTAATATTTTGCAACTGTGCATTTCAATAATGTTATGTGGAAATAAGTAGGATCATATTTTTCTTTATTCTGTTGATTTGCTAATTTTCTGGGATGTGCCATGTTACCTGCTAACAGTAATGGCATAAGCTATGATAAAAGGCCCTATTTTTCCCCTTTTATTATAACACTAGGTGTCTTAAAGTTGTATGTGAAAGTTTGCCAAAACCCTGAGATTTAGTGAAAAGATTAGAGAGGCTAGTCTTTTATGATTTTGAAGCAGAGATGTATTTGTTATACTTAATGGAACATGTGCTTTTCTTTAAGAAAGTGTACTTTAATTTCAAAATTTTCCATGCTACAAGGATTGGCAGATCAAAAAATAAAAATGAACAAAATATTTTGGCACATTTTTTACTTTCTACTTCAACAAAATATCAATGAACAATTTTTTCCAGTTAAATTTCATGGACAGGCATCTTCTATTTTTCTTGTCTTCAGTATCTGGTAGTGTTAAATTCTGTACATTTAACATTCCCAGTCAGGATTCAGTGGTTTTGTTATGATTCATTGATTGCATTTTCTTGGTGGTGTATTTCCTTCTTTGAACTTTATGAGAGGAACCTGATCTGGTTTTTTTGTTTTGTTTTATTATTTTGGCCACAAAATCCTGTTACCAAACCCCCTTTTTTTTTTTTTTTTTTTTTTTCTGCAGCTGTTAAAAACAATTGAAAACCAAGCCAGCAGGATTTGGAACACTGTTTTTCAAGCTTATTTTAAAAAAATGTTGTTGTGGCATTTTTATATTTACATTGCGAAGTTCAACTGGTGACTTCTTAAGCAATAGCCTGTAAATATTTTACTAATTTAGGTCTCCCACAAATTGTTGAAATTCTATGAAGCAACACACTCTCCCCAGTCTTCTGGGAAAAAAAAAAGTTTTTAAAGACTTTTCAGGTTTTGCAGTAGATCTTCATGTTTAGCTAAAATCTGTTAAAAGCTATTAAGGTTGCATTATCAGTTGCAGTTTAACAGCCAGCCTAAGGAGAGGACACTATTTACAAGAGTAAATATTTATATGTAAACTCAGAATACAATTAAAGCTGTATTATTCAATTGCCTCTTTTATTGAAGTTCCTATTTATTAAAAAGAATAAAGAAAATGGGAAAATAATATGGACCAACACGGTCATGAGAATACAGACATTTCAATACATTTTCAATGCACAGGTCATGCTTTATTTTCCACAGTTTAATAATGTAGATATTTTCTGCAAAGACATATTCTGCAAATCATCAAAGCATTATTATTATTTAATAATTTTCAGTTTTCTTAGTTTATATTTAGTTTAACATTTTTCATTGCTCAGACTTGTTGTTCTGTCCAATATCAGGGAATAAAGAAAGTGGTGGATGGAAGTGGCAGAAAGAGGGAAGTGGCAGAAAGAGGGAAGGAAGTGGCGGAAGGAAGTGGCGGAAGGAAGGAAGGAAGGAAGTGGCGGAAGGAAGGAAGTGGCGGAAGTGGCGGAAGGAAGTGGCGGAAGGAAGTGGCGGAAGGAAGTGGCGGAAGGAAGGAAGTGGCGGAAGGAAGGAAGTGGCAGAAGGAAGGAAGGAAGGAAGGAAGGAAGGAAGGAAGGAAGGAAGGAAGGAAGGAAGGAAGGAAGGAAGGAAGGAAGGAAGGAAGTGGCGGAAGGAAGGAAGTGGCGGAAGGAAGTGGCGGAAGGAAGTGGTGGAAGGAAGTGTCGGAAGGAAGTGTCGGAAGGAAGGAAGGAAGGAAGTGTCGGAAGGAAGTGTCGGAAGGAAGGAAGGAAGGAAGGAAGTGTCGGAAGGAAGGAAGGAAGGAAGGAAGGAAGGAAGGAAGGAAGGAAGGAAGGAGTTCTGTTTTGATGCCTTTGTTTAAGTGAATTATTGGTAATTCAGTTAGTAGATGTTCTAAGTGCTTGCCCATTGCTTTTCCTCACTTTAAAGAAAAAAGCCCCTTTTAACAGGAAGGCATTTTCCAATAATTTTTCACTCTGCACCATGAGCAGTCACTGCCTGAAATTGTACAGGAGGTTTTCTGTTGCTTCCTCTCTGTCTGGTAAAATAGGTTGTAGTGGACAGCATCAAGCTATTAATTCATAATCAATAGGCACTACACAGGGATGAGAGGTTAAGCATGGGAACGGTCACTTCATTAGTGAAGTTACAATGTCATGTTTGAATCCACCTTGATCTTCAACTTGCAGTTAGGTGAGCCATTGAAAGTATGGCAGTGCGTCATGGTGCAAGGCTCCTCCTCATCTTCTTTTCCATCTTCAGAGTTGCTTCCACTTCTTTATTCTTCAATGCTGCTTGTCCTCCCAGTCTTGGACTACCAAGAGGCCACATGGCTCTTAGTGTTCTCAGATGCAGAGGCTGGCAGACATCCCCTTCCCATGGTTTCCCAAAGAGGTGTTTCATGCATACAAAGAGAGTTGATGGACTTGATACACTTGGTACTGAGAAATAATTTTTCTCTTTTTTTGAGGCAGTTTCATCCCAGGTTCCAAAATTTAGAATCTACCACCACTTGTGCAATCCTTTCAGGCACAGAAGTGTGACAAGTGTTGCAGTTCTTATTTCTGAAGAAGCATGCCGGGGCTCACTGGAATCGCAGTCCTATGGGGTTGAACTTCTTTGTGGATATCAGTAAGCAGCCTGCTTAGGTTGCAGTAGGTTTGGGTGCAGACATAGGAGATCATGAAATTATTTTTCTCAGTAGGTCATTACAAACCATGGAATCATAGAATGGCTTGGGTTGGAAGGGCCTTTTAAAGGTCATCTAGTCAAACCTCTCTGCAATGAACAGGGACATCTCCAGATGCCTTAGAATGCAACAGAGAATGAAACTTTAAACTGTCACCAGTCTTCCTCTTCTTTGTGAGATTTATTTCAGAAATAAAGAATTGTAAGGGTTTCATTTGTTGCAAACTTAAAAACACTGTAGGTGAAGTCATAACTGTTTGGAAATGTTTCATGCTTTGTTTCCTATTGTTTCTTGTTGTTTCTACTATAAGGAAATCAAACAACAAACACAAGGCTCACAGCTTTTTCAGCAATCTGGCATTTTATTACCTGAATCTTATGATGTTACTTATTCTTCTGATAATTCTTCTGAACTTACAAAGTTTAGTGTGATTTTGTGAAATAAAAGTCCCCTGAAGATTACTAAATAGGGGGAAAAGCCCTGTGTCTGTTTGGGGAAGCTCCTGAGTTGTAAATGGAAGAATTGCTGGGAGAAGTATTATATCTATCCAACTTTTTTGGCCCTTCTTAAAGGCAAGGCCAAACTTTTTATATACCCAGTACAGTTCCTTTTAGGTTCTTGATGAGGTGACTTTCCTTTTAGGTTCTTGATGAGGTGACTAAATTTTTCCATCATCCTCATATTTTTCCTGGATTATAAATTTCATAATCTAATCCACATTCATAATGAAAATACTGCAGTCTATCTTTCAAATTCTCACCGTTTGAGAATTTAAAAGTTTCTCTCACATTGTTTTTGTGTGAATAACTTACAAAATCTTGTGTTTACTCTAGGGACTCTCCTACTGTAGTAAACTACAATTTTATTACCCTTAATAACTTATTACAATGTATTGCAGCCCTCTGAACAGAAATTTAATTTTACAGATTAAAATTATCTTTTCTCAACAATGAAGGCATGACTAACAGGGGACACTTCTAGTTATTTGGTAAATTGAATGTATGCAATTTCACCTAGGTAAATATCAAGCTGGACTATGGTAAGTTTTCAAGCTCTAACAAGCTGCAACTAGAGCTGCATAAACTGCATTTATCTGTATTGAATTTGTCATTGCTGTCAGTTTTTCTTAAGCTTATAGTAAGGAAACAGGGACATATTTCAAGAAAAGTCAGGAACAGTCAGGACAATGATAAATGCATGCATATATACATTTATATGTATTTAAAGAGGGTGTGGACTACCTGTCGCTTAAATAAAATCTTCCATCACTTGTAGTATTATAAAACAGTGTGATAAGTATACCAAAACTGGAGACCAGCATGATTGGATTATATAATACCCAACAGAACTGCTTGTCAGTGTCTCAGTTACATCACAGTAATTTTGAGCTGGCTTCACCACATCATAAATCTTATCCACGAATGTTTATCCTTGGTAGATAACCCACTTGGACTTCGAGTAAAAGTCATAGCAGGGAAGGTTCATCTGCTCAGAATAACCCTTTGGGATTTCTTTGGGAGGGGGTTGTTGGTTTTATATTCATATTAAGAAAACTACAAATAGTTATACTATTTTGGTCCATACCAAGACTATTTATTAGCATTCTCTTTGTGAAATTCTGATTTTATGAACATAAAAGAATTTGTTGCTTTGTTCTCATATGTTTGCTCTAATTATTGAGCTGTTGTTGGATCAAAATCCAACAAATGGGTATACAGAACTTGAAGATCCAAGGCTTTAAATGATGCCACAGTTTCAACTCTGTATTAGCTCTTTGCAATACTGATAACTAGGCAATTATTAGCAATAAAGAAAAAAAAGAACAGAACCATAAACTGTACCAATATTCAGTATGTGGCAAAAAGTATCTTTACAGTTTTTCTTGTTAAAATGTTATGCCTGTATGATGTGGGGTATTGCCTACATTCAGAAGGCCCTTGCTATTTGTACAATATTAAAAAAAATTACTAAAGGGCTCACAAACTGCTGTTTCTGGAGCAATGCCTGTAAAAACACATACCCACTCTTTGTTGTTGCTTCATAACTAATGTGGAGAGGGGCAATATCTGGCCAAGCAGTGTGCAGACCTGGCAAACATGGACTTTGAATTCTGCTGCAAACATGGTAACACAGGGGCTGGTTCTTTTCAGTTTCTGGAGAACATGTGGAGGTGAAAATTTACTTTTGTTTTCCTTATTGCAAACTTTGTCCAGGCAGACATCTTCCTGCCAGCATTCCGTAAGTCTTTTATGCTATAAATACAGTGGAGAACATAAAATGGAAAATGTGTGCATCCTTAAGGACAGATTCTGCACATATTTTTGTAGATGAATGAAGTTAACTGATTTAGAGTCTATCTTATGGGTCTTGTGCTGAGAGGAAGTTGTCACTCTAAGTTTTTTGGGGTCTGATGTCTTATGTTTGACTTGAAAGGGAAAATAAGAACAAATCAAAGAATAAGCTATTCTTATCATTTCCTACAATCCTGTAAGTGGTCAGAGCTGAGACCACTTATGTATCCATGTGTCATGGTTTGGCACTGGCTAGATGCCAGGTAGCCATGAAAAACCATTCACTCATTGTCCTCTGTTATAGTTGAGCAGAGGAGGGGGAAAGAAAAAAACCTAAAAGGCTTATGGTGTGAGATAAGGATTAGGAGGAAACACTTTAAGGGCAAAATAGGCTCAAAACTTAAAAGACAAAAAGAAAAAAATATTAACAAAATTAAAAGAGGAGAATGCAAACTAAACCTTTAGAACACCCTTTCTCCACCCCACTCCAGCTCTTCCTTCCTTCCCACTGACAATGCAGGGAGACAAAACAGTTTTTTGAGTCAGTTTTTTATTCCATCTGTTATTTTTAAAAAATCTTTCTTCAGTTTGCTTAGGAAGAAGAGTCTCTTCTGTTATGTTGTGGGGTCCTTCTCACAGGAAACAGTTCTTTGTAACTTCTCTAACGTGGTTCTAATTTTCATGAGTAGCAGCCCCCCCCCCCGCCCCCCGACCTGCTGTAAGTACTTCCCGCGGGCAAAGCAGTCTTCCCACAACTGTTTGCATGGGTCATTAGTTCATGGAATGTAGTCTTTTAAGGATGAGCTGTCTAGTTTGAAAGCAGGGATTCTCTTTCTCTATCTCTGGAAGCAAGGGTCTTCTTTCTTTCTTCAAATTTCCCACTAGATTACAGCTTTTCAGCTTCCACATGCTCCAGCATGAACACCTTTTCTCAAAGGCTGTGAGTGCACCTCTGCATCCCCACACGTACTTCACAAATTTCAGGGAAACTGTTTCATTATAGTCCTCACCATGACTTGTAGAAGAATCTCACCTCTGATGCCTGGAGCACCTCCTGCTGCTCCCTCCTTTCACTGACCTTGGTGTCCCCATGTTGTTCTCGTGTCTTCACCTTTTCCTTTTCTCTGACATAGGAAAGAATTGGGGTCTCTAGGTTTGGTTGTTATCAAGTTCTATGAGTTGAAAGGTTCTTACAGTGTTGATTCCATCCAAGCTCTGCATTGGGGATTTGCTTGTCATGACCTTTGCTGTTGGCCATGTGGTCCCCACCGGCGCAGCACAGGTGGCACCAGCTGCCGCAGTGCCAGCTCCATTCAACGCCTCTCTTCATGCGGGGCACTGAAAGGAGCAGCTGCTGCTGCTGCCTCTGCCCTTCTGCCCTCAGCATGGCTAGTTAAAACAGCCAAGCAAGCACAGTTTGCTGCGGACTGTGCTGAGATAGCCCTGGCCACATGGTCCCAGTCACACTGGGAAGGCCCCCAGTGGCCACCTTGCCACTCCTGGGAGGAAAAGAAAGAAGAATTCCGTGTATTTTTTTTCTTCTTAAGTATGTAATCACAGAGGCATTACCAACTACTTTAATTGGCTTAGCGGTATGCCTATTTTTAGACCCAGCCCACAACTGACTTTGCCAGGCATAGAGAAAATTTCTAGCAGCTTCCCACAGGAAAAATTCCTTCTGTGGCTGGTGTCTTCCCTCCTCAACAAAAAATCAAGCCATGCAAAACCAACACACCATAATGCTTTTCTTCTTTTCCCTTTCCTCTCAATTCTTAGAAATCAATTTTCTCTCAAAATTTCTAGAGCTTGCCAAGAGTTCTTCTTTTCTTTTCCAAAGTTCAGCATATTTTTTTCACTTCATGTGTGCTATTCCCACCACTTGTTTTGTTGAGCTGAGTTGTGCTCATTCTGCCCCAGACATCCTTCCGCTGGTCTTCTGATCCCAGGTAGGGTCATAAAAGCCCCAGGCCTGCCACCCAACTAGAACAGGACAAGGGCTGCCCACCACTGGAGAACAAGCTCCGAGGTTAGCCACACACAGCAAAACTATGTTCTGTGTCAGTAATTCTTTAAAAAGTGTTTTTTCCAAGGGCACAGCAGCTGAAACTCTGTATTTGTGGTTTGCAGAGATCCCCTTGGTCTTGTACCTCTTTGCCCTGATTTCCACCACCTGGCTGTGGGGAGGACTGCACATGGCTTATCGGCACCTCTGGATGTTAGTCTTCTTCATCATCTTCAACAGCCTGCAGGTAAGAGCCAGCATCTGGCTGGTCCTTTGGTCTTCATGCTGACCCGGGGGTGTTTTCTCCACTCACGTTTGTCATTCTGGCTTCACCAGCTGAACATCATCCAGTAACTCACTGTCACAGTGTGGAGTGTGTATTCTGTTTACATCTCAAACTGACATATGGAATGCATATTAAAGCAAGGGATGCATTATTTTTAAACAATAGCACCATAATTACGTAGATTTCATTTCATAGCTAATACACTCAGAAAGAAAACTGCTTGCTTCTGTATGTAAAGTGTTACTGAGATAATTATGCCAATAAAACTGAAGTTCCTGCAGCCTTTGCAATATCGCTATTTCAATTTTCTGTAGATGTTAATAATAATAATAATGATAATAATGATAATAATGATAATGATGATAATAATAACAACAACAGCAACAACAATAATAATAAAAACCACACAAATATTTTAAATTCTAAAGCTATAACACAGAATCTTTTTCCATTGTAAGAGGTGAGCCTTGAGGCTTGACTTTTCTCATATAGCAAATAACTTTTATTAAAAAAGAAAAAATAAAGACTAAATGTTCATCGTTAATAATAAAAAAAATGTAAAGAGCTCTTTCCAAAATTTTACCCGTATAAGTGTTTGGATAGAGAAACCAATGCATTGCAGCACTGCATTTAATACCATACTGCTTATTGCTGAATTATTTATAGAATAATGGTTATTATATCACAGATGGGAAAATACCTCTGATGTCAGAAAACAGTGAAATTAGCAGGAGATTTAAAATTATATATAAAAATCTTTGGAGGACAAGTACTTCTGGACTCAAGTATGGCATTCTTATTTTTTTAGAATAGAAACCTCTGTGACAACTTTTATTTCCCAATATTAAAAATCTTTATACCCCATCAAATAAAAATTAACTAAAAAGGCATATTTTCACAAAATGTACTTATTTTATATTGAAAATGTGGGTGTTTCATTAGGCAGGGTTAAACTACTTTTAAAATTACATCTCAGAAATAGTTTTTTTAAATTAAGAAAAAAATATACTTTATTCTCCCAGAAATATATTTTTTATTTTTCTGTATATATTGTTGTTTAATTATCATATATATATATATGTTGACATATCAATATGTACTTCTGCTCTGCTTCACCAGTGGATGTGATCTCTTTTGGCATCTTGCCTTAATGATTATTATTAATATCTGGGAAATAACTGCATATTTCAACAGGCCAGAAGAAGTTAATACAGCATCTTTATTCACATTATGTCAATACTGATCTTCCGCATCAGGAAAAGAAACCTTTTACTTTTTTTCTTTCTAGCCCAAGAGAATCGGGAAAACCTGAAATATATAATAATTATTTTCTTTATTCAAAGGGGGTAAAAAAATTTCAAATGCATAGTCTCTTCCTGCTTATTATTTTAAACTAAAACGTGCATGGCTGGAGCTTCAACTCAAACAGTAGTAAACAAAAACTTTATTTCAACTATGAGGAGCTTAATAACTTATACTCCATGCATTACAAGTGGATTTTTATCCTTTGTTGGATTTTTGTATTGTAAAATGTAATAGAACAGTATCCATTACATTTTATAACTATTTACTAACTGCTTTTTTAAGTATAAAGCTACCATATACTTAAAAGGAAAACAGTTTTTTGTGCTGCATACCCTGGGAGAAGTTAAAAAAAAATAGAGTAGCTCTTTCACAGTACTACAGGTTTTAAATTTGTTTGTTTTAGTAGATGATTGTATTCAGTGCTTTGTAAATCTCCATAATAAAAGAAGCTTTAAAAATATTTCCTGGAATGCCCCCACACTTTAAATAACTATCCCATATGGACCATTCTATTCTTTTAAAGTTAAGATTTATCTAGTCAAGAAATGGAAAAACTGATGTGTGATTCAAGTGATCAGACATACAGCATGAAATGAAAAGCAGGGAAGGAACAAGGTGAAAAGTCTGTAAATTTCTTTAATCTATGCTATTCATCAAATAATCAGATACAACTAACTAAGAAAATATCAGTATGCAAAGTCTTTGTGTATTTAATGCAAACAATAATTTATTGTTGCAATAAATTATGTATTACCAATGCTGAACAAGGTATTTTTTTAATACTGAATAAGGTATTTTTTATTACTGAAGGTTTTGCTGTAGGCAGGTGCAGCTTCAGAAAGGAGTTTTAGACCATGTTCCCATGGATGAGGGGCTGGTCTTGGGGAGTGCACACTTCCTGCTGAGAGTCATTCTGACCCAGAGGCTATACAGAGCCACGTGTATCCAGCTCATGAACAGTCATGCCCAGTGTCCTTTGAAGATTTAAACTCAGCCAATCTGTCTGTAACTGGGAAAGGAAATGGGATTTGATAGTGGATAACACATTTTCGTAATGATAGCAGTAGAAACTACCTGTCTTTGTCATGCATTCTATTGGTATCTTATTCTCATGTCTTTGTCAGCTCTCAGAATTGATGATTGTTAAAACAAGGCTGTTTTTCTGCAATAAAAGGTGGGTTTACCATTTATTGGTGAGCATTTCTATTACACAATGAGCCCTGTTTCAGCTGGAAAGCAATTCATTGCTCATTAAGAGTTTTTTCCATGACAGGAAAGAGGAGATGAAATAGTTTACAGGAAGTAGAGGCCTGGTTCTCAGCTGTCCAGGAGCTATGGACTGTATAAAGAAGCAGAACGTGATCCATTAAAATGCGTTGGATATTCAAATGGATTCAACACAGGAGATTGAAAGGACACTGAATATGATCCATTGTGTCTGTTTAGCCCTATGACATGCATTTCCCAGGGAATGCACTTGCTTGAAAAGTCATTCACTCAGTACAAATTGTTTCCAAGAACTTCCTGCAGGAAATGGTTCCCATCAGAGACAAGTTTATAGTAGGAATTATTCTAGTACATGGAGGGGAAAGTAACCATTTCCCTGAAACTTCAGGAGTAAACATGCAAATGGGAGGGCAATAGCTGATTTACAAAATAAAAAGTACATTTAGAAAACCATGAAAGAAAAAGAAGAGTGTTGGGTATTTTGAATTCCTTAGCAGTATGCACCTAATTGTCCTACCCAGACAGCATCTGTGATGCAGAAACATATTGCTCTGGCATGATAAGCCTTGGCTCCTCGTCTTTCTCATGTGAAACAGAAAAAATGTTTACCTCTCTTCTTAACTTACTATTGTCATTGTGGATTTATTCACAAGATACATGTTTATCTGGGGTCAGGAGTGAAAGAATAAGCTGCTATCTTGAATACGCCTCTCAAATATTTGGAATTTCACAAGCTCTTTTGCATGCACTATACCCATCTAAATGATCACCATGTTTTTCCTGCAGTTAGGAGAATGTTTATGATTTGTATAGCTGACATCAGCAGAGGCCTATTTGCATTCAATGGATCTAAAGTTCAGGGCAGTGGTTGGATCTCTTCCTGTTGTTTGCAAAGGGGTCAAAAAGAGACTTCAGGTCCATTCCTAGGCTATTCTCTGCAGCCAATTTTCTTAGTATAATCTAGATATTTCTTTGGCTGTATTTCCAGCACACTGCACTATGCACCTCCATCCTCTATAACTTAAGAATGTATCTACACTGTAAACTACAAGTAATTAGGTATGCCACAGCTAACCCAACACTCCCCTCTCTTAGCAATAATTTAATTAATTTAATTTTTCAATAAGTAATTTTGAATTGAAACCTTACTCTTATTAAATACAGTGATACTACCCACCAACAGTATAAAACCTCCATTTTTAAGAAATATCAGGGGAAAAAATAAATGAAAACTGGTAGGTAATCCATTATTAATGGCAGTATTTAAAAAATCCTTTTGTGGTTTTTTTAGATAAGGGTTAAATGTCTGCCTGTTTTATATTTGAGCATACTTGACAACTAATGTCCATATAATAAGCATCAGTGTTACATGCAAAGTACTTCTTCCCAAGAAACGCAGGAAAAATCTGTAAGAGTTGACTGGTAGTTTTCCAAACTGGGCAAATGGCCTGACTTGTCTAACACAATATCTCAGTTTAGAGATAAATTTTGCAAAAAGTTCTAAAAGCTTATTTTTAGTAGATTGTAATAAATAAGAGAAAATTCAGAAGTTTGGGTACAAATACCTGAAAAGCCTTTAACAAGAAACATGGGAATACAGAAAACAAGAGAATGGGTGCACATCCAAACCTGACATTGACTGGAGAAGATGAGATTAACCAAACTTCATTAATTAAACAAATTAATTAAGATAATTAAAATAACTATGGCAAGCCAGAATGGGAGGAAAGGCTAGCTTGAGTAGAAAGGGAGATAATATATCAAAGAAAACTAGTATGTTGGGGAAAAAAAAAAAAAAAAACAACAAAAACCCCTGAAATATTATAATGAAACAATAGAAAATATACTAAGAGAAATCAAGATGACACAATTTTAGAAGGAGAAATAAAGTTTAAAAAATACCACATATTGTGATAGTAAAAAGTGAGTAAAGATAAACTGTTCTGTAAGTTGCTGAATTATATTATGCAGGAAAGCAAAAGTACACAGTTTATAAAGCCCATGCCAGTACCAGTCACAAATGAAATATGTATTTTTTCCTAGAACATACTATTCAACTCTGGGATGTAGCCTGGGGACACAGAGAGGGCCATCACTATAAATAGTCTCACTTCCTGTGTGTTATGACGTGTTCTGAAAGCTTCTGCTGTGATGAGTCAGAGGTAGACTAGAAGATCCCATGCAGTGGTTCAGATTATCAAAGCCACACAAAACTAAACAGAACCCAGTATTAGGCAGACATGAGATGCTGAATGTAAAAGGCTGCCTATAGATTTTGCAAAAGGTGATTCTACACTGCAAATTAGCCCAACAAAAGGAAATGAAGCCCTCATAGTAATGCCAAGATGAACCACAATTTATATCAAGGCTGTCAAGAAAAGGACATATTCTTGTTCAAGTAGATACAGTCCAACCAAATCTTCTGTCAGCTAAGTGCACAAACCAAACACAGCTAAACACAGGGCAAGCAATTCAAATAGTACCCAGACACGAAATACACATCCAAAGCAATTCACATCTGCATTTTTATGTCTGTTCAATAAAGCTGTTTCTGGTGGCTTGGATTCTTAGCTGGAAGGAAAGACAATAGTATACTCAGAGCCATTCACTTAACCTTGAAAGTTGTTCACTATGTGCAATTTTTTAAAGTAAAAATAACTACAGTAAAGCAAGTAAAGAAAGCATGTCACTTTTGAGCCTTCACACTTTTTGACATCAGCTAAACTTCTTGGTTGTAGTCTTGATTGGACAGTAGCATTGGTAGTATGCATTATAGTAGCTATGTAAGCACAAGCTGTCCACGAAACTTGATTACACTGTGAATCAAGAGAATGCAACAATTTTATATTCCTTTTTCTATGTTTGCAACTTCTTTCTTTAAAAAGAGTCCTCTCTGTTTCTAGTTACCATCTGAAATGTACTTTAAGACGTTATTTCTGTGATTACTCATGAAATTATAGTTAAAGATTTAATTTAGCTGTTCAAGTCCATACATAACTGACCCAAAATCAATCTATAGCTGAAGACAAAACAAAGAAAAATTCTGCAGTGTCAAGTAAAAATAGAAAGCATTGTTAGGATAGAACTGAAATACATGAGAAATTGATGTCAGAAGAGTAGTTTGTGTTTAGAGCTGTGTTTATAATGTGTTTAAATAATACGCAGTGAAAAAGTGTACTGAAGTGGGCTTTGATTTACTGGATTTTCAACTAATCACATAAAAAAGCATTTAGACTTTTAAGTGACACTCTTAAAATAGAAAAATGTGCCTATAATGTATTTTTACTGTAATTCAATAACATTTTAAATCTTCCAGCATCTATGTATTTCCTTCATTCATTCTTGAAGAATTTTACATTAATATATTTTAGGAAAAATATCCTAACACCAATTTTTTTTGCAACAGAAGGTGAAAAAGCAGTTTTAGCCATTCTCCTTAGGAGGTGTTAGTAATGGCCAGAATTATGTAGCACATAACAAGTAAGAAATGCAACTGTAATTGCTGCAATGGGTGGAAGTATATCTGCTAAAAAGGACTTGGGATCAGGTGTGTTCTTTTACTTTTCCACCTCTGTCGATATGAGTCGACGTTTCTTACTGTGAAGTATAAAATAACAACCCAGTTAGCTGGGCATCTGTAACAAATCACACATCACTGCAAATGCTTATTTTACAGTGAAGACAGAGTAGCTCTTTAAGTGCTGTTGATAATAACTTTGCTAGCCTAGGACATAAGGAATCGGAAGTTGTCCAAACCAGGACAAAATTAGCCTAAAAGAAAATCTTCAATGAATTCTTTTTAGAAGTGTTTTCCTCTAAAGAATCACAGAATCGGCTAGGTTGGAAAAACCCTTAAGAGATTGGGTCCAACCCATGACCCAGCACCACTTTGTCAACTAGACCATGGCACTGAGTGCCAATCCAGTCTTTTCTTAAACACCTCTAGGGAAGGTGACTCCATCACTGTCACAGACACATTTTATGAAGAATCCTTTCTTTGGGATTTTTTATCCTGAGAAGCTGAGAGGCCTCAGGAACAAAATGTAAACAATGGTTATCTGCTGCTGTGGAATGGAACAGGTGCATCTGTGATTGGTCTCATGTGGCTTCTAATTAATGGCCAATCACAGTCAGCTGGCTCAGACTCTCTGTCCGAGACACAAGCTTTTGTAATCACTCCTTTTCTTTTCTGTTCTTAGCTAGCCTTCTTATGACATCCTTTCTTCTATTCTTTTAGTATAGTTTTAATATAATATATATCATAAAATAATAAATCAAGCCTTCTGAAACATGGAGTCAACATTCTCTTCTCTTCCCTCATCCTAAGACCCATGTGAACACCGTCACACAACACCTCCCTGGGCAGCCCATTCCAATGCCCCATCACTCTTTCTCTGCAGAACTTCTTTCTAATATCCACTCTAAAACTCCACTAGGGTAGTTTAAGACTATGTCCTCTGGTCCTTGTTGGTGGTGTGGACTAAAGATATGGTAAGTGGCCAAAAGAAATATTGACTCTTAGAAACAGTGGCATGATATGAAAATAGGTTGTCTTTAACTCAAAAATGGTTTGGAACATAATGAAGAAAGAATCCTGAAATAAGCCTGGGAGATTTCTATACATCAGCAAAACTTTTTATGCTACAACAATGGTTCAGTTACATCTTGTGTTCTGTGTTTTGATTTTGACAGCTAGAAGCCTGTCATTTCAATAGCAGTTTTATTTATAAGTTTCAATGGTGTCTTCTTTGTAAGATAAGATACTTATAAATAATACCTGGTTTGGATGTATTGGTATTATCCTAGCTGTTATCTACAAACCTGGACAAAATAAAAGCAGCAGATCTGTTTAACTCATAGCAGGTATTTAAAGACAGTTTCTCAGCAAAATTGAAGGAGTAAGATTTAAGGAAAAAATATGGTGAAAATAAAATAAGGAAAGTACAAACAAATAATACATCTTGATACAAACTTTTACTTGAATTTTTCTTGTGAGCATGGCAGAAGAAGTGCTAGTCTAGCTGTTCTATAAAGAGATTTAGGTATTATTGTTTATTCAGAAGACTGATGTATCCTATGTAATGAAATGGATGAGGTTTAGTCTGAAGAATGACTTAGTAGGAATTCTGTGCAATCCAATCACACTAAGTGGAGAATTATGCACTAAGATACAAGTAGTGAAATAATTTCTGCTATAAATTGATAAGCTATGTATATATGTATATACATATAAGAAGTAGAAACTGGGATGAGTGTTTCACTTACCTCATGACAAATGCAAATCAGCAGCATAATATAGGTCTGAAAGAAGCAAATGTGATGCTCACTTTGTAAGCAAGAGCAATTTAAATGCTATTGTAAAGGGTATTGGTGATGCATTATTTGGGATCCTGTGGACATTTCTAAGCCCATTGGTCAAAGAGATGAATTCTGTATATTGTAACAGTAGGGGAAAAAAAAGCATGAGCAGGAGTTTGAAAATCTTATTTCAGAAGCCTGAAAGAATTTCACATGTTATCTGTCATCTATTGCCTGTGTGAATATTGGCCTTGATCCAGTAGCTATATAATCACACTCATGTCATCTTGCATGCAAAATAGTATACCCTAGTTTTTTAGTGACTTCAGTCTGTTTTCAGAATTTAGTCTAATTAAGAGCAACATTTGAATTCCAGCATCTCAGTTCTGTTCAGAAGGCAGTGTGATAGCACAGGCAAAGGACTGAGCATCTTTCCTACTTGCATCCACTTTGCCTTCTTCTAATAGCAGTGACAGCTGTGGGACAAACACTTAAACATCTAACCTACTCAGAAACATTGAGTGTGGTGTGACCTCATACCACCGAGTTCTTCAAGATATTCAGTGTTTCCATCTGTTAACAAAAATTCCATTAATTTAAGGTGTTAACTGCAGTGTTAACTGTTGTAAATCATTTAAAAGTCAGTTTGTTTGTGAGTATGTGAATGTAATGTTATCAGTGAACCACCTTTCCATATAGAATTTTTGTGATGGATTATATTCTCCAAAATGGAACACGTGAAGAGTTAGATGTGAGGTTTGAATATAACTGTTTAGAAGCAACTCTCTCAGGAAGTTTTGTGATGCATATGAGGACTGCAAATTTGAGTCTGGAAGGAGTTGAGCAACTGTGAAGCAGGAGCTAACCAAAGTTGGAGAAAATTGCTAAATTATGTTTTCTTTATTTTCAGAAAAATGTCAAGTATTGCTCTTTTGCTTTTGCCTTTACAAAGGTCAATTGGATTTTAAAAAGCATCAAATCAGCTTGTACTGACTGCTGATTGTTTATTTAAATCTTCAGATATGTTGTTTTGCTGTTACAACAGAGACATGAAAAGTTTTAGTGACAAAAATCCTCTATTATAAAACTAGGAACCATACTGGAAATTTTCCTTTTTCTTTCTATGTCTTCTCAAAGAAGAATGATCAAGAGATTTAGTTTGAGAGATTTTATTTTCTGTGTGTGGGTGCCTATAACTGTGTAAATAAAGCTCATCATCTACTGGAGACTTTCTAATGTTTTGATTGTGCTTCAAAAAATATGAAAGAATAAAGCAAGGTGAAAATTGTGACTTATCCTTATAAATGTTCAAATAATTATCATAACTGGTGGTAGATTTTGAAATTTTGGTATTTCTTATGCCCCAGAACCCTCTGGGATTAAGATTTTGAGTTCAAGAAAAGAGAAAATTGGCATTGTAATACACAGAGTGATTTCATTCTGAGTAAAGCAGAGCCAGCAGTTCTTGCAGAACCTTTTTCTTATTCCTGACTTCTGAAAGGTAACAGGAAATCAGTGATTCTCACCATGAAGACTTCTACTTTCCTTTAGGGCTTTGTTATTTTGACACTAGCTTGTCTCCCCCATTATTAGCCAAGTAGGCCAATGTACGTGACAGAAATTTTTGCTTCATAAAAGGAATATGTATTTACAGATCTGGTTTTAATTCTCTAATTCTCTCTTTTAAATTCTTTAATTTCTTTTAGTGAACAGAAAAGACTCCCCACCACTGGGCACCTAATTTATCACACTGATGTCCAAAGACTTTTTATGTGGTCAATAAGGAGGGAAATGTGATTCCAAAGGATGCTTCACCAGATATATGTGATGTTCCTGCTTTCACTTAGTATAGCATTTCTGTATTTAGGCTCTGTGATTTCATCTCAAAGACAGACTTTAAGCATCTTTGCCCCTTTCTGCCTGGATTTTAAAAAAAAATCTAAACTAGATGTTGTATACATTGAAAACAGAAAGTCTGAAATCACCCATCCCAGTATTTTTTGGGTTATTTCAGAATCCCTTTTCTTTTTCCTGTAAGAAATAGGTAATCTCAGAAGGAGAAACAAATTATTTTTATCTGCATTTCTGTGGGGTCTTTGCTTTGCAGATAAGTACAGTGTAGAAGTACAGTGTAGAAGTCCTTCACAAAGCTCCAAGTAAGGCCATGGAGTCATGATGAGATATTTGGACCACTTGAAGGTTTTTTAAAGAATCACTCTCTAAAGACATAGTCTAAACTCTAAGAAATCATCTGAAAATGCTTTAACCAAGATCTAGTTGTGTGTGCTAAATTTTATCTGAAGTTGTTATACTAATCACTCGAAAAACAGTTTAACTGTCCTACTTTCCTTGCAGACACATGAAAACCAACTGAGAAAGTTTCTTTAGAGTAGGTTATGAAACCTTAGAAATATTTAAATTAATTAAAATTTGATAGTTTTGCAGCAAATATGTTTGTAGTAAACCACATAACTATTTGGTGTATTTAGACAAATTTACAGAAATTTGGAAAAATAAATATGGAAAATGAAAACTTCTAAATGTAGTATTTTTACTAATGTAATATAAATTTTAAGTTCATGTGTGTTAAAGAAATTTCAAAGAACGCATGGATAATAATTTTCTGCTCGTGCAAATCATCACAACAGCATACAATTATATATGAAAAACAGAGACTAAATTATTTTTTTTTACAATTATTTTTGTAGTTCACCTGTAGATAGCCATGTCTGTCTGATCAGCCTGTCAATCTTCAGAGACAGGTATTATAATTTCGTTATAGATGGCAAGAATAAAAACTATGGGAAGATAAGTGACTTTTCTGGGGCCAATGCAACACCTGCAATGTGAAGCAGTCTTAATGGCTCCTACATTTCCCATTTGTTCTTAATTTGTTAAACCACATTACCACCAATCTCTCAGTCTGTATTTCCTCAAGTACTTTATTTTTTGGAATGAATTTTATTTTCTAATTGGAAACCACAGTTAGTTCTAACAGAACATTAAATTCCTGTAACAGCAGAAAGTAGAAGGAGCTGTGGGATGAATGATTTTCAGGACAATCTAAATAAAGACCCTCTTCCTGGAAATGTCTCTTTTTAGATTACCACCCTCATTTTCATTGACAAAGAGCATTAGCACACACTAAACTATGCCACTTTTCTGACGTGGTTTGGCTTAGTTTGTAAAAATTATTTGTAATAGATAAAGTTAGAGGGAAGAGACCAGTTTTATCATCCTTGCCACAAATTTTATTCTGGTAATGTAATATTGTGTTTAATTTTACCTGTAGTTTTGCATGTAGTAATTCATTGTGCATGAACCTTAACCTAATGCAGTGAGTGCCGTTGCAAATAACTGAATGCATATGCTTTAAGGAGTTCTGTATCTGAATTCAGAGGAAGGTTCTGTGTGGAGCAGTTACTTAACATATAGGGTGGAAGTTCATCTGAATGTTAAAACTTGCATTTTTGCTGAGTGTTCAGAAAACAATTGTGCCTTGTGCCTAATTTATCAATATTAAATTACCTTTACATAAACATAGTTATATAGTTTTTTTATATAGTTATAGATAATTACAGGTAAATACAAATATGTATATATTAATATAAATATTTGAAAATATTTTTATGTCTTAGCACCACTGTAAAAAATCCTCACAAGCTGTTGTAGCTTTGAAAGACTCTTAAGGAGAAACATGGACTGACTGTGAGGTGTATGTGGAGAGGGAGACTGTGATTTTACAGAGAGAGGCCTTGGAGAAGCTGTCTTGGCTGAGTTAAGTAGTGTCATTATGTTACATTATACTGAAGTCTTCTGAGGGACCATGTATCAAGGACCACCATCCTGGTGTTGGTGGTGAAGAGATTGTGCCCAGTATAACAGCAGAAAAAGAAAAAAACATGCTCAGGTTCTTACCATTCCCAGTGGCCTCACTGGAATGGAATATTGAACATCACCCTACAAATTTCTGCATTTATGAAATTATATGAATTATTGTAATTATTAAATACATTAAATGACACTGCCACACCAGCCTGTGAGAATTCCAATACTCCCCTATGTCACTAGGTTTTATATAGATTTATGTTTTATCTGTTTAACATAAAATTGCTTCAAAATCTACCTGCCTGACAAAGTTTCCCTGTCTCACTTCAGAATTTCTTACAAACTCCCTCAGTAAATTGTTTTTACATCTCACCAGACTTTTCATTACTCACTTATCAGCCCATTTCTTCTGCTGACTTCAGCGAGGAGCCAAAAAGCTTCTGCAAACATATGAACATGCAAATTTTGGTGGTGGAAGTCCAATTAGGTCAGTATTCCCCATCAGATCTGACTTGTAAGTACCTCCAGGCTTGTCGAGCTCACCTCTGTGTTGGTCCTGCTCAGCAGGCAGAGCCAGTTCTGTCTGGAATAAAATCTGCAGGGAGGAGCAAGGTTGGAGTTTTCTCCCAGCTTCAGTTGGTGGAGGGATAATGGCAGAACTGCTAGCTGTCTTGCTGCCTCTGGGAACAAAAAAGTGCAAAGGCTGACAAAGTCAAAAAGTACTAAAGCGAAAAACAAAACAAAATTTGTCAGAGCCATGCACTCTCCTCTTGACCCACACTACAGCTCTGCAGCTGGTGGTTGTCTGTGTTTGCTCTGCACTGTACTTGCCATGCAGCCTAGATATCTCTGTCAAACACTTTGGATGATTTGGCAATGAGAAAACATGATCCTGCAGAACAAGCAGGACCGTAGAAAGGTGCTGGAAAAGAATAGATGGTAATCTTCAGCCCTCACACAAGGTGGATGGCCTCAGAAGGACATATATTATATGCTAAGCAATAGGAAAATAAAAGCTAAAATAAAAATAAACAAGCAAAACAAAACAAAACAAAAAAATGCTCAGAAACCAAACCAAAACCAAAACAACAAAAAACAGCTGAGAAATGTCTTGCTTTTAAAAACATGTGAAAGTCCACCCTTCAACAGTTCCTATAGTTTTTTTCTTTGAAGAAATCCTCCACAGATAGCAAGAATGCATCACAGACCAGGTAAAAATATTTCTGTTAAGTGCTGCAAACATGTCTTAGGTAATTTCTGGCATTAATCCATTGCAGAAAATTTCTAAGAAGGAGAAGGGAGCTTTTCATTTTCCAAGTGCAAGAGGAACCAGCAGTTTTGATATATATTCCATGATTTAGACTATCTTTTGCTGACTATGAGTAAAGCTACTTTGTGGCAAAGTTCAATGAATGTACCAACATGTAGAAATCAAATGTTCCACTTGCTTAGTTTTGAAATATATTTATATATCCTTTGTCATTACATTGGTATGTATTGACATACAATTTTTGTTTTCATTAGTAGAATTAATAAATAAACACTTAATACTATATACAATATCAAATAATATTTAATTATACTATATATACTTAGTTATCCTTATGTTGGCCATTACTCTCCCAAGTGTTGCACTTGTCTCAGAAATGCAGAGGAATCCCTGTTTAGAACCATTGGAATTGCCTCAAATGTTAATTTAATTATTTAATTTCCTTTCTATTTTCTGTAAATTTTCCTTTTGTTTTTTTTATTTTTTTTACACTTTGTTGGTGTTTCTGTCTGAGTCTGTTTAAAAAGTCCTGATGGAAATTTTTGTGGCAATGTTCTTTTCCATTAAAAAAACCAGTTGTAACACACAAATGCAAATTCTAGAAAGCTTTCTAAAAAAAGCCTCAAGACAATGGTTTCTACTAGAAGACTTGACAGTGAGTGCACCCCAAGCAAGTTTGCTGGCAACACCACGCCGTGTGTTGCAGCTGACATGCTGGAAGGAAGCGATGCCATCCAGAGGGACCTTGACTTGCTTGAGACTGGGTGCATGCAAACCTCACAGAGCTCAACAAAGCAAAGTGCAAGGTCCTACGCTTGGGTGGTGGCAATCCCAAACACACCTACAGGCTGGGCAGAGAAGTGAGTGAGAGCAGCCCTGAGGAGAAAGACTTGGTGGTGATGGTTGATGAAAAGTTCAACATGAGCTGGCAGTGTGCGCTCACAGCCCAGCGAGCCAAACGTGCTCTGGGCTGGATCCAAAGGAGTGTGGCCAGCAGGAGGAAGGAGATGATTCTGCCCCTCTGCTCTGCTCTTGTGGGACCCAGCTGGAGTGCTGTGTACAGTTCTGGTGTCCCAACAGACGGAGGATGTGGAACTGTTGGAGCAAGTTCAGAGGAGGGCCAAGAAGTTGATAAGAGGACTGGAGCATCTCTCCTAAGAAGGCAGGTTGAGAAAGTTAGGGCCATTCAGCTTGGAAAAGAGAAGGTTGTATAGAGACCTCCTAGCAACCTTCCAGTAACTGAGGAGGGCCTACTGGAAAGCTGGAGTGGGACTCTTTATTAGGAACTGTAGTGATAGGACAAGAATAATGGGTACAAACTGAAAGAGGGAAAATTTAGGTTACATGTGAGGAAGAATTTTTTCTCTGTGAGGATGGTGAGGTACAGGAAACAGGTTGCCCAGGGAGACTGTGGGTGCCCCAACCCTGGTACTGTTCAGGGCCAGTTTGGATAAGTCCTTGGGCAATCTGGTCTAATGAGAGGTGTCCCTGTCCATGGCAGCTGGAGTCAGGACGAGATGATCTTTAAGACATATTCCAAACTCTTAGCATTGTATGATTCTGTGATCAAATCCCTATTTAGTAATGAGTCTGTTTTTTATTTTACTTCGAGTAGCACTCCCTGTGAAAAGAGATCTGAAGTGCTCTCTTGAGGTACATTTTATTCTCTCCTTGCACAGACTGGGGGCTTATTTTCTCAAGACAAAAAGTGAGTGATTTCCATGACAGAGCCAAATTATACCTCTGCCTTCTCTTGTTCACCTAGTTGTCAGATATGGAAGGACATCTAGTTTTTGTCCTAATTTTTGCCGACATTTCTCTTTTCTTGAGGAGCACACCTAACCAAAACAGTTTTATCTTCCTGCTTTATAAAACTTGTCTTCTGCCATCGTTGAATCTGTGGAAATGTAGTAAGTATCTATAGGATTTTTTTCACTAAAATCAAGGGAAGAAGAGAGTACAAATTGCTGACAGTTCACATGAATATCACTTAACAGCAAAGCCTGCTATACAAGAACTCTAGTTCTGAGAAAGTCAGTTGTCTGGCAAAATTGCTTCTTGAAATAACTTGCACATCTGTTATTCTGGTTGTAAAAATAATATAAAATTAATTTTAAGATATTTGCTGGGGTCAGTTTTAATAAGGGATGGTTGAACATGGTGAGACCTTGTTTGGTTTCCTACAGCCTTGCATGTCTGTAGCTCTTTTACTGGCTGCAGAATCACTGAAGGGTTTTCCAAATGGTCAGAGAATGCTGGAGTACCCAAACACTCTTATTCCCATTAGTCTTGCCCTAAAACACTCAAGCAGAAGATATGACAAATAATTACACCAGTTATCTACAACCCTTCAGTTCCATCCAAGACAGAATTTTTAAAAAATTTCTTGCATTTATGGCTTCTGAAGTTGCAGTGTTCTTCTTATACAGCTTTTTATGGCACTGCACTGAAATACTCCTAAATAGACAGTTTATCCAATTTGTCAGTCAAGAGTAACAAGAATCAAAGAGACAATGGTAGGCATGAGAGAGATTACAACACTGAAAGAATTCCTTAAAGGGGAAAAATGTTGTTATAACAATAACTTCTAGCTTAACTCTTTGAGATTTTCTCTAATGCCATAAACACAAAGTTAGCCTCTGTCTTTTGACTCTTCCAGTCATGAAAAGCCTACTTTCTATTCCCTGTTTCTTTTATTCCTGTATATCGGTCATTAATACACATAAAGAGAAGTTACTGCTTTAACAAAAAATAACAATAAAAATAATAATGTGGTGCAGGAATAGTTCTTTTTTTGGCTCTGCACTGTGATGCTAGTATGTCTGGTCTTTGAATGTAGTTTTTGCAATTGCTAGCTTCTTGTTTCTGTTTTCAACTTGCTTTCAGATATAACTAGAGAATCAACTGTTCTGATACTGTTAGGGAATCTCTTGAACTAGGACCAGATGTTGGAAAGGCTTTTTTTATCCAACTTTTCTTCTCTGGGAAAGTAAGAAAAGCAGTAGTAGGCTTAGATTGGAAGGTATGGTCTAAAATGTGGGTTTGGTTATAAATGTTTACCATGGAAAGCAAGTATGAGAGTAAGTATTTGAAAAATTTTACTAAGTTTATGTGAAAACTTATGACTTCTAATATTTCTAGGAGTTGAAAAATGTGTGAGCATAACCTTACTGTGTTTGGTCTTCTGTTCTCTTTTATGTTTGGTTCATCAGTGACAAATAGTCTGGTTTCGTTGGTATGTGATCTGACCACTTTTTGGTACCAGAGAGGTCCTCCTCATAGGATAAAGCACAAGAAGAACCTAATGCAAAGAGGACCTCAAGGGATGTTGTCTCCAGTTTCTGTTGCCTGTGTAGGAAAGAAAAATGAATAAAAGCAGAGGGTGAAAAAATTCACAGGCTAAGAACTGGGGCAGAGATGGGGAGCAATGGGGTGCCAGTTTGCTTTGTTTGCTCTTATTTGTTCTTAACCTTCTGCCACCATTTTTGGTTGCTGAGATTTGATGACTCTCACAGAGTCTTACTGACTCTCTATAAGGAGTGGCTGGAGCCAGAGCTGTGGGGGAAATTGCAAGCTGCTTCTAAGTGCTGTCTCTCTCATGTTTTCCCTACACCTCTCCCAAAATTCCTGCCTTTGGTGTTCAACTCAGTCATTCTTTCTCTGTTAAGCTTGAAATACCAAAATAGGGCTTTCTTTGTATTTCCAGATGACTGCATTGGAAGGAAGGGACAGAATCTTATTCTATCTCAATCTACACAGTTTGCAAGTTTGGCTAACCATCTGTATTTTCAGTGCATTTTCAAGCTTAACACCCCTCTTTTAATGCTGAATCTGTGCTCTTGAAACAAATAACAACAACTAACCAAAAAAGTCCCAAAATTGCAACCAAAAAACCCTAAAAAAACTGGAATAAAAACCCCCAAGACCTTTTCCGCTATTTACAGTGCTGAAATCAAAGGTAAAAATGGCAGTTGTGTAGGAGTAGTTACAGGTGTGCTGAGAGCTATGCAAAATATTTATAGTGAATACTGAATATCCAAGCAAATCTGATTTTTAAACATGTGCCAAAGTGTGTGAACCTGTCAGGTAAGACTTAGCCGAGTTTAGACTAAATCTGAGATGAGTGCAGTTTGCCAGAAAGGAATTTATGACTTTGGCTTTGAGCAAGAGTTGCAAGATTCAGCATGGTGTTGGCATAGCTGGCTCTGCATAAAGAGAAACTTGGCAGTGTACACTAAAGTTTCAGATGAGACATTAGTATTAGGAAAACTTGTTTAAAATGCTGAAAGCACAATATTTTTTTTCATTATTACAGAATATACCTGTAACATATTTATCTGTGGAATTTACCAAAAAATGAAAGCACTCAAAATAAGTATATCTCAGTGCAGACCTGTAAATGCACTTTCAGTTTAATGATAGATGCATGAATTATTACATTTCTTCATTGCATTTTTTAAGATGGCTTCTGCTCCTCTGTGTGTGTGTGTGTGTGTGTGCGTGTGTGTCTGTGTGTGTGTGTCTGTGTGTGTGTCTGTGTGTGTGGTGGCTGGTTCACCAGGTGATACCTACTGACATGGTATGGGTTTTGCGGTCCTAAACTACATTTATTTATCCTTGATTACATTTCTTATTGAGTTTTTGCTTTTGATGTTAATTTTTAGGTCTTCAGCTGTAACTGACACTAATCTTGTTGTACAGAGCAAAATAGGGTGTAAATGCCTCAGGAACCAAAGTGCAGATAAGCAGTAAATGTTCACAGTTGAAACTGTGATAAGATAAATTGCACGATTGATAAGAGTTACAATGGTTTCATCAAAACTGACGCTTAACGGCAAATAAACATTCTAACAGTTGATACACAGCAGGTCCAAAGTCTACTTACTAAATGCAATCATCAGCTGATGGGGTTGCACTGCTACAGGCAGTTTTACAACAATCACTTTGCTAAGAAACAGAACCACATATAAACAAGGGGTCTTTGATTTATATTTCAAAGGTTATTATTTCTGAAGAGCCATGAGTGGGAGAGGTTAAGTGATGGCTGCAGATGTATCATATGACTAAGATGATACTTCAGTCTTAATAGCAACAATAAAAGATCCTCAATTTGCTTTCAAAATAAAATGTGATTGAAGAAAATAATGGCAAAATAAAATGTACATTGAAAACTGCATAGAAAAATGTCATGCATGCAGTTTATTATAATGATCTTTAAAAGAAAAAGGAAGGAAGGGAAGCAGGAAAGGAAGGAAAGCTTTCCTTGCAGAAATAAATAGATAATTATATGTTTTGTGTTTGCCATTTGGCTCACATTAATAATACTACTGCATGTATGATTCAGTTCCATAACTAATCAAAAAATTACTAGGAAAGATGATATTATCAAATTTATATCGTGCTTTGCACAATGGCACTGATTATGATTTCTTGAATATAATTCCTTTAATTTTGTGAGTAATTTCTTGCTTTGCAGAGACTAGCTTTTGAACTTAGTGAAACATGCAATTTATTTATATTAATCAGGCTGATAATTTTCCCAAAAGAGGTAGGCACTTGTTATGTAAATCAGGGTTAATCCACAGCAGTCTTTGACCAGCCAGTGATGGAAAACAACTTAAAGAAATTCCCATAAATTAATGAAAACCCTAGGGAAGTTCACAAGGAATCAACCAAGGTGCTGAATAGCACACCACCAGAAGTGGCAGCAGCACCTCTGACCATTGACAGCCAACCAAGAAGAACAGTGTGATCACTAAATTAACAAGGAAAGGACTTCCTAGGACTGGTTGGCAACAGTAAATTCGCGCAGTCCAGACAGAGAATGAAATTAAATCTCACCTGATAAAATCAAAAATCTGAAGTAAGACTTACCAAAGCCTAAACTATCATACAGTAATGACAAAGAGCATCAAGAGCTGATCCAACTGTGGACAATTCTTCTGTTGTCCAAGATACATTTGTGTTCTTTATGGGGGTGTTTTTAGCACCTGGCATGAATAAAGGTGTAAGTGTAAAAATAATAGTGCATTTTTTAGACACTCTGTTTTAAGGATCAGAATGAGCCATTTCTGGTAACTGAAATTTTTGGTCTGACCAAGAGGTCAGCTTTCCTTAGAAGCCTTAATTTTGCTTTAAGTATTCTCCTTTAGAAAAGCAACTTTTAGTGATACAGTCATGTGATGATAGTTAACAACCAAAATTTTCCAAATTAAATTAAATTTAAATTTAATTAATTAAAATAAATTTAAATTAAATTAATTTTTTTAGTGCTGATATATACCCAGAAGTAGGTTGAGAAATGGCTAAAATGGAGTGATGAAATCACTTTTTGTTCACAAAAGTCTTCTTAAGATACTTTATATATAGAAATACCATTCCTCTAAAACAGATGATCGTATCTGAATTAACTTCTCTGTTGAAAACAGATGTTTTCGGGGTAGGGTATCTCAGACATGGTTAAAATACTTGTGGGAGATATATGGTGTATATTAGCTTCAAAAATAAGTCTAATACTTTGGTGTGTTTGTGTTTATCAGAACAATAATAAAATCATGTGATGCAGTAAGCATCTTAGTTTTCTCTCTGTATGTAAAAAGGAGATGATGAAAAGATTTGTTGATTGCCTACAATCTCTTTTATCCTTACTCATTATTAGTAACTAGTTAGCTCAGTTTTCTAATTTAGATTTACTGTAGTGTTATATCAGTAATTTGGACACACAGAGTTAGAGGCCGGAGAGAAACTCTGAGTCTTCAGTGCGCAGTGAAGGTTTCCTGTGGATCAGTCCTCCAGTCCTTATGGGATCTCGTGAGGTGTAAAATGTATGAATGTATTCTGTCCTTAATTAGCTAGTTTCCTGCAACTGCTCCTCAAAATAAATAAATCAATCTGTGGTATAGGAAAACTCGCCTCACACAAATGCATGAACCCTCTCACCAATTATATTGTGTACATATATACCAGAAAAAACTCCCTTTTTCTTCTATGGAGTAATTTCCGCAGTCTTTTTGGGGCAGCTTGCTCCAGTGCTTAGTTACCCCTACATTAAATATGTTTTCCTCATATCCAGTTGGAACCTTCCCTGTTTCAACTTAAGACCACTCTCTTTCCCTCTGTCACTTCCCACTGCCTTCTCCATGACTGTCTCTTGTAAGGTGAACTACTGGCATAACCTAGAGCAGCACTGAGGCCGCTCCCACCTCACTGAACAGAAATGTCCCATCAAACTTTTCCATGTGAGCTTTCTTTCAGACAGTTGTACCTGTGTGTGTATGGATATTTTTCCCATAACACTACAAAAGAGTTTATGAGCCAGTTGCTGAGATGAAATGATAAGTGCTTAATTGTCTTCCATGAGCCAATATCAGTAAAATAACCAGCAGTCTTTGCAGACAGTCTCTTGCAGGCTTTTTTCGTATAAGCACCATGTTTGAGAACTATAAGTTTCCTCCCTCCTATATAACTATAAGTTTGTGCTCCCTCCTTTGGACAGTCTAATTGTCTACTTGGAGCATTTCCCACCTTTCTCCATAGGAAATACATTACTACCACCTTTTTCTCTGATCCTTTACTGTGGCATTTTGCTAACACTACTATCATAATTTAACCATAAATGAAATAGGGTTAAATGTTTTCTAAGTAGTCTTGGGGGCCCAATGCAGAGAATTTATGTAGAATAACTATTAACCCTCTGGAGTCCTAGTTCTTGAGCTTAGTTGTTCACGGTGCTTCCATAGGGCCCCAGTCAAACTCAGATTATTAGTCAGTCATTGTAATCTGGGACCCAAGAGATTTTCCTGGCCCCCTGGCACATGCTTATGAGTTGAGGAGCATGGCTCCCAATATATATGCAACAGCAGAGGTTGCTGGTACTAGGCTGAGATTTTGGGGATTGGGTTTAGCTTAGTTTTTTTTAATGAAAACTTCTAATAAAAATATTAATATTTCCCATACATTTAACAGAAATATTATTGCCTGTTTTAATTAATATCCACACCTTGAGCAACCTCTTTTCAATCCTTATGGAGGGTGTAGGTTCCCAGCAGGCCTGTCAGCAGAAATTAACTATTGTCTTCATTTCATTCTTAGTCCAGGCACTAAGGACAAGGTTTGTGAGTCTCTAAAAAAGTACAGTAGTTCCAAGCTAGCTAGAGTTGTTTATATGAAAACACAGAAAACATATATTACAATGCCAACAACCTTATTTTCATAGCAATTTATGACTATTTTTACTGTGTTTTAAAGGTTGAAATTAAAAGAAACACGAGTCACAAGAATGATGAAAGATCATTCAATTCTCAGACTGGTGCTTTTGAAAAAACCGACTGAAACTGAAAGCTGTGGTTGCGCTGACAACAACCTAAGTATCTGCACGCTGTCCATGCTCTTTCAGAGTAAACACCTTGGTAGCTCCTGGCTTGAAAAGAAACAGAAATTCACATTGCATGACATCATATATATGGTCTTTGGAGCTCAATGCAACCTGGGCAGGATCATTTAACTCGTTTTAGCTTCCTAACTACCTTCCTGGGAGTATTTAACAGGGACACAGGACTGTCAGAATATGACCACAAAACCCTTTTGGTGCTTCAAACAAAACTACAGTGATGGTACAAAGAAATTCACATCTACAGAGCATTGTCTTCTTGAGATTCTAGATTTAGAGGGGAATATAGGTGAAAGAAAGATCCATCCTTTGTCCAGCCAAGGAATTCTCTTTCCAGCAAGAATTCCTGTCTAAATGTATTGTCTGCTTAGGAGTATTGGGTTTCATTAGGTGTGAACTTCTGTTGGTAAGACATTGCTCTAACAACTTGCAAGGCAGGAGAAGTAAAACACAGGTTTGGGTTCTGCTATCTGTCTCAGCCTTTGACTTTTCCTGTTCTTAGGCATTAAAATAACCTCCCTGTGTGTCCATGTGACTTATTAGGGAAGGACCCAGAGGAGTTGTCTCATCATCAGAGAATTACATCAGGAGACAGACCAAGTTAAGGAGATAATTGTGACACTTTATTCCATGAGTGTTTGTGTTAGAAAATTGAGTGTCCACACTTGAAGCTACTTGAGGAGAGTGACTTGTCATGGACCTTGTGTACCAATGCCTTGTGTCCCTGCAATTTCAAAAGACAGGGCTGTGCTACATCATCAGCTATTGAGTTTTCTTGGAAAGTACAAAACTACTTGAAATGTGGGTGCAGCTTTTGTGGCTAGGCCCTCAGAGACTGAACTGCCAGAGGCTACTCTGAATTTTGTATTGTCACTATAATCTGTTCTTCTTGGGGGTTTTATCCTTTTCATATCCATAACAACTTAAATTAAAATAAATCCATTTACTGGCCCCATTATGTTTGAAGTATATCAGAGTCCTTGAACTTGTTTATAGAATGAAAAGATATTTTAGTTCATTTTTACCGTCTCAAACATGTTTATATCTGTTTTATGGAATGTATTTACTTATGTGTATCACAAAGAAATTTCCTCTCAGTGAACTGCTCTGAGTTGTCATGACAAATAAACAATAATCTGGAAAAGCAGGAACATGTTTTCTCAAAATAGCTTTTTAGTGGTTTTAGCACTTTTATTTGGTAGTTTTCTGTTAAAAAAAATCTCAGAAGCAGAGTTATATGGTTTTATAGCAGCTGTGTGAGAGTATCTCCAGTGTTTAACCAGCTGAGATTGAAATCCTGTTGAATCCCATTAGCTTTTCTTATGTGTCACTTGGGACGAGATGATTCTGTCATATCATTTTTGCAATAGAAATTATCAGTCCATGTATCATGAGGTGCTGTTGGGTATTTGCAGTCTCTTCTTTTTTCAAGTATTTTCAAAATTTCTTTTGTTAGGAATTCACAAATATAATTACATGAAACTCCTTACTATTTGTAAACCCAGTTAGTACTTCCATGCCAGTGGATACCTTTAAAATGAATTGTTCTGCTTAGTACAATTAGCTTCAGGGTTCTGGAGAACAATGGGAATAAAAAAAACCATTGCAAATGTAATTGTATTGCAGCAATTGGTAAGAATGCAGAAGACTTCCTTCTGTACTATTTTGGTAACCCCTTCTTTAGTAATTATTTCATCCATTAGTTTGCACAGAAAGCTCTGAACCAAGCTACCTGCATTTCACAGCCTGCTTTTCTCTTTCAATCTCTGTTTAAGGGTCTTTATGTCTTTGTGGTATATTTTATCCTGCACAACCAACTTTGCTGTCCTGTGAAAGCAAGTTACACTGTTGACATGAATGGGCATGCAACTCCAGGATCAGCATTTTTCACACATGGCAGTGGTCTGCCAGCTGCAGGAGGAGAGATCAGCAAGTCCACGCAGAACCTCATCAGTGCCATGGAAGAGGTAAGAGTGCTCTGTAGTTCTCTGTAGCCGTTAACTTGTTTAGAGATTTCAGCATTAGTTCTGAAGTGTAACACATGGGAATAAGATGCTAAATGTTATAGGTTTGACAGGGGGGAGCTTTTTCTTTCGTTTATTTTAATAACAAAAATAGGTATCTTTATCCATGTTATTCTTGGAACTTACTGTGCCCTGATAACATCCCACGTAGAGAATTTCTTCTTTCACACTTGAGTCTTCAGATTATTATGGAAGTTGATTAAAGTGTCAAAAGGAGGTAATGAGAAATGAAAATATCAGGTTAATTCTTTCAGCTTACTATAGGTTTTAGATGGCCTTTATGTAGTTAATTTCTCAGAGTTATGATGATCAAAACTTCTGGAAATTGCAATAAAGTTAGAATAAAATGGAATGGAATGGAATGGGGAAAGGAAGTGAATGGGAATGGGAAAAGGGAAAAGGGGGGGAAAAGGGGAAAGGGAAAATAAAAGGGAAAAGGGAAGGGAAGGCGTAGTGGGTTTACCCTGCCTGGATGCCAGGCACCATCTAAAGTGGATGATATAGAGATGTACTTAGCCATATTAATTTATCTATTGCTAACAAAATCAGAGCAACATAACGAAAAATAAAACAACAAAACAACCAACCTTAAAAACACCTTCCCCCCTTTAGCAAGCCTCCTTCTTTCCCAGGTGTAATTCCTCCCTCAGCAGCACAGGGAGACAAGGAATGTGGGTTATGGTCAGTTCATCATCTGTAGCTTCTGCAGCTCCTCAGGGAGAGGAGTCCTTCCTGTACCTGAACATGGGGTCCCTGGCACAGAGGAGAGCTCTCCATGAACTTACCCAGTGGGAGTCCATCCCACAGGCAAGAGTCCCCCCCAGACTGCTGCAGCATGGCTCTTTCTTCCAATGGACGTAGTCCTTCATGGACAGGCTCCAGCGTGGTCTCTGAACACCTCTCACAGCCTCCTCTCAGGCACCCCCTGCTCTGGCATGGGACTCCTTCATCGGTTGCAGTGGCACAGCTGCTTCCTCATGTTCTGCACCACAGGCTGCAAGGGAATCCCAGCTCTTGCATCTAGCGCGCCTTCTCCCTCTCCTTCTCCACTGACTCTGGTGTCTGCAGAATTGTTTGTCTCACAAATTCTCACCCTGCTCTTCCCTGGCCACAGTTACATCTGCACAATAATATTTTTTTTTATTCTGCTTCTTGAATATGTTATCACAGAGGCATTACCACCATTTCTAATTGACCCAGATGTGGCAGTGGATACATCTTTGCAGCTGCCAGGGGTTGTTCAACCAGGCATGGAGGAATCTTCCAGTAGCTTCTCACAGAAGTCACCCCAGTTGGCTCCCCTGTAACCCTCCACACTACCAAAATTTGGCCATGAAAACCCAATAAAGGAGGAAAGGAAAGGCAAGGGAAAGGGAGATACAGATAGATAGATCTAGATCTAGATATATTTATAGATAGACAGATAGATATAGATAGATGTAGATATAGGTATATAGATACAATTTATTAAAAAGTTTTAAAAGGCTTCCTGGTTCATTATAGAAGTGACAGAATATCTGGTTCCAAAATCTCTTGGTCTTCAGTTCAGCTCTGGTCATAATTTCCACTTTCTGTAAAATAGTTTTGATGCTTACTGAATTTTGTGTCTTTTTAAACTCTGCAGGTGCCTGCAGACTGGGAGAGGGCATCCTTGCAGCCTGCTAGTCAAGCTAGTGCTGCCTTTAAGCAGAGTCCACAAAATGGTAATGTTTTCCACACTTCTGGAGGATACAGTACCAGCTCATTAGTTGCTGATGAGGAATCACAGGAGTTTGATGACCTAATATTTGCTTTAAAGACTGGTGAGTGACTCTTCCCTTTGCCCTTCAAAGTTTGCTCTATTGCTATGTTGTTATTTATCCTAATGGTGCCACCATTCCACGAGATACAATTAATGAGGTATCTTTATATAATCTGATTTCCAGTGAAAATCTTAAAGATCAGTTATCATAGGAATGTCTGATAGGACAACCAAAGAGACAAAGGAATCCTACCTGATAAGATGTGGCATACACTAACCAAAGCCCACCCAGTTAAAGTACAAGTGGACTTGCTTGGTAGCAGGAGGTCACCTAAATGATCTTTAGGAATACCTCTGAGCCTGACTTCTTGAACACTAAGAAGGAAATTCATAGATAGTTAATAGGACATGAAGCTATCTACATCTAACACTCCTATTATTACAAGATGTTTAGTACTTAAGTAAATCAGTTGGCATTAATAAACTGTAGAATACTGAGTCTTAAGGCTGGAAGAACAATCAAGGCAAAAGCCATAGCTGAAATATGATACAATTCAACACGTATTCAACACTTAGTTACTTTTTCCTAAGTCTTCAAGCTCCATCCCTAATTAACTTGTTTTAAGTTCTTTGAGAAAGTAGGTCTAAAACCAACTTTTGATTTTCTTGCCTAAATTCTATTATTGTCTTCTTTGTTAAAATTTTATCATAATTTTTATGAGTGTTTCATATTAATATGATTCGAGATAGTGACTTCAGGCCATTGTTGGAGAAAAATATTTTGTTTATGCTACTGATTCAAGTAATGCCAGACAATTTTACACCAATGCTTATTCATGTGCTCACGTGGTGTCCCCAACAGTGTTACAATAGTAAAAATCCCCATGATTTCTAAACCAAACCAGCTGTCCCACCTGGTTTCAGCCTCACATTTGAACAAGATGACCTGAAAAGGTGGTGTGGAAGGTTAGAGCATCTTTGACCAGCAAAGTAAATGTTTATCAGCTATTGTCTCAGACACAACCTCTAGCTCAGCATATATTTTTTCTTAAACAACAAACAAACAAACAAAAGCAAAAACAAAAAAACCCCACCAAAACCAAACAAAAAACCAAAAGCTACAGAAAAGTTAAGCTTTTCTGTAACTAAAAGTCTTTTTTATTATTTTCATCCTGACATGTTTTCCAGTTCAGCTAAGTGCATGGCCAAAGAGAGGGAGGCAAGGAATCACATGGAAATAATAAAAAAGGAGATGAGGTGGTGGAAAGCTGGAATTTTTTTCTCTGTTTGGCATTATGGACCTATGCCACTAAAGTATTCAGTGTGCTGTTGTCTAACAGGAGTTTTATGATAATAGTTAAGCCAGCAGGCACTGAAATGAGCTCATCTCTAAGTCTCTCTGCACTACATTTCTTCCTCTCTTGTGTCATTGCTTGTGCTCACATGAAACCACAAGTCAAGTTAGATTTCTCTTTTTCTTCTTCTTTCCACTCCCTGCTCTCTCCCAATCAACATGAGTTAGTCTGAGGCCCTCTGAGCGCCAGTCCTTGCTCCAAGGAAGTGGTCATTGGCAATTGGAAGGCAAGGACCTCTTCTCTAAATAGGCAAAAGTGTAAAGGCAGCTAAGATGCCTTTTTGCTGAACTGCTCTTACCTGTAATTTGCTGTGTGAGGAGCTTCTCAATTCCTTTTAATTTCGGAAGGCTGAGAATTCCTCATTCTGGAAGAGCAGGGAGAAGGTGCTTTCCCCCCCACATTAGCTAGTTCTATCATTGCTGAACTGGGGGCTGTTTCTTTTGGAGGAAGATTAAAAATGATATTGTTTGAACTTTACCCTTGCTAAACTGAACCAGAACCTTCCATTATCTGTGTTCCCTAAAACTGTCAATCTATACTACAACTTACCTATACTAGTGCTATAGTGCTCCCACTCTGAGGACTGGGAGAGGATCAGGGCTGATTAGCAGAGGAATATGTAAAAATGTTTTTATGCCCCATTATGCTTCGTCTTTTCTTTCTGTTCATGTAGTTCTGAGCTGTCTGAAGGTAGCTTCAACTTATGGTCACAGGGAATAATTTTGTGGCCACAAGGTTTAACCTTGATCATTTGGAATGAGTATAATAATTTTAGCAAAGCTAAACTTCATTCCTGCCTTTCTGCCATTCTCAGCTGTAGAAATGAAGACAGATAAAAAAAAAATCAACCAATTCTCCACAGAAAAAACTTTGTTTTTAACTTGTCACTGTTTAGTAATTTGCAGTGTGCAGTGCCGCCCCATAAATAGTTGTGCTGGCACTCTCAGCCTTGTTGCTAAAGGAATGTGTCACAGAACTGTGCACTTAGCCCTTGGTTCCACAGTCTTTAGTGCTGGGCCTAATTACAGATTAACCTGAAATACAGGCTGGGTCAGATGGAGACATACAACTGCAGTTCTAGCAAATCAGGTGGATAGCAGTGTGCTGTTTCTTAGCCCCCTGTTATGCTAGCTTCGTACAAGGATCACATGGTGATAGGGGTTTTCTGTTTTGTGTGAGAATCCAGTGGGCTACTTATAACATGCAGCCATTGTATTTGGATGCCTTACCAAATAATTCCTTCTTTCCATCAAGTGTGCTCATGTGCATACAGAAATACACTGTTGGGATTCACCCTGCTCGCTACATCATGCTGTTTCTTTTATTTTGGAGTTCTTTTGGAAGACAGGCCAGCTCCAAGGTGGCTTATGTGAAGGAAATAAAAAAACAATTATGGTAGGAAAAATACTTTAGGGGCATGTCCTGCTCATTGACATGTGCTAAAAGCTTTTTTTAATGTTTATTAATTTTTACTTATTAATTTTATTGTATTTCATTTATGGCTGTCATAATGATTCAAACAGCTTCTACTGAGAAAGTTAGCTATTTGTGAATTAGTTTTTGTTGATTTCACTAATAAATTTAAAAGTCTGTAAATTTGGACGTGATTTCATTTCCCTTCTGATTTCTTGTGCAAAGTTTATATTGATAGTCAATTTAGTAAGACTTTGCCTTCCGGATTGCAACACAGTCATATGTTATTGTAATTGAGGATAAAGCCCAATGTACCAGAATTCCCTGAGGACTTGTACTCTGGTAGAGAAGCATTAAAGCATGAATAAATGCATGATAGCTTTACTGATTTCTGAACTTCCATCTATGTCTTACAAATACTCCTATCCTCTCCCTTTCTGTGATGCACAAAACCAAAACAACTCATTCCTTTGGATGAAATGTGAAACTAAAACACAGCAAAGCCTTTGAGGGAGGCCCAAACTCCTCTAGAGGTGATGAGTGACCCACCATGGTAGTATCCAGATGTATATTAAGCAGAATACTGCTACATTCATACCTCAGTGTTTTTTTAATCTTAATGCAGGCAATTGTGATAAGTACTATAGAAATATTCCAGTATTTCTTTAATATGATGCAAATATTCTAATGATTCCCTGATATGGAAAATACTTGGAAAAATCTACTAAGTTAAAAACCCCACACAAATACAGCTGTTACAATAACAACGTTATATGAAATGATTCATGATTTTCAATCCAATACAGCTAGGGTTCCAAAGTCAGCATTTTATATACCTTGGTGACCCCACTGAAGGTGCCTGGTTTAAGAATAAAGCATCTCATGTGGCCATCCTGAACCTGGGGAAACATTTGCAATTTCAATTCTAAAAGGTATTCAGTGCAGCATCCTCGAGACTTTCTATTACAGGGCATATAGATTGTAGGTGGCAAAGTTCCTGCCTTATCAATCTGCATCTCTATTTTGAAGGGCTCACTTCAAAGAAAAAAAATAAAGGAAAGAAAGTTTGCATATTCATTCAGTTCCTCATCTGTAGTTGTCACGCATATGTTATGTGATGGCTATTGAATGTGACTGTGCAATACCCAGTAAGCATTTTTAGTTCAATCTGAACTTTTTTTATAGAAGCTGGATGTCTGTTGGTGTCATTTCTGTGAAGTCAAAACCCTGAAAGAAGAATTAAATTTGGTTTGTGTATCTTATTCATCTACATCCCACACATACAATAAACTTATGATTGATTAAGCAAGATATAAGTGCTTGAGAGATAAAAAGTTTTCCCAGTGATATGAGTGCAGTGCTTACAATACAAGCTCTTTCCCTTACAATGTTTTAGTGAAAGTCTTAGCTATCTCTAAGCAAGCAGATGATAACAGCTGTTGTTTCGGGGGCATAGGGATGCACTAATACAGCCCTTCGCCAGCAGATGTCAGTGGAGGAACCTCTCTGGGTTTGAAGCCTGAGCTGAGACTTTTCAGTTTACAGTTTACAGTCCTTGCATACACAAAGAAAAGAAAGGAAGGCTTCATTTTCTTGCTTATTTTTCTTCACAAACTGGGGAAAAGTAATACTCCCTGCTACATACCTACCACACAACTCTAGGATCTCTAGAAGAGTGCATGTTTTTTGGAATCTGATTGAGTTTAAATTCCACTCTAATCTGAGAACACAATGGACCAATGAACTCTGTGAAACTCAATTGTGTAAACAGTCATACCCTTTCCAGCCTGCCGACTGTTTGGTAAGCTGGTATCCTGGTTACATTTCAGTTCTTATTCCTAAAAAGGATCAACTCTAACACAGTTTGTCTTTGCAGCATCAGCAGAGCAAGGCCTTTGCAAACCTAAAGTACCCAGTTTCAGTCTCTGACTTACCAAGTTCCTGATAAGAACCTATGTAACAAAAAATATCTTCTCTGACTTTGCACAGAGCATGGACAAAACTTGCACATATATGACATTTAAGAATATACATACTATAATATCATTAGACCAATACCTGACCTTTTTAGTGCCCAGCAAAAGATTCTTAAGGAAATCTTGTGCTAAGTTGCCATGTTATTGGTATAGCTACTGGTAAGACAAATATCTTTCTAACACCAGTGTTCACCTTCCATAAGAAGTATTGTGTTCTTTCTTCATTTGAAGTATTTTATTTACTTCATGGTTTTTGCTTGATCATCCATCTCCCTGTGGTAAATACAGCAGTCTGATTCATCTTACCTATTATAGTCAGGTTTCCTTTCTAAAATAATCAAACAATCAAAGTAACTTGTTTAAATAATTGCTGTTTTTCCCAGGACCTTCAAGCTGCTTTTGGATATTAGGATCTGGCTCAATAAAGGGCTGAATGTGCATACAAATTTAAATCAACTTCCATACATTTATAAACAAGTGTTTTAATAATTCAGATCCTAATCTTGACTTTTTTTTATTGTATCTCTGTATCTTGATGGATTTTTACTCCTGTCAAACTCTGGCAGTAGTTGTTTTCTCAAGAGCTTGGATCGTGCCAACCTAAGGACTCAGTAGTGTCAGTGAACGCATGTTCCCTCCATGACCCAAACACCAAAACCAGGTGTAAGAAGGATCATGGTGCAACTGACCCACTTTACCCCTGGATCATGGAGAATGGAGCCAAGTTTGGCCCCTACCAGGACTTTGTGCAGACCTCTGTGGAAAAACTTAGCTAGTCCTACAGGACCTTCTGTGCAGGTTCACTGGACCAAACGCTGTATTCAAAATTGCAGCCTGACTTCCCACAGCAAAGCAGCATCACACTTCTGCCTGCTTTACAGTACTTCTTTTCTGCTTTAGGGGTGGTGGTTGGAAGGGTGCTAAGAGAAAACTTTGTTGAAGTGGAATAACAGAGAGCATAGAAAAAGGTGAAGGAACTCAAAAAAAATTAAACTACTCTTTTCTTTTGTTGAACAAACCAAAAACTGGAAAGTCAGCTGAGATAGAAATAAGAGATGCAATGTATACCTTATAGAAACTCTGGAAAATATTTTTCAGTATGAAATGCAAATCACTGCCTCTCCCAGCATACCCTGTTCAGGGCTGTTTGGAGCCAGATGTCATTCCTTTGTAACTACCTTGAACTGCATGTAGTTACTGATCTGCTTCTGTCTAAAACAAATTATTTCCCCCATAATTTGTAAATGACACCACTACAGGATCATACTTGAAAGTGATTTGTATTAATATCCTCATGCCTCATTATACTCATATGCAGTTCTCAATAAATTTAAAGCCTAGGCACCTTAAGCCCTCAAAACTCATGTATTTTGTAGAATTTGTTCTATAGCTCAAGGAGAGGAGCTGAAAAAACACTGAAGTTTATAGTTTCAACAGATCTCTTGTGACAAAATGGTCTGGAAAAAATTTGCATTTCATAAAAACTAGTGCAGGATTGTGAATCTTCACACTAATCTACTCAAACCTCCCCCACAATAAAAGCCCAAATGAAATCCCCATCAAATGTTTAGGAAGCAGAAAGCTAGCAGAAGTCCTATGACAAAAAGATGGAGAAGGTAGCCTCCCAAAGTCTCTTCTACACATGTTTTGGAGGTTCCCTTGGACAAAAATCTAGTATTTACTTCTCTCTTATGGCAGAAGTAAAACTTAATACAACAATTTATGTCAAATATGGGTTTAAAGAATATTTGGTCAGTATATTTTTTCATGTGGAAATTACTGTCCTATTAAAACAGCTGGAATTATTGTTTAACTTGGAAATTATATCATTAAAAACCAATTATTTATGAGGAAATCCTTGGAAATACCAATGGTAACAGCCAGATCATTAACTCAGTCCAAGCCAGGCCTTGATTTATGCTTTTCTGATTTCAAGGCAACCTCTAAATATCTATTTTACCACATACTGGGACAAATAAAGTGAATGACAGTGGAATTATGAAAAAGCATATCTGTATGGTACAAATATATGTCAGCTAATGTTATAATCCATGAATTCAGTATAGTAAACTAGTATGAGGAAACTTGCCACGTGGTTGTGGGGTAGGGAAACATTTCAATAATCAGAATAAAACAGAGTAAGACAAAGTATCCTCATTTCTCTGTCAAAATTTCATTCTCACTGATTCTTATTTTTGTTTTTTTTTTCTCTATTTCAGGTGCAGGCCTCAGTGTCAGTGATAACGAATCTTGCCATGGCAGCCAGGATGGTGGCAGCATGGCAAACTCCCAGATTGTAGAGCTTAGAAGAATACCCATAGCTGACACTCACCTCTAACTCCACAGCTTGCTTGGGATTTTCTTGTTGTTGTGGTTTTTTATTCAAGCCTCAGTATTTTTATATTTGTACTTCCTTTTGCACTAAAACACTATATGAAACTGTAGTAGAATGTTGTTATCTTTACTGAATGTTTAACACGAAATGTTTGCTTGAGGTTTTGTATATCAGAAAAAAAAAAGTAGATTTTTTATAGTGTGTGAGCATCAATAGATACCATGGCAATTGGCCTAGATTTGTATCTTGTAAGTAGACAGTACATTTCATAAACTGTAGCTTTTTTAAAAATTAACCTGTACATTAACACTGATTAATAAAGCAATAGAGTCTGTTTGATACAAACCAGCCTGTTATTTCTCCTTACTGTTTATGAAGATGAAAGGTGATGCACACATCCTGTTGAATAGGAAAGTGTTCTAGTGGCACAGTTTTTCTAAGTTTCCTAAGCTGTACTCTTCTCACTGGTTTTGTGAGTACCCAAATCTGTGAACAAATTCAAATAAAGATGCAAGCTTTGAGCCAAAGAGCTTGAAATTTAAATTGTGACATGATAAATATGCAATGATCTGAAACACACAGAGGGAAGGGGAGATGAAGAACAAGAGTGAAACCACTGGCAGCTGTGTGCTTTTAACTTCTTTATGTTGTTGGTTTCGTAATATTAAGATCTCTCACTCTTCACAGGCAAAAAAATAGGAGGAATTCCAAAGAGTTGAATTTTCTGTTATCTCTGTGTAGATAGTCCTGTTCTGATTGAAGGGTTCAAGTATTGCATTACAGAGTTAGATCAGTAATCTGGAGCCATAAATGAGCAAGAAAAGTTCCCCCTTGGAAGAAAAAAAGAACAGACGAAGTATTTCAGAACTGAGAGGGGAGGCAGGCTGATCTTGTAGGAATCATTAACTCAGCTTGTGCACAGACAGTCTGGAAAAAAACACATTAAAGCAGGAGACCAAGGGAATTTTCCTCTGAACATTGCTCAGTGTAGTGTAGATGTACAGTAAATGAGAATGCAAGTCTTTTATACATTCCTCAGGAATTTGCTAAAGGCTTTACACTGGGTAAGGGCTGAGCAACAACCTCTCCCTTTAAAAGAAAACATTTCCTATAGAAATCTTTCCATGAATTTTTTAGAATCACGTGCAAATTTTGCTGTATCGAATTAGATGTTGAGCTTAAAAAAAGCCTAAACCAACAAAACAAACAACTCCCACTTCTGTGTCACAGTTCTGTAACAGCTAATATGACTGCACAGCTTATAGTTATCACCTGTATCCAAGACAGACACCAGCTTTAAGGTCTAATGCTGCAAAAGCCTTGACAGACACAGGAAACTATTTTTAGTCAGGAAAGTTCTTAAACAAGTGCTTTTTAAGTATATGTTTGAATTGGGAAATAAGAATATGTTTGAATTGGGAAATAAGAATATGTCTGTGTGTATCTAATATATGATCTGCGATATTGAGTCTAAAATTTCTGACTCACAGGAATTTTGTTGTCTCTTTACACTGGTCATGGTATAGAGGAAACAAAGTGAAGTCTTTTTGGAAAATGTCAAAAGTTAATGTGAGTTAGAAGGTGGGAGCGGGGCACAGTAGATGAGCCTTTCCTTACTGTGGGCAATGCACAGGGTGGTCAGGAAGACCCTGAGCAGAAGGGGCAGCTATATGCACACTATATACATAGATGCATACAGATATATAAAGTGGGAAAAATTATACAAAAGTGAGCCATCAAAGCAAATTTTGTAATTCACTTTTTCGCCCAAAGTACACCTGGTGAAAAAGGACTTTCTGGGCACTTGAGTGAAATGCAAGTATCATTAAAGTATGTGAGCCTGGAGTTAACATTAGTTTTGGATATTTTGCAATATGGCACTTTTTTTGTTTTCCTCACAAGAAACCTGGCTCATTCTTCCTGAATAAACTGAGATGAAGTAAACCTTGTGAGTGCTGATCCTTCTCATCTACCCACTGAAGGCTTAATGTGAAACCTGGCCCTACAGAACTATTGCAACACTTGCTCGGTTGTGAGCAAGTCAGGACTGTAACAGATGTTTCATTACTCGAAGTACATGCTACTACATGCCGTGAGAAAGCTTATAAAGAGGATGTTTGTTTGATTTGACTCATCACCATAAATGTTAATACTTTATGTCACTTCAACTTGTTGCACAACTGGCCTGCTTAGGGATTTACTGTAAATGCATCAGCATTTTCAGAGTAGATCGGTTGGGTGGCTTCTGCTGCCAGCATTTTCTGAACTTTACATCTCTGTGTGGTACTCACATGGTTTAAGGTCATGAGATGAATTTTGTAATTCTTCTAAAACCGATCCTATTTTACCAGAAAACATTCTGTTGGTAGGAGATTCAGTGGTTTAATAAAACGAGTCTCTCTCAGCCCCTTTTTGCTGTTACTTGGACAGGCAAAGAGAGCCAGGAGGAGGGCAGCTGTTTGCTCTGAGTCAGGTGTAGCCAACAGCCACACCTGGGCAGGACCAGTACCTTTACTCTTGGCATAGCTCAGCCCAACCAGACTGAATGCCTCCTGCGGCTCCTTGATCTCAGGAATTATTTAAAATTTAATTGAGAGTCTAAACATTTCTTTGTTTCTATGAGGTGAAATAGTCTGCAGCTAAGTATCTTAGCTAAGTATCTTAACCAAACATTACCACACAGCCTGCCATGCTGACTGACTCATACAAGCCTTTGCCTTGCCTCTCCGTAGGGAAAACCAGTTGCTGCCTCTTCTGTTTTCTTATAAAAAAAGATAATTTCTCCCCAAGAAGCCATTTTACGTGTTTTGAAGTGTAGAAGGAGCTGTAGATAATATTTACTATATTGAATATTAATAGTTAATATTATATTAAAAGCATTTACTACAATATTTAATTGAATGTATCAATATTTCAAATATTATTTAATAATATATTATGCTCTATGCAATACTATAATGTTATATAATTGTTTATAATTTATTATATCTCTTATACTGTTATAATTTAATATTATATAATAGTACTTAATATATAACATTTTGAGTTCACTGTGTGAAGAAGGTCCCTTTTCCAGACAAATTTCGCTTAAAACTCCTTACATATATATGTAGATCAGATAGATGAAAGGACATGTTTCAAGAGTTTGTTATGCTCACATGCTAATATAATTCACCTCTTTTAAAAGATGCCTGAATGTATTTCACATTTAAATGCATAACTGGTGAAAAATACTAAGTTCAACAAACATCATTTAGGTGATGTTTTAGAGAAAGCCACTGGTTTCACCTTCCTTGCTGTATAGCAAAAATAAAGCTACATGCCAGTGACTTGAACAGAACTATTCAGATTACTAATTTTTTTAGAACCCAGCTGAGGTTCTTTCTCTGCCATGCAAGTGATAGCTCTCCAATATTCCAGACTAAAGTCATCCTGTGGAAGACTTCACAGTGAGAGCTTTGATCTGCAAAGGATTAGATTATATTGAGAGCTTTACAGCAATAAAACACCTATGCACTCAACATAAAATTATGTTAAATTGATTGATTGTGTCAGGATCATGGTTAGACTAGAAAATTGCTTAAATTCAGGCATATCCTGCTGTCAGATGCATTTCACTATAGCTTGGATTTTCTCTGGCCCTTGGGCTACTATCGTAGATTCTGTTTCACCAGCACTAGTGTAAGAAATTGCTAAGAAATCAGAATGTATTTCAAGTTTGCTGGCAGCAAAATTTGCTCCTGTGTTACTTCTACTGACAGTAACGTGTGAAAGTAGCATCTGCAAGTTAGAGCTTATTTGTTCAACATGTTATTCTGGTAATTTTCACAGAAAAACTTTTAAGCAGAGTTTCCACTTCTAATGTCATGATTCAGAATTATCTTCTCTACAATAAATACATTGTAATAATTACAGTGTAACACTCTGGTACACAATAAATAAATGGAAATAATTGCAATGTAATACTCAAGCATTCTTGATCTTATATCTGAGACTAATAATATATTGAAACTGAGAACACAGCTTGTGTAAACCAGCCTAAAAGTTAGGCCAAAAACCCTAAGAATAACTTTGCTTGCTTGGTTTTAGTCAAGTCAAAGTTGTGTTCATGACGCAACATTTTAACAAGAAGAACAGATTTAAAGGAAAATACATATTCCTATGTCTCAGAACAATGTCTGAGGTAAAAACAGAAGGGTTTTGACTGGAGCTGTTTTTCCCCAGCTCAGCAAGTAGGCTTTGAGGACAGTGTGTTCATGCCTGTGCTATAGCACCAGTGATCTGAGCAAACAGTGATTTTATCCAGTGAAGCTCTAGCTTCCAAAAGCTGTCTTCTTCAGCGTGCCTTCACTCTTTATGAACAAGTACATGCCACCATGTGCAGACAGACAAAAAATAGTTATAGGATACAATAATAGATAGATAGATAGATAGATAGATAGATAGATAGAGATGTGGATACAGGCATTGATATATGTAGATAGATATAGCTATAGCTAGACATAGCTAGAAATATAGATATATATATATGTAGATATAGATAGATATATAGATATGGATGGATAGAGGTATAATGGGAATAAATTCTGTTTCAGTCTGGGAGGTAAAATCTTGTGGTTATGAAACATATATGTGGTTTCTCTGGGAACTTCTTGGCTCCTGCTTTGCAATTCCTGAACCAAAGTTAGTTGTGATTTCCTAGTTATCTAACTGCAAAGAGTCAGGCATCATACAGAGAGTTGTTAAAAGGGGAGCAAAGCAAGGGGATGCCCCAAATCTCCATTTGTTTCTCTTAGCCTCACAGAGCCCACGAGCTATGTGATGGATGTGCTGCACAACCTACAGCCTGTTTATGTCTTGGGTCTGTCTGTTCCCCATGGTAGGGAAGCAGAGGAACAAAGATTTACCTTCTGGCAAGGAACAGATGGATGAATGGAGTCCTGCTTGATGTGGACACAGGAACATAATTCTTTTTGGTTTGAGAGAAAAACATGTGCTGGAGATTGGGACAGGGCAAGAGGAAAAGAATGGCCAAACACTGACCTCACTCCAAATCATTGATGAATCCTGACAAAGGGAGATAGTGAGTTGTTACTCCTTGTGTATGCACAGGAGGATGACACCGCTAGCTCCCCTCATCTGCTGTGGCACACAAGCAGCACCTGCACTAGCTACTCAAATAAATCTTGTTTTCTACTGTTTCAGAGCCTAAATGAGCACTGTTTGAGTCTGTTCTCCACATCACAGATACTTTTTACTCCTTTTAGCAGAAATCTAAAATTACCCCATCAACTAACTTTCTTCTGCAAAAGGTGACCTGTCTTCCTGAGCTCCTGCATGCCCACATTATTTCTCAAAGAGACTAGTTTTTCACTTATTTCTTCCAGACCTTTGTAAGGACTTAATTCCAATTAAGAATCTTCTATGTTTCTGTCTTCTAAGAAGCAACAGGTTTCCTTGTATTTTTTTATTGTTCTGCAATTAGCATGTTTTGTACCTTCTGTTGGCTAATGTCCTAAGGAGTCATGTCATATTCCTCCAGCAAAATAACACTTGAGAGCATCCTCATGGTTGAACAAGTGCCTATTTTGGCTATTCAGGTGGCAAAACCAGTCCACTGGTTGATGTGACTCCACCCATGTGGATCCTGTGTCCAGCTGTAGTCTGTTGTACATTTAACAAATCCCATTTTAACTGGGACTTCCTGCAAATTTTGAAACATGCATGGTCAATTGTGGAGTCATAATGATTGCAGCTGAGGAACATAAATAGAGAAGATAAACTTCTTAGTGCTTCTTTATCTTCCTTTTGTTTTTAATCACCCACTCACTTCCTACTGTTCCTACTGTTCTGCCTTCTGATGCAGCAGTGTGTAGAGTACTTAAGGCAAGTGCTGTGATCCTTCTCTGAGCATTGTTCTTGCATCTTGAGAGCCAGGCTTAATAAAAATTATTTTACTTTGTAGTGCTAAGGGGCTTTTTAGAGTTAAGACTGTATTACTCCTTAAATTCATTGCTGGCAGAAGACCACTGTTGCATATTGGAAGACCTATAATCCTGATCCTTAAAAGACTAAGCATTAGGATTAGAATACCTCACATCCTGGTTTTTAGTGTACTAAGGATTAAGATAAGGTCTGACCTATGGCAGTTGTGTGGACCCCAGCAAGGAAACAGCCTGCCCACCTTAAAAATCATGCAGAGTGCAGAGCAAGAACCAGCCAGGCAAACATCAGGCAGTTACTAACAAGCCTTTTGACTTGTAGGGAATGGTCCATTACAAACACTGGGTGATTAATATTAAAGATAATCCTTGGAGCATGTAAAAGAATCCCACGTAGCTTCAGGAGATGGACAGCTAAATCCTCGGAGCCAGTATACACAATTATGCCATCTGACCCCGGGGATACAGACCTTGTTTTTGAAAGCAGCATGATTTAGAGGAGAAAGTAAATGGAAAAACTTGCTCTTCTAACGCAGAAAAAGAGCCTTGAATATTCATGAAAACAATGTTTTATTCAGAGGAAACAGAAGGTTTTCTCCTCGTAAGATTGAGGCTAGCACGATTTAAAAATGTGAAACTGTGTGAATCAGCAAAAAAGAGAACGTACATTTTCTATATATATTTATACCCTCAGAAATACTGTTACAATGAATTTTTTTTGCAGAACTACTAGACGACAAAAAGTAGTGTTTTACATATCATATGAAGTAAGTTAATACTTAGATCATAAGACTCATAATGCCTCTGTACCACAAGTGGTCAGAACTCATTACCACTAATTTAATGGTTTTTATTTTAATCTGAACTCTACCCTACTAAAAGGAAAATTCTTATGTTGAAACTAATTAAAAATTTTTTTCCCTTTTTATCTTATAAAAGTATTATATTTGTCTTATGACTTTTATATTAGTGGTGGCAATACATGTTTTGCTCAAAATTAAGTCCATAATTTCTAGTTTTCCTGTGGGAAAGGGAAATAAAGGCATAATTATTTCCTTGTACCAGACAGAGACAGCTTCTCTACTGTGAGAAGCTCAGTATTTTATGAATTAAGTAAATAAATAAGCCTCTAAATTAGTAATGCTTCTTGGATTTTGGAGGGGAGATTTGAAATGTGTATCTACTTCTCTGTAGAAAGAATATAGAAAGCAGGAAAGGATGGGGGATGTTTAATCCCATTAAGCGTGAAAAAGATGAAGAAGCATGCCTTCCTATTAAGATCCATTCTAGGCCAAAACTGGGTACACGGAAAAAAAATTCATGACAGTGGGAGTCATTGTCTTAGCTTGACTATTAACAGCTGTAAGATTATGCCTGCGGTGATGTTTTCGTTTGTTCTGCCAGTGGCTGCTCTACTGCTTCTTAAGGTCAGATCCTGATCTAGCAGCTTCTCAGACAATAGCTCTAAACATCAGATTTCACTGATAGGAATTTGTATTTACAGGCATTAAACTCTGGCCTTTACTGAGTTATGTTGTGACTGTAAATGTTATTTTTGGCTTGCTGGTGGAAAAACTGTATCTCCAAGTTTGCTATAGTGACCAGAACAGACAACTGTTCCTCAATTCAGAGTGGAACTGGGGTCTGTACAATCCCATTAAATGTGACAGGATATGATTGTCAGTTTTAGAAAGACTGTACTGCATTGTGACTATGTGTTTAAATTGATAGGAAAGCATGTTCATCCATCTGCCCACCATCCTGTGCTTTGACACACATCTGCTTCCAAACACAAAACCCCAGAACAGCAGGACAGTTTGGGTTGGAAAGGACTTTAAAATCATCTCATTTAAATATCCCTGCCATGGGCAGGGAGGGACACCTCCACTAGACCAACTTTTTCAAAGTCCCATGCAACCTGTCCTTGGACATTCCAGGGACAGGGCAGCCAGAGGTTCTCTAACCAATTTGTGCCAGTGCCTCACGACCCCCACAGGGAAGAATTTCTTCGTAGTATACAATCTCAATCTACATTTCTTCATCTTAAAGACATTCCCCCTCTTCTTGTTATTACATACTCTTGTCAAAAGTGGCCCTCATGGGATATGACACCTGGCACCTGTCCCTCCCACAGAGGAGAGTGGAAGATGCCTAGGCTCAGAAGGAGCTGATGAGCAGAGGTGGCACCTGCACTGACAGCCAAGATGTGGATCACAGACACTGCTCATTTGCAGCCCTTGAGTTGTACCACAAGAGCTTTAGGCTCTGCTTGCCCCCCTGCCATGCTGTGCAGTGCTCCAGCATCAGTGCACATAATGCTTGCCTGGCTCTTGGCTTTTCCCTGCAGAAAGTAGAGTGTATCTGAAAACATCCCTCTTGTTTCTGACTAGATCTTTATTATCATGATGTTCACCCTCCACACCCCGCATACACTAGATATGCACACAGCACCAGCCCCCCTCAGGAGGTATCTGGAGCTGTGAAAACAGCTCTGTTGGACTCTGAGGCTGTTTCAGGCTTGTTGAATTTCTTTTTTTAAGAGCTGATCTTAAGTGATTTCCAGGAACACGTGAGGTCTGGAGAAAGCCTTGATGCTGGTTGTGTTTCAGACTTCCCAGTTTGAGGCAGATAGTCCATGACAATGTGATTCCCTGCTTCACTTTGATTTTCTTTCTCTGGTTTTCCACAGAACATACAATTTTTAGTGTCCGCCTGCTTTTCATTGAGCTGATGGGAGCTTTGGCTATGAAGGAGGTATGCGGACTCTATGATACGTGCTGGACAATCAGAGTGTGTACAACAGTATTTTTCTTAAGTTTTGCCTTTTTCAGGCTTCCAGAGTATCGATGTTGCCAATAGAAATTGAAATGTAAATTATCAATAATACAAAGTCATGGTTTTATATTACAATGTGTAATTAAGATGTGTCATGCAAATTGCAATTTTAGTACTGGTAATACCAAATTTGTTGTGTTGTTGCTTATAAAACAATAAAAATGTGAGGGTTTTTCTATGTGTCCATAAGATGGAAAGATACCCTGTTTTTAATGTCTGCTTAACAGTCTCTCTCTAGTGCCCTGTCTTGATATATGATCAGAATTTTCTGTAATGCCTGACCTTGATTAAAAACAAACATGCTTCTTAAAGAAAAAGTCATCGTTAATTTTGAGGGTTTTTTTTGTGGCTGTACGTCGTTTTGATTCCTTTTTATCTAACTAAGTTATTACTGGAGTAAGCACTGGATGCTGCAGTGTGCCCTCCAACACAAATACAGTCACCTTTAATGTCATCTAAAGGCTGAGGTTATATTTGTGCTTGGAAGTAATAGAGTAGTATTTGTTTAGACTTAATGATTGAATGAGAAAGAAGACATTATCTTCTATGCACACACTTGATTGAAGGGAAATGCTTTTTGTCATGAGAAGGAGTCTGAATATTCAATCACTAATTTGGAAAACAAACCACTCAAAAGATCTTGTTCTGTGCCTTCCACACACATCTAATGAAATGTAGTCAGAATCAACTGCCCATAAACCACTCCACATGACACTTGGTTGCAGTTTCCATTTTGTTGCATATTTTTCACTTTGAACAAGTGCCACTGGGCTGTAACAGTTCTAGAGTGCTAGAGGGATGTGATGGTGATAGTGGGGAGCAGGACACGGTGACAGTCCCTCATGCTGACCTGTTGCAGACAGCATGACACCTCCAGGATTTCAGCAGGGTGCTGCTCCTCTCTCCTACTCTTCTCTGCCCCAATGCTCCTCCTTAAGGATTTCATTGAGAGCATATGTCTGCTGGATGCGAAGATGACCAATTTATTTTGATTGAGGAAAGCCAATAAAAGCAACCAAACTGATGCTGAGTTAGGTCATACTGGTCTTTCCAGGAATTTGGACTCGGCTACCAATTCTTAGCCATATCAGTAATGTTTGGGATAAATTTGTGTAAAGCATGTCATGCATGGTAGTAGATATATGATTAAGTATTTATATCCATGTTCTTTTGAAATGCGTGAATCAAAATTATTTTAACCTGTTTTTTCCAGCTAAAATATTAATAATGCCATATGATGAATTTCCACATTGAAGGAAACTATCCAACATCCACTATACACACACTGAAACAAAAGTATTGAAACTTCCCACCTGCCTCAATTAGGCTTTCCAAGACATGCATCTCAATTACTCTAGTATTTAAGATACTTTTTGTTTCCCAAACTGTACCAGCAACTGCCAATTAAAATACTATTTAATCATGTTGGATTAGAGCTATAATAATATTAGTCATTGCCTAATAACGTTTTGCAAGCCACTAAGAAAGTAAAGTCTTGCCAAGAAGGCTGTTACCCTTCCACAATATAAATCAATAAATCATAATTGTACTGTGCACCTTCACTTTTCTACCACACTGTGTAAAACAAAAAGCAAGAAGCCAGAGATGGGTTAAGTAATTTAAAACAATTTGTAAATTTTAACTCAGGAGGCTGTCTAGGCCTATTAATTAGTAAATCAGTCATAATCTTGAACATATTTAAATGCATTTGATTTCAGTAAAATATACCAAGTGGAACAATCTGATGATGTGACAGCTGCTTTCAAGACTCTAAAGGACAATATTCTTTTCAAGTGTTTCTGTAAATATTTTAACATAAATTGATGAAAGCAATAAGCAATTTCAACCATTCCACCAATTCTACATAAATTAGGAATAATAAGAATTCCTATATTTTTATCCATCAATAGCTTGTATTTTTATTAATATCCCCATACTCATATTTTTGAAGCCATTGCAGACATGGGTTGGAGCTTTCTTCTCTTTTCTTTGCTCGTTATTAGCTGCTTTCTGGCATTGCTTCTTCCCTGCTTTATCCTCATTTCAATATTAGTCAGTAGTGGAAAATCACCAGCTCTCAACTCCTACAGCTACGGATGCTCACAAGAGGACAGGGCACATTCTATGGAATGATGGCCCTGGTTGGATTAGAAAGGATTTAGTAAGGGCTGAGATTTTTAAGGCATTTTTAAGGAATTTTTATGTGAGCTTCAAAACACTGGTTGAACACTTGGGGTTTCTTCTGTCTCTCCTGGAATGGCTTAGGTGGCGCTTCTCTTTTTTTAAGTGTCGTAGAGTGGTCCCTGTGATAGTGCAAGAGCTTGATATGTGTGTGTTACACCAAAAAACTAAAAGCAACTTCCAAATCATAGAATCATGGGTTCACAGAGTAATTTAGATAGTCAAAGACCTCTAAAATCATTGAATCCAACTCTTAACCCAATACTGCCAAGTTCTCTACTAACCCATGTCCCCAAATGCCACAAGTGTTTAAAGTACTTGTAGGAACAGTGAGACCACCACGTTACTAGGCAGCCTGTTCCAGAGACTGACACTTTCAATAACAACTTTTTTCCTCATATTTAATCTAAATGACCCCTGGCAGAAGTTGAGGACTTCCTCCAGTCCTCACTTGTTACTTGGGAGCAGAGACCTACTGTCACCTGGTTACACCTTCTTTTCAGGTAATTTTAGAAAGAATGAAAGATGGTGTCCCCTAAGCCTTTCTCCAGGCTAAGCGACCCGAGGACCTCAGTTCTCTCAGCTTTTTCTCATCAGACCTGTGCTCCACACCCTCCTCCAGCTCTGTTTTCCTTTTCGGACCATGATTCAGCCCCTCCACGTCTCTCTTGTAGTGAGAGGCCAAAACTGAGCCCAGAAATTGAGGTGTGTCCTCACTGCTTCTGAGTGCAAAAGATTTATCATTTTATAGTGCTAGGTACCTTAGTTAGCAGAAGAACTAAATCTAGACTGGAAAGGAATCAGATTATCCGCAGCTGCTAAACAGATGAAGTGTCTCCCACCCTTGAGAATTCCAAGTGACCTCTTGGAGAAATAAAAGGGCAATCTTAGCTTTAGGCACATGTGAACTAGAATCAAAACTTATTAACTGCAGCAAAAAGACTGGCGCTGTGGATGAGGTCTGTCAGGCTCTGTTTGTGTAAACACCTTGGCTGGTGCTACACCAAGGCTGGTATTCCAGCCCTGAGGAACTGCCAGTCAAGAATGAAACACTTAAAAGGAAGAAGTACCTAAAACAAATATATGAATATTTTCCAGGAATGTTTTTATTGTTTAGACATTTCAAGGAAAGAAAACAAAGAAAATACAAAACACAGGAATAATAACAACAAGATTTCTGTAAAAAGTTATTTCAGTGTTTGTTTACTGCTTTTTTGGTGTTCTAATTATCAACATGATATGCAGCAATATATATGAAAAATAAAGACTTAATATGCACTCATTAATGAATAAGTATCACAGAATCACAGAATATACTGAGTTGTAAGGGACCCACAAGAATCAGACCCACAAGAGTCTAACTGCAGAGAAGTTTTCCAGTTAAAATCAGCCAGTGTTCACTCAACTATTTTAATCTTACTGAAATTGCACAAAATCTAGAAATAATCTATAAACCCTTGGTTAGACCTTTGGTGCTGGAGAAGGTGCCTGTGAGCACTGTTTCCATCTATTTTTCACATGTGGACTAGAAGAGCAATCAGCTGATGCAATGAAAATAGAGGTGCCATTGCCATTACAGGTTCATCATTGCATTTCAAGACTGATAAGGAGGCCCAACAAATTCACGCTACAAATCTCTCAGACTACACACATGGGAAGAATACGGTTTACCTAGGGAGTTTGGATGAACTTGTGCAGAGTACCTGTTAGGCAAACACTTCTAAACTCAAGGGGAAAATGAGCGCTGCTCTTCATCTCAACCTGGCACAAGTCCAGCAGCCTCCCTGCACCTGCATCCACCACCCCAGGTAGCCCAACTACCTGTGTGCCCAAAGAAGTGAGTCCACCTTGGGAAGTCTCCTAGGTTAGCCCTGGCCTTGCATGCCTGAGCTGCAAAAAGCCTCAGTTAATATCCATTCAGTATTTGTACTGCTCAAGGGCTGAGGCACTGTTGTAGATCTTTGGGGTAATGTTGAAGAGAAGGAGCAGCTGAAAACCTTTCCTTAGGAAAGCCTTTTGCCTTTCCATGGGCAAAATCTCTGACAGAGTTCATGGGAGAGGGTAGAAAAAGAGTTTTAAAAATGTATTATAGAGTATCCAAAAAAGAAAACAGGGTGACTATGTGGGGTACATGTTAGCAACAGATGTCCTGTGTTATGATTTTGAACAAAATATATGTTTACATGTGGAGCAGTAAACAATTAATCTGTTGGTTTTTTTTCTTTCAGAACCAGTCCATGTGAAATATATCATGTACTCACCACATGCTTGTACAGTAGCAATGCTTATAACCTTGGCATAAATCCGTGGGGGATATGTTGTGAGGGGACATCTCTGGTGTTGGCATGGACAGAGCCAAACTGTGACATTCCAGTACAACCTGAAGAGATTTTCCAGAGTGCTCAGTGATCTGTAGACTCACAGTAGCATTCAATGCTATATGGATATCTTTTGGCATGAGTTAAGACACTCAAGATGTCACACAAGAATGCCTTATGCATTCTAATATCCCTTGCCAAACCACTGGCTGTGTTTCAAGATCTTTTAAGATCTGGTGGTTGTGCCCTTAGCCACAGCATGAGCCCTTGCACTTCTATTGTAGCTTTTTTGTTGCTTTCAGCAAGGAAACGTGAATCTCAGTGACTTTGGCTTCTGCTTGGTGAGACCTTGTCTTGGCTGAACGTGCACTCCTCCTGCAGACCACGTCCTTCTTCTACTCTACCAGTAGATTGGTGATAGCACAGTATTTTGGTGGTTTTGGTATCTCAGTCTTTCCATTTGCCATCCTGCGTAAGAAAGATAAGGCTGCAGCCTTAAAGAGGAAACTGAAATAATCTGACTAAAGAATGCTCTATCTTTGGACCTGATTAAAAAAAGAATCATAGTCATAGAATCCCAGAATGGTTTGGGGTGGAACGGACCTTAAAGATCTTCCAGTTCCATGAGCAAGGATACCTTCCATTGGACCAGGCTGCTCAAAATCCCATCCAACCTGGTCTTGAACACTTCCACCAGAGATGGAGCATCCACAGCTTCTCTGTAGCAGTGCCAAACACTCTCACAGTCAAGACTTTCATTCTAAGATATAATTTAAATCTCTCCTATTTCAGTTTAGAGATGTTTCCTCTTGTTCCATCACTAACTGCCTACATAAAATGTCGCTCTCACTAATTTTTCTATGCAAAGGATAGCCATTTATTTATTTATATATTTTCCATCATTATTAATATTACTATGTATTTTGCACTCACACACCCCCAGAAACCTGTAGTCCATTCAGTGGTCTGAGGCAGCCTCTTCCTGCCTCTTGTGCCAGGCTTTCACCAAAGGCAGCACGTCTATGTTCTGATTCCCCTGCAGAGAGGATGTCAGTGAGGCATTCCCTCTTTGAAGCAACCTCTTCTCTGCACTAGGTTCTGGGGAAAGCTGACAGGTTAACTCCTGACAGGTTCAGAGACCTGCCAGCCACTCACAGGCAGAAGTTCAGTCTGTGCAGGATTAGGTGAATCAGAACAGCAGTCTGTGACAACGTTGGACTAAGCTTCATGGTGACGTGACATTCTGCAAAAAGCTGTGTCTGGGAGTGTGGTGCTGAGCACTGCGAGTCAGAGAGGGAGCAATGCAAAGTGGCATCCTCTGAGGCAAAACGGTGCCATCTACGTGCAAAATGCAGGAGTTAACTATGGTGGTATGTATTACATTTGCAATTATACTTCCCTGGAGCTGCAGAAGCTGGTAGTTTGCACAGGCAGCTCTTTGAGACTGGGTTACAATTTTACATGCAGATTTAACATCTTTCCTGATGAATGAGGAGAAGATATGGGGAAATTCTTTAGAAAATATGCACCTATCATTGTTTTTGTTGTTGCTGTTCTTAAAGCCTGAGAAAATGACTGGTTTTAAGTGTTCTGTGAGGTTTGCTGAAGAGTGTGAATTTTTTGAAACAGTTAAGGCATTGTCACTTCCCAGTGAGCTCCCAAAGGCACAATTGCTCTCTTACTTCTTTGCATCATTTGCTTACACCTAATTGGTTTCTACTGTGATATGGATAATGCAAACGGAGCCTTCACACAATGTCAAAACAAATTTCTGTATCTAAATATACACTGAGTTGTGGCTTTTACTCTGATGCAGGCAGGAGGAAGTTGCGCAGACAGAGGACTTGTTCACAAGTCTTTTGAGGCTTTTTATTTTTGTTTAGAGAAACATCCAGCCCCATCCCTCAGCAGACAGCAATGCTGAGTCACACACTTATTGCTGCATATCAGCCTGGTGCTTGGTTAAAGAAATGGCCAGTCCTTCCTCCTTATTCCTTTTATAGGGCATCAATGGCAAAACAAAACTTCTTTTCCATGCAAGGACAGGATCTTCTTTTGTTCTACATTTTCCTGTATCTGCTACATTTTTTCCCCCAAACAGTAGGGAAGGGTTAGTTTTGCACAATTTCTTCCCCAAAACAGCGTTCAGTAATGTGGGCAGATACTGCTCTGATGGAAATCCAGACAGATCAAGGCTTACAGGGTTTAGTCCTATGTGTGGGTTTTAAATCAGCAGATGAAGTTGTGGACTCACATATTCTATTATTTTGCACCCTAAACAGGATGGTGCCACAGAATCATGAACTGCAATCAGACCTTGGGATTAATAAATTGATATTGGATTTTATATCAAGCTAGAGTTCTGATAAACACAAGTGTGCTTTGATTTAGGGATAGACTTTGCTATTAAATGTCACTCTTTAACAGAACTTACATATGACAATCCAGCTTTCAAATTTTCTTCTTTGTAACCAATTTTTGAAACAGGCCTCAGCTCCCTTTTAAATTTTGAAGAATAAACAAAGATAAAAATTTTTCTTCAGCATTACAAAACAGTAGGGGTTAATTTTTTTTCTCAGTTTTTAAGGTGTTTTGCTGAAATAGCAGTTGAAGTTGTGTTGCATTTTTCTCAGCTTGCAGAGTAAAATCTGTCCCCAGGAGTTTAGAACATGCCTATTTCTTTGAAACTGCTAAAACTGCAAGTGTGGATTTGGTGGTTTTGTGTGTCTTTTTGCTTTTTTCTCATTTTGGTTTTGGGGGGAGAGTGAGATGGGGCAGGTTCTTGGTGTGGGATTTTTTAATTTTTTTTTTAAGTTTTGGGTTGGGGTTTTTGTTTGTTTGTTTTTGTTGTTGTTTTTGGGGTTCCCTTTGGATTTTTTAAGAGACCAGGGAAGAAGATAGGAGAATAAAAGAATGGATTAATCTAGAGTGTCCCATAGAAAATATGCACTGGCCAAATCTGTTTACTGTTTATTTAAACGGTTTCAATAGATGGCAACCCTCCCCTTAATCAACAATAATACATTCTTTTAGGAGTCTGCCAACCCCTCATCTTGGCCAGTGCATTTCACTTGGAGCTTGAATTAGGAATCTCTTTTTCAAAATGCCTGCAATAACAACCTTCTCTCCTGCTGCTTTGCTGAGCATGGAGCAGTCACTGTCCAACCTCTCTTCAACCCGAGTGGGTCAGGACATTCATTAACCCTTCAGCTTAACCCTCAGGGTGGCACTCTGCTCAGCATGCACTGAGATAGAGTGTGCTCTCCCAAAAGATAAAGCTCTGCGAAACTTCACAGGGAGCAGTTGTCACACACTTGGTACAGAACTTAATTTTAGCCCTTTTCTTAATCTGACTGCCCCCATTGTTTTGATGGACAAGCTTACCACAAGCTGCTGCTCCACAAGAAATGTATTTTGTTAATTTATATTGTTGGCCATAATATTTTCTGTCCCTAGTTAACTCTCCATATCACTCAGATTTAGTACTTTAGAAATGCCAAGAATGATCCAGAAAGCTAAGGAAGAATATTTTTTTCCTCAAAAAAACCTAAGGAATCTAAACTTGAATGCTATGTTAATCTTAGATATTGGACAGCATTTAGAGCAGAAGTCTGGATATGTTTACCACCAGTGTATGACAAATTTATTTTCAGACCATTTTCAAATACACTCTAAACTCATTTGGTTTTGTTAATTTTTCTAAGGTAGTAGAGGATATTCTGGAATTTCTGCTGTAAGTTTTACTACTTAGAGACAGTCAACCCCATCCAGAGATGAAGTCATTGGGATATAAAGGTGTATCAGTCTGCCATGATGTCTGAAAATTCCACTAATGAATGAGGACTGCTGCTACTAAATGTAGGTGCCAACAGGATCAATTTTACCTCCATGATTTTGATGTACCACAGGAAGGAATCTTTTTCCAAATAAGAGATTTTCTCTCCTTTTAGCCCTCACTGAACATACAGAAAATTATTTGTCCAGCAACAGAATTATCCAGCAAGAATTTTTATACTTTTTCAGGTTGTAAAACTCCTCAGATATTGTAAACAACATATCAAGATACAAAAAAATTCCTGGAACCTTTATCTGAAAAAAAGCTAGCCTTCATATATGTTTAACAGTCTAATTTCTTAAAATTTTCTGATAAATAGCAGATTTTTTGCTGGTATAAAAATTACTTTCTCTTTAAAATTTCTGATCTATTTTGTTGCCAAGAGCTTGGTAGCTGGGATTTAGCAAATGATTTCTTTCCTGATATTCCTCCCCTTGGAAGAGTAAAAAACCCTTAACTCACCACAAAGCTAATAGTTGTGAAGTCTCTGTAACATTTAAGGTGATCAGGCACTACCATTTTTTTTACAAGACTTCACTGACTTTGATTAGCAAAGCCTAACAAGCAGAATCAATACATTAAGGGGTAAAACTACAAACACTCAGGCATCATGCAGCATTAGGGAAACTTCAGGCAAACAAGCATGAGTGGTATTCAAATTTCCATTAGTCACTTAGAGTGGAAAATCTGACGTTATTGTCAATTAGTGGGACGGGATATTCAGCTTATTTAACTAAGAAACCACAGTGCAGCATGAGGCTCCTTAGTTCAAACAAATATCTCATTACAAAAGTACTTTGACATTTCTTGTGTTTATTTAAAATCAGTCATCATTCAGGTACTTAAAAGCCATAAAACTGAAATCATGCAGACCTTACCAAAAGTAGGTCCTACCCTTCCTTTTCAAGTTTCATAACTTTTGGTGAGTTTGTACACTACTGAAGGTTAATGATGAGCTAATATCTGTTTAAGATGTCTATTTAAAAAATACAAAAGGCACTGAGCATCTCCCTGTTGCTGCAGCACACAAGATTTCTTTCTTTCTTGTGCTCAGATTAGTGGTTTGATGCTTCCCGAGCTGTGAGTCGGAATAGCTGCTTCTGCCTTTCTGCACTGTGGTTACGCTGCCAGCACTCAGGAAACTTGTGTCAGCATGTGCCTTATGCAAGCAGGGCTCAAAGGCCAGTGTATTTTGAATTGCAGCAACGTTTTTGTTTGACTTTTTTTTTAAAGAGTTTCTTCAGAATTTTGTCAGGTTATGGTCACTGCTTTATGCCTACAAATGGATTGTACAGAGGAGCATAGGAGGAAGAAAGTGCTGGCCAGAAAATGTGATTGTAGCTTTTTCTGTCCCTATGCTTTGCAGTAATGGTGACCAATGGTGACTCAAGATTAAACAACTCTAGTTTCAAAGAGCTGTTAAGCCCTGATTCATCAGAACTCTAAGTTCCACTGTCTATAACAACGTGCTACAACTTTTCTTGATTAGGGTTTTGTTACTTGTTACTTCTATTGTTACTCTAAAGACCCTATTCAGGCTCCACGTAGAGTCAAGTTAGTATTATTCTTGGGAAAATGATGGGTAGAGCATAGGTGCTCTGCCAGATGCGCTGTGTCCTGATTTGAGCTCTTTTCTTGTTGGCTCTGCTGATGGACAGATATTAGTCCAGACAGGAGGACTATGTTTCATTAAGAAGCCAAATGTGTTCAGTTTGCAGTTAAGGGATCAAGCTGAGGAACGATCCGGTCTTGTGGAACTGTATCCAGAAGGGTGACTAGGGTTGTTGGAGTTTGCTGGGCCTGAGCCCATCTGATGGGCAGAAGCTGACCCTTCACCAGGAGGAGGCACAAGTGTATTACTGGACACTGGACATAAATGAGAGGCAAAAAAATTCCTTAGAATGCCTGGAGTTTAGCAGTGGCTGCTCTCCCCCAGCCCCAAGAAGGAATCTCCCCTGAGAGAAATGTGCTGGTGCTTTTTGAGTGAACTGGTCTCTCCTCTCTGCACTCAGAAGTGGTGAAGAGGAGACTTTTAATCAGCCAAATTCCCACCCAGGTATTTTGGCATGGCTCACATCACCTCCTAGATTTACAGGCCTCTCCTTAAGTTCTTTATAAATCACATGAGCCCCGTTCCTGCTATGCACAACCTGGAGTTTGGTTTTAGAGTAGTTAACTTGACAGATATCCATCCTCAAGGAATCATGCAAAACTAACCATGTCTTGTGCACAAATGGCTTGCTTTTATCAAAAGTTTTCAATGTAACTGAAGAAGAAATTATGAACTTCTATCACAAAAAAATCAAAACAAAACAAAAAAAAAGAAAACAACCAACCAACCAAACAAACAAACAAAAACAAACAAACAAACAAAAACCAACAACAACAACAACAAAAAGAAAACCCAAAAACCAAAGGGTCCAATTTTCTGCCAACCTGTTCTACCTTCATTTGGATTTGAAAAAGAGCACCTGGAATCCTGGAAAGGATCTTGTGAGGTTGAGAGATCCAGAGCAAGCCAACACCATGCCTGGTTGGATGAGCCCTAGGAGTCCAGAGCAGATATATATCTCTGAGCAGATGCCCTCACACCTTGGAGGTATGAGGGCAAAAATAGCCAATTATGTCAGGTTTTTGCCACCAAATTCCTCCCTTCAAAAGCATATGATGATGATGATTGTCTAATATTTTACAAGGAGCAAGGCCAAATGAAACTCACTTCTCTTAATTCTGAAATTTTCTCAAGCATATTCCGGAAAAAGATATTTTAATATAAATTGTTTAAAGTAGCAAAAAGAGACAATATGTTGTGATTCTATTGATATTTTTGGCAAAAAAACCCAACTGGGTGAAAATTTTTTATTGTTTTGGTAGTTGGATTTCTTGTTTGCTTGTTTTTCACATTAGCCAATGACTCAACGTAACTACAATAGAAAGATATTGGCCAATGATGTCTTCATATTACACCTGAATGCAGAACAGAGTTAATCACCCATCTTCAGCAGTAGGGTGTGCCAATTATCTGCCAAACAGCTTGCACAGTTCAATGACTCCAAGTAATTTTGCTGACATTCTGAAAATAGGTGTTTATGCAACAGCCCTTCAAACATAAATAAAATCAAGGTATATAATGAAATAACATTCTGTGCTTCAAAGGAGGTGATTTTTTGTTCTTTCCCTTCTTTTAAAGATCACATGATAACCAGATCATTTAAGAGTGAAGTAAGTTCTGAGTGCAGCTGGTTTCTGACCCCAGACTGGCTTTTTCCTCAACTTCTATCAAGGTTTGTAAGATCTGTTTAATCAATTTGAAGATACCCTGATCTCTCCTTCAAGAAGACCCCTGTAATATTTACTGTGCATTTCTCCTTCCTCCTTTATCTCCTCTTCCTCCTAAGACACTCCTGCAAGCACCTGGCTTAATTTTACTACAGTTGGAGCAGGTTTGGCCATTCAGCATCGTTTGAGAACACTGAATTCCTAATTACTAGGCACTGGTATTATATGGAGAGCTGTTTTCCTTCTCAGCCAAACCATTTTTCTCAGTCTTGCAGAAATTCAGTTTCTTATTGATGTGGAAGATTTGAGTTGGCAGTGCTGGAAAACTCAAATGTGATGTGAGAGCTGGGCTGGAAAACAATTATTATAGTGGAGACGTAGTGAACAGAGGTAAAAATTACTTGAAGAATTGTAGATTTATTTCCTTTGGTTGTCTCAAAATATTCTGGAGGAACCAAGTCCTCCCTCCTTTGAAAGATTGTATATTCACTTCCAACTGGTTCCAGTGACATTAATTTTGTCTTAAAGGAATTTCCCAGGTCTGTCCATATGACATGAAAATCCTGTGCTTTTCCACTGAATTCTTGATTAAATCGTTGCAGACATTGCTTAAAGAGGAATGTTGAATGTGATGAGACTTGGTAGAGGCTGGGAGCAGCTGTTATATCTGTTTGTAAATGTTATCAAGGTGTAACGGCGGCCAGAGATTTCTCTCCTGTAAGAAGTGAACGTCCTATTTTCATTTCATTCGTATTCTTTCCCATGAGTTTTCCAACATAGAGTCTGAACAGCAAGAAAAACTTGCAGAGTTTCCTGATAAATCTTACTTCTTGGGGAAGTCTGAGGGGTTGGTTTATTATCTTTTTTTTTTCTTCCAGAGATTCTAAAAAGAGAAGATTGTAGGATTGGGCGTGTTATTCTTATGATATTAATCTATTTACAGATTAATATGTGGCACAGCCACAACACTTGTGCTGATTTTTCATGCCACCTATTAGCCAGTTGATTGTGGCTGCACTTGCACAGCAAGCTGCAGCAATGTGTGCAAGGCCCTCGGCAGCAGACAAGTGCTGGAGGAAAGAATCCAACCTGAAATGAGGAAAATGGCCATATTCAGTGTGGCCCAAGTGAAGTTGGAAGATCATGACAGCACTCCTTGTGAACTCCAGAGGGGTGGTCTTGATTTGTATGTTATTTGCGGCTACTTCTGAAAATATATGGAGGATGAACAAAATACTGGTGGGGAGAAATAAAAGTAATAATAGAAATTAAAAAATAATAATAATAAAATAATAATAAAAAGAAAAGCTTGCTGTCTATCATACTTGACAGAGGGAGAAAAGGTTGAGATGGCAAATTGTCTCTCTAGCTTACTAGAAAGTTCTGAAGAAATGCTTGGCAATCGCAGCAGACTTTACAAATATCTTGAAGAAAACAAAGAACTGAGAAATGGCCAACAAAGGTATGTCAAGAACAAATCATGCCTAAACAATCAAATAGAAATTTTGAAAATATGAAAGACTCTCTCAACAGGTAGAAACAGCAGATTTTATGCATTCTGGCTTTACCTTAAAATTATTGTGCTGTTTCACCCAACAATTTCTGGTGAGGAAGCATGTTGAGCTGTATGTGCTGAAGGCTCAGTGCAATACTGGCTGGAAAACTTTTTCCAGAATTCAGCAGCTTAAAGTCAGGGAATATGACCTCTGTGTGGCACTCAGGAACAGTTAATAATAGTGATGGGATGATGAAATAAGAGCATGGTCATTAAATTCAGAGATAATATTTGACTGGAAAAGAATAAGAACTTATAGACAGGCTCAACTTTACAATTGGCCTCGACAAGCTGGTGAATACAAGTCAACAAGGACAAGTGCAGAGCATTGCACCTCAGTTGGGAAAAATCTTTTCAAATGGAGAGCAGACCTCAAGAAGTATTCAGATTATTGAATATTAGAATTCTAAAGGACAAGATGATAAAAAGCCAAGTCAGCAACATTTTGGTAGAAAGGGACCTAGGAATTATTGTGGTCCATGGATTGTATGAGATGGTGGTAGTGTTCATATGAGAAAGTAAGCTTTCCTATTGGAGATTGAGAAGATGAGCTGTGTGAATAAGGTGAAATAGCCTTTCTTTGTCATTCAGTACTACCTGGTTAACATGGCAGTACTGTATTTTAGACAATAGTAATGATAGAAATGGTCAAATGTATAGGACAAAAGGTTTCCAAGGTGAAGATAAAAATTGTTTAGGGATTTGTCTAACAGGGGCAAATAAGCCTTTTAACACACAAAAAAAGTTGCAAAAGCTAGTCAGTCTGTTCTAACAAACAGACAAGAAACACACCAGAAAGCATGGAGTTTACATTGCAAAAAGAGAACTTTAATTATTAGCTAAGGGATAAGGAAGTTCTGTGCAGAAAAGGTGTGGAGCACTGGTGTCATGTTGTAGTTCTGAGAAACAGGTTAAGCAAAAGTTCTTCAGGAATGACAGGTGTGATTGAAGCTGCCTTAGTCTGAAGGGTGGAAAATAGTCCTCACCAGGTTTCCTCTCATCTTCTGTTCTCTGATATTGACCAGTCATCAAGAGGACTTTAACCAGATGTCCAAACTAAATTGAAAGCCTCAGTCTAGCTCAATGTAGACTAGTGGGGGAGCAGATGGGAGATGTCTGTAAAATGAACCTAGATTTTAGGTAGAAATGTCCTATTTTAAAACTTTTCTGCTCTGCTCTCATGTAAAATTGGCATTTTATCTCTTTTTGTGATTTTGAGGCTGACCACAGATACCCAAGCAGGGGTATGTAGCTGGTAGTCAAACTCAGCTGGACACTTTGAATAAAAGTGCATAGTAGATAGAAAGATCATGATCTTGGTTGCAAAAGTACACGCAACTGTTGTACTAAGCATTGACAGATTGACAAGGCCAGCCCTTTTGTGTAATGGTTGTCCCTTTTAAAAATAACATGCTTTCATTTAGCAGTAAGTGAAGAAAAAATAGGCCTTAATTTATCACAGAATTGTTTACTTTAGATCAGTCATCCATGTGCAGATGATTTAACTCTTGATTCAAGTGTTCAGTACCTTGGTGGCAAGGCCTTTTTCAATTTTCAAATTGTATCTCTTTGTCTTTCACAACACAAACAATGGAAATGGAAAATTGCTCAAGCTGTAATTATGAACATCATTATTTTCTCTGCTTTATTCATCTCCCTAATAATTCTGAGCATTTTCTCTGTCTAAGATGAATAGATAAATGTGGGCTACTTTCACTGGAAAGAAATAGGACTTTATTCCTTATGTCAGTATAAATTTTTCTCAAGATAATTCTTGCACAGCAGACTAATATGCAGCTGATCAAATTTTTTTCATGCATATATGAAGGCAAAAATGCTACAGAAATTAAAATAAAAATAATCTACCATAGAGAATGCAAGAAATATCAGTGCAAAAGCTGATACTTAAGGGTGCTGCTTCCCTTCAGTTTTATCCTCACTGCACAAAAAAACCCCTGGGAAATTAACATTCATGCTTCTTATTGGCAGGAGAAGTGCTCTGCATTTGCTTTCCTAAAAAATTAAGGGTCAGTCTGAGAATGACTGTTATTTTCTGAAATGCACTTAATGCAAAAATCTTGGCAAATAAAAAATCACTAGTAGAAAATCCAGGTTAAAAAAAGACCAAACAGTCCTTCTTGTGTCTATGTGCTTACAACAATAAACTAAAATCCATTTATGTGAGCTGGCCTAAACTACCAAAGATCTAAACAACTCAAGAAAACCACTAGTAAAGGTGCATCTTATGAGGCTGATTTCCAGAGTTAGATGCATCTACATAAAATCTTTCCTTGCATAAGAAACTAACTTTTATCTTCATAGAATATGGACTATTTTGAAATATTTATTTTGCTATGTAGCACTTTTTTTAAGAGTTGCACAAGTGCCTTTCAGGTTTTAATGCCATGATATCAAGACAGCTGACAAATTGCATTGGATTTATGAGCACTCTGTTATTACATTCTAATACTGCATTATTAATATATTTTCATGTAATTACAGTCCATAAAATATAATTGAGATTGTTAGAAAAAAACTTAAATTTGCTTCAAAATGCTTCTACAAATCTCTAGCACCTACAGTGACCACTTGATATTGATGCACTATATTCTGAGAGAGAAGTGAAACCCATCTAAGTTTGCCAAATAGTGTTATTTGGAAAGAGCAGAATTGCTATTTTTTTCTGCTTTCCTTCATCAGAAAATGCTGAAAATATCTGTAAAGAAAGTTTTGTAGTTTTACAACTAAATACACTGGCATATATTTCCTGACTTGTGCAAAATTGGGAAGTACTGTGATGAAGTTATTTTCCTCAGTCCTACACATCAATCTGATTTACCACCATCACTCTATTTAAAAAAAAAATATTACTTTAAGAATGAGATTGTATGTACAAAATGATCATGTTTTAGAGAAAGTGTAGTATTGTTTGTTTTCTATTGTGCTTCTTCATATGTCAGCTTTTTTAACTATACTTGCTATCATTCTTACAGAAGCACCGATAACAAAGTTTTTAAGATTTCATTATGTCATATCACTTTATTTCAGGAATGGATGATTTTTCAACTTAAAGCACAATGAAATTGTGATTACAATGGAGTACTATACCAAAAAAATACATGTTCATAGTGCTGCAATCTAGGATTTTCACTGATTTAATGACATCAGTTTTTCTGCTGACTTAATCTTGTCAGCACAAAACAGTTTGTATGCACAAATGTCCAGTGTAAGGGCAGCTGTCTTTCTTTCCCTAATGTACCTGTAGATGTCTGGATTATAAATGCATAATCTTTCTTGCCCCTCAACTCAGCTTTTAAATCCAATGGCATTCAAGTTTTATAGGTTAATCATCCATTTTGTGAGCAAATGTTCTGTTACCAACTTAAAATTTGCTTTTCATTAGTAGGTATGCATGATTTTTTTGCTTGTTTGAAGATTACTAGAGCTGTGGACATCCTTTTCCTCTGTCATTCCACTGTGTCACAAATAAATGTGTCAGTGCTACAGCACCCACTGAGTTTCATCAGAAGAGAGGAATGGTCCATCCCATCTGCAAGGAGAGCTGCTGTTTCTGTGCACCCTTGAAAAAAGATTAGTTCATTCTGTGAAATCAAAATGTGTTGAGAGACTGTTCCCAGACAAACAGCTGCTGTGTTAGATTTTCATTATCAAGGGATTGATGAGATTTACTCTGGGCTGCTTTTTTTTCCATTGTGCCCTGGAGATAAGAATTCTTGTCTTTCTGCTAGTTATATTTTAACCTACCTGTTGGTGTCCTTATCTGAGAAGCTAAACACAGCAGACTTTGTGGGAAAGACTAAACACTTGCAGTGCTACTGCTTCTAAGACACCTTTCTTTTTGAGCCCCCAGTCCACTGATAACTATAATTTAATGCATATAGTTGCCTTATACAATATAGAGAAATTAATAAAAAGATGTTTTGAGTGCTTTACTGACTTAATGTGGACTCTTTCTGGATTCATATAGGCACAGTGGACCTCAGCAGTTAGTAAACCAGAGCCATAATCCTGGCTGTCGCTGTGTTAGCTGGTGCTGAAAAACTATTTTTAGACCCTTGGCAATTTAGGTAATTGGAGTTTTTGCCTCTTTTTGCTAATGAACTCTCTATTTTATAACTCAGCTGGCCATCAGCTTGGTGCAAGGGACAGGGAGTGCAGGGGACTCCACAGAGCACTCTGGGGGAGTCAAACACTGCTACAGGTTAAGGACTTCATTGGGCATCCAAACCAAAAATCTCTGGTGGTGGAGGGCTCATTAAGCAGCGCTGAAAGAGTTGGAACAGTCAATCATGTTTACTTGCAAGGTTGAAAATAGATTAGTGTTACTAATTATCTCTGTAAAGTGTCTTACAAAGACCCTCAGTGCTGCTAACTCAGGGATTACGTGAGCATCTAGAGAGAGCCATTCCTATCTCTAACAGTGAATGTCATTATTTGGCCAAAACACAACCTCTGAGAGACAGCTGGATTCTCACCAAGTCCAATATTTCCACAGAGCCAAAACATCAATTCATTCAAATTCCCAGCTCAGATGGTAGGGAGGTTTAAAAGACCAGGTAGGGCTCAAATGCTTGTCGCCTAAATCCAGAACCTATTGTTCCACTCTACAGCTGGGCCAAGGAGCATGAACCAACAAGCACCTAACAAGGTAAGGCTAGAAAATATGAAATTTTTAAGGACATTTGCTAAGTGCATCAACTACCAGACTGTTGCAATAGTGCATGGAGTAATAGTTTAAATCCAAAGGGTAAATTTAGATTAGATATATGAAAGGAGTTGTTTTACAATGCTGGTGGTGAAACACTTGAATAGGTGGCCCAGAGAAGTGGTGGATGCCCTGTCATTGGAAACATTCAAGATCAGGTTGAATGGGGCTCTGACCAGATTGATGTCCTTGAAGATGTCCCTGCTCATTGCAGGGAGGTTGGATTAGATGGCCTTTAAGGGTCCCTTTCAACCCAAACTATTCTGTGATTTTGTGATATGCCATGTACACCCCCAGTTCCCTCATTTGCACAGCCTTTAACTACCGCAGTAGCCCTTCACATTCCTAATCTCACTGAATTCTTTTGTGCCTTCTTCACAAACAAAAAATATTTGAGCAGAATAAAACATTGGGTCATAAATGTTCCTTCAGAAACCTGAAATGGTTTTGTAATCTAGTGGCATGGTTAGCTTCCCTCTTGAAAACTTCAATAATTCACCTAACATGAAGGAAAGTACACTAATATAATGATACATGATGTATTATCTTTGATATAATACTTCCTTTAGCAGTTTATATCCAAATCAGTAATTTTTTAGCATGATATTTGGGTTTTGTGAAATGCATGAAGACAAAGCTCACATTTCTTAGAATCTCCTTGTGGTTGTTAGTAGAAGTAGTAATTAAAATTTCGTAGTATGTTGACCTATCCTCTTCCCAAAAAAATCACTGAGACCAATTTCCTAAATCAACATTCAGAGGCCTTAATATTCTATAGAGACATGGAGAGAAATTTAAAAATTCAAGTTGACATAATATTTTTTTTCAACAATCTGAGATGCAATTTTAATAAGATGCATTCTTAATGGAGTTTTTACTGTGTTCCAGGCAAACAGGTTTTAGAATAGTCTCATTATACAACTTCAGCTTCAATGTAACAGCCAAAAATACAAACTAAGATAAGTAAGCTGTCTCTTGTGAAACAAAGTCAAAACTGTTATGGTGTTGGCTTGTAGGGTCTGTTTTCACTGAAAAAAGAGGCAAAATAAGGTTTTCAAAACCAAAACATACCCAAAGAATTAAACACAAATATTATTCTCACTGGAAAAGGTAGAGGGTTTTCAAAGCAGACCTTCACACTTCCTTAAACCTTTAATTACAATATTGATGTGGTAAGTCAGGGAGTGCTAGACATAAATCCAGAAATGACCATGTTAATAATGGTAAGTTTAGTTAGTGCTGAGTAAGTGTGCAAATATGATTTACCAATCAGTCTATTTGTCAATAATAAGCATGAATCAGATGCATTCCTCTAAAGTGTAAATTTGCTTAAGTATAAACTTATTGAAGTATAAAATAAGTTTTTGACAGAAAATACAAGTGCCATGGTAACCTGGATTCAAAAACTCACCACTTTTAAAATGAAAATGTGGAAGGGAATGCATAAATCTAGGTGTAGTAAGGCTTTTTCTTTGAGCTCTGTTATTTCTCTCTTTTTATTAGTATACTTCTAATAAACATGTTCTGCTACCTGAAAAAAGTTTACAATGTTTGCTCAAGTTCTACGACATTTAGAAAAAGAAAGAACCTTACCTGGCAAGCTGAGTTCTGGGTGGGCAGAAATGTCACAGTGATTTTGTGCTTTTCGATGTGGGATGTAGATCATGGATTTGGTAATTCAGTTTCATTCTTCTGTATTTTTAATTTCTGTAAATCTTGGGAAGAAAGTGGAAAGGAGCAATTCTACATCCTATAGAGGGATATAATTTGAAGAAAGCCATGTCATGACATAACTATGTTGCAAGACCATTTTTTACACTAGTAGTGCCAAAATACTGCTACTGTATAAAGAACTTTTGAATCAGAAAGTCAAAGGTAAAATGTCTAATTTAAAGAGCAGAAATTAAATTGCAAATTATGTAGATTCATCACACATTGTAAACTGGTGTGTTTCTTAGCTGAAACTGTGAAAACTTAAAACAACTTTGTAAATGTTGCAAATACTAAGTTTCCTATCTTAAAATAAAATATACAGCTCCTTAGATGAAAGTATTTTAATTCAAAATTGTTGGAAAACAATAACAAAATTCTAACTTTTACACAAAATTTTGAAATTTTGGGTCAATACTGAGATGCATGCACTCGATCAGCAGAGCAGACCTTGATTTTAACTATTTTTTGTGCTTTTATTGTCCTTTTAGCCGCTTCAGTGCAGCTCACTGCAGAGGGGTGATAGGCATCTCTCTTCTGCACAAGCATCCTGGATGACACAGTGAAAACACTTGCAGTTTGCCCAGCAAGTGGAGATGGACGCTTGCCTCTGCCGCAGCTTTGGGATGGTAAATCTCCTCTGCGCTGCGCCCGCCCCTGAGCAGCGCCACTCTGGGCTTCACCATGCACGGAGTGGGGAGAGCTAACGGAGCAGTGGCTGTGTGCTTTGCTCATTGCTTTTCCTTAGAGAAAAGGTGATTTGTGCACGCTGCACAGGCCTGCCTCCTGCCCTCTCCTGGGCCGGTGCATGGCAGGCAGGCTGCTAGAACCGTCCTGTAAGGAGGAGAGAGCAGGAGGACAACTCCTTGTCTGAGCAACTTGAGGCAATACCAGGAGCCTTGTGCAACTGCTGCCTTGTTTCTACATTTTCCATTAGTTACCAGATTCATCTGTAGGTTTTTTCTTTTTCCTTTGTGTAGCTATTATGTAACAAGGGTCGTGTGAGCACAAAAAATCCCCAATAATAAAACATGTAGTTTCCCAGTATGTCGTTTCCCAGTAATGATGACTTCTGGCAGTGAGCTTCATATGTCCTAATCTAAAACCAAGGCAGCACAGGAAGAGAAAGTGACTCAGCCTTAGAGTCTCAGAAAGCAAATTATCTAACCAATCTAATCTGGTCTTTATGTGCTTGAATGAGGTGTTGTTTTGCTGGGCTTGGATTATTTTCACATGGGGATACGTATTAGGAAGAATGGAAGCACCTTGTGAAACTGATAAAATGTGTTGCTAAATGCTCTTTGGCTGAAAGATTTTAGAGGTATTTTTTGTTTCACCCAGCCAGCAACCAAGACCCATGCAGTCACTAGCTCACTTATCCACAAGTGAAATCACAGAGAGAATTGGAGGGATAAATGCCAAAAATCTCATGGGCTGAGATAAAAGCAGTTTAATAGGGAAATCAAAAGCTGCATACACAAGCAAGGCAAAACAAGGATTTGATTCACCACTTCCAATGGGCAGGCAGGTGTTCAAACATCTCCAGGAGAGCAGGACCCCACCACATAAATAGACACTTGGGAGAACAAGCACTATCACTCAAAATGTCACCCTCTTCCTCCTCCTTCCCTGACTTTATATAGTGAGCCTGGTGCCACATGATGTGGAATATCCTTCTGGTCACTTGGGGTCACCTGTCCCAGCCATGTCTCCTCCAACCCCTCCCAAGAATCCCACACTTCCATGTGGCAATATGAATAGCAGGGAAGGCCTTGGCTCTGTGTAAGCCCTGCTCAGCAATAACAGAAACACCTCTATATTATCAACCCTGTGTTCAGCACAAATCCAAAACAGGTGTATGGCATTCCATACAAAGACACTGTGAAGAAAATGATACCAGCAGAAAGCAATACAGGTATGTATGTGCTTCCCTCAAAGAAATTACAGTACTTCAAAGCTTTCTTTTCTCCTAAATTAGTTTATCAGTACTTTTTTCGTGACTTGGGAAAGAAGAGGAATGAGATTTTTATCAGGAAGGAAATCTAGGGTGCTGTTTACCCAATGTCTGAGTCAGTGCAAGTCAGCTGCTGGGGGAAGTCCCTTACACCTAGTACAGTTCTGTTTTTCCTGAGCCTATAAATGTCCCATCTGTCCAGCAGTTCTCCTGCTATGTGGAAAAGGCCACTGCCATTTCCGGTGGTTTCATGGCCTCTTCCTAACTGAAGTAGCTCAAACCTCATGTTCACCCAAGCACCCATCCCTCAGGTGTGGCCTTGTGCTGGGAAGCAGGATGCTGCACTCATGCAGCTCTGTGGAGTGCATCCCTCATTGCTTTACTCTGTATGTGTGCTGCCTTCCTCCTTTGCCTTCCGCCTGCAAACATGCACCACAAAATGTATGTCTCCCCTGCAGGTGAAACTCTCTCTGCACTTCATCCGTCTGGATTTCCATGAGGCTGGGAGAACTAAAATGCATTCCAGTTTCTAACAGTTGCTTCATCTTGAGTGTCAGCCTCTTCTCCCTGGTAACAAGCAATAGGATGAGAGAAAACAGCCTCAAGTTGCTCCAGGGAAGGTTTAGATTGAATATTAGGAAATATTTGTTCACCAGTAGGGTTGCCAAGTCCTGGAACAGAGTGTACAGGGAAGTAATGGAGTCACCACCCTCGGTGGTATTCAAAAGATAGATCTGACACATCCACACAGGGGTATGGTTTAGTGATGGACTTGGTAGGGCTGGGTTAATGGCTGGACTTGATGGGTCTTTTCCAACCTAAATTATTCTATGATGTTGTGATCTGCTGCTGGGGGAGAAATTGCTGGCTATGGTCCTCTTTGAACACCCTTGGAAGCCCTGATGGTTCTTCTTTGCTTGCTCAACTCTTCTGTCCCCTCCTCCTCCTTCATGAGTCCCTCAAATCATACCTCTTCCTGGCAAAGCAGGTGGAGTAAACACAGACAACTTTCCTTTCAGCACTGCAAGAACGACCCCAAAAGAATGTACTCAAACCAGTGTTGTGTTTATATTTTAATTATCCACTGACATGACCTTTGGCTGAGTTGTCCTTCCAGTCATCCCAGGAAGATATTGTCTGTCAGTGTTTTGTACAGCACTTCTGAAAGCACTTTGGAAGACACTGCAGCATTTGCTCCATTTCAGAGATGGAAAAATCACCAAATGAAAAATCAAGGAACTTTTAACTGGTAAAGTAGACATGCAGAGCCAGGGACTGTGGGAAGCGTTATCTGTGCCAGAAATTCAGGCCAGCATTTTTCTGACAACAGCATTTCCCAAGCAGCACCTACAGTTGTTGATTTTTAGCCATTCTTAGGGCAATAACTTCCCAGATTAATTAACTGAACTACTAACAAACGTCTTGTTAAATTCTGTGCAAACAATTTCGAAGTCTTAAAGTAACTTGCTTGGTCAGTTTTCCCTTATTATGTTTAGGGAGACAGAAGAGGTATTTCAGAAAAGAGAACAGGAGAAATATTATCTACTTAGATAACAATCTGAAGTGAATAAATGCAACTCAGTTATTGACTGAAAATGTCTTTTGTTGCTTTGTTCTGCCACTTAGTGTCAACAGCCTGTGCCAAGTGCAGACTTGATTTGCATCACCACCATGGTGATTTTTGTCCCCATGCTAATTTTGCAACATATGACAGCGATAACCTTGTAAATCTTGGACTTACAGGGAGGCAAGGATGAAGTAAACAAGAAGTGAGATTTTTATGGCTATTCTTTCCTGCAATATAGATTTATGGAAATGCTGTCTATCAGGGGGCATTATCTTTAGCCTGTTATCTTTTGTCTGGCATAAATGTGCATTCATTTCAACCCTTTTAAAAAATCTTCAAAGGGAATAACAACACCAATAGTAATACAATAGCAGCAACAATAAATAATATTAATAAAATCACAGATCATGGAGTGGTTTGGGTTGGAAGGGAACTTTTCCTTCATTCATCAACAGGGACACATTTTACCGGACAAGGTTGTTCACAGCTCCCTCTGATCCAGCCTTGATTCTTCCAGGCATGGCACATTCACAACTTCTCTGGAAAATATGAGCCAGGGATTTACTGCCCTCACAGGGAAGTATTTCTTCTAAATATTTAATCTAATCCTCTTCTTTTCTAGCTCAAAGCATTCCTTCTTGTCCTGTCCCTCCACACTCTTGTCAGAAGTCCCTCTCTGGCTCTCCTGCAGCCCCTTCAGGCACTGGCACGAGGTCTAAGGTCTCACCAGAGCCTTCCCTTCCCTGGCTGGACAGCTCCAACTTTCTTAGCCTATCTTCATAGCAGATTTGCTTCAGCCCTCTAATCATCATCATGGCCTCCTCTAGACTCGCTGTGCTTCTTGTTTTGGGAAGCTGTGGTGTGAAAAAAGAACAATAATAATAAACCAACGATAACAATAAGAAAAATAAAATATTAAAATGGAACAACAAAATAGTCAAATAGGGAAATAATAAAACAATGAAACAACAAAATAGCACAATAACAAGGTAATAAAATAGGAAATAATAATGCAATAACATCATTAACTGTGTTGCTTGTGTGTAAATTGGTCTGTGGCTGCCTAGGGTCCCAGTGGTGGGAAGAGGCTTCTGAAGCTGGAGCACTGGTTTTTGGAGGCTGGAGGGGTGGAGGATATTTGCAAGCAATGTTTTTCCCCTGCTCCCAACACTGTGTCAAAAGCAAAGAAACAGGAAAAAATAGAAAAAAAAAACCCCAACAAAAACCCACCTAAAAACCGAAGCAAAAAAGAAAAAAAAAAAAGGAACAAAAAGTATAGCTCTTTTCATCCATTTTGGTTTTAAACACTTTTCTGGAATAATTTAATTCAAACTAAAGGCAAATACTTAGTAAGCAACATAGATTTAAAGTATAGTGTCAATGGTAATGATTTCTTATTTAAATTAAAAACTTGTTGAATTCTTTCCTTTTAATTTCTATAGATTACAAAAACCACCAACACAATTCCTGTTCTTTGGCCCCCTGCCCGTTTACACAAGCCTCCAAATTATGTGCAAAACTTCTGATTATGGATGAAGCATATTCTGACAGGCAAAAAAATCCTTGTTTGCAGTATTAGCTAAATAACCCAAAGCTCTTGGACAAACTTGCAAAAGTTCCTGGCTTTGCCATCAGTTTTGTGTATAATTGTGTTTTCAGGTCTCACAATTCCCTTTCTTGTTTTAAAGCCAGCTGCAGCTCATTATCACTGAATTGGCACCATCAGAGCTCTGGACTTGACTGATGTTACTGGGGGAAACTCACTTCTGTGTCTGGAGGTGAGAACATTTACCCAAATTCAGTTCCTACAGAGTGCAACTGCTGAGTCTGGAAACACTTCGTGAACTTCAGCTCCATGAATTGCAGGAAGTCTTGGATAAAAGCTTGTTAATGGGAGTGTTTCCAACTTTTCATGGGTGAGGCCAGATCTTTAGCTTATCTCTAATTCTCCTTATGGCTTGCATCACCAGGAGGGATGTACTTCAACCTATATAATTGCTTTTCCTATATGTTAATATATATGACAAGATGTGAAATGAAGTGGCACCTGACTCCTTTATCATTTTTATCTAAACAGCCTGAGGTGGGGTTATTTTTTAAGGGAAAGAATTTCTAAAATCAAAATGTAGTTTTAGATTATTAAATTTTGAGGTGTTTGAAGTGAAACAACTGAATTACAAAAGCAGAGGTCAATACCAGAATTGAGGTTCCTTTAAAATAAAAAAAAAAATTACAAACTTTTTTCTTTTTAAGGGGCTTTTGTGTCTGTTAAGGCAATGAAGGAAAATCTCACTTAGTATTTACATTACAACATTTGCTTGGCTGAAAAAATATTAATTGCTTTAGACTGATGGTGGAACATAAAAGAAATTTAAAGTCAAAGCACTCAATTTCTTTCCAATTTGAGAAAGTAATCTCAAATCAATCAATCAATCTCAAATCTCAATCTTTTGATATTTTTAAAGTGTGCTGGAAATGACCATTTGACCATTTTGATTTTTTTTCTATTAAAATATTTCTGTGTTTTAAAAAAAACATGGCAGATGCATTTCATTAAACCCACATTTCTTCAGTGAGTTTTCTCCACAGATGTGTGTTAACCTCTGCAAAGAATTGAATGAATGAATGAATGAATTGAATGAATGAATAATTCTTTAATATTAAAAATCAGTAATTCACAGTTTCTTATTATAATTTATTTGCCTTTTTTCTCTCAGCCCAGATTTTCTGTTATCTCCAACCAGGAGTGAAACCTCCCTGAATGGTCTGATTATCTTTACAGGGTAAGATGACCCCACGTGTCTTTGTCCTTCCAGCTGAAACCTGTTTCCACAGACTTCACTATCCAAATGCATCTTTTGAGACTGTGGGTACCACGCTGGATCTGCACACACAAGAAATAAATCAAGAGTTTCTCAGCAGAAAGGCTGGTGATAGGTTTGACATAAGATTGGTTTTAAGGGGAGAAGAAGAAGAGAAAGAGACACTATTTGAAAGGCCAACAGGGAGGATGACAGAAGCCTGTCTAACCTGATTGTGTCTGGGACAGAAGGCTGCAAGTAGAAGTGGAGTAGTGTGGCAGTAGACAGCCATACAGGCCTAATCCAGAGGGGAACAGGGCTTCATGGCTGACCTTAAGTTGCTATAAACTCAGGCAAGAATGAGTTTCCCACACAAGCAATGTGAGGGAGCTTTTGGTTTATTTTGTTTTATCCTTTCAGTTTCTTAGCATATTAAAAGCCTGGCCAAACTCAGAATAGGGGAGGTATTGAGAAAAGGTCATCTGAAGTTGGAACCACATGGACATGGTCAACTCTGGCTTACTGCTGCAGAATATTTGTGCAGCACCTACAGTGGTGCACAGGAGGAGTAGATAGACTGAGTCCTGCTCCCTTTCCTTCCCTTTGATTCAGAAGCTGGAAACAGGAGAGCATAGCACACTGGTGACCTGGTTTTTGCACTGTCCTTCAGGAACTTGATCGCAGTCCAAAAAGCATTCTTCAGATCACAGGCTGTTGACACAGTACCTCAATATGAACTGTGGAAAGGCTGGCTTCATTCTATATTTACTGCCGCTGGCAGCCGCTAGGAACTGTGCTGTGCTTGAAGCATTTCTAGCATGCTCAAAGCTAGCTCGTAAGCCCCGGAAAATGAATGTTACACAACAAACTGGATCTGATATAACTGGGCTTAGGGTATCACCAGGTGATGCACCTTGCATTGACCTACTGAATATTAGCCATGATGTTGTGGTTCTTGATTTTCAAAACTATTTTTTGTGCTGCGTTTTTTGCTAGTTTAACTCCCTGAGCTGCCTTACTGTAATGCCAGCTGAGTACCAGCAGGATGGAAAACCACAATTCAGATGTTTTCATGCAAAACTGTGTGAGGTTCATTGCTGTCTTTCTAGGCCCCACAGAAATAACAAGGGGCACAAAAAGTACAAGTAAGAGAAACCTGGTACATAGTGGGTAAGAAAATTGTATATTTAAATGTCTTTTGGCAGAGAACAGCACATCCCTTCTATGAAGAAAGAATGGATATAATTTGGTTGAAAGTTTTTATTCTTTAAAAAGGAAATTAAGATTCAGACCTCTGAAAGGAGGAAGAAAAAAGAGCTGACAATTACCAATTCATTTTTCTTTGCTCCCTTCTTTCAATAATTCCAGTAGAGTTACCATTATGCTTACTAAAGAAGCTAAAATTCTGGAAGCATCAGAAAATGAGCTGAAATTCAAAACAAATTCAAACGTGTAAGTTTGCATCTGCGAACAAACCACACAGTTGTACATTCTTTACCAACATACAAATGTGCAAATTTCTTACCATATCTTCATTAGTCGATTTTATGTATAGAAGATGGATAGTAGTTTATCTTCTGTTCTGACTTCCCTTCAGCTGGAAAAAAACCAGCCTCTGACTCATGCTGAAATGTATTTTGTATGGGTTGTGATGGCCTTAACTTCCAGCCTCAGTTTACAAGATATGCTAGGCAAAAGCAAAGGAAAGAAGAACAACAGCCTCAAGTGAATGTGAATGAAGTCATGCATTATGAACTCCTAGACGGGAGAGGGGGACAAGTCTTATTAAAGTTTTTCAGCATGTGTCAAGTAGAAAGTAAAGTCCAGAAAAGAAGCATTCAAACTAAGATTTCTGCAAGTGCTTCAACTATTTTTTTCCCTTTTCTCTAGTAAGCTAATTTGGCAATACTGAAATCTCGGTCTGTTTCAAACCAATAATCCTAATTATGCAAAATCCTTGAGGGTTCCTCTTTTAGTTTCTCTGTCTTGGATACAAAAAGCTAACTTTTATATTTGTTAAGACATTGATTAAATTAAAAGTCTGTGGTGTGACTCTTGCATATAGAGGCAGCAATTCTGCTGCTGCATATTTACTGGCATGGGAAGTCAGCAATCAGAGAGAGTAAATCATCCTCTCACAATGTAAATGAATTAAAAATATTAGAGGTGCTACTCTGCTCTTATGTGATTGTATGCCTGTATTATAAGAGACACATTATCCACTTCCACTATGATACCTTAAGGATACTGTTAAAAATTCACAGCCTCTGAATAAGCAAGAGATCTTTGCAGAAATGGGAACTTGTGCAAATCCCCCCAGAGAAGTTATGAGCAGTGCTGGTGGAACAGCAGTCTCAGGTCAGCAGTAGCCTTCATACAGCAAAACTCATAAAGAAGCTGGTGAGTCAAACTCATTTCCTTGACTAACAGGAATAGGATTTCATAAACACAGCAATCACTTAGTGCTCTCCGAACCAACTGTGAACTGTTTATGCCAGTTTATGCAGCAGAGAAATGGAGGGGAAGGCAGTTTCCAGCAGCTCTTTTGGAAACACTTCTAAAAAGATTTTTTTTCAGATAATATAATAGTGGTTAGATTCTGGGTAATGTGGGAGACATTTTATTGGGACTCATTTAACTTGACACTTAACACAGCCTTATTTCTGACGTACTCTTTGTTGAACTGGTATATTTTTTTCATGTTACTCTATGTGTTATGTCATGGTGGCCTAATGTCCTTATAAAAGTATTTACTTGTGTTTGAAAAAGTCAGTGTAAGATAAACCTAATAAAATGCTCCATCTCAGAAAATTCACTGTCCTTCTAGTGAGGCAGCACAGTCCTTCAAATCCTCTTTATTTCAGTGGAGATTCAGAGAGATCAGATTTGTAAAAGAGGTAAAGACCTCACTAATGCAAACACTTTACCATTTAAATTAAGAACACTGTTTCAAGCATCTATTATATTTTATCAGTCTTTTAAAAATGTTGTGAACCAGATGATCAAATATAAAATGTATTCTGTATTCAGTTACAACTTTATTCCAAAGGTTATATTTTAAATATTTTAATTCACAAAAAGTGGATAATGTCTTCAGCCCAGCTCCTAAATATTCTGGCATTGGTCTCCAGTGCAACTGCAGACCAGCTACACACCATGAATTCACTCCCTGGACCTGTGGTCATATGAGAGGCCTAGGTGATAGTCAGGAATTGCAAAGAATATTCTGCAGTTGCCCACAGTGGAGGATTGATTTAGCACACACACACCCTTCTTCAAATCTCCAGGTGGGGCATGGGCTGCAAAAATTTCCCATGTTGTCCTGCGGCCGTGTTCTTTGTGTCACATCATTTATGGTGTTGACACTGAAAAGGCATCACAATATACTACTGATCTAAGGGTTTGATAAATAAACTGTAAACTGTGAAGGAGAGAATGTGTTTCCTTATCTCTCTGACATTATCATGCTCTTCTTCAAAGAGATTTAGTCTTGCTGGAAGGCCAGGATCCCATGCAAGAGCTTTGTTTGTTTTTCTTTGTTGTTTCTTTCTTGTTTTTCTTTCTTGTTTCTCTGTTTCTTGAAGACTCAGACTGGCATTGCCCTTCTCTCAAGATGTGTTGCTGACCTCCCCACCACCAAGCCTGCGTAGGCAGAGAGAGGTGGTGGGGACACGTCCTGACTCTGGCTCCTCCTGCTATCCACTGCCGGTGAAAAGCAATGGAGAGCTTCCTCCTCCTCCACTTCTGTGAGATGGTGGCAGAACCTGATGGAGCAGGTCTTGAATCATCACAGTACAGTGAAAGCTGTCCACCATCCATAATAAATGCCTCTCACACTTGTCTGCTGTCCCACTCTGCAGGCAGAGCTCATGTCATCAAGATTTTGGAGCATGTGCTAGTCTTTAGATATTAGTGGTTGGTTGGCACTAAGTTTTTTCAGTGAAAATAGACGCCAACTCTCTCCAGCATTGTCAGTGGGGAGCGGAAAGATTTCTTCTGCTAGATGTGTTTTAAAATTTACCAAGATGCATACCAAATGGAAAAAAATATTTTTTTCTCAAAGTGCACCCTGTCATTTTTTAAGAAACCTGAGTAGTATAACTTGTGCACTGGAGGGTTACCTGCTACTATTTCAATGGCAGAAACTCATCCTGCATAGCAAGGGCTGCTTCTTGCATTCCTCTCCTTTTCCCCTCACAGCCTCCTTGCGTGCCACTTGCTTCTTATCCTGAATTCCAGCAACAAATCTCACATTTCTTCCAAAATTTTAATCCACATTTTTCCTTTGTTCAATGGCAAGTCTTTCTCTATGTCTTTCCTTTCTACCACTCCAAGATTTTTACATATTTCTCTGGTTTTGCTGTTTTCCCTTTTACCCTTATGCATCCACTCCTTACCACTCTCACTCATTTCTTTCTTCTTTCCCTCTCTCAGGAGGGAATGCTTTCAGAAGTGTATTAGAAAGTTGGCAGAGTTGAAATGGAATAATTTCATTGGAAAAAAGTCAAAGGCTGCTAAAGTTTGAGGTTTTGATGATCACATTCTAGTAAATCCTCCACCCTTCTGTGTTTCTGTTTTTCCCAATGGTAGCAGTAGAATTTTGCCCTTCTATTTTCCTTGAAACTTCAAAATTGATTGAGAACATGTGACATTCATACACTCTTGTGTAACAGTCAAAAGGAGCAATATCTTAAGGCTGAGGACAAGATCCTGCAAGCTCAGTCAGCAACATCATGAAGCTGACCTGGAGAAGAAAATTTTCTCAGTTGGGAGAAGATCCTGAATACCTGAAAGCATCTTCATCCTTAAGGGTCAGGGGGCTGAGTGGAACAGGACAAAGGGTCCATGGAGAGAAGAAGCTGTCTATGGACACAAAGCTTTGAACATGCAAAAGCTCTGAAAATACAAAACCCTCAAACTCTGAGAAGCTGGAAATCAGATGGTTCCTGACCAGTTGTTCTTGGTTTTATTTTGTTTTGTTTTTTATTTTCCAGTCATGACTATGTGTCTAAGTGAGTGCAAACTGAGGAAGTGAAAGATAACAAAAAATTAATTTGTTGGCAAACTGCTGTGAATTTTCATGCAATATTTTGCTATAGTGCAGTTATTTCACCTGGTAAATTATAATGGCTGCAATTATTTTGGAAATGTATTTGTCAGAGAAACTTGGAGTGGAAACACAATAAAGTTAATATTCTTTTTGATATAAAGTGAATGAATTTGTATGCTGAAGTTGTAGCTTATTGTACCTGGTGTGTGCAACTCTGTGTTGTCATCTAGGACAAATTAGGAAAACATGTAGGATCTTCTGTGAAAACAGAGAGCTAAAACAACGTGCACCACTGCTGAAAATAGACACACAGCAAAAGTTGAACCTTGAAGCCCCATGAGATTTCCTTGACATGAAATAGTAAATGCCAGGGCTGGAGTAATTGACAGGATTATGGGAGGGAGAAAAATTACAAACTCCTACTGACAAAGAAGTGACAATTCATCTCAGAAACAACAGGAGAAACTCTGATTAAACATAAAGAAAAAACTCAAAATTCATTGTAATTTAAGGTCTTTTGCTAGCTGAAGAGGAAATGAGTGACATATAGTACCTTCAAACTAATATAGACATGATTTCTATATATTCCATGAGTAAGAATTTGTAATAATGTTGGAAGTGTAACAGGAAAACTTTGCTGCTAAAGAATACATCCTGCAGTAAATATTGAACTCTATTTCAGGGAACCCAGTCCTTTTAGGTGTTCCACATCTGTTCCATATCCAATTTATGTCAACAGTAATTGAAATCTGTTACCATCTGGGTTTTGGGTGGGCTGCATTGAATGAGTTACCAAGAAAAAAGTAGTTTCTAGCATGAATTAAACATCATTCAAGGTCCTCTGGTGCCTTCTGTGAACTGAGGGGAGAAGACATAGAGCCTTGACTTGTATGGAATTGGAAATTAAGGAACCAAATTTTACAGAAGGAAAAATGTTACTTTCAGTCAGGAGAACGATGGGTTAAGATATAGGGCCTTCTATACAGTGATATTGCTTATTATACAGAAAATTTAAATAACCACCCACATGTCCACAAGTATTTTACTTTGCAAAATCTATTTCTTTTGGTCTGTATGTAATGCAAACTGTACCTCAACCATAATATTTCAAAATTTATAAGAAAGAAATTACTAGACAAACAAAAGAGTGGGAACAGATGTTAACATACTCACTCTAGGGAGGTCAAATGTAAATTCACTGTTGGACACCAAACTCAGTAATTGGACTGCCTAACAAATTAGATTCCCAGTGTGTGCTTTGATATGTACAAGTTCTTTGTTTTCACACAATAGCTTCTTTATCACTAAAATCTCCACATCATGAAACAAGAACATTTCTTGCAATATTCACAGTTTCTATTGAGGAAATAAAACACTCTAATATGAGTCTTTAAGTGAAAATTCCATTCTACAGCCTGTGGCTTGAATGTTACATCTAAATCAAGTACAGACATATCAAGGGGGCTTGTTTTCATAACCCAATGTTGTTTTTGGAGAAGTTAGTGGGATGTTTGTTGCTGGCAATACTAAAGGATGGCTAGAGACCAAAGGAGCAGTTATCAAAGGCTGTATAAACGGGGAAAAGTACCCATGTAGGCCTACAATAGTGACTGAGGGAGACAGAATTTGACTTGGGACTTGCAGAGGCCGTCTCCAAGCTATATTATTCATGTTTCTATGACTATTTATATTTCATTGCCAGAGACTTCTCTTTTGAAGTATCTATTGTGTTAATAATCCCCTTTAAACTGAGTAATCTTAACTTTGTAATTTTTAATTTTTTTTTGAAAGGACCATAGCTTTAAGACTAGGGAATAATGGATGCAGTAGGAAAAAATGCCTACCCAACAGAATTCTCTTTGGTTTCTTGATTGAACTCATAGCTACATAGATCTTAGGCTGAAAAATTTCCTAATGTCTTTTTACCACTATGGGAAAAAAGTAATTTTTTTGAGAATCTGAACAGCCCATAGAGACCAATAAAGACAGCAGGTCTTAGATGAAATAGCTGACAAAATACCTAAATTTTAGGAGGGGCATCATTAAGACAGAACATTCAATGACCGTTCAAATTAATCAGCATAAATATTCATAGATTCTTCATCCTTGAAGAATCACTCTCTTCTGAAAAGTACAGCTTTAATAATATTGTACATCACAGCTTCATGACATCATCACAAAATTTTGGCCTAGGAAGTAGCATGTGTGGATATAGATTATTTTATTTCATGAGAGCTCAGAGGTTTTGTTTAAGTGTTCATTACTGTGGTAATTCCACTTAGGAACCAGCAAAGGAGCTGAGGGTAGGTATTGCAACCATGATGTAGCCATGTAGCCATCCTCTTGGAATGTAGCCATCCTCTTTCAGGGACAAGGAGGGAAATTTCCTTCAACTCTGGGTGCTCTATATCAATTACTACTCAGTCATAGATCCACTGTGTGCTTCACGTATTTTGGCTTCGAAATGAATTACAAAAGGATGACAAACAGGAGAAACCTACTGAAAATATGATTAAAAAATGAAAGTATGATTAAATTGGTACTATGTAGTGCTTAGTGCCTAGCTTTAGATGGGTTAACATACCATCTTTGTTTGTGTATGCACACAGGTTGAGAGCTGGAGAAAGATGATAGCTGCTTTCTTGTTTGCAAGTGCCACCTTGTCTTAGGGCATCAATATGATACTAGTATCCCCTTTGCCTGTTCTGTTTATGCTGGATAATAAATTTTGCCCCTTTGAGACTGGTTGTGAGAGTGATGGGGGGAGAGAAGTTTTCAGACACTGCTCTCACTCATCCACATTCCTGCTCATGGACTGTATTGTCTGCAGCATGGACAGACAGCTGGACAGAGCTCTCCTCTGCTTTTAGTCAGTTTTTAGCTAGCTGAGGAAGTGAACTTCCCTGGGCTGTGGTTTTTCTTTTTCTTGGAACTGTTCAAACCTTCTCTGGACTGAAAATCCAGAAGAGCACCGGGAGGTCGCACCTGTGGCCCACCAGGGCCCAGGACACAGCATTTCCTGCCCAGCTGGGACTGATGAGAGACTGAAGGAGCTAAGCTGCAGCCCACAAAAAGGACTTTCTGAGTTTTTCCATCTCTTCAGAACAGTGAGAGATTTTATTGTGCAAAGTTATTCATTTTTAATGCTTGTGAATACTTGTTAAATAAACAGGGTTTTTCCATTTTTCTCCAAGAAAATACTTACCTGAACCAGTAGGGAGAGGGTCTTGAATTTGCTTTCTGGAGGGACCCTCTTGGAATTTTGTCCCAAATTTGCCTTAAACCAGGACACACCCTCTGTACTCTTTCCTCAGTGTCTTTTGGGTTTATTGCCCTCACCAGGACAGCAGAGGAGTGAGTTTAGAATCAGTGGGCTGTTACTCTTCTGTGGGCTAGAAATTGAAGTACTGGTTTTTTGGGAGTTTGAGTTAATATCTCTACCAATGATAAACACAGGATAAAAGAAAATGGAGAACAGCTGACAGAGGCCCAACAAAATTCTCCACCCTTCAGAGAATATTTCCTTAGGCTTTGTAACTAAGTTCTTGGTAGTGCTAAGTTCGACTTAATACGGATGTAGAAGTACGTAGTATATATTTTTTGAAGTCAAAGCAAACACTGAAGAACAAATTGTGAAATCTCATTTGGCAGAGGGAAGTTTCGTCATTGGCTTTTCTCTCAGCCTCAGGAGGTTTCATAACATCTGAAGATGTTATCATGAGTGTGAGAAAGCTGACATTTTAGAAAGAGTCTAAGAATGGAAAAAATTATTAACTATTAAATATCAAGGATGTGAATGGAGTGCACAAATGATCATAAATGATCACAGGGTGTTTAAGTAATGATCATTAACGGCTTTAAGTATGTATGTTTTATAATGTCTCTTATGTCTTGTAAAAAGACGTCTTCTTTATGGTCCCCATATGCTTCCCATATTTGGGAAAGCCCCAAATGCTCCCACATTTCAGGACATCTGGAGATTCCACTGGCTGGGGTCTTACCTGGTGTCTTTGAAAAGTTACCCACAAGCATAAAACCGAAGATATATACAGATGGCTTAGTGTGTGAAACAGGGATAACTTTCTGAGTATCAGAGGTTCATTTACCATATTGAATTTCATGTGTGTGTAATTCAAAGAGACTTTACCATAGGACTTCATTATTGGCTTTATTCTGACTCTTCCAAGTAGTTTTGTGTCATCAGACGTTACTGTTACACCACAATCAATTCTTTTATCTAAATTGTTTATGAGTACGTTGAACAACAGACATCTTGCTGATAACTCTTTCTTATCATGAAAAAGTTCTTAATTCTCTAGGTGCACATAGCATTTGCCACTGTTTCTGACATAAAACGGAATATTACATAAAACACACTTTTCCAAGGCTTTTATAAATACAGAGACGTATATATGCATGTGTAGTATGCATTTCTTATTATATTTTTATGTAGATATTTGTGTATATATGTCTGTATAGATACATCCAAAATTCTTTTAAAGAAAAGTATTTGCATTTTCTTGATTAACAGAAAATTAATTAATTAATTAATTATACTATGCTGCACTATAAAAGAAAGAGTTGTAATAACATTATTATGAAATCTATACATCTAGAGAATCATCTGCTCATGCTGATATCATATAAAAATGAAGACACTGTTGTTTAATTTGGCTGTGAAAAGAAACACTTCTGGACTACCAGAATATTTTTGCCAATGTTTTATCTTTTGTTGTCTTTAGAAAATGAACACAGCTTGTCAATTAGCTTTGAAGCAGTTCTGACTGAACCCAGGAACTAACAGCTCTTCTCCTGAGACTGTGATATGTTTTAAAAAGGCTGATTAACCGAGGTTACATGCTGTAAAGGTTACATGCTTAATTTTATCTGTAACATGAATTCAAAGGTAAAAAAATCCATAAAGTTTTAATGTGACTGATTTAGAACCTACCACACTTTTATATGAACATGTAGCTTTTCATGTGGGTTTTTTTTTTCCCTCTTTTTTCTTTTACCAGTTGAAATTTTTTTGGGGATGAGGAAAGCAAAAACTTTCCTCTTTTCTGGTACTTCCAGCCTTAAATCTATAAAAAAAATAAGGTATGTCCGCACAACTTAGACCTTCAGCAAACGTGTTGTCATTTGAAAATCCTGGAGATGTCATTTTTTTCTGGCTTTGAGAAATAGTTTTCCATCAATGAGGTGAAAGGATCTGATAATGATAGCTCTTTCAAAATGCTGTGTTTAGGCTGACAGTGCAACTGAAATTACTGTGAGTGGACTAAAGTTGTGTTATTTTTTATATGTCATACAAATAATTTTAATTCTTCACATTGTGTTTTAATTCTCCACATTGAGAGAAAAGTGAATTGAATAACTGAAATGAAACAGAAACCTTCTACATGAGTAACTCATGTAGCCAACACATTTTTCCATTTCTAAAGATGCCTTTTACCAAGGATTCTGTTTTCAATTAAACAAATATCACTTTATCACCATTAATAACCTCATTGACTGCTGTGTGGCAATTTAGGTTGTGTGAAAATGTCTGATTACATATAGTCAGGGCTGGAAAATGTAAATGGTGTCATGTATGGCCTTGTTCTTTTCCTCCCTTTACTCATTTTCTTCTGGCAGTGTATCCCTCTGGATCCCTCTGACTTGTAGAGGTTGAGACTTGTCATCCATCATTGGAATACCGCGAGAGAAAATAAAATTGCTACAGGATATGGCCTGATGATTCATTCTCTAGATGCTCTCTCCCTTCTGAGTAACAGCTGAATCATAGCACATGCCAAGGGTGGAAAAGACTGCTTGTCACAAAATTGTGTGGCTATGTGCTGTCCTTGTATCCTAACTTTGTATTCTCCAATTCTAAAGTGTGTCATGCCCTCAAACAGTACTAGTAGTTCTGCAGGTAGAATTGGTCTGTTTTGTCATATAGAAAGGAAATAATTGATTTACAATAAAGTTTATTTTAAAGGGAAATGAAATGACCTCTCAAGGTTTGCAGATGGATGTCCAAATTCCTAAAATCCAAAGAAGTTTTCTGAGGGAGAATAGGTCACACCATGAGCCTAACCCAGAGATAATCAAGGATTTCTTGTGGAGCTTTTCCTCCATGTCTTTCATTTTCCTGTCCATCCATGATATACTGCTCAAGAGAGAACTTTAACTTATTATGGTATTTCTTATTCCCTGTTTAAGACATTGGCCATGAAAGGGGTTTTTTGAAAATTTTGGGAAGTTTTTGAGTTACAGGGAGTTTCCCTTGTTTATATCTTGTACATTTCTTAATCTGTGAGGGTCTGGGTGAAAGTGAGAGATAATGAAGTATTAATTATTTTATGGTAATATAGGAATCATTCCTTGGCTGGGAAAGTTGCTGATTGAAGATTTGTGATGGTGGTAGTAATTAGATTTTTGTAACCTAAGGATGTGCTAGCTAAGATGAAATGAAATGCTGTTCCAGACTTTTTATTAGCTGTAGCATATACATCAGCAAATAATAAGATTCAGATTCCCTTATTTTAGGATTTCTCAATTTCTGTTTGTATGAGTCTTTCGGGAATGAATAATACAGTCATTGTTTTTTAAAGCCCTATAAGTATTCTTCGCCATCTCAGCATCTTTGGGAGCTAACTACAGTGCATTCCACAGCTTGTATGAGTCCATGTAATGTAAAATTGCTATTAGATCACACATTTTGAAACCTTTCACTCTTGTGTGTGAATTTTCTGCAAGAAGAGCTGTTTGTTAGCTCTTGAGTGGCTGTTTCTAAACATAAACTGAAGACCTTTTTTTTTTTTATTTTTTTTCCCCTGAGCTTCTCTCTATAGCTTCTCATAGACTGTACAACTCATGCTTTTAAAACTTACTATCTGAAGTTTTTTACGCAGTAAATACCTGCAGATACCTATGTTACCTACTTTCCTCCAAGGTGAAAAAAATTTCTCCTCCCCTCTCTCTGTATTGTTTCCTCAATTTCCAATTCTTTCCCATTTGCTGAGTAATACAGATGTTAACTGGCTTATGGTTATTTTACTTCCTCATTTGAGTATCGGGATAATTAATTGTGTAGTTTGTAATCCAAATACCAGGATGGTACTTTGGGTGCTAAAGATGTGTTCTTTAAATTGCCATCTTAAGAGCTAGGGCCAAATCCCAACGCAGTCGTTCAGATTTTATTCTGAGCTACTTTTATTCTCATAATTGCTGAGTATCTTCTTGAGGTCTTTCTTGAACAGAGGGACATGAAAACTGAAGACGGGTTGTCTGCTCACAAGGTGATACATGAGAAGACGAAGGAAAAGAGTCGGAAGACTCATTTCTGTCCCTGTCCCATAACTTCTGCCTTCTGCTCTGCATCTCCTCACCTGCAGCGTTTAATGCTCAGCTCTCTGAACTCATCATGAGAATGGACTCAAAATGAGTTAATGGTGATATTTTCCTCACACCTTTTCCTTATTCATTGGCTGCACACTGATCTTATGTTGCAGACATATTTTCCTTCTCTGTATGGTTCAGAACATATGGGGAGAAAGGAACACCAACATGCACAACATCAGAAGCCATGCTGGAGTTGCTGACAATGAGCATCCTTACTTTTTTTGGTTTGCTTCACAAAAAACTGGAGGAAAAGAAAGGGTATGAAATTATGAATCTACAGATACTTTCACAGAAATTAATGTCTGTTTTTGCATTTGTTTTACCTTTAAAAGAAAAACCCTTCTGTGAAGGTTATAAAATGGGCTAAGATTTTTTTACCTTAGAGATAAGGAATTTTATTGCTTGAAAGGCTATTTATGACATAAGCAAAGACAAACAGAAGGAAGAAAGATTACATTTGTCGTGAATACCCAAGAGAAAATGTTGATAAACTGGGAGTTTTGGAAGTGCCAAGTGTATTACTTTACCCATTTTCATTTCTAGAAGTGGAGTTAGAGGTTTATTAATGTATGAAGGTAAGACCAGCATATGCTACACTATTTTTTGCCCATCATCTGAGAAAACAAATGACAACTAATAGTATTAATTTAATAGTCTAGGCAAGTTGCACAGTCTTAATGATGACTTCATGATGGAGTAAATCACTGATTTTTTTTTGACCCAGCTGCATCTCCTGAATTTGTGCAAGAACACAGTCTTGCTGGACTGGGACAGGGAAGAGCCAGGAACATGTAGGTCAAAAAGAAAGATCAGAATGTACTTGCTGACACTGCATAGGACATGAGTTTCTTGGAAAGCAATGAGCTAAGCACAATTTTGGTAGGATTCCAAACACAGTTCAGGGTGTAGCTGATGATGGTTTTTTGTCCTTTCTTTGGAACTTGCGTTTTTTTCTTCTAGGCTTCAAGCTTTATCTCACAAAAAAAGGTGGTTAGAAAGTTACTGCAGACAAAACTCTAAAACTACTGTGGGAGTCACCTTGCCTCACTCCAGGGACTGGAGCTCTTCTGGAAGTACTAGAAAGCACACGATGAAATCACACCCTTGGGCACCACTTGGTAGAGAAAGAGGGATAAACTCCCAGTAGGAGACTCTGGGGCAGGGCAAACACACAGCTGCCTCCACCATCAAGAGTTGAAAACTTGTCTGTGCATTCTATTGGTCCTCTGTATCCCTTTAGTCTCCTTTACACCTTTCTTCATTAAACATTATGTGCTTTATTGGTTTTTCCCCCCAAGCGGGGTTAGAGCAGCATTGGAAGGCAAGGGGAGCTGTCAGATAAAATCTGTCTGACTCTGTCAGATAAAAATTGGTAGGAGTGCTAGGCAGGACAAAGTCCTACTGATATTTGACTTTTTCACAGGTAGGGTGACTTAGGAGTAAATTGGGCCTCATCTGAAAGAGATAGCTGGTGGGTGATCCAGCTCTGGGCAGCTATGAGTGGCATTGTCCCCAGGTATTTGTACATTGTCACTGAACTTTGTAAATCAGTGAAGAATGCTGATGATCCATCAAAGCAATTTGGAATGAAGACTGAAAATTTTTATCTATATTAATCCAAACTCAGTTGGTATTGCTAAGGACTCAAGCTGAAGACCACCTCTGCTATTTTCTGCATCAAAATGAGCAAGGCCAAGTTTAGGGGCAGTTGAAAGGGAGAACTGGCTTAGATATATATAAGAAAGGCAAAACAAGCAAGTATTAATTATTTTCCACTTGTTACTATTTTCTGAGAAAATCAACACTGGTGAAAAATATAATTACTTTTTTACTTTATTTGAAAATGAAGATAACAATAAAAGATGACAAAATATAATCTAAGAAAACAGGAGAAAGCCAGCCTTTTTTCATTTTCTCTTTTGAAAAATCAGTATTGTCAACCCTAGCCATTCAAAAAGAAAACTACTAGAAGAGGATTTTCTCAAAAGGAATAAGTTTGAAGGTGAAGTGTATGCATGTGTCTATTAGTGTGAATATCAGGCTTGTGACATCAGAGTTCATTCCAGTTATGTTTTCAAATATTCCTCAACAATGTATTAGCCATTTACTGATTTTTCTTTCAATGGAGATCTTCTTTTTATCAATTGACTTGAGGAAAGAGGTCTTTAGTGTTCAAATATGAATGAAATAAAAATCAAATCTCATAATACTGTTCTGTACTCTGATATAAAGATGGTGATTTAAATTAGAACTTTATATATTTTGTTTTTCAGGTTTGGGTTCTTTTATCTGATTGGTTTTGGATTTTTTATTTAATTTTAGGGTTTTTTCCTGTTTTTTGTTTTGATGGACTTTTAACTTTTTTTTAGTGAAGTATGGATTGCATAAGGTGTATCTGTTTTACGTGATTATACCTAAGACAGAAAACCCAGACACCTGTCTTCCAGATGAGAAGTTGTCTCTTCTGCTGTGTTTGTTTAAGCTGCAAAGTCCAGCCTGACACTCGTGCCTCCCTGCTCCCATCAGCAACCCAATCATGTCTGGAGCACTGACCTATTTGCCTGGCACACTGCTAAGACTTACAGCAAGTAACTATTTCTGATTTCTCTTCCAGGCAGCAGAATGAGTTTGTGGTGCATCACCTCCTCACCAACTCCAAAGTAAGAATAAGACCAGTCTTATCATCTCTGAAGGCTCAAGAGGGTATGATAATGAATTATTTGCCCTCTTTGCTGCTACAGTGCCCTGTTGCAGTCACATTTCGTTTGTCCTGCTGCTTCTCCTTAAAAAAATCATACAGCCCAGGAAAGGGGGACTCCTGCTTAATGGCAATGACATTGTCAGGTTTTAAAATGTGGTTTCTCTGTACTGGTGTTTCTGAGAAGCTGCGGGAAGTTCAGTCTTGTGTGATACCACAATGTTTGCTATAAAGAGCTGCTTTCAATCACCCAGGCAGTGACGGGATATGTTAGGGCTGACGTTAAAAGAATCAGGAAAAAAAAAAGTAGTAGTAATGATAATGATAATGATAATGATAATGATAATTAATGATTGATAATGATAATGTGGGGGAGGGAGCTGGGGAAGGGAAACCCAGCATTGGTTACAGAAACATGACTCAGCTCCTGTTCAGTAAACTCTCTGCTCAAGCCCATTACACAACGCCCTTAGCAGGAGCTTTCGTGCTTCGTGCATGGCTTCTCCACTCTGATTTCCTGTTTACACCAGGCTAGGAAAAAAACTCCTGAGAATAGCTGGAGAGCTGGGTCCTGGCTGCAGGGGAGCTCCTGCCAGAGCAAGTTTTGCAGGATTTAGATCCAGAGATGTCCTGGCATTGTCCCAGTCTTTAACAATAAATACAATAGTTTCACTCCAGCAGTAGTTGTATGTTCTGGTAAGCACACACCAGCTGTGTTCCTGCTCCTACAGTCCAAGTGTTTTCCCAGACAGAATACTTCATAAAACAAAAATAGGCTTGTGCCATTTACGAGGTCTATTATTTTTAATGCATCTTTTTGTTTTCTAATACATTTCCTTATTTCTAAATTAAGCTAATCAAAATTATTAAATTAATAATGTAGCTTTTAGAAACTTTTCAAACATATGCTTTGTAAAGGAAAAAGAAGTGAGAAAATATATGTGCAGGTTTGTTTTGCAATTTATTAACCAAAATTACCAATACTGGCCATACCACTGGAAAGCAAATAATGAAATAAAGGAAAATGTGAATCTCTCAAGTTTACCCCCAAAATTTCCTTTACACATACCAAAGCAGTTGAAACAGTTGTTAGGTATAAGAACCTCTGCAATAATGGATCAATCCATTTATTCTGTTTTCAGTGTTTGTCCAAGTGACGAGTATATATATAAACCCAGGAAACTAGGAAATTTAACATGCAGCCTTTAAATCTGACTTCTAAAACCGGTGTTCTACCATGTTAACTTCAATAGACATTTTAAAAATATAAAATAAAATAATATTAAAAGTCTATTTCAAATAGATTAAATACAGATAAAAATCTACATAAAATAAAGTGTAGAAAAAGTTATTTTGTAAAGAAATAAGTTTTAGTTTTAAGATTTCAGAGGGTTGTTTATAATATTCATAAATGGAAGAAGAAGCAAAGCATTTTAAATATGGAAAATAAATTGCTGGTGTCTTTTTGTATTTGCTTGAAAAACATTTTGTTTTGCAATCTTAAAATGAAATCTTAATTTCTTTCCTGTCAAGTTACTTGACGTAGTGCTTTAGGCTAGAATAGCTGGAATGTGTTCCTGAATATATCAATTACCTGGTCTTCCATTATTTAAAAGGAAGCACAAGGACTTGAAAAACCGTATTGAAGGAGATAATTTGGGTAGCTCTTGCTAGCAAAGAATCCCTTCCCAAGCGCTCCTATATGTATTTCATTCACATATAACTTCATTCAAATCCAGAACTATCTGAGGCTTTACTTAACAATTTATGGTCATGCTATAAGATGTGGGAGATGGCAAGTGTGTTGAATATATTGCTATTTAAAGCTTGCACAGCTTTGGAAGCCGGAAGACTACTGAGATCATAGTGAAAAAAAGTAGAGAAGGTAAAGGTGAGAAAGTGTTCTTCAAAACAAAGAGAAAAATGAGATCACTAAGATGGTTTTCAAATACTAACTCTCCTGCATGCTACAACTGTCATGGCAGAAGAATTACTGTGGATTCACAAGCAAAAATGTATACTTAGTAGAAATGGTCAAAGTGAAACTTTTGGTAGCTGTTTGATGTAGCTTATGGCAGCAGTAGTTAGATTGGATAATGACATTTAAACTGCATCTGGCTGTAAGTGTTGCTTATAAATGTGCTCTTCAAAGACACTGGTCACCTGGAGCAAACTCAGAGAGCAAATTATAGATTTTGAGTTCTAGCTTGTTTCTATTTGTGTCCAATGCACACGGAATACTTTCAGTAAGAGAGACGTTCTTAGGCATATTTTTCATTGAAAAGTGGGTTTCCAATGAATACCACAAATATTGCTTAGAAGAACTAATTAGATTTCCTTTCTAAGAGAGAAGAAGGAAGGAATCAAAGAGAAAAATACAAGAAGGACTCAAAGGAAAATATGGGCACCAATGTGTCCCTTCTAAATGGAAGACTATAACTATAGTTTTTGTTAGGTTAAAAAGGTGAAGTCATATTTGTTGTAAGCTAGACTTTCCTCATGCAGGCATTAAGAGGTATTAGGATGGAGCTTTGGAACATCTGTCTCTCTCTTTCATACATGGGCAGTACACACTCCACTCACGGCTCCAAAGAAAAAGGCATCAAAAAATTGTGTTAGAAACATAACAGTGTCCTTGCACATTGTAAGATTTAGTTGTTCTATGACCACCGTTTTAGGCAACTGAACAGGAAATTTCAGCACCATGAGAAAACAGGTTACATGAACACAGGGCATACTGGAGACTTGCCTTCCTTGCTTCAGCAGCCGCCTCTTAAGTAAACATAGGAGTGTTTCTGTGCATAGCAGCGTCTGAGGCTTGCAGGAAAAGCACATCTTCAAAGCAGCAATCCTCAGTGTTGCCTATGCCTTAGCTGCATTACATGACCTACTTTTCTCTATCCAAGTGCTAAGCTGGGGGTGGTGGACATCACTGGTGCCCTTCCAGAGTGACAGGACAAATAGCTCATTGGTGAGAGCATCAGTTGCTTTAGAGAGCAATGGAAATTAGAGCAGTGTCTATTAGGAGACAATGTGGGTGTCAGAAAACTGAGCATAGGCTGTCTGGTAAGACTTTCAGCTCTCTGGAACACACAGGGTCTTACAGGAAAAAACTGCATATAGTATATTTTTCTGTAATTGCAAAGTATGTTTTGCTGTAAAAAAAAAAAAAAAATTGCCTAATGTTACCTAATATGTTACCAATGAATCAGAGAAGCTCCTCTGAACCTGTCCAAGTCTCTGCAAAATTAATCTGTGAGCTCAATGACATAACCAGTGCGCTGTCAGCCTGCCATCTATTAGACATGCAGAGCAGTTGTGAGTGCACTAGTTGTACCATGCTGGATCTGTGAAAGTGCAAGCCCAGTGGAGCATTCTGCAGTTTTAGTTGAAGGACTTTAAGGCTTGGGACAAGGAAATGATATAGCATAACACAAGAATGCACCAATATAATTTATCTTTAGTAAATTGTCTGCAATAAGCTGTGTCTCTTAAGTTTTACAGTGTACCTACCATATAGAATGCTTTGTTCCGTTCACTTCAGAAATAAGAGCTTAAATTTCATAACCTGCGTTCATGTAAAACTTTTAGCAATTTCCTCCTCATTGTTCTATGGAAGTGATATTGGGAAGCCTGATGCCACAATTGAATGACTATTCTTCATGATTTAAGAGTTTCCCCTTAGAAACTTTCTTCTAAAAAGAATGAAAAGAAAATAAGTTTTTGAAATATTGTTTTGATGAACTGAGGAAAATATATGTCAATTTTCTGATAAATAAAACAGTGCCTGAAAAAACATACCTGATTAAAAACTATTATATTTATATTTCTCTGTATCCTAATCATGAGCTGACCAGTTGGAAGACACAAGCAGAATGCCATCATTACCACATTCTACATCTGGATCTTTGATTTATTTGGCAGACATCTAGCATACAAAATATCTAGGTGAATTGCCAGTGACTGTTTAGATGTTGCAGGGGGACACATCATGTTCTTCACAAATCTGTGTCCAGTCATTCCCTCGGAATTGTCTTTTTCTGCTTGTCTTTGTTTGAGTTGACCTTGTGTGGATTAAAACAAATACTCATCTATTAGTTTTTTCTCATAAAAGGAATGTGACTGGGAAGGCTGAAAATTTCTTTTTCTGCAGGTTTAGTGATGCAGCAGCCATGAATCAGACCTAGATGAGCTCAGTTAGAGACAAAAGTAGTTAAAATCTATGAACTACAAGGAAATCAACAGAATGGAAGAAATTTCATCCTTTTAACTCAGTAAACATTGTCAGTGAGCCACAAATCCTACTTTTGATGACTATTTTTGCCTTTTCTCTATACTGTGTTTATGTAATATAATCCCCTCAAAAAAAAAAAAAAAGAAAAAAAAGAAAGAAAACAAGTTAGGTATATGTACTATCATGTAGAAGCAAATTGTACATTCATGAAATTATTTGTACAGAACTGAGCTTGTCATAATCCATATAAGTACACAAGATGTGAGAAGGCTGAGCCCACTATTTCTATTTCTTTAATAAGACCAATTACTTATATGCTATTTATTTAAATAATTGCAGCTATCTTCTTCCCCCACCCTTGCTTTTTCCTTTTGGAGAGAAACAACTCCTAGAAATAACTAGAGTCAGCTGTGAATTCTGAAGGAGAAGCCAAGAATATAAAACGCATGTGGACAGATCTGACCCTCACTGGGAACATGGTGACACGGTCCCTTTTCCCCGCCCTGGACAGCCTGTTGTCAGCAGCACCTTTTAGAGACAGGAGCCAAGGAACTTTTAGACTCGGAGCCAAGGGACTGATTTTCCCTGCAGCTGCTCCTGAGAGTCAGACAGCCCTAGCAGAGGATGAGGCTGCACTTTCGCTATCCCTGCTCGGAGAGGATCCTGCCTGGATCCTGCTGACGAGACTCAGTGTTCCCACAGCACCCCTATTGGGGTGGTTGCCCATGTTTGCATTGCTCAGTGTGGAGTGTTCTGTGCTCACCCACAACATTCAAACGTTGCTGAGTGACATAAACTTAAGCAAACAGATGGCACCCATTGCCTCTGAGGAAATTAAGTAGAGGCACCACAACAAGTTTTCTTGCTATATCGTGCTAGCTATGTCCATGGCATACATTGTTTCCACTGAAAATCCCAGTAACTTTTAGTTTTTAGCATGCTCCACTGCTCTTAGGTTTTTCCCACTCTTTGTCTTGTAATAACGCTAGCCTTAAGGCTTCTTGGGGGTCTGGGTTGCAATTTATGAATGTGAAACTTTTTAAATGTCACAAGAGTTCTTGCTTCTCCTGTCAACAGCTTGCCTTGCCAGAGGGCAACCATCTTTTTTCCCCAGAGGGAAAAAAAGTGTTTGGTTCAGTTCCTGGGTACAATCCAGAGCACCATAGAATAATCCAGTAACAGCATTTTGAAACCCTTTTCAAAACTGTCACCATGTTTAGAAAGATCTATGGGCTGCAGAAAAAAACCACCTTCTTATAAAGCTGGAAAACAAAACAGTGCCTCCAAGTCTAAACTGTCCTTGTCTGAACTGGACAGATTTCTGTTTTGTGTAATCAGTCAACAGAGCACTGGATCACATAAATCAAAGCTGTTCCTTACCCACAGTCCCTTTTGTCCAGGTCTGCCTGTGTTTGGGGCTGTGCATGTCATCCCTGTGGACTCACGCAGGTGATGGAGATGGGTGCATGTTGACTGGGAATTTGCTCTGTCAGAGGCTCCTGAAGGGTTCTCACTGCATTCAGCAAGGGACTTGCCTGTTGCAAGGCACTTAAAAATTTCAGATTGCACTACTGAGCTAAAAATATCTGTGTGTTCTTCAGAAGTGAGATGTCTGGCTTCTCTCTTGGTGGCTGCTTGGATACTGGATAAAGGGCCAGTTGCCAGTTGCAAAATTTGGACTTCTTCCTTCCCTCTGCGCTGCTCTTTAATTGTAATAATAGCAACTTTTTGTCCCTTTCAGATCTGCTCACTTTGAGTAAAGGGTAAAACAATAATTTGTTGGAGTATTTTGTATTTATCAACTAGTTGCCAAGAGAATAAGGTTTGGCACGGCAGAGCTTGCCTTTGACTGTAGCAAATCAAACATGCTGCTTGCACCTTGTTTCAACCCTAACCATGCTCTCAAGTGTAATATTTCTTGTTTGTCCTGGCTGTACCAGAAACCTAGTTAGATTCAGTCATACAGTCATAGAAGAGTACCAAATATATGCCAAATAAATTAATGTAATTTTAAATTACTTTCTAATTGCATATGGGAAGAAAAAAAAATATAAGAACAAGTCTAGGGTAGTATTACTTTCATCAGAACAATGTTTTCCTATGTTAGCTACTTGAAAATGCTGCTTATAAACCTTTTTAAAGATTAATTTGTTTGTGGTTTGTAGTACTTTGGTTTTTTTGGTTTTTATTCGGGGTGGAACGGTAATTGTGAGAGAGAGGCAGGATCTGTTATCTCTCAGGTAAAAAGATACAAATCCACTGCAGTGAACTGCAGTGAACCACTGCACCTCTCTAATATTAGTGGTTCCTCTGAACACTTTTGACCTGTGATAAAATCAGCTTCAAGGTAAGTCAATTTGCATTCATTGTGAGATAATTCACAATAACAATGCTGAAACACCTTAAATATTTCCCATATTTCATGCTTCTTTAGTTGTTCATACCGTGAATAAAAAGTCAGTTTTATACGAATAATTCAAAAGTCTATCTAGTTAGTACTTCTAGGTTTTTGTTCCATAAAACATATTGGGGGAGAAAGACTATAGGGTATTTACAAGCTTACTCTGAGAAGGTATTTTGGGTCAAAAAGTTGGATGAAATGGGTTTCCTTTGAGGAAATACAGGCTTATATGAGGCTTTATGGTAGCATAAGTTATATGCACAGAAAAGAAGTGGGATATTTTGAAGCATTAAAAAGTGTAAATAAAATATAGGAAGAGGAAGACATCAATTAAGACAAATTATTAATATTAAGAGAAGATTATTACTTTCTTTGAATTACTTTGAACTATTAGGGGGAAAAGAGGGAAAATCAGGAAAAAAGTAGTAGTTTTGTGGCTTTACATTTTAATTAATTTACATTGTTCTTCTTCTGCACAGGCCAAGTATTGTTTTCTTCCTTTGTTTTGTTTGGGAGGTCAGTTTTACATGGTACTTAAGCTTTGTTACTTTAGACCTGTGCAACTCTGTCACCATAAACAGCGTTGATGGACTAAAAAATAATGGCCAACAGTAAAACTGGCATTCCTATCTTATCCTGTTAAATGATAGGGAAGGGGACCATTTAGTTTAATTTATAGGAGATAATTATATAGCTGTAAAACATTGCTGCAGGCTTCTCTTTGTTTATATCACATATTTAATGCTGAAATATATTTTTTTAATTAGAGCTGCAGTTGTTATCATGATCTGTTTTCTTGGCATTCTTAACTAGGAAAAATGGGCTACTTACAGAAGAAATGGACCAGTTTCAACAGACTTCAAATGACTTAGGGTAGACACGCCAAGCAAGAGTGTAAATAATAAAAAAGCAATTTATTAATTAAAAGTCATTACCTGATGATTACTTGACACCTTTTACAGAAGGTATTCTTAATTTCTGTTTCTTAGCTGATGGGCAACGATGACAGCTTTGCCTTGAATACTGACCATCTGCGGTGGGGAGTTTAATTTTAATTCAAGGCAGGCCAATCACAGCAAGGTCTTTTTTAGCTCTGGGAAATTGCAATAATTTCCAGATAAATAATAACCAGGTTTTAAAATAATTTTTCCCCTCCTCCTATGCTCCAACCTACTATTTAGCTGAAAACAAAAGTATCACTTCTCCTTTGAGAAAGATTGACTTCATCACATTCATCAGTTCATTTCAGGAATAACATTAACTGAACCAATAAACAGGTAACAGGTCTTGGCCTCACCATTACAAAGCATTTGGTGGCGAGTTGGTGAGTCAAAGGCATGGCTCAGCCTGAAAAGACTCATGATGGAAGGCAACAGACTCTTGGTAGTGACATATGGGATTAAGAGGAATGCATGCATGCTTGGTTATTCCCCTCAGAGCCCCAGCAGAAGATCATGCAGGGAGCTGCATGGTAGATGGAATGCACTGCCTTAGAGAGAGAGATAAGTTATTCCTGTGTAAAACACAGGAGAATTATCACATAGAGCCAGGCTAACTTTCTGGATGTGTTTTTTAATATTTTAATTGTACATTCCTCTCCCCCTTAAAATGCATCTAAATAATTCAATTTTTATGTTCATCCAAGTATGGCAAACATTTCAGGCAAAGTGTCTGAAGAAAACTCAACAGGCAGTGTCCTTCTGAACTCTGAATCCCCCATTAGGAGCTGTTCTAGGTGAAAGGTGCACTGTTCAACTTGGATTTCAGGGCAGCACTTGCACTCTACTCAGAAGCTACTGCTCTGTCATAACATCCACTAGGTAGGGAGATCCAGCTCTAGAAATAGCATGCTGTATCCAGGTGGAGTTCCATGAGTGAATGACTGCTGGGAGAACATATAGGTTACTTTTCTGCTATTTCCAGGATATGATCTGGAGGTCAAGGTGGAATGTGCTTGACAATGTGCCTTTGCAAGTGACTTTCACTAATAACATAAAAATCCAGGAGATAAAATCCACAGAAATGGTCATACAGTGCAAATGGTGGCAACTCTTACTGTGTCTGTGGATCCCTGAAGGGGGACTCCACTCAAAATCCACAACATGTGGGACATCTGGCCTCTGTGGCCCCAGGAACAGATGTCTTCCTGCAGTACTAGCCTATGAAAAATTTCTGCTGGGCATTTGTCTCTCTGCAATGGTTGCCCACAGCCATGTACCTAGTTGCAGGAATTGGTTCAGATCAGCAGCATCAGCCCAGGCAAATATGTTTTCCTGTGGAAAAGCATTGCTGTGCTGCTGCCCAGCTTCACAAGCTACTTCTGGAGACCCTTCATCACTGCGGTAGCTGGACTTCATGCTTTGCAGCTCTGCTGTGGGTAGGTAAGGTGGATGAAGATCACAGCAAGGTAGTGGTCCATTTCTGTGAAACAAGGGAGGGCTTAAATCTAGCAAGGGGTTAAAAAGTACTAGGTACATGTTTTAACAAACTAATTCCCAGAAAATCTTGATCCATATTGCAGCATTGCCTCTCAAAGCTCAAGTGCTTAAGCACTTGTAACTTGCTGTTGTTCTGTCCACTTTAATGGATGGCTGAGGTGGAAGAGAGGTTAGTTTTACATCCTGGTGTAACAGGATTTTGTACATATTTATATATTTACATTTATAGTATTTATATAAAGAAATAGCCATCTGCATTTTAAAATTCTCAAGGTCTCAAATAACAAAACTTTGATAATTTCCAAATTTATAACACTGACAATGCAGCTAAGTTTGTTAGGAGAGGTACTGGTGTGAAAATGTAGTATTTCAAGATGTTGCCCATGTTGCACAGAACTGCTAGCAGTGTCCCTTTAATGGTGCTAATTTAAATTCTAACTCTGTCATGTAGCACTAGAAGGTTTGTGTAGGTATGAAAAAAAGAACTATATATATATATATGCATACATAGTCACTTAGCTATGAAGGAAATTGTTCTGGTTTTGACTGGGATAGTTAATTTCTGTCACAGCAGCAATTACAGGGATGTGTTTCAGATTTGCACAGAAAGCAGCACTGACAACACAGAGATGTTCTAGTTACTGCTGGGCAGAGCTCACAATGCATATAGGTCTTTTCCTGCTTCTTGATTCAGCTCATCAGCAAGTATGCTGGGGGTAGATAAGGAGTTGGAAAGGGGATCAGCTGTCCCAGTTGATCACAGGGATATTCTGGGATACATGGTATCATGCTCAGCATATAAAAGTGGGGGAGAAGTGAGAGAACATTCAGAGTGATAGCTTGTCTTCCCAAGTCACCGTTAAGGTATGACGGAGTTCTGCTTTCCTGGAGATGGCTGAACCCAAGCCTGTCCACTGCAAATGGGGAATGAATTCCTTGGTTTGCTTTGTGTCTGTGGCCTTTGCTTTATTAAACTGTTTTTATCTCCACTTATGAATCTTGTTACTTGACTCTTCTCTCCTCCCCAGCCCACTGATGGGGCAGTTAGGGAGAAGCTGTGCAATCCTTCTTTGCTAGCAGAGGTTATCCACAGTAACGCATCTCCAAGCAGATCAGCAAAATGACAACCCTCACATTTCTTATTGGTTTTAACCTGAACTTAGGCAAATATTATTAACAGGGTTATTAATAAGAAGGGACTTAACTCTTAAGTCTGTCTGAATTCTTCACCAAAAACAAATTCAAGACTAAGCTGAAATGCTCTACTTAGAGAGGAGGCCCTATGGTTTGTATTACGTAGGGTGTTGGATCAAGGTTTGTGTCACCCGTGTCAGCAGCTGCCTCCCTGAGGTAAGAGTACTGTGGGAACACTGTGGCCCAGTGCCCCAACCACCAACAGAGGTGCACAGGGCAGGCCTGCCACTCAAGCCCCTGATCTTATCACAGGTCAAATGACATGCTGATCCTGAAGGACGATGACAAATCCATTTTGTGCAGCACACAGGACATGCTGCAGCACTGAAACCCTGCTGACACACAGCAGAGACTCAACAACACTGCACAGGGCACACATTTCCACATCTGCTTACTTGCAACGGAACAGCAAAGGACATCTTCTACATCCCAAGTCAACAAACCTCATGTCAAAGTTCTATCTGCAAACTAGACCTTTGAAGTGACTCCCCTCTTTCCTCCTATTCCCCCCAAATTTGTGTCACATCCTCAGGCAAAGAACCAGACACCTCAAAACAGGGTCACTGCAGCTGTAATGTGATACAGTCCTAAAAAGGCATTTCCCATCTGGGATCTGGCCCCATGAGCTCAGTGATGTAAATAAAAGAGACATGAACCCCAAACTAGACTCCAATGGTACTAAGCAGTATAGCTCTAAAAACAGTTTCTCTGATTTTTGAGAAAGCAATACATGTTTTCCTGCAGTAAGTTCCTGTATTAAGTGATACTTGTGGTTTTTTTTTAATTTTACACATAGATACAACATATTAAACCTTTTTTTTTAAAAAAAGTTTATTTTCCACAAGGAAGAGCAATAGGAAAAATTAAACTGTTCTCCACATATTGTTTTCTTAAAACAAGAGTCTACAAGGACATATTCAGCACCAAAACTAAAAACAAACAAAAAGAAAGTACAAACAGCCATAGAATATAATCTATAAAGCAAACATTTAATATTGCACTTTGTTTCTCTAATGTTTGGATTTTACTTACTTTTTCCTAATTCAGATCAGAATTCTCTATCAAATACTGGGTTTCAACTGTGAACCTGAAGTTTTATAATGCTGAGAACTGACCAATATTTGTGGGAGAGTAATGCCTCTGAGTAATTTAAACCGGAAGTCTTTATTTGATAACATTATACAATTTTTCATTCTGATCACAAAGGCTGAAATGCCAAGTCAATTACTATGATATTGGTCAATCCTGCCTCATATGCAATTTTCCATTGTATTGCAGTAAGTACTTTAATGCTATGTATATCAGCAATTGTTCCCTAGTCTGTAAAAAGAACAAAAAAGGAAAAAAAAAGTAAAACCACCAAATGCCCTTTTATACCAACAATCCCATTAGCTTTAAAAATTGTCTGGTTGGAGAGGGTAGAGGGAAGGGACATCCACAAAATTGGCCTAGTAACATCATCCAATTTCCTTCTTGCCAATATTCCCGCTCAAAGCCCAAGCCTTTTAACTGAATCACTTAAAACGCGACTCATTTGTATTTTATCACCCTGTTGTCATTTTTGAAACATGAATGATCTTTCATGTTCTCATAAAGGCCACTTATGGAAAAGCCTATTTGTCACATTTATGAAGCCTTAAAAACAAGGCAAAGGTTTTTAAAAATGAGCGCCATGCAGAAACACCAGCCTCCCCTCTCTGACTCTCTTTGGAGCTTTTTTATTGCACAGGGAGACAGGTATTTGATGGATTAGATCTTATTTGTTCACATAGTCAAGACCAGAATAGTGTCCCTTTGTCAGTGATCTGTGTTCCATGGCTTCTGAAGAGCAAAGTTGACTTTCATTGTACATCTCTAGCATGTAAGCGCTGGCATTTGTTAGCACAGGTAATGGCTCCATTGTCCTCTTTTTCCTGTGGCACACTCAAGGACAAGTGCTCTTTCCATACGGTTTCTTGCATTCTGCATGAACACATGGTATAATTCAGTGTTCTGTTTGTTTTAAAGCTCTTGAGAGTGCCACAGAAGATGCAGTTATCAAAGCACTTCCAGCTAACTCATAATTAAGTATGGCTGGTAACACTGATCTTTCTCGCTTTAATTACACTTCTAATCTTGTACAGTATCATAAACCCTGAAGGTAATACAAAGTGCACAAACTGAGCTCTTAGCATAAAAGAAGCTTTTCCCACAGTTTGAAATATACTTTCTTCTAGACTCATCACATATAGAATTTTTGGTGATTAAGTAGCTATATATAAAAATAAATTCACTTTCCCTTCCTATCCCTATTACTTGAGATATTGATCTGTCTGTGAATCCTGGACAGTGTATGACCACTTCCTTCTAATACTCTTTTGAGGAACAGCTGGTGTCTGCTGGTGCTGCTTTCATTTATGCCTTTTTTTTTAGAGCTTCACAACTTGAACATTTTTTTTTAAATGCAGAAAGAGAAATGGGAATGAGGAGGATTTTGTAACTTTTGTGCATGTCCTTATTCCAGATCTCCCTCTCAAGTTAAGAACAAAAAACGAAACACAAACACAAAAAAAAAAGAACTAACTCAACAGTGCAACGTAAAAAAACAAATAGCATTCCAACAGTTTGGCAAGTGATGAGTTCACCTGAGATTAAGTGATTTTTAGGCAGTCTGTAACAAAATGCTGCTTTGCGATAATAGTAGAAAGGCAACAAATTCTTAAAAGAAATCAAGAAAGTATACAATCTTGACAAAGTTTATTAGTTTCTTTCTATTAACTCTTCACCCTCCCTCCCTATCCCCATATCTGTTGCTTATCTACTACAGTAGGCTGCAAAACATACAGCAAGGAGGACTGGCTTGAAGGCATTTGATGTTTGTAAAATAAATCCACAATAGGATCCAAGCTGAAGAGGTGATACATGATCAGCCTACTAGGACAATTCTGAGCATGTGCATATGTAGGTAAAGTCCAGGCTACATTAAATTAAAAAAAACGAAAAGTCAGTGCATTTGTCAAAGTCTCTTACTGTTGGGTTTTTTGTTTGTTTCTTTCTTTCTTTTTTGTCAAAGCTTTCTTTTGCTCCTTATTGTGCGGGCCACAAGACATAAGAAAGGGGTAACAACTGTCCGGCATAAATGAGAAAAAGCTGTAGTGACACTGAACCGCACAAGGTAAGCAATAAGCATGTGCAAATTTCCAAATTGTAAGAGGAAGCCAAACCTCTCTTAATGTGGTTTGAGTGTTTGGACACACATGACTGTAGGTTAGTAAGGCTGCTCCTAGTATGTGCCAGTATTTAAGAGGGAGGGGGGAAAGCTCAGTTCTTCAAGCATGTGGAGCAGTCCTACAATGTTACTGTAGGCTTCAAAGCATGATCACAGGTTGTTTTCATTTATTCACCACACAGGCAAGAGCAAACCCACTTTCTCCGAAAGTGTGTCTCCACTATGATGCCTTGACCTTCAACATGGCAGGTATGATTCCAAACCCAAGTCAAGTCAGCTTCTTATGGATTCTTTCAACGAGAAGGGCAAGATGGTCTGTCGTCTGTGGGTTGATCTGGGTTTGGATCAATCTAAACAAAAGAGAAAAAAACACAACAACCCAAGGTATTTTTAGAACTGATTGCTATCAATCAGTTCTAAAAATCAATCCAAACACCAACATTTTAAAGTCCAAGACAGTCAGAGATAAATGGTATTCCCAATCCAAAAGTTACTCAGGTAACTAAAGTATCTCTAAAAATTAGATTAAACTTTGAATTGAATATTACTAAGTACAGTGAAACACTTTAAACTGCATGTTGATGGTAGCTTAAGAACAAGCACAAACATGGAATAAGAAATCGTAAAAAATCTGCTAGTAGCACAAATATTCTAAATTATTTATTGCATAGTAAGAAGACAACTGGACTCAACATTTCAACAAGTAACTTTAAATACTAAATTGATTTTGGAAGACATTTGACTTAAAAAGGCACAAAATTATTAATAAAAAGTTCTTCTATTTAATTTTTAAGTAATGAATCCTGAAAAAACCCATAAAATGTTTCAGAAGTTCATGTGTACCACACATTACCTCCTCTTCTTTTCAACAAAAGGAAGGAGGTGAAGAACATGGTCTCTAACTTAGGTCTCCAAAACTCAATAGGAAATATAGTTTAAGTGGACATTACATAGTTTGGTCAGCTATTTTAAAAATACATTATTTAGAACAAAGGAAAAACTTACTTCTAAATATTTAGGGCACCTAAAATGAAAAGCCCCAGAGTTGTATTCTAGGCTTATGTTATAGAAAAGACACAAAAAACAGGCCACGCACTCACTAGCAGATTAAGTGCTTCAAGAGGAAAAGAAACAATCAAGAGTGGGTGGATCCAGGCAAGATTTAGCCAAAGGGCACTATTTTATTTTGTCCTATACCACTGCTTTGAAAAATATGAACATGGCTTTTGAAGCCTGAACTTGTGTCCCAGTTATTGAGTGACTTTCACAGAACTTAACTTGCAGACAGAAATGTTTGAACTCTGCATTTAGAGAAAACTAAGCCAGAAAAAACACCTCTGTATCTTCTCTGCATGGAAATTCTGAAAGTAATACATACAAAGAGCTAAAAATACAGAATACTTTTAGAGAGTAGAGGTGAAAAACTGTTTGTTGTGCATCTGTAGACTCAGAACATTGGTATTCACTAATGTCATGTATTACATATATAATGCAATATAACTTTATAACTTGCTGAGAGTGTGCAAAACAATTTCAGAATCTCTATGAAGCATTAAAATACTGAAGAAACCTGGAAAATTTTTTATGCAATTTACCTGCACTTTGCTAAAACTAAGTTACATTTCATATTTTTGCTTATTTGTCCTAGTTTTCCTTAAGTAGAAACAGTTTCTTATATTTATTCCACATGACAGAAACTCAAAGCAACAGCACATTCGTAATTATACTTTGAGGTACCTACTTCTGAATAGAGGGGTGGAGGCAGAAAACGGAACTCCTGGATGTATGCAAACAGTGGTCCTGGAAGCGCTCTCTCAAAGTCATCACAAACACCCAAGGGTGCAAGGCTGGACTGCCGCTGCTCCTCCGTCACCACTTCTGCATAGCTGGGAGGGGCTGCAGGGAAAAGGCACACACAGTTTGAACAACAAGTTCTTATGCATGTCAAAACACATAACATGATAAATATAAAACTTTTATACTGTAAAATGCACCAGCATTTAGATAAATTACTTCCATGATTTTTACACAGTTATTGAACATGAAAAAGAGGGTAGACTGCTGTAGTTTATTTTACAGCTATGCTCAAATCCAACAGCAGACTGACCATTGTTCATTGTGGCTTAATTATCACCTTCAGATTTAAAGCATACTCAGAACACTGAATTTCTGTTCCAGGCAGGAATGACAGAACATTGCATTCCTCTGGACTCCATCATCAGTCTGGGATCTGTACATTAAAACCCCATATGTTTATATGCAAAAAAAGAGAAGCTACAGAGCTTCTCCTTTGACAAAAGAGATTCCCACTGAAATGGATTACATTATCCTTTCACAATGTCTTGGCTACTGATAAAGATCACCTTAACTGCTATTCTGACACGTTACACTGACTTACAACCAAGGATACAGCCGGGATACTGGAGGCAGAAATAACTGGCCTCCAGATACAACGGCACTCTGTGCCTTCACTTGTACCAGCTTCCAAGCAGCTGAATTCCACTGCTTGCACATCTGAGAGAAGAAGGCAAAGAGGGGAACTCCATTCTTCTACACAGAGCAAGCAGGTAGCAAGGAAGCATCCACAAAGGACCTTCTATGGACCTCATTATGAAGAACGTAATTTTTGTCTGTTTGCACAACAGCAATGAATAAAGCACACAAAAATTGAAACAGACTTGCTTTGTCAGGTTACCTTCTGGTCTTTCAGGCAGTGTCAGACCAAGCCAATTCATGTTCATGCTACACTGGCTGCTTACACTTGATGTTCTGCTACCAAATGGGTGTAGAGGAATGGTGCCAATGACCAGTGGTAAGTTAAGGAATAAATCCATGGCGCCAGGAATATCCACATATACCTAAAAAACAACAAAAAAGTATAGATTAAAAATAGGTTTGTATAAGCACTTCCAAATTATTAGACTAAAATCTCCAGCCATGTAATTTTTCACAAGTGGCTGAAATTTCATTTTTTTTCATTTTAGAGTCAATGTCCCTATGGAGATAAACAGCCCTCCAAGACAAAGGCAGTTCTATACTCTTAACACAAGTCCTCACATGGAAATGTCACACACTTGTAACACATTTCCTTAGAATATACAAGATTTAAGCTGAATTTACTTACAGAATTCCTGTTAGGACACTTAATGCTAGGCTATGTACTTGTTTAGTAACTAGTTAGCAGTTCACAATGCTTTGTTAACAATTTGCAAGGAATCATGGAAACTACTCATGCTCCAATTAAACAATCCAACATACCATCAGTGAATACTCCACACGGATTATACTACAGTCAAGAATTGAAGGAGAAACAGGTGGAATTTTCAACTGTTTGCCATTCCAAGTTTCTGTTTTGCCAGATGACAAGGATTCCCCACGCAGGCTAGCAACAAGCTGCTTGACTTCCTTCATTTTCCCTTTGGCATAAAATGCCTGTGTTTGGTAAATGGCTGCCTTTGGCACCACCACACGGGAAGAGCAGTTCTCAATCTCAGCAAAGATCTGAATTGATTCACCTGAAAAAAAGCAACATTTCATTTTTTCTATGTATTTGAAAGGCAACTGAGACAAGCTGGCACATACTGTGTACTGTTATAAGGCAGTGGATGCTGCTAGCAATGCTCCACACTTTGAACAATATCCACTGATGCTAGCAGGAGTAAGGTCACCATGAGGTAAATCTAACAGAAAAATGCACAGGCCAATAAAAGCAATGTCCTTTAACAATATGGAGACAGAGCAAGCAAACAAAATCAGTCATTTAAAATATCAAGACAGATGAAAGAAAACCAAAGTGGCAAGAATAGTTTAAGTATTTCTTTTATATATAACAGCAGCTAAGCACACACTGTCATTTTAAAAGGGAAGGAAAAACATTTCCTATAGTTACTTCTGTTACGTACCTGGGGTGTAGCCCTTCCTTTCAATTTTGGCACTTAAGGATATTGGGCCTGAGGTACAAAACCAACAACAGAGAGTTTTTTCTTTTGTGCCTGCTTGGGGTGACTGCAAGAAAAGAACATTTTCCATTTAATAGAGTGCTCCATGAATCTTTTAATCTGTTCTAATCAACACAGAAAATATTTATTATATACATTCTATGCTTTTTGATAAGCATATCTAGTTTTATCTAGAGGGGAAAACCTCAAGCAAACTGCACCATGCAAACTATAAGCTTTAGTCTAATTCCATACTCATTAACACTGCTTTTTTGCTACACTTCATACTGCAGTTACACTTAAAACAAGTTTTTATACATAAATAAATTTAGCACAGCTTAAGAAAGGCTTTTAAGTCTACATATCCCACCATACTGCTGAAGAGCTTTTAATTTACCGGTAAACTAAAATGTCTATCTCTATGCAGTATAGTATTTCAGAAACAGTAACTAAGGTAAAGTACAGTAACCTTGACTCCTGCTATTTCCTGTTTCAAAATGATCCCATTTCATCTGTATTAAACAGACTTTGTTATTTTACATGACACCAGGATTTAGGACTTGATCCAAAGCCCATTAAAGTCAAATGAGAGTCTTTTGATTTTAATGGAATTTGTGCAAGGCCAATGTCCCCGTGCAAATCTGATTTTTCACCCATACACACAAGAAACCTATTTCAATGGATTTTGAGAATTTTTTCCCCTCTCCATGGGGGGGTGAATTTGAAGAAGGGTGGTGGGGAATGGAATTTTAGGTCTGATTGAATTCAAATCCTCATTGAAAGGAATTGTGACATTGAAATTACTTTAATGAAATGATACTTCAGAAAAAGATTATAGAGCATTGTGATAATTTCTCCCCATTGGTAGAAAACAATCCATATGAAAATGATCAATTATGCACACCAGTACATTATTTACTTTGCATTTTAAAGTTTGCAGACTGTCACACTAATTCTTTTAAGTGTCACTGTTTTTACTTCAGAATCAAAGAACAGTTCTCAAAATTTTCCTTTTTACTCACACTTAACAATTTAGTATTAATTTAATCTGACAAAAACATTTTACATATCTTAAAAGTAAAGCAACTCCAAGTACAGGAAAACATAGCTTTCAAAATGGAAGAACTTACAGAGTTGCAGAACTAATGTAATACTTAAAAGATTGGCTGTAACTAAGTATCAAGTAAGTATTAGGTAATGTATTAGGTAAAATTAGATATGAATATTGTTTCAGTTATTAAACTTCATTATTTTTTTATGCCAGAAATAAAAAATGAATAATTCTGTCAATTCTTACCAGTAATGAAGGAGTGTTGATATCTATATGTTCAAAGACTGTAAATTCCTTCTTTAATTTTACTGGTAGAAACCAAGGCCTATGCAATTCGGCTTTCACCCAATAGCGCACACTGCCATGTCTGCCTTCGAATGAGGTAGCAAGTGGTCTGTGCAGGACACAAAGGTCAAAACTGAGTAAAGTCTTTCTGTCTAATAATGATACAATTGATCAAGTCAGTGATTAGTAGTATATAGAACTGCACTTTTAATGCACTGTAGTACTTAATGTAGAGTATCTCAGAAAAATTCAATAATTAAAGATGGGAGAAAAAATCATCTCCAATTTATCCTACTGTAGTTTTTCATAGATTTTAGGAATCAATTAGAGAATTGTACTAGAAAAATGCCAGGAGAGCACAGATTTTCTTTAAGCTTAAGAGGCCACTTCCACATCTGGGGTAAAGTATGCCCTTTTGACTGCCAATTTAGTATTACGATTAGCACCAACCACTTATAGTTTTGGATGTCGCCATAGTGTATATTTACTTGGTCAGTAGCTCAACATCAGGTTAATTTTAGCTGTAACTCAGCACTTCCATAGTTAGGTTCACCTTAAGCAGAGTAAATATTACAACATGGAGTTCTGAAGAGAGGCTATTTTGAGCACCTTCTAATCTTTCTCTACCCTGATGAGACAGCTTAAAACATTTATAATACTTAAGAATGTACACATATACCCATATATGTATTTATATACACACTCACACATAAAATCATGAAGACTACTCTGAAATTTGTCAAAAGAAGGAAGCCTATTTAGAAGCTGGAAGAAAGATGATGCAGGTAGTACTTCCAGACCTGTGAACACTGCCTTTTTTATTATAGTATCATAAAGTATCTTTAAAAAGTACAATTATTTCAAATTAACAGTAGTTTTTGTAGCTTATTCCCTTTATTTTTGTATTTTTTAATAAATAATTTAGAAATTTTCTTGTATTTCACTATGTACTGAATACATACTTATATATACATTAAAATAAAGTATTTGTAACATTTTCATATTTTCCACAGAGAGTAATACTAGCCATGCTAGTGCTTAACTAGAATTATTCTTTCAGTTACAGGTTTGACTTCACTATTTGCACATTTGAAACGTTTAGTTTTTTCCCCTAATAATGCAATTAGAACTTCAGTTTTTCATTCTGTCCCATATTCTGTAAAGCAAAAATCAGTAAGGATGATGCACATCTTTCCACTGTTGCTCTGAAGTTCAAGTCAGTTTTAGAAATATTTTATGGACACAAAATAGCAAGTAAGTAGGCAGTGTCAAAGTTCAGGCTTTTAATATCACTCTTTGTTTTTCCAGTATTATTAAAAACTGGCTTAACAGCTATTCTCTCATGGCACTTAGAAAGAACCAATGATTTGACCAATGCCTGCTATCTGGCTGTTTCACTTCAAGCTAAGCTTTGCATGTTCATGTTTTTAATGGTTTGGGTATGGGACTTTTTGTTGTTTTTTTTTTTTTAAATGCCCCTTTAAATTCAAGGGAAAATCAGTACTGGCCTTACTGTTGAGATTTTTACAAAATACTAAATTGTCTTTAAAAATCTCCACGTTTACAGGTCTTTCCAGAAAATCTTACTGAAACTATGTAGAAGTCCTGTGGCATTCACTTTGAAACTGTAGAAGTGTTTGCCACCTGCACATTTTGCTAAAACCAGCACCTCTAATAAACAACCTTAATATTAGGCAGTGAGCTTATTCACATAAAACTGCCAAATTTTCAGCAACTTTAAAGTTTTTAATTTAATTTAATTAAACTTGCCTTTTACAGCAAAAGGCTCATTTTTTATCCATACTCATACTCCCTCTTTTCCTGTGTATCTGATTTTACTGGAACTTGTATTTTTAGCTCATTTCCATATTTCCAACTCTTATTATGTCCAATCTTACATCCACAGTGCCTACATTACATATTCCAGACAGGAGTGGGGCAACAATTTTTATCTTACCAGGACAAACTTCTACTCTTACTCTTGCTTTGCCTTTGTTTTCTAAACCAAATGGGATTTGGTAGGAAAATTCTTCTTACTCTAACCACTCATTCTTAAGTTTGTTTCTACCCAGGCTTTCTGCATAAATAGCCAACCTGGGTACATACATCTGATTAAGAACAACCTCCTCTTTTGATGAAATCTAAGTAAACTGGCCACATCTGTTCCAGACTTGAGACCAAACAAGGCTCAATTCCACTGTGATCTTATCTCTAGTTCTGCTGGTCTGCATAACTCCAGTAAATGGTTGAGTTAGAAGGTATTTCAGCCACTCTGCAGGACTTCAGTGACAGTTCAAATTCTCTCCCTCCTCTTGGGAAGGGGAAATAGACTGGAATATCTAGTCAGTCAGTAACACTTGGTAAAAAGAAAGTGAGCAACTGGGCAGCAGTGAGCTCCTTTTTTATGGAAAATTTTTTTAAAAAAGGATGGGTATATCAGTGTAAAAGCAACCTCTTCAGTTTAATGAGATTATGTTCTCTACTGCATGTTACGAGCACAATTCCTACTACCATTGAAAAGGTTTCCCCTCCACCCACAGCAGGAGTTTTGGTCAGGTGGGTGGGCAGCAGAGCCCTGTGTGGAGGAGGACTCTGAGGGGGTACTTACGTCTGTGGAAGATGGAAGCTGAATGCATATTCATGCCTTCCTGAATGGATGGTGTGAAGGCCTTCCTCTGAATTGTCATCATCTAAAAGAGAAAAAAACCAACATGCTAATCCTGCTGCACACGTTATACCTGGTGTAGGCTTTTCTTCCAGAAAAAAGCAGTTTCCTCACACATTACAAGACCTAAAAAATGTGATGTTCCAGGAACAAGGATCTCCCAGTCCATTAGTTATTAACTGTTGGAATTCAGGGCCAACTCTGACTGACAGAAAGGTAGGCAAGACTGCAGGCCTTAGAGAGAAGCAGAGGTTAATGTTTTAATATAATCTTGCCTCTGAACAGTGACACAGTTTCAACTGCTGCCATTTCAAGGCCTCCATTCAAGGTCCGTAAAGGAAATCATGCTGCTTTCCACTGAAGTTGCTAGTCAGAATGAACCAGAGCTGGCTTTTACCAGTATTAACAGTACCAAGTCTGCTACTTTAGATTAAATTTAGAAATTCAGGTATATTTGTATCTCCTGCCTGGCAACAGCGTCCACACATTAATCACACACACAAAAAAAAACGTGGGAGAAAGGAGTAAGAGCATACGAGCAACACCCAGAAGGTACCCGACAGATTCAGGGGCATAGGAAATGGCAAGTTGCCCAACTAATGCTATCTAGAGCTAAACCTTTCATTTCTTTAATAGATTAACTTGATCTTGCTCAGACAGAGCATAGATACTTTCTGGTTTTATGCCAGGAATGCTAATCCTTGTTTATGGTCACGATTATTTGTACAGCTTCAAATGCCACAAACTACAAGAAAATTGTAGTTTATTCTGACATCAAACCAGAAAAACGCTGACTTGGTTAAAATAAAAGTCGAGTGAAAAATTGCTGTTCACCTCGCAGTCAAAACCAGCTGGAATTATAAAAGGGGTTATAGCGAGACAAAGTGAAAGGGAACAGCTTATGCGTGACTCGCTGAAGCATTAATGGAGGCATGCAGAAGGGTTCTAAGTTTCTATTGTCCTATAGAAGAGCCGATGCTCTACTTCCTACAGTGTAAATACCGAAATTTTAAAAACAAATTAACAAAACAAGCAAAAAAAAAAAAAAAAAAACCTCCTAGCTGCAAGATGCGGAAATAAATGCACCTTCAGGACGCAACATTCTCCGTGGGTCAGGAAAATGTGATGAAAAAGCGAGACAATGCGTCGGAGTGAGGGTGGGCTTCGATACTGTCGCTTTGCGTTTGGGTTTTTTTTCAATAACTATTTATTCTATTTGATTTATTTATTTATTGTTTAATTCTGTTCCGAGGAGGGGAGCGCCGCTGTCGGCGGTGGCTGCGCCGCTCTGGGCCCGGCCCCCCCTTCCTGCCAGCTCAGCAGTCCCGCCGCGCCGCGGTAAACAAGTGCTGAGCTGTCAATCAGCGCGGGCTGGAGCAGGAGCCGACCGGCCTGAACCGGCGCGCGCGGAGCGCCGCCAGCCCCGCCGCTCTCTCTCACACGCTGCGTGCGCTGCGCCCGCCGGCTCCGCACCGAGGGCGGACCCTTCCGCCACCGCGCCGGGCCTAGACCCCTCAGGTGATGCGACCGGCGACGGGAGGCGGCAAGGACGAGACTGAGGGCAGCGCATCCCCCTGCCCTCTCTCTCTGAGGTGCTTTGCACCGAGCCAGCGCCTCGGGGAGAGGCCCCTGCCCGCCGGGGGCAGGCAGCGAAACCTGCTCCCTCACACCGGCCGCCAGCGCCCCGCCAATCAGAGGCGGGCATCGCCTTAGCAACAGGGCAACAAACCACGGCCGGCCAATCAGGGGGCGGCGGGGGGCGCGGCCGGGCCGCGGTCTGCGCTCGGGGCAGTCATTGAAAGGTGGCCGGCAGCGGCTCCGCGGGGCCCCTATCCCACCCGCTCCCACGCGTGCTCCCCCCAACACGGGAGACTCCTGCTGCAGACTCCCACCCACGAGCTCTGGGAACCCGCCGTCCAGAGGTGCGGGAAGTTATGCTCGGGCGAGTGATTCCTGAGGCGGTGAATGGGTGATGGGTGGGAGCCGCAAGTCACCTCGTTAGCGCGGTGTGCGGGATACGTGAAGCAAATAAAAAAAGTCCCGAGTTCTGCTACAGCTTTGAGCTCGGGTATACTGTATGAAGGGCTCGGTGTCGCCCGGAGTTGTTCAAAAATTACATTCATTGTTTTTTTTCCGGAAAGAACGAGAAACATCGCATTGCTGCAGAGTATACGATGCATATTCAGGGGAAAAAAAAAAGGCGACAAGCAGCACAAAAAATTACATAACCAGTTTTTAATATTATTTTCTTGCGCTGGGGAATTAAGTCATCGCCACCACCTGACGCGTGCGGCCAATCTGCGCGGAGCGGGCGGCCCACCCCCCTCCTCCAAAGCCGGTCCCAAACAGGATTGAACCGCTTCGAACAAAGGCTGCGAAGTTCGGAGGAAAAAGAAATTAAAAAAAACACAGACAACCCTGAGGCCCAGCGCTTCCACGCCCCCGGCGAAGGGGTCCGCACTTGGTGGGGACACCAGGGTGGCTCGAGTGGGAAGTGGGGAGCCGGAGGTCCTCATCTCCCCAGTTTTGGGAGAGATGCTTCCATTACGCAACACCACTCCCCCCTCTCTCTCTCCTCCCCCTCCTTTTGCTCCTCATCAAGGGCTTTTCGGACACATCCTTACATCGCCGTGACCCCCACTGCCGAGCGGCGTGTAGGGGCATCCCAAGGAAATGAAAGCTTTTTACCAGGAAGAGGGCAATACTGAAATGAGGAAAAAACTACACGTGGGGTGGTGATATGTCAAAATAAGCCAGGGAGACTCTTTTATCTGCCAATATTCAGCCATCCTGAAAAAATCATTGTATTATCACCCCAACAGCATCAGCAGAACCCCGCACGTGTCAAAAAGGATGGTTTTTATGCTTTCGCTGTGTTTCAACTACGATTCTGCCAATAAAGTCCGCTGCCCATCACGCTGTGATTTTACAGCTGTTTTTCCCCACGGTACGGCAAATCCTACTAATTATCACCAGGGGAAAAAAAAAAGTAAAACACTCAAGAAACCCCATTTATTAATATATGGCCGTATTGAAGGGCAAGAGAGTTCTCCTGGTTGCAGGTACTTTGCAAATGCATCTCCTATATGTAACTCCATCGCCAAGATACGACCCTGGGCATGTCCTGCTCTCCAAAGCACCCGTTAAAAGACAGGGCTAAACCGGGGTGACACAAAGATACATGCTTTTTTTCCATTAAAAAATAAAGCATCGCAGCCCTTACCTCTCTCGTGGCCGATGAGGATGTCCTTATGGTTGAAATATTCCACTTCTTCGGTGTAGTTCTGTGTATAGGCAGTGTTGGATCCAGCATTCCTCGATTCAGTCCAACGTACTTTAGCGTGCCCCCTTGCATGGATTTTAAGGGATTTCACTCTAATTTCCCCAGTTACTTCTAGACTGACCTTTCCTGAGACTGTATCCCCGCTAGAGTACACAGGGACATTGCTGTCATTCAGACACTCAAAGCTTATCGTCAGACTCTTCACCTTCCCCAGCACCATGGTTTTATAGCAAAGTGTACAAAAATAGACTGTAAGAAAAAAAAAAATAAAGGGAACGGGGAAGCCAAAAACAACCAACCCCGAGCCCCTGGGGCGCAGGGGTGCGGCGGCGCGGACCCTACAGGCGGCTCATGGGGGCGGCGGGGAGCCCCGGCCCCGGCGCGGGCGGCGCTGGTGCCGACGCGGCGTCTGCCCACAAAGGCGCTGCCGTGCCGCCGCCGGCCCCGCCTTATAAGCCGTGTGACAAACAAGCGCGGGCGCGCATGCGCCGCCCCGCCCCGCCGGGGCAGCTCCGGCCCCGCGGCGCCGCCGCCGCCTCCGGGAAGCGCCGCTCCTCGGGCGTGCGGAGCGGGCCGTGCGCGCGCCGCCGCTCCTCGGGCGCGCGCCGCAGGTGGACGCTGGGTTGGTGCGGTCGGCCGCCCCAGGGAGGATGGCAGTGTACCCAGCCTCTGCGAGGAGATGAAAGTTACACTTCGCTTAACAGACCTTGTTCTGAAACTGGCAAATTATTCTCCCTTCTCTTGGTTATTGGGTTTTGGGTTCGTTTCGTTGGCTTTGGTTTTGTTCGGTTGGTAGGATTTTGCTGGTTTGGGGTTGTTTGCGTTAGTTTGGTTAAGTTTGGTGGGGGGGGGGGGGTTGGCTCTTTTTTTTTTTTTCCCTCTGTCTGTGTGTATCTAAAGATGGGAAAGAATTAAGCAAAGCTTGATAGGGAATCACAGAAAAAAATATAGAAAAACATTTTAAAAAATAAAAAGCAGTCCTGGCTTTTGGGGTACTATGTATTATACTACGTGACAATCTTCTCTGTATACTTTTGAAAATCAGTACTGATTCACCTGAGTTTAAATATTCTAGTATCAATGATTGTCCCAGTAATACAAATTACATTGCTGCAAATCCTCCCTTTAAGTGTTTCCAACAGTTGATTTATTTTTTTATTATTATTATTACTTTGGTAGTTCTGTTTCTCTGGTAAACACTCTGGGTTTCATTATTTAATGCTACATTAGCTAATTCGTGCACACTTCCCTGCTGACACAAAATTTTCAGTGAGAAGTATGATGGTGGTGGATGACATCCCCCAAGACACCATGCTTTGGGGAGCCTAAACTGAGATACACTGCTAACATTTCATGTCAACACTTCAGTTTTGAAAGTGTTTGCCTATTCCTGCTGCTTTTTTCTCAAGTAAAAAAAGTCACATTTTCCTTGGCCTGGTGGATATTCTCATGCATTTTTTGTGGCCAAAGGGGTTCAAGTCTCTTGTGGGTAAATTAGGACTTTCTGTGCTTTTACACCATCTCGTGGTAAACATTCATACTTCCTTAGCTCACGACATCACAGAATGAATCATTGAGGCTGGAAAAGACCTTCAAAATCCTGAAATCCAACCATAAAAAGAATACTTCCAAGAGAAGCCGAGGTGATTTAATTCCTCTTCTGACAATGCTTTTCTTTTTCCTCTCATGCATTCAGACTCAGATGGTCTCTTGCATGTGTTTATTTCCACATTTTTCTTCTATTCTGTGATTTAAAAGATAATTGTGTTTTCAATTAGTCATAGAAGCCACAATTCCATGGTCTCTAATTGCTATAGGACTTGAGAAAGGCTGGCAGCCAGGTGGGATGCAGCTTTCATCCACAAGGCTTGGGTCATATCTCCTGTCCTGCCAGTTCTGGGCTGGTTCTTAATGTTCACCTGCCCAAGGACAAATCTGCAGACATGAGAAAGAGCAATTGCATTTTCGAGGAAGATGAAGATATAAATCTGTTATTCCAGTGGATATTCATCTGGATTTTAAATTTTATAAAGATCAAGATGGGTAAGGAAGAGAATCATCCTTCTTGCATTTGCCTATTCCAGACTGGTTGAGGAAGAATAAAATGCTTTGCTAAGTTGCTGCAAATCATCCTCTGTATGTACCCTGCAGACCTCTTAGCCCTGTCCTACCTTCCCTTTCACCAGCCATCTCCTAGACCACTACACTTTGTGTATGGTTAAATGTGATTTAAATCTGGACCACTGAACGGGCTGACATGATTTAATTAATCCTGTGTTATGCACACTAAACTTCAGATGTGCAGTTCTGCAGAAGAATCTGTGTATGTTTATGTATGCATTTCCCACATCCTACCAAAACACACACTCATTCAGCCTCTGTTGGTCTTTTTAATACTTCTCATAGTGTATTCATTTTACTTTTGTGTTCCTAAAGTATACACTTCATGCCACCCTGTGGCAAAGGGCGAGAAGTGCCAACACTGCCTTCCACCAGTCTCTGGCCTCTGCATTTCTGCAAAACTGACATTTTTCTGTGAAGTCTTTTTGTCTGAATAAAAAAAATTTAAAATGAAAAAAAATTTAAAACTTTAATTTTGGTTTTATTTGAATGGAGAACATACTATGAGGTTTAGCCAAAAATATTTAGTAGGGTTTTTTCAGATGTTTAGTTAACTAAATATTAGTTATTTTTCAGGATTTAAGTTTTTGCATTTGTCAAATGAGCTATTGTCTAGTTAAATGTTAAAAGTTTTATAGATTCTGACACAGGATTTTAAAAATTGGTTGCAAAGATGATTAGTTCTTACCACCTTAGATCAACAATAGACAGTGAAGACTTCATACACATGTGAAGTATCAGGAGCCTTCACTAACGTTTTACAGGCCTTACGCATGATGCAGTCCACAAAAATTCACATAAAGTTTAGAAAATTATTTATTAAATTAATTAATTAATTTGTTGGGGTTTTTTTAACTGGCAAAACCCATGAAGATGATGCTGTCTGCTATTGGAGTCAGTAGCTCCAAGGAAGGTGGCAATATTACAGCCTCCATAAAGGCATAAAGATTAGACCTCACTTTACAGACCCTTTCTTGAAACTGGCAAGCTCTCCCTTGTTTGTCTGTTCTTTCATTTTTTTTTTTCTTGGAACTTTTAAAATTATTTCTCCTTTTAAAATTATTTTCTTTTTTTTTTAGTTTTTTTTTTAAAGTCTGTTGTGTGCCTTGTTTTGCACCTTTGTACATGCCTAGAACTCTCCCAACCTCCATGTGACCTAATGGTACATTCATGCTGAAGACCGTTCAAAATTCAGAGGTTAAGTTCATTTAGCATCTTGGTAGCTAATCAGCCTTCTCACTGTGCACTTGATAAATCTACAATGGTGGGTGTAATGCATGATGATCTTGACAATACTCATCACATTTTTCTAAAAGCAAAGCCAGAAAAGCTTGCAATGTTCTCCTGACTCATTAACAAACTACTGTTAGTAGGAAGATCCAGGCTTTGATCCCATCTTACAGACCATCCTGGTTTGAGACTAGGCCTGGTTGGTGTGGAGACAACGTTTGCCCTCCCTCTGAAGCTGTTTCCTTGTACAGGAGTGAATGGGCTAGAGTGAGTGTCAGAAGAGAAGCTATGTGTTTTCTGAAGGTTAACGTGTCCTTATCAAAGGGACAATCCTTTGATTGGAAAAGTAAACACATGCTCCAGGATGGTTTCTGTATTTTGTGCAGTGAATGAATGATAAATGTGAAATGTTCTCCTAATGGACTCGTTTCTGTTCATCCTTGTTGTGTCTGATCCCAAATCCATTCATAAAAAATAAGAGAAGTAAGATTTGCCCTCATCATACTGGTTGTGAGGCTACATTTGTGAAATATTGTCACATTAAAATGTAGGGTGGTGAGATTAAAATGTTGAGTGTATAGTAGATCTATGTACTGAGGAATTGTTTCCAAAATGCTGGATTCAGAAGGATATCTACAGACCTTTCTTTTGGACTATCTCCATTGGAACAGTTGTTCAACTGTCAGAGCTATAGAAAGAAGAGAAAATTTTGCTAAATAGGCTTCCTTTGGGCTTGTTTTCTTTAATGGAGAAATTGTCAGTGATGGAAAGAAACTTGGAGCTTGTGAAACTGTTTCCTGGATTTGAAAAATCCAGGATTTGGGAGCAGCTTTTTTCTGGTATTATCTGTATGCGTTTATGATTGAGAAAGAATGTGCTGTAATTCTAATGTTTCTGCTTTCAGAAGATGCATACTGTAAAAAAAGTATTCAGTCTCAAAACTCAAATGTTGTGTGAAATGTTTATTAGTTTGGGGTTTTTTTTCTTTAAAATACTGTAGATGAAGTTGAGTTCTGGGATGTATTTGCTATTAAAATCAGAACATCATATAACTATTAATTATGTTAGACTGCACATTTGTTTTGAAAAATAACTGCTAGTGCTGTTAAACTGAGAAAACAGTTTAACACATGCTTGAAGAGATCTCTTCTGGACAGCATGACCAAAGGACATGTTTATGGCTGCAATCAGTAATACCTAAGCATGTGCTTCAGAAATGATGGTGGAGAGTCAAACAAAGAACAGAGGTAGAAACATTTAGAAGGTATGTGGCTGTGATCTATGCTGGGTTTGGTTGTCCCTGTTGTTACTCTCTGCTCCCCTTGAGGCTTTTCCCCCTTCTTGCCTTGCAGCTACTTTATCTGTAGGCTCCTCCCAAGTCCTTCACCTTGTGCCAAAAGGGCTGGCACTGTGATTAAGCTGAGGAGTGTGCCTAAGCCAGTCCTGAGTTGATTCAAAGCCATTCAGTATTCGACAGTGTTGAACCCTGGGCAGATTGCAGATGTCCAGCAAAGACACTCTATCACTCCTCAGCTGAACAGGGGAGACAAAATATAAGAAAAGGCTCACATGTGAACTTAAGAACAAGAAGGGATCACACACTAATTACTGTCACAGGCAAAACAGGCTTGACTTGAGGAAACACCTCTGCTGCTCCTTCTTCCTTAGTGAGGACTCCTTATGCTCTTCCCTTCACTGTAAGGGTCTTTCTCATGGGAGACAGTCCTCCATAAGCTTCTCCAATGTAGTCCTTCTCATGAGCTACAGTTCTTCATGAACTTCTCCACTGTGTGTCTTTTCCGCTGGGTCAGCCTTTCAGGAACAGGCTGCTCCAGTGCAAGTCCCCTGTGGGGTCACAAGTTGTCTTAGGCTGGAAATGCAAGATGTGACTGGGGCTGTATATTCTATTGCCATGTGTTAGAGGTGGGGCAGTTATCTTCTGTTAATTGGGCCACCTGTTAAAACCAGGTGGGGCAGGTTTTTTTAACTCTTCCACGACCCATCCTCCCTCAGGGGAGATATCTTCTGTCCATGGGCCATTGAGTCTCACTTCATGATTGATAAAATTACATCATCCCCTTGGGAGATGCTCCACCCAGGGGGAAGAGCCAAGCATTCCTACCTGGATAGAATCTGAGATTTGGAACACCATGAACAGCTTTTTTCCCCCACTGGATTCCCAGAAGAGCAACTTTCTTATCCACTGGAATCCCAGAGGAAGATCAGGTCCATCTACACCACCACTGGGCCTTCAGAGGAAAACTACAACCTTCTACAGGATCACTGCTCCAACAGAACCACAGCTGTCACCTTGACCCACAGGGTGTCAGGTCATATTCTGTCATTGTTGTTTTGTAATACTGCATTTTTATTTTTATTTTTCCTAATAAAGAATTGTTATTCTTACTTCCATATCTGAGAGCCCCTTAATTTCAAAATTATAATAATTTAGAGGAAGGGGGTTTACATTTTCCATTTCTAGAGAGGCTCCTGCCTTCCTTAGCAGATACCTGTCTTTCAAACCAAAACACAAGTCCTTCCAGCAAAGCAGCTCCAGCTTTGGCTCCTTTCTCTACAAGGCCACTGGCCCTACTAGGAGCCTTCTCCAGTGCAGGTGTTCCACAGGATCACAGCCTCCTTTGGTCATCCCTCTGCTCTGCTGTGTACCTCCATGGACTGTGGGGAGGCAGTCTGCCTCATAATGCCCTTCATCACAGGATAGAGGGAAATCTCTGCACCAGTGTGAGGAGCAGGCAGAACCTGTACTTCTTCACTGACCTTGGTTTTTGCAGAGCGGTTTCTTGCTCAGGTTTTCATTCCTCTCCCTGTCTGCAGTTGCTATTGCAGGTTTTGCCCCTTCTTGAATACAGTATCTCAGAGGCAGCACTATTATCACTGATAGGCTTGGCCTTGGCCAGTGGCAGGCCTGCCTTGAAGCCAGGTGGCATTTAGGTCCATTGCATAGCTGCAGAGCCCCCATACCTGGCTCAGGCACATGGTCATGTTTAAAAATGTGGGATGGTCACTGCTGTTGTAAAGGTTATGAGAAAATGCAGGATTAGGAAGTCCAAATGACCTAGGAGTCATTAAGCTAAAAAATAAAGTAGGCCACAAACTGTACTGGGAGCCTAGCAGCAAGCATGTTACACAATTTTTCTGATGAGGTTTGACCATATCCTGCCAGAAGAAGAAGGACTTGGCATTGTGCTTGGTTCACAGTGGTACTGAGGAATATGCCCTCATTATGCTTCTGCATCCCCTCTTTTCATGTTTATCTCTCCTTCTTACTAGCAGTTTGCTGAGAAGTCCTGTGATATTTGTGGCTATATAAAGTCCCTTTTTTGTGTGTGTTTTTGTTACAGGAACTTTCCAACATGCCATGACATAAGCTCTGTTAGTCAGAGTAAGGTGCTAATAATGCCAAGATAGTGGGTTCAATCCTCGTATGGGCCATTAACTTAAGAGTTGGTGTCACTGATTAGTAAGAAATGACAAAGAGTCAGTCAGAAGGCTCAGTGGCATAAGCGCACATCTTTACTCAGAACCGCTTCTTTTATATTCTGATCCGATACAGGTGGACCTGATTGGTCATTTAATCAATACATTTCACCTGATTGGCAAATTAACAAGATGCCTATTTATAAACAATCTTATGAGAATAAAAAACAACCCCTGTGGGTTGTTTTAATAATTGGATATAAATTTTTATCTCCGACTCCCTAAAACCTCCTGGGCTGATTCTGGGAAAACTTAGGAATTTTTCTTGCTCTCTGACCAGGCTCTCACATCCACAAGTTGGAGTCAATTATCCTTCTATGTTCCCTCCAACTCATACTATTTTGACATTCTGTGACCCAGCAAAAACACTAGAAAGAGGTTTAAAGTATTTGAAATGAAGTTTTCTAAAAAAAACTAAGAATTTTTTTCATTATACTTTCTTCTGGTTTATCAAAGGTTTACGCTTTAGTGTTTTTTTTTCAAAGTGGTAAGATATATACTGTGATTTTTATATCCAGAAATAAGCTGCTATTCTTTTTACTAAGCAAGGAGAGCTGAGATCTTTTATTAGACTAATTTGTAGTCTGGAAAAAGAACAGACCAGCATTCAGTACACCGACTCTTCCTTAGCTTGGTTTCCCACATATATTAGAGCAATATTTTAGAAATAAAGTGACTGTGAAGCAAGATGGGTTCTGTTTCAGGCCATCTCTTTTACTTCTTTTTCTGAGCTGAACTAATAAGCACATCTAACCTGCCTTATTAGTGAGATAAGCATTTCAACAAGAAGAGAGATTGAAATACAGATGGCATAGCCATGCTTCTCACTTTATTCCTGTTCCCTTAAACAAGTGGAAGCAATGCCTCTCTCCTTTTTGGTAGTGTGTGCTGTTAAAAGATGAGGACATGGGCACTTTTTTCACTCAGCAACTGTGTAGGGGGTGGTTTACATGGCATGCAGTGATATGCAGGGTAGTCACTACTTCAAGTCACCCTTCATGCCCAGACCAAAACCAAAATTTCAGGAGGAGTGACAGCAGGTGTGAAGGTGCTCAAACACAACAGGACAGTGCAAGATGGTCTGCTGACTGTTTTAAGAATGTATAGTGCCAAATCCTTATCCATTCACATGGAAGAATTTCTTCTTAATATCCAATCTAAACCTACCCAATGTCAATTTGAAGCCTATCAATATAAGCCTTTGTCAAAACATCCTTTTTCCTTATTCCAGCTACCAACCATCATTTGTTGGCTACCAACCAACCCATGGGACTGAAGTTGAAAACATATCACAATTGTGCCTTGATGGCATTCTGTTTGCATGATTTGAGTGTCCATGGGCACGTGTCAGATCTGTTGGGGACAGTTTGAAGGGCAAGGCTACTCCTCTGCTGCATTCATAGCAAATGTCTGGCAGACGACAGCACTTCGTCAGTGCTTTCCACACAGGAGGCAGCCCGGGGAGATTGCTGGGTGCTCATGGGCTTCAGGCATCACTGTGCAGCGATGCACAGTATGGTCCACAGAAGGGATTTTTGCTTGTTGTATGCATGCTGTATGCATGCATATGTCTGTAGGCTATTGTAGTTGACAAAATTACTTCTGGGTTCCTCTCAAGTGTTCTGTTTTTAAAAAGCAAGAAACCAGCCTTTATAGTACTTTGGAGAGTTTCATAGGGTTGGTTTTTTGTTTTGGTTTTTGGGGTATTTTTTGCATATGTGTGGGATTCTTTTCATATAGGGATCATATAACAACAGGAGAGGGTCTAGGCAGACAAGTAAAATTGCAACAAATGTCATTTGTGCAGCAATATTTGTACAATTCCACATGTGTGATAAAACATGTGTGCAACTCATCTTTTCATGAAACCTGATATGCCAGAAAATTACTTTTGGTTTTTTTTCAGCCTATCTAAAACGTTCCCCTTTCCAGGCTTTGGATACAAAGCAAGCAGATTCATTTCCCTGCTGCATCAACTTAGCAGTTATGCATCAGCAAGAAAGGACTTTCCTCTGTCTTCAGGTTGGTTTGTGGGCTACCACAGATAGCTGGGGATGCAGAATGACATTGCTTAGGAGTCTCATTCACAGCTGTTTACTTCCCCATACATGCTGTGTTTGGACCTAGCAGGGATGCCTGGATTCAATTATGGAACTAGGCATTTAAGAGAAACATGTAGTTAGAGTTTCTCTCTAGTTTTCCAGGAAGCAGACTGCCAAATTGGTGTACAGAAAGTCCTGCTTGGGTTACAGAGCAACAACAAGGGCTAAGGCTTCCTCTATATCATCTTGTCTTTCTGCTGCTACAAGGTTATTGTCCATGTAATGATATAGGAGGACATCAGTCATTTTCTGTCAAATGGGGCTGAAGACCCTTGCAACAAACCACTGAAAAATAGTAGGGCCATTTTTCATTCCTTGCGGGAGGACAACTCAGTGATATCTTTGCAAGGGTGCTTGCATAGTGGTGTTTGGGACAGAAAAGGCAAATTCAGGAGCATCATCAGGAGGCAAAGGAATGTCGAAAAAGCAGTCCTTTAGGTCAATGACTGTCAAATTCCAATCTCGAGGGACCATAGTAGGAGACGGGAGATCAGGCTGCAGGGCTCCCATGTCCTCCATTACAGAATTAATTTTGTGGAGGGCTTAGAGCAAGTGTCACTTGGCAGTTTGGTTTTTAATAACAGACACGGACAAATTCCAGCGACTGAAGGAGGGGACTAAATGCTCCTTTTGAAGCTGTTCTTGAACAAGTTCAGTGAATGCGCACCTCAGGTAGTGGCAGGGTCCATGGATCCACCCAGACAGGTGTATCAGTTTTCCAAGTCAATTTCAGGGTCTCATGCACCACAATGGCTCCTCTCAAAAATCTGACTGAGCTTGAAACCCCATTGAGAAAGTACATCTCATCCCCATAAATGGGTGGAGGTAAAACAAACAGCTGTACAGAAGTTATGTGGCCTTCTGGTCGCATCACCTGAATTAGATGGTGACTTTGATAACTGACTGCTTCCCCCAGTCCCAGTGAGGGTCTCTCTATGAGGGCCCATGTGGTAGGCCATTTAGCTTGAGAGATAACAGTCACATCTGCTTCAGTACCTAAAATACTGGTAAGTGTTATCAGTTATCCCCATAATGACAGGGTACATTTATGGGTAGGGCATTTATCAGAAATTGTTTGTACCTATAATATTTGTGGGGCTCCTGTAGAGCCAAATCCTCCCAGCCTTCTTTTGCATTTATCTACAGAGGAAGGCAAAATATGTGGGAAAGGGATCAATTAGAGGATAGGGGTCCTTTGAGGGACAGTACAAGGTGGAAAAGGAGTCCAAGCCATAATCTTAATTTCGTCTTTAGGGTCTGAGTCTATGACCCTGGGGAGAGCAAAAAGTCCTGAAAGGGTATTTGAAGATCTCCCCAACAGTAAAGCACTTTTCTGGGGCCTTGGTGGTCCAAAAATTCCTGTAGGGAGTAAATGAACAGAAGAATCAAGCAATGTGACTGTGACAGAAGTTGTCCGGTCCAGTCGGGCGCTGGCTGTGGTTGCTGGGTGAACACTTGAGGAGCCCCTCCACTGAGCATCTGTGGTGGTGGCTGAGGCATTTGTGTCTGCATGCGGCGCCATCCTGCGCTCCGGTTCCTGTTTCCCTGGGTCGGGTGACCTTCGGACTCATACTTGGAGCGACATTGATTAGTTAAGTGACAGCCTTTACAGGACCATGAGCACTCAGCAGGGGCTTTAAGCTTAGTTCCTTTCTGTTAGCAATTGTGGCTTAATCGAGTGAGTCTGAGAAAATTCTAAAGTTTTTCTTATCCCAGCCTTTTTTCTTTTTTTTTTTTTTTTCATAGATGGATTTTTTCCCTCTTTTTAATCTGAAGGAAATTTTTTATATAAATAACAATACATGCACCAAGAATAAATTTTAGCATATGTACCTGAGTAAGACCACTAAATAACTAAAATGAAACATGTTTGATGTTATTACAGGTAATAGGGACAAAGAGCAACTGTCTTTGAAGAGAAAAACAGCAACTGTCTTTAAAGAGAAAAAAAGTTCATTTTTTTTTTTGACTGTATATTAAAATAATGACATTCTTGTTATTAAGGGAGAGCAGTTAAAACAGATGATAGTTTTTTTGTAAGTCCCAACGCAAACACTTATAGTGGTAGCATCTGAAATTACAAAATAGTGGAAAAAGAAGCATGTAAATTGGTCTTTGCTCACAGTGATTTGTGTTATTAATTTAATTACATTTCCACAAATACTTAAAGGAGAATGACAGAGGAAGAAAATTAATGAGGATATGGTGCAAATGGGACACTGTGAAAAGTTTTATAGCAATTCATGGCAGCTGTGCTAATACTTATAATTTCCAGGCCACATTCATCCAATGGTGTGCTGTAGTAAACTGCTGTTTCACTGAGCTCGTTCATATTGAGGCAATTTGGTAATATTGCTGAAACTGTCAGTTTTCATTTCAGATACTTATAAATTTTGAATAGGCCTTGAGTAATGTGAGTTTTTTCTTTTTTTTTTTTAACATGTCCATTGGCTGTAAGAATGGAAGGCAACAATTAAGTGTTTTGAATATTGAGTGAAGGCACAGTTTTGTGCATTAGTTAGGATTCATTGCCATCTGGTGGCTATTTTATGTATTTCAGACAGTGCAGATATATTCTCATTTTGTGTATTAGTATTTATATGATTTCAAAAAGATGGCATAAAATCAGCAGCTGTATAAAAAGTATTGAGTACATTTAAAAATATTCTGATATTAACTGTATAATATGGTCTATTAAGAATATCCTCTATGGTCTATTATTAAATATCCTCTATTTTTCTCTAGGATTTAGGTGCTATGAGATAAGGACACACCTAAACAAAGGCAGCCTAAAAGTCCTGTCCACAGTCAAAGTGCAGCTTCAGATATTTACAGTTCTCTAGAATTGCAGCATAAGAGCCAAAAGTAATTTTCAGTGATCATAAAGTGAAAGAAGGTAATTGAATCTGGACGTGCTGTTTGAATTAGTTCTTTTTTATATGAGGATACTGGACCTGGTTAACCGTTGTACTGGATGGTTGTAAAGGACTTGTGGAACCTTAATGAATCTATGATTATATATGGTACCTTATTCCTAAAACTCAACTAGTGTTTCTAATTCAACATGTTTGTTTGCTAGCCTGTCTCCTGCACTTGAATGCTAGTAAAAAAGCTATTTTTAAAATCTCATTGATACATTTGTTTCTTTTACTATGCCTATTACTTTTATACATGGTGGTAGTTCCATCAAAAGTGCAAGTTTCAGTGTAACTAAAGGTATCACCTTGAGATTTCAGTTTCATTCTTCATAGGCAGAAATAAGTAACTCATATGTAATGTTTGTGATTTTTTCATGGCTTGTTAAATGTAATAATTGACAGCTTATTTGTAGTCCACCTTATTTACTCTATGTGTTTGTAAGAGAAAATCCTTCAGGAAAATGTTTAAATCATCATAATGATAAGGTTTTATGCAAGTGTATTTTAGAGAGGGGAAGGAAAAGAAGTCTCAGTGAAAACCCAGAAAAGAATTGTACCCATTTCTATTGACAGAAACTTTTGGATGAAATTTTAACATGATCCTTGAGTCAACAAAAAAAGTAAACATCCTTTTAGGAAGATCTTTTAGGAACATCTTTAGGAAGATAATAAAAGCAGAAGACCCTTCTCAAAGTGACAAATCTAAAAGTATGTTTACAAATTTATATGTTATTTTAATTCCCTATGCCTGCCCCATGACATGCATCTGTGTTTGGACAGTAGGAAATAAATGGAAGGTAATTTCCTCTTCAGTTATAGGGCTGATGCCATGTCTACCATTCTTTTTGTGCTCTTGCTTTGGCTTGTGATACATTTTTGTTGGGTTTTTATATCCCAGCTCTGGCGCTGTGGCTATTGTCTGCCAGGTTTTCCTTTGTGCAAACTTCCATCTTTATTTCTGCTGCTGTCTGAACTGTTTGGTACTGTGAGCATCAGTAGCTGTAGTCTTTTGGTTTTGTCTTCTTGACTGTCATCCATCTTCAGTCTATACTGGAATAAAAAGAATGCTACAGAAGCATCAGCCTGCTGCTGCCATCCCAACCTTTATGAGAGCTCTATGTAGAAACAGCCGCCTGTCGTGTTTATCTCTACTTTGATAAAAGCTCTCTGTTCTCTTGGGAAAGGTGCATACCGAAGGATTGACTCCAGCCATAAAAGCCATGTGTGGATGTTTTCCTTTACCCGGAACGCTGGGCTGTGGCATGTTTGAGTGAATGATCGATAAGGGCAGAAACATCTGCTCTGCTGGTGCCTGGTGGTATGGCTGTTTTTTCTTTAATAAAGTAATAAAGATGGAACCTGCTAGAAGAAACAGTGGTCTCTGGTTTTTTTCCAAGCTAATGCATATCTGATGCTGTTATTAAATCAAAACCTTTAAAACCATGTATCTTGGTGTTTCCTAATAATTTACTACCAGAACAATGAAAGATTTGAAATATTTTCTAACTGGCCTTTTCCTGCTAATTTTTTTAAAGCATACACCTTCCTATCACACAGCACTGCCAGCAAAATTGCAATCTTCTTCTCTACTATGAATTTCCCTTTATGCATCTCATTCTAGTCATAAAGATGGGGTTAAAGACACTGTCTGCATTTCTCTAAATGTAGAAAAAATGACTGGTTTAAAGCCCAGCCTTTCACTCCTTTCACTGTGTATTTTACAGAAGGGTCAATATCTTGTAACCTCCAAGAGCAGCACCTTCAGCACAATCTCAGCTGAGTGGGGAACTTGGTGGCAGCTAGATGTGGGATCATCACTAGGATTGCCTCTTCCAGCTGGATTCCACTCAACTATGCCTCCCTCACCATGGCAGAGATTGATTGGCACCTCAGAATTTATTTGTGTAGCTCATTGTGTATGTTGTTAATCCTTAGAAAGATCTCTTTTTATTGCTTGATGAAATGCCTCTGGGCTCCTATTGTTTTTACTTTTGGAGAAAGCAGCAGGGCTATTGGTAATTATGGCCCTTTCATGTTTATACTAGGGATGGTCCCTTTTTCTGTTAAAAACAAAGACATGTGCAAAATGTCCTTGCATTTCAGCTCTTACCTGGAATGTTCCCTAACCAAAACCAGGAGCAGGACTGAGTACCTGCTATATCAGGCTTTTCATTTCTATGTCCAGGTTCTGTCCACGAGAGGAATGAGTCACTCTAATAACTTGTGGGGGAGAGAATAAAAATATAATTTCTCTCATAAATTATATGAGATAAAAAACTGTCAGAGCAGACAGCCCAAAGTACAATCGTGACACATTACACAAATATTTGAACTGATCCCGAAAGTGACACATTAAGTTAATTAGTCCATCACTGGGTACTAGCAGTATAAGTAATTAATTAAATGTTAAAGTATTAATTAATGTGTTGGACCTTAACAAGTGGGTAGTTGTGTATCTCCCAGCTTGACTCTGGTAGATCTATGGTAGTCCCATTTACCAGCACAATGGGGGTTAAACCAGTACCATCTTTCATCATAGTGAAAAGCAAGACTTTCATGCTGTTGTAGCCTTTAATACCTAGAGGTCATGCTGCTCCTCAGCTGATGAGCTGGCTCAGTCACTATCAGCCAGCTGGTAGAACATCTGTAGGAACATTAATGCTAGCAGATATCTTTTGAATGAAATATAGTAAGACCTTGCTTGCCATTTGAAAGTGAGCATCTTAGGAGTTTTAGCCAAGGGAACAAACATGGGTGTATGAATTAATTCATAATGCTCAGGTTTGGGGAGTTTTTAATTCCTGAAGACTAGGATATACACCGGGATATATAGGAGAGATGATGGATGGATGGATGGATGGATGGATGGATAGATAGATAGATAGATAGATAGATAGATAGATAGACTAAAACCATTTAGGGTAATTAGGATAACACTAGAGGTTGTTACCTAAACAATGATGACAGCAGTTGTGGGTGCTAAAGAGGTTGTAAAGAGCAGCATGGAAAGATCCAGACGCCTGCTTCTCTCTGAGGACCAGAAGAAGCTTCCTGATTCCATCATTCATTCAGGGATTAAATAACATGGATGTGTACCAAAAACTCAAAGAAGAATTGTAGGCCCAAGGAAGCATTGCTGTTCTTGGAAATGGGTGGTAGTGTGAAGTTAAGTGGAACAAGGAAGTTTGAATGTGAGTTTATGTAAACCCCTTCATTTATAGTACTTACAATGTGAGATTGAAGGAAAAAAAATCCTTAGATGACTGAAGGTGTTATGAAAGAATTTTCCAGTGCCAATCCTGTTAAAGAAAGAGTCTTATTGAGAAAATGTCTTTACTGTAGGTGACAAAACTATCTGCTGCAAGGTATCAGTAAGGAGACCACAGCAGAATTAAAATGGCCTATAAAAATTCAACTAATGGTATTTGAGTCCTTGTTTTAAGATAAAATTTATTAAAATACTCAGAGAGACTTGTCAGAACTCAGTTCATCCCTCTGGGTGCCCAGAGTTGCCGGGACTCCTGCCAGGGGGCTCGGAGACCCTCGCACACAGCCCAGAACACCTGTGGGCTTGATTATGACCCATGGAGCAAATTACCAGCTTTGTATGAAGACCTGAAAGCCGCAGAAGTTTAAGCAGTGTAATAACAAAATTATCACTGGGTGAAAAAGTAGGTTTTGGGATTTTTAGAATAAGGGTTTTTTGGGACAAGATGGAGGAACTTGGGCATGTCCAGCCTTTCTTCTTCTTCTTCTCTACCTCCATCTTCTGCTGTGATGCTGACACTTTGGGATTGGTTCAGAATAGAAACTCACTGTCTAGGTAGGTACTGGAAAGTAATTGTAAACATTTTATACGTGGTTTGTAGTATAAAGAGACAACACCGCCCCGAGGGCAGTCAGAGTGCCACTGGCTGTCCTGCTGATTAGACCTCGGCTGGACAGGAGAAAAATTTTTATAGATGAGATATAATAAACAACTCTGAGACCAAAAACTGAAGAACTCCGACTCATTCTTCAAACATGCGGGCCGAAACAGACACTTTTCACATATCTCAGGGCTGCAGTAAACTGCAGCACTCCTGAGAGAGACTGAAGTTCTACAGAGAACAATGAAGCCTCTAAGTCTTGACTTTCCAAAATAGGCAAATATCTAGAATACTGTGGTGTAATAGAAGTCTTCAGTTTTACTGAGGAGCATGAAGACCTCATAGTACCTTCCAGCGTCTGAAGGGGGCCTGCTGGGAAGCCAGAGAGGGACTCTTCAATAGGAGCAGTAGGGATAGGACAAGGAGTAATGGGTAAAAATTAAAATAGGGGAGATTTAGGTTAGGTATTAGAAATTTTTGCTGTGGTGGTGGTGAGACATTGAAAAACATTGCTCAGGGAGGTTGTCAATGTCCCAAATCTGGAAGTGTTCAAGGCTAGGTTGGATAAGGCTTGAGCAACCTAGTGAGAGGCCTAGTGAGAGGTGTCCTGGCAGAGGAGATTAGGACTGGATGATCGTTAAGGTTCCTTCCTTAATTGCAGATCCTCCCTAATAATCTCATAAACTAAGTCAATGTGAATTTTTTTGTTATCATCAGAGTCCATGAAAATTACACACATGCACACACAGGTTTTTCTCTCAAAGCACATTTTGTCTAATTTCCCTGCAGAAAGCCATATGGGGCAAAAATCTTTCTTGATCTTACTGTGCTATTTTGATTTATTCTGTTTGCTACATTGGACTGTCCTGTAGCTTTATCACATTGATACTCAGTTCTTTAGAGGCATTTCATAGATGTGCAATTTAGAGAATGAAATTAAATTTCCAAATACTGTTGTCAATGAAAATATGTGGTTACCTTTGTGCAACCTCAAAGTGCTTACAGTAGATTTCTCAGTACAGACTCTGTTGGAAAAATGCATCAGTATTAAAATGGAGCCCTGTGATATTAAAAAGCAAAATTTTATCAGTTTTTCTAGTCTTCTAGTTATGTAAAATGAGCAAGAAATTAGCTTGGCAAAAAAGTTAGCAAATTCTTATAGGTCATGATATTTCTAGTCAACATTACTTTTGTCATGATAGGGACAGTAAAAGTCCTGGGCAAAACATCAAGCTTACTTGGTGTTTTTTGAACTTTTATGAACCCTATATAATGACTGACAGTGAATCTGTGGGTGTAATGAAATATGTTTGCAAAGCACATGTGCTATGGAAGCCAAAATAAAAATGCAAAAGCAAGTAACCTGTGGTGGGACCTATACTTGAAATGAAACAAGTATTTGTAAAGTCCATTATGTCCTTTGAATGGAAGACACAATATAAAGGAAAAAGCAAATAAAACTGCTCCAGTTTTTGAGCAAACAGTGCCTCAAAGCCCAAAGCGCAAAGCAATTTTCAGTTGCCCTTCTAGTCCAATGCTTGTAGGGTTCTGTCGAAACAGTTATTGACTTGCTCTCTACTCTAAAGAGCCAGTAACTCCAATGGACAAAAACATTTTCTGTCCTGCCTGAGGACTTAGTTTTGTGCATGATCTTCATGTAACCATTTCAGGAACTGATTTTTCTCACACTGTGCAAATGGTATCTTCTTGACCATTCCTTATCAACTTGTCTGGCCAGTTCTTTCTTCTTCTGTTGAATCTTCAGCCAAATGATTCAGTAAACATTTCTTGCATTATTTTTGATTTTGTACTCATCTCTATTGTGATGGTCTGGGATAATTTTTCCAAAATGAGTTTATAAATACATGAAAAATATTACATAGAAACAAACTGGATTCTGCCTTAAATGGTTAAGGTTGTCCCTCACTTCATGATAAGGATTATGTTGTGAAGAAATGCACCCAAATAAATTTCAATTTATTATGTAATTATATACTGGAGTAGCTTTTTACTAAAAATCATGTCTGTATTTTTACTGTAATTAAGAATACCCTACTTATTTAAAACTAGTACACCCTAGTAATATTCTACTCTGAAGCTGATGATATCGGTTGCTGATTTTTAAATGCTATGTCTCAAAAAAGCTAATTCCTCAGGAGCAGCTTAACTTGTACAAGTGTGACGCAAAAAGCAAATTTGTAGGCATATATATTTTAATATATGCAAAGCCTTCTTGCCCCATGTTTGGCATTTGTCAGCAGCAGCAGTTAGGTAGATAGTACGACAAACCTCTGGGTGAATCCTTCAGAAAATGTGTAATAGTAGTGCTGCTATTTGCATATCGGTAATAGTAAGCTTGGAGTATGAATCATTTATTTAGAACTTTTTCAGATTCTTTCCTATACATGCTGTTCTCCTTTGTTTAGCTACTTCTGATGTGTTATTGTATACTCATTTACTTTTTCTATTTCATGATTTGTAAGCTTTTATTTTATTTTGGTTTCAGACACTCTTCCTACTGTTATCACCTCAGTTTAAATGTGTTCTCAGACTGCACTGTTATGGAGCCTTACCTGAAGGAAATCCCTGATGATTCCTGTGAGGCAGAGGAACAGGTTGCTTTTCCAAGCAAATGCTTTCTGAACAAGTATATTTTGCTACAGCTGTTTATGGCACACCTGAGTTTCAACAATAACTGGGTTTTTTTGAAGTTCTCTTCATGTCTCCACAATTTATTTACTAGGTATCAGCTAAAATATTGAGATATATTTAGTGCATTCATTTTTTTATTGCTGTCTAGGTTCAATAAAAGACAGTGTTTGTAACAGAAATTGCCACCTATAAGCCAAATAAAAGATAAGAAACGTATTTCAAAAAGGTCTTTGATTAGGGTCTTTTAGCCATTAAGGTCTTTTACCCATTACTCCTTGTCCTAAACTGATATCCTTCATTTCATGAGGAGAAGCCAACAAAAAAGGTTTTTGAAGGCCTGTAAGAGGTACCATAGAGATTGTGCTGAGTTAGATGGTGTCATGGAAGAGAAAGCATGAAAGGAATTACAGCATCAGGTTGTTGCTTTGCCTAATTTAAGCTGTGGATGTCACCTCTATATGCAGGATAATTTTGCATCTCAGAAAATTAAAAAAGGTTCCTTTTGAATTATTGAAACTCGCAAGCTGCAAGTGTGGTGCAGTAGTTTTTATCTGGAAAGATCTAAAATTCTTCTCCAATAGCAAGACCTTTCTGAGCAGGCTCTTGCACAAGAACTGCAGCTGGCTCCTGAATTTAAAAGTGTTCAGAAGACAGGGAGAAGAGGTACCAGAAATATCTCGTTGAGGGATTGAAACTTCAGTACAGCCCATAACAGTAGCCTTAAATATGCAGAGATGGAAGTGTATGAGTACACTACAGAAGGCAGGAAAACAGATACTTTTTTATTTCTAGCCACAGTTGTCTCTGTCATGTTATGCTTCTTTCACGTTAATTAAACAGAAAGCTCATCATAGAAAGAGGCTGTGATTCATCTTGTATGTTTATAGCTTCACACTGCCAGTCCTGGTCTAGTAGTGGAAATGGAAGAAAGGATACTTCTTGGTGTATGTGTTATTTTTATTTTACAGCTAACAATGTTCAACAATTCTTCCACCTGTCAGCGTGATTTTCCCATGAATGCTGACATGGTTTTTTTACCCTGTTTTCCTTTTTTTAGGTTGTAGTGGTTTCTACCCACACTGTCCCTTGGGAAACATTACAGTGTCTATGTATTTTTACTGCTATCTTATAGTTTTCTGGTTTTATCCATTCATTTTTCTCTTTTATTTATTACTGAAGTGGGATTTCCTTTGTGGCTTTTTTCCTGTGCTGCCACTGTATTTCTGTATTTTTCTTAGCATTGCTTTGTCTTCATCTTTTCCATTTCCTCCTGTCTCAACAATATAGTTTGTCTCTCTGCCCATCCACTGCTACTCTTCATCTCCACATATGTTGTATCTGGACTAAATCCAAAAGACTTATACCCCAGCAGCAAAAGCTGCAATGTTTAACTTCTTCATGCCTCTACAGGAGAGCAAGACCAAGCCTTTGTAAAATCCAGGAGTGTAGAGCAAGCTTCTGTGGAAGACTTGTAACTTCTAAAATTTTGAGTTACCTGCAGCAAGTTCATAAAGAATGACTGACGTAGAAAGGGATGGGATTTGAGACACAGCAAGCATATTAAAATACATTTTGTATATGTTTTCTGAAATTTGTGGATAAGTTTTGGAAACTTGGCAGAGTTCAGTCTTTACATTTGTTCATAATGAGTAGGTTTTCCACCTATTTAATTGTCTTTTTAGAGCACGTGCCACTTGCCTTCACTACAGTACTCTCCACATCCAAGAATGGCAAAACTTGCATCTCTCCTGCTGGAAAAAAAAAAGGGCTCCATTTACCCATTGATGCAAGAAGGAGTTGTCTTCTCTTCAGTTTTTTGTTTTTTTTTTTTTTTTTTTCATCTGAGTATGATATTCAAGATTTTTGGGGCCAGAGGAGTTTTTCTAAACAATAATGTAGGAAAGTAGCTCTGATACTCATTTCTGAGGTAGCAGTATATGAATAAAGGAATCCTTAGCTTAGATTGGGAATGAATGGTTTCTGACATGAGCAGGCAGGGGAAGCCATGTCACAGATTGCATTTATATACCTTTTTCTCTTCTCCCAGTCACCACCCTGTGTGTCAGAATTTCAGAACTTTCAAAATATAATCCTAGCTGTAGATATTATACACAGACTATGATACTTACAGAGCCACCTCTGTGCCGGAATCTGATCCAAGCTTGATGCATCAAGCTTGTGTAACAGAGCTCTGCAATTTTTTTCCCCTTTTTCCTTTGGCAAGAGGCAACCACAATCAGCTGTTCACAGACCTTTCGTCCATTACCAAGTTAGGTTTGTCATTCTTCCCCAAAAAAAAAGTGTGCAGTGAACACTGGTAATCAGGAACCATCTGTGTGAAGGTTCAGCAGAGGGCGTCCAAATTGTGAGTTGGAGCTTTGTTTTTCTTTATGTAGAACAGGGCACGTCAGATTGATACCAGACACATGTATGTACTTTCCCCCTCCACAGGATCAGAAAAAAGAGCCAAAGATTTAAATTATTTACAAAGTTGGCAATGCTTTCTTCTCACCTTAAACATTTGACAGGATGTAGGAATATGCTAGCCAGCTGTATGACAGTCATGCCTCCCATATGTCCAAGACAGGTCCTGTCCAGACCCTCAGAGTTAACTCCCATCCCTTATGCTGAAGGTGATGGTTGACAAACGTGCCAACACAGTTGAAGACATCTGCTACAAAGACAATTAATTTCTATTAAGCTTTAGAAAAATGTGGGACTCGTGACAACATGCATCATCATTCTAGTTTTTTTATTGAGCTGAAAGTAAAATTTTAGATATGTGGCATTTAAAGACTAGGGTATGATGTAAGTGGAATTTCAGTACAGCAGTATATTTTCCTAAGAATTATGTTTTTAAATCTTACAGTACTGTGCTATAAATTACTTTGAAATATTTATGATTTTAAAATCAGAAATTGCTGTCCATTGACTTCAGAGTTACACTGCTGTGTTTCTAGTTGTAATTTAAAACCAAACCAGCTTCTGATAATCTAATGTCTACCACTAAGTCTTTAAAGTGTCAAGGCATGTAGAGTTTTCTTTTCTTAATATGCTAACTTAGAGTGCAGCCTCTTTGAGAGGACTCAGAAGTACACATAGGGTCTTATAAAATATATCATCAATTGCAATATTTTTTCATGGCCACAATTTCTAAGGGTATGATAATACCCCTAAGTGACTTGCTTATAATGTGGTATTCCATGGAGAGTCTAAATCAATCAGTTTTAAATGTCAGTTGTCAATTATTTAGCTAACCTTGCAGAGAAACTTAGATCTGGGCTTTCACCAACTTTTTCCTCTAATCAGCATTAATGTCTAACAGTCCTCTTGATCCTCACAAAAAGAATTTCAATTGTAACCTCATTAACTGTTAGTTCATGATACTAGTAAGGAAAATAGAACCAGAAGATGGTAGCTAAAAATTGGAGAAACTAAGAACTCTAAAGGAATCAAAATTCTCTAAGTATTTTGCACATCATTTAGTTAACTCTGAAAAAGGAAATTGTTCCTTCATGAAACCAACTGGTACAACAAAAAGTATTTCAATATTTCACAAGTTCTAAGTAGAAGTAGATCTAGATGATCTGTGGCCTATAGCTGGGCCTTGGCCACTGTTTATCAGGCACTTGATAGCACCTTCAGGGAGAGAAAGAGGAAATCAGACCAACAGTCACTGTGGCCACTCAAGCTGCAGCTGAGCTGCAGGAACAGCCCATGCCGATAGAACAGGAGGAAAAGGCAGGTCCAGAGATAATCACTGATCCCTGTCCCTGGGTGAGCTGCAGGGTGTGCAAGAAGATTTGAGCTGCCAGTCTCACCAGGCTGCTCCAATGCTGCCATATCATGGCCCATGATATGAAACTAGGTGGTAATGAGGCTGAGGAGCTGGGATCCCTGTCCCAGGATCTGGCACTGACGAGGGCATTGGGAAGAGGGCAGAAGCTCTCAGCCCTTGGAGGTGACTCCTGTCAAGCGTAAGAGAAAGGTTCTCTCTCAGGGATGATCTAGTAGTGCACCCAGGCAGGTGGGGCACCATGGAGAAAGGTATCCAGTACATGGGAGAATGAGTGTTCTGGAGGTAGTCTCTAGGGATTCAAATAAGGTGCAGTCCCCTGTAGACCTGGATGAGGTCCAGAGTGCACAATCCACGTGGCAGAAGTTTGTACGGAGCACATGATCATCGTACACCAACTCTCTGGCATCCATGTCCGTGACAGGAGGAGGAACAAAGTGCTTTAGGTGATTACCTAGCTACAGCCATGTGATGGTCATCTTTTTTCCTCCCTACTGACCTGCACCTTGTCTGTGGAAAGACTGTCCAAGACTGCAGACAGACTCAAAAGACTTCATCAGATTAGAGAGGAAATGTCCCATGCCCCTCCAGTGTGGACCAGAGTCTAAACTATTGGGAGCAAGTACTCTCCTGCTCAAGAGAGAGGGTACAAACCACAAGGTAATCTGTGGCTTTTGCTGTGTGACCCCAGAGGGGATGTAAGGAAGTAGGATGGAAACCCCACCTCTGTGCTGGCAGCACAGGTACGTGAGTTGGGAGGAAGAACAAACATCAAAGGAAGATCTTCAAGGATAAATGCAGCTCCAGTTTCCAGTGGGTGAGTCCTCAGACAGAATAGAAGGGTTGATGTTTCATGTGGTTCAATTGAGAGGACCTCCAGTTCATATTTACAAGAAATTTCAATGAATACCATGACCAGAACTAGAGAGGACCTGACTCCAGCCAGGTGGAGGAAAGGAACAATCAAATCTACTGGACTGTGTGGATCCAATGGCTTGGTACACCAGACCCACAGGAGTGTAAAACTTCAGTTGGCCCCAGAGCACAATTTACCTGATGCCATCAAGACATGTAGGGGCAGAATCCGTTTCTATTCCTGGGGTGATAGGGAGAACTGGACAGCTGACTACTGGAAGTTGAAGTGACCCTGTCTGGGAATGAATGGCAAACACCCCCACTGTGACTGGCCCAGAGGCCCTGTGCTTCCTTGGCAAAGATTATCTCAGGTATTTCAAGTGTCCAGAAAGGGCATTGTTGGGCTTTTGGGAGAGCTGCTGTGGAGACAAAAGGAAATTAAACAGCTGAATGCCTTGCCTGGTCTCTCAGAGGACTCTTCTGCTATGGGACTCTTGGAGAGCTGAAGAATCTTCTGAAGGTTGAAGAACATCAGGTACCAATCACCACCACAGCAGTGCACCATTGATGGCACCATGTTAGCCAGGACTGTGAACCCCAGCCATGAGATGGGCTCTGGAGAACCAGAGAGTGGCCAGCAAGGCTCACTCACCCTTTAGTAGTCCCATATGGCCAGTGTGTAAGTGCAGTGGAGAGTGGAGACTGACAGTGAGCTATCATGATCTGGATGAAGCCACACCATCCCTGAGCGGTGCCGTGGTGAACATGTTGGAGCTTCAGTACAAGCTGTACACTCTGTACACATTTTTGTACATTCTGTCATTAGTATTGTTGCTGTTACTGTTTGTTGCCCTATTCCATTGCTATTTCCAATAAATTGCTCTTATCTCAGCCCATGGCCTTTACTGTTTGTAATTCCAATTCTCTTCTCTGTCCCACCACAGGGGAAGAGAGAGGGAAGGAGGAAAGGAGGGAAGGAATTATGGAGAGGAGCAAGTGGCTCATGAACTGGAGTGTTTCATTGGGAGCATTAAATTGAGGAATACCATTCCTAAACCATGATAGACCACTGAATATTGGTTCTCGAATAAAATTAATGAAATTTTAAAGTAGAGAATTAAAATATTGATTTCATATGCACGTCACTGGTATATAACATAACAGCTTACAAAACATCTTACATTACAGCTACAGTAATAACAGATAATAAACAAGAAACAGATAATAAGCTAAAGCTTTTTGTTTACTGTGATTTTAAATATCTTAGAAGAAGGTTTTTATAGCAAGTATGTTACTTATGCTGTGGAAAATGGTGATACAGTTATTTGCAAAGGTCGAACACAGCTAAATTTGTGTTTTCTTTTAATGAATGTGGCACAGCAACATTTAAAAGACCCTTCATCAACTCCATTTGTGGTAATTGTAAATCTTTGAATGTGACTACTTGAGCAATTCTTTAAAAAATATGAGTAATTTGCCATTATAAATTGTTATCACAGGTTAAGACCTAGAGATGTTGCAACTGTACTCTAGAAGACTGTACAAAGCAGAGAAAATTAGGATGTCTCATGGAGTTTCTGGTTTTTCCTCTAAAGGAATAATAAAATATAATATGATCGTCTACAAAAAGAGTAAGAGGAATTGAGTACTGGCTGGACCTGTTGAGTTCTAGACATACAAGTAGTGAAGGTGCTAGAGTAATTAATTGATACAGCATTGAATTTTTATACCCAATTGGAGCAGGGACAAATCCTAAAAAAATATATTTCTGTCCTACGTGACGAAGTTTTTCTTTAAATAAGTACTCTTTCTTTCTTTCTTTCTTTCTTTCTTGGATAACTTATTTCAGTGAAGATATTACAGCTGAATTTCATTTTTAAAATAAAAATGGCCTTTTTAATAAGGTGGAAAGATGAGAAAAAGTGCTGAAATTTTTAAAAATGCATTTAAAAATATTTTAGAAATTTTTGAGAAAATTGAGAGAAATTTTCACAGGCTGAAGATCAGTTTATGTATTATAGGTACCAGAAGCCCTGGGCAGCCAACCAGGCAAGGAGGTGGCAGTGCTGGGAGCAGCTGAAGGTGATGGAACAGCTCCAGGGAGCCTCTTGGAGCGTGACAAACAGGGGCATGGTACAGCAGTGCGGCCATGGGTTTCTTCAGGTGGATCAGGCAGGAAGGTCTCATCTCTGACCATCCAATAGAGGCAACAGAGAGGCTCAGTAGCTGGTAAGGAAGAGAAAGAGAGCTCCTGTTAGCTGCTGCCTTGTTAGAGTACTACAGTAAGCTTCATCAGTTATGGTGCTGCTGACACTCTGTAAAACCCAATGCCCTGTAGCTTCCTGGGTCACTGAACCAGCCATGTCAGAGGCCTCCAGACAGACAGACAGACAGACCTGCTGATCAGAGAGTGCCAGGAGTGGCCCTCTCAGCAGCTGCCAGGAGTGCCTGATGCCTTTTCAGGAGGCTGCAGCTGACAAGCTGTTCGTTTGCAGGAGGTGTGCTGTGGCTGAGGATCTGTGTCACGAGGTGAAGGAGCTAGAGGTGAGGCAAAGGCCAGCTGGGCTGAAGAGAAATATTCTCTTGGAAATACGGCAAAAAAGAAAGGTGTATGCCCAGTGGAAGCAAGGTCAGGTGAAATGGGAGGAATACAGAGATGCTGTTGCCACTTTAGGGAGAAAGTTCATATACCCAAACTCAGCTGAAATTAAAGCTTTCCCCTATGGCCACAACCATAGGGGAAAATAAAAAGAGATTTTTCAAATATTAGAATAGCAAAAGGCAGTGTAAAAATAACATCAGCCCATTACAGGATGGTCACCTCACAAACAGGGGCAGGGACAAGGCAAAGGTATTCAATGCAGTCTTTACCTCTGTCTTCAGCACAGATGATGAAGCAAAGGTGTTTCAGTATCCTCAGCTGGAGAACCATGGCTGTGAGAATGATAAATGCTCAGTCGACTCTGAAATGGTGTGGGATCAGCTGCACCTCTACAAATCTATGAGGCCTGATAGGATTTATCAAAGTATCCTCAGATCTAGCTATCTAACATAGCAAAACTTCTCTAGTTGCTTTTTGATAGATCTTGGGAATCTGGAGATGTCCAGCTGATTGGAAGCAGGTCAATATTACCCCAATTTTCAAGAAGGGCAAGCAGGAGGACCCTGGAAACTACAGGTCTGTCAGTCTCACTTTAGAGCCTGGTAAACTTATGGAGAAGATAATTTAGGGAGGTATTGAAAAACACCTCAAAGACAATGCAGTCATCAGTCATGGCCAGCACAGCTTCATGAGAGGAGAGTCCTGCTTATCAAACCTGATTTCTTTTTATGAGAAGCTAACCTACCTAGCTGATCAAGGGAAGCCAGTGAAAGTAATCCTTTTGGATTTCGGAAAAGCTTTCAGTGCTCTCTCTCATAGTTTCCTTATAGATAAAATGTGCAGCACACATCTGGATCATGGGCGGGCAACACATCAAACACATCATGGGCGGGCAACTGGCTCAGGGACTTGGCACAAATGGTGAATGGGGTGACATCAGACTGGTGATCTATCACAAGTGGGGCTCCACAGAGTTCCATCTTAGCCCTATGCTCTCCAACATCTTCATAAACGGCTTGGATATGGGACACAGGTCTGGAAGGGTTACTAAGAAAGTACACAGATCATACAAAATTGGGATGAGCTGATACAAAATTGGGATCCTGAAAAATTAGAGGACTGAGCAATCACCGGCCATATTAAATTCATTCAACAGGGAAAAGTGCCAGATTCTGCTTCTTGGATGGGGCAACCCTGAATGGATGGTCAGACTGGGGAATGAGATGCTGGAAAGCAGCACCATGGAAAGGGACCTGGGTTTCCTGGTCAGTGACAAGTTGAACATGAGCCAGCAGTGCCCTGGCAGCCAGGAGGGCCAAGCGTGTCCTGGGGGGCATCAGGCCCAGCATTGCCAGCCAGGCAAGGGAGGGGATTGTCCTGCTCTGCTCTGCTCTGGGGCAGCCTCACCTCGAGTGCTGGGGGCAGTTTTGGGTGCCACAATATAACAAAGAAATTAAGCTGTTGCAGAGTGTCCAAAGAAGGGCCATGAGGGCAGTGAATGCCCTTGAGGGGAAGCTGAGGTCACTTGGTCTGTTCATATTGGAGAAGAGTAGACTGAGGGGAGACCTCATTGCAGTCTGGAACTTCCTCGTGTATGGAAAAGGAGGGCAGACACTGATCTCCTCTCTGTGATAATCTGAGACAGGATCTGGGGGAATGGCCTGAAGTTTCGTCAGAGAAGGTTTAGGTTAGACATTAGGAAAAGGTTTTTCATCCAGAGGGTGGTTGGGCACTGGAGCAGGTTTCCCAGGAAATGGTCACAGCAGCGAGCCTGAAAGAGTTCAAGAAGTGTTTGGACAATGCTCATGAGCGCATGTGGTTTTTGGAGATGGTGCTGTGCAGGCTCTGGATTTGGGCTCAATGATCATTGTGAGCCACTTCCAACTAAGTAGATCCCGTGACTCTGTGATTCTCTGATTTTTGCAGGGGAAAATGTATTTGCTCATACATAGGATAGAAAAAGTTAAAAAAAAATGTGGAATTGGAGAACTTCTGGCCTGTTGGTTGAATCAAAAGAAGTAGATCAAAAATCTGCTCAAGTTTCCACTATAAGAGGCAAAAAGAATTAGTGAAATTTATAAAACTTTAATATTAATTTTGTCATTTCATATTTATCTGGTGGGGAAAAGTATTAAACTCTTATATCATATACTGTTGCAGTAGGAGCTAGAAATGCCAATGCCAATACCAAATAACTCCTACTCCACCATTCCTATTACAATTAGTCAAAGCTACATGAAAATGATTGTAAAATCTTGTTTGTATCTCTTCAATGTTATATAACCTAAAAATAACATTTTGAAAGGTATTTTGCCATGTGCAGCTAAAGAAGTTCCTCCAGAAAAGGCTTATGGTGATTCCACAGGTTGTCTCCTCTTTCACTAGCAGGATAATGTGTTCAGGAAGATTATTCTTCTCACAACCTGAATTTTGTGTCCTCTATTCCAAAGTGTGAGGAAATACTAATGGCATGTTGAAACCAGAGGGCAAGAGAAGTTTGTGAGGACAGGAATGTGCCTTTTGTTTTAGACAAAATTAGTTAGAAATTGAAAAATATATGTAAGAACTGAGGAGAGATACAAAGATGTGCTAATTTTTCGACATAAAGACAATATAAATAAATAATAACTTTAAAAGTTCAACTTGAAACAAATCACTGTCAGCCCTTGATTCCAATCTCCTTTTATATTTCAACAGTAGATCCAAGGTACCAGGGTTTTTTCACATTATATTTTATCCAGGGAAAAAGAATCTCCAGCCACCTTAGGTAACCTGTTGTAATGCTTAACCAAGCACAAGGGGAAGAGGTTTTTTCTTGTGTACAACTTGAATTACTTCTTTTGTAACTTGTGACTAGTGACTCCAACTTGTTGTCTTGTAGCATGGGAGCAGAACAGATTTAGACCTGTCATAGGTAGAAATTTCTATTTGGAGTGCAGTGTGGATTTAGCCTTAAACTATTCATATCTTCATGGAGAAATTTTGCAAATACAGTCTGTTACATAACAGGTATGTGTATTCTAAATAAGTAATACCTTGTTTTTTGAGTTGGTTTGCCTCCACCATGGAAGCACGTGATTGCGCTTTAGATTGATGTGCTTTAGATTAACTTCAAATCAGTGAAACAACTATATATCAAGTGATTACCCACCAAAATTCTTGATGCACCTTCATAATTTATGGAGAAAGGCATATTTTCTTCTAGCTTATAATCAGGAGCTGCAGTGCATCACTTCTTGCTGATACCCCTCTCTCATTGTCGATGGTGTTGAGTGCCTTTAGCAGCCAGCTTTGGCTGCATAATTTAATGTTCGGGTGACTGAAGCTCTGTGCGCTGCGTCCCACTCCAAGATAATGTCTGCTCTCCAAAAGACTGGGCAAGACAGCCATGCTGCAGTTCCTTGCTCTGGAAGTTGATTGGAGGAGGGGGAGTGGTTGGCCCACATGCATGAGAATGCTGGTAAAGGCCATGATGCAATGACATGAAGAGGTCCAAGCATAAGACTGTTCCCAAAACAGATTGTCTGTTTTCAGCTCCATTTAGCAAGAAAAAAATTATCTTCTTGACTATATGCAACAATCATGTAGTGAGCATGACTGAGTGGGGTCTAAGTCCACCTGCACTTCAGCTCTTTGCAAGTGTAAACTCACTCAAAAATAATTAATGCAGTTTTATTAGTTTGCAAAAATGCAATTTCCTGGATGCAGAATTATCTGGGTACGTATCATGCTCAGTGCCTCTTTCTTCATACTTCCCCCTTATTTTTTTTTACATATGGTGGATGGAATTAACTAGAACATTGTCTGAGGGTGTTTCTCTTTCTCTTGCTGCTCCTGGACATTTCACATCTCAAGTCCTTGATGCATCATTTAAAGTATACATGGATTGCTTTGGGTAAACTCCTGGGTTTAAAAGTAAATTACAATAAATAAAAAATAATTGGTATTCAGCACTCAAATAGCAATTTCATACTATGACTTATCACTGTGACACTTCTCCCTGAGGTTGTTGAATACCTCAGAATATTTATCCCAGCAAGCTAATGCAAACTATTTAAAATTACTGCATTTGTAGCTATTATTAAGTATTGTGACATGCTATTTTTTTTCTCTGTAGGTTTTTTTGTTTTCCTTTTTTTGTTTGTTTGTTTGTTTGTTTGTGTGTTTCGTAAATTTTTCCCATGGGAACTAAACAGTCAGAAGTCCCTTTTGAGCTTAAAAAAGGTAGGTTTTAATGAACTGCCCAGAGAATGGCTGTTTGTGCTCAAGTGGAGTTAATATGTTTCAACAGCAACACTGCTAGGACTTGAAACAATGAGGTGTTTGAGCCTAAATGGATTTTACAGTGTTGTACTTGAATGTGATTTTAAAATTCATATAAAAGCTTTTCCATATCATGTTCATGCATATTTGATGCATATTTCATGCATATTTCAGTATCATATCTTTTGCTTCTCTATGCAGTTTCTGACAAAGCTGAAACACTTGCTGGAGCCATAGGTACTGTTGATTACTACCAGCATAGTAATAAAGATGAAGATACATATTGATTTTAGTGCTTGGCCTTGCTAAGCACTATGATGTTGAATGAGACTGTGGTTGGCAGGCATTGTATTTTCTGGTTTTGGTTGGATTTTGGGATTTTTTTAAAGAGTTTATTTCATCCATGTATGAAACATATCAGCATATATTTGGTTTCTCTGAAGATAAATATATTAACATCTCCCTATTTTCACCAGCATAACTTTACTGCCAGTCTCATCCCATCCCCAAATATGAGCCTTACTTTATTTCAAAAGGTATCTTTTTTTTTAAATAAACTCACAGTTATTTTGATTCATTTGGAGCACAAAGTCTTAATGCTATGAATCTGCTGAGATTTCTAGAGGTTAGTACATTTTCCATGTTTTTCTTCCATTTTTGTTTTTCTGGCACATTGACTAGCACAAGGTTGAAAGGGCAGAACATCTAAAAAGCTAGCAAACTGTTACTAAAACAATTTCTGTGTCACTTTCTTCCATTTTCTGATCAATTCCTATTACCTATTTGTTTCCTTATCTGCAAATTTTCTATACATAATTGTCTTTTACCTGTATTAGACAATTGTAAGTGGCCTCTTCATTCAGCATTGCTCTCTAAACGTGTGATGTTTTACACCTCTTCATTTTTCTATCAGTTATGGTAAATGTTTCTGAGCAAAGCTGATGGTGACGTAGTCTCTGAACTGTGGCTACAGAATAATTTTAGATGGGCTCAGTTCACTCTTTAGTCAGATGATTTATAAAAAACCAGATACTGTCTTGTTACTTCTCTTCCCTGTATTTCTTCCCCTTCTAAGTCATCCTCACTGCTGACAAACTCTTCACTGTAGTGAAGGCTCTCTACAAATGGCCAGGCTTTCTGACAGTTCTGCAGAGGAAAGGTCCTCTCTGACACTTGCTATAGCTGCGCTTGATTGAATCCTGAGACTGTTTTCCTTTGCTGCTCGGCAGGACAGCGGTGTGTGCCTCATGTCTCCAGTCTCCATCACCAGGGAGCTCTGGCATCTTTTCAGCATCTTCAGCATTTGTATGATGTTCTGCAGCAGGAGTTAGTCTGTTATCTACAGCTCAGGCAATTTTTTCCTGCAACCCTACCAGATTATCTCATACAGCTGACAACAGACGTTGAATATCTTCTCCTCAGATTAAAGTCTCTAAAGGGATTTGTTTTGAAACATTACTGCCTCTTTCGTTGCAATAACTCTTATGCTTTTTGGAAGCAGGAGAAATGGATTGAGAAACCGGTTGCAAAGTCTCTGGTGGCCATCCCTGCTGGTTGAGAGTGCCTATTGTCATGTTTAATTCATATTTTGATTCCTGAAACCCTGAAAAATGGTGTAGACAAAACCTGCTTACAAAAAATGTAAGCTGCTTTCAGTGTCCTGGGAATATCTTGGGTTTCCACTTTTTTCAGGTGCTTTTAAATAGTCACATGTCAGAAGGATGTCACTGAGCACTGATACTTTTTGAAAGTCTCATTTTGATTATCACATATGACATACTTCACCCTAGTCAGTGTGAAAGTTCATTGAAAATAAGAAACTTAAAATCCAACTAGATTACCGTGTTAAATCCCGAAGTACTTGTTTAGAAGAGATATGATGTTTTCCAAACTGTGAACTAAACGGGAAGCTTTTCCTCTACTTCTTCTGAGTTTTATTAAATTATGGTAGAATTTGGCTAGTTGTTTTTTATTTGCCTTTAAATTTCATTTCTCAGGTCTACATTAATATTTTTAAATATCTGTGTTCTCAATCAACTGGCAGAGACTTCCCAGAGAAGATGTGGCTGCTCACTCTCTGGAAGTGCTTAAGGCAAGTTTGGATGAGGCTGTGGGCAAACTGGTCTAGTGGAAAGTGTTCTTGCCCATGGCAGGGGAGGATGGAACTCACTAAATGGTCCATAAGGTCCCTTCCAACCCAAACCATACTATGGATTTTTGAATGGAATTCTTCAAAGACTGAAAAGAAAAACTGTTTTATATTCCAAGGAGATTTTTGTTGATAGATTACTAGTTCATTCTGAGTTTATGCCATTAAAATTTGGGATACTATAGAAGAAAAAAAAATGTAGCCATGTATAGAAAATTAAAAAAAAAAAAAAAAAAGGACCAGCAAACGACTCTCAGCCTCATGTAAGGATTTGGACTTGCTAGCAAGAACTTAAAAAAACCAAAATCTCTTCTTAAAAGCCATTATCCATTTGGACTGCTTTTTTCCTCAAAAAGTGTTATTCTTTCAAATTTCAAAGTGAAGCCTCTGTTAGTAGTTTCAGTAATACAATTTTGCACTGCTGCTAAGTTAGTAAAAAGAAACACTATCTTCATATTCATCTCAAAGGGGTTTTTTTCCAGATTTTGATAATAGAGGAGTATTCATATGGTTAGAAAAGTAACCGAATCAGGCCCTCAGTTTATTTGTTACTGTTTGCATGCCAAACAAAAAAAATAATATATAAGTTCTGCTCCTTCTAGTAGTACTTTAACCTCTGTGTTTGTGTCTAATTCATTCATTCTGTTAGGCAAACTACCAGATGTTTGTATTATTTGAAAATCCAATTGCACCATGACAAGTTGCTTCACATTCTTTGAAGCTTTCTTTCAGTGAAGTGGCTAAAAGTCTTAAGAGCAGGCTTAATTTCAGCACACACAGCTAGGAGCATCATTATGTGTGTTTTATTCAGCAATAAGGTCCTCTTATATTTACTGTTGCAAAAGAAAACATCTAGCACAGATGAGTTTTGTCCAACTGCTGACTCAATTTAGTAGGACCTGGCCTGTGAAACTGCATGGAAAACTTGCTGCTCAAGCAGTATGAAGCTGCTGGGTTCAATCTGTGTGACAGATTACAACCAGCATTGACACATGGTCACACCTGTGAATCATGGAAATTTAGCCAACTCCATTCCTGCATTCAGCTAGTGGGTGTGACAATGGTCTCACTAATCACAATTATGCAAGTTTATTTTGAAAAATGTTTTTTTAAATTCTCAGAGATGTGTAAATGTTCATTGTATCTCCTTGACTCATAAAAGGCTTTTATGAAGATTAGACCTACAAAGCAACTTGTAGTTCCTTCTTGAATTTGATTGTATTATAGTTTGAGATCAATGGTGCGATGTTGCTTTGAACTCATATGGTAAATAAACATGAAAAAAAATCTTGCTGCAATTAGATTTTGATCTCACCCATAACATTGTCTGTAGGATTAAGGCTTAATCTAGCAATTTATTCTGTACTTATACAAGTTGCTGAGCACTCTAAGCTCCCACAGACATCAGTGGATTTGAATACTGATGACTGACTTAGGTGCCACAAGAACATTAAACATAGGGTTTAAAAATCTGTCTTTTCCCTCATTATTGATAGTAGTTATTGCCCTTTATCATACTGAGTATTTCTTTCTTTAACCTGAAATTGTCACTAAATACACAGATGGATTTTGTTCTGACATTGCATTAATAAAAATCAGTTATCTTATGAAAAGCCCTGTAAACCACCCATACTACTATCAGATGGAAGTAAAAAGGAATTAAGTAATCTATTCCTTAATTTTCATGTAAAATTATTCTCTCTCGAAATTGAGGGAGAGGATACTTTATTATGTTGTTATGGGAATAATGAAGAAAGCTTATTTTTTGTCTTTTCCTTTTAATGGTGGGTAGGAATTAAATAAGTGTTAATGATAAAAAATGTTAATTATACTTTTTAATACATTATACATATATTAATAAACATATGTTATTTCATTTAAAGGAGAAAAAGGAACAATTCCACCATACTGTAGAGATTCAAATATGTTATTGTATGAATAGAAATGTGTACAGGTAACGAAGATGGCCAAAATCCACGGCTGAATATGAAGAATAGATTTATTCCATTACCATGCTGGCAAAAGGAGGACGCATACACTGGTAAGCTTATTCTATCTTAGCATGGGCAAAGAGCACTCAGGCAGTTCCTGGCCTCACATATCAGAAAAGCCTGGGGCAGGCACAATCCGTCATAAGGCTGTGTTTTACAATGTCCAAGCTTCTTATCTCTCTTTCACCCCTAGAAGGAGGCCCATTTTTCCCTATGGGAAAATGCTTTTAAGTCTTTAGCAACATCCTATTATCTTCTTTGACAGAATTCCATTTCTTTCAGCAGACAGAAAACAATGCAAAGCAAACACAAATACATGAAATTTCCACACTGAGTATTTTAGCATCTCCCATGTGCAAGGTTGGTCTTTGAGAAAAACAATTCTAAAAATCTTATTTTCTTTCTCCTCATCCATCTTACATTTTTAAGATTTCTTTCCAGCACTCATTTTGTTAAAAAAAAATATTTAAAATTTTCCATTGGTTGAATTAAGACATCCTGATTACATTCATGAGAGATATATGAATTTTGAACCTGCTTTCTAAAGTGACTATATACAAACACCAAATATTGTGTTTGACAGTTTAATTTTAAGAAATGGCTGTGGATAGAATATTTCGGTGATTGTCCAGTTCAGCCCAGAAGGGAGAGACAGGAAAGAAACAAAAGGATTTCATTTGAAAATCTTTTCATTGCAGTTTATTTTGTTGAAGTTTAAAATGTGAGACTTCTGCAGTATTTTATTACCTTCAGTGGTAAGCAATCACTGACAGAGTTGAGTTAGAAGAAATCATATGAGTAAAAAACCAGGGAAAATAAGTAGTCTCATACTTTGATATTGCAGAATTTCTACATGAGCTGAATTTCCCAGGAGTCCAGGAAAGCACCCACTGCCAGTTGACAGCACTTTCATGCATGTTATTAATGAATTATGAGCTGAAACACATTAGACTGTGACTCTAGCAGATGGATCTTAGCAGAATGTCATGTGCACCCCAAGCAAGTTTGCTGGCAACACCAAGCCGTGTGTTGCAGCTGACATGCTGGAAGGAAGCGATGCCATCCAGAGGGACCTTGACTTGCTTGAGACTGGGTGCATGCAAACCTCACAGAGCTCAACAAAGCAAAGTGCAAGGTCCTACGCTTGGGTGGTGGCAATCCCAAACACACCTACAGGCTGGGCAGAGAAGTGAGTGAGAGCAGCCCTGAGGAGAAAGACTTGGTGGTGATGGTTGATGAAAAGTTCAACATGAGCTGGCAGTGTGTGCTCACAGCCCAGCGAGCCAAACGTGCTCTGGGCTGGATCCAAAGGAGTGTGGCCAGCAGGAGGAAGGAGATGATTCTGCCCCTCTGCTCTGCTCTTGTGGGACCCACCCGGAGTGCTGTGTACAGTTCTGGTGTCCCAACAGACGGAGGATGTGGAACTGTTGGAGCAAGTGCAGAGGAGGGCCAAGAAGTTGATAAGAGGACTGGAGCATCTCTCCTAAGAAGGCAGGTTGAGAAAGTTAGGGCCATTCAGCTTGGAAAAGAGAAGGTTGTATAGAGACCTCCTAGCAACCTTCCAGTAACTGAGGAGGGACTACTGGAAAGCTGGAGTAGGACTCTTTATTAGGAACTGTAGTGATAGGACAAGAATAATGGGTACAAAACTGAAAGAGGGAAAATTTAGTTTAGACTTTAGGAAGAAATCTTTTACTATGGGGGAGACAGGACACTGAAGCAGGTTGCTCAGGGAGGTTGTGAATGCCCCATCTGTGCTGGAGTTCAAAGCCAGGTTGGTTTGAGCTCTGGAAAACCTGGTTTAGGTGGAGGTGTCCCTGCCCATGGCAGCGGGGGTTGAAACTAGATGATCTTTAAGGTCCATTCCAACCACTTAACATTCTATGATTCAACTTGTGGGAAGGCATTCCAAGATATTGATTGATTTCAGTGAACTCTCTGCTTACAAGTTATCTGACTAACACGATATGTGTAAAAATTATTTTCAAATTTACAGTTTGAAAATAATAATCCATGATAACCCTTTTGACTTACAACTGAAAAAGTAACCTTTAACTTTACAGTAATTTAGTACCCTAGGTCATTAATTATACTAAAAAGATTTGTTCTATGACTTTAGAAGGAAACATCAAATCCATCTAACTCAATTTACCAGATGACTTTTTAGTATGCAGCATTTTCTGACAACTAATTGAAAAACACCTGTGGACACAGAACTGGCAAAATAACTGTTGCTGCCTTCTGTGCCTTGAGTTTAGGGTTGGCAGAGTGCTTATAAAAATTGAAGTTTATCCCTACATTAACTGTTTCTTCAAAAGGTTCTGCTGACAGAGTGCAAGTTAATATTCTCACTGACAGTAATTTATAAATACACTTTCCAAGAGAGATAATAATCTTATTAAATTTTGCACAAGATAATCTTCACCACAGCAAACAATTAATGAATTTTATGAGAATTTTGGATTTCTAGCTGGCAAGGGAGCTGCAGACTGCATGTACTTGGTTATGCATCCATCACTACATAATGACTGAGACAAGGTAAAGAAATTGAAAATTTTTTCATTCCATCAATATGTAGTTGGTGTAGGATGCCAGATATAAAATCACTGGTGTATTTGTCAAGTTTATCAGATCTTGACATGATTTATTCAAACTTAGACAACCAGTATTAGGTCAATATTTTGAAAATTATCAGATTCAAAAAGATCGATTTAATAGATAAGTAGAATAATTTCTTGTAAATAAAACATTGAATATATATAAAAAATAAAGTTATTACTTACAGCCTGAATTTTTGGGTCACAGTTGGTCTCATCTGAAGAAATCACTAACGACTGCAGTTCAATATCCCCAAATACCATGAGAACTACTCATTATAGAGTCATTCTGATGGTATTTGAGGATATTCTCTATAATGACACACATAAATTCATATGAGCAGTAATTGGAAATAAAGCATGGCATCCTGAAAAGAATACAAATTCCTTTCCAACTTTGTGTGGTATTTTATATGAAAAAAATGTTTGAATATTTGTGAATCTTCCTTGTGTTCTGCATATAATGCAATCAAATGGACCTATTTATAAAAGTATCTGAGAGAATGAGATACCATGACAAAACTTAAAGATATATTTAGCTGATTAAAATTAGTGTGGTGATATGACTTTTCACTTTGATACACAAGAATAAGCATTTAGAATTTTTTGGGTTGGTATTATTACATAGCAAGCAAAATTCATGTTTGCCGAATATGCATTAGATTTCTTTGCACAACACATATATGTATTTTCTATGAAGTGTATTTTTAAAGATGTGTCTTTCATAAAAAGGCTTGGTTTTTACGACTATGGCCTTTGGAGACCCAGTACTTACATGATGACATTCTTGTACCCTATGTACAGGCATTTGACTCGCTGAAACAAAAACAGAAAATGATCTATCACAGAATTTGACACCACAGAATCTTCTGAGTTGGAAGGGACTAACAAAGATCATTGAGTCCTTCAGTGAATGTGGATCAAACCCACAACCCTGGCATTCTTAATACCACACTTTAACCAACTATGCTAATCTCAGGGTTCACACCTGCTCTCACAGTTTCCTTCTGGACAAAATATCACCTCAATAACCATGTTAATTGATGGGTGAGCAAGTGGGTCAGAGATTGGGTGCAAATGATTATAGTGAATGGGATGTCATCAGACTGGTGACTGGTCACTAATGGGGCTCCAAAAGGGCTCCATCCTCACCCCTGTGCACTTCAGCTCCTCATTAACAATTTGGACAGAGGACTTAAGGGAATACTAAGTTTGCCAAAGGTACTGGGACAAGGATAGCCCTGGTTGTGTGTGTAGACTGGAGAATGAGATGCTGGAAAGCAGCGCCATGGAAAGGGATATGAGGGCCCTGGTCAGTGGCAAGTTGAACATGAGCCAACAGTGCCCTGGCAGCCAGGAGGGCCAAGCGTGTCCTGAGGGTGCATCAGGCCCAGCATTGCCAGCCAGGCAAGGGAGGGGATTGTCCTGCTCTGCTCTGGGGCAGCCTCACCTTAAACATTGTGTCCAGTTTTGGGCACTGCAATATAACAAAGAAATTAAGCTCTTAGAGACTTTTCAAAGGAGAGACATGAGGATGGTGAATTGCCTTGAAGTGAAACTGTATGAAGAGCGGATGAAGTCACTTGGTCTGTTCAAGCTGGAGAACAGAAGACTGAGAAGAGATCTCATCATGTCTTCAACACCTTCAGTAGGGAAAGTGTAGGGATAGGGACTGATCTCTGCACTCTTGGGAGCAATGACACAGTTTGAGGAAACTCTCCTGAAAGGTATGTTAAGGCACAAGAAATAAGGAGGTAATTGATGACAACTGACATGGCGTCACCAAGGGCAAAACATGCCTGACAAATTTGCTGACAATTTTTGTGATGGTGCCTCAGCAGAGGTGGATGAGGAAAGAGAGACTTATCTGGAGTTGTGCAAAACATTTGACACAGTTCTGCACAACATCCCTTCCTCTAAAATGGAGAAGTATGGATTTGAGAGATAGATTACTCAGTGGGTGAGGAATTGGCTGGATGGTCACACTCAAAGCATCGTGGTCAGGTTTGAATGTCCAAGTAGCTACCAGTGGTGCTTGTCCTCAGGAGTGGGTATTTGGACCAGCCCTTCAACGTGTTTGTTGGTGACCTGGATAGTGGGATTGAGTGCACACTCTGCAAGTTTACTGACAAAACCAAGCTGTAGTGCAGTCACATGCTGAGGGAAGAGATGCCATCTAGAGGGACCTAGACAGGCTTGGGACTTGGGTGTGTGAAACACTCATAGGAGTTCAATAAGGCCAAATGCAAGGTCCTGCACCTGTGTCAGGGCAATCCCCAAGCATAAGAACAGACTGGATAGAGGATGGATTGAGAGCAGCTCTGAGAAAAAGGATTTGGGTGTTTTGGTGAATGAGAAGGTCAACATGAGCTGGCAGTGTGTACTCAGAAAGCCCTTTGTGTCTCAGGCTGCATCAAAACCAGCATGACCAGTAGGGTGAGAGAGGTGATTCTGCTCTACTGCTCTGCTCTGCTGAGACTCCACCTGGAGATCTTGGACCTATAGGGCCTCCAACACAGGAAGGACAATGACCTGTTGGTGCAACTCCAGAGAGTCATGAAGATGATCACAGGGCTAGAGCACAACTGCTTTGGAGACAAGCTGCGAGATCTGGGGCTGTTCAGCTTGAAGAAGATGAAGGCCTGAGGCCTTAGAACCCCTTCCAATACCTAAAGGGGCTCCTAGCCAAAGAGGTGGAGAGAGAATATTGGAAAGGAAATTTTTATGGAGTGATAGAGAAGGGATAATGGCTTAAAACTGAAAGAGGACCGGTTAAGGTTGGACGTTAGGAAGAAACTCTTTACTCTGAGAGTGCTGAGGTACTGGAACAGGTTGTGAAGAGAAGCTGTGCATGCTCCATCCCTGGAGCTGTCAAGGCTGGTCTGAGTCACCTGGTCTAGTAAAATGTGTCACTGTCCATGACAAGGGAGCTGGAACTGGATGATCTTTAAGGCCCCTTCCAACTTGGTTTGAAAACACAGGTGTCTGCTAGGGAAAGCAGGAGCCTCTCTTGAAATGGAAAATGTAAATCCCTTCCCTCCAAATTATTATAATTTTGAAATTAAGGGGCTCTCAGGCACAGATATGGGAGTAGGAATAGCAGTTCGTTCTTGGGAAAAATAAAAATACAATAAAATACAAATGCAATAATACAAAAAAACACTGACAGAGTCAGAATATGACCTGACATCCTGTTGGTCAGGGTGTTGGTAGCAGTCCAATTCAATAGTGGCTGCAGTCCTCCTGGAGTCACAGACATAGTTCTATTGGAACAACAAGCCTCTAGAAAGGATGTAGTTTTCCTCTGAAGGTCCAGTGGTGAAGTAGATGGGCCTGGTCTTCCTCTGAGAATCCAATGGAAAAAAGATCTGCTCCTCTGGGAATCCAGAGGGAAAAGGCTGGTCCCTTGGGAACTCAGTGGGAAAAGGCTGTCTGTGGTGTTCCAAATCTCAGATTCTATCCAGATAGGAATGCTTGGCTCCTCCCCCTGGGCAGAGCATGTCCCAATGGGATGATGTAATTTTATCAGTCATGCAGTGACACTCCATGGCCCATGAACAAAAATCTCCCCTTCTCTCTTTCTTCCCCCATGCACACCCTATTCTCCCCAAAACCTTGTCTTTGGGCTTATTTGTACTTCTGTAATTTTGTAGGAGAAGAGGTCTCTTTTTTTTAAAGAAGGAAAAAAAAAAGAGTGTGTTTTATGCCTACAGAGAAGACCCAACTTGAATATTTAAGATAGGCTCAATAGTTAAAATAGTCTGAATAGTTAAAAGGAAGAGGACTAATACACAACTATGTAGACTTCCAGTCTGATAGTATTTCAAGCTACTGTTTCAATACCCACTCTTTGAGGTCATTATTGAAAATTAGTAATTAAAAATCTATTCTCATATCTATCTTAATTTCTTCATTAGATTGGTTTGCCAAGGGTTTGTGCATAGTATACAGCCCAATATTTACATAAGGGAGACACAAACTCATAGAAAAATGCAAGGTTTCATACTTGCTTGAATTTTTGCCTTCATTCACTAAGCTAATGATCTTATATTTTTGATTACCCACCACAGAGCATAATGAAATATAGGTGAGTTTCATATGGCATGATGCCAGTAATTTAAAATGAGACACTAAATGACCCTTTTAATTGAATGAATCTTTGTATTTTTTTTGAACTTTGGCATTAAAGAGACAAATGTCCCTTGCCACTGAAAGGGAAAAACAAACAATCAACAATAGAACTACCAAACCCCCAAAATAAAGAAAACCTCTAAAACCCACCAAAACCAACCCTGGCCATTTCCCCCTCTGGTAATAAGTCCCTGAAAAAGAAATCAGAACTCATAATGTCTAATCAAGTCTAGGTTTAAATGTATTTTATGTATGTATTAAATGTATTTTGTAACAGAAATCTGCACTATTTAAATGACATATGTAACTATTAAGTGTTTAAATTGCTTGCTAATCAAATTCTATTTTTTAGATGGCTAAACAAAATGTGTTTTAACATTCTGCTTTTAATTGATATATTAAATGCTTACAAGCACAGGTAAGAATTGTATGGCAAACGCTGCTGTAGAGTACATTTTAAATGTCTAAATAGTAATCAATATTCAGAAATGAGGTATTGATGAAAATATTTTTATTATAAGTAAGTATTAGTTTGCTCTTTTCAATTAGACATTTTGCTGACAGAATAAAGAGTAAATATATGGTCATGAAATTAGACTGTAGCCTTTTCACCTTTCTTCTTTATATGAAAACAGTAGGTTTGAATGTGGCTGTATTGTATTCTAAACATAAATTTTAAATTATTTTTAGGTCAAGATTGTAACATATGTGATTAGAACAAGCCTCTGGTACACTGTTTTTGTTACAGGACATTCAGCTTTCTCAGCTTACATTCCCCATACTGCCGACCTTCACAACATGATGTGATTTTTGGTCAGCATTTCCCAGAGTATTCAATAGTAGTCCAAGTACCCTTTTGATAATATCTTTAGTAAAACTAATATCTTTAGTAAAACTTCCATGGACTTTAGCAGGAACTGTGTCTGGTCAGCAATGAGTATTGCTGAAGATTTCCACCAGAAATTGCCCTTGCCTCTTTGGCTGTTCTGGCCACTGATTTCATTCAAAGCTCACTGTTAATCCAGGTTGACAGCATTACAGCTGTTGCAGGCCTAGAAGCTTGTTGCACGCAAGCTTAGATTGTTTTCTGTTTTCATGTTGCTCAATTTTTAATTGTATGAGTATTTTGACTATAAAAAACCAGTTTTATATTAAACTAATAGATGTTTTACACACACACACACACACACACACACACACACACACAAAAAGGATGAGTCTGGAGAATTGTTTATTGATATTTGTTGCTTTTCATTGGTTTGTCAGTAGTAAGGGTTTATCATATCACAAGATGTTTCATAGACATTGTTAGCAAAGCAAAAATGTTGCTTCTGGTAGCTAGCATTTCAGAAAAAGTAGTGAAATGAACTCCTTGATGGTGTATTTCTATCAAATAGCACATTACTAACTCATTTGGAAAGAAGAAAGGGATCAACTACAGTCTGTGGCAATAGATAGGCTGTATCTTTAGATTTTGTCAGATACTCAGGTGATACGGAAAGTACTGTGGCACTGTTTTCAGTGGAAAGATTCAAATATGTTTTTAGCAGAAACATGCTTTTCCAAACCCTCCAATAGAACTGAAATGAACAGGACCTGAAGGCTTTGACAAGCAGGTAAAAACATAATTTTTTTTAACCCTTTTTTTCCTTATTGCATCAGCACATTGTGTAACTCTGGGAGTTGTACCGAGTTCTTGTAGAGCCCCATGGTTGCCCTGCATGCCAAGTCTAGCATATTCATGTCTGGGGATATTGTTGGAGATACAGGACTTGTGAGGTGCATTATGCAGCTGGGAAAGGCAGGGATGGCTACAGAAAAAGAGGTGGCAATAGCGGAACTGACTCCCATGGCAACAGCTTTATACTTTATTCAGGAAGGATCAAGGGAATATGATATCCTCCTTAAACTTTTAAAACATAGTATGAATGTTAGGCTAAAACATTCTTTGCTTTTACTGGTTTCAAACATGAAGTAGTATTGGAGTGGTGACAGTATTTAGATTGAGATCACCTCCTTCCTTATATCCTTTTCCATGTTTTACTACCATGCTGCCCTGATCAGAATACCTTAGTGCAGGATGCATCTAAATCTAAACATGCATTGTCTATTATCTAATATTGAAATGAATGTGACTTTGCTGTTCCCTACCTAGTTAAAGTACTTATGACTTTATTTTGGATAAACCCCAATATTTCAAATTCCTATCTTTTCATATTAATGTGGTTGGTGCCTTCTGCCAAACATGAATAGCTCAGGGAAGGTAATACATGTTGATAGTCAGCATGTATTCATAAGTTATATGCATTCAGTAGTTGCATTCATAAGTTATGTGACAATACTTGAGTTCACAATTCCTGCTTGAATGCCATAGCTTACCATCAGAAGAAGATAATCACACAAAAGTTAACCTTTGATACCTCTAATGGCTTGCACCAGAATTAATTCTTTATCTCTTGAAATGAGCATTTCCACATTTGTTTTTAACAAATTTGAACAAATATGTGATAGTGGTTTGATGTAATCACAGGCAAAATTATAATGGACAATATAAATGTAATTCTCTGAACCTTTTCTGACAGTGAAGTTAATGGAACTATGGTCTTTTTTAAAGAGGACTCAGTTCCATTATTTACAGGATAAAATTTATGGGAGAATGTCTCGATCTTTCAGCATCTATGTCAAGCATAAGTTGAGACAATTAATTCAGTGTATTCATGGTGTGCCACAGACAAGCTGAGCTTCTCTTTTTCCTCCTGACTTTGTATTGACACCTAAATAAAACCTGAAAGCAAGTTAGGTGCCCAGATTTTTAAGGCTTTATAAAACTTTTTAAAGCTTTTTGAAATGTTCTGTATTTACATTGTAAATACAATATTTTCTGAAGTGGTTCATAGAAAGGAAATAAAATATTTCATAAAGGCTTTGCATGCTTGTACACTATATTTATCTTTCCACTTAAAAATATATTATGAATTAATTACAAATATGAAAAAAAATACAATCAAATAATAATAAGTTAGCAATAACTTGGTTTTATACTTAAGGAAGTGCTTTCTCCTGGAGCAATGTCTGTTAGTGAGCTCAGTGTCTCATTTATGCTTCTGTGGTATTTTGAGCTGAGCACAGGCAGCAGAGCAGCTGCAGCTTATTTGACAAGAAACCTTTAATTTGCTAAAGGCAGTGTACTTACAAGTGCCTGATGGATGTTATACTGTGGAAAAAGTACTGTGGTGTATGTAGAAACCAGTCATTGTCCGCTACTTAATTTTGTTTAGTGTAATAAAAAAAATCTAGGTATTTTAAGTGTACTGTATTTACAGAAAGACAGTTTGAGGGATAGCTATAGTTTCCTGTACTGTATCCATCAGCCCTCTATTATTTTAGATATTTGAAGAGTTTATATGATGCTTTATTAGCTGTCAATTCTGAGTTTTTTCACATTTTTAAGAATGAAAGGCATATGAGAATGCTTTGTTTCTGCACAGATAAGATTACTTATAATTTAGTTCAGTAGAATTAATGTCTTTTTAGAGACATGGATGGCTCAGTCATGTAACATATGAGGCTGTGGCTTTATCCCCTTTTTGGAAATGTCTTCTACCCTGTATACTCTTGAAGAAATATTATTGTTATGCTGTCTAAAGAATCAGAAGTTGCATGTACTGGGGTATGGGTCATGAACTTGCATATTCTGTGTGCTTTAAAGCTGAGCTATAAAGTTGAGCTTTTTCATCTTTTTTATTTCAGAAAGGGTATTTTTCTAAAGATCACCTTCTGTGCTCTTCATGGGTGTGAATGGGGGTATTTTTATTTCTATAAAAATTCATCCCATTCAAACTGATTCTGAATTCGGATAATCTGATTAAAGTATTTGGCTGTTGCTTTTACTGTCTGTTTATCACAAACAAGTTCCAAATTTGAAACAGTGTGATGTGCCTATGGGAGATGAAATTCCTGAATATTTTTACCCAAATGACATTGGCCTGATACTGACTGTGGGGTTTTTAATTTGTATGTTTTTGTTGATTCTTTTGTTTGTTTGTTTTTTGTTTTTGTTTTTATTTTTGTTTTTTTAAATTCAGTCTGAGTATGGTTATAACTGTCAAGCCAAGCCTAATGGCACAGACTCGAACTTGGTCTTTCCATTCAGGCCTGAAACCCTTTCTCTAGAAAGAAAGAAGGAGATTCAACTTTATTTGTTCATAAAAGGTGACTTTCTGGTGGCTATAAATGAAACTCGTGGAAAGAAATAATGACCTTAGCAACTATAATGGATGTAATCCAGTATAAGGCAAACTGTTTCTAGAAGTTCAATTTTATCAGGGAAGAATGCCTTGAAAACCAATATCAACCTGTCATGGTTATCAACGTGATCTTGGCTAAGCAGATGAAACCCTCTTTGTGTCACTTGATTTGTGTGAGCTGAAGTGCTTTGCATGGAGAATTGTTTTCTGTTAGTAGTAATTTTTACTTGCAGGTTTGCTGAGCCCTAGATATTCAATGACTCATCTGCCCTGCAGAATGTTAATAAAGAAAGTAGTGTTGCATACTCACATACATTTTCCAAGTTATTCCTGAAGCTATCACCTGATCTGCAGATGTTGTATGACACCTGGAGCAATGGGTTTAGGAAAAAAAAAAAAATTTTTTTGATTTTTTTTCCTATGACTGGACTGTACAATGACCTTCATTTTTTATTTACAGGATTCTTAATCTGATTTTAATTTGGAGTACCAAATTTCTGAAAAAAGCCACAAACTCAAAACACTATTTAGCAAAATATTTTTAAGAACAATGGGCTGTAATATAACTTCCAAGGGGCAGTGTTCCTTCCACTCCAAACTGATACTCTGGAAAGAGAGGTATATGACTGCCTCAATTTTATTTTAAAAAGAGTAACATAATTTTTGGGTTAGTTACTATAGTTCAGTCTTTTAATACTTGAGATGGTATCATGGAATTCAGACAGCAAGAGGGAATCTCTGTGCTTGCCACAGATAACACAGAATGCAATCTGGTTTTTTATGAGTGAAATAAGTGGATCTAACAAGTTATTTTAAAATCCTGTTTTCCCGCTGACATGAGTATGAGAGCTTGAATGGGTTTTCAGCTATATCTAGCACTTTTAATTGTATTAGTGATTTTAAAGTACTTTTATTATGTACCGTGTAAGAAAAAGCCTTGGATCAAAGAATTAGAGGAAAAAGGTAGAGAGACTAAGCTTATTTCAGCTCTTCATAAGGGCAAAGTGCCAAAGGTTTATTAAAATGAAATTCAAATCTACTGCTTTCTTTTTTTAATGTAATAAAATCCACTTGCTGAGAAAATAATCTGCTGTATTTTTCCTAATGTATATTTTTTGTTCTTAGGGGTTATATCTGCACAAAGCTCTGCAAGGTGTGTGCAAATTAGGCCAAACCTCTTCTCTGAAGCAAGTGTTTCTAGAGAAAAGTACATGAAGAGTAACAACCTAAAAAATTAAGAGCATAAAAATATGATAATAACAAGAAAGAACAGTGTTAAATTATCACAACTTCAGAGTTGAAACTGTGCCTTGCAAAAAATTAATGAAAGCTTGGGTATGACATATAGTGTCTTCTCCTCTTTAAACAGAAGGTATTTTGGAAACTGTGATGTGGGAGTGTGTCCTCTACAGACTGATAGTATTGTACTGAATTGCGTTGTGGGTGTATTTAGATCTGAGTGCTACAGACTAATTGTAATGTATTGAGCTGTGGGGTAGGTGTTTGCAGAAGCTACTTTATTTCTGAAATGTTTTAATTAAAATTTTTCAGTAGACCTATTTCTTGAGAAAATGATGAGTGTTACAGCATTAGATTTATCCTTAGGATGAAGGGAGAAGCAACTGGCTTCTGCATTCCCAAGTCATCATGTCTGAGGTATGGCAGTGTGCTGTTTATGGTAGGAATTGCTGTACCAGATAGGCTTCTGTCATGACTGAGACTATGGGTGGACTAAAGACTCTGGAGAAAAATAAGGAAGTCTACTACAGAAGATTAGACAATAACCTGGTCATGTAAATATGCTTCTTAAGTTGATTCTGTTTTTTCTCTTTCTGTGTGATGGGTAGCTAAAAGTATAGACTGTGTATGCAGTAAAGTGATTCCTACTGTGAAATATTATCATTCTAAAAGGACAAGAAAAAACAAGAATTTTTGAAGGAGATACTCCACAGGCTTCTGGTATGGCTTGTAAATTTTTTTCCAAATCTCTTTTTCCATAGGTGATTGGAAAAGGCACATCAGCATCAAATAGCAATATCTGGTGACTGTGAAAGGTAACAATGTGCTGAAGGTCGTGGTGTTCTTCACATGAATACCCTGCATCCAAGTACCTGCATGCAGCAGCTATAAATTATGGCTTGACTGAATGCTTGATTACAAGGAAAAAACCTCTGTCTTCTCAAGGTTTGCAGTTAAATTCACTAAATTTCCCATCATTTTCTTAGTATTTCCTTTTATTTTCTTCCTATATTGCCTTATCGTTCCATTTACTCCCCTGTCTCCCAAAGCTCCAACAGCTAAATCATTATGCTGCTGAATATGACTTCCTTTTCCCTTCTTGAAACTTTGTTGCAAGAGGCATAAAATACATAAGGAAAGGGGGAATTTGTATTTATGAGAGATTAATCAAGGTTCTTGCAGTTCTTTTGCTATGTTGCTTGTGTCCAATATGTAAGAACCATGTCTGTGGTATCAGAAGGCCACTGTGGCACCACAGATGAGTTTCTTTCCACTACTAGATTTGCAGAGAACTTGGAGACTGAAGAAAAAAGGACTAGATAGTTATTCCTGAGGGCCAGAGAGAGAAATTAGAATGAAGCCATACTCTTGGTACAGAGTATTTTAAGCAAAATAAAATAAAAAAATGCAAAACATAATTGTATAAGTTTTCAGTACATTTTTCCTGCAACTGGGCAAATTATTGCAGTAATTTTTAGGTTTTGTTCCATTGGTTGTGATGCCTTATAAAGAAAATGAAAATTAAAAAAGGAAGGAAGTGGCGGAAAGAAGTGGCGGAAGGAAGGAAGTGGCAGAAGGAAGTGGCGGAAGGAAGTGGCGGAAGTGGCGGAAGGAAGTGGCGGAAGTGGCGGAAGTGGCGGAAGGAAGGAAGGAAGTGGTGGAAGGAAGGAAGGAAGTGGCGGAAGGAAGGAAGGAAGTGGCGGAGGGAAGCTGCAGAAGGAAGGAAGTGGCGGAAGGAAGGAAGGAAGGAAGTGGAGGAAGGAAGGAAGGAAGGAAGTGGCGGCAGGAAGAGGCGGAAGGAAGTGGCGGAAGGAAGGAAGGAAGTGGCGGAAGGAAGAGGCGGAAGGAAGTGGCGGAAGGAAGGAAGGAAGGAAGTGGCGGAAGGAAGTGGGGAAGGAAGGAAGTGGCAGAAGGAAGGAAGTGGCGGAAGGAAGTGGCGGAAGGAAGTGGCGGAAGGAAGTGGCGGAAGGAAGGAAGGAAGGAAGGAAGGAAGGAAGGAAGGAAGGAAGGAGGGAAGGAAGGAGGGAAGGAAGGAAGGAGGGAAGGAAGGAAGCAAGCAAGGAAGGAAGGAAGGAAGGAAGGGAGGAAGGAAGGGAGGAAGTGGCGGAAGGAAGTGGCGGAAGGAAGTGGCGGAAGGAAGTGGCGGAAGGAAGTGGCGGAAGGAAGGAAGGAAGGAAGGAAGTGGCGGAAGGAAGTGGCGGAAGGAAGTGGCAGAAGGACGTGGCGGAAGGAAGTGGCAGAAGGAAGTGGCGGAAGGAAGGAAGGAAGTGGCGGAAGGAAGGAAGTGGCGGAAGGAAGGAAGGAAGGAAGGAAGGAAGGAAGGAAGGAAGGAAGGAAGGAAGGAAGGAAGGAAGGAAGGAAGTGGCGGAAGGAAGGAAGTGGCGGAAGGAAGTGGCGGAAGGAAGTGGCGGAAGGAAGGAAGGAAGGAAGGAAGGAAGGAAGGAAGGAAGGAAGGAAGGAAGGAAGTGGTGGAAGGAAGGAAGGAAGTGGCGGAAGGAAGTGGCGGAAGGAAGTGGCGGAAGGAAGTAAGTGGCGGAAGGAAGTGGCGGAAGGAAGTGGCGGAAGGAAGGAAGGAAGGGGCGGAAGGAAGGAAGGAAGGAAGGAAGGAAGTGGCGGAAGGAAGGAAGGAAGTGGCGGAAGTGGTGGAAGGAAGTGGCGGAAGGAAGGAAGTAAGTGGCGGAAGGAAGTGGCGGAAGGAAGTGGCGGAAGGAAGTGGCGGAAGGAAGGAAGGAAGTGGCGGAAGGAAGTGGCGGAAGGAAGTGGCGGAAGGAAGTGGCGGAAGGAAGGAAGGAAGTGGCGGAAGGAAGTGGCGGAAGGAAGTGGCGGAAGTGGCGGAAGTGGCGGAAGGAAGGAAGGAAGGAAGGAAGGAAGGAAGGAAGGAAGGAAGGAAGGAAGGAAGGAAGTGGCAGAAGGCAGTGGCAGTAGGAAGTGGCGGAAGGAAGGAAGTGGCAGAAGTAAGGAAGGAAAGAAGCAAGGAAGGAAGGAAGGAAGGAAGGAAAAATAAAAAAGGAAGGATTTATGAAGGAATTCTGTTGCCTCCAGACTCTGTAAAAGTAGAGATTTACATTAAAAGTAAATAAAATTTCAGCATTGCCCTGAAAGACATGGCTGGGACTTTACTGGCAGATCTATTGCTTTTTGGTTACTGTTCTAAAAATTTGCAATGTCCTAATCTGAGTAGATCATATTTTATGTTTAGAAGACAGAAGAATTTATGAAATAATTAAAAGTATACGGAATATGGCATTTTTCGTGCTTTCTTATTGTGAAAAAATGAGCTTTATGGTAAAAAAAATCCTAAATATTTTTGTTCTTTCCCAGGAAAAAAAATGATGTTTCAATTTCTCTGATCTTCAGTAGGATATTTAGAATTTACCCACTTATAAACTGATGAAAGAGCCTTCATGTCTTCTCAGTTAGCTATATGATCTGTGATGCAACTTAAATGTCACTTTTCCCCATGAACACTATTTGTTTCACCATTTATCTTACCTTTGTTTCTTTATCTGTCACAAAGGGAGGGCTAATTGGTCCTGAAGAATGAAAAGTGCTATATTAAGTGAGGTTAGATTGATTTTGTAACTTGAAATTTTACATCTTATAGGTTGTCAAACATTGACTGAGGACTCTTAAAAGTAACTTGTTACTCTGAAATATAACAGTTTCCAGCCATTCCTTTGTTACCTGAACATGTGTATTTTTCCATGCATGACTGTATCGACTTCTCAGTATTCTGCAGTAGAATGTAAAAGCAAAATTTTCCTGTTAAACTTGTTGTTTTAGTATTCTTTGACAGCTCTAAACACTTGTGCTTTGCTACAGCCTACTGTAAAGACATGCTTGAATGTAGGTGGGTTATTCCAGGCATATACTGGGTTGTGTTTGAGAGTGCTTTACAAGCAAAAATTATTTTTCTTGAAATTGTCTGAGAAATAAATGCAGTAGCCTTCCGTGAACAGTAAATACAAAAGGCTATATAATATACAGAGAGACATAATGGAAAGAGCTCCTTTCCTCAGAGAAACCTTCTGCACAGTTCAGTATGTTTTAAAACCAAACTTTGGAACTCAGCAATCACATTGTCCAATTAGGAATACCTGTGTCCATATCGGTACAGTGAAGATAAAAAAAATGCTCCTCCTTTTGCTGTACTGCTTAGTTCCTTTATTTCACAGCATTTTCCTGTCTTTCTTTTCCACAAGCACCAAGCTTGTGATAAAAGTAATTTCATATCTTCCAGTTAATTTCCACAATTAGTTCTTGAATAGTACTTGAAACAATGCTTGTTTTCCAATTCCAGTGGTGTCTGAAGGAGGCAAGAATGGCCTTCCAAGCTGTTAGGCTCCAAAATGAAATAGTAAATCAACTGCTGATAAGACATATACATCATATTAAACACAAGGAATCCACCAGAAAATCATTACACTAAAAAGCGACAGTGTTGATTGATTAAAATGGTATGGGCTGGTGAGTGTTAAATCATAGTGAGTGATGTGACATCATGATTTTACATATCATATTTCTGTCAAGACAATGAAGGTAAAAGGCATTGTCATCAGATGATAACGGACAATAAGAGGAATCCTGATGTTAGATTTATTGCTTGGTTTAGATTTAGAAAGAAGTAATTCTTGTCTTGTGCCACTTATAAAATGACTGTAAATTTAGTGATGATGTAAAATTCAAAGGCAGAACCACTTATAGTTTTGACAAAGTGCCAGCTATAAAGTATTTACTGTTCTCTGTGGTTCTGCCTTGCACACTTTAATATTTATCAGAAACGCGAATTCTTTTGATAAATGTTTCTGATATTTGTGAATTTTAAAAAACATTTAGATTTTTCATCAGAAGCTAACCTCCCCTATTTCATAAGAGCAAAAAAAAATTTCTCTTTTTTAAATCAAAAGGATGAAAATGATTTATTATTTTTCATAAAGTATTTTCTCAGCATATTTATTTCTTATATTATGAAATGCATAGTATTTACAAGATCCCATTCCTTCTGATGTTCATGACCATTTATAGACATAATTTGTGTCATGAATGCTATGGACAGTCATCATTAGTGTGCCTTATAAAGCAGCAGTCACAGAGATATCACTGCTCATATGCTCCAATTTCCTACCACTGATGTATTAAACTTTTTCTCATATCATTATTTTATTTACTGTATATATTTGCAACTGGAAGACCTCTGTAACATCTGCATTTGTCACCTGTTTCTTTTGTCTGGAGGGAGGTCAGAGGATGCCATGAGGATTCTTAGGGGGCTGGAATACCTTTGCCATGGAATCATCCTGAGGGAGCTGTTAAGCCTGGAGAAAAGAAAACTCCAAGGGGACCTTAGAGCCCCTTCCAGTTCCTAAAGGGAACTGGAGAGTGAATTTTGAAAAGGGCGTGCCATGACAGGACAAGAGTGATTGTTTCAAACTGACTGACAGCAAGTTTAGGTCAGATGTTAGGAAGTTCTTCACTGTGAGGGTGGTACAGGTTGCCCAGAGAAGCTGTGGGTGCTCCATCCCTGGAAGTGTTCAAGGCCATGTTGGATGGACTTTGAGCAACATAATGAAAGATGTACCAGCTCTTGGCAGGCAGGTGATCTTTAAGGTCCCTTCCAACTCAAACCAATCTGTGGTTCTACAATTTGACCTTCTCCTGAACTGTCTTCCCCAAGGAGCTTGTAAAGCAAGAAGAGGCATCATAATCAAGGGTTGGTTTCGTGTTTCTGATGGATGCCCTTGAGGTTTCACTTCCTTTTAATGTTATTGTGACAAAGTTTGGGGTGTGAGACCAAACGAAAAGAACACAAATGTTAAATATTGCTGCAGAACTCCAGTGAGTGGTGGAAATGCTTAAAAAGAAGCAAGGGCAAAAGCTCTGCAGATGTCACTGAAAACATCTTCCATCACACCTGATTTCTGAGGGTTGGCTTGCATCCTGTGCTACTGGGAATAACACTGTGCATTCAATTATGCAACCTCCCAGATTGCTTAAGAGTAGTAAAGCAATGGCTTAATTTTGGCTTCACTGCGGCAGTGAAACTACTGCCTCCTCCACCCCCCGCCTCCTCTTTCAAGATTTCATTACTGGTTTAGTGTAGGATATAAGTGACAGACCATTGCCTTTTATACCAAATGACTACAAAAGTATTTAGCTGCAGAGGATTAATTTTTTCACATTCATGGTCAGGGAATGTGAGACTGACTTACATTAAATTTCCCATGCCATTTGGCTTTCTGAGGCCCGTGCAGTGAAAATGAAAAAGTTTCCATGGCCGGGATGAATTTCTGATGAATAGATAAGGCTGTGTGCAGAGCAGAGATCTGTGACCCTCTGCAGCTTGCAGTCAGGCACTCCACAGCTTCTTTGACATCAAAGGGTGCAGATTGTTTTGAATGAATAGAGTCCTTGCAAATCGTGTCTGCTAATCACAGAAGAGCAGGGTAACCGTCATCTTAAAAAACTAAGAGTTTGTGAATTGTGGCAGGTTATTTAGGCCTTCTTTAAGGTACCTCATCAGCCTAAATCCCTGGAAATTCTAGCTGAAAGTTAGCTTCTCTCTTACAGGCTTTTTTCGTTCCTCACATTTCTGGTAGATGTACACAGATACAACACTGCATAAAAAGGGGAAAAAAAGTAGAGTACCTTATAATCAAAATCACTGGGTTATGCAGTACAGAGTACCAAAGAAATATTCAAATTTCTCATAGGGGCCATAAAATTTTAAAATTACAACCACACCTCCAGAAATTTTTATTTTTGCAAGCAGCTTTAGAGGGCTAGCATTTTCTGTAGGAAGAGTGGAAGAGTGGGAGGCTGGAAAGCTGTCTTGTTTCATAGAAGTTTTCTTCTGCTCCTATACAATCTGATTATTCTAAAAGCTTGTTTTTCACAAACTTTCTTCTAGGTTGATACAGGCCTATTTTTGGAAGGCTGCAATAGAAGTCTTTGTGATCCTGTTGCAAGAATAAAGGGAGTTTGAGCATTCTGGTGATCTGCCTGTACTTTGTCTATTCCAACTAGAGCATTTTGTATTTATACATTGCATTCATCTCACGAGCACTACAAAACCGATAATTTTTAAATTAAAAACAAAACAAAAAAAAGAAGAAGGAGGAAAAAAACTCCAATATGTTTTTGTAAGGGACTGCTGTGAGGCTATTTCTTCAACTCTCTCTCTCCCAGTGATTTTATAATTTTATTCCTTGTCTATGGTATGATGCTTTTTAAGGTCCCTTCCAACATGAGTCTATGATTCCATGATTTTATGCAGAATCACAAAAGGGAAAGGAAAGGGAAAGGAAAGGAAAGGAAAAGGAAAGGAAAAGGAAAGGAAAGGAAAGGGAAAGGAAATGGAAAGGAAAGGGAAAGGAAAGGGAAAGGAAAGGAAAGGGAAAGGGAAAGGGAAAGGGAAAGGGAAAGGGAAAGGGAAACTAAAGGAAAGGGAAAGGAAAGGAAAGGAAAGGAAAGGAAAGGAAAGGAAGGGAAAGGAAAGGAAAGGAAAGGAAAGGAAAGGAAAGGAAAGGAAAGGAAAGGAAAGGAAAGGAAAGGAAAGGAAAGGAAAGGAAAGGAAAGGAAAGGAAAGGAAAATGGAAATCCCACAATTTCCTCTACAATCAGTTCCACTTATTCCATAGCTTTAAAAGAAAAATTTTAAAAGGGAAGAAGTTAGGTCTTTTGCTTATGAATTTACAGTCCATAAATTTTGCCCTTTTTTAGTTACTCAAAGGTATTTGGATTTTTTCTTCTGATGATATTATATAAATTGCATTTTACCTCTGGTGCCAGTTTTCAGTTCTCTCATATTTCACAAAGTTTTACCCCGAGGACCTCTGGCTGCACCCTGTTGTTGTCCCTTATTCAAAGGAGATAAACGCGGCTGGCTGTGCCAGGCGGTGAGGCTCGGCAGGGGCGGCAGCGAGGAGGGGCTGGGGCCGCTCTGGCCGCGGCGGTGCCGAGCCCGGACGCTGGATGTCACTGCAGGACCGGGGACGCGGAGCCAGCGCGGAGCGGCGTCCCCAGGGTCCCCCCGCCTCCGCGGCGAGACGCAGCCCGAGCGGGGTCTGAGATGCTGGCGCTGCCTGCGAGTGACGGGGAGGTGCAGTGTGCCTTTCTCCCTTGGAACTGATGAATTCCAGGACGTGGAAAATGCAACAAAAACAGCCTCGCTGTAGAAAGAATCTTTGCGATTGCAATTGTAAGATACTGGGTTTTTAGGTCCCGAAGCCTTTTACAGAGCTTGCTCAGGTAAAGTCAAAACTACAGATTATGGGATGCTCGTGTGGTTATTTACTATCGTGTTTAATACAGTCAAATGGAAGAACTGGGGCTTTGCTAATTTTTAAATTTAGTAGACTTTTTTTCCTCCCAAAAAGTAAAACAAGCTGATCTCAGGCTATTTACTTGTTTCAAATTTTTATGTATATTCTCTTCCTTTCACTTCCTATGCCTTCACATACCTTTCCTCAGTATACATCCCATCATCAAAACTCACTTTCATTCATTGTTTATGCAAATGTGCAGTGTTTTTGTAAAAAATCCTTTTCACTTTCTTCCTAACCCTCCTTCTCCCCCCCCCCTCCCCATATGTTTTGTTTCTACATACGACCTTTACACTTTGGTTTCTTTCAGTCATATTCTCTTTACTGTCATGCTCCTCTTCACTCCGTTATTTTAAACATTTTCCTCTGCCCACCTTTTATGCATAGTTCTTCCAACTACTAATGCCCTTTCTCTTCCTCCCACTTTGCTTTTCTTTTCCTTTCCTGTGGTGTTCCTGTTATATGTTCCCTTTGAATGTCATCTTTTCTCATTACTTTTTCCTTATCTGTTTTGTTCTTTTCTTCTTCTATCTCAATCAGCTGAATTCTCTTCATCCTTACTATATATTTCTGAAAAAACACAATTTTTGACTCTTTAATTTTTCTTGTCAGTTCAGGGACTAGGGGTAAAGGACAAACAATGACAGACCACTTCCTGGCCAACATTTCTGCCTCTGCAGTCAGATTTGACTTTGTCTGCAGAGTTGTGGTTTCTAGTAAAATAATGTCTTACAACCCAGACTATGAATTCAGTCTTCCTGGCTTATTAGCTTGCTTTATAAGTCAATTCCATTTTTCTCTTAAAAACATAATTATTCTTAATTGATAACCATGGACTGTATATAGGAACATACATCATGTATGCACAAATATTTAATCCACTTTAAGTGGTTGAAATTGAAAAATCTGTAGACATTAGAGAGAACATATGAAACACAGATAGGTGATAAGCAAAGACACACCCAGTTATAAGTCGAAAAATACTTATTTAAAATGTTTCCTACCACTCATCCCGAACTGACTGCTGAATTCTGAGCCTCATTTAAGACATGTAAAATATCTTCAAAAGACCTAAGCTTTGAAGCATGAAATGTCAAACTCAAATGGAAATTAACTATGTGAGTAAATAAAACCTTGACTTTACAGACTCTTACATATACAAAGAACTTTTCCCTTGCTAACATCTTTTTGTGCTGGGTAGATGAAATAATTTTCTTTCAAGTTGATTAACCATTGTTATAAATGCTAGTCTAAATTAATAAAAATTATTTTTAACATCTATCCACCAAGGATATTACTGATTATTTTCACAACTGATAGAGATTTTACTGTTTCTTATCACATCTGATTCAAGCCTTAAAAATTGCACATTGTTTTTAACTGCAGCAAATAATTTCCTCAAATTCCCCTACAACCTATGCTATATTCTATTTAGGCTATAATTGTTACAGTACCGCTAATATTTGCTTATTTATAACTTTGCATAATATTTGGTCATAATAATTTCTATTTCTTGATAATAAATATTTTTCATATTTTATGACTATAGACTCTTAAATGAAATTTTAATTTTAGCTATTTTTTCCTTTATTAATTGGGATTGCTTATTAGCCTCTAGCACAAGGCATGGGTTTTGCCTAACCTCCAGACAAACGATCAGACAATGAAAGATAATGTATACAAATAATTCAGCTGTGCTCTTAGAGTGAATGAGTGAGTTGCAACACATAATGATAGAGCTCCATTCCCGTCCTGTTTGAAGACTTAATGGGTGCCATACCTCTTGATAAAAAGCACTGCAGCTATTCAGCTACTTGTTATTCATGTAAATTTTTTTTATTTCAATAGAGGAGTGTTTTTGGCACTGCCAGAGTGGGTCAGAAGAGCCTTTGTTATGGTGGAGATACTGGACCAGCCAGAAACTAGAATCAGCTGTATCAGGGTACAAACTGCAGTAGCAAATAAAATGCCTTCTCAGGCCAAAATAGTGTCAAACTTCTGACCTGAAACCCAAGGTTTTTTCTCCATCCGCACTCTTTCCCTTGATGTTTATTGCAGTAGCTCTTGATATTTTTATTAACCATTTAAATGTCAACTTTTATAAATAACTGAAACATCTTGTGTCACTATTCAAGCAGCTGGAGCTTCTGGGTGGGTTGTTCTTGGAGTTCAGTGATACAGCTGTGACAGGCAGTCTACCACTGAACTGTGGTTTTGGGCAATGTGGCAACAACCATGGCAAATAGTACATGTGCTCAGCTGGATTAAAAATTACATTGAGGTTGCATATTTTAAACTGCTTCCTATTAGTGCAGCGTTGTTGCCCAAAGTCCCAAAAAATCACCAATGAAGTAAGCCTGTCTTAATTAATATATTGCAGGTAGACCGCCTGTAAATTTGGATTGTACTGGAAGCATAGTATTTGATGTACTAGATCATAAAATGCTATGAGACTCTACAGGGGATGGTATATTTCCAGTTGCTGCTCTCTCTCTTTGCTCAGTAAGCTGCTAGCCACATACAATTAAGACAAACAAACTCTACTTTCCCTGAAGTTGTTTTGATTATGTTTGTTGCTGAAGCAATATGGTGTGGTTTGGTGGGACTCAACAGAGAAACCAGTTCAGGCATGGCAAGATATAAACTGACCCTTAGCTCAGGACATATTGCTGTGCAACTACAAGGTAAATTCAGAAAAGAGGTTAAAGGACTATGCCAATATCACCCTAGCTGATAATCATCCCCTTTTCAAATGATTCCTCCTCTTATCCATTCTCTCCTTTTCCTTCCCCCTTCCTCTCTCACTCTTACCTGCTGCTGGTAATAGTTTACGGGGCACATAGCTGTGTTAATGCATTGTTCAGGCTGTTTCAGCTGCCGGGTCTCTGAGAGGTCAGTGTCAGGACTGTTTTACTGTGAACCCTTGATATGCAGGGTAAAGCCGGGGACAGGTAGAGCTTCCCCCCTCTCACACTGCAGGGAGCTGAGCTGCTGCAGGCACCCTCTCCCACAGCGTTGCACTGCTGGCAGTGTGGGCAATAAAAAATAATATGTTTCCGATCAAAAGTAATTAGGGCTTGTAGAAGCATGTGTATTAATGGACTAGACATCACGTCACAGACATTGCCTGATATCTCTTAATTCAGGTTGGTAAAGCTGCAGGTGTTAAAGAGCTGTTGAATGCTGTTGTCTGTGCAATACAGGTGAGTCACAAAAACAATTCTGCAGCTCACAAAGTAAAAGTGAAAATAGGAGAAAATGATTAAAAATACAAAATGTTAGTATAATTGAACTTCTGACACTGGTGTCTGCTGGGTCTCTAGAACAGCAGAGAGTATTACATGTAAGGCAACATCTGGATTTGAAAAGACGGGATTGCAATGTCAGTTTTCAGTTTAAGAAAATGTTGTATATTTTCTCATAGAATTTTTTTTTTTAAAATATGTCTTATACAGACAATGAGAAAGAGAGAAAGAAAAGTAAAATGCAGTTTAGACATCAAATACCAAAGGAAAAATCCACTTTGTAGTTGTAGTATTTCTAGCACAGAGGAGGGAAAAGGCTACCCAAAACACAGAATTTTCCTTTCTTTCTTTTTCTGGTTTATTTTAAGATGCACATTGAGTGGTCAATTTTTGCACTCGGTTGCAAGGTTAATCATAGGCCAAGCATATTTATGGTTTTATAACAGCAGCTTTATTTACTGGCTTTGTCTAAATTTTTAAAGATCTGTTTATTTCATAATACATAATTAATGAAAATTACTTCTCATTGGTTATTTATTAATTTGGAATGCATCAGAGCCAGTGTAACATTTATGTAGTGTTCAGTGTATACATGCATATCTTGGCAGCTAGGGATGCAATAGATATCAGAATTAAGTAATAAGATCCCTGAAAATCTTCTACTGGGTGTGTTTTAGATTGTCATATAAATTAAAATTTTGCTTTCAGGAATGGAAATTGGAATATAGCTCAGACACAGTCACACATTTAAAAAATTTACATTTATCTTTTATTCCTAACTTCATGTTCATTTATTGAAGACGCTTTAAATTATCACTTAAGTGTCCCAGCTGCACATATGATCTGCACATGAGAAATTAAAGGTGTAATTGCCTTTAATATGAACCTATGTAATCCTTCCCTGTCTGCAAAATACATGTGAGATAGAAGTTAAATTTAGCATCAAAAGTCCAATGCTGACCTAGACCCTTTGAGAAAAAAGCAAATTCTGAGAGATAAGGTTGTCAGTGCCCTCTGAACACAGCAGACATTGGCTCAAATGCTATGTAATCAAAATATATTTTTCTTTTAGGGGTGGATAAACAAAATATGGAAATTTGCTGTACAGAATGAGCATCCTCTGTACTAGGAAATCTCAGTCAGAAAGCATTTGGTTACAGGAAACCTGCAATGCATACATGCCAAAATGAGGTTACTGGGGATTTTTAAGTCTTAGAAATCTCATCAAAAATTAACAGGGGAAAAGTCATTATTTTTAGTATATTTTGGTACCATTAGTGGTACCAAAAGGTTAGAAATGATAGTAAATTTGGGTGCTTTCTATGAGAATGTATTTGGAGACAAAAAAGGGGGGATTAGGCAGAAAACAGCCTGCTAGTTTTTCTCACTGTTGATTGAATTGTTAGCACAGAAAGAAAGGAAGAGAAATATATATACCTCAGTAGTACATATTTGACAGGTTACAGTAAAAATTGATGCTTTATCCATTCAAACTGTAGTGTTGGTGCTGAACCTAGATTTCTGTAAACACTCACATTTCTTACATCTTTATTTTAAAGGAAAGCATGAAACAAATCTGTGAAAAGTCATGCATTACATTTGCCGTGGGTCAAATATCTGCTACAGGTGAATGTGAGAATGATTTTCATTCAGAAGCCTTTTTAGTTACTTGGCTATTTACTCATGCCTTTGTATGATTGATAGGTGCAAACTTGACTCATAAATGTACAATTACATTTTTGCAAAACTGTCTTCTGTCTCTCCCTCTTCTGTGGTTTAGAAGTTATTGATTGATGTTATTGTTAGTTACAGTTCATAAATACAGGTTTTTTTATTCTGCTTTAGAAGGTTTATATCAGAGCAGTGACAAAATACTTCCTTACACTCTTAGTCTCATTCTAGTGGTTTTTCTTCTATCCCCAGCAATCTTCCACATCTTTTCCTTGTCAATTCCTCTTTTTCTATTGCTTCTATTGCATGAATGTGACCTCATCCAGAGCTCTTTTGAACAGTATGTGGTCCCTCGCTTGCCTATTATCTCTGTACCAGTGATGAAACTGGAGGGGATGAGTAGGAGTTGCTTAAACAGAGAAGGATAGCAAAGCACCATAGCATTTTTTAAGACTGGAAATTTAGATGGAGAAAAATAGACAAAGTGATGGTCATAATGAACCTTTTATATTTTTAAAGAGAAATACAAGCCCGCAGCAGCTAGAAAGGTCATGCAGGAAGGAGATGATGAGGAATAAAACTGATTAAGGCTTGAATAAACTAAAATAAGAGTTCCTCCTGCCTAAAAAGAGTCATCCTTCCAAACCATCCCAGTCCATCAGCAGAGAAGACAGAAGTACAGATAACCTCGGTAATAACATCTGTTCAGGATAGATGTCAAAGAATATTAACTGGAAGAGCTGTGAATGCTAAAATAGCTGAGTTCTACTGGAGATATGCCAACAAATGATAATGTGGCAGTCTTTTCAAGAATTAATATTCTTCAGGCACTAAGCTGTCCTTGTCTTTTATATCAGGTCTGGTGTCTAAGATGCTGCATCTCCCAAGACAAGACTGCATCAAGCAGATAGCGTGTGTGTGGCCAGAGAGGTCAAATAATCACTTTCTATGCCTTCTCATCAGCTTGCTTTCAGCCCTTGAATCTGCCAATTAACTAACTTTGCATCTCAGAAATTACCATTTTTATGTTAATTTACTCAGTTAAACAGGCAATTTTTAACACAGTTTGAGCACAGTGTTTTGGTTACACTCTAGAATGAAGACATGGATGCAATGCATTGTCTAATCATGAGTAGAGAAAATGGGTGCTGTTTTCCTTTTTTAGAGTCCTGAAATTTTTTCTGGAATAATTTCGAGCTGCTACTAGAATTTGCTTCCTCAGGAACTCACACAGTTGTGCTGACAAAGCTATTGTGGTCTCAGGCAGTGTCAGGAAAGTTTTGGAAAATTATTCTGGACACAAATAAAGTGTTAGGGGTGGAACTACATTTTAAGCATAAAACTAAGAATTGTATGCTTGACTTCTGATTCACTCTTTGGTTTAAAAAAAATTAAAATATTAGATGAAAAGTTATCAAGCCTAGAATGCTGTAGAAAGGTGAATGTGTACTGACAAGAGTTAAACAGACACCATAATTCCTGTCCTGTGGAAATTAAAAATAGTACCATTCAGAACTGCAACAAAAATGACATTTTGAAATTTTCCATGTAATGAAAATTCTGACATTTTGCTTAGAGAAGGTCAGAGTGACATTTCATTGTGAAATACTGAGAGCGTTTCTGGGGCTTCTTGGGTCATCTCTAATCGCCTGCCAGGTAGAAGCCCGAGGATTTGGGGGTCCTTTTCGTGCAATGTTCCCGCAGTGCTGGGGGGCAAACAGCTTGGGGTCATGGTTTCTGCAACAGCCTGCCTAACGGGGGGCCACTAAACCAGATGAGTGCGGTGGCAGAGTGCCAGGCAGAGCATTCTCACTTTTATTAAGATTTAACAATAATCAAAATGTTCTCACCCAACATTCTAGTAAATTAAGAGTTTAGGAAATCAGACCAAAAACCTAGAACTAACTGCCTATGTTTGCAAGGTGCTTTGTACTCTGTGAGGAAACTATCCTCTAAACCACCTTAAGTATCTTATTCTTTCTCATTTCCTCAACATTGCAAACTTATCAAAAACATGACTGCTTTTTCAGCACAGGGAAGCATGGGCTTTATATTTTAAGTTTTTTATTTTAAACTTTGGGATGACTTTACATTCTGCCGCTAAATTAAGTTCTCTTGGGTCATCTGTGGTTATTGTCAGATAACCTTTTAGGGGTTTTTTTTAGCTGGTTGATTGTTTGGTTGGCTGGTTGACTTTTTGGGGTTTTTGTTGTTTCATTGTTTGTTTTGTTTTTGTTTTCCTTTTTTGCCAGGTGTGTCAGTATATGTGGAGTAATTCAAGAGGTTTAAGAGCCTCTCTGTCCATCTGCTTTCTTTGAAGCTGTGCAGTTTGAATTAGTTCTGCCATCTGGGTAGGAATAAGATTGTCTGATAAAATAGAATAATTTTGTGTAAACTCTGATTAATGCCTTATATGAATGGGAGACAGAGTTGTCAATGAAAATCCAGTTGCACCCTTGATCCTTCCTTGGCAAGAGCAACTAAACCTTTTTCCCATGCACAAAATGGAAGTTATAAGGGTACAAATACTGCAACTACTGCACTACAATCATCTACACTGGATCTGTACAACCAACACTCAGAAGCAATGTCAGAGTTTCATCCTCCAATGTGGGAAGGTGCTCCATCCTCTCCAGTACCCTGATGTCAAATCCATAATGCTGATATACAGTAAGATTCAGCAGTGATATAAGGCAGAATACCTCTGCCTTTCCTTTTCTGTAGCCTTCTCCCGCCTTTTTGTAAGTTGAGGTGGGGAAGACTAGCAGAATATCCATATTCAGCCCTCAGCAGCAGCACCAGGGAACTTCATGCCTACATTTTTTATGTTGTGTTCTTACCTTTCCTTCCCGCCAGGTAAGGAAACATGAATATATAGGACATACTTGACGCCAAGAATTCTTGATAGCAAGAATAATTATTCTTCCTAATGCAGAAATATGCCTAACATTTTCAAGTTACATTTTAGCCCATGAGTGACAGTGAAATGTGTGGAAATAAATGCTGGTTTTGGTTCAGCCCTTTAGCAGTCCACAGGACTGATTTTAGTGTACCTGATTCAAAGTGCTATACAACAGTTAAGCTCTACCTGGAGAACCAGATATCTTTGTGAAAAAAATGGGCAACCTGTAACCTGTTGGAGAAAAATTTCTCCAACCTGCAATATTTGTGCGGGTGAAATAAATACTAATATATGTCTCCTTAATTATTTTGCTAAATAATATGTAGTCTGATGCTGTCAATTTTCATTGTCTTATTTAACAGTTTCAAAATTCTTTGTTAATTTATACAACACATACTATAAAAATTAGATTTATTGATGAGGAGAATATGGTCAATGGTTTAGCTTAATTGCTCTTGTTTAGAATCTTATAATCTCTACTGGGCAAGGTTTACGAAATGACCAAAATTATCTCATTTAGGTATTTCATTTGCTTCTAAAGACATGTAACTCAATAGAGGTCTACAGTAATTTTGCAGATTGATAATTTGCTGTTTTCCAAGAATAAACTTCAGGAGATTATGGATCAAAGCAGGACAGAAATTTTAAGGAATTGCAAAAAGTTATGTAATAAAAATAAAATTACTTTCCGATCATAAACAATCATCCTTTCTTAAATTAATTGAAGCCAAGAATTGAAAATAAATCATGGAATAAAAGTAAGATAGAGATAACTAAAATATTAAGAGTGGAAAAAGAGAGATGCCAACTTCCATCGCCTTCAATTATGTCAAAGTAGTTATTTGTAATGATCTTTTATATTCTCACAATGAAATAAATAAATAAATCCCAGGGCACCTCAGCTCATTACCAAAAACCAAAATGATTTTGCATGTATTTGTAAATTACTTTCTACTTTATTTGTACATTACTTTCTATTTCAGAGAAATGTAGGAGTGCTTCTGGAGATGTAATACATCAAATTTTTTTCTGCTACCCCCCCTAAAAATGCACTCAGCTTTTTTGGAATGAAAAATAGCTCAAGCAAACAGGTGAGAAACAAACTCTTTGCCTTTTTCAGAGGAGCATCATTGATTAGTTTGAGGTATTTCTGAAGTAAGGTGATCATGTACAAATGGTACTTCATCATGTCTTTGGTCTGGCCATTCAAATAGAATAAGGTAAAACAAGAAAACAAAACAGTTTTCAGTATGAGAATTGACTTGTGGAACTGCATGCATGCATTCCCTTGTGCTTCCGAGGGAAATGGTGAGAATTTGCCTTAGTTAGCTCTGAGGCCTCTGTGCAGGCTGCTTTGACAGCGCTACTGACTTCAGTGAGTTGGATCCAAAGAACCCTCAGCTCCTGTTCAATTTCAGCTACACAGACCTGTTGGGTCATTCTGGTGGAGCACATTTGCTCTCTCAGACACGCTAAAGCTATTTAGAGCTACAAGAGAAATTACAGCTGGTGACTAGGAGAGGTTTGAAGGAAAAAGTGTATGTTATTCAGATATATAATTACTTCTGCTACTCCTGCACGGTGGGTGACTTTCTGACCAGGAATTGAAGCAGCTGTCCCCAGTCCACTGAGAGCAGGAGAAGCACAGCTTTGTGTACCCAGTCTGCTTGGAGAGCACTTACAGAACTGGCTGGGTTTGAGCTGAGTATCTGCCCCAAGAGTCCTGAAAGCTGGAAGCTGTAGTCTGCTTTTCACTTAGAAATTCAATCCTTCACTTAGAAAGTCAATCCTTCATCAACTTTTGGTCAAGGAACATTGCTATGTTTCACAGCATTCAAATAAAAAAATTTAATGCCTTTAAAACGTAGTAATTTCATTAACTCATTTAGTCTCCGAATTGCATGACAGTGTTTGTGGAAGAAGGGAGAAGGGAATGCTGCAATTGCTCCCTGCAGTTGTCAAAATGTAAAGGTAGTTACAGAATAGGTTAATAATTTCAAAATTTAAGTAGGGTAAATTCTGCAATTTCTGGTTAATGGCTTTGAATGTGTGATACAATAGATAGTGAATCATGGAGGTGTGTGCAGTGTGGTCAGATGACTACCCAAAACAAGATACTCTTGGCGTCCATTGTGGTACCTTGACAAAAAACCCAACAACAATAAAAAAACAAACAAGCAAACCCAAAGAACCAAAACAACAACAACAACAACAACAAAGAATGAAAGAATGGTTAGATGTGTAACAGAGCCCCTTTGACTTGTAATAACACCTTAGAGGGATTAGGAGTTAAAAATATAGAGGATATTAGCTTCAAATTTATTTTCCTCCAGGTGTTCCCTGAAAATAATGGTTTTATTTTACTCTTTTCGAAGAAATAACAATATAAAGAAGATATTACCAAAGATATTCGAAGTTAATCTGACCTTCTGGTGAAGAAGTTTCGTATTTGAGAACTGGCTGGCTTCAATTGAAGTGACCAGGGAGAGTAATCTGGAACAGCTTGCATATGTTGCAGCTGCTAATATTCAGTAGCTGTTACAAAAATTTTTCTTCTTGGCAAAAAAACAACGAAAGAACTGTTCACTTGGACAGTAATGAAAACTAGAGCTGCCATTTTTGCCATGATTATTACTATGGCAAGAGTAAGTGTGAATATCTTCATTGCTGTGACATCACTAGTGATGCAGATGCTGCAAGCCTTTGAATATATCTCTAGCCAGCCTAGGAAGGGTCAGATTTAGAAATAAGAACTTCACACAAATTCACAGAATATGCATAGTAGGAAGCAAACTTAGTAGGAACTTAAAAAAATGTGGAAGAGGAGAAAGTTTTCAAGAACTTCAAATTTCTGTCATTCAAACTTTTTGACCACACTCTGATTGGGCAGTGGATGTCTGAAGGAAAATGTTTGCTTTCATAGAGGAACTTGTTTCTTGCAAAGAATATACTACATGATTCCTGGAATATTTGAATTATGGCATTTCAGCATCAGAAAAAGTATCTGAAGCTCTTTTTAACATAGGAAAGACTTATCCAGAAAAGCATGAAATTTAAAATGGTAAACCCTGTCTTTTTGTTTCCAAGATCAGAATGCTCATGAAAAGCTTGTATTATATATTAGTAGAGAATTCATAGATGAGCTGCCTAGCAGTTCACTTTACAGACACACATTGTTGACTTCATGAGCTAATAGAAAGAAAACTATTTCTGCATACCTAGCCTGCAGTGGTTAGATTTACTAGACAATGATGCATACAATCCCCATATATAAACCAGTCAAGAGATACTCTCTATAAGCTTAAGTGCCTCACATAATTTATTTTTTCCCCCAACCAAAGTCTACTATCTTCAGCTTGCATGATTACTGAGCTTTGTATCCTAGTTCTTGCCATCAATTCATTCTAAAACTTGTAAAATGCAAAGTACTGGTGTGTATTTTTCTTTCCCATTCTTTAGTGAATGAATTATTCCTCACATTAGAAGATACAATCTCTGCAAAGATATTCTTCATTGCACTGAATGAAGTAAATACTGGAGTATATGATTTGATTTGTCATACATCTCTGTCTGAAAAAGCAAAAACATCCACTCTGCATTTTAGGGCCAGACCACCAGTTAGAATAATGAGCGTAGCTCTTGTGATTTCACATGGTTTCAAATAACACTGCTAGTACGCAAGAAAATGGTTTTGTTGCGAATTGTTCTACCATCCTGGTATAAAACAGTAGCTGCAGAGGGTAATGTGTTGATAAAGAGACAAAGAAAAGGCCTCTAAGTTTGCATGGTTACCTTAGGAGCGAGCAAACACATCTGCACACCCATATTTTTTTTTTGAGTAGTATGAGTTTTCACTTTAATTGGTGTTTTTATTTGTAGACAAATGTTGTGTTAATGGAGGAAGGGAAAAAGATGTGATACATAGTTTCAGAAGGAGATGAGTGTCTTGATAAAAGAAGGCATAGGAGGGCAGAAGCATAATTAAGCTGGACTGACTGTGGAGGTCATGGTAGAATAACAAGTATCAAAGGATGTAAAAGCAGAGAAGCGTTGGCATGGAGACTGCTAGGCACTTTAGTATTAAATATAACACATTTCAGATGGAAACATGGAATAGAGCCTGATCACAAATACTGCTGGATTTTCAGTAATTCATATTACCAAAACCTAAATGAAAACCTTGGTCTTTTGCTGTACTGAATCAATATTTTGTTTCGAGTAGGGAAAAGTTTTTATATCATCATAGGTTTTGAGGCTTGTAGTTAAGTTCTGTTACATCTTGTATGTCACAGAACATTGATTTTCATCAGGTTATTCTTACTGGTGTCCCTTACAGTCTTTTAAAAAGGAGAGTCCCGTTCTCTATTGAACCATCATAGTTGTGATTTTGTTATTATGTTGTGCACTATTGTGACAAGTTAGAAGATTCTGTGGTTTGTCCTCCAACTGGGAAAGTATTTCAGAGATCTCTGAAGACCAGGTGTTATGACCTGCCCCAGAAGGCAAGGGTAACCCAGGTTCTTGTTAACAGATCCCTTTAGGGTAGGGTAGGTTAGAGCAAAACAAAATGGATGGGTGCTTGTAAATATATTTATATAGGGTTTATTTTAGAACAATACGGCTGCAATGGGAAGTAAGTATGTAGCCATTTTTTTACTATTATCTATAGTAATATAGCAGTATGAAAGCACAAAAATATTACAGGAATGAAGGAACAAAGAAAGAAAGGAAGGAGCAAAAACATATCATCACCCACAGACCTTGCAACAAGAGTTTATTGTTGCAACTTAGTTGTGCATAGGCTGAAATGATGCTCTTGGTTCATTGGGGGTGATGGAAGAATCACACAGTGACAAAAAACACAACGTACATTGAGGTTTTTTATGCTTAGACTAGGTGAAAACACCCTGGTACCACACATGGAGGGAAAAGTTTTACGCTGAATGATATAATACTGGATGATGAGACATTTCAGAAGTCTGACGCGTTCTGATACATTACAGCTGACTACTACATCAGTGCAGTTGAGTCAATTATAGCCTATTATGGGGCCATAATAGGGGAATTATCACAGCTGAGCTCACCTGAGTAAAGACGGAGACAGTACTCTGCCTCACAGAGTTTGCCTCTTATCTTACTCAACACCCAGTTTGTCCCCTGAGCTGGTGCATGTTCTCTCCCTCTGCGCCTGGGTTACTGTGCATGAGGGCATCCTGCCCCCTGATTGTTCCACTCATCCCAGTCTCTCTCACATCCTTTTCCTTAGGCCTGGGATAATTGGGAAACAGTACCACCTTGATTTCATCTCAAGTCTCTCACTGGGGAACAGTTATATAAAAACCTGCTATTGCCTATACAAGGTTTTTGTTGTTTCTTAATTGTATCTTGAAAATAGCCCTTTACAGATTGGTTGGCTTTGAAAGCTTTGTTTTGTTAAAGACCATTATTTATACATGAAAGAATAGAGATTTGTTTGTCCATCAATAACCATAAAATAGATATTGGCAAATTGACCTTATCTCTCTTTCACCTGGTATCAGTTTTCCATGGTCTTTACAAAATTACTGAACGTATAGTTGGGAGACAGTACTTGTGATATGTTCTCTTCAACAAATTATTTTATTTCAATAATGTAATTAATTATTAAGTACAAATTTATATAAAAACTATAGCAATATATTAAAATATAAATAAAAATAATGAATAAGTAATTAATAACAGCCAAGTCATTAATTATGCCCAAGTCAAGCTTAGGGCTCCATTTTAAGCAAGTACATGCTCTAGCTGCCAGATGTCTATTGTTAAAAGTAAAAGTCACTACAAAACCAGTAGTCTAACCTAGGCTGATTCTGAGTTCCCTGTGGGTGTTTGTGATACTATTGTGAATTTGTGTGAGTTAGACTGCATCTGACCTGCATTCTTCATAGATGAGATAAAATGCATAGTATTGTATGTTTAGCATTGGCAACAGAAGAATCCCTCAGAGTTAACACCTTAGAACCATAGTGCTGACAATGAAACAAGGAGGTTCTGTAAGAGTATAAATTGCTGTTCTCACATTTCTATGTTCCACTTACAAAAGCCTGTATCTTTCATAATTTTATTTTCCTTGGGCATGTTCATGAGTTTGTGCACATGTGCATGCATGAAAAATTGGTGCCAATCAACCAAAGTTGTACATTCAACCAACTAGTTGTACTGGGTTTGCAGGGCAACGTTTTGTAGCTGTGGGGTTACCAGGGTGGCTTCCATGAGAAGGTATTGGAAGCATCCTTCATGCTTCCAATAACAGAGACCAGGCCAGCAAGCTCCAAGGCGAAGCCCAAATCCATCAATGATGGTGGTATGGTCTCTGAGATATTACATACAAGAAACAGGAAAAAAAAATGCCACAACTGGAGCTGGTCTGCTGGCAGGATTTGTGACTCTGGGGGGAACCATTCTGGAGAAACAAGTTCCTGACAGACTGCACCCCATTGAAGAGGTCCATACTAGAGCAACCTGCTCCTTCAGGACTCTACCGTGTGGGAGGGAACCAGTCTGGACCAGCTTTCCCACAGCTGCAGTCTGTGGGAGAGATTTATGTTGGAACAGTTTGTGGAGGATTGTACCCTGCTCTCCCATGGGAGTGACTCCATCTTAAAGCATTGCAAAAGAGTAAGGAATCATCCCTGTGAGGAGGAGGGAACAACAAAGAAAACTAGTGATGGACAAACCACAACACCCATTCTCCATTCCACTATGCCACACAAGGATGAGAAGGGACAGACTGAGGAATGAAGTTGAGCCCAGGAGGAAGAGAGGGGTGGGGGAAGGTGTTTTAAGATTTGTGTTTATTTCTCATTATCCTGTTCTACTTGATCAGTAATACATTAAATCAGTTTCTCAAAGTCAAGTCTGCTTTACCCATGATGGTAACTAGTGAGTGATTCCTCCTTGCCTTTGTCCTGACCTTTGAGTCTTTTGTTATAGTTTCTCTCTGCTGTCCTATTGAGAAGGGGAATGATGGGTTGACCCCTGCCCAGGGTCAACCCATCACACTAGCATCAGGTCATTTCGCCCTGTTTAGCTCTGAAAGGCAGCCACTTCATTTCACACTTAGAAATTTTTAACATGGCCTTCTGCTTCCAAACTGATCTGCTATGTCTCTAGGTCCTCTTTTTGTTCCTAATTTCTCCTTTCTAGTTTTTGTTTGGCCTGGCCAAGTTTATTTAAACTTAAAACTTCTGTGATAAAAATATTAAAATACATTTAATCCAATCTGATCCAATCTTCTTTTCCAATTTTTTTCATGTAGTTCTTTTGTTTTCCTCCTTCAATGTGCAGATGTTGTTTGTCTTATTTTATCCTGTGTGAAAATGGCATTTTAAGCTCTAGAGTACTTAAGTAGGGTGCTTATGTAGCGTGTATATCTAAAAGGGGATGATGTAATAGAAGAATTTTAACATTTATTTCCCCCCTCTCACCAGATATTCTTCCCTCACTTTTAAAAGATAACTCTGTGATGCTAAATCAGCTTGTAGGTATAAAATCTGACAGGGAGGGTTATATGTACATGTGTATTTTATCTAAACAGATAGTTAGGTATCTATCTATCTATCTATCTATCTATTCCATCTAATCTATCTATTTAGATATATTGTAAAGATCTTTCAGTCCTTTTTTTTTTTTTTTTACATTCATCACCATGGGTTACTTGGGATTCAGATTGGAAAGGATCTTAAGATGTTATTAGTCCAACCTCATGTTTAAAAAGTCTCTCCCTTGGGCCTTTTCTGAAGATGGCTGTGATGTTTGCCCATTTCCCATTGTCAGGGATCTCCCATGATCACCATCATCTTTCAGAGATGGTGGAGGATGTCCTTGCAAGAAAATCAGCCCCTTTCCGCTTCTTCTTGAATGCTGTTTGTCTAGACCTGTGGACTTCTATGGGTGAAGTTGTCTTTGGCAATCTCTGGCTTGATGCTTGTGCCCTGGTCTTAGTCTTTCCCCATGAATCTTGCCCCCAAGCATGGAGATTTGGGAGAAGTTGATGGGGATAACTGTGGCAAAGAAGGTACGGAGTAACTCATCCTCATCTGTCTCTGCTCTTGGAAATCACCCACATTCTTCAACAATGTCTCTACTTTTTCTGTGTTCAGACCTTTATGGTTGATGTAAAGCAAAAGCTCATTTTGTTTTTGAAATGTCCAATTAAGCTGGGGTTTTCCCTATAGAACCCTAATGCCATGCTCAGGCAATGCTTCCAAATTTTTGCTATAGCCTGTCCCTGTATCATTCTACCACCCTTGCTCTATCATGAGTTATCTGCCAAGGCAGACTGGTCTCCTTATTTTCCCACCTTTTCACAGAGTATTAGGTTAGATTTTTCTTGCATTTGAAGGCTGCCATCCTTAAAGCTCTACAGTTTCCCTGAGCTGCTCTTTCATGCTCCCAGGACCGACACATCCAATAGGAGTGCTGACATTTCTGACACTCACAATGGGATTTGTGGTGTAACTTATACAGCAATTGGCGCTTTTTCCTAGTTTACAGCTGATTTCTTATATTATTTGTTATGTGAATTTCAGGTTTTAAAACTTGATAATCACTTAACATCATCTGAACTTGAATATTCCCTGACTGAGAAGGCATTGAAGCTATGAGCAAATAAAGCCTGTTTCTGCTGCCTAATTCCAAGCAGAATTGCGGCACTGTTCCATAGTATCTCTGCTGGATGAACCAGAACTGGCATATCCATTGATTTCTACCAGCTGTTTTCTGCCAATTCCAGTTCCTGACAGGTAGCAAGCTGTGTAGCTGGCAGCAAAGAATCGCAAACAGTTCAAACATGCCCCAGGGAGGGCAAGTGCTTACCCAAAGCCCATCAAGGAATTGCTATTATGCTTCACAAGATACATACACATTCGCCACATCTGTCTCCTATTATTTGTGCTCAGAACTGACAAAGGACTGAGATAAACATGTGCCTGTTTAATACTGTACAAGAACAAGGTGTTTGTAAGAGAAAGACATTGCAGATATTTTGGTGAATAATTTCCTAATGAAACTTCTTTTGTATATTCTGTGAAATGTTTTTGTAGCTAATCCATACTTTAATAGACCAAGTTATCTATTCAAATACGAAGCTAGCTTATTCAAATACTTTAAATCTAAATTTGTTCATTTTCATCTGCTACTCTGACAATCTCATAACAGCACAAGCAGCCTTTATCTAGGGACCTGCTGCCTTCTTCATTTCTTTTTTGACTTTTCTGAGAGCTCTCTCCACAATGAACCAACCAGAGGATGCTGTAAAATGCTTTCTGAAATATTAATGGTTTTGCAGCAAGTCACCATGGCTTGACAAGCTCCCTTTCTTCACATGAACTAGCAACTGACCATGTGCAGGCTTTTAGTTCATTTCAAATACAAGATTTGCCTTTGGTTTTGCTTCTGTAATGAATTAAAGCATTCTGTTATTAGCTGATGCAGGTCAGAAGATGAATGATAAATTTTTAAGCCATGGAAACACATTTGTTTGTGATTCCCTGCTCTTCTCCACATTATTTTAGATAAAAGTGGGGCAATAAAATTGAAGGAAGTTTGGTGCCTATAGATTCTTTGGAAGTGAACAGGAGATGTAGGATCGAGTATTTTAAAAAAGTAAGCTTTATTAGGTAAAGCAAAGACATGTTATGGTGGAAATATTAGTATGTGTCTGTGGGAGACCATATTTTGGTAATAGTGTTACAGGTCTCAAAACCTGTCCAGCGATTGTGTTTTTAAGATCTTGAATGGGTGAACAACCACTAGTATAAATTCCCATATCACCTCCAACCAAAATTACAGTATGAATTCAGGCATCTGAAGTAGAAATGTTCAGGTGCCTTCTATTTAATAGATAATACTGAATGTAGCAGGTATTACAGTATTATGCAGAAGAGAGAAATTTGTGAAGCTGTCTGTTGGCTTCATTTAGGAGCTGTTCACATTCAGAGCCCCAGAATTTGTATGTACTGTGCAGGGGGTTTTGTGGTTTTGTTGCTTGTTTTTGGTGGTTTTTTTGCTCTGTTTTATTTTGCGGGGGTTTTGCTTCATTTTGTTCTGTGGGGGTTTTTTTTGTTGTTTTTTTTTTTTAAATTTTTTGGGAGGGGGGTTTGTGGGGTTTTTTTTGTATTTTTGGTGGGACGAGTTTGTTGGTTTTTGTTTGAGAGGTAGGTTTTTTGGTTTTGTTTTTTGGGGTTTTTTTTCCTCCTTGAGGGCTACGCAGAGAGTACAGATGCTCACTTTGTAACTGATTTGGAGTGACAGGGGTTTAGTGTAGCCCTGCAGTTACTGACCTGAAGCATTCATGATTCTGTGCCTTAAGCAAGAAGGAATAAATTATTCTACTACCTTTCACTGTCATTTTAAATCTGTAAGGGAGCCGTACAGTATAAAAACTTTAAGACTGAGATTCTATTGTTAACATATGATTTCTCTAAGTCAGCTGTCAAAGATGGAAACATTTGCCCAGTTTAAGTGTTGTTAACTATTTTTCAATCAGAAACCAATAAAACATTTTATAAAGGGATTCTAAAATGTACCTGTTAATTACAGTCATCATATAGTCTTTCAAATGCTAATGGTCTGATTCAAATTTCACTTTGTTTAGTTGTGTTAGAAGTTATGATTAAAGAATGGTATAGCTTTATAGTTGTTTTACTGCCATCTGTGTGCACCAGGCAATAACTCTGTACAGATGGTTGTAATTCAGAGACAGGTTGCCACATGCAAAAAAAGTATGTTTCAGTTATTTTAATAAGATTTATTGCAGCAGTCACAGTTAAATGCTTGAGCCGTAATGATAATTGCCACTAATCCTTCAAGAAAAATGATCAGAGTTCAGTAAACCACAAGAAGCAGATTTAGCTATAAGCTTCAAAAACCTCTCACTGCAAAGGTACGGTTCCTTTTCCATTTTGTGTTTTCTCCCCCTCCCCTTTCTTTCTTAAGCATTTATTCCTATACCTTTTGTCTTGAAGCATTTGGTATAAAAAGACAAGAGATTTTTTGCTCATCTTTTGTTTTGTTTTCCATGTATGGATGCTTTTTTATATCAAAACATGAGGAGAATCACAAATTAATTTAATTAAGTGGTAACAAATCTGATAGTAAAGGCCCATACCTCACAGAATTCTGAGTTCCTCTATATTAGAGACTGGGCCACATTCAAACCCTAAACATGCCCTTTTATTTCTGTGTCTGTGATGGCAGCAGTGATTTGTATTCTCCATTTGGGCTGGCATCTTACATCTCTATTTGGCTTCTATAATCAATAGAAGTAGCTTCAAAAACAATACTCCAGGCAAAGACTAAGAGAACCTTTGTAGTATCCTAAGGATTTTCAGGTTTATACTCTTCGTGAACTGAGAGGAAAAATGTCTTGTGTGTGTGTCTCACAAAAGTATAGCTGGAATACCAGTTTGTGCCTAAGAGTTTATTTAGCCTTAACACTACAATACCACAAGAGATTCAGTTCTTCCTCTTGAGTTTAGGCTTAGTTTATTCTTTACTTTCTATTGGACAGGGAGACTTTCAGCTAAATGCATGTAGATATCAACATACAGAAATGCAATATGTGTGTGTGTGCATACATGCAAGGGTGCAAAGGTGCAAGTATGTGGGTACATGTATACAGAATGGGTATTTATTATAAACCACCTTAATTAAAGATGGAATTACATAACCATTTGCTTTTAGACATTACTCTTGAGCTTTTCTTTCAATATAGTTCTTCAATTTTAATTTAGACAGATCCCTTATTTTGTGGCTGGGACAAGTTCTGGCATACAACTGATAGGGTGTATGTGAGAGCCAGATGAGGTCTGCAGTCCAGAAAAGTTATATGAATTTCTTTTTATGTGCCTGTCATAATACAGTTTTGACTTGTGATGTTACAAAAATATGGAATTATAGTGCATACATGTATAATAAAAAGATGTATACTAGACAACATTTCAGAAGGAATTGTGATCATTGTGGCTTGTTTTTCCTGCTTGCTGTTGTTGAGCTTGTTCCATAAACTGCTTTCACCAGCTATACCTTGAATTACTATAAGCATTCAAGGAGAAATCACAGCTATGATGGCCCTACTATTTACTGGGGGCCTCTATAGCAGTAATATTGAGTGATTCAGTATCAATTTGTTTTGCAAAATAGTGATTTTGCTAGCACCTAAACTGTAATACAATGAAAATTATGGGAGTAATGTGTAAAAAAAGGTTTTCCTTTTCTTTCTTGTGTTTGACCTCTTTTTTCTGTAAGACTCTCTTGCTTTGCAGATGAATTTCAGGACTAGAAACATTAAAAAAAGGGGAAAAAAAAGGGCAGCAAAAAATGACCTTTTCTCTCATCTTTTTGTATCTTGTGAAATACAGTCTTGCAGTGCCCCAAGGTGAGAAAGGTTGTCACTTTTTGTCTGTCCGCATTATTGTTCTCCGCCACCATGAAGTTGTATTTAAGGGGAAGGGTGCTAAATTCTATTTTCACTCAAGGCTGTGATGAAATGGACTGAGAAGCTACCTCAGTTTCTGGATTGTTGACTCTTTGTTGGTTTAAAAACTCCAGCTTCTAGAGAAAAAAAATTGCAATACTGCTATACAATTAAAAAAAAAAAAGTGTACAGGTATCTTTGTCTCTAGAATAGGTTTTCTGAAATCTTCAGTTAGATTGTGAGTAGTAAACATTTTAAGATTCTCTTTCAGATTGAGAGCATTGAAAATGAAACATCCTCATGAGGGTTACTGAAACCACGTAGACAATAGCTTCCTAGCATTTTAATACATACACTCTTTTTGTTAAAATTATCCCTGTGGGGAGGAAAGAGTTGAAAAACTGAAGGTTAGTAAGAAGAGAGAAAAAATGAGTTGTTTTTAGAATTGTTTTTTTTTAAATACCCACTCTGCACCTGGGAGATGTTAGAAAATACTCAGTGAGAAAATTCAGTACTTGTGTTTGCTTTGGTTTGTTTTCTGTCTGCTGAAAAAGAAAAGGAATTTTCTCAGAGTAGACAACAGGATGTTGTTAAGGACTTAAATGCCTTTCCTACAGACTAGGGCCTCATTGTAGGTGGGGAAGGAAGATAAGAGTGTCCTGAGATTGTACAACGCAGCCTGGTGAAGATTTGTGCATGCTCCAGGCTCTTGGATAGGCAGGGCTCTGGCCTTGTACATTTTGCCCCTGGCTAAAATGAACTTAGCAGTGCATGTGTCTCCACTTGTTTTTTTGAATCCTCCAGCCAGTGAGATGGAATAAATCTACTCTTTGCTCTTCAGCCATGGGTTGTGGTCATCTTTGTGTAACCTGAAAATATTTGCTTCACACAATCCCAGGAATAAAAACTTAATGCAGTTCCTTGTGGCACCTGTGACTGGTTAAATTTAAAAGCAACATTAGCATGTTTAATGTTAAAATACTCTCTGAAGACTCTAGAAGCTTATCTGAAGAGGCTGGGAACTGAAGCAGGTTAAGGCCAGCAGACTGCAGATCAGACTTAGAGACACCTCATGGTATTTGCCACCTGCCAGCAACAACCAGAGACTATTCCTGTTGTTATTGAGAAGTTTTGCTTTCCAGTCTGGAGAAGTAAGGAGGAGCATGGAGTGGGGAAAGAGATGAAAACTGAGAATATCTCCAGGATTGCCAAGTGCATAAGTATTAGAGCATTTTTATGTCTATTTTGGACCACTGAGCTATGTGAAGAAGCTGGAGAAAGCCAAATAAATGGCCTTGAGCTCCATAAGTAATAGATGCCTTTTCATGCTGTTTCCCTGGCATCCTCTGCTCAGCTTGCTGCAGATCAGCAGCTCTGCTGGTAGCAGCACAGCACTGTAGGATACTCTGCAGCAGGGTTGGCTGCACCATCAGGAGACAGCAGATCTGGTATTGGAAAGTGCAGAAAGTTGACTGTCTGACTAGAACTGGGAACTTCCAGCCATAATGGAAAATAAGCTTAAAGTCATTATTGTAACCAGCAGTATTTCAGCAGTTCTAAATGATCATGCAGGGGCTCTAGAGAATAACTGCATCCCTTTCTGTCCTAGCCTTACCTGCTGTGTGTCTGTCTCTATGTACAATAATCTATAAATATGTGTGAGCATCTGTTACTATATTCCTTCCCATCTTCCCTCCACAAGCCAAGATTTCCATAGTCTGCTGCCACGGCACTTGTATATGACATTTTGAATGCATGAAGTGCAAAAGCATGACATTTTGAATTAGAAATTAATTTAACAAACGTGTCTGTTGGAAAAACGTTTAGATCCTCAAAATTTGTCAAATGATATTTTAAAAGTTAAAAAGAAATTGCACAAAATGAGCTGAGGAAAGTTAAATGCAAAAGTTAAGGGGAAAAAATGTTCAACACTTGAGAGGCATTATGAGCCTAACAGAGAGGACATGATTATGATGAATGAGGCAAGTTACTGCTTAGTGCTGCTGTTTCATTTCTTTCATGTTTAAACTTCTTTGGAGCAAAGAACTCACAGTATGGAGTCTCCAATGGTGACTCAATCTTATGTGCAAAGTTGAGTGCAGTAGACCCTGCACACTAATGCAGTGTAAGCAGTAATTATTTACCATTTCTGAATCGCTGAACCAAGTTAAAAAATAAGTTAGTTGAGAACAGGCAAAATTGTCAAATTATGTTTGTATGCAGGTGCAGATAATTTCCGAATTCAATTGGCTTGCAACACAAATTGATGCAAACTAGTTTATAGCACATCACATAGAAGCTTCAGTCTAGTGACCTTGGATATTAGATTAGACTGCTCTAGATAGATTAAAAACTGAAACTTCCCTACATACCATTTTAAGTGTTAATTTTTTGCACTTTTTGAAAATGAAATTTTGGAAGGGACTAAATTGCATGAATGATTTCAAAGCTCCAAAGTGGGTGCTTCTCTTGCTTTCAGATTCATAAAAATTGAGGCTAATATTGTGCTAAGGTCTAACTAAGATCATCAAGATTCCAGCTGCTTGCAGGACTGGGGCCAAATGATGGGCACCAGATAAGGAAAATAGATGAAGAACCTACATGCTATGTGGTACTTGAGGTTTTCCTTCACAGGTTGAAAATAGACAGTATTTCTCTACTTGGTACTGTGGATGTGACTCCCTTTTATAAGATTCCTTACTACCCTGGAATAGCAGTGAATGGACAAGATTTGGCATCTCCATACTGAAAACACAGGGAAGCAGTCCTCTGAGAGTCACAAAGCACTTCTCTTTCTGTAAGAGGAGGAGATGTGGAAGGTTAAGTTCTATTTTGTAGTTACAGTCTTTTTTATTTCTGCAAGCTGAGATTTTACAATATCTTTTAGAATAGACAGTTTGGATGGGATCATTTGGATTTCACATTGGATGACTTCTTCAGTGGAGGTCTTCTGGGCTTCTGCATATTGCTCTGCTTTGCTAGGAATTGTTCTGTCACACCATGATCTGACATTTGACGGGTGTGTAATGTCAGCATTCCTTCACAACATACAGTGGAGTAATATGTTAATGTTTATTAATTTAAAATCCTGTTTGCTATGAGCAGTAATAGCACTTAGCAACAGTCATTTTCCACTTCATTTGATACCCTTCTAATTTTAACTGCATGAGACTATTTGTGAGTCTGATAGCTACACTTTATTTCTTCATAGTTATTTCAATTTTTTTTCGTTGGTTGGTTGATTGTTCAGTTTTTGAGGGGGGAGTTTTGTGTGGTTTTCTTTGTTTTTTTGTTTATGGGTTTGGATGGGTTGTGGGTTTTATTTTTGTTGGTTTTCTTGTTTTGTTTTGGGGGTTTTTTGTGGTTTTTCATTGTTTGTTTGTTTTTGGGTTTGGGTGGGGTTTTTTTGTTTGGGTTTTTTTTTGTTTTCTAGTTTTGGGGTTTGGTTTTCTGTTTTTAGTGGTTTTGGGTTTTTTAATTGAAGCACTGATGGGATCATAAAAGATTTCAATATCTGACCTCTTTGAGGTCTCTTAATCTTAGTCCAAACATTTGCTTTGTCTCTGTACACAAAATCTATGGACTTCACACATTGTACATCTTCTGTGCAGGAGTTCTGCTAGTGCTTTTTAAATTTCATTTGACATCCAGACTTCCTCCTAATTTCCTTAATCCTGGAATTCCAGAGTGGCTGAGATTAGAAGGGACCACTTGGGGTCATGTGGTCAAAGTCCCCTGCTCAAGGAAGTCACTTGAGATTATTGCTCAGGACTGTGTTCAGGTGGCTTTTGAATCGTTCTAAGAGCAGACACTTCATAAGCTCTCCAAGCAGCCTGTGACAGTGTTTGGTAACTAAGAACAAGAAAGTGAGTCGTGGTAACCATCTGAAGCCTTATGTGGTGCTTCAGTGTTTGCCTCTGGGCCTTTCTCTGAGTACCACTTAGCAGAGCCTGGCTATTTCTGTGTCACACCCTCTCTTCAGGTATTAGTACTCATGGGTAAAATTCCCCTGAACCCTCTAATAGTCATAGTTTTCTCAGCCTTTCCTCACAGGAGAAATGCTCCAACTCCTTACTCATCTCATGGACATTTGTTCAACTTTTTTCAAAACTACCATTTCTTTACCATACTGGGAACCCCAGAACTGGACCCAGCACTCTTGTCCAGCCACCAGTGTACCCTTAATGTTTCTCTGTACCTACTTTCACTACCCTTCTTTTGTAGTTTATGGTGTTTCTGCTCTTTTTAAACTATTTTCTGTTATTTTTCAGCAAATCATACCATGAGATGGGAAAAGAGTCCAGAAGTCTTCTAGAGCCTGTGATGTTTTTTCTAGCACTTGACATACATGTGGGAAGCAGAAGAAAGGCCAAGACAACCTATACAGAGACAAAGGAATGCTTTGATTATTGGACGAGCAAGAGATTTCAAATACATGAGAGGCTGAGAAAATATAAATGTCAATGCAAATTGCAAAATGTATACATGAATTAGCAAATTTTTCTTTTTGTCTTTAGCTGAGCACATTCTTTTAATCTCTACTCCTCTATCCATCCTTATCCCTTTGTTGTCAAGTAAAATGTATATTTGTACCACAGTTAAGCACTTCTGAAGCATTTTAAATGCTGGTATTTCAAGGTATCTAGTGGTTTTTGTTTCACCAACAACTTCACTAGAGGATTTGTTCCCTTTTAAAAACTGGGTTTCAGAGACAAAGGGAAACTCCATGTTGCCCAAAGGTAAAACAGTAAGCCTATGACAAAGAGTTGCAAATTACCATATAGCTCTGAATTCTGATGAGCCAAGAAGGTACATGATTCTTTTCCACTAAATGTACTAGAAGTAAGCATCCAGACTTCTTTCTTTAAGAAAAAAGTACTTAAGCAAGGTCATATGGAGGTCAAAAAGCAAGCTCATTTAGTGTGGAAACCGGAGCAGTCTGCTCTGCATGTTCAGAATATATAAACATTCCAGAAAGTGGCAAATTCATACAGCCTCTCTGTGTAAGAGCTACCTAGAGTGCCATGCTTTTTCCTGCTTTCATCCTTTTTTTTTTTTTTTGTATTCACAACCAGGCTCAAGATCAAATTTAATGTGTTAATGTTAAAAATTTTATCTAAACAGATAAAATCACCAAGGCCTTTTTATTCCTAAGGATGACATCAGTGACAATTTGCTATAGATTTTTGTCAGTCTTGGAGGAGTTGGAGTGTTCTGATTTTTCCTTGGTGATTCCATTTGTAAATCCACCTACTGCTGCCATTGTGATGAAATAAATTATCAAAACAATGTGATCATTATTTGGGTACAGTAATTTTCTCCACAGGATACTCACCCCCCTCATTTCTGTTCACACTTTCTTCCACTTCATCAAGTCTATCCTTTTACTGACCTTTTCATGTAATGAAATCCTCCAGTTATTCTTCCGGCTATTAAGTGTATTTTTTAAAAGTTTCTGCACAGTATTCCTTGGATCTACCTATCAGATGTCCTTGCTTACCTTCTATTTCTAGTTTCCCTTAATGTTTTCAGTGACTCTTTGGGTCCTTTGAAGTTTCTTTGGGTGTTGTGTCTCTCGCACTCCCCCTCTCCCCCGACTCCCAAAGTATTCCATAGTTTTGTTAAGACAAAGCCTCACTTTTTCAGAAAACACAAACCACTTTCAATACAAGTTTTATCAGTCAATGTTTCTTTGCCACACAATTGCATCAAACACTAAATGAGAAAAGTATCCAGGCAAGAAAACCAAACAATATGTAGGTGAGATAACAGGAAACATGAATGGTTCTAATATATTGCATAAGTTTGGAGTTGTAAAGTATTTTCTTCTTGCCCAGTTCCACCTTTTTTTTTCATTTGGGAGACATAAAATTTGATTACAAATTTTTCTTCGTAGAGGGGGTGTCTTAAAGCATTTGTGTTTTAATGCACCCAGCACAGCATGTAAAGAACTATATCATTAAACATATAAAATTTCTTTTTTCTTTTAAATAAACTTTGAAAAGAATAATGACTAACATAAAATTGTATTTTAGCTTCCAGTTTTCAACTGGCAGTAAAATCCCATCTATTAAGCTTGCTTTCCTTAGCTTTAGACTTATCTACAAATGTCATTGTGTTGTAGCAATTGCCATTGGTTTTGGACTTTACAGAAATCTTTTTTGTAGTAGATAGACCTTAGTAGATTGTTGTCACAATACAGAACATGTGTAACAAATTTTGTTTATAGCAAAAAGAAACTGAAATGCTAAAAAATGAAAATGACTTTTCACCCGTTCACGTTCACTCGATCCATGCTCTTTATTCTCAACAAGGCTGTGTAGAGAAGTGTACAGAGCAACTTGTTTCAGGACTGCTCTGCTGTCAGTAAGATCTGCAGCTACAGATAATGGGCCATGATCGTTTCTGCCACAAAGCAGCACTCAGCCATTGTGCAATTGGGTGCACAGCAAGTCTGACTGAGCTCTCCTCACCCAAAGGTTGGGGAGAACAGGTGCGCGTGACGGCTCTGACCAGGGACGGCAATGGTCATTTGCTTTCTGTAATCCTTCGATTTTCTCTACTTTCTTATCTTTACTCCTTGCTCTCTTTCTTAAGAGTAAATAAAAGTGAATTATCATTTTGCTTACCAACATTTGGCCTCCTTTGTGTCTCAATCTTGTCCCGGGTATATTTGAACTTTTCCCCTCTCTACATATGCAGGTTAGGACAGGCTGTTGCCATGAGCCAAGAAACTGGGGCATTTAGAGCAACAAATTGGAAAGGACTAGCTCCTTTTTCTTACATATTTCTGCCCATTTTCCTTGTACATTATTTTGGAATTCATTAGCATAACCAACTATGGTGTTGCACAAAGAATAACGAAGAATAGAGGTCTGATCTGTGAAAGTGTGGCCCCACAGACTGATGGTGATAAGGAGCTCTGTGTTAACTTAAAAGCCTGCAAAAAGCCATTCTGCATTTGCAACATCAGAACCCACCATGGTAGACTGAATATCTGGCTCCTTTTAGTAAATTTACCTTTTAGTTAGATAGTCATCCCTAGTCATTCTGTGATTATCAGGCAAAAGGTGAATGAAAACAATAGCATGACACAGAGATAAAGACAGTGTCATGTTTCTGTAGGAGGGTCTGAAGTGCCTCCTGCTTCTACCAATGAAAATAATACATATCATCATAGAACTTGACGTAGAAAGCCATAAGACTTATTTCAGTTTTTTGGGGGGTTTTTTTTGTGGGCACTGGATTTCCAAAAATAAAGTCAACTTTCCAGAAAAGAACGAAAGCAAGAAAGGAAGAAGAAAATTTGAGGCCTTGCCTTATTTTGGAAGAATCCTTTTTTAATAGAAAAAACCTTAATAATACCTTAAATGAACACACTGTTACATTCTCTACTGCTTGATAAGGTCTCCCCTCTTTTGGTTAGATGCACTTATAAATTTTAAGAGGAAAAACCCATTAATTTTTATTGCTGCGAACAAATAGGTAAGAAATATATGCTTAGTAAAAAATATTCTAGTACCAGAGGCTGTTGCTTTTTTCTTTACACGAAAGAGAAATTAATGTCTTACCTTACTTCTGATTGACCATTCAACATTATTTATTTCAAAGCAAACTGGGGTAATTGAAAGGCTTGGGATTTAAAGGTTTCTGCATTAATTTCAAAGTAACAAGGAAAATGAGTGCAATATCCATCAGTTTGCTCCTTACCTGAGGTGGCTTTTGGAAAGAGATCATCACTTTCCATAGAAAGCCATGTGTAAGGGAATGCTTCCAGAGATAATCCAGTGGCAACGATACTCCTTTAGGGAAATAGGTTATTTTTAAAGATGAGGATGATGATCCTTTGATTTATAACTAAATCTTTTAAATATGAAAATATAGCAGTATATCCCAATGGAAATAGGAAATTACCAAAAGACAGCCTTTTGACTGGCCAATTAATGGGTTAGCCATTTTTCGGGAACCTGATCTTCATAGCTTTGAACTGCAAATATATTCAATATGACTGGCATTGAATTTCCAAGGAAAGGGAATACCATTGTATATCTGCATTTAACTTCTACTGCCAGTAATAAAGCTGATATTTAATACTTGGCTTTATACCAGTCTCTGAGAGAAAAATTAGGAGATGTTACAGACTTAAATTTCAATTTACAAGCTTTTTGCTGTTTATTGCCTTCCTTTTTTTTTCCCTCTTGTGTGCCTTCATATACCTTGAGCTACAGGGTATGTTTATGAAATAATTCATGCTTCTAAAGTAACCCAAGAGACTTGAGTACTCTTAATAAGCTTTGTGTATTGGTATGCATTAAATTACAGAAAACATACAAATCTTTTGGCTCTTACAACGCACATTCAGCTTACGCTATTTCTTTTTAAAAAGTTTATAGGGCTTTCACTTTCTTCTTCTCCTCTTATCCCTTTACTCATTAATACTATGTGCTTGAGGCTTCTTTAAGCAAGGTGAGAGAATAATCTGCTCACTTCTAATTAATTTCAATGGGAACTGTGTGGCTAAACACTTTAGTTTGAAAATATCAACAATTTTTCCACCTGCACAGATTTTCATCTCTGGTTAAAAAGACTTTGCCCAAACCTTACAACATCTCTATATTTGCCTAAGTAGCTCTACAGGGCAAAGAGCAACAAGAAACAGGTCCAAAGGGACCTGAGAAAATTAAGATTTTTATGGGTAGCATAAATGTTTTTGTTTATACATCTTATCTAAATGTGATTGCACCATCTGACTTTTTTTCTACAGCATTTTTATTCTGGAAGTTGCCAGCAGGAAATAAGCATGTTTTTAATCCTTCAAGAAAGGTCAGAGTGGATTGCAATTTATTTAGGTATTTTAAAAATACATCAACTACATAACAACATATCATCCACTTATGCAGTAGTGTCAGCACATTGATTTTTTTTCAGTAATTTTCCTGTCTTCATGATTTTATTGTTTCTTCCTCCACATTTATTAGTTTCATCCCAACTTCCAGGTCTAAAAGGAGAGAGTATAATTCTGATCCATGCTTCATTAACATTCAGTAGGAGGGTGAATCAGCCATCAAAACTGAGGATCCCAAACATCTCATAGTCTGGATGAGTGTCTTTATCTGAGCGGCAGAAGTAGGGAAGGTTTTGCCTCGGCTTGGCAGGCTTTTTTGCTGTGTCATTTCTGGTATGAGCCACTGTTACATCTTGAAGCCTCCCTGAGACAACTGTTGCAGCTTGGAGCTAGGATTTAAATATTCTCTTCTGATGAATGGATTCTGTTTTTTTCCTTTTATGGGGAAAAAATTTCAAAAGTGTCTGAGTAATGTAGAAGCCTAAATCCCATCGAATGTCACTTAGAATAAAATTATCAAAAGCTCTTTTATTCTTAGAGCTTACACTTGTCAGATGCACAATCTGCCATGGCTGTCACAAATCATCTCTTCTAGATCCATTTTCACTTCTAATTTTCTAATAAAAGAAAGAGTAACTTAAAAGATCAGAGAAGCAGAATATAGTCCATTTTATTTAAGGCAGGGGTTGACTGGATGGAATATAGTGAGTTTTGCTAGGTAGATTGTGCACAGCCATTCTGCTCTAAGACTTCAAAAGATATTCTTTTGGGCCACTTGACCTTTTTGTTATGCAGATATTCTTGCAAGAGTATAGCAGTAAATTGAATTTTACCTTGACACTCCTGCTCCATTCTGGCAAAATGACACAAAATCCATACTGTACCCATTAGTGTCAGACTAACACATACTTGTTGCTGCAGGTTTTACTGTTATTGCTATTCCCTCAGCTCTCCTTTGCACACCAAGGTACATGCTTAAAAATATGTGCACTTCATGACTCATAAGATATATTTGGCCTGTGCATAGATACAAACAGGTAGAAAGGAAAATGATGGTTAAAATGGCCTGTGGCAATGTGCTTAGAGAATAGCCTCCTACTGACCTGTGTCTGCTGCTCTGTGACCCCCGGAGGTGCCACGGCCTCTGGATTAGACATGCACCGTGTCTCCTCCGCAGGGGCCTCCTGCAGCCCTTTCAGCACGGACCAGAGCTGCGCTCCCAGTAGTTTAACTACAAACTTCCCATCTTCGCATCGCGACCCCTTTTTGAAATCTTCCTCACTCGTAAAAATACTTTCTTTGGGGAATTCAGATACAGATACGGCAGTAGATTCCAAGGACCATAGACAATGTGCAACATTTTACAGTGAGATTAATCTCTCACATTTGTAGTAGGATTTTGATTGTTCATACATTGTGGCATTAAAAAACTGTTTCTTCTTGTTTATTGCCTAAAAGCTCTGTTTTCAATTTAAATCTTTTTCTGTTGGTCAATATTCTGAAACTTACATATTTAGCATTGCCCAGCAAATATTACTGTCCGCATATTTAGTAATAACCTATTGTAGTGAATTTCTATTTATTGGCTCAGTCTCCTCATCTGACCAAATGCTCTATCTCTATTGTTTATTGTGCCATTTTCTTCACATCATCTTTTAATACTATCAGTTTGGGCAAAAAGTCACTCCGAGAAGAAGCTTTACTGGAAAGATTTGATACCACAATATTTTCAAAAAAGGTGATGTAATACACAAAAAATGTTTTATAAAGAGATTAGAAAAGAACTTCTAATACTCTGGAAAACAGTGTGGATTTCTTGACTCTTACCTATGTACCTGAGATGTTTCAAAAGGAAAACAGCAGCATAATTCCTTAATAATTAATAAGTTAGTATTTGTGAAATAAGTCATATTACAATAGTACAGAAATAGTACAATAGTACTATTTCTTACAATAATAAGAAATAATGAGTTAAATCTGAACACTGTTTCTTTTGTTGTTTAATGAGAGCTGAGAATACCCTGGGAGTGGTAGATTGTGAGCATATCTGCACCAAATAACAAAATTCATGTATTCAAATAAATGAATGCCAACGGGCGTAGGACTAGCTAAGAATCTGATTTCTTTGTACAAGTCTAATTTCTGCACACAAACATGCTGATTTATTTTTTCTTTTTTTTTTAACGCAGAAACCAAGTGAACCAATTTAGAGATATACTCTGTAGCATTAGTGTAAGGCATACACTACTCTCATAGTCTTGCAAATGTTGCATAAGAATATAGGTGTTTTTATGATTTCATTTGGTTAAACTGTGAAGGAGGATAGCTGATTCTAGGTATATTGTATTTAGAATTTAACTCATTTTTTTCAGATTTTTGTCTATAAATAGATTATATATTTCATCTAGAAGACAAACTTTTCTTCCCAGTTCACTTTCTTAAATTATTTTTGACATTCAATATAATGGTAAGGATATTCCCTTCTGATTAACAATGAGCAGTAATTAACCCTTCCCCAGAAACAGTGTATGCAAATAGGACCAGTTAAGAATGTGTACAAACTTATTCATGCTTGAGAGCAGATAGAAATAACTTACAGAAATTTAGTAAGTTAAGATATATTTTAGTGTTTGGTAAATATGGTATTAATGTTTTGTTAGCAATGCAAGATCAACCATTTCTGAAGAATTTCTATGCCAAAAAAAATTATTTACCTGGTTTATAATAAAAAAAATTTAGAACTATTTATTAAGTATTTATGCATATACTCTAAATACTAAAACTAGATCTTATATATGATAGATAGATAGGGAAATTGCATTCTTGTGGCCACAAGAGAGAGATGGAAAGAATGTCAAGGTGATCCAGGACTCTCTCGAACTCAATCTTTCTTTTCTGGACAGAAATGTACAGAAACAAAGAGATGTATATGGAATGATAGCTAATTCTAGCTACATCACATTGTGACTTCACCAAGAGATGCTTACAGCAATGTCTACTGTGCATTTGGAATGAAATACAAGCATTCACCCATACCAAGTAGAAAATTTTCTAATATTTGTAGGTTTGCTCAACACCCCCTGGCCCCTCCATCCCTGCCAAAAAATCCCAAGATAAAGCATCGAAAAACCCATTAAAAAAAAAACCCAAAAAACCCTAAAAAATCCCCCAAAAGCCCAAATCAAAAAATCAAAATCAAAACCAAAACTAACCAACCAACATCCCCACCTCCCCTGCCACAAAACCAACAACCCAACCAACCAGCCCCCCCCCAAAAAAAAAATACACAAAACCCCAAAAAACAAAAGAAACCATCCCACAAAAATTTAAAAAACATCCATACAAAATAAACCACAATAAACAAAAAGATATGGGATATGGGACATGGGATATGTGAGAAACCTTACCCTGGTCAGTGTTTGATAACAAATGGGTGAACAAGCAGAACTTCTTTCCTGTGGTACTCAGCAGAGTGCACAATGACTGTGGTGGCTGCATGGGATTTTGTGGCACGTGAAGGCCAATCCCAGAGGAGCCAAACTGAGTAAGAGAGGATAGCTATTCTTGTTGGCATTCAGAGGCACCAGGTTCAAAACAGACAAAACCCCTCACTTTTTCTCACATGATTAATTTTACAGCTCAAATTCTCATGCAGTGGAGAAATGATAAATGGCTTTTTAGTGTACTTAATGGCTATAAAATGTACATGAAGGCATGTATATAAACACCTCCTGAGTACCTGTGGTAGCTGGCAGTACCTGGGAAGTACAACACTACAGTGCTGTACCTTCAGCCTCTTTCCTTTAGAATCTGGTCCTCAAAAAAACCCTGCTCTGAATGAATTTGCTGTTGACCATTTTTTTCCTCCATTACATTGTATAAATTTGATTAATGGTTTAGCTGCTCAGCTATAAAGAGCGTGGAAAGCAGGACCCGCTGTTACAGGCCAGGTGCTGTACAGCAGCTATGGGATGACACAGCTTCCTGGCCTCTTTTCCTCTCTTCCCATGCTGAATTCCCTTGTAAAATGATAGATTTTACAGCTACTTTTCCGAGGGGATTCTAATTTGACTCCTGTTGATAGCTGTTGGTAGCATGTGGTTAGATCTACGTATACTTTGCCTTTAGAAACTCTTCAGGCTACACAGTTGTAAAGCTTGGACCTGTTTCTGTTCTAAACACCTGAGAAATGCATTACTCCATTGAGGCAACAAAGTACAATGTAATTTTTGCCAGCTCACAGATTTCCTTCCAAATCCTAACAATCTCTCCTTTCCGAAAAAATTTTTGCCTCTCTGCTAGTAGACAGTATGCTGTGTTTTGACAAAATTTTGTTTGGACATGGATAACAAACTGAACAAAAACCATAGTTAGTGTTTAGAATATCATAAGTAAACACAGACAGCTACTGCACTAGCATACAAAATCACTCTTTTGTAACTGTAGCAAATGATGTTCTAAAGTTTGGTTCATATAAACAAATTTACTAATAAAGAAATAATTTATTAATTTATTAAGAAATAAATAATTTATTAATTTATTTTCTTTATCCTGCCCCATATAAAATTAAGTCTCTTAACCCAGCTCCTCCATGTTTGCCATTAAACTGTGACTCCATGTGCCGCTTCCACAAGCCTTTGGAGCACTTCTAGGGGTGGAAATTCCACCACTTCCATGGACAGTCTGTCCCATATGCCAAATTCTCTTTTCAGAATTCTTCATCTGAGACATGAAAATTTTCTGCCAGCTACAAGGTAGCTTGCTTTCTGAGACTATTTTAAGATGTTGTTAATTTTTATATACTATTTTTCTACTCTATTATGTACTATCATCATGAGGAATGCCACTTGACAACCTAACATAATCTTATGTGGAATATAATCTTAATTGTATCTGATAAAGAAATATGTGATGTAGAAAAAATAACCACTCTGACTAGCAGAGTCAGTGGAACTCAGTTTGGGTTTTGTTTCTCACTTAAGAGGGTATATATATATATATTATTTTTTTTTATGGTGTCTATTTCAAATAAGTCGTGTTGCCTTTAGTATAGTTGAATGGGTGATGTTTTTGCTTCCTTAGTCCTTCTGATTTTGACAAGGTTATTTTTGTACTCTGATGAAGCAGTTTGGACTTGGAGCAGTGCATGCCATCATGTGATTATTGGATCAAGTAATTATATTTTTTCTTGCTCTGTTTTTCTCCTTGTACTTTTTCACTAGTCAAAAGGGATTATTTTCCCATGTCTATAGTATAGCTCAGACCTCATCATTTTTTCCTTCCCATAGTCCTGTCATTATCCATCTAGGTCCAGAAATAAGAGTAGCTGGAGCTGGACTGCAACAGAGAATTACCACACCAGCCTTTCACCTCTAAGCCCCAATTCCACATACAGGTGTCAATTAGAAATAGTTTTGCTCTCCCTCTTGCCCCATTTGTTCAGAAAATGAAAACCACTGCATTGCCTTACACAGCTGTCCATCCTTTCTCTGTTGTGGTGCAGGGGTTGGGATAACAGAGGTGCTGTGCTGGAATTAAGTGCAGGACTTGACGATGGTGGGGACACTTCACTATCCTTTTTCATGCTTATGAAGTCAAAATTCTCTCGGTAGCTGGAAAGCAGTACTCCTATTTGAATTAGGAAAGTGTTGTAACAACTTACTGTGTCTTGAAGTCTTTATAGTAGAAAGTTGTTTTAGTTGGTTTTGGTTTTATAATTTGTTTCTAAAGTCTCCATCTTGTGATGTGGTGTATTGTTACTAATCTGGAATGTGATAGTCCCCAGGTAACTGCAACATGATGTAACACATCTACTGCACATCTGCTGCTGTTCTAGCAGCTGAAGGTTATTACTGCTCTAGAAGACTAGTAGGGTACAAGAAAAAATTATTTTCAGTTTAATTGTGTTTTTCTGCTTCTTTTACTGAAAGAAGTATTCAGGTAGCAGGTTGAAAATTAACAAAGGAAGTCATTCTCTTGTACCTCGGAAATGAGCAGTACAACTCATTGCCATGGGCTATCATGGAGACAAAGGTAGTGATAGGCTAGATTTGGTTAAGTTTATGAATCCTCATGGCCAGTAAATATGATTGGAATGTAACTCACAGTCAAGAAGATGTAACTGCTGAAAGATGCAATGGCATACCAGGGTTTCTCCATTAATCTCCTGTTTCATGGACACTTCCTCATGTACCCTTCCTCCTCTAGAGGCGGTACTAGGGACATGTTTTTGTGATAGAGACAACTTTGGTCTGACCTGTTATGGTGATTTTTTTCTTTTCATGTCTTCTGAGGTTTATTTTTTTAATCACAGCTGTTGTGAAAAATTGTATGAAGTAAAGCTTCTGATAGTTCCTTGGAAATGATTGATCTGTCTGAGAAATTTAGAATGGAAAGAGTTAATTTAGAGACATCAAAAATTTATCTCAATAATAAACATAAACAAAATGTTTATAGGATCATTTCCAGTTATGGTGTGTTATGTTAGTTTGACTAGTTGCTCCCCCACTTTGTATTGTGGTTCTGCCCTCAATTGTTTTTCTCCGCCTAAGTGCTGTCAATTATTCAGTTGCCCTGGTTAGTCCCGCCTCAAGTTCTGTCAATCCCCTGATTGTATGAGGTAATTCCCAGTTCTCCTCCCCCTGTTTCCTTACATGGGAGCATACTCCTCCCTCCCTGGACCCTGCCAGTCACTCCCTACTCCACCTATTTCTCCAGAATGTTCTTCGTTTTGGGAGTTATGATTGGCTGTGGGACTGGGGCCCCTCCTTTGTTATGTATCCATTGGTTTTCCTTTGATGTCTGTCATCTTAAGTTCACTCCCACACCTTCCTGGATTGGTTCTGTTGGAAAACCCTCCCCTGGATTCCTCCCCCTTTATAATTCCCTGACACTTGTGTATTGTGGTCACTCTCTGGCTGACTTCTGTTAGGCAACAAGTCCTCAATAAACCTGACTGTCCCCAGAGAGTGTCCATCTCTCGGTCTTGTCTTTTCTCGCAGCCTGGTATTCGATCCAGCGGGATTTCGTCCCCACGGACACAGCCTGAAGCCTTTAGCCACTGAGGGGTGTCCGTAGAAGCGATCCTGGGGCCTTGCCACCGGGATCGGCTCCCCACCTATGCAGTAGGGCAGTGGCCGCCCTGCTAGCCAGATGGACATTATTCAAAGGCCGCTGACCACTGCAATTTCCTGTTTCTATTCTTGGTTTAGGTATCATAAGGATCTAAGGTAATTTTGTAACTTTTTTGTTGACTTGTTGGTTTACCAGTTATGTCTCTTGGTGATATATGATCTTCATCCCAAAACCTGGAATACAATACTAGAAAAGGTTATTATGAAAATTCTGGTTTTAATATATTATGATATTTTTTGATATTTATTCCTATTTAGCACCTCATTTTTTGTTTTTATCTAATTCAGAACAGAAATAGCCACATATGAATAGTTTTAAAAATGGCTTTGTTAAAGGCATTTTTGTTCCATGGAAAGCATCTTGCCCATAGGTTTACCTAAGTTAATTTTACACTTCTTTTTTTCATACTTATTTTTTTTTCATAATTGTAGCTGTCTCACACCAGTGCATTAAATTTCCCCAAAGCTATTATTGTCAGGTAGCCTAAGAAGCTTTATTACTTCAATTTTTAAAATTACACAAATTTATATTATCTCAGAGTTGTTCAACCAGCTATGCTTTAAACCTCTCATTTTCAGTGACTTATAATGTTATCAATTCATTACATATAATTTTACTCTTCATTTAGTTGTATGCTTAGAGACAAAGCTGTGTGTATCGTCCAGTTTAAGAAATGCAATTTACTAGTTGAAAAGTTGTAAATTGTGTTCACTATCATTTATTGTGTTCTCTTTCTTAGTGCACTTGATTTAAGGTCTTTCCCTCCATTACTGGTTTGTGCAGCTTAAGTGAAAGTATCCCACTGCTAAGTAAGACAGAAGAACCAGTAAGACCTGACAAAAAGAAGGACAAGGTACTCAAAAATATTTTTCCTCAGTGCTCAGTGATAATCTCTCTTCCCACAGCTCTCAAACCCTTGAATGTCAAGGCAGGGATTTGGGGGATTAATTCCTTCCCACTGTAAGTGGAAGGAGAATCAAAACCACCTGAGGAATACAGAAGTCCATGGGACCTGATGAGATGCATCCTAGAGTCCTGATAATGTAATTGCCAAGTTCCTTATCATATTAGAAAACTTGTGGCAATCAGGTGAAGTCACCCATGACTGAAAACAGGGGAAAATCATGTTCATTGTAAAAAGATTTTAAAAAGGAGAACCCTTAGAAATATTGACCAGTCACTTTTACCTCCATGCCCAGCAGGATCATGCAACAGATCCTCCTGGAAGATATGCTGAAGGAAAAGTAGCTGATTAGAGACAGCCAACATGGTTTCACCAAGGTCAAGTTGTGCCTTATTAATCTACAGGTCTTCAACAATGAAATGACTGCATCAGTGGACAAGGAGACAGTTGTGGATGTCATTTATCTAGACTTCTGCAAAGATTTTGATATGTTCCCATCTACCACGCATACCTATAAATAGGAGAAATATGGGTTTAATGGATGGACTGCTAGAAGAATAAGATACTGGTGGGATGGCCTTTTCGAATATGTTGCAGTCAATGGCTCAGTGGTCAAGTAGAAGCCAGGAACAAAACGTCTTTGAAGCACAAATAGGCCTTCGAGATTCTGTATTGGGACCGATACTTTTTAATATCTTCATCAATTGGATACAAAGTGGGATTGAGGACACCCTCAGAAAGCTTCAGCAGACGGCACCAAGATGAGGGGTGCTGCTGCTGTGGTGGAAGGACTTCCAGAAAGATCTTAACAAGATGGAGAAGTGGGTCTATGTGAGCCTTATGAAGCTCAACAAGAGCAAATGCAAGGTCCTGCACATAGGTCAGGGAGATTTCCAGTAACAACAGCCAGGGGATGTACAAATCAAGAGCAGCCCTCAGATGAAGGAGTTGAGGCTACTGTTGGATGAGAGACAGGACATGAGGTGTCAATGTGCACCTGCAGCCCAGAAAGCCAAATGTGTGCATCAAAAGAAGCATGGACAGTGGGGCCAGACTGGTGATTCTCTACTCTGCTCCTCTACTCTTAGACTGGAATACTACATCCACCTCTGGAATACATCTGGAATATTACATCCACCTCTGCAGCATAAGGGTCTGTTGGAATTAGTCCAGAGTAGGACACAAAGGTGATCAGAAAACTGGAGCACCACTGCTTTGAAGACAAGCTGAGAGAATTGGGGTTCAGCCTGGAGAAGGGAAGGCTCTGGTGTGATCTTTGCCCTTTCCAGTGCCTAGAGACACTACACGAGACCAGAAGAGGGACTATTGTGAAGTGCATGGAGTGATAGAATAAGGGGAAATGGCTTTAAACTGAAAGAGGGAAGGTTTATATTAAAGTCTAGGATGAAATTCTTTGTGTGAGTGGTGAGGCAGTAAAACAAGTTACCCAGAGAAGCTGTGGCTGCCCTGGCTGGAAGTGTTCAAGCCCAGGCAGGATGGGGTTTTGAGCAACCCAATCTGGTGGAACGTGTTCCTACCCATGGCAATGGAGTTGCCTTAGAGGACCTTTAAATATCCCTTACAACCCAAAATGTTCTTTGACTCTTTGGTTCTAAAACCATTCTTAAAACCAAGAAGAAATACCAAAATAAAAAGTATTCCCTTTTCAGTGAATATTTGTCTTTTGTTGGTCTGAGGGCTTCAGTTAAACCCAAGAACTAGAACAGCATAAGGCAATCCTTAGGAAAATCCTTACACATTTTTTAATTGCCTGTTATAGGGTATTTGGGCCAGTCAAGATTGGAAGATAGTGGCTTCTTGTCTTGTAAGAACCATTGTCAACAGAGAAGTTATTCAAGTAATTTTTGGGTCTACCTTAATAAAACTGAAAGGAGAGTAGATATTTGTTTGAGATTTGTGTGTTGCAGTGTGTACTATGAAATTACTTTTGAGTATTATTCTTATATTTACCATGATATTATTAATATTTTTATTAGCAATAATATTATGGGTTGTATTATGAAAAGACAAAGATCACATGTAAAAAAGCAATACATTGTATCTTTCCAGTGGCATCCTGGAGGATATGAAGGGGACAAGGTTTTATTTAACAGTGTGATGGAAGAAGATGTCCCAGTAATCAGGATGTGGGGAGGTTTATGAGGATGAATAGATTAGACAGTATATTGGAGATTTTTCCTTAGGCAGGAAAAATCAGCACACTTAGTTAAAGTTTAGGATTGAAGCCTTAGGAAGAGGACCTAATGAAAAATGATGCCAGAGTTATCAGTATGAATAGCAGGACTGGGATGATTTCAACAGTCACTGAGAAGAGAATGATAAATCCAAGGTCTGAATTCAGGCACATATAATGTTTGTGGCTTGTTGTTCTGTTTTATTGTGAATTAATAAAATGACATTGAGAGCTGGATCATGATTATAAACTTTAAGTATTTGAGAAAAGAATACTTCAAGTATTTGAAGAAAGATAATTCCATTAAATCACAATAAAACATAAACAATAGCTATGAAAACCTGACTTTTTAATTTTTAGAGAAAATTCCAATGATTTAGCGTGTTTGACCATGTATTGATAAATTACGGCACAGTCATGTGGACAGATTTTCCTCGCAGTTTTATTTGACCATGATAATGTTGAGAACTGGACATCCAGAAGGATGCAAATCTGGTTTTATGCCCCTGGAAACCTTTTGGAATCTGTTTGTGCTTGACCGTATCCTGAGCCAAAGATTGATTCCGTTTGTTTGCATAATGCACTTGGTTACTTCCATTTGTGCCAAAACTGGTTCTCTAAACGCCTACTAGTTCTCAGGATGAAATATGAAATAGCTATTAATTATTCTCTAAACATGTCAGCGTACTCTTATTGAATTCAGAGATCTTTGTCGTATGATTCCCCATCTTGTTACTTCTCGGTTCTTTTTTCCTGATACCTTCCTAACCTACTATGCCTTTCCCCACTGAAAATTTTCCCTGCATTGGATCTTTTCCTTGTCCATAGTCCTACCTTGCCTTTTGATGGTTTTCTGAGTCACAGTGACTAGATTTGAAGTCGCATTCAAGATGTGAGTTTTTCAGGATTTCATTAATAGTTTTCTGTTATGTTAGCCATTTTCTACTTGATTCTCAGTCTAGTCTTAATTTTTGACGCTGTTAATGCCTTCCAGCATTTTTAGAGAGCTCTTTCCCAAGAAGCACTAATGTAGAGCCAAGGAACAGGGATGTATATGAGGATTAGCTTTTTCCTCCTGCGGTGAGTCACAGAAATAATAGGGCCAAAGAGAGTCTGTCGTTGATGGCATTAAAGATATTTATTGTGTGAAAAGGAATACGGATGAAGAGGAAAAGATAATTAAAGACTAGCAGAGCTCTTACCAAGGTGTAAGCATGACTGGGACTATCAAGGCTGGATTCAGATAAGATTAGTTCTATTATACAATGAGTGTAAAAACCTCATTAAATTTCCTTAGCACAGAAACAGAAATGAGAGGTCATTGACTGTAAGAAGTAAAGGGAATGGGATTCTGTTATTTGCTTAAGTGCAGAAAAAATAACAATTAAATTGTTTTACTGTCCTTATAAAAATACCATACTGTGGTATAGTACTGGCTTTCCATTGAACACAGATCCATTCAAATTTGTGACTTACAAGTTCTGGTGAGAGACTAGTCCTTACACCAACAAAAAGTTTTCCCAGTCACAGCCTTCCTTTGCAGTGGTCAGCAGAAGCAATAAAAAGTCTTATCAATACAGCAGCAGTGCCAGAGCCAAAACCTTCAAAGCAGTCACACCCAAAATGTCTGGAATTCAATGACAAGGGAGTGAGACCAAAAGAACCAGCCAGACAAAAAAGCCAGCCACCAAAATTACTATTTCTGCTATATTCAGGACTGGATGCAAAACTTGCTTTATACTGAAGCATTCTGAAACTGTTCCTACTTCAATACTTTTTACTCTTGCAGCCAGTAATCTCATCCCTAAAAATAATTCTAAAAGATGTACTGCTAGTGGAGAAGAAGATCTGGTTTTCATTGTATCTTGTGTGAGAGCTTCAGGTTTAGTGATGAAAAATAATATATTTGTCTCAAAAGATAGGTTCATCATTATATTTCTACTATACTATATAGTGGGATTTCACCCTTTTGGTTCCTTCTCTCCAGAACTATAGCTACATCAGAAATGCCAGAATGCATTTAGTTAATTAACAAATTTATAGACTACTTTTTACCCATTTCAGTTAGTGAAAACATGAGTTGCCTAATTAAGCACAGCTAAGATACTGATTTTTTTTTTCTAACATGACATGGATGCCCTGAAGAAAATCAGTATTTATTGCAGTAATTATCATTTTCTTCTTGGATGTTTTGAAACTGATCTCAAACACTACAGTTCTAAAGTTAAGCAGTTTCTGTTAAGCAATACCATCTGTATGTACAGCTACTGTGGATGTTAGATATGTAGACTGGCAGATAAGGTATTTTACAGCATCACACTTAAACTAGGTTGTTATATTATTAGTATTAGTACTTTCTGAAATCGCATGCCTTTTTAAAATAAAATGGATTATACTATTACTTGTCCCCTTTTAGCAGATGTATTTAACTTTTTAGTTATGAAATATTTGATGGGAAAACTCACTGGGGAGTTTATTGGCACTTGAAATTAATTTTACTTGTAAGGTGGAGAAGGAATTTTAATAATTGCAGACAAGGTAATTTAATGTATTCTTAGCGTATGACAGCATGCTTACCACCACAAATCAGACTAAAGGATCTATTTGTGAATGAATCATGTCCCGTTTACCCTCCATTTTTATGTACTGTAAGTTTAATGGAAATACCTTGTGGTGTGTCTTTTGTGTAACATTATAACATTGCACTCAGTCCTCTGTGGCTTAAGCATGTAATAATACCTTTTTTTGAAACTGTGTGAAATAAGAAAATACAAAAGTAAAGAGGTATGAAGGATGAGTATATTAGAGAGGAAACTCAAATGAGTTTGTAAAACTTTTTTTTCTGAAAAATGCTTATTTACAAGTCTGCTTCATGATTTTAAGTTTCCAGCATTAATTTAGCCCTGGAAATTAAGAGAAAGCTTGTCTGATGTTGGGCAACAGCAGAATCTGCACAGGCCGAAATAGATGGGGGAGGAAAGTAATATTTTTTTTCCATAGATATCTCAATCCCCTGCATATCTCATTCTTTCTCATCTTCCTCCTTTATTCTAATATTATCAATCCTTATTTTCATGGATGTTTTCATTAAAGATAGGCTGGGTACAGATATATCCATTGCATTTAACCTGTTACTAAGTAAAAGCATGAATTAGACTAGAATTCAGGATGGACAAGCAAACAAACCTGTAGTCACATGGTCCTGCTTATCATCATTCAGTTTTGGTCTCTTTTTAAACACTTTGTTCTAATTTTGAGCCTTTTTTCCTCCCACCAAAAAGTTCACTTTCATACTTGTTAAACTTGCAACCTGGGACAGTATCCTTGGTTTAATGTGAAATACGTATAGATGAAAAAAATTTCATCGTGGGAATACTGTGGGACTTTGTGAAACCACAGGTGAGGATTGCATTATTTTATAGCCAGCAAGTCACCTCCCCATTTTCATATTAGCTTTTTTATCCTTCATGTTGTTTTTGTGTTCCTTCCAGACTGGACTTCCTCTGCCCCAGAGGGGTCCTCTAACCTGCTATTTGCATCTGTACATAAATATTTCATATAGCCCACAATGCTTTATGCATATTTTAACTGAACAATACCATTTTGTAAATTGTCTGTCAATATGATGTATGCCTGGTTACTGCCATGAAAAATGTGTTCAGTATTGTAGTAGTATTGAAATATCAATTGTCCCTCCAAATTAGGTCCATTTTCCTGCAGTACTAAGGAAAATAAAAATGGTCTGAAAGTCTGAACTGGTTTCTGAGGAGATGTGACAAACTCTGTCAGTTTCCAGGAGTCTGCATAAATATGCATAGATCTTCTGCTGAGTCTTACTGCCAGCCTGAATGGGTGGCTGTCATTAGCTCCAGCTTGGGAGGATAAAAGGTAAATGTCCAAAATGAACTTATATCTGTTTGCTGTGATGACAAGTTTAAAAGCTCAGACTGTGTCAAATATTTGCAAGCAATGCTACAAGAACCACTGGGCACTGTGACAGAAAACAAATATCAATTCTTTCATACCTATTTAGCAATTCATATGTCCACAGAACTGTTGCCTTTAAACTTCACTCTTTTTTTTTTGTGCAATTCTATGTTAAGGTCTAGGAAAATCATGTTAAACAGGTTTGTGTCATTGAAAATAAATGGCTTGCCAGTTTGAGGGGCATCAAGTAGTGCTAAACATTTCAGTCATGCATTGGTAAACAGTTTTTTGTATGATCACTGACAGTACATGAATGCAGGACCATTTCTGAAATACGTGGTGGATATGGCAGACCTGAGGGCCTAAAATGTATCATTCAGGAAGGAAATAAAAGACAAGACCCTCAGACAGGTTTTACTGTGTGTCCCAGCTTCTGGAGACATTCTAGTACCATACTGTGTTTTTCCACTATATAATTCTGAGAATTACTTAAAGGGATATTTTGACAAATAGATGTTAGGACTGTAAGGAAAACCCTACCCCTATTTAAAAAGATCTTCTAGATGACATCTCTAATTGATTGGTATTATCTACTCTTTAAAAACCTTCCCTTCACATGGTTAAAGAAAATAACTCCCTCTGCCACCAATTCCTCACAAAATGAACAAATCAGAAAAACAATTATTCTGTTTTTCATATAGATTGTTCTTCCCTCAGTATATGGATATGATCATGATGCTTCTTCTGTTGCTATCAATGTGTGATCTTTAATTTTTATAAGTAGACCATTGCAAAAGAACCTCTTTTTCCATTCAGAGTGGATTCACTGAATTTAAGGGAATTTCACTTAGAGCTGTGACAACAGACAAACAGTCTGTTGTTAGGGTCTTTTTACTGTAGTTATAAATCTCAAAAAAACCTTGTCAATTAGCTGAAAAACATTCACTTTCTCCTGACAAAATGCTATATTCTTCTTATATTTCTGTTTTTAGAACAGATATGATGGCAAAATAATTTTATATGCTTTACTTTTACTGTTCAACACATACCTGTGTTCTTCCTGGTACTAAATTTGTGGTAAAAAGTCACCGGGTTATTATGTGGGTGTTCATAGTGCATTTTTATGTGCATTGATTAATTTTACATTCTTTATACCATAAATCAAGGTAATAAGGAAAATTTTCAAATGTGCCACTTGAAATATATCTCTCACATTGCCTTTGTTCTATTTATAACCTTGTTTTTCTGTACATAAAGTGTTCTTATATACTGTAGAATAGCTGATATATAGTAATGGGTGCAGAGCTGTAAAAGTCTCTCTTGGCACTCTTAACATGGTCAGATTATTACTGTGTTCACCGATTCAGCTAGATGTGTTCAAGGATCTTCTCTGGTCTGAAAGGTCAGCTGCTTTTAGTTGTGCACTGGCAGAATACTAATACTGTCCTTATTCAAATTACCTGCTACAGTACTTATTAAATTGATGGCCTTGTGCTCTAATTTAATACTGCCGTCGTTCCGAGGCAGGTCGCAGCTGCACTCTGAGCAGAATTAGGTGGTGCTGAGGCAAAGTTCAAGCAGAAACCATAGTTTTGGGCTGCATTTTCCCACTAAATTAGCAGTCAGATGCCGTATATAATTAATTAGCACAAACCAGGGAAAGCTTGTCATTTAATAAGCCTTTTTTATTTTCACATTACACAAACAGTGGGAATTGATCCATTAAGTGCCTAGCTATTAATGCTGTTAAATGTATGTCTGGTTGCTAAATTGAGATGTCTAGTTACATACGTTCAGTATTTAAGAGCTTCTCACAGATTGTTCAGTGTTTGCTGAGATTTTAAGTCACGTTCCACAAATCAATAATGGCTTCATAAATGAATTTGAACATTGCTGGTTCAGATAAATAGATCTGAGTTGCATAGAAAAGAAATGATGTCTTGTATTGTGGTAGTCAAGACAGCATGGTATTCATTTTGTTGCCCTAAATATCAAATATTCTGCTTATATCATGCTGCTTATTCTCTACATTGCAGCCTTCTTTTTCCCTAAAAACCTTGTTCATAATTGCCTAAGGCATTGTATAACTTCACCTCTTCAGAGTCCTATGTGGTATTAAACATGCAGAATAATACATTTCAACAACCACTTGAAGATGTCTGAGGGAGCACAGAGGATTCTTGTCCTTAAAAAAAAAGTAAAAGGGCACTCTTATTTTTTGACAACTGTATTTCTGTACTGGAAATAGCTGTGCTTATCTTAGTCTTACAATATTGTAGGATTTAAAGGTTTTAACATTCTATATATACTATAACCAATGTGTTTCTAGAAAAAATGTATATTGGCAATGAGTCATAAGACTAACTGCCAAATATAATAAGAAATCTTGTCTATTTTGCTCCTGTATGTTTATTTCATGTGGGAAGTGGGGAAGCATGGTATTTTGTATAGGGGTCCTGTAACTAGAACAGAGTGATCTCACTTATTCAAAATAAATGTCTTAAAATGAACCTAAACTAAAGGCTCAAAAGCAGGGAATAGTCTTCAACATTTCTGCTTGATGAAGGCAATACTCCATAGTAGAGATAAATATTGTACTCTTTTCACTGTCTTTCTCTGCATCTTGGTTGATTCACAGTTTCTCCAACAGATTCTTCAGTCTCTTTTGTCTGGATCTTTCATTAGCATTTCAAATCTTCCCTTGTTGTTGTAGGGTATTTAACATGAAACCTCCAATTCTAACCAAGAAAACTCCTAAGCAGGTAAAACTCAAAGAGTGTTTTCTCATTAAATGGCCCAATTCTGTTGTGAGTGCAAGACCCATTTTATGTGTGGTTTATAACACAGCTGGAAGAATTCAAAGTTCAGCATCAGACTTGACAGAATCAGCACCACATCTGCCCCTGTGTGCATCAACAGCCACTGAGGTCTGTGTAGAAAGAGGAGGGCACAGCATTGGGTAAAAGAGCTAAAGATGCCTGTGAGTCTAAAGTAAACCAAATCAGTTTAAAGTTTGTATGCATTTATACATCTTTGTTTGAAAACACCAAAGATGAAATTAATTTGGCACTTGCACACACATTTCCTAAAACCCATTTTATTATAAGTTCATTAATATTAAATGTACTTGTTTGCCCAAATGAACTTACTTTAATTAGTGGTGATGGCTGTTGGAAAGAGCTTGCTATAATGATCTAGTTATTTGAAACAGTTTCTCATGCATTAAGTCCTAAGATGTTGACATCTTTTACTCACTTTTAAGGTCCTGCACACGCCGTAGTCAGGTGTTTTCTGGATTGTGGGTTGACAGTGTGATCACAAGTGAGGAAGACTAGTGTTTATCTGACAACTGATAAATGAACCCAGTACCCTCCAGACTGCTCATCATCCCCCAGGATGCTAGACAAGCAGCTGCCTTGTACACCCTCCTTTCTTGGTTACCTCCTTGATAGGGTAAATTAGGCCTGGTGTATGAGATTAGATCACATCGTCAGAAAATTTCAAGGCTTCCAAGCAAAATAAGAACTGAGTAAGAATAACATTCTTCATGCCTGTATATAATAAAAGGCTGAAACAAGATAAATCGAAGGAGCTGACAATGCTGTTGATGCTTTATTGTTTCCATTTGGCTACAAAACAAAAGAGACAGCAATACATTGATATGCAGGGTGAAGGCCTATATGCTGACACAGATTTTTTTTAAACAAAAAAAAAAGTATACATATTTCATATGTCCTGGTTTTAAAGCTTTTTGCAATGTTTGCGATAAAAGGTATTACAGATTTGCATGTTCAAAAACATCCTTGACAGCTATGGAAATTGTGTAGTTTGACAACTCCTCATCTTTAGCTAAGGTAAACAAATAAGACCAAGCTGACTGAAATTTAAAATCTTCCCTGATCCTGGGGATGCGATGGCAGCTTGTTTGCACTGGCAGCCAAAACCTACAGGATTGTCAGAAATTGTAGAAAAGCTGAGGTAACTTTGACTGGACTGACCTCAAATATGATGTGAACAGCAGTGTGGGGAGAGGGATGGGAGGTTGTGGAGGTAGGCTGTCTACATGTCCGTTTGATCTTCAGTCAGCATTATGAACAAGCACAGTACTTAGATGCCTGAGAAGATGATAAATCATCAGTTATGAAAGGAGGTAAGAGCTTCTCCATTTTATACTGTCTATTTGCTCTAGCTCTGGATGAGGGTTTCACCATGGTGGGCACTGTGCAATGGCAGAACAAATAATGTGCATGTAAAGATTAAAGGCTTCTTTATCCAAGCTAGACCAACCACACTGTCTTTGACTGACTCACAGAGAGTTCTGGTTCCTCTTGTCATCTAGTTTAAGTATGTGTTATTTGATAAGCACAGTCAAGAAATGAAGTTGTGAGGCCTCACTCATAGGACATATATCTATATTACAGGTAAAAATGGTATTTAATAACTATGTATTTTGTATCAAAAAGACTGTGTGCACATGTCTCACTCTGAGGGGCCGTTGGGGGCTTTTGTGCAGAATGTGGTCAGGCAACTCCAGGCTCCAGCAGAAATAAGAGATTTATCACAGCAGCTAGACAATGTATTGTTTAAGTCTGGGGATTAATCACTTTTTTGTGCTTAGTGATAGTTGCTGGAGACCTGGTTTGGAGTATTTATGCTATATAGCACCCAGATCAGTGTAACCCAAATGGTGTGCTGCAGTGGCATGACTTTTGAAGACAAAGAGTGCTTAAGTTCGCTGTCCTTGAGCAAAAGCCACTGCATCTGTAATTTGATCTCCCCATTACACCCCAGACTCAAGTTTCTGTTTAATGACAGTTATTTGCACTTATTTGGCTTTTGTCATAAAGAATGACATCTTTGTACACCATTTTAATTCCAAAACTGCGGATATTGAAACCAGACCAAGGCTGCATGGTAATACAACTGCATGTGATGTATTTTCCTCCTCTACTTCACAGGTGAGGAAAATTTGCAAGGCTGTTGAATGTTCCTGAGGTCTGGATTGAGGATGCTGCACTCTCTGGTGAGGCCTGTCATGTATAACAGAGAGGGACAGCCTCAGGCACCATGCTTCGAGGGATGCTTTGTGAAGGCCAGCAGGATGGAAGGAGAACAGCAACTGAAATTATAGGGAACTGAGCAAAGACTGGAGGCACACAGTGTAGCTAGTCCTGGGTACATTCTAGAGTGACATGATATTACAACTATGAGTAAAGGAGGGGAATTGGCTTACAGGTCCGTAAATTCCTGTTTCAGACATTGTGGACAGTGAACATGATGTAGAGAATAATAGTGCTTTAGAAATGGTATGAGAGTTTTAAACTAGATGAGAATTTTCATTAGAACTGAAAATAACAGGAAATTCGTCTTTTCTTCAGTGGTGATCTGCACTTCTCAAATAAATAAACGCTTGCAGAAATTATTGAAAGTAAGAAAATAAGAAAGTAAGCAAAATAAGAAAGTAAGCAGTCTATCCTCTGTATAAGTCTGATTTTTTTGCTTAGGTTTGTAAATCTGTCTTGGTTTCAGTTCTTCTAACTGAATGAGTTGTAGCATGGCATCACCTGAGTAATTTCTGAGAGCTTTCTTATCCCTTTCAGCCTGCTGTGGTGTCCATTGCAACTCATAGTGTTATGAAAAGCCACATTTACTCTACTGTTATTTGTGCAGCTGGGAGCATAAACCGTCTTGCCTTTCCAAAGTCACTCAATGAGCTCAGTTAGGATTCCAGTCTTGCTCAGTATGCTGAACTGAATCTTCTAGGTTACTAGAAGTCAACCTTAAGCAGTTGGAGACTTCAAATTGATAATTTTAAGAGATTAGAGAGGCACATTTGCGTTCTCAACAGGCTGCACCTGAGTGCATGAAATCCATTGCACACTTCAGTGAGAGTGCAACAATGATTCTAGAAGAAAATATTTCATGTCAAAGTTTGGTGATAGCCTCATTTAGAAAAGATTTTTTTTTAAATTTCCTGGGAATCAATATTTCAGTCCTGCAGTGAAACCTGTCCCATAAGAACTCTGAGCCTTGACAGATTTCTTTTACTGTCTTGTACTTGACAGCTATTGGAACAGAATTCAGGTGACTTTAGTTTGGAGTGTTCTTGGGTGGTTTTGGGTGGAGTGTTCTTGGAGCGTTCTTTGTTTTTGTTTTTTTGTTTTGTTTTTACTTTTTTGTTTGTTTGTTTGTTTTTTGTTTTTTACTTATGCACGTATTAAGTAAAGTTTCTTAAATAGAATCATCTATAATAATGTGCTACTTTTCATAAAAATAAGTAAGATTTACTTTTCCATTCTTTTGACTGTCCTTTTCAAGTGGCATGGTAATATGAAATCAGTACTTGTGGTTTTTTATGTAATCATTTTAGCATTTTTTAATATTTGGAAAAAATATATTTGTAATATTTTAATTTACTTGTGCTCTGATAATGTTACATGACTAAACTTCAAGTCCCTGCCAAACACCAAAGTCATGCACAGATGAAGATTAAACAAAAAAAAGTTATGAAAATGGAAAAAAACAGAATAGAAGAGCATAAATCAAAACTAGTAATGGAGTTGTAATAAACACTTTATCTGTGATTGATTCATGTGTTCATTCATATCATATATAACTTGCACATGAATGGAGAGCCAAAATCATTCTGTACCACTCAGTATATAAAAGGCAGCTAAATCTGCTTGTATAAATCTCACTGATGTTGCACTCTGTCACAAAGCAAGTACTTTGCATAATTAGCCTGGAAACTCAGCCACATTTTTTCAGGAGACAGCTAGTTCACTGCCCTCACTACAATAGGATGACACCAAGTAAAATAGGTGCTCCTGGCTGCTTAGCAGTCTTCATAATTAGGCCTTTTATTTGATTGCCTACATATGGATTCAGAAGTCTAACTTTAGGCAAGTCTTTTTTTCTTCCTTTTCTTTTTAATTCCAGAAATTACAGGGATCTTGGTCAGATTGGCCATTCTCTTCTCTCTAAAACTTATTATTTTTAAAAACTTAATTTACAAAAACCCTGCTGTACTAGAATTCACTGTGCCCAAAAGATAGAGAATATGCAGTCCTGTTGCTGGATTAAAGCTGAAATATTTGAATCATTAGATCATACAGTTACTCAAAATTTTCTAGCAACATTTTTTGGCCCAATTTTTCCATCTTCATATTGGCCATCCTGCTTATTTCATTAAGTGGTGCAAAAAGTCTGGTTCTTTATTATGATTTTGGGATATTGCAGAAATATATAGCTATTCCTGTTCAGAAAAAAGTTCTATATTGTGTATGAGATGGGCTTGTATGTAATCATGGTAATACTATTTAGGATTAAGACAGGTAGCATTTTGTACACTTCTGTATATAAAATTGATGAATGCTAACTTGTAAAGCTGTAGCAGCAAAAAAAATATCAAATACTAAGTTGTTTAAAAAAAAAAATTCGTAAACTTCCTTCTTCAAAGTGGAGACTCTCATTCAACAGGGTCAGCAATAATTTGTGTTTTACCACAGATGCTCCTGTTGTTGATAGACTGGGCACCCACTGGGCCTGAGAGCAAGATTCTGAACTTAACGGTGTAGTGGTCTGATTTAGTGTGACAAAGTCTTTGTTATCACAAACAGATAATCCAAGGCATTCTTATTTTAAATAAATTAAAGAAAGCTTCTTGTACAAGTAAAAAGACACTTTCCTTTCTAACACAAATAATCTTATCTTTTAATTTCTGTTCTTTTTAAGTAGGTAAACTTTTATTTTTCTCTAGATATCTTTGGATTTTTTTTTATATGTCTGAAGTATGATAGCTACTGCCATTGAAACTTCAGTATGAAATTTTAACTAGAAGGATGGTAGGGGTTCAGATTGTGACTCGGAAACCTTGTTGGGAAAGGAAATACTCAACAGATGTCAGATTTTTAAATCTCTTGATTGGAACTGTGAACTATTTAGAGCTTTTCAAGTCTATAAAATAAACCACAGGGTCTTTGTGGGAGAGGGACTGTTTTGGTCTTTAAGTGTATTATTTCAGTGTCATTCTTAGCCCTCTATGATATTTTTGACATTTTCTATTCAGAGAAGTCAAAGAGGGGAAAGAAATTTACTGACTAAACATTTAATATTATCAGTAACAATTTATTCCATCAAAGAGAGGAAACTGGTGCCATGTAATGTATATTTTTTGTAGAAACTAGCCCATTTTCAATAAATATAGCAATGAACATTTTGTCCTTTTTTTGCACTGATTATTCTTTTTTGTAAAACAACACAGTATCCCACAGATGTAAGAATGAAGGATTTTTCTTTTTAATTCACATTAAAATGTCTTTCTTCTATATCTGCCACAGTGTTATTGAAAACATGACACCATTATTTAAAACAAGTCTGAAAAAATTTCTAAATATCTGTAATTGGGGGGAGAGAAGGATGTTGAAAATTCACATAAAGGATTTTTGCATACTTAGAACCTAAAATAAGGAGTAATTAACTGTTCCAAATATCCTCCCACTTATAATAATAGGATGTCTTCAGTGAAATTTGCAGAATTTATTTTATTTTGCTAATTGATTGGTATATTCATCATTCAATGATATATTAGATAGATTTGGATTCTAAATTACTTTTGTCTGATAAGCCTTCCAATTAATTCTTCTCACACTATTTTCCTAGTGACATCTGAACTTCTTTCATTATATAAAACACATCTTGAATAAGACATTGCTGAATAATAAGCAGGGATCCTAACATGTTCAAAATTAGAACCCCTGACAAAGTCAAATGCATTCTCATTTAGACAATGACCTCACCTAATGTCACTTTCAGTGTATCATATTGAGGGGGAGTTTAGTCTTCCCCTTTTTGCCTATCAACCCTTAAGTCAGAAATTTTAGAGGAAGAAAAATACAAGGAATTTTGCATACAATTGCTTATGTGGCCTCACATACTAAAGCCCAATTAGAATATCTGTGTTTGTTATATTTTTATTCTATATTGCCTTAAAATTTCCCCCCCTTTTTGTATTATTAATCAGTCTTCTAAGAAGAGTATTTTTTTTATTTGGGCAGTATTAAATTTGCTTGCAATTTGCATTTTTCTTAATACACCAGCCAGATTCCTTTTGCATAGATAGCATTTCATAAACCAGAGCACAGTGATAATAGCTGATTTAACTGACTTGCTAATACAAGGAGCATATCATTTTAAATGGACCTTACATCTTTATCGGATGTTAGAGATGAAGACATTACTTCAAAATGTAGGTAATTATAGCCTCTTTTTTTATCAGTGCTATTTTCTGAGGTATTATCATAAGATAGCGCTTCAGTATTAAGCAGGACCTTAGAGTGGCAATAAATCAGTCCAACTGAGTCATCATTGTCCAAGGCATCTGAACTACTGAAATGTTGTGGATCCTACAGAGAGTGTGAAATCACTTGACCCTTGGCATTAACCTTTACTGAATGAATAGACACTGCTTTCCACATCGTGGAACAAAAGCAGAATAGTATTGATTAAACACCACATTCACTTGATATTAAATACTGGCTGAACTCACTTTTTGCTTTCCAGCTCCAGTGGGAAAAACCCAGAGAGTTGCTGAGTCTCAGGAGAATGCATGTTTGTAATTCAGAGCAATGTTTTTTTCCTGCAAAGTTTTCTTTTTTTCCCCTCTTTGGATCAATAACTGGCAGCCATGATCAGCCATGAGTATGTATTGTCAATTCTGACCTGTGTACTTTATCACTTGGGGTGAGAGGTCACAGTGCTGTGACTAATAATGCAGTCATCCCAGGCATGAATAGTTTCCTGCCTGTAATGCAAGTGCATATATATATAAATATATATATGTGTGTGTGTGTGTGTGTGTGTGTGTGTGTGTGCCTGTGAGTGTGTGTATCTATATCTCAACAGTCTGCATTATTATAAATCTTGTTTACCAAACCTCTCAGCTATTTGCTTTGAATGTCTGATTAATCTGCTGTGTGGCATCCTATTTACAAAAGCTCTTAGAGATTTACTAAATGGTTTTGCTCTTGGCAGGAATGTGAGTTCCCAGGAACTTGGAAGTATCAAAGTGGGAATCTTGGGAATTAACTCCCTACCGAAGTTATGGAAGAAAGCTATTGCTTCATTTGATAAGTGAGGAAAAGAAGAAATGAAATCAGGAGAAGGACAAACAGAAGAATTCTTTCAGTAAATTCTCCTGTGTTTCATTAGGAGAGTTTCTGCCCTCATGTGCATAGCTGTAAGCCCAGAGAAGCTCAGAAATGGGCTTCTGTAGTGCACAAGTCCTTCCCTAACATGGTTGATTGAACGTATTAAAGGCTGAGAGTGAAGAAAACTCAAAATACAGTATAATGAATCGAAGCAGCTGCAGCAGTATCACTGTCTATCTACAAGCAGGTGACCATTCCTGCTAGAAACTGCATTCCAAAAAGTTGCCTGAATTTAACTCCATTTTGAAACCAAACAAGTTCTGACTTTAGCTCCATAATTACAGATTTGTCAAGCAGGAGTTATGAAATCCTGCTTTTTCCTGTTTGGGAAAGCTCACCACAAAAAAGGGTGTACAGAGCTAGTTTAGGATTCTGACTTATTCCACTTCAAAAGGTTTTGTAGTATTAAAAGCCAGGGGAATTGCATCACTTCACACAATTGTTTTTATGTTGATGAGTTTGTGTTCTGCCTTGTTCTGCCTGCAGATTCCCAACAGTGTAAGTTGTGACTGTAACCCATGTACCCTTTTGGCTGGATATCTGCATTCTCTCTATGGAGTATACTTTATGTATGCAAGACTCAATGCATATGAATAAGATTTTTAAAAAATTATATTTAAAGTCTGAAGAAAATAGTCCATAGTGTCATGTAAATAACTAAATTTTCATCTACAAAATCTCCTCGAAACTGAAAAGCAAAAAATGCTCAAAAAGGAAAATCCACTGTCTGGTTTAACCCATACAAAAATGTCAATTTATTTCTCTTAAAACAGAGACATTGAAATGTAGTAATAATAATACTAGTAGAAATAACAGTAACAACAATAACAGCAATAAAATTTGTTATGGAAACTTATAAGAAGTTTTAGGAGCAGAAAGGACAGAAAATTTCTGGAGAAGAGTACCCACCAATTCTAACCCAGCAGTGGGCTACTTAGGATTTTATAGAGATCATGTATAATGTAGATTCATTGTGCCATTGTGCAACTGGTTTTTGCCACCAGCAGGAAGGACTTCAGCTCATCTGTGGAATTGCAGCACAAACTTTTCATTTTGCTTTGGGTCTCTGTTATTGTTAGTCTTGCCGGGTTTTTTGTTCTTGTTGGCCCAAATCACATTTGAAAACCAAAAGAGGCCTGAGTGCAACTTAGTCCTTGTTCTAAGACCATTTTACCTACATGCAAGTGGTGAAAAAAAAAAGCAATAAATACACCCAAAGCTATTTAGTGGCTTTCAACTAATTTAACCCGAGTCTGAACCCAGACTGTACAGTCTTTATGTACCCAAAAGGAATTTCACAGTGTGGACATTGTCTTCATAACTTTCTTGACCAGCCTTTTTCTTTTTAAACTTGTGTCAAAAGGCTATTCCTCATCTGAGGTGATCTCCAGCTATGCAGCAAATATTATTCACGTAATTATATAGATATGCTGTCAGCCAAACTTTCTAAAACAGCTTTTTTTTCTTTTCCAGTTACAACATATATAAAGAACTAATAAACAGAAGTGCTATGTTTATTTAATATATCTCTAGGCATACATAACAAGAGTACACTACCATAATCTAAATGCAGGGGATGCTCTTTTTCATGTAGTAGAGGAGCTCATACCATGTGGCTGATAGTGATGAAAAAGATAAAAGGATAAAGCCTCTTTAATCCTTGCTTCACTGCAAAGCTGTTAATATTTGTACATACATGCATATTTCTACAGAGTAACAAGTATTAAAGGCAGATAAAGTAATCTGGAAGTTTTCTACAGTCAGGAGAAATACAGCTAAAGATTGTCTGCATGCCAATCAGAGCTCTACTTTTTATATCCAAATTAGTATAAATCTACAAATACAGCAGTAAAAGAATTTATTAATTCACCACATGCAAAAAAAAACCTTTTAAAAGTACTGAACCAGTCTTTTTTAATGGAAAATAAAACTATCCTTGATTTTCAGACATTTCTTTTGTCAGCAGGACGGATGATAATAAAATATTAAAATGATGAATATGATGAATGATGAAAATGATGATAAAATATCAAATTTTGAGGCTATTAGCCAACCCCAATGAATAGATGCAAACAGAGGGAATAGTTTTCCTGCAAATATGTCCATATAGGCATCTACCTTTTCAAGTGTTCTGTGCTGAAAATGAATATGTTCATTATTAATAGTCAGACTCTACTGTTGTGACCCAGATGTCCTTAGGCAGGCACAGAAAGGACACGCTTCTACAAATGTCCACCATATTAGGTCAACAGGTGTGCTGCAAATGTGAAATATGCTACTCATGTAAGCAACTTCAGTAAGATGCATCTCCGTAGGCGTAACAATTTTGTGTTATAATCAGTGCAAAGTGTTTTACAGTGTGAAAAACCACCCATTACATCTAAAATTCATCAATTTTATCCTCCTCTGATCTTCATATTCAGTTAGTTTACTTGCTTAAACTTCTGTCTCAGTATTGCCCATATAACAGAAAACCCCTGCATTTTATAACATTAATGAAATGTCATTAATTCATGCTCATGTTATTTCATCAAAATTGTTTTGGCAAGTTGTCTCATGATCAGGAAGATACAGTCATCTGGGGTTTCAAAAGTCTTCCGTTATCTCACGTAAAAGTGTTCATAGTGTAGGTGAATGTCTTCACATCCAGCCAAATATGATTAATGCAGACCCTTTCTGCGGGTAAATACCATTTCATTTCATGCCAAAGCAACTAGCTATGAGGCCAATTCTTTCTTGAGCTGATAGGAAATAAGAAGCAGGGCAGATCCCTATAGAAAAATCCTGGTCCCACAGATGCCAAGGAGAACTTTTTGTCATAGCTGTCAATCAAGACAGATTTCATTTATTTTGTCAGGAAGAATATCTTTCTTGAACAAAGGATTCATAGCATATTCATAGCCAGGTCTAAAGTAGGTTTGAAAAGCATTTAAGTAACTTTACAGACTTCACCATCACACTCATTCTTTGTATTACTCTTCCCACCCCAAAACCTAGTAGAATTAGGTAAATGGTTTTTTGATACTCTGTTTTATTTTTCCCAGGGATTAGTCTTTGAAATCCTACCTATCTTGAACTTTTATATATTAAAAATTTTGATTTATTTTTGAATGGGAGAGGATTGTGACAAAAGCTGAAAAATTCCACATTTAGATTTACATTTTAGAAGAACCGACTTCTAAATACAGCTAATAAATTGACACCAATTCTGATCTGCCATTTTTTGATACAGCAAAAATACTGCTCTAATTTTGAAATAAAATATTGCTTATGACTAAGAGTGAAAAAAGCAGGGCTTTTGGACAACAGACAAAATGCATCCTATTATTTATTAGCAGCAGGATATAGTTCTGTATTCTTTTTGAAAGTACAAAAAACCAAAAGAACGATGAAAACCTCTTCATGCACTCTTTCCACCTTCATTCTCTCTTTCTCTACTCAGGAGCGAAAAATTTAATTTAGTGGGGTATCTCCATTTTTGTGCAAAAAATATACTGTCTACAACTACTGCTGCTACTACTACTACTACTATTAATACTACTAGTTGTACTGCATTTTTACAGAAGCAACATATTTTAAACAATTCTTTGCATCAGAAAATAAATAAATACAAATAAATCTGCAATATATGATTGACAGTCTATACCATGATCGAGGGCTACTGTAATACACAAAGTAGCATTGAAGAAACATGGAGTGCAATTAATTTTGTTTGTATTTTGAAGGTTAGCTCACAAGTACTTTTAGAATTTAATTAGATTAATAAAGACCTATAAAGACTTTTGAGTCTCTATGACAATTAGAATTGTTCATGATAGGTATTTTACAACCAAGCAAAGCATGAAGAATTTAGGAAAATAGGTTATGTGTTGGAGTGAAATGCCTTTGAGAAAAACTGATAGGGGAAGCACTGAATTGAAATAAGGTGAATGAATGTGACTTTTGTATTTATATTAACTTCTGAGGGACCAGCTCTTCCATTTTTCATTAATAGTTAATCTGGCAGTCTTGTTAAGTTGGTTTTGGCCTATTTGGTCTATTTTCTATTTCTGAACAGCAGTTCTGACAGAAAGGTTTGTCCTTAATTGTCTCATGTACATGATGGTAAATTAAGTTCTGTTGTTTGATGCACACTTAGGATATATGGCATTGACTTTAAAATAAAATCAATATTTCTTGATCTCTAAATCCTTTCTTTTGTTGAAAGTGGGAAGTTGCAATGTGCAGCCTGGAAGAAAAATGGCTGGAAACAGTGAGAAATTGATCTGTGGTAGGTCATCTTTACCAGTGAAACAGAAGTGAAGGAAAAGAAAACAATTCCAGTAATGAATTATGTTTGGGAAAATGGTTCCAATGGGCATTGTAAAAAACAAAATAATCTGATAATTTAAAGGAGTTTTCTTCTTGTTTTTATTTTTTTAAATTATTTTAATCAGACCTTGTCAATTGACTGAATTTCCTATAAATCCTCTATAACACAAAAAATACACTATTTTTTCAATTTGCGCAAAGGATTGAGTAAAATGACAGTTTTTACATGTATGTTTAGTGTTGCCTGCATTGCCTTAGAAATGGTAATTCCTAGAATAGTGGTCCACTAAAACATCCAAGTAGGAAGAACCCATCTTCTTGAACTGTGCTCTAAGGTTAACTAGTCTCCTAGTGTGAGTTTAGGAATTCATATCCTAAAACTTGTTCACACACTAGACTGCTGGAGGCCTGTTAGACTATTTGGAGTTGCACATGACCTTCATGGGCAAAAGTGGCTTTACAGACAATCTCACATCTTCATTTTCCTGTGCTGCTTCAGTGAAGGACAGTGAATACCATAACAAACAAAGTTAAATGGAAAAAAACATAATGGAGACATGATTTCCACTGAAATATGAAGAAAATTCACCCCTGTTTAACTTTGTGTTTAACATATAATTTATTCAGTGGGTAAGCCTACTTGTTTTCTTTGGAATTATTCAAGGAATGGAGTAGTCCAGGTACAGCTGAATGTAAAAAATGATAATTTGTAACTGACACCCAAAATTCAAGACTGATCCTAACTGGCCTGTTTATGATTTAGTTTAGTATTTACCACTTATCACATGGGTTATAAAACCAGCTGACTTTCCAGAAAAAGAAGAGTAGCAATGTAAACCCAGGGCTTTTCTTAAGGTCAAGGGAAATGCTATGACTCCCTGTATCTTTAGAAAAGCTGATGATAGATGTGTTTTCATCTGAAGGTAGAAGTTTTGTGACTCGGTGTACAATGATAAGTTCAATTCTATACAAAAAATCATAATGTTGTTGATGCTAACAAGAATAAATGCTGAGTGCTTTCAATGGTGTGACACTTAAACAGAAAATCTTGGGTTTTGCAAGGATTCTTTAGAAAATGGCTCACTTTCTTATCTTATTCTTAGGTCTGTTGCTGATAACCAAAGTAGAAACATTTTTCTGAATAAAATTTAAGTGGCTGCTGACATTTTGATTGTTGCACAACTGAATTTTAGATGTTGCACAACTGAATTTTAGATTGTTGCACAACTGAATTTTAGAACAAATAAGGAATTTAAAAGCACTGGCTTTAATTGTGCAGGTAAAAGATGGGCAATGATAACTGACATGGCCTTCTTTCACTAGCTGGCCTACCTAAAGAAAAAGATTGAAAAATTCTTGTGCTTGTAAGATAAGAATAGCTTAAAGTGCCAGAACTCACTCTCTCTGCAGACTCCTTTGCATGGTGTTCTATGTAGTGATTTAAAACAGGTATTGCTGCTTCACAGCTGTAAATCAATTCTGCAGTCTGAAAGCCTACATGACCTCAAAGTATATAGATGAAAAGCAGAAGTTTTGATTCTGCAGTGTGTTCATCTCCTCTACAAAGTACAACTGCTGGTGCCCTATTAGAGCTTTTCCCAGTTGAATAGCTGGATGCTGAGTTGTGTTATGTTTTCATGCACATGTTCACTCTAGCATTCTCCATGTATACCTGGCAATTGGAAGAAAATTGGGAAAGGGTTAAGTGTTACTCAGCACACATGAAAACTGTGAATACCTCAGAATTTTGTAAATTATTTGGAAATCCTTATACTAAATATCTATTTAATTAACTGGAAAAACTGTGTTTAAATTCTGAACTTTAGAAATTATATAATGTAGGTATTGGTGGCTCTGTCCTAAGCCTCTGACTGCAGCTAAGAAAGGAAGGTAGAACTGTGTGAACTGCTAGAGACATGTAAGTAGGTATGGGTACATACAGAATTGGCATCTGTAGTTTTATTTGTGAATATCCATATGAAGAGTGCTGGTATATATTGTATATCCTCAATTCTGGAAATTTCTTATCCTGTAAAATAAATTCCAAAGTTCGTCCTTCCTTCCTTCCTTCCTTCCTTCCTTCCTTCCTTCCTTCCTTCCTTCCTTCCTTCCTTCCTTCCTTCCTTCCGCCACTTCCTTCCGCCACTTCCTTCCTTCCTTCCGCCACTTCCGCCACTTCCGCCACTTCCGCCACTTCCGCCACTTCCGCCACTTCCGCCACTTCCTTCCTTCCGCCACTTCCGCCACTTCCGCCACTTCCGCCATTTCCGCCACTTCCTTCCGCCACTTCCGCCACTTCCTTCCGCCACTTCCTTCCGCCACTTCCTTCCTTCCGCCACTTCCGCCACTTCCTTCCTTCCGCCACTTCCTTCCATCTGCCACTTCCTTCCGCCACTTCCTTCCGCCACTTCCTTCCTTCCTGTAACTATTTTTGAAACTTAATTCGCTCATATTTGTGCACCTCTGTGTATTTGTGTATGCAGCAACACTCTGCAAAATACCTACACTTGTATTGCAAGAATAGCAACTTTTGTTAAAAGTTCTGAGATTTCTAAGCCTATCTATTTGGCAGTTTTCAGGAAAAGCCTGTGTTTTGGGTTATGTAGTACTTATGATCATTCGACTTAAATAGGTCATTTTCGTGCACTTTCATTTTGTTGTTTTTGTTCCTTTGCCTTTTATTTAAGCAAAGAATAATGGAAGAAAAACTTGTAAAATTATTTGAACCCAGATAAAACAAAATGTATTGAACTTTTTTCTTTTCTTTTTTTTAAGAGGAAAAGGCTTCCTTCTGACTATTTGTTTTGCAAGCCAAAGAGTTATGAATAGACTTTGAAGCAAATTTAATTTTTGAACATTTATTAAAACATCACAAATTTGGAAATAATCAAAATGGAAATTGTCTTTTTCAGAACATAGCTGTATTGCAGGGTGTGAGTCACTTCCACATTTGTTTTCTTCTCAGGTTTTAAACTTTGAAATTTATATAATGTATTGAATTCTGTGAAAAGTAGCAAAAATTACTTCCTATGTAATTGTTATACTATTTTGCATGTTTAATCAATTACTGTTTAAAGGAAACATGAGATATAAAGAAAAAGAGCTTTCAATATAATGTTTTCTCTATTATAACAATTTATTCACTTAGAAAAATATAATTAAGTTTAAACTCAAGCAAAGACATTGTTAGAAAGGCCTTATTTCTATACAGTCTACTTTTTTTTTGATAAGAGAAATAGAATTATCCTTAAACAATGCTTTATTATAATTTTTGTTGGTTTTTTGTTCTTTTTTTTTTTAATGCAACAGTGGATGCATCAAGTGTTGTGAACTTGATTTGAGCATTTTATGGTACTGGAGTCAGCTGCCTATTAAAAGTGTGATCAGGTAGTTTAGAGTGTGACTAGCTGTGTCAACAGAAGGAAAGTGGAGGATTAGTATCTATGGCAACAACAAAGCATCCCTGTTTGCAGACAGACAAATTCTGCTACATCTGAAAAAGATTGACAGGTCTATTCCTTTGCAACTGACCCATAGAAATTAGCAAGTAAAAGTTATTATACTGGGTTGTATTGAAGGGTTCTCAATATCTTAAAGTGCCCTTGTAAGTTTTTCTGCGTCATTTGCATGAGAAACCTGGCAGGGATTGTTCTGAGGTTTATATCTGTGGTTTGATAGATTCTTTGTGGGGGAGTGTTGCTGGTGAGAATAACTTAATTTTCAGTTCTCTGTATGACAGAATTGTTGGAGCATGGATTGAGGGAAAAACACACATCAAAGAACTACAGCTGAATAATATGCCACATTTCAAAACCAAGAGACATCGCAGGAATATTATAGACGCACCTTCTCAAATATGGGGGTTTAAAAAAAATTTTCTTATCCAATTAGCTAAAAATAATTATGATCTGGGTTTTCTTAATAATTAAGATTTCCATTGGAATGCTTTAGTGCCTTTCCAGAGATTCTGTAATTTAACTGAATAACATTTCACTTAATGCACTGGACTTGGAGTGCAAGAAGTTGTGCAATTGCAGTAGTCTAAATTAGTAATAATAATACCCTTTTTTGTTTTTCATTTAAGGAAAAAAAAATGTTAAAAGCTTGTTTACCTATTTATTTGTTTATAGGTTGTGTGTTTGGTACTAGATGTAGAAAGGAAAATTTATGTGTAGTAGAGTTATTGGAATATCTTTTAATCTTGTATTTTAATCTACTTGTATTTTGGCAAAAATCCAATGGATTGGGAAAAGGTCAGGATTGCGGCTATTGAAAAAAATATATGTATTTAGTTTTCTATGAATGACCATTTTTTTCTTAATATCATTCTCTGTCTGCAATATTTATATTTGGAAGCACAGTTTTAAGCATATTTTTAAATTGTAGCAAGAAAAGTCTATGTGTGTTCTATTTCCCAGAGACACATGGAAAATCACTAGAAAATATCCAGTGTGCTTTCTTGACATTTTAGATTTTTTTTTTTGCGTCAGGAAAGTAGTAGCTCAAACACTTGACCTGATTCAATGCAGAAGGCATTGAGTCTACTAAATAGCATGGTTCTTGAATTAATTTATGCTCCTTCTTGATAAAAAGTACCATTTGATCAGCTATTATTATCTGCGTTGCATTGTATTTCTTTTTTTATGTGGAAACAGAAATGGCAAATGCTTCTGATTCTCAGAAAGGATAGCGCTTGTTTCAGCTCTGTAGAAACAAAGTTTTTAAGCATTCCTGAAGTGCCGATTGGATATAATCAAAGCAACACCCTGTGTGCATGGGTTTCTGTGCATAGCTGGGCCTGTGGCCTTTTAAATTCCGTACATCACTGTGAGTGCTGCACATAAAGCAGATTAGAGTAAGACAGTCAGCTGCCGGTGGAGGGTTATTGCTATTGTGATTGCTCCTGATCATTCATACCCCTGCAAAGAAAGCCAAGAACCACCTTTTCTTCCTCCAATAATAAAGTTTTTTTCTTCCCCCTAAAAAGCAGAAATTACAGGCTAGTAGGCACTGCTGGTACGGGTTGCTCTTGGAGGGTTCATTTCTCAAAATAAAAATATTGATGACTGTTTTCCAGCAGCTGGGGATACACTGATTTATACATCAGATTTTTCCTGTGGATGTCTGTGTGTTTGTGGATGCACAGAGGCTGTAGGAAGATAGGAGAGTTATTTTCTGCAATCCTCTTAGCACGTTCCCACCCTGGTTTTATTTTCCGAATATTTCTTGTATTGCACTGGCCGTGGTTAGCTCTAACCCAGGAGGCCAGGTCTCTGGTGTGCTGAGCATGCTAGAAAAATGCAGCAAACTATGAACCCTGCACAAAAAGCTTCTAGTCTTTAGCCAACCATTTTACAAATGCACAGCTTCCAATGGAAACTGGCTGACTAGGAAAAATGTGCTTTTCTTCAAAAGACACAAACAAAAAATGAAGTTTTGACCTTCAACCTGAGTGAATATGCAGTCTCTCTACAGGGTATTTTTAGCAAAGGTGACAAACTTTCAGTGGCAGAAACTGTGACTTTCTTGATTTGTAAAGCACCAGGAAAGTCTGCCAGTAAATAAAAAAATATAAAGAGATGCTGGAATATTCTTTCTTTTCCCCTTCCTCATTAGTAAGCTAAAGGAAAATTTATTTTTCATAGTTCCTAATTTTTTTATGTCCAAGGGGCAAGTGAGATCAGTTTACAAAGATTTTTGTCCTGCTTTTTTCTCCTTTTCTTTTGCTCATGAATTTGTTTTAGCCTGTATTTTGCTTATTTTTTCAGAAAAGTGAAAGGTAAGGCTTAGTTAAAGCATCATCCTTAGAACTATAGCTCTCTCCGTTTAAGTTCTGGGATATATTTTTACTTTTTCAAATTTGACAATCATCATATTTTTTCACTGCTTAAAACTGACATAGTACAAACATGCTGATCCCTATCACTGCTGCTCCTTCATTTCTGAACAGGTCTTTGCATATCTTATCAATGAGCTGATCAAACTGGTGACATTGGGATTTCGTGCCTTTTGACAGCTGAAACTGCTGTGCTTTTCTCAAGCTAATTATTGTTTTCAAGGGGCAGTCACTATCAGATTCTACAAGCTTCGTTTTCCACCCCCACATCAAGCTAGAAAATGCTTAAAAGGTTTGCTTCTCTCTCCCTCCCTCCACCTACTAAGATTACTTTGAGAATAAAAGAAATGGTAGTTAGTATGAAATGTTGAGGTTTTCTTCATATTTAAATTATTGTAGAGGAACTAAAAAAAAACCCCACTACTTCTGAATCATTCTATAGAGATTTTAAAATTTTAAACAAAATACTGTCTTGGACAGGCTTTTTTGCATCTCTGCTACTGTAATCTCCAGCCAACCTTTAATGATACTATTTTAAAAAGAGTCTTGCCTGATGCTACCTTAAAATCTTTGCAGGAAATATTTTTTGCCTTTCCTCAGTTCTTCAGTAAGCCACAACAATTAGGGATTTTGCACAGGTGCTCATCAAGGGTCAAATATAGAAAAAAGACTTTATATGCATAGAATCTTACTTTTGGTTGTTGGGTAGCTTTCCTGGAATTCTGCAGTGGCTCCATCTTCCTGTTAATTACCTGCTGAACAGTGACACTGAGGCAGTTTTCTATACCTTCTCTTTTCAGTGTTTGGGATGGCAAGAAGTTTAGGGATGGGAAGGTTGTGAATAGTCAATCTGTATCATCAATACCACATTTCCCAGTACTATATAGGGTGGATTAATTTGTACTGGTGTAGTGAAAAATACTTTAAATCCAATTAAAACTGTAGTAAAAAAGATCTTGAGTGTTGTCTTGCAGTTTATTTTTTTTATACAGATGTTCTCAGTGACACATTTTACTGTGTAAAGATCGCAGCCTTGTGTTATATCTGTCCCTAGCTTAGATGGGGATTTCTGAAGCAATGCTCAAGCTGAAAAATATCACCTAAGAGCATTGTCCAGAGTTACTCAAAGAATTAGAGCTAGCTCCTCTGCAGCTTCAGTTTTGGACACTCAATGAATACTGTTAAGTAATTGCTTTGTAAAATGGCAGAAATTGTGAATTAAGCTGTTATCAAGTGCTATGAATTACAGACTTTGATTTACTGCATGATGAGAGAAAGAAATTCTGACAGATTTGAGCGGTTGCAGACAGAAAGGCCCCATAGTTTAATCTATATTTATTTGCAGATTTTAAAAAGTAAACTGGGAGACTTATCACATTCTCCAATGGCTAGGGACACTAAAACAAATTAATTAATGAAAAGAACAACTGCTCTTTATTGAAAGATGTCCCTTTCCACACTGATTTACAGAAAAAAACAGAAGGGAGTTAGAGAACAGGAAGAATACGACTTCAGGAGCATAATCTGCTGTGATTTACAGACCGTATGCCCAGGATCTTCATTTAATAGACTTGGGAGAAGCATTGTGTAGTATTCTCAGTTTCATTCTGCAAAATCAGTATTTGTTCATGAAGGAAATAGCACACACTCCATTTACAAGATTTAAGGGTGCACCTCTGTTTTGTAGAATGGTTAGTGGACATGCAAAATAGAAGGGCTAGGAAAACGATAGTTTTAGCTTTTCTTTCTTCAAAAATGTAGAAAAAAAAGAGGAAATTTTGAAAATGGCTTGTAAGTTAAAACTGCCACTGGCCAGCTTTAAATTATGTGATTCTTGCTTAGACAAGATGTGCTAGAGAAATTCCTTGGCTCTCATTAACATGGAATAATCCCTCTGGACTTCACACACAGCAGACATACACAGACACATACAAATTTCTACTGTCAGTTGTACATTTCCAACTGCAAAACAATACACAGATTGCAACGGTTCGTCAAGCTAAAGATTTTGAGTTCCCAATATCTTTACAGGCAGCCCTGTCTTTTGTTTTGGGGACAGTGTTGCTAAAATTTGTTTGGGATAATGAAGAGTTATTCTCTTCAGTGCAGCAGCTTGAGTGCTGTTCATTTTTCCTGTTCACTAACCACAGAGTGCGAACTTCAAAAGCTACACTGTGCTTTTACTTCTGCTGTAACCTTGTGGTCTGTCATAAAGGTAAGGAAGTTTCAAGACTGTAAGAAGGGGGACAAACTCTAGTAATGCACAGTGAACTTGTAAAGGGCCATATAGGAATCTGCATCTTAGTTTTCCCAGTAAAATCTTAAACCCCACCTGAAAAGCCATAGCCAGTTACAGCATCTTCCTATGTAAAACCTCTGATCATGAGAGTGCATAGCTTGAATTACAGCTACCAAAATCAGGCTAGAGTGCCATTTTCATGTGAACTACTACAATTATAATTTACAGAAGTTTCTCAGCATTGGTATGTGTATGGTTGTCCCCAGGCATCTGAGATCTTATGTGAAGGAGATCTATTTGCAGAAAGTATATGGTTCAGAGCTAGAAGAATTTGAGCTTGAAGCTTGCTCAAGGCAGCAACGAGGGGGTCTTTCCCCCCTAACAAATTACTTGCTCCTTTTTCCTTATGTTACTGATTTATTTCCTAGCTTGCTAACCCAGCCTTTTCTTCCTTTCCCAATTTCTTTTCGGGCATAAAACGCTTTGCACAGGAAGGTTTAAGAAAACTGAGGCCATTGTGTGGAAAAATCCAAAAAATTATTCAACTTTGAACAAAGATGGTGGAAGAGGACGGAGCCTCTGACAACAGCCATGTTGTCAGACATTGGCTGATAAGCAGAATTAACTAAATTCTGACTCTTCTGAACACTCCATTGATGTCAACCACAGCAAATCTTTACTCCCACTTGGGGGCATTGCACACAGACTAACTGCCATACCATAAATTCTGTAGACCAGGGACAGGCACAATAAGGACAGAATAATATAAATCGGATTCATTTGCATTAGCTTCCCTGACCTATAAATTCTGGGGAATTTTTGGCCTTAGCTTTCTCTCATTTTGGGACCAACTTCTTCCAGCTGGATAAATACTGGTGGATAAAAGCTCTGTTGCCTCAGGTGAGCTACTGAACACATGATATATGGAAAGGATGAAATAGAATGGAAGGGCCTGGATAAAGTTTACATGGTAGAGAAGGTCCTACTACTTGTTGGTTTTATGAGACTCTACAAGAAATCTCCTTTCTTTCTTTCTACCTTTGGTAGAAACCAAGGTGAACCACACATGAGGTTCATATAAAGCATGAACCTTTACATGTAAGCATTTTCTATAGAAAGTAGATCAGGCAAGATTTACTAAAAATGTTCTTGCTGAACATAAGATACAAATAAAATTTTAAGCATGTGGTGATTGTGATCTTAATCTCTCCTTGCAGCATGGACAGCGGGAAGCCAAAGCAGCGATGGTGACCATGTAAAAGCAGAAGTGAGCCTGCCATGTGCTGAACATCCATGTCATTCATGGACTCCCAGCTTCCTAGTGGTCAAGCAGCTATGAGTTACAAAGCTGAAATTTACATTGTGTGTGAATGCTGAGCTCCATCAGATGTGTTGTGGTCCCAGTGTGTGGCCCACATGCCGATATGGCACTCTACTTTGTATTATCTTTTTTTTTTTTTTTCCTCTGCTGCAGTCTTATTCCTATATAAAAAGTCATTTGCTGTCTCGTACCTCAAGGCCCTTTTGATGAGTTTGTGAAGAGTTATTTCTGAGTGATTTTTCTGTTTGGTTTACGATTCTTTATTTTTCCCTGAAGATGTTGTTGCTTGGAGTCTTGTTTTTCTCCAGAGGAAAAAAAATTAAATAATAGTTATAAATAGAGACACTTGGGTTATGTAAGTTTGCCATGCAATTGTTTTAATGAGAAAAAAAGATTAATTGGTTATCATATGGTCCCTCAAATACTCTATGCTGATCACTGATCCTTGCAATATTGTGTTATCACCTAGTTTTATTCACTGCAACTGTATTTTCATTTACTCTTGGCAAATTGCTACAATCACTGTTAGAGTTTTTTTTAAAATCTGTTTTAAAATTAGCCTTAAAAATTACAGTGCTACACACTAGGAAGTTCAACCAAGAGAGAGAACATAAAGCGATATTTTTAAGAAATATGCAACATTTAGTAATTGTATACAGCTACTAAAAACCTGCTTTGGAAGAACCTCTTTGGCTCAATTTCAACTAAACTGTTTTCCTGAATTCATCCTAGGCCTTTTAATTTTTTTAAAAAAATTACTTATTTTCCTAAGCCACAGCATTTTTCCAGTATAACAGTTTTTTAGGTGAATGGTAGACATACATCTAATTTACAGCCTTGTGCCTCATGCAAGACTGGAAGGACAGTATGTCACTGAAACAGAAAACTCACAATATATTGTTACACTCTTCTCTGCATTGCTCCCTCTGCATTTTTTGACTCTAAAAAACTGATTCCCTTTAGTGTTCATACTTCATGACAATTCAAAGGTCAAGCTCAGCTGACAAGCTCAGACAGCTTGGTCACCTGTTGCCTCTTAATATGATATTTTCTGCCTTGAAATGGTATCTCCCCACCAGCATCCTCTTTTCTGGAGTAATGGAAGTGATGTACTTAGCTAAGTACAAAAATATCCAAGCTCCAAAATGTGTCAGTCATGTAGTCTTAAAAATGTTGGAGTTGATTTAGAAATCTAAGTGGGAATGCTCATGAAGAAGATGAAGCAAGGCAGTTTCTGAAAACAATTGTTTTTGCAGAGAAAATTTCTAATCTGGAATTTTTTATTTAAAATACCCCCTTTTTTAAGCTTTTGCATTTTCTGTAATTGCAGTGTAATGACAAGTAAGGAGATACAGCCAATAAATGAAAATGGTGATTTGAGGAATGCATGTACAACATATATATTTAATATTTTTGATTTACCTGAAAAAATGTGATATGTCAGAGAACTTATATGCTTTAGAGTATAGGCATGGTAAAATTTCTGATTGATGAAGGCAAGATTTTGATAAATAACACTTTTCTGATTTCTGTCAAAAAAATTACAAACTTTTATCTGCAGTTGTTGGTGAAATCTATAGCTTCTGCTTTTGCCATATTTCATGAAATCAGCCTCTTGGAATTTGTGACACGAAGCACAGATCCAAATATATTTAGTGCAAGAGTTAGCAGAAGCTAGTGTGCTATGTCAGAAAACTGAATCTCTTGATATTTGTCTGTGAAGTGATTATGGTGAGAGGGAATATGTTCAGACCCAGATGCAGAAAGAGGAAACATCAAATTAAAAGAGAGCATTATCTCTCCAAAGAATTACTATGAAAATATTTGAGAGAGGCACTTCACAGCCAAAACATATGCTTAGCCTCAATAAATACTAGCTTTCAAGCTTATTAAGATCCTGTTTTACTCGACACTTCTGATTATAGCAGTAATTTGTTCCTGGTGTAATCTCAAGGACTGTGGACCAGCTTTGCACAAAAAGCTACCAAACAAGTACCACGATCCTCTTTGTATCCCTGAAATCTGCTGTTGATTTGTTTGTGGTATTTTTATAGAAGGTCCTAGAAATATAATATCATGTCTAAGTGTAAATATTTAAAAAATACAAAAAAAAGGAGCCAGATCAAGATACTGAAAAATTTTGAAAATTCTTTTTTAATATCTTCATGAGAAAATAAATGTTTTCTCAAATTAGGAAGATTTTTTTTTTCATAATTTTCATAAAAGGACATAAATTCCTTACTATTGTAATACACAAATTCATACCTCAGTTTGGTAATTACTAGGAAATAATCATAATCTAAAATAAGAAGTAAATAAGATGAAATAATGCAAGGAATGAATGTACAGCTTGCACACAAAACAGCATTGAGATGCAGTTACCAAAAAAGCATCAATGTAGTGTAATCGATGCTGCAGACAATATCTTTTAAATCTGTCATCCTGCCTTTTGCCCTTTATACTAAGTCAAAGAGAAGGGGATATAATGAATGAGCATGTCTTTATTCTCCTCGGCACCGGTTCTGTACAAACCTGGCAATATGACATTCAACATGATTAATTCTGGATTGTAGCTCCAGTTTATTTTTTCCCATGTACACACATAAAGTATTTCCATTATTTAAAAAAACCCAAACCCAATATAAATTGAGACTAATTCCAAAAGTTATACTACAAGATGATAGACTCAAAAATGCAAGGTAATTAATATATTTTTGTTAGTACATTACCTAATTTTTCATATTTATCTTTTTCCCCTATTTTTACAATATAGTTTCATAATGTGAAAATGCTTAGCATTGCGAATGTAAGGCTGGTCAGTTTATAACTAGTGTCCTAGTAGATTTCCTGAATCAAAAATTACACATTACAGGAAGAAATCTCTAGATATTAGCACATAACATGAAGGGTATTCTGCAAAACTTTGATATTTCCTTTTACTTTGTATCAGAAGGGGGCACTAGTGATCCATTATAAATAGACAGTGCGACTGCTTTTGTTGTGCCATATTTAATAATTATAATAGTGATAATATAATATCCCCTTTTAATATTGAGGGCATTTGTGTGCAAATTAAGATTCTAAATATATAATGATAATTCAAAAATTTAAAATAATTAATAGATTGTATGTAAATACTATATCTGTTGCCTTTAGTTTTCTTTTAAAATTATTATTGGTAAATCTTACAGTTTATTTTTGTAAGGATGAACTAATGCTGATTATTTAATATCTAATTCTGATAATTACTAATCTTAAGGAAGTGAACTTGAATTGCAAAGCATCTTGGTAATGTCAATTAATATATTTGTGAAAATATCAGAAAATAGGATCCTACTGTTATATGACATATATGTGTTTTTAAAGTATTTTATAGTGACTACAACAAAGAAAATGTGTTACATAATAGTATACATTTGTCTTGTTTCATATCAGATTAAATGAAGGATAAATAGTTGTAATCATGATGCTTACTTAGTTTTTCTCATTGGCTTATTTGATATTGTTTTAACAGATTTCTTACTATTGCTTCAGCCTATAACCTCAAGATGTAGTGGCTTTAAGATTTCATGGAATCAACTTTGGTACATGAGCTCTGTGTTCAAAAAAAGCAATGACCAAAAATATAGATCTATTCTTTGTCCTCATTTCCTTTTTGCTAACAGGATAAAAACTGGAAAAATACATAAAGCTGCCAAAAAATATTGGCCCATAACAGCAGGAAAAACAGGTCAATTTTTGATTTGGAGGTTGTGATATTGTATTGTAATAAAATATGTACTATTGGACATATAGATGGAAGTATTTGCTAAACAGTACCTACCCGCAGATAATTTGACGCTCTTTTGAATTTTCCACTGTTATTTTCATATACAGAAATACAGGTCCATGAGAAGATGAATTTAGCACTCAATAAAATGAGTCAAGCTCCACAAAAAAATGCAGTGGATTATGACATTAAAATAGGGGCAATACTTTTCCTAAATTTCAGACTTTGTTTAAGGCCAAAACATTTTTCATTAAAATTATTTGCAAGTTATCAGCCTGTTCTTTTTAAAATGCAATTAAATCCTAAAATGTTAGTGAAAAGAAAGGCTCCTCCTGCTTTAAATGCAACTCCAAGGTATACGTTAATGAATAGAGATAAGATCTTTATGTGTGCATTTAACCAGGCATTTTTCAAACAAAAGTGCACTTTTTCATGCAGGAAACTCTAGTCGTTCCAGATCAACTATTAAATCCAAGCAAGTACATACCTGACCTCATACCCTTGAATCTTAGGTACTTTCATTTAAATTTTCCTAACACCAGTAGTCCTTTCCAGATAATTATCAGTGAAAGTTACTGCTAGAATAACTGAAAGCTCATTGTTTTCTAATGAGAGAACCTATCTGAAGACCTGTCTACCCTGCCATTCTTTAGTGTATATTCTCTTTTTTCCTTTTTTTCTCCTTTTTCTTTTTTGTTAGTTTTTTTCCTTCATGTAATGACAAAAACCTCCGTATCAAACAAGTAGTTTTCAAAAAGAGGAAACAAGTCAAGCTACCAGAGTAGTTTTTCCTCCAGCCTAGGTATAGACAGGAAGCACCTACATTGCGTTATCTTCAGTCACTGAATTGTCTGTATTTCATCCTCCTTAGTTATAATATATTGATAGTTATAATACTGTAGAAACATGAAACTTGGTATAGAATTTGGAAAGATTTTTGGAAGCTGAATAAATAGATATATAGATTAACACCTCATGAATTATCTAGTCATCCCTGGTACTGCCTGTACTGAGTCTTTTTGCTTTTACTGCCAGCAGTACCTGAATTTGAAGTTTTACATTATAATCCAGAACCAGACTAAGAGCCTTAAAACTGTCTCATTTCAGTAGTTAATAATTTTGAGTCTTATTTGGTATCACTTCATGTGTCACCATTCATAACTGGTTTTTGTTTTCAGCCATTTCAGCTGATATATTCATTACTTGGTACAGTGGTAAATACGAGGACCATATTGAAATTGACTTCTTAATGAATGCAACTTGACCTTCAAACATAGAAAAACACACTTTGGTTCTTATCTAAAGTATCACTTATGTAGTCAAACAGATATTTTTCATGAGGTGTTGTTGAGTTTTTACATTTGTTATTAATTAATTTTACTCTGTTTAATTATATCTGAACAAACTCTTTTGTATATATTAATGCATAAATTCAAAAGTACTTAGTTGTATTAAACAATAAAAAATTCACTGCCTACTATTTTGTATATTTCCTGCTGAAATGAAACAGTCATGCCTAAAATTGTACTTTTTGTACAAAAGAAGCAGAGATTGTTCAGCGGTGCAGAGGCATGTCTGCTGTCTTTCCTTCTCCTCCTCCTCCTTCTCCCTTCAGTTGATTTCTCCAGTTCTATATAGATTTAAAAATTACCATTCCTTAAATTCTTTCTCCATCATTTCTTCATAAAGAAGATTTTAAAAAGAATTCCTTTCCCATCCAGGACAAAACCTGGAAAACACACTTAGATGTGCATATATCAATATACATCTCTAATTTCTTCTATTCACAAGAATAGTTCCTTCTAAGGCATTCTAATTCCTTCTATTCATAAAAACCTTTGGTATACTAAAGAGAGGTTAATAAAAAGCTTTGGTATATTAAAGAGAGGGTATTATTCAGGTGTTCAAAATGAAATTTGTCTTAAATTAAAAAAAAAAAATTAAAAATTAAAATACTGTGTAAGAAGTCACAATATATGAAATTTGGTACATTTATTTATTATATTAGCGAATTTCAAATCTAATATAGTGACAGTCATAATTTTATTTTATTGATTGTTATTATTGATGCTTTAGAAGGCTGACCTGGAACAGAGACTAGATGGAGTTAAAGAATAAAGTAGGTGATTCTTAGAAGGCCTCAATGGATACACCTTGGGCAGGACAAGAGCCCAGCCTGGGCTGCACCCCAGATGGGCCCAAAATGATCACAAAAGGGACAAAAGGGCCTCTCACTTTTATAACTTCTGGTCCATTAGCACATTGGAGTCAATTGTCCAGTTACAGGTTTAGCTTATGAAGTGCCATCCTGCTTGTTTTTCTCTCTTCAGTCTACCGTTGTTTATGCTCTTGGGCCTGAGATTTGGATTGGTTGTCCTCAGCTAGAGAGGGAATTATTTTGTGTAGCTACTCTGTGAAGAGAGCTCACCATCCCCTAATATAGAGCTTAGAACTACACACTAAAGCAGCACAGAATCTGAAAAGTATAAAAGCTAAAACCTGAGGCATCATTATGTCATCTGCATTTCCTGCAAAACACAGAAAAAGATAACCCCAGGACACAAAGGTCTTCACTTCAGTCTTCACTCCAGAATTTAGGATGAAATTGTTGCATGGTGCACAGGATTTTGATGAAAGTGAAAACTAGGTATGAATCATATTTTCAGTGGTATAAATTTAAAAATACAGCACAGAGATTTCTGGAGTTATCCCACACTGAAATATGTGTAGTATATCAATACTTAGACAGTTATGTCCTCTCCTGAACTAGTAAGAAAAAAAGTAGTCAATGAAGATAAGCAATAAAGAAAGGCTTTTGAAACTGTCTCTCATAACATCCTTATAGGCAAAGTCAAGAGGAATGGGTTGGATGAATGGATTGAGAACTGGCTGAGTGGCCGATCCCAGAAGATTGTGATTGGTGGTACGGAGTTTAGTTGGAGGCCTGTCACTACAGGTGTGCCCCGGGGTTCTGTGCTGAGTTAAACAGTGCTGCTGTTTAACTTGTCAATGACTTGGATGAAGGGGAAATGCCTCCTCAGCAAGTCTGCAGATGATACAAAGCTGGGGGAAGTCGCCAATGCCTCAGAGAGTTGTGCAGCCCTTCAGAAGGACTGTCACAGACTGGGCAGGTGGGCAGAGAAGAACCTTCTGAAATTCAAAAAGGGTAAATGCAGGGTCCTGCGTCTGAGGAGGGATAACCCCAGGCACCAGCACAGGCTGACCTGCTGGGAAGCAGCTCTGAGGAGAAGAACCCAGAGATCCTGTTGGACAGCTAGCTGTACATGAACCAGCAGTGTGCCCTTGTGGCCAAGAAGGCCAAAGGAATGCTGGAATGTATTAGGAGGAGCACTGCCAGCAGGTCCAGAGAGGTGATCCTGCCTCTCTGTTTAGCCCAGGTGAGGCCCCATTTGGAGTACTGTGAGCAGTTCTGGGCCCCCGAGTACAAGAGAGACATGGAGCTGCTAGGGCAGGTCCAGCAGAGGGCTGAGGATGACTGGGAGACAGAAACATCTCTTGGAGGCAAGGGCTGAGGGAGATGGGCCTGTATAGACTTGAGATGACTGAGAGGGGACCTCATTAATGTGTATAAAAATCTAAAGGGGTGGTGCCAAGAAGACAGAAAAAGGCTCTTCTCAGTGGTGCAAACCACTAGGACAGGAGGTAATGGGCAGAACCTGGTGCACAGAAAGTCCCACCTGAATATGAAGAACTTCATATGCAGGTGACCATGCACTGGAAGAGATTGCTCAGAGAGGGTGTGAGTTTCCCTTACTGGAGATACTCAAGAACCATCTGGACATACTTCTGTGCCATGTGCTCTAGAATGATCCTACTTGAGCAGGGTAGAAAGAACCAGATGACCCACTGCTGTCCTTTCTACCCTGACCAATTCTGGGATTCTGTAATACCTTGTGTGCACTTGAATGGGCAGAACTAACAGACCAATTGTAGCTTCCCAGTCTCCAAGTTCCAATGCACTTACACTTTAATGGACTTCTGACAAAAAGATCTATCTGGTTCAGGGGAGCACTAACAAGATGAGAAAAAGATTTGTAATTGTATCTTCCTGCTTCTTTTCTGAGGGTAAATAAGCAGACAACTTAAGAAGATAAGTAAGTTTAATTAATTCAAACATAGAATTGGAGCAAGAAGATAATTTCAGTGTATAGAGTAAGTGCCAGAGAACATGAAGTGGTCTAGTATCCTTAATTTTTCTACAGATTGAACCAGAACTAAAATGCTCTTCAATTTTTTGTGTTTGTATTGATCAACCAGTATGGAGAAAATACAAATGTTCATATTGAGATCATCTTTTCAGGGAAGGAGAAGTACAGTTTGCCTTCCCATGTCATCCTTCAATTTGATGCTAAATATGTAAGAGATTATGATCTGTCAGTACTTTTAGCAGTCTCAGTTGTAAACACAAAGAATACTATTCTCTTCTTTTGTGCATTGGTGTTCATTAATCACAAAATGGTTTGTTATTTTCCTGTATTATAAAAATCAATTTTCTTGCTCAACAGAGTAAAATAAAGGTACAGAGTAGTTCAACTTTTTATCCAAGGTCACATAGACAGCTCATAACAAGTCCATTGTTGTTCCTTGTTGATGTTTTCATCTCTACAGTTCTTGTGCATACTCTAAATATTTTCCTCTTGGAGAATTCATCTAGTCATGGAACACTTCACTGCCATGAACAGTATTGCACTTGTGAAAACTTGCAAGTTTTCTTTTTTTCTGGTTCTGATCACTTTCCTACTCCCAAAGTTCAATGGCCTGAGGAAGCTTACATGTCTGTTCAACAGAAAAGCGGAATCAGAAGACTGGGTGGAACTTGACTCTGATGATAATTTCCTGTTAAGGAGAAAAAAACCCTAACAACCAAGCAACCAAGAAACCAAAGAAAATGAATATTTTTATACAGATTACATGCACAAAGAAATATGATTTTAAACTTTTTCTTTAGTTTCAGAAAAGAGCTGATTTAAATGCAGTTAAACATCAGAAAAAGTTTAATTGAATGTATTCCTTTAGCAAATATTTTGTTCTTAAAGGGTTTGTTGCTTTTGTGAAGAGTCTATCCTTAATATGAACTCTGTTTCTTCAGTTGTCTGCTTATATGTTATTGTTGGCACTTTTCACGAGAATACTGTTGATACTGGTTTTGGCTTTGTGATATATTATTTTTATATCCTTTTCTTTTTTTTGAACACCTGTGACTGGTACCTAGTTCAGAGGTAGAATACAGAGTTGCTCAAGAGAAATGGACTGAAAGCTTTGAGCTAGCTACCTTTCAAGAATATTAGCTCTAACCAGTGTTTGCCAGAATCCTTCCTTACATTTAATTAAATAAAGTTTATTCCTGGTTGCTTTGACAAAAGCACTTTCTCTTTCTTGCAAGACCCAAATGAATCTTGAAAATCCGATAAAATATAAGCAAAGTCAAATTGAAGTTGCTTTTAATTGCTTTCTTTATTAATTACATTTTGTTACTACTTTGGTTGCTTTTTCTCTGACAGCACCCAGAAACAGCTTCAGGGCTTAAGATCTCCAGGACAAGAGAAGATGTAAATGTGATAAGGTGAAGAAACACTAAGAGTCAGAAAGCACTAGGAGAGAATTTACTGGTTTTGATCAGCATACAATGAAAAGGAAGAAGAGTATTCATAGGTTGAGGAAATAGGAGAAAGGTAGATGATGAAATAAGAGTTAAGTGGTATTATTTCATTAAGTGGCCCTCAGAGTCAAAAATCTTGACACGATTACATTCAATATGTATGGCTTGGCATGCATGAAATCTTAAAATAAACACAGATCATAAGTTTTACTAAAGATGCAAAAAGAAAATTAATTACTTTTACTCCACTTAATTAGAGATAAAAGTTTGAAGGTAAAAAATCCTATTACTTTTCTAGCCACAGGATTTTTTTTTCAGGCATTTCTTTTTGAACCTCCAACTTAGTCTTTTAGAGGTGGGAATAGGTCTCTTTAATAAGTAAAACATTGTTCAGAAGGGCTGAGGTTGCTTATATTGCTATTGATCTCTGACTATTACCTTGAGATAAAACCAGATGCATGTGAAAAATGAAAGGGACTGCAAGAAGAAAAGATACAGTTTTGATTTTACATGTTGTTTTTTTCTCCAACCATTTTCCTTTGGAAAGGCAATGAAAGTATATAATTTTTATTATGCCTCAAGAGATGAGGCAATTTGGATCAGCTAGAGGCATTTAACTACCTTTTCAGTTTCAGGATCACTGTAAGTGTTGCAGTAGAACAGCTGAAGTGGATTTTCATTACGAAGCAAGAAAGAAAAGTGATATGGGAAAGGCGAAATGACAGATAGTATGACAGCACAAACACAATTCTAGCTGTTTAAATGAACTTCAGAATATAGTCATGGCCTGTGGAGCCAATGGGTTATCTGCAGTCTGCTTTCTGATTCATCATAGGTAAGTTTTCAACACCTCACTGTTAAACAGAAAGACATGATGTGGTAGTTCCCATGTGATAACTATTATTTCAGTTATTTCAGGCTCCTCTTTTTAGTTTCCTGTCTCCTTAGCTCTAATAGCAGTTAATTAGTCCCATATGAGAACATTTTTATGTTTTGGCAAATCTGTATTGGTTTTTCTTTTTCCTTGTACCTATTTCACTCATGACTTTTTGATGTTTGTGGATAAGTGGGGATTACTTTTCCATTTTATAATTTTTTTTACTTTCTTACTAAAGATTGGTGGTTTGATTTTTATTTATGGTGTGTGCATAATTTTTTAGTTCTATAGAAAAGGATGGATTGGACTACTATTGTATCTAGGAAAGCTTAAAATGGTGGTATACTTTGGTGTTCTAATTGGATCCTATTCTGTGGAATTGCACATGACATGTGGCTGGATTAAAAGTTTACATACAGTCTCCTGCAAATGCAATAAATCTGATGCTTTTACAGACCAAGCCTCTCAAAGCTGAGTGGAAGTCAGGCTGCACCTTCAGAGAAATTGTACTGATCCACATCCCATTTCTCTTCACTTCAATGCTCTGCCATGTCTATCCCACCATATAATTAGCTGAAAACTCACCAAATGAAATAAAAGGAGGCCCTTTTAAAAGGGCGAAAGGGTGAAAATACAAGGAAGCAGCTCTAGTGGGAGCAGTTCATTCAGCCTGTTTATTGTAGCTCAGGGTCAAATGGGAAAGGGTGTAACAAGGACAAGATGATGACTAGATAATGCATGGGAAGGAGAAAAGTTTGACTTCCAGCACCTTATGCATAAAGTGTGAGTATCATAAGGAAATGAGAGTAGGCCATGAGAGATGATAAGGGTACTGATGATTTAATTTGTATTTCCTCAGTTGAGCAGGAAGAAACAAATTTCAGCTATTTGAATGATGATTTTCTTTGGGAAAATACTGCAAGGAGGCATTTCAATGTTATTTACCCCTTGATTAGCTCTACAGTCTTATCCACTCTGTGCTTTCATGTCTAATGACTAGTTTGTATTAATATGAAAAGAGTTGAACCCCTCCTCTTTCCAGAGTAGCTTAGGAGAAGAAAAGGTTCATATGCAGACAGTGAAACACATCTGGGTGGAAAGGAAGAAAAATACATAGCACAGCATGAATACTATATTCATCAAAGGAAACTGATTTCATTTGGAACTGGTGACCTGGGTATTGTCTGAAAGCACAGTATTTTATTCCTAATATATTTCAATATTGTTTCACTACTCTATGTGCTGCATTTTATCTCCTTTCCTTTAGAGTTGCTGCCTCTTAATAGTTGGTCTAACTACTACTGGGAAGCTGCCTCTGCGGTAGTGGCTCAACACCAGCTATGCATACACATGTTGGCAATTCATTTCTAGTAAGCAACACAAAGTAATGGATTATTTGAATTCAGGTATTCAGGTATTGTATCCTGCTCAACCTACTAAGAATATAAGTAAAGAAATGAAGTAATTTTCAAAGCACTAAGGGATTACTTTTTCTTTTTTCCTTTAGCTGCATAAATATATATTTGTCACAAATATTTGATAACATGACCTCCGTAACCCAAGCTATCACAAAAATCTACTATTTTCTGCACAGCTAAAACCAAATAATATTAATGTTAAATACTTTAAAGATGAATATGAAAATATTTTGTGACAGAAAGAATAAAGAGAGTGTTTTGGAGCATAAAGTGACAAATAAATCATTAAGAGTGTTATTAGGGCAAACAATTGGTGAGAACTTAACTATGTCTATTAAGCTGCATATCTAGTAATGTCCAGGAGAGCAGAGAAAAATATAATGTTTGGATAGTTCTTTACTTGAAAGGTTATAGATTATCAAATTTCAGGAGTAGAAGTCAAAGAGACAAGAGGAGGCATGCAGGAACAGAAAGTAGAGTGGAAGGGGACACTGGTCTTAACTTCTGGGTGCTGCAGAAAGATTTTAATTGCAGTAATGCAAAAAAAAAAAAAGGTTTAGATGTAACTAGCCTTTGAAATAAACTTGAGTTCCCTTATGTGAAATTAAAGCAGAAGATAGTCTTCAAGAACTGCAAAAGACTGTTTTGGCTTTAACTCCAAAGCTTGTAGACAGACAGTTCAAAAAATATAAAAAATTACATCACAAAGGCTAGCAGATGTAAACACACTACTGGTATTTTACCTGAGGATGGGGAGAATGTCTCCTTTATAAATGTTTCCTTATTAATTTTATTCAGAGACACAGAGTAATCTCAGCTACAACTGCACATTTAATGTAGGTTTTGAAAGCAGGAACACTTTCTGGAGTCATTAGCTAATTCACATCTCAGTCTGAACTCTCTGAGCGTCTGCTTTCCACTTCTCAATAATAGCTTAAAATTTGTCCATGGATGAGACTGGATGGATGTGACTGGGCTTAAGTAGACATATATGCCTAAAGTATACATATATGCCTAAAGCACATATATATGCCTAAATACTGCCATATAAGTCTACATATATGCCTAAATAAGCAATTGGCTGTACCAAGAAGCTGGGAAAAGTATCTGATTCAGGAACAGTATAAAAGTTCCCATTCCTGATCTGTGGCAGCACATAGAACAATTCTATATTTTTTTACTGCACTTCCAGCTGAAATAAGCTGGAACCTGTCTTAGAAAATAAAGTTAACACTTGACAAGTCAATGGTAACTTGACTGTCTCTGCTATACCGACTGGTATTTCTCTGACACAGCAGGGATCCAATCCACACATTGTGGATACTGTCACTCATCCTATCCCAATTAAGAACATCAAGTTTCTTTTGCCTTTTCTTAAAAAAAAAAAAAAAAAAAAAGAAAAAAATAAAAAAACCCCAACAACAACAACAAAAAACTATGTAGACTGGGAGAGATAAATGGTGTGAAACTGTCACTATAAAGAAAAACAAAGTAACTTTGCCAGTGGCTGGAGAAATTACATTGTCAAGTAACAAATGCATACATCAAAATAAAAAATGTAGTGTTTTGCTCATTACCGGGTGTGTGGCATGTACGCTTCTTTGTTAACCTTCCTCACACTATAATGTGCAGGGCAACTTCTCAGCACCCTGGTGAGCACAAACAATCCTGCTTAAACCAAAAAAACCTGGTCAAGACCTGTTACCCTTCACGCCATCCAAGCTGCTTTATGATTTATACCAAACAAAGAAGCAGGAAAATGTGTTCAATCAGTGACTTGGGAAAACAAAGATGAATCCAGTCTGCGTATGAATAACAGCATCAAGCTATGTGTAATTCAAAGACAGAAAAGATTCTCATTAATTTCAATTTTAACCTATTAATAATATGTGCAGGTTAACTACAAACATGGTTGTTTCTAACTCCATCTTCTTACCTTCATTACTAAAATGCCAATCTTTCCTTGAAATTGGTAATGCTTAATCTCAAGGGTTGGAGGTTTTCTTACCTAAATTCTTATGAAATTCTTCAACAGCCTTTTTTATTTGCCTTGTTCTTTTATTACACCTACTTTTTGTCCTTTTTCAATGATTAAGCAGTTGTCATAAATTATCAGATTTTCTGTGAGCTGAGCAAGAGATATATGAGGATTCCCATAATTACTCAGTTTATCAAAAATGACCAGCTACACAAATAGATAAATAATTCATAGACCTCTTTCTTAGCTAAAGTAATAATGTGAAAACCTTCTTGCAATACAAAATAGATGTAGCTGATGGGTACTACTAGACACATTTGTAAATAGCTCAATCAAACATTAACAAATGAATATTTACTTATTAGCCATCTTCATCACAGGTTCCATCTCTATTTCCTCTAAGACTGATGAACAGGAGAGGGCTTGAAGGGTCACTGACAAGATCATTGTTAACAAAGCTAAACCTTTAACCCTCTAGAAACAGAACAGCTTTCAACTATTTTATTGTTTGTTCCTTTTTTTTTCCTTCTGTTTTAAACAAAGTGAGGTTAACATTTTTTAAATTTTGTTTTTTACTTCTTTTCATTTTACAGATTGCCCTGAAAATATAAATTTTAGTGAACAAAACAGGCAGCAGGGCACAACTGTCATGGTCCTGACAAGAACCTGTCATGGGAGACTGCAAAGCGTGTCCTGGTACTCATCTTCCATGACGTGAATTGGAGGGTTTGCAGTGGAGAGGCCTTTCACTCCGTATCAGATTGTTCTCGTTCTCAAAATTTATCTTTGCACCATCCTGTGGGGAAGAGAAGTCAAAGCATTTAGAACATGCTGGGGATGGTAATTTTGCTGCATGCAGTTGCACTGAGTGACACCACCCCTATACTGCTTCAGCCTCAGAATAGTGTGAGGACATTTGGTCTTCTTCAATGTTCTGTAATGATCATGGGGTGATTGTTTATATACGACACTACTGTGAAGGTATGACCTTCTAGAAACAAATGTCACAGACCTCCTCTGCCCCAGGAAGCCTGTGAACTCCCTTCCCTTGTTAGGGCTAAGCCCTTCACTGAGGAAGACGGGTATCGTAGATACATATTATATCTGAAGACATTGACAGACTCTTAAGGCAGAGAGATGTAAAAATCCAGGAAAAAAAGACCACCTGACATCTGTACCACTCTTTATTTGGAGCCTCCTTTGTATGCCTTGCCAGCTGAGGTAGAATGTATTAAAAATTTTTTTATTCTTCTTTTCCATACCTCCAGCCACCACTACCTGTTTTTGCTCTTGTATACAATGAATGTACAGTACTGTGAGCACTCACTAGTGTCTGTCCTAATTGTCAGTCTTTCCTTTTTCTTCTCTTTCAAAACAGTGACACTTTGAGAGCATGGGCAGAAGTTAAGCTGCAGCAGGACATTGTAATAAAAGTCCTCAGGATTAGTCATTAAAAATGCAGGTATTACATTCATCCTGCTTACCACCAAATGTGGACAGAGAGCAAGAGCTGGTATCCAAGACCTGGTAAGAGGCCTCTTTCATTTTCTCCACACTTTTGGACTTGCAGCTGGACTGAATGGACTGATAGGGAGGGAAGAGCTGGTCTATTTAAGCTGCATATAAACATTTCCAGAACCTCTCCTCCCCACTTTCTTTCTATACTTAAAGGAAACATTCAATAAGAGGTTTCAAATTTCTCTTGGTGTTTTGAAGTCAAAGTTAGATTGAATAGCAAAGAGCTAGGAATTTTTTTTTTTAATTGTTGAATTTTGGACTGTTTTGCAGTGGCTGGATGTAGGCCAACTTTCTGCAAATAATGGGATCCAGGACTTTTATGGGAGGTGGAAGTATCAACATCCTAATGGATTAAGGTTGTGCCTGATGGGTTTCTTCACTCACTGTATGATGAAGTGTATGGATTTAAAAAAATGAATCATAAGAAAATTCCAAGTGAGGTTACTATGAATTGCTCTCAGCCCTCTCTACTGTGTAGAGCTGGAGATGTGGGGTCGAGAATTCTTTCTAGTGTTAATAGTGAGGTATGTAGCTTAAATCAATCTGATATGTCTCATTCTTTTGTACCTCAATAAAATAATTTTATCCTGATTTTTCTATTAAAGAAAATAATCTCAGACAAAACCCCTAAACAATTTGTAAGCAGTATTTTCTCATCAGTCTGAATGAATGATCATACAGCTTTCCTGCACAGTGAGAACTGCCATCTAATTCTTTGATTCAGCAGCAATTTGGTTATAGTTAGGGGCAAGATAGACCTATTCTCCCTTAATGATTCTACCTGTGTTTTATCCTTTTTTGTCACTCATTTTCTTTCTTTTTTTTTTTCTTTAACATGACATTTTCAAATCTGTAGAGAGCACATAAATTATCTGAGATAGCAGAAAATATTAGGATTTCTCCTTTTTGAGGAAAACTTCAAGAGACATTCTAGTGAGAAGTAGTTTCCACACATAGAAGTACATATATTTTCTTCCACTTTTTACGTTTTGTCTTCAGCTGTGCTTAGCTTACACTTTATGTCATTCCTATTTAGTCCCCACGGATATAACTGCTGCCCAGGCTGGAGGACTAGACAGACCCTAATTTCTTCCCTTGTTGCTCCTATCAGCAGCATTGGAATAGATCAAAAATTTAAATCACATTTGGTCTTTGCATGCCTTTGCATCTGATCTGTTATATCTGTTTGAAAAGAAAAATCTACCGTTTAATACTGTATAAGTTCTGTAATGGGAAATACACTTCTTGTTATCCATGACCAGTGAAACAAATGTGCTGTTGTCTATAGGTGTTTGCTACTGAAGTAGAAGTATTACGTACTTTACTTTTCTTTTATTTTTTTTCAAATTTATAGGTGAGAACATCAAAACCAGCAAAAACTTTTACCTTAGTAACTTACAAGACTCTGTTTAGGATATACCTTTGATCAACGTCCTAAGAGATAGCTATGGCAGGCACAAGGAGTTTTGAATCATTCACATAAAATTCACCTGCACCATGCTTTTCTGTTTTTCTGTATTCACTGTGAAATAAAACCAAATTATATTGCTTTTACAAGACAGATAAAGACATTCTACTTTGTAGACATTTTGGCCTACTTCTGCCTGATAATGTTTTCCTTTTCTATTTCAGTCTCATTGCTCTTGAGACTAATCCTATAAAATCAGTATCTTCTTGTGAATAAAATATAAACACAAAGCTATTCCAAAATATTTCTTATATATGACAAGTAGACTTATGGAATTGGGAAAAGATTAAAGAGAAAGATTGTATGGGGTGTCTAGGAAAAGCTTCCCCAACCTCATTTTCTGCTATTCCTTGTTCCTGTCTTATAACAAAAATGGAACTTTCCTTTAAAATTTAAAGTATGTGGCTGAGAGAATTGATCTTTGATTATTTTGACAATTAGTTACTATCCACTGGAATATTTATGCTGAAGAACTTGCACAGTCATTCTATGCTTTTTGAGCCATGCTTCCTGGCTGGTATCTTGAAATGAGCCAAATATATGGTATTTCATGTTATGCTCTTCATCACTGCTATGTTTGCATTACTAAAAATCTTTGCACAGATGGGCAGAGGCAGTACTGTCAGAAAATGTTCAGTTGCAAATTCTTTGCTAAATTCAAGCTTTTTCTCCCTCCAATTGTTTAAAAATAAAACAAAACAAAATGCATAATATGCCTAGTTCTGGTTATCTTTTATGCTAACTTACTGCAATAATGTAATGCTGAACTTTTTACTTCTACAGAAGAGAGACTTTCACAAAGAATGGAGATTACTTGGTTTATTTCATGTTAATATTTTTCTGTTTCCAAGAATTATTTCTTTCATTCTTGTCCTCACCCCTCCACCTTATATTTTTCTAATATGGTTTTATATTAATTACCAGGAGCTGAAAAACTGAATCTATCAAATAAGATCAAAGCCCTTCATCCTCTGTCTAAATGACAATCTGAATGTACCTTAAATTTTTGAGTACTTCAACTAACTCTTTACTGTGCCTCAAGAGTAAAATTGGATGCTTCTCATACTGACAAATTTAAAAAAAAAAAAAAGGGAAACCCACAGTCTGCTGAATTGTTAAGCAGTGATACTAGATTATTTCTCAATAGTGCATGTGTATGGAGTAAGATTCCCTCCTTTTTCACTTCTCTTTTATTTGTATTAAGACTACAATAGTGCAAATCATATCATATATGCACACAAAAATGCAGATTTTTCTTATTATGCAATCATTTGCAGTCTATGAAAATGTTAAAAACCAATTTTCTTGAGATGTTCAAATAGCTGTATACCAAAAATTATGTAGGGTCAAATATGGCTTTTCTGGCCATTATTCACTACATACTGTGTGCAATTCCCCTGTTTGAACAGATTCATTCACCCAATAAGAAGTAATAATTATAACCTTGATTATATTTGTGATCATCTATGAAGTCAGAATAACTAGCTCATATGCATGCTATGATATGAAATATGTTTGAATATTTTTTTAATAGTTTCCTTTTCCTGAATGAGAAATATATCAATAGAAATGGATATTATCCCCTTTTTTCATCTTGTTCAGTCTTAGTCTCTACTTGATCTCTACCTGTTCCTGAAGGAAAGCCCTGAACTTCTTTCCCTTTAATAGCTCTCTGTTTCAAGTTCAACAAACTCAATTTGTTATTGTAGATCAACCAGAACATTTAACTAAGAGGATTTTGTATGAATAATGCTATTTAAAATAAAGATATGTTCAATATTCTCCCTGAAATTAAAGAGTACACTCATCCCAGCTTTGTGACTTTCCTCAGCTAAAAAACCAGCAGGTGAATAAGGTATCAGAGAACATACCTGAAATCAGCTGAAATGTTCTTGGGATATTTCTGTCCCTGGAGTTGTTCAGAGTCAGGAAATGAAAAGCAAATTTCATCAACCTTTGCATTTTTACTGTCTGGGAATAAAATCTCAGTATACACTTTCCTGGTAGCAATCTCCTGTCAGTATTTTGAGATTATTTTCATTTTGCTCATTGCTACTTAGGCTACTAATTTTGTCTGCATCTTAATCTGTAACAAACTATATGTTATATATACATATTTTTGTATGCAAACACAAAGAAGCACACACATATATACAGATATACAAACAAACATTTATGCATCTATTTTGCAAGCACATTATGCATCCTTAGGTATATGTAGCTAAAAACAACATTAGTACGTATAAATATATACACATGTATAAATATGTGTTAACTCTCATTAAATCTGATTATGATTTCTTACTTTCAGAAAGTGTATGAATGTAACAGTTTGTATGCATGCAATTCTTTTTTGAAGACTTGCTGCTAATACATTGCTATTTGATACTCACATATTTTATTGTGCTGCATGCCTGAATGACAGATGATTATCTGACAAAGGAAATCTGGTGTTAAACAAAATGAACTAGTACTACATTTAAAAATTACAATTCTAACACAACAACAGTTAAATATATGTATTATATTTTAAAAATTTAATATCTTTCTATTGCTGGTATTGTCTTTGTCCATGTTGACAACAAAAGGATAAATATAGTGCATACAGTAGGTCCCTCTGGTTATACCATGAACATGACACATGTCATCCTATGATAAATTGGCTCTGTGTCTATTCAATTTCAAATCCAAAGCTCTGGAGGCAGAGGTGTTAGGAAGCAGGCATAATTCTGGCGAGCAGAGGCCTCAGATGCACAAAATTAGTGTGCATGGAACAGATAACAAAAAGCAAGAGGGAGACTGAGAAGAAGTTTGCACAGGTTTGTCAACTTCCTGTGGTTTAGGTAGTATTGGCAGATGTTCAGTGCAAGAAAAAAAAATCTGTAAGCATGATAATGAATGTTACCAGAATTAGAAGTGACAACTGTATCAAACACAAATGCTGTCTGTTTTTTGATTTGCATACCAATTAAATTAAAAGACCCAAATATTAGGTTCCAGAATTTGTTTGACAAATAATCTGCTGGGCTCACTCTGTACATCTGGGTCAGACATGCTGGCTCTATGGCAGATGCAGTGTCAAAAGAAGATTTTAACATAGAAAAAATGTATTCAGATTGTTAGTAAGTACTGTACTTAAAGTAGAGATTAGAAAAGGGTCTAGTTCAGAAATTGCTTTAAACATAGTGGTATCTACCTCTCTCTAGGCATTTTATTGTGCATTACTGTCAGGTCTGGTATGTGAGACATCTTCCTCACTAACAGCTAAAGAAAGGAGTAGGCAAAAATAGTTCTGTTCTGTACCATTATATTGTGCAGCTATCTTATTCCCTGGGTAAATACATATGTTTTGTGGGTCTGCTCAAAGAGTATGAGACTATTTGATGTGAGCAATGATGGCAGAATCAAGCAATACATGCTTAAGCATTTCTGCAGAATTTTACATTTTTCATGCTCCTCTGAAATATTTACAAAGTAGTTCATGTCTGGTGAAGGTTCAGGTCAGTTCTCGTTTTAGTAAGACAAGTTCACTTGACCCTGATTTGAAAGAAAACTTGAGTCAAAGCAGGAAACTGTTCTCTTAGGCAAATGCTGCTCCAATACCTTTGCCTTGCTGATACACGTACCTTTTTAACAGCTTCTGAGGTTTGCCACCCATATGGCATTTCATTTTGCACTCTTTCATGCTGAATTTCTTAGCAGTGAACAAGAGATTTGACTTTCTACTGAGCCAAAGTCATGTCCTGTAATTTTTAATGAAACCTACCTCTCACCAATCTTTCCCTGCTTCTAGATATTTGAGGGTCCAAAGATACTACACCTTGAATAATATTAAACAATGAGGCAAGGAGCATCTATATTAGTGTTTAGAAATGGATATGATTTATACATGCATAGGCATGGACTGTAGCAAATGCCCAATGAAACACCAGCTGTGGGTATTCTGTTGTTCAGTAAAGCCCTTAAAACAGAAAAAAATTCTTTCTATTTTCGGTGATTGCCTGATGACCATTGGGTTGATTTAGTGCAACACTGCTGATATTCTCAGGAGCGGAATCATGGTATGTGTGGCACTACAGGGGTAATCATGAAATAATGCAGTAGTAAAATGAAAATTAAAAAAAACTGAGTCGTAGCATATTGCTCAATATTAAGAAATAACATCTGTAATTTTTCTCTTTTTTCCTGTGTTTCCATTTTTTTTTTTTTTAAACAAGGAAATGAATTTACACAGGGTAAATGTAGTATTTAAATATTTAAAATTTAAATGAAGAAGCTCCCCTTGAATGCACCTGTATGTACTAGATATGTCTGAGTCCATTTGGTATAAGAAAGTAGGCCACCAAATTATGTGTTTAAAGAAGTTAAAGCGCTCACTCACAGAGAATGAAAGTTTTTTAAATTCTTCTGTATATGGTGAACTGCTTTTGAAAATCTAGGCAGACAGAACCCATGCCATTAACAATGCATAAAGGTGCAGTTTTCTGGAGTCTGGAAAATGGAGAAGTGGAATTCTGTCATGTAAAAAAATAAGAATGGGAAGAAATGTGTTTTCTGTACTAAAATGGTGAATTTTAAAGCATATAAAACCTTTAAAAATAAAGTGAATCAAACCTGAGTTCTCTAGGTTGTGCTGTTATGTGGAAGTAAAAAGATACATGGTTAGCTTTGAACCAGCAAGTGTTTCTTACTGCAACCAGGGGATGCATTTTTCAGGGATGAAATTGAGCAAAGGAAAATTTAGTCTTATTACCAGGAAAATGTATCTAATAGCAAAATGTATTGGAATTGTGGAATAGTCTCTGGAGAGAAGTGATGGAAGCCCCATAGTTTGAGTCTTTGAAAAATAGTCTAGGGAAAAATTTTCTTGCTGGGAAACAGCTTTGTCTTGTCTATATAGGGCCCAATGTCACCTAATGGAATATTTTGGATTATGACATCATCTGTACTCTGATTTATTATTACCATGTTTGCGTAGGGTTTCATAGAAGTCTGAAAAAGAAGACGGGATGTCATCTGACTTATTTTTCATAACACAACAAACCAAAAGATCTAGAACATTATATTCTGTCTCAGTATCATTGCTAAGTGTTTTATCATATTCATGAGTATGACATGAAGTTTCAATAGACCAAGATTCGTTTATGCCTTCAATTATTTTCAATTTTATTTTACTTTGGCTTCTTTTAAATATGGTCATTGATTCCAAAAATAATGAAATCACTATGAGATAAAAGAAATACTTCCATGGAGGAGATATACTTTCAATAATAGAGCATATTAATATATACTTTAAAATATATTAATAGAAAATATTAGTATTTATCAATAGCACATTAGTATTCTATTAAGATATGTCTAAGCTTTAAAAGAAAGTTCCTCAGACAGTAACTTGTGGTGGTTTTTCACCTTTTAGGAAAATGCACATAACATAATTTGCTCATTTAAATGCTAAGCATAGATGTATCTTTGTCTATTAGCAAAACCAGTGAAAGTTAACTTTGAATGCTTTCATATTCACAGCACAAAGCATACATTTCTTCAATAAAGAAGAAACTTCCTCCTGAATAAATAATAATAAAATGCAATTTCTCTCTAGCTCTTCAAGTTATTCCTGTGAAATAACTCGCTAACTGCATTTCCTTAATGTCCTTAATTAAGGACATTCTTCAATGTCTACTGAGCATCACAGAGGGCTAACGAGGGCAAACAGATCTGAATTACCAGGGAAAGCAAGGGTTCCTTGTACAGATTCCCCTCAAGAGCTTTCACCATATTGCCCTTCTTTGGACACTCTCTAATAGTTTTGTATCTTTCTTGTATTGTGTGGCCCAGAGCTGCACACAATGCTCAAGGCGTGGCCACAGCAGTGCAGAGTACAGAGGGAAAGGTCCAATTTCTTTTTACACATTTTAATATTGCCAAGAATAAAGCTAATAATGATCGTGTTCCAATGGCCAGCAATGATCTGACAACAACTAAGTTGTAATATGAAATTTTAAGTACATGAACCTAGTACTTGTCCAGATATTTCTAGGTCCAAATTGGCTCAGAATAAATCTTAAAAATATAAGAATGTATAACTAGTGATGGTACAGCAGAGAAGAGCAGAAGTTTAACTGACACCAGGTTTGTATTACCTAGTTTCACCATCAATATGAAGGTGAAATTACTTTTTCACTACACCTGTTCATCTAAAATGAGGCAAGTATTTACTTATGAGTCATAAATAATGCCCAGGTTTCAGCAGGATGATTGTAGAAATGGGTTTGAAAAATGTCCCTTTGGTGGAAAAGATTTATACATTTGCTTTAACTTTACTGATCATTATTCTAGTGTAAAAGGTTAGAGTTTGTCCAAGAAAAAATCTATTGTCAATAATTTTGTTCCTAAGTATGTTTCATTCCATTGCTGCTATATCAAAACCTTCTCACTTGAAGGTCTTACAAGAAGCTGTGTTGCTGAAAGTATGGTAGTGGCAGTCATCATCTGTGTTTCATTTTATCTTCAGATTTCCTGGATAAGTTCATTTAGATATCTACACAGCATGAATTGTCTGGATCTAAACAGATTTTAAAACTATGTTCTAGCATAATTTCATCTTCTTTTTTGCATTGCTTTTTATTTTCTTGTTTTCACTCACCTTTTCAAAATGAATTTCAATAGAGATCAGAGTTTAGAAATTCTTTTGATGGTTAGGCAATATGGATTTTTTGGTCCTGATTTGAAAGTAAATCACAAAATTATTATGTTGTAGAAAATTATCAGTGCACTAAAACTAGTCCACAATTATGAATAAATTCTATTTCATTTTTAAACTTAATCTGAGTTTGTTTCTCTGAATAATACCAAATTTAAAATTGTTTTGTTCTGCAATACTGCTTATATTACATCCTAAGAAACTAATGGATTAACCGTTGCAATGCAGATGTGTCTAGATAGATTCTGTAAAGGCTGGCTTTCCTCTCAGAACCAGGTCGGTTGCCCTCCAGTCATGGGAGGGCATGGTGAATCTGTACAAGACAGGAAAATGTGAACAGAAGAAGAAACAGCACATTTAATCTCTGGTACTAAAAATCTGATAATAGTTATGGTATGACTATATTTAGTCAGATTGTTATTCTAAATGTCTGTTATATATGAGTGCATTTGTAAATTTTTGGAACAAAATTTACTTTTTAAAGTAATTTTTTAAGTACTTAGAGAAATTCCAAAATATGAAGATGCCTGGTGTGTTTGAAAACAATTTGAGAAAGTCTACTTCTGGAAAAAGGCTTTTGGGCTGCTTTCACTAATTCCTGGAAACTGCACCAGTTTTGGGAAAAGAACAGCTCTCAAACTTCAGCTGCATTTCAGGACATAAGTAGGAATTTATTGCACAGGAAATTTGGATGATTATAGAACGATAGCTTCATTTTATCCATTCTTGGTTATCTAGACAATGTAAGAAAATTGTAATTTCTATATTTTATCAGTTAACTCCTGCTGTGCTGAGTCAGAACACTGTGCTATGCAGCATATGTGTGGGATTTTGTCTTCAATCTGTTCATTTTTTGAGCTGAATTACCCCACAATGATCCCCAAACTGGGCTACAGTTTATGACAGAAAAAAAATCAATGACCAATACAGCTAACAGGGTGACAAAACTGAGACTGAAGAAGATGTGACTTAGGTGCCAAAAGAGCTTTCAAGGAAACTCAATGTTCATGGAGAGCTGCTGGCAAAAGATCTTGTAAGATTCTCAGACACTGCAAAGTGTGAACAATACAGAGCCTGATTTGGCAATGTGCTTCACAAAGTCTGTTCTTTCACAGGCAGGAACTTCCCTGGCATGGCTGAATTAAATGCTGTTAGACTTGCATATCTTGTGGATATCTGTGCAGTATACCATCAAGTTGTCAGTGTGGCTGCATTGAGGTTATGGTGTAGAATATATTACGTTCTGTAACAAGAAGAAAGATGTCCACTTGAAATGTTTTTAGTACCTCAATTTGTTCTGCAGTTCCAAGAACTCTTCACAGCATGTTTTCATCTTTTAGCAATTAGATCTTCATTTTTTAACTAGGGTCTCATAGATATCCTGATGAAACACCTCATGGCATCATTGAAAAGATTTCTCTCAGCCTCAGGTAGTGTAAACTTCAGGCTTCATCTTTGTATATACCAATAAAATTCAACATGTTAGTAATTATTAGTTATCTTCACAAGAGGCCTGTGTCGATGTATCTGTTTTCACCTTGAAAGGTCACTTTGCATCGCTAAAACATCAGGAATTCACCTGGGTGTAAATAAGAGCCATTCTTCAATCTCTAAAATATTGACATTTACCTAGTTTACATTTTCTACTAAAATGATTGTACTTATTAATTTTATCAGTAATGAGGATTTGTAAATTGCAGTATGGGTTTGATTTTTTTCTGAGGTTTCTGTGAGCTTATTTTTGCCCTTATCTTCACTGCATCAATTGAAATTCGGGCATTATGATAGCATTCACTACCATTATAAATCTCTTCTTGGTCATAACCTGAAGTGTTCAGACACTAGTCTTGACTTTTAATATGATGAACACTCAATCAAAGCAACTATATTACAAGACTCTGAAACCTATACACTCTGAAATGTCTAGAACTCTTAAATCTTTAATTAAAGACAACCAGTAGCTGCTTGGTTTTGCAAAAATGGGTCCAACTCAAATACTAAAAAGAAAAGTGTAAACGAATATTGAGATGAACTCTACTCATAAATATCATGGACAGATTTTCTTTTGTTTCAAAGTCTTGAAATCATTGTATAACACCGTAAATAAACAGTAGAATAATAGAATTTCTAAAAAGAATATCCTACAAATATTGTCTTTCCAGGATGAGATAATTTCTCCTGACTATTGTAGAATCTCATAATCCCAAAAAGAAGGGATTAACAATAATCTATCTGTGTACATTACATTCCAGAATCACAGAATATTCTGAATTGGAAGGGACCAAAAGGATCACGGAGTTCAACTCCTCTGCAAAGGACAGCCCCAATAAACACACCATATGCCCAACAGTGTTGCCTAAATACTTATTGAATTGTCAGGCTTGGTGCTGTGACCATTTCCTCAGGGACCCTGTTCCAGTGCCCAGACACCACCTGAGCAAAAAATCTTTTCCTGATATCTAACCTAAACCTGCCCACACCTTCACGCCTGAACACAGCCTCAGGTCATTTCCTCAGGATCTGGTCAGCACAAGGGAGAGATCAGTGTCTGCCCCTCCTCTTCCTGTCTCAAGAAAGTTCCAGACTGCAATGAAGTCTGCCTCCAGTTTGCTCCAGGCTGAAACAGACCAAGTTACCTCAGCCACTCCTCACACACTTTCCCCTCAAGACCCTTCACCACCCTCATGGTCTTTCTTTGGACACTCTCTAATAGCTTTATATCTTTTTTTAAATTGCAGTGCCCAAAACTGCCCCCAGCACTCGAGGTGAGGCTGCCCCAGAGCAGAGCAGAGCAGGGCAATCCCCTCCCTTGCCTGGCTGGCAATGCTGGGCCTGATGCCCCCCAGGACACGCTTGGCCCTCCTGGCTGCCAGGGCACTGCTGGCTCATGTTCAACTTGTCACTGACCAGGAAACTCAGGTCCCTTTCCATGGTGCTGCTTTCCAGCATCTCATTTCCCCCCTCTGACCATATCTCCAGGGCTGCCCCATCCCAGGTGCAGATTCTGACACTTTTCCCTTGGTGGTGGTGGTTGTTTCAGCTTGGTTGCTGATTGTCCAGTGTTCTGATCTGTAGGGCTTCCCTGCCTTCAAGGGAGTCAACAGTTCCTCACAATTATGCAGATTTGCTTAGTATCCCTTCCAGTTCTGTATCCATGTTCATTATGAAGGTACTGAAAATCACAGGGCTGAGGACAGAGCCCAGGCAGGTTACGAGTCTGATATAACCCCATTTGCTTTTAGTCTTCCTGCCTTTCCCATGAGCCAGTTACTCATCCATCCCATGATGTATTTATCCAGCTGTGTGCTGGGCATTTTATCCATCAGGATACTGTGTGAGAGAGCATTGAAAGCTTTACGGAAATCCAAAAACTTTACAACAATTGGCTTCCTTTGATCAGCCAGGTGGGTTACTTTTCATAAAAGGAAATCCAGTTTGATAAGCAGGACTTTCCTATTGTGAATCTCTCATGAAGTTGTCTTCCAGGTGCTTCTCAACACCTCCCTGAGTAATCTTCTCCATATCTTAGCAGTCACTGAAGTGAGACTGACAGGCCTATAGTTTTCAGGGTCTTCCTTCTTGCCCATTTTGAATATTAGGACAATGTTAGCCAGCTTCCAGTGAATTGGAAGGAAATTTCAAAACCATCCAGAGATTTGCAGATATGCCAGAAATGGATCAAGAGGCATCTTTTATCCTTTCCAAAATTCATCAGCTGATAAGATATGAGTTGTGAGAAATGCAGTCTTTAATTCTACTGTGTTGAGCTCTATCATTCACAAAAACTTTTAAAGCCATTTAGATTTTTTTTTTCACCTACAACCTACAAAAAAAGAACAAATAATATAATTATGGATTTTCCGGTGATTTTGCTATTTTAAAATTTGGTACTTTATTTTAACACTCAGCTATAGTAACAAGCAACTGTGGTCCTTATATCTGATCTTAGAAACATTTCATATTGGGGACTCATATTCTAACCTTGGAGAGAAGGATGAAAGGATTATACCTTGTGGAAATTTCTGACCTTAAATAAAAATACTGAAAAAATAATACAGGAATTTAAGTGTGAAGGAGTTAATGTGAGTTGAGAATAACTGGTGAAACTTCTGAAGAGATGTAGATTTATTTGATTTATGGATGTGTATCTGTGTGTGTGTGGATGTGCATGCAAATGACTCCTTCACTGTATATGCACTACATGAATGTATGACTTGTGAATATCTGCCTTCAAATACCCTTCTATAATGTAGTCTACTGTAACTCAAGCAAAGAAATTTACATGAGTAAATTGTGGAAAGCCCATGTAACTCTATGAATAAAGCTGATTAATTATGTTTAAATTTCTCTAATCTGTTAAAAGGGTCATCCCCCAAATTACAAGAGTTTTCTATATTCCTATTATAAAATGTAGACACCATGCCTGAGCTAAATTAAATTTTTAAACAGCCTCAGGAAAGAAGAAAAGATTTAAATTGCTGCCACAGGGAAATTTAAACCTGACACATAAAATAGAAAAGTGATCATCAACCTCCTGTAAAACAGAGCATCTGGTTCTATTTCCAATTTGCCCTTTTTTTTTCTCCATAATATTCTTTATTCTTTATTTTGAGCATAAAATTCTACTGAGAATGATAGTACTGTTTACAAAAATGCTCCTGTGGTACAAATGCAGTAGTATAATCATGATTTTTGGGTTTTTTAACAATGTTTTAAATTTGGGAATATATAGCTCACTGTATTTTGCCACTTTTGAGTGGTGTGCTATCAGTCTATTATCAAATAATGTGCAAATATCCATGCTATATTTCTAATTATTGGTGCATAAATTTATTTTGGTAAAAAATCATACTTCTAGAACAATGCAGTAATTAAAAATCTATATGTGCATATGCACAGTTCATTTAATATCTGATCTATCTGACCTGGAATTTATTTCTTGCAATTGACAGTCTATAAAAATAAACACTCTTCCTCAACAATTATTGTAAATCTGTTTTGACTGAATAATGACTGAAATTCTAGTAACTTCAGTGCTTAATGTCAGCAGAAATATTATGAATCAATCTTCTGCGTTAATACAATCTGGTGAAGTCTTCCGACATGTAAAGGTAGAATTTAATAGTTTTATTAAATGCAAAAGAGCATAGATTCGGATGACACTTCATTAGACATTATAAACCTGCCTAAAAATCTAAACACATAAAAGGATTGTTTGCAACCCAAAGCGTTTTCATTTACTTCAGGATATAGTTTAATCAAAGTCAACTTAATATCCAGCCAATGCTGTAGGACAACTATATCCTCCTGTGCTGTAGGGCAATGTTGTGGGAGCTTGTTCACAATGCTGAGGAATACATTTAGTGCAGGTAGCTCTGTGTGCAGCTGCAGATTGAGCTCTGGACGTGGAAGCTGTGGGAGACTGAGGCAAGAGCTTCATATCTTTGCACAACAAAAGACTGAGGGACCTGTGGCAACAGCCAGGTGACACATTCAGAGACATGGGAGCAGCTGATGACCCCCAGACTCTTTTGTGCTAGGACTGCAGAGATATAAACCCCCAGGAATTCCTTTGTTGAACATCCCTTCTGGAAGACCCCAGCTTGAGCTGTTTATTCTGCTATTGCACCAAGATTAAATTATTTTATGGAATGAGATGTCTCTGCACCCTAAGATGGGAAACTCAGGGTTGAGCCAGTAAGGAAGTCTGGTCTGACTGTGTGAATGTGGGGGTTGGAGGTGCAGAAGGTCTTTGGTCCCAGCCCAAGTAGTGTGAGTGTGATTGCTAGAGTGGCTCCTGGATGGTCAGACAAGGAAGTTCCTTAACAACAAGAAAGAACTTGGGGTTTTCTAGAGAAAAGTATGTGAGTGCGTACGGTCAGCTTGGGAAATCTTTCCCAAGAAAGACTGGGGATGAGGAATGTGCTGAGGTGGTGTCCACCTGGAAATCTTTTGTGATTTAACCGCAGTTGTACTGCATCTGAACAGGTTAATGTATTTGTTAACACAGGAATACTCAGGCCAAAGCTTCATGCTGCTTTTTACCTATCAGTTTTTACAAACTTGGAAGACTATGGGGAAAAAGGGTTCTGGAGACTTATGGTTGTTGGGGAAGGATTCAATTTTCATAATATATTTTATTTGTAGTGTACTTCAGGAATAAAGAGATGGGTGTACTTACGTATCAGAGGCTATAAGGTGTTTGTTCCACATACTTTTGCAATTATATTTTAATTTTCAAGTATTTATGTCAGAATTCTGTTTTACATGACATCTCCATCAACTGCCATTGGATAAACAATGACCTTGCCCAATATGAAACAACAAGAAAGGGATTAAGATTTGAATAAAACTGAAATATTGTCCTCTCATTATTATGGAAATATTTTTATGACAGCACAGTATGCTTAAAAGCCTTGTTTATCAATACAAATGTGAATATCAATTTCTGTGAACTCACCAAAAAGTGGCTTTTATTACTGCAGTATTTATCTGCAAGTATTGTTGACTGACATCAGTTTCTAATTAGGCAAGAATACAGTTTCCTCTCTTCCCTTTTGCACCAAAATCTCAGCAGAGGGTGACCCATGTTTCATTGATATGTTCCTAGATTTTCATTATACTAATTATAGGCTGAAATCTGAGTTTGTATCCTTATATAGGCCATTTTCAACTGAATCATTTGTTTGTGGTTTCCATGGGATTGTGGAAAGTAATATGACTTAACTAACATGTCACTGAAGACAGCTTAATGAAAACTGCTATTAGATAAATCAAGATTAAGAAAAGTTTGATGTCATCATAAATTATGTCTAGTGAAGACGATGCATGAAAGTTAAAGTAATAATCAATTACTAACATTTTTCCTTTTTCCTTTTTTTCCATGACTTGCCACAGGGCTGGGGATACCTTGTGAAACCATCCAGGCAGGTCAGATCTCAAGAGAGACAGCTGTCCTTGTAATTTCTGGCACAGTCTTGTTTAAACTTTCTGTGTGGTCTTTGTAAACTTCTAATTTATCATGGTGTTTACCATGGTAAATACACTCTGCCCATAGTACAAGCTTGTGACCTTTTATCCTAAATACTTGGAGAACAGTGTTTGTTTTCCCTCCATAGAGATTGTTAATTATTTCAAAAACATTTTTTGTGTGGCCCTTTGATTTTCTCCTCTTTAAATGTGCTAGTTTCTATTTATTATATATTTCCTTATAGAGTATATTTTCTACATATCTGCTATTTTTAATTCATGTTTTCTGAACTTTTTATAAGCAGTTAAATTTTTCTGGAAATACAGTTTAATCAACCAAAAATTAATATAGCAGAATAGAAAAAAAAAAATTCACATAATCTAGATGTTTTCCTACTATTTATAAAGCTCAATTATGCATCACCCTTTTTTGCAAATGGAAAAGATTGCTTTTTTATGAATGATTATTATTTACAACAAAGCTCTAATTTTTCCTCCTGGATATTTTGTCTGCCCATTTTCCCCCAGGTTTATTGCTGGTTTTTTCTTTTCTATTTTTTCCTCCTGTCTATAACACCTTGCATTTGCTTTTTTCGGAAAATGGACATATTTTTCAGACTATGCCTCCAGTTTCTCAAGATATTTTTAAAATTTAAAATCATATTTAAATATATTAGTAATCTTTGCCACCCTAGTGCAATCTGCAAATGTATTACATATACCTTTGATTTCATTGCACAGATACTCCCAGCATTACATAATGCATCTGTAAAGAGCTTCCTTCTTGACAGTTAACTACCAATAACTCTTAACACACACTTCTTGATTTAGCTTTATATTCACTCTGTGGTATTTGAATATATACATTTTTAAAAGTTTATTTCCTTCTGAGATCAATCTCTATAAAATAAAAAAACGTTTGTTGTCTACTTCATGACAAGTTAATTCTTCACAGATTTCAAAGACAGTCCCTTTTCTTTATTTAGTCAATGTTTGAGTGCATGTATCCAGCATGATCACATTCCTGCCTCAGACCTTTACACCTTTAAAGTATGTATCATTTGTATATCTTTTTTAAAGTTTTTTTAAGTGTTCTTCAACACTTAAAAGATGACCTTTGTCCTTCGTTCCTTAGCAAAAAGCTTTTATTTGCTTTAAAAAACCACCCCTGTATAATGCAGAAAAATCCCAAACAAGCAGAAAAAACACTATCTCTGTGATTGTCTATTGATACATTTAATTATTTTTTACAAGGTTTCATCACTAGCAGTGTGTTTGGCAGTCACAGTTCACTTTATTTTCCTGAAACCGATCAATTTTTTAAAAAGCTATTTTAATATGTACAGCTGTTAAACAGATTATCTGGATATTAACCACGCTTTTGGTAAATATTCTGGAGTGTATTTAGAAATATCTTTCTCTCAGACTTGTATCCTATTTCCAGATGAAAGATTTAAAGATGATACAAACTCCTTCCTTTCCCTGTGTGAAGGGTCTTTGTTAAAGTTCTTTCAGCAATCACAATCTATAACCTGTGTTAATTTTAATCTCATATAGGCATGCCAAAAGTAATGGCAGGTCTCATGTCATGCACCTTTATGCTCTAGCTTCAGCCTATTTTATTTTAAATGTGTTAACAACCAACCTTTATTGCATTTGGTGACTAACAGATTCATATAATTGTGACAAGATAGCACTCTATACCTTCCTTTCTGGGGATATCTGGTTAAATGTGTACTCTCATTGTACCTAACATTCAGCATCTTTAATGTCTTCTATTTCCCCTCATTATAAATGTTTGCATCTCACAGCTTTTGGTGTAGCCGTGTACCAGTCCAAGGGGCTAAAATAAGCACTTAGACATAATCTTGGCATAAATTATTAACCCCAAGAAATGCCATGCCTTATCTCTATGTGCTAAGGCAAACGTTAAGTATGGCTATAATTTACTGAAATCTATATGGTATACTTAGTTGTAAATTCCCCTCACCTCTGTTTCTTGGTCATGCAGTAATCTAGAATTTAAATTACTGATTATTTTGCTCTGGGATAGAAGCTGGTGCTTTCCATGGCGTTCAAAAATTTTTGAAAAAAATTCTTTTTTTTACACAGATGAATCTCATCTAAACCTTTGTGTTTCTCATGCTACTCAAAAGTTAATGTATTTACTTGTGAATTACCTTGAGTGTTGAACAGAAGCCAGAAAAAAATCTCCAGTTTAACTTAGAAGAGTACAGGTTGAAATAAATGTGAATGCTTATTTTTGTAAAACCTGTGAAAACTAGGCTGACATACCAAATATAACAAATGTATGAGTACCTCTCACATAAAAATTTTGCACTTTTAGTCAGTTAAGTGTTTTTCCTATATAATAAGAGAACCTTTCTCTGCATGTCCTTTTTCTGTTAAAAATATATCCAGTCTAGGATGTCTGTTACTTTATATAGTTGGGCACATATGGGTGTTGAATATCCCCAAAGACGGAAGCTTTCTCCAAGCAACCTGTTCCAATGTTTGATTTGCTAATTTTTTCTTTTGTTTTACTGTAGTTATCTATATTGCACCCTTTTTCCAGGAACAACTGGGAAGAACTGTGGTCTATTTTCTTCACTCCACTTTCAGGTATTTATACACATAAACATCCCTCCAAACCTCTCCTTCTCCAAGATGAACAGTGCCAGCACTCTTAGGCTCTCCTGGTATGTCAGATGCTCCAACTGCAAAGTCTTTGAGGCTTTTGTTGGACTCTCCCTAACCTACCCATGTCCCTCCTGTACTGAGGAGCCCAGAAATGAATACCAGCTGTGCATCCCAGTATCAGGTAGAAGACAAGCACTTCCATGTTCACTATGATTCTTTTAGTTATTTCAATTTCCCTTCTTAGCACCCTCATATTAACTTTTCTTTGTAACCACGAAACTCAGTTACGTTCAAGCATGTTTGTATTGTTCTGAGACACTAGTTCTTTTCTGAGAGCACGGTCTTCCTTGTTATCCTATCTAACTCTTGAAGTTCGCCTACCAAAAAATTACATTTTGGTCTTATTTTTGGAGACCTCTAACCTTCACTGTACAATTTGGAAACTAAATAAATGAAAGCTTGGGATGAATAGTAATAATGTGATTAGGAACAATATTACACTTCGGTAGCAAAGCCTGGAGAGGATATCACTGCCTTAGAAGGAAAACTAGAATATATTTCATTTTACTTCAGTGAACTCTGTGTTCAATGCTTTTAGCAATAAATAAACAAAAAACATCTGGTAAGAAATATTATATTATTTTTATATTTTAGTCAATAAACTCACCAATCTCCCATTAGATCTGCAATGGTACGTATGTATAATATATGTATATATAGACCAATTCTGCTCTTAATCATGTACCACCAGAAAAAAGTCAATTCAACCTATAAAAAATGTAATTTCTGAGGAAAAATTAATATGCATCGATACAAAGGTCTATGATTTTAAAAAATCAGAATCTTTTGTTCTAAAACACAACAACTTGGGGACAGGACCTGTTTCAGAAATGGGCTCCAAATATAATTTAAACATTTTTCCAGAAGGAGAAAAATATTTCTATGGATTAGAACCACAATGAATAAGAACCATCAGCAAACAACCATCAGCATGTTCATTAAATATAGAATTACTCTGGAACAGTAGACCACTGCAGCCTTTCAAGAATGTAATTGCCTGTGACTTTCCAGACAATTTCGATACTATATTGCAGTTTATCCCATCTTCCTATATTTTAATTTTAAAATGTCCTATAAACTCTTTCACTTCTTTTTTCTGTTACTTTTTAGGGGTTTTAAATCAAAAAGAGATATGTGCAGATTTTCCCTTTTGCTTATTAGTTGAAGAGAATGCATAAGAAGAATTGACAAAGTGGTGTACTGATTTTCATAAACACCATTTTTTCTGAACTGAAATGTATTATCCAGCTCTTAGTATTGAAGATATGCATGGCTCTGCCTCACCTATTCAAGAATATGTTACAAAATTTTCCTCAACACACAGCTATTGCAATCCCTGTCTGCTCAGAAAAGAATTTCTTTGTGAAGCTAAATTTTGACAGTGACAGTGTACTGGTTGCTTCTAACATTCTTTTAATTGTCTTGGACAGGATGTCTGTCAGGGTAGCTGCAGGGCGGACACCCCTGCACTAGGATTGCACCAGCCCCTTCTTCCCCTGCTGCATGCTTTGTGCTGAATTCCTCTCATTCTCTGAGTTCTTCCCATCAGACCTACTTTTTGCCCACAGCAACTGAAAACTATCCCACAGAGACCTCCTTTCTTCTTCTGGTGATGGTTTGTATTGGTTTCGGTAGGACAGAGATATTTCAATATTGTGCATTTCCAAAATTGACTCGAAATACTGACAGTAAAGAAATGTTTTTCACATTGTTTATACTAGCATGAGATAAAACTAATGTTAAACGCTAGGCTTGTAAGAGTATGGCACATTCCTACTAATTTTGCTAGGCATTAAAACTGAGAAAAATAAATCAACTTCCCAACAGGTTTGGTAAAATATTTATTTCAGGAACCTTTTATGTTAAAATATGTATAACTCCTATAGAGAACTTTGAGAAGTAGCATAGTGACAAATTTTTCAGCTCTCATTAATTCCACCATGCTGTACATTACTATTTTAAAAATATGTACAAAATCAGAGCTGTTTCTTAAGCCATGTGAAATGATGTGCTGCTTTGACTCCTTAATTGAAGCAATTGGTTTATTTCACAATACCAAGAGTTACAATAACTACTGGGTTTTGGTTTTTCTTTTTATTTGCAGCTTTTGCATAGATTTCCAAAAAAGCTTATATTCCCATAGAAGATAGTACTATTTTCCTACAGGATATCTCTTCAAATCCATATGCAAAAAAGAGAAACACTAATGACTTTACTCTGTCTTTTTGGTAGGGTAAACACCAGGATTATGTGGTCTTTTTAAGTGCCAGTTCTCAGTGCTTCCTAGGAGCAAAATATATTCAAAAGCAAAAAAAAACCCCTTCCAAATACAGCTATTGCAAATTTGTAAAAGTTCTAGCATTATAAATTTCACAGAAAACAGAGAAAAGAGGGAAACATATATGTATTAATGGATTTTCTTTGTTCTGGGAATATCCTCCCATGACTTTTAGTGTAAAGTGTTAAATAAAATTGAAGTCTGTTTAAAGACATTAGTCTTTGAATTTGTACATCAGAATTGATTTATTTCATCTAAATTTCTGCATTAAATAGAATTCTGTCGCAAAACTCTAGTACTTGGGGTTTAGCTGCAGCTGCTTTCATAGAACTACAATTGATTTATCAAATTCAGCTTTTACTTCTGTAATTTTTTTTCTGTTGGCTTTTGAGTTTTGGTGGTATGGGAACAGTTTGATTTAACTAGGTTACTTAAAATGTTTTTAGTATATTACATTCCTGATTTTTTCCCTATGTCTTTATTTGACTTAGGCATGTTAAGTACATTAACCATTTGGCCATTAAAAGCCAAAGTTCATTTGGCTTTTAATTATAAGGGGATATCCTGGTTTGGTAACAATGGATTGTATTATTATGTGTGGGGTTTTCCTCACCCACTGGATGCCACACTGGTGTCCTGAGTTGCTCTATTTTTTCTTTTATCAGCCAGAGCTCTCCTGTTTAGTTTCCACTTGGGCAGAATGTAATAAAATTACTTTGTATAACCTATTGTTATGTAAGGTCATATAGCACAGAAAAAAAAAAAAAAAAACAAAAGCAACATGCAAAACAATGTACATTTTAAAAGGGATTATCTGTAAAGACTTGTACTTGTACTTCAAATCTATGCTGTCATCTCTTGGTTACGTGACTGGTCTCATGTTGCAGAGTCTGTCAGTGCTCCTCCAAGTCCATCTGAGCCCTGCATTAGAGGAATCTAAATCCCCAGCAATCACAGATGGATGTCTGGACAGCACCATGAGGCACTTGAGTAGCTCCTTTCTGTAGACACTTCTCTCTGTCTTCTGACATTTTACCAAACAAAAGCAGACCAGCATTACCACTAAAAAGAATAAAAAATGCTGTTTTCTTCCATCAGTACCTAGATGATATTTCATAGAGTTTTTATGTAATGCTAAATGTTACTATAAGTGATATGTGAGAAAAGTTATTTAGCAAATCTTTATTTATTACCTATAAATGTTCAGAGAGACAAAAAGACATCTTCGCCTATCTTTTTCTGCAGATCTAATTTTGCACGGTGCTAAAAATGTTCAGCTGGAAATTAATAATTAATTTTGACTTGCATATTTCCAGTATATATAGCATGCATTATTTGCAATACACAGTTTGGCACAATCTGACCTATTTTTATGCCCTGTGTTCACATGGCAAGCTTTGTCTTGTCTATGGCTATTATAATAAAAATTCACATGTAGAGTATCTGCGCTAGAATTTGATACTGTATTAACCATCTTGTGTGGAAGTGAACACTGCTTGAGTGAACAAGTATAAATAGGAACATGTGTCAACTCAAAGCTTCATGACAGATGCATTTAGATATAACACATGATACATCACACAGTAACATCTTAGCCAGAAAACTTGAAAAGACCTGGTTTTCTAAAGAATTCAAAGATGAAAGATAATGTTTTCCAGGGAGAAATGCCTTTATATTTTCTTCTGAAAGCTCCAGGTCTTCAGAAACTGTTTTAATAGGTAGTTTTTTTCATTTGAATCTGTACAGATAATTATCAGGTCAAACTTTGTAATTTTCTTCTCTTTCTTCTGTCTATGCTTCAGAGCTTGCACCATGCTTACTTTTCCTTCCTTGGATGCTCTGAATGATGAGACAGATCATGCTGGAAGATGGAAGGGTCTGTAGTCGGATATTTAGGTTGGAAGTGCACTTTATTCTTGCATACACTTTTCAGAACTAAGCAGCATACTAAACTGTTATTGTTTTCCTGGCTCACACCACCACTAATGCATTCCTCTTCATCACTACCGAGCAGCACACAGCACAAGCCATGAAAAACAATGGAAATTTTCTTTTTTAGAAAAACTAAGTATTTTCACTTGCCTTCTGTTTTCAGGAAGAACCAGTCCCTTGGGAAGAGAAACTTTATAAGCAAGAACACTGAGACTAGGTCAGCAATTACTAAATCTCAACTTAAAAAACCATATTTTTTTGTTTTGACACAAGCTGTGTTTCCCACAGCTTAGCTCAGAGAATTGAAATTGACCCAGTTGTGTTGATCTCAGTCTCCTAAACTAGGACATTAACCTACAGCTTCAGCTGAGGGAAAGGATTAGATTACTTAACATGTTAACTAAGGTCAATATGAACTTGATTTCCTCTTATGCAGACAAAGTGTGAACAAATAAATTTATTCAAGGCCTTTTGCTTCATAAGTAAGGTGAAGTAGGTTATGTAAATTTTATGAATCTTATGTAGCTGTAATCAGAATGTTACTGCAGCCTGGACAGCCATTAAAAATAGAAACCTATAATCATAGGTCATAGAACTGTAGAATCATTTAAGCTGGAAAAGACATCTAAAATATCAAATCAAGCCATAAATCCAGCACCACCAAATTCCTCACTAAACTGTATTCCAAGTGTCATATCTACAGGTCTTTTCAATCCCTCCAGGGATGGTGACTCAACCACTGCCCCAGGTAGCCTGTTCCAGTGCCTGATCACCCAGTCTAGGAAGAAATATTTCCTTAATACCCAACCTAAACCTCCCTTGGTATCCTTTCCTCTTTTCCTATACCTTGTTACTTGAGAGAAAAGCCTGACCCCCACCCAGCTGTAACCTTCTTTCCTGTGGTTGTAGAGAGCACTAAGATCTTTCCTCCAGGTTAAATGCTCAGCTTCTCATCAAATGTGTCATCCAGACCCTCAGCTCTGTTGCCCTTCTCTGGACACATGTGGAGTGAGGTGCTCACCATGTTATGAGGTGCCGAAAACTGAACAGAGCAACAACACTGGAAATAAAACACTCATTTTGAGAAGAAAAGTCATGAAAGCTGGAGCTAAGGCTTTGAAGGCTGGAAACTGTAAGAATCCAAATGTAACCTAAAGAACAGCTTTGTCCAATAAATGCAATTATTAATAGAGGAGGACTGGGGGGACCAAGAAGCCACTCTGACCCCTGGGGTCATGAATAGCAAGGCAGCCTTAGTGTGTGAAATGTAAATTCTCTCAGCCTATCGTGGTTGTCCAGCTCCTATGGGAGCAATTGCTGGGTTCAGGCTGTAACAGGTCTTTTTTTGGTCATCTTTGGAATATTAGCCTGAAACTGAGCAATAATGACAAAAGAGCAGAGAATTGTTGTTAGCGGAAAGTGCATAGTTACCAGAAAGTAGTTTAAGGAAATGTTACACTTAAATATGAAGAAAAAGGTCAAACAAAAGAGATAGCATATTCTGTATAATGTACATCATGTTGCTGTGATCCCTAAGCTGGGATTGGCATAAGTCCGTGGGGAGTCTGTAAGTATGTGTATGTGACTTATTACTCTGACGTGACACTATTATGTTTCAGTTTTTAGCATTTTTAAAGGGTAGGTAATAGTTATAAGAGATGAAGAACTTGGAATTAAGTACTGCAGTTATACACAGAAGGATAATTTGGTTTTGATAAATTGTCCTGAGCCTGTTAACTAATAATACAATTTTTTAAAGTGGCATCTTACCAGTACAAGAAAGAGGTAGTATCATTATTAATGTCTAAACTATACTGTGTTTCACACAGGATTATGGTAAAGGTCAAATCATGTTTCGCTGAATTAAAAGCTATTCTGAGCTATAGCATTCCTAATCAACTCAGACCTAAAGGTGCATAGCTCAATTATAATGAGACACAATGAATTTAAATAAACTTTGCAACACAGTATAGTGATTTATAAATGCACTGTGATATCCTTTTAACTCATTAGCCATGAATGATACTACTATATGTATTCTTCAGTATTTTCTGCTATGCAATTATTTTTACTCACAATGCTGCTTACTGAAAACACTTTTTAATTTTGTTCCTTTATAGCATGCAGGATGCTAAATCAACAGGAGCTATCTTAATATACACAGAAATATAAAAGCTAAGTAAACCCAATCCTCAGTAGTCAGTAGAGCAAAATATTAACAGCTTTAAATTTGAAAACATGTAGCCACAGGTCTGCACTCTTTGGAATACAGCTAGTTCAAGGATCAAAAATACTTCCTAGGATTTATCAAGGGAGTGTAAGCACCTAGGAAAAGAATATGAGGGTGCCCTAGTTTTGGCCAAGGACAGAGATAATTTTCTTGCAGTTGTTGTGAGGGTGTTGGAGACTGGACTCATATGGGCACCCCAGGTTTTTATTCTGTATGATGCGTGTCATTGCTAGGGGCTGAAGTAAGGGATTCTTACTTCTGAAGCTTGGCTTCCAGTGGAAGAAGAAGGCCTCACATGGAGAAGTGGTGACCATTTTCTTCCTTTCTCTGGGGGAGCACGTGGTAAACAGATCTGTGGGGTGGTTCCACAGATGTGGAACATATACATGTGTTGTATGGAATCACCTTCTTTTATATGCTGTTGTTCTTAGTACTGCTGCTGTTACTGATAGTTTTCTTTTCTCATTGCTGTTTTCTTGTAAATTGTTCTTATCTCAACTAAGAATCTCTGCTTTTCTCTCCCTCTCACCAGAGGGAGTGGGTGGAAAGGGAGCAGCTGCATGGGCCCTAATTTCCAGCTGGCTTTAAACTACAGCAAAGGAATAATTAGGGGGAAAGGATTTTCCTGCATATGGGACAGAGCCACAAGAAAGAAAAGGGGTTGAAACCATGTGCGACATACGACATTTGTGGTGTAGGAGAAAATGGACATTGCAATTTGGGAACGTCAGTTTGTAGGAAGGGTGACATCATTTGTGAAGTTATGTTCTAAAAACTTTTGAATGTTGTACTTTATTTACAAAGATAGCTAGCAGTATTTCCAATAAAAAGCTTTTTCTGGTGAAAAATCAAAAACTGTTATTCTAGTAAACCAATTGAAGCTAGTGACTTTTCTTACGTGTCTTAGATTTTTGGGGGTTTTTTGCCTACTTTACTTTCCAGTTGATGCCTCATGTGGTATTAGTACCCCAATATCATCATATCATCAACTTTAAACTATGGGGACAAAGAATGGTTCGCTTGTTTCTTTTTTCCATCTTCTTCTTTTTTTTTTTTTTTTTTTTTTTTTTTTTTTTTTTTTTTTAAGGAGGGGAGAAGGGATAAATCTACCTTGACTGCATGGTAATAATTCCATCTACCCACTCTTGCATTAAGTGATTATCCCACTGGAAGTCAGTGAACTGCTTTGAAGTCCTCAGCTTCAAAAGAGTCACCACATGAAGTCTATTCATATAAGCAGCAGTTCCTCTAAATAGAAAAACATCCTCTGCATCTCACTCTTAATTTTTGTAGTTGATGAAATGCCTTTCAGCATCAATAGGATTTAAAGATTACCATAATTTCTTCTCAGATAAACTAGAGGGGCAAGGGCTTGGAGGTCTGACTTCGGAGGTTGGATTTCCTTTAATAATCAGGATGCACAACTGGAGAATGATTTAGATTACCTGCTGTCAAAGTATTCCCCAGATTTTTTCAGTGAAGGAGTACTCCTGTTATCAAGTCCATACATTTTTCCAGACAACAAAGTATCAAAGAACATTTTTTCTCATTTCAGAGATATTTTACAAACCTGGAGAGTGAAGGCAGAATAGTAAGAATGCAGATTTCATAAGTATAGATATCTTAGCAAGTACTATCAAAAGGTCTGCTCTGCACCCTTGTAGGTCCTGTGTGTAAATCAGGAAGATTATACAAGGCTTTTATAGATATAGTTAAGCATTCTACAGCATAACCTTAAAAAGATACCTGAGATTACTTACTCAAAAATTAACTCATAGTAATGTCCATGACTAAAACAAATGAAGGCTAAGCACCTTTATTTTAAGGTAATGTTTCAGATGCATCCATGTCCTTATGTTCATAGGTGTCCACAAATTTTATAACATATTTCTGCCTGTAAGCAAGCAAACAGATATATGAAAACGTGTCTCCACTGTGTTTAATCATCAAACTTCACTCAAACAATGAAGAAGGCACTAGAAAGGTCATTTTAGGTCATCATTTCCATTACCCTTGCATTTCAGGTTACCACACCCTGAGACTAGTCATTTAATCAGACTCTTATATGTCTCAATACAATTTTGTGTACTATAATGTGACCTTCTGTGTTGATTGGGCACACCCTGACTTTTTTTGGTAGCTGTGGCGGGGAGTGTCTGGGGACACAGACGTAGCTTCTGTGAGAAGCTGCTCTAAAGTCCCACCATGTCTTACAGAGCCAGTCTCTGATGGCTCTGAATATGGGCATGCTGCTTGCCCAGTTAGAGAGGTTGGTAACACCTCTGTGATACATATTTAAGAAGGAAATCAAAACAGTGCAGGCACATTTTTTTCTCGAGGGATGGAGAGGAACTGCAGCCATATACTGCTGCAGCTGTCACCATGCTGGGACAGCTTTGCCTGCCTGGCCGCCCCTAACCAGCCCCACCACGGACAGAAGGGCAGGGGCAGCAGCAGCTTCTCCTTCCCAGCACCCCACATTAAGAGACACATCAAATAGTGCCAGCACCACAGCGGCTGCCACTGCCTGTGCGGTGGTGGTGGGGCCTCCTGGCCCATCGTGAAAACGTGGCAGACAACTCTCCAGTACAGAACCTGGATTAAATCAACCTCTCAGTGCTGCAGGATCCTGCAGGAAACTTTGAATTAGTGAAACTTTTTGTCGGTGGTACCTACATGACACAGTTTTTCTTCCTGTCTGAGAAGAGGAAGAAGTGAGGATGTGTGAGGGAGAACAACATGGCGGCACTATGGTCGCTCCAAGTGTTGGAGCCAAGATTCCTCTGCAGGCTGTGGTGAGGGTTATAGTGAAACAAACTGTCCCACTCTGATGCATGAAGTCCACAGGAGATGCAGAAATCCACTCACAGCACACAGGAAAACTGCTCAGGCTGGAGTGGGTAGATGCCAAAGAAAGCTATAATCCAGTGGGAGACCCAAATTAAGAGAGAGAGAGAGCGTCTGCTTCTAGAAATAGAGAAAAGGCTCTTACTTCCAAACTATAGCAGCATATCCTTAAAAGACAGCACTCCGTGGATGAGTGAGCCATGTTTTGGGAAGACTGTTTAGCCATAGGTAGGACCCCACGGCATAGCAGAGGAAAGACTCCTCTGCTGAAATGAGTGAGCTGAAGATCTCAAGTGATGACACCAAAACCCCCACACCCTGTTTGTGGGAAGGAGGGAGGGGCTGGGGGGGGGGGGGGGGAAAGGTGTTTTAAAGGCTTATTTTACTCCTCATTATATCCCTCTGACTCTGTTAATAATAAATTTACTTTTTACCTTTAAATCTGAACATTAGTTTTGCCCTAAGAATGCTTTATTCCCAGTCCTCATCTCAACTCATGAGTCCTTTGTTAATTTTTTATCTTCCCTCCTCTGCTCAGCAGTAGCAAAAGAAGATAAGTGAATGATTTTCATGGGTACCTGGAATTTGACCAATGTCAAACCATGACACCCCTACTCTTCTAAAATATTTGGGAGAAAATTCTGCAGGAATTATGCACTTGATCAGATTTACAAGAAGATGTAGGAAATTGTCCAGTTGCTAGTGATGATATATTCCCTTACAAAGAGCTATGAGCTTGTGGAGACCAGTTAACACTTTCCAGAGCAAATCTGGGGAAAAAAAATTTAAAAAATTGTTTATTTTCCTTCTGTGGCATTTTCTTTTATTTTTTCCTGATCTTCTATTTTTGCAGAAGGATTTGGTTCCTTATAGTTATTTTTTCTCATAAAATACACTAATGTTTGATCTAAGTAACCTCTAAATCATGTTGCACACAATGGTTTACTTTCCTGTAGTGTCTGAGATTCCTGTTCTTCTCTCCCTACACATAAAAGAAAGTGCTTCTGAGAGAAAAAATTGTTTGGTGCCTTTTGCTGTGTTGCTGTGTTGCCTCTTGCTGGCTTTTCTAGCTGGTGAAAATGGAGAGTTAGGAAGGATATAAAATAATTGAAGTACTGATTGCCAAAAATTATTAGTACACTTATTGTATAATTTTTTCATTTTCTTGCTAAAGCAGAGTTTAAAAAAGCATCAAGAAGTTATGTTATAAAAGGAGAAGATGAGAAGGAGCTGGAGGTCCCACTACCTGGTGCAAGGACACAAGTGCTTAATCACTATAGAAGGGGTGAGCTATAAAGAGGTGAGGAACCTGATATTACATAGGTATAAATACAAAAGATGTTTCATAGGTATAAATACAAAAGAGCTTGTTGTGCAGCTGATGATTCATTTCCAGACTATTTCAATTAATAAAAACATAGTTTGCTTAAGCTACATATATTACATCCTGTCCTTTTTCTTCTTTTATCCAGGATGAAAGATTGGTTGTATGGGGTAATTCTGACACTGATGCTTCCATCCACAAAGTACAACTTCCCCTAAAAAAAGACTATCTTTTTTCTTTTTTTTTCCCCTTCTCATATGCAGCAAATTGTCAGCCACCACTGTTCTGCCGTTTTACTGAGAAGGAAAAGGCTTCTCTGACAGACCTCCTCCCTTTCTTACCATTTTCAATGACAGGATTTCAGCTTCATATATATATATATATTTACTCCCTTGATACTGGAGAATGAAATATTAAATATGGTGAGAAATAGTCTATGTCTGCATTAAAAATAGTATATTATTTCCTCCTTCAATGAATGTACAAAGCTGTATATCTAGTTGCAGGAAAGTAAACTTTGGGAAAAGTGCAAATTGTGTGTGTGCTTTTGGTTGATATGTGGATTTGCATATCCTCTGTTTGCAGCTTAGACAGAATTTTTTAAAAGTGATCCTAGAAAGATTACGAGACAAGAAAGGATTTTGACAAGCACAGCATCTGTGTACAAGAGTGTGTATGTATCTATCTATGCATCTATCTATTCCCTATGTAATGCATACTGAATATTTTAAAAGTGTTATGGAAAAGAAACCTGAATTCCTTGAAAGATAGTTGTTTACAAGAGTACCTTAACATCCAGCTTTCTTTATTGCTCTCTACGTTGTATCATATATCATTTGGTTCTACATGCTTCTTTCTCTTGGTATTTCTTTTTATGCTGTCAGATCCTGCCATGTCCATTCAAATCTAAAATTGTCTGAAGCTATCTAAGTAACAACAAATCTGCTGTGTGAATAAAATCTTTATGGCGAGCTGCTAGGTTTCCAAGGCACATGCATAATAGAAATTCAGTATTACTTCATTTGAGAAGAGGCACTGCTAGCTGCATATCATGGAGTCCTACAAATTGTCCTATGTAAGGAAAAATTATGACAGAAAGACAGCCCTATGTATAATAGTCTACTAAATGTATTCCACAGCTAGCTGTGTGAACCACCTTGGGGAAAAATGCATATGAATGCACATGTATATTAGAGAGGTTTCTAACAATGATCTCATTCTGTACCAACTCTGAAATACTTTTTAAAAATATGACAGTTTAGCTGAATTATCTGGAGAAGACATTTGGAAAGGCTGTCTGAACATGAATTGTGCTAATTTCAAATCTCTCTGAAGCATAGCTGTTCTAGTTAACAGAGATTCCTGAGAAAAATTTTTTGACCTCAGCTAAAATGTGCTTGCAGACCCTAACTTCACTTTGGAATCTGAGCATGTCAAGTATCTCAGGAAAGAGCTGAAAATGCTGAGGCATATTAAATGTTGATATTGCATGAAAATATACCACGAATAAATCAAATGAAACTGTTTGACTAAGCTGCGTTTTGGCTGAGAGTAGGGCTTAAAATACCTTTGGAGAAAGTGAGTAACATTTTGGAAGTCCAAATTTCTTTGATCCATGATCAAAGAAGTTAAATTAAGTTCAATATTTTATTTGAAAGATTGCAAAATGTATTTCTTCCTATTCCAAAGTTTTTGTTATTTTTAATAGAAGATGGAAGATATAGTAAACTCCATTAGTCTTCCATGATAACACCAGCTGCTCCTACTGCTTCTGTTGTCTCCACCTGTGTACCCATAAAATCAAATAAAAGCAGGATTCATTGCAATAATTTTTCTGTTAATTTTAATTAATGCCATGGGAAAATGTGGCTACACATGTTTTACCATGGTCTGTATGAGATTTCTGTAGACATCAGATGTATTCTAGCATTGCTGATCCATTCTGAAATCCATGGCGCCTCAACATCACTGCTGTTGACTACCTATATTCAGCTGGTATAAATGTGTCTGCTGTCTGGAGCCTTCTTTTGTTGCATTGGTAAAGTACAAGTCCAGTTCTTTCTATATTATATTCAATTACAGTATATATATGTTCTTTATGTACCATATTCATACATTAATGTATGAATGCTTGTGGAAATAGCAGAAAAATTTAAATTTAAAAACGTCCAAGCATAGCTCTGTAAATTAAATTAAATTGAATTAAATGAAAAGGAAGAAAAAGAAAGTGGAAGGGAGATTTTACACCTACTTTACTACTGGAATGCTTTTGGTTTAGTTCCTTATAATTCCTCAGGACTTCCCTCATATATTCTTCCATAAGTGAACATTGCTAAAAATGAGCATTCTCAATATTATTATTACTTCAGTTCAGTACTGACAGAGAGCCAATGAATTTACCTTGTGCATAAATACATTTGCAGTAGATGCTACTTGTAATGAACTGTACCTTAGTAACCTTGCTCGTCCCCAGGAGATTAAAAAGATTGTAATATTGGTAAGGAAAAGACAACCCTTGAAAAAAACCTCAGGTACAAGAATCATATTAATGGATTGTAGTATCAAAATGTCCTTTAACAGCTAGGTGAAGACTGATCTGATGTGACATTCATTGGGAATAAAACTTCAGAGCCAGGTGGCCTCAAGCAGAAATCACAAGTCAAAAGCAAACAATGTTTTTGAGTATGTCAAAGGATAGCTGAGGCTGTAGAGGGCCAATTTCATGGGGGAGAGCTCTTTCTTTTCTTTAACACTGAGTTTTGAAGATTTGAATCTTGAAATACAGGATTACAAAAAAAGGTGTTCAAAAGAAGTGTCCCTAAACAGTGTTCCAGTGAGAATCACTGTGAAAGATCACCATGCAAGAAAGCTTGAAGTGTCATTGTTATGGCATGAACTCTCCAAAAATGATGAAATTTTTGAAGATTATAGATTACGATTTTGAAATTATTTGAATTAAAAATGTGTGACAATTTTGTTGATTTGGGTTTTGATTTTTTTTGTCTTTTTTCTTTTGTTTTGTTTACTGATTGGTTGATTTGGATTTTTATTTGCTGTTTTGGGTTCTGTGGGGTTTTTTGTTGTATTTTCTTTTGGTAGTAGAACTGAAACTTTGTTAAGGGTGAGATCTTTGTACACATTGAGAGTTTAAAAGAATATTAATTCCCCTGATGTACAGTCAGAAAAACACACAACATTTTGAACAAAAGCAAAATATCTCCAGGGTCTTCGGACCATGTAATTACTCAGGCTGTGTTAAGCCTACTGCTCAATGAAAAATAGTGGAAACAGCTTACAAAACTGGCCTGGTTACCTAAACAGACAAACAGAGTTTTAATAGCCTTCTTTTAACTATTCACTTTAAAGATGAGACAGTGGTTTTATAGCCTATTAAAATATAATTATGCTTTATTTAAAATTCCCATTTAAAAGTGATTTTCTGGGTTTCTTTGTGGGTTTCTCTGTTCCCTTTTTCCTTGCATACTCCAATTTTGACCCCTTTCTTCATGGATTTTAATCCACAGAAGTTATGAGGGATTTTGCTAGATTCTACCCTTGCATGGAGGTCCACTGGCCATTGTCTTGAGGATTAAAGAGGAACATATTTGGTGGTTAAAATTTATGCCATTTCTTTTCACTGTAAAATTTTTGTTCATAAGTAAATCCATTGTCGGGGGATAACTCATTTTAGCAAAGGAAACAGGGTTTGCATCTTTTTGTGAATTTTTTTTTCTTAGAGAGTATTTAAAAATCCTTCCTTTCTCCCCTATCTGCAATGGAGAAAAATCTTATTCAGTGTGCTATTTATATTGATTGTATTGTCTTTATTTATCTGTTGTTTTAAACCAACAAGTAAGGCAAAAAAATAACTTTGGTAAAATTGTTTCTTTTCTCCATTTCATATTGCTATTTTTTTTTAACAAGTACTGTTGCATGAAAGCCGGATAAAAGACCATTCTCCTAAAGCAGTATAAAACATAGCAGCCATCCTCAGGCCAGTCTTGCCTTTGGACATATATACTATTAGAAAACACCACTGTGTATGTCTCACAGACCTGGGAATCCAACATTGTCCTTTAACTCTGCAAGCAACTACAGTATTGAGGTAGCTTCATCCTCCATAATTGGTTATTTTTTTTGTTTTGTTTTGTTTTGTTGTTTTTTGTTTTTGTTTTTTTTTTACCGGAACTGTATTTTACCTTGTTTTGTCTAAAAAGTATGATACTTAATCCTTGGCAGTCTTGGGCTTATCTTGCTTACATGCTTACATCTGCAAAGATATGTCCTGAACTGCTTATCCGCACTTTGCCACCATCTCCCACCCCTTGTGATATCCCACCAGTATGAATATTCACAAGCAGTCACAAAGGACATTCGACTCCTTCAAAGGTGCTTTGCCAAGGACTATAGAGGGACCTTGCAGGAAATTTGTAACCTTGGAATGAAACATATGTGCCTGAACCTGTTTTTCAGAAGAAATCCTGTCTTTGTCACAACTATCCTTTCAACATTTTAACATTATATTTTTATATAGGGTATCTATGAGTTTTTCACTTTTGTTGATGGACATAATTTAGGACAAGTGGAAATACAAGAAGTTCTGCTAATAAAATGCAGAGTGATATTTACCATGGTATGACTTAAGAGGTGCTGTAAGGACTCGGAAGCTGGTTCCACATATTGTTTGATTGCACAAGGTGAGAAATACCTGTTAGCTCTTACATTTGAGAAAGTAGGGCTCCAACAATGAAAAAATACACTAAAAAACAGAACAGAAGGAATATATGAAGCAATTTACTTCTGTACAAAATTGTAAGAAAACAACTAAAAGGATAAAAGGTGAACACCGAACATTCCAAATAGATGTTAAAAAGTATCAGATTGTATTTCTTGCATTTTATCTTTAGGAGAAAGTGGAAATAATTCAGTTACTTTAATAGTATAGGAACATGGAGAGGACAATGGAGAGACATGTTTGCTAAACACATTTCAAAATATTCATGAAAGATTTTTATTTTAGATAGTATTTTGATTTTTAGAGACAAATGGTTTTCAAAAAGAAAAGACAAGATACTGTGTGACTAATTGACAATCAGGACTAAATTTTTTTTGAGATGGCTATTTGTGGAAAATTAGAAAGTGCACTCACATATTTCAGAAGAAAATAAATTTCTCTCAAAACTCTTGTGCTTATTCCAGGGCTTTTATTCTGGAGGACTTTTTAGAAACAACTGTCAAGATTATTTCTCTGGGTATCTTTGATGCATACTGGTGTATAAAAGTGGGGGAGGTTACTTTCTGTTAATTGAATCATTCCAATTAAGACAAAATTTAAAAGTATGTTTATTAAAAGTACTCAACTGACAAGAGGTTTAATGCTCAGTGGGGACAAATGGTTTAGTATATTTAAAGAATTTTAGAGACTGATCTTATGAAAGCTTACTATTGTGAGTAGTTCTACTGGAGTAACTCATACAACATGCTTATTGGTTTAAAGGCCTACGTGACAGTATGGTTGAATTACTGAAGTTCTTTAATTAATCTAGATCTTAACCATAGAACAGCATCTGGACCTGGGAATATATTTTAATTTGAAAATCACTGTGTGCACATATTATTATGATAGAATTTCATTATATTTTATATTTTGCTGTACACTGTGTCTGAACTCAGTACATGCGTACCTGAAATAGCATATACTGAATGTTTACGTCTGCTGTGGTTATCCTTACACCAGTGTGATCAAAAAATACCTGCCTTTATATTTATTTTAAGCTTGCAATTGTAACTGGAATTCATTTGAATCTTGTTATTTAAAATAAAAGAAAGATGAACTGATACAAATATATATTTAAAAAATACTTAATGATTTTTGAAAATAGAATGCTCAGAAATTTAAAATCTTAATCTCTTTTCACTTGAGTGCAAATTTTTAGTGGCTTTAGTAATTAATACTTTAAGATGGTATTTTCTGTAGTGGAATTTGGAGTTATTTATGTGTGAAATTATTTTTCCTATCTCAGAAGTTAAACAGAATTTCAAAATCAGCATTGGTATAAATAGGTATAACTTTATAGTTTAGAGACTTCTATTTAGAGTGTGATATTAATTCATTTTATACACTTGCATACATAGCATCATCGGTAGTCTACCTCTTTAATTTAGAAATTCCTGAGATCTGAAAGTTAAAACAGTAAAAATAGAAGATTTTCTGCTCAGTTTCCATACATAGGCAGGTTTACTTGTAGCAGTGGCTGTGCATGCTGGAAAAGGTTCTGTGAACCCAGTGAACAGTTAGGTTAATCCATCTGAGTTTCGGGGTTTTATTTCACTGCATATGACATTGGGTGGTTCCCAGCTTTGCTGCATGAATTTCTCAGGCTCTCCACCTTTGATTTTCACATTAAATTTTTATTAGAAATTGCTGTGTAAACAAAAATTACTTATGAATTAGGCATGGTCTAAGGTCTTAGCTTTTTTTACCATTATGCTTCTCACAATTTTGACATACAATGGGTATACTCAAAAGAGGACTTAAGAAAAGAAGCATTATACTGCAGGACCATAAGAAAGAGAAGGTTTTACAAAAACTCATTTTAGCATTCACACATTTCTTGTCCTGCAAGCTTGGAATGCTTAACTAGTAATAGCCTATCAAGTATAACTTATATTAGACAATTAAATGGTCATTTAGGATTACTTATTATGGTTGTGCATGCACACATAGTAACTTTTGAAGTCAGTAATACATTTTACAACAAAATCATGTAAATTGTGCATTGCTCTTCTATGAAGAACAGAGTGGGGAAATAATTTCACACTGCATTGGATATGAAGGAAACTTGAAAATTATTTAGTTACAGATTTCTCTGACCAGGCTTGCAAAATGGCATATGTTATGTTAATGGGCAAAAATTTGAAAATGAACTTGAATATTAAACACAGTAAGTTTGGGTTCTGACATGAATGCAGGCATGATTGGTGTATAGCATGCAAAGTAGATACTTTTTTAACCTATACTCTGATGGAGTAATAATTGTGTATTGTTTATCAAAACACCCATAATTATAAGTGATATACCAATAGCAATTTTTTTATTGCTATTAAGGCCTAATCCCTGTCAAATCAAATTCCAAACCTTAGTGTTCCTCCACTAATTCAATTGTGTTGTGTTCTGTTACCTAAAATAAGCCCAAGAGCAGCAGATTTTACCGTTAATAATCCTGGGAGATGAGGTCCTTCTTCCTTTGCAGCAGCCATGGGCATCCTCTGGGAAGCATGCAAGGATGGTGAGCACCACTCCCTGTAAAGTGGCCACATGAGTCACACAGCACTCACTGGCGATTGCTAGGTGTGTGGTGAGGACATCTATCACAGCTATAATCATGACTGAGAGGTGAAAGACTAACAAGCACATTACATACTCTCATCATCAGTATGTCAGATATATCATCAGCCTTTAGCCAGTTTTTACACAGCTTCTGAACTGTGTAATAGTGGCGGATACATGTTTAGTTATTTTAGTTAGCTTCAGCCAAAAAAGGATGAGAATTGCATGAAAAAATCCTTAAGGCCTGACAAGTCACCCTGCCCATTGCACAAGGAGGGCACTATAACTGCACATCCTTCAAGGTACTCAAGGCTGCACTGGGTGGAGTCCTGAGCAACTTCATGAATCTTCAGAACATGGTTTCAACAGGGGATTAGACCAGATGGCCTCCGGAGGCTCATTGCAAATGAAATTACTGTATGATTAATGGCTGTGAGCACCACTGGGTATGTCCATTCTTTTTTCTTTAGACACCACAGGATACAGAACACAGAAGTGGCAGGGGCTGTATTATTCTAACATGATGCTTTTGATGTGGTCCTGCAGAGGGCAAAATCACGGAGAACATACAGAAAGTCACAAAGCTTCTCCAGCTCTACAAGAAATGGAACTGGATTGCATGTAAGGCAAACACAGGAATTAATCTTGAGCCTGTGTGAGATCAATATAGCTGAGTACTTACTCTTCTGGACCTCTAAAGTGCTCTGTCTCTGCTCCTTCCCCCAATTCACTGAGCAGGAACTGAGCTATGAGACACTGGTAACTTTTGTGCTTCTTTGCAGAAAGTTGCTGGTTTTCCTTATAATGAAAGGTCATGAATGAGCTTTTCCCTTATCGCTATTTTTTCTCCCATGAAACAGATGTATTCTGTTTAAAATTAGATGTCTTTTTCATGATCTTTCATACCCTTGGCATCCAGGAATGGCAGGCATGGGGAAAGCAGATGTGTCTGTGAGTGTCTAAAAATGCTGCTACTGACATGTGTGCATATGTGTGTGCTAGAGAGAAAAAACAAAAGTCAGAGATAAGACAGGAATAAAATTCTGCTTATTTGGGTGAGTAATTGATATGAACTGTGCATGGTTTGCAGCTGGACGGAGTAATGACAGTCTCTTCATCAGTATTACAGCCGCTGAAAAGATCTTGTTAAACTACATGAATGGAAAACTGAGAATGATCAAATGGCCACAGCAGGCTCACTCAGGGTTGATGTATCACACTGGCTGAGATGTCTCATGCTCTTTTCTCCTCTCACTCTCTCCAAGCTATGACCTGACTTTCCAGTTTAGGTTGATTCTCTTAAGGCATGATAAGAAAGCAGAGCAGAAAGGGGAAATGAATCCTCAGCAGACAGCAATAGGGTGAGTTTGAACTTGTGTTTACTAGCTGATAGAAGATATGCTTATATATTTCTAAGGTTTCTCATTGAAAATTCTATTTTTGTCCCCAGGAGGATGTAGAACTTGAATTGTGCTTAGGTCATATTGTAAACCATGCTGGTTTATGTAATGCCACTAAAATTTCTAACACAACTACGAATTTTGTAAAACAAGATGTCTAACATGACTCTGGAAACACTGACTAACATTTACTACAGCTCTGAAGTCTTTGCATTTGCTTTGATGGGTCACCAACAAACCATTCTTGCAATGGTTGTCAAATGCAGGAACTAAAGTGACAGTTGAAAAACTTAGGCTGGTCAGAAATGTCAGTTTTGGCCCAGGTCCTAAGTACACATATGGAGTAAGAGAGAACAAGTGACAAACATAATGGATTCAATTTTTTTTCTGAAATCAGTGGTTAGCTGGCTAAGGATCTTCAGAAGGTCTCAGAAAGATTCAATTGATGAGCACAACCGTTAGGAGAGAGAGAGTGTTTCTGAAAGCTACTGCTGACAAGTAGTTGATGCTGCTTGAAACCAGCTGTTTATCTGAATGTGGAAGTGCACCTAGGAACTGTCACACTCAGCTAATTTGCTGCTGAAATACATGCACTGGGTTATAGATACTTACCAAGAGACTAGCAGTGTGATGCTACATGCACTCCAACCTGTTTGTTTCTGTTGGGAAATGACTCATGCCCAGAGCCACATCATTTCCTAACTATCTGCAGACCACTTTTTTAATGATTGATTTTATGGAGAGAGATGTTAATTCTTGGTTGTGTTTTAACTTAAGTGCTTTCCAAAGGGAAAAAGAAAATAGAAAACTCAAACAGTATAAATCAGTAGAAGGTGATACATACATACTTTGGTTGGTCTGGTGCTATGACATCAATATACATTTAATTGAAGTATCTTCTTTCATGTTCAGACAAAACATCACCATCATGAGGACCTGTCTCCTCATTTTCAGCTTGCAGGGGGCTAATAGTTAACAGTAAATTTTTTGTATTTTTTTCTCCCAGAGTGTATTTCCACTGAAAGAGCAAAGCATTACAGTAGACCAGATGTTTTAGGTCATTTATTTTGTTTTTGCTTTGGGTCATTTTACAGAAACACTTCTTGCTCCCTAGTGTTAAAATGAGAGCCACTCTATTCCCCAGATAATTCCCAGGAGCACTTGGGAGCTCTTAATGATTAATACCATTGCAGTCCAGCCACAAACCTTTCTGGCGCAGATAATGCCAGGCAGCAAGCACATTTGACACTTTTAATGTATAATTAAGTAGAAAAAGTCAGCACTCAGTATGCAAATTTTTCAAAATGATAAACGATGCCATACAGCAGTAGGGATTGATTTGGTGTAAATGAAACTAATTAAGGAAATGTCAAACATAATTAATAAAACAGGTTTAAGCTGCAAAACATTGTCAATTGAATGAATGAGGAGGCATTGGCTCCCATTGTTTCTGCTTTATTTAGGGCTTGTGTTTAGCTTGTACTCTGTTCCTAAATGCACTTTCTCTACCTCACACCCTCCACTATGAATTCCCAGAGAGGGGGAAAATAAATTTGCTTGTCTCTCCACTGACTGCAGAAATTAATTGCAGAAATCTTGTCCCATCCAAGTGTTACATTCACTCACAGGACATTAACATAACTAATTTGAAAGAGCCCAAATGACTGCATAATAGAACACTGTCAGTATGCCTGACAGTCTTTGGTCATACCAAATTAGCTTGGTTTTCTAATTGAAATTTTTTTCCTAGGACTCTCTATTTTTTTTTTTCCTCAGCTATTCATTTTTGATAAGAACAAAGGTTTTATATTCTACAAAAGAGTGCTTGACCTATAATTACTAGGAGGAAATTAGGGGAGGTAGAAAAGTCAGATTTAGTCCTGGTAATGATGCTGGAGACCTTGCTCCCTCTGGGGAGCCTGAAGAATAATGGAATCTTCTATTTTTACAGGCGACCTGTGCACTGGTGCTGACTCTAACTGTGAATCCACTTTACCTTGCAGATCACTTGCTTAACACTAAAAGTGCCAACAGAATCATAGGCCATTATTTCAAATGTCATTCTGTGCCAATGCCATTTCCGAATGCCCTTCCCTTCAGATGAACATCTGCCAGTCCTCTTATCTTGTCCTTGTAAATCTCCTGTTCTAAGAGTTTCACAAAAAGAAAGTGGTACTAAATTTAGGTAAATGGAGTCACCAGTGAAGTTTTTGTTTTAAAAAAAAGTATCGCTAGAATGCTTCTATTTTTTATAAAAAGCTACATAACCTGATTTTTCACATATATTTGATTTTAGAGTACAGGTTCTTTTTCATCAGTAAATTTGTTTCTGGTAATTTAAAGTCTTCTTTTTTATATCAGACTATGTGCATACAGCAGACCTTTTAAAAAAACTTAAATGGTAAAATAGCTACTGAATATCACCTCCCTAAGTTCAGGTTAATGGTTACACATATTAATGGTTAATATTCTTTATACAGGATTCAAGCTACCTAAATTTGCATGTATGTTGGTATGGACACATATTTGTAAATTTAAATACCTTTGTGGGTGTATATAACACATGTACATAATATACATTAAAGGTATCTAGAGTTTAAAAATCCCTATTGTGTTTTTATGTATTCATTATATATCTAATATATGCATTTTTATACCAGTAAATAAGTATTGTGTGTATTCTTCTACTGGAGGTTACACATCTGACATAATCCAGGAGTTCTGAAGTTCATTTTTCTACAGTTTTCCTATAGATCAGCGGGGCCACAAGAGAGTTTGTGGTTGACACATTAAAAAGAAAATGTGTTTTATATTACCTTTAATGATTTTTTAAGAACTTTCCTAATTATGCTGTGAAATTTTCCATTTCAGCATTATCTTATACACTGCTAAATTTGCTAATATAATTTAATTATTAGAATTCCTAGAAGGAACAGTGTTGAAAACACCACATTTAGATCCTTTCAATGAGGAAAAATAAATCATATGGAAATAAAATTAGGTGCAAATCTTTTCAAATTCCCTGTTATAGAAAACAAGAATTTATAAAATCAATAACAGCTTTTTTAAAGTCACATCCTTTCACTTGAGGACAAAATAATATGGCTATACTTATGATGTCAATCAGCTCTGAAATATCTCCATGCAGGGGCCTTGCAGTAGAAACTAAACTTGGTAAGCTCAGGTGATTTCTGGGGCCCACCACATTCTGGCCACATTTTCCCTTTCTATAGAAGAAACAGTTGTGCACAGTCCTCTGCACTTCAGACATCTTCCCACCTCTGTCTGGGGTGTGCTGGCTTTGGTGCCTCAGAGGGTCAGCTGGGAGCTGTGGGGGCCCTCAGGACTGGAGAGAGAGATGTCAAATGCATCCCAATTCAGAAACCGAGCATCCATCAAGGAATTCATTGTCCTTGTACAGGTTGTGCAGCAGCTAAAATAATCCCAGGATTTTTATCTCTAAATTCTTCTTGCTATATTTAAAGGAATCATTCCCTCATATTAATTATTTGCAATTAAATAAAATAGAATTTTTTTTGAAATTAGGTAAAAATTTATTGAATTTTAATTATTTAAATCTCAGTGTGTATCCCACCATAAATCCCAGTTCCTTGTTTTCAGTACCTATATCAAAATTTGGGATACTCTCCACACCTAAGGAGCATTTACATCCTTTCTCTGAAGTCTTCTGGAAAATACTTCAGAGAAATTTAATTTCTCATGAATGATTTAATCAGATAACAACCTTTTCTATAAGTCTCTTACATTTTCTGGTGTTCTCACCACCTCACCCAATCTGACTCAAAAGTTACAGCCCTTTTCTGGTAGCTATATCCTCTTCAGTGCCAGAGTAACTGGTTAAATAAGATTGTCCACATTTGCATGTAACGTCTGTTTCCTTATATGCAAATATTTTGAGTTGAACTTTGGCTGTTTAATGCCTCTAATATTTTAAGAAAATTGTTGTGTATCCTGTGTCTGCATCTTGTCCAGTTTTTCCAATGTTCAATTTCTTCCAATTTACCTTTAAGACAATGCATAATTCCTAAAAGTAGGAACAGAATAGCTCTCTAGCATGTTGTTTTTGTTTCTTTTACTATGGTGTGCATAGTATAAGAAACAAAACAATTTTTTAAGTGCAAAAATGGGAGCCACTGAGAGCTTCAAAGTTTAGGATTACCAGCATGACTGTAGACTGATTCAGCTGCATCTCTTTGCTTAACTACAGGAATACCTGTAGATCTTTCCAAATCCTTTCATCACCTATTTTTTCAATGCCAGGTGTTTTCTCTGCTTTTTAAGTCTGTGCTTACATCATTTGACTTTACAATAGCTTATTATAGTTTGTTATGTTAGAACATAGAAATAAAAGGGTTTTAGGTAGATCAATATTTTTTTCATGTGTTGTCATTAGGGCAGAAATGGAAACTTGTGCATCTGAACTTCAGTCTTCTATACTTAGTTTATGGTTCATGGAAGCATTGTCAAGATTTCATTATTGTAATGCCAAGCTAGATATTGAAAATAATTCACAAGACTTCCTCCCTGAAAGTGCTTACTGATTCCTTGACTGCAATTGGAACTTAGCATGACAAGACCAGGATAAATCTGCCGAGGTATTATTTGAGTAGTGTTTGCAAACATTACTGAGAGGCCACTCTATCTCAATACTCATCATTTTGGATTATATTCAACAATATTTGAACCTGAATGCTAAAATTTAAGGGAATGGATTACCTTCCTGAATGCTTCTGATTTTAAGTTCCTGCCTGGACATTAGGAGAGAAGACAACCTTGTGAGACCTTCACAGAAAGACTTGGGGATGTACCTGCCTAGAACAATGGATCATTGCACTGTTACCAGCTTTCTGACTGTACATTAACTGAACACATAAAACCCAAAATTTTTCACTGAAATTTTTCTTTATAGATCCTGCTCTTGCATATACATACATCCTTCCTATATCCAAGGACATTGATGTATATTCATCTGAGGATGTGCATATATACACCTGCATACCATATATACCATATGTCTGTTATATTGAATATAGTTTGTATCAGCAATTGTGAGGCCAGCAGAACAAGAGCAGTGATAATCCCTCTTGGTGAGTCCACAAATCCTGTGTTCAGTTTTGGTTCCCTCACTAAAGAAAGACTTTATGGTGCTGGAGCATGTTCAGAGATGGGCAATGGAGGTGTGGAATGGTCTGGAGCACAAGGCTGATGAGGAGCAGCTGAGGCAGTTGGGAGTTTTCAGAGCTGGAGGAAAGGAGTCTGAAGGGGGCCCACATTGCTTTCTACAAATATCTGAAAGGTGGCTGTAGCAACATGGAGGTCAATCTCTTCATCCAAGTAAGAAGCAACAGACAAGAGGAGATTGCCCCACAATTTGCCAGGGCAAATTTAGGCAGATATTAGGAGATATTTCTCCCACCAAAAAGATTGTCAATCATTGGAACATGCTGCCTGGGTAAGTAGCAGAGTCACCATCCCTGGAGGTACTTAAAAGATGTGTACGGGTCTTGGGGTCACAGTTTAGTGGTAATGGTTGAGCGCAGTGACATTAGAGGTCTTGGTTTTATGTTTACACATGTGTGAGGGCATAGACATGTAGCATTAATCTCAGCAGTCCTACTGAATAACTTATTAAGACAGGCTGTAAAGGCTGGAGCAGTGTTTTGGGCAAACAACACCTGTGAATCTTTGTAAGATCCACTGCTGGCTACCGTTGTCATCAGCATGGTGTTTCAGCCAACTACATTGAGAAAGGTTCTGGAAAACTTTTGAAAAATTGAAATATGTGCTAAAACACGACCATGCTGTCTGGATGTCCACAAATCCATTTTAAGATTCACCAAAATTTAGCACACTCTGACAATCACCAAAAAACATGTCAGCCTTCCTGGCTGTCAGTGTAACAGATGACAGGGAGTGCTATAGAAGGCTAAACTAACATGTACAGGGTGGCAGTAAAGGACATAGATTTCACTCCAGTTTGTTGATTCATAGCTGCATACTATGGTTTAAGCTGGCATATGTAAAGTGGATACATGATCACATGAAGCATGCTTTCAATGATACTTAACTTAAACTAAGGATAAATGATTGAGTATATGTGCATTACATTCTACCACAAAATTGATTATTAATAATGGTAATAATAATAACAACAGAAAAACCCATAATAATGACATATAATAATGACTAACAAACAGTAGTAGTAATAGTAGTGGTGGTAGTAGTAGTAGTAGTAATAACAATAATAACAGTGTAGAACACCTAAACACAACACCTAAACTGTTCCTCAAAGCAACATATGCCATGAACACAAATGACTTTCAGCCTTGGAAAAGGTCCTTTTAAAGCTGAATAAATAATAATAAAAAAGCTCACATATACATTACCTTATTGCCTCCTTTCCTCCATAGGTTCTGATTTAATTAAACAGACTATTTTTCTAGGTGACTAACTCTCTCATTCTTATACCATCATGGAAATAAGGACTTATATAAGTATTCTTCAAAATATTGCCTTATTTACAGTTTCCAGACATAACTTTCCACAAGAAATCTGATGACAAAGACAGTCAAAAATGGAAAAACAATAGGAAAGTTTATGACGTATAAAATGAATTCTTCAAAAGAATTTTCTTTCAAAATGCCAAGGGTTATAAGTCAACTACATGCAGCACATATTACTATTTATTACCTTACATTTGGCTGAAATTCATCTCTTTTGACAACCTTGGGTAAATCATGTTACATATTTCATAATATATGAGTGCTGGACCTTTTACTGAAGACACTACTTAGTGAGTGAAATCATACTATTTGCTGCATCCCAGTTGTCATAAGTACCCTTAAGAGTGTGACTTTTACAAGGTCTTGTGGTGGCAGATTCAAAGAAAAGGTATTTATAGAAAACATCTGCAAGAACTGATGCCGTGTCTGGTTTTCAGCACTGACAGGGAAACGGAACTACAAATCAAGATAATCAGGTTTCCCTTCTGAGAAAATTTACTGGGTGAATGCTTCATTTTTTTTTGTTTTGCTTTATTTGAATATGTTCAGAACACCTCAAATATACAACTTCATAGCTAATGTATTTTTTATTCTTGAAGACTCATTATTTTACTGAACCATATAGTACATATTACTCAGCATAGTATTACTCATAATATATGTGGCAAATGGGATTCAAAACAGTGCCAAACAGGCATCTGCTTTTAGCAGAGAACAAAAATGCTTGTAGCTCCTTTATTAAAAGGTATTATGGTTCATTTATTTTTAAACTATCTCTCTAACACCATTAACTAGCATATAATTTAATGTACTCCCAAGCAACTTGACTTTTACATCTCCTTCAAAACATTAATTTGCTTTTACAAATTGAAGTAAAAGATGCCTTTGACCCCTGGAATGATTGAAACCACTGACAATAAATTACATTATCATTTAAAACAAGATCATAATTTTTATTTTTATTTTTGAATAAAAGTGTGCCATTTCTGGAAATGAGATAATAGTGCTTATAGGGAAATATAACTTGGAAAAGTTACAATTATTTATTTTGTCCATACTTATCTGTGGCAATGTTAAAAGACTTGCTTCAGAAAATATTCAGTCTACTCCAGCATTTTCAGTAGGCTAAATAGAAAAATTTATTTGGTTGTTTGGGATAATTTAACTTCAATAAGTGGTCATTAGGCTAATGCACTTTCTTACTGAAGAGTCACCCTCAAGTGTGACAGAGCACTCTCTTTCCAGAGGTGACAGAAAAATTAAACTGTCCAACAGCATGCTTGTTTTTTAAAAATAATGCAAATATCAATCTTCTTAATCAAGAGCTGCACTACTGAGAAGGAAAATGTTATGATTTTACTAAGGCATGTTGTACTATGGGGCATTTCAAGATGCTCAATTAATTACTAGGCTAATTATCATTACTGACTTTATTTATAGGACAGTTGTCACTTTAACCTATAGGGGCCGAGCAGGAGAAATGTCAGAAGAGAACACTCAAATGCATTTGACTTGAATTTGACAGAGTTGATTGATGAAAGTGGTAACGGGCACATATCCTTATCTTGGATATGTACCAGGAGAAGAAGAGAAACCTCCACAGTGGGTTGTGTTACATTCATTTTCTCCCTTCAGGTCCAAAGGATCCACTTGCTAAAACCTAAGATCCTGATACAAAGCCTAGAGAAATAATGGCAAGACTTATTAATTTTGATGGAGGCCCTAAGGATTTGCTTCCACTCCCTTATTTGCATCATATATTGGTATAAGGCTCTTTCAGTAAAACATCTAAATACACATTTAATTTAAGCACATGAGCAACACAATGGATTATGGTCTTGCTGATTGCAGTCAGAAAGCTGCAGTGAGGTGAAAAAGTTCACCTGGCTCCACATTACTCTGGCATTTTCTTTCTCAAAAAAGACATTGATTTATAACACATGGAGATTGTAACTTTCATCTTAGGAAATGCAGCGGTATTTACAGTTTCTATTATAGTTCTGTGTAGGGGAAAATTTCTAGAAAACTTAATCTCATTATCAGTGGACTTAATTATATTTGGGCTATTTCTAAAGGATTTATGTACTATTTATAGGCTTTCTTAAAAGTGTGGAGTACGGAATTTTCAATTTATTCCACAAAGAGCCTCTACACTGATACATATCTACATATTCAGAATATATCTTACCGCTCAATAAACAGATATTGCAAGTCATTAGTATGAACAGCAAATGACATCAACTTCTCAACACTTAATGTGGATCTCAATTTGCAAAATCACATAGATTATATGATAAAACATTTACAAAAGAAAGAATTACAACAGGAGCTTGCACCAAAGGTTCACCTCCTCTGCCTGCTGCTGGTTACAGATATTAGGAGAATAACAATACCAGGGCCATTATTGGATTAGTTATTACAAGAAGGACACTTCTTTTAAAATAAGTCCAATATTAAAGTGCAAGTGGTTTTTTTATGTCAAGAGTCTCAAAAGTTCAAAATGCTAAACATCAAATTAAATATCAAAATATCAAAATATTAAACATCAAATTGAATCTAGTTCAAATGTTTTGTTATCTTATTATCCTTCTGTGACTTAGAGGAGTCACATTCAAGTGAGTACCACTCTGACATGAGATGTGGAAAATGGGACATGTTCTTAAGTTGAAAAGGTTTGTCTCCTTTTGCTGCAAAAGGTATTCTTCAACCCTCAGTTTTTCCTTGTTATTCAGAAAGCTGCCTTTAATGAAGGGAAAACCCCCTAATATTCTGAGTTTTAGACATATCTAGGTTGTGTAACTGTAATATTCCCATTCATAAAAAACTGCTAAACTACAGTATATGTATCTGCTATTGAAACTTAAGAAATTCAGATTTCAGTGGGCATAGAAATTACCACTCAAACCAGCCATGACCATTCTGCAAGGGCGACATTTCTTACTGTTGGACAAGGCTGAAATGCTGGTTCAGTGATGCTGTCTCCTTCCTGTCCTACCAGAACAGAGGAAAGGAAAGTCTGGAAGGCTTATTTAGCAAATAAGAGCAGCAGGGTAATTTTTTTTTTATATGTGGAAAAGTGATATGGTAATTTTTACTACAGTTATACATTCAAAATCTTTTCCCTTTGTTTCCCTACATTCTTCTCTGAAATATCCAGATGTCAGCAGCTGGGAGAGTTGGACAAGAATGTACATGGAGATATATTTATAAAAATTTCATTATATGTCATTTTCATTGCTCATGCTTACCAGTTTACAGGTCTGACTAAAGACAAAAAGAACAGGAGTTGTCTTTCTATTTATTTTGCATTTTAGGGGGAGAAAGTGTAACCCTTTTTTTTCCCCATCCACTTCATCTTAAAGAATTAACAAAAAAACCCCACATTCTGGCCTGTTTTATTGAGCTGGAAAAATAGATCTTTACAGTGCTTACATCTCTCTTTTTCCCAAGCCATCCAGCCTTGACCTTACCAGAGATTATATCCTTAGGCTATGTCCAACCTCCCTAACACCCTGTAATCCTCATTGTTTCACTCATAAGCAGATCAGCATTGAAAGCTTCTTCATATTAACTGTTAAGCAGCCAAATTCAGATGAAAAGTTAATCTATTCAAAGCAGTCGCTCCTCAAAACAGATCACACCATTTATTGCTATACTGAAGTGGGAAGTGGCTAATAAGTGACAATGACTTTTGCTTAGGAAAGTGGTTCTAATGCTATTCCATCACTCTTGTGAGCCACTCAGTGAAGCAAGTTATCTGCTATCCTTCCTTTTCTACATTTACTCTGCAGACTGGCATTTAAGATTAGAACAACACATTAAAGCAGCTTTCTTTTTTATGAATGGTTAACCAATGAGTTTTTAGACATATATTTAAATGTAGAACAAAAATGTTCCACTGTAGTTGTAGGATATATTTTTTCTATAACTTTCTATAAAATGCAGACATTCATACACAAAAGCATTTTTCTGGTTTTCTTTTTTTTTTTTAATTCAAGAGCTTGTCACATCAGTTAAAAATGTGTCCAAATTTCAAAAAGATATTATCAAATATATGTACATGTTACATACAGCAATATTATACTTCTAGGTGTGCTAAATCTATATTCAAGCTTTGTCTTGTATCTTCTGTCTCCTCTGAAGAATGTTCCACAAAATTTAAATAAAGTTTCACATGTTACTTTGGAACCTCAAGAAAATTGTTTCATTTTGTTTTCATTAAAAAAAAGGAGAAATTAATTTAATATTGACGCTGTAATCTGAATATGAACTTTACAATAGTTGTAGAATTTTCTCAAACAGTTGAAATTAGGGCAGAAATCAAGAACTAATTGATAGGAAAATATATTAATTATATATAAATATAATAAATAAAATATATTAATAATTTAAAATGACAAATCAAAATCATAAACAAATAAATATAACAATGTAATCTGTTTCTGAAGATGATCATGAATGCACTAATTTTCCAGAACTCGTGAAGCTTAGACATGACTCAGTTAAATGCATGAAACTAGAAAAGAGAGAAAATACAGATTTTTAAAGATAATACAGATCTGTATTAAAGGGTCTTTTTGTTCTTTCAAAAATCCAGAACACTCACAGCATGGTTAAATTAAAGAATCATGGGCCTCTGCATGTGATTTGGTGATTGGAGCAGCCTTGGGAGGTGCTGGAAATGTTTTCACTTTTGTGGCCCATATCTCCTGCTTAAATGGGCTCAGAATTTAGCCCTGAGGCAGTGATGTGCCAGGTTAGACTTTAAACCCTGGTTTGCTCTTATCCAGGTAACCTCTTGCATGAATTCATTATTTTTGCAAAAGTACAGACACTGAAGCAAAGGTTCCCCTGCAAGGGCAAAAGCAGATTTATTACTAATGGAAATAGACTACTAATTCTATGTTCACTCTCATAAAACTCTTGCAGTGCAGCAAGGAACAGAAAGAAAGAAACATTTGGAAGGTCAGCAGCACAGGAATATTATGTAAAGAACAAAGATTGTGGATTTCAAAGGGTGAAATGCAGAAGTGTAAAATAGGCATCTAGTCTCAATTCATTGACTATAATTTTCCATGTACTGTATTGCTGCATATGAAAAAAAGTACCCTACTAAGCAGAGAAAAAAAATCCATTAGCGTGTATGTAAATATTGCTACCGGCAAAAGATGCCTTTTTTATTTCATAGTAATTAAATTTAGATTTCTAGACTTGAAGAGAAAGAAATTTAAAAAAAAAAAGAGAGAAGAAAACCTATGAACTTTATTGACCTGAAATATCCTTTGCTTGGCAGCATTGAAAGAGGGATGTGCAGCTTTGGAATTATTCTCTGTTCGGAGACAATGATAGGCAGAGACATGACAATTGTATCTTAACCACCATAGACAACATTTGGGAGAAAAAACCCCTGGAAGATCAAAAAGTAAGTTGGTCAACTCCAAGTGTTGTTCCACTTTGACACAAACAGTACATACTAAAAATTTTCTCATTCAACACTGATAGTTCAAAATTATTTAACAAATAATTTTCAAAGGATTTTACCCCCGTTAGAGTAATATCCGTGGTGTACTCAGAGGGAATGCACCCTCCTCAGCGATTGAAATTAGGGTCCACTAAGATAGGACAAGTATGCTGGTTTGGGTGCCTGACTTTCTCTTTTAAGGAGAATCCAGGTTGCTTGCTATACCCTTATATCACTTGTGTTACTGCAGTGCAAGCATGTGCCATGTTCTCAGATATTTTATATTTCTATTTTGAGTTAATATCCTCCCATAAATGTCTTAGCAGAGTTTGAATTAGAGAGGGAAATATTTTTCCCTATAGACACTTTATGAAATTAACTCATTGGGTCTTGTTTCCTTTTTCAGTAGGGAAAGACATAATTTCACCATGAAATAATGTTACCTAACAAAAGAAAATAAAGCAAAAAGCAAAACTAGAGAGCAACAGATCTTTTAAAAATAATAAGCAGGGAAATGTTAATCCAAACACCACTTTACTTTTAACTAGCTGAATGTGGAATGCAGTTTTCAATTTTTAATGCATTATTACTTAGTTACTATCCAAATCATATTAACACCTACTGCAGTGTAATAAGGAATCGAAACAAATGCTTAGACATCGAGGGAGAATATTTTGAACAGTCCCTATTTATCAGAAATTAAAATGGAGATATCTTGAAATGTCCAGAAGTGCAGGGTCCTACATGATGCTCACATGGCACAAGAGAAAGACTACACCATAGGTCAGGATTAATTTGGAAAATCAATCATATAAAGAATAATAAGTAGATCATAACAGAAAAAGACTGTTTCTGTCAACACCTGCACTCCACAAGCAGCAGATTTGATAGGTGTTTACAGCAGCAGGACTGAATAACTAATCTGATCCTTAGTGGTATATTTGGAGGAGTAACAAAATAGGGCAGAGTAGTTATATTTCTCCTCAATATAACTGTGATAATAACTCACACAGATATTATTCTAAGTTTATAAGTACTTCATCACCAAAGAGAATAGGAAATTAGTAGTTCAGAGAAGAACTCTAACTCTGATTAAGAAATTGGAGTAATTAAAATATTAAAAAGAATAAAATACTGAATATATATTTAGAGCATGGCTAAAGACAAAACCAGGGTTCATAAAAATTGTGAATATTTGAAGGGAATATTCACTAAAAATAGAGACTATTTAATAGACTATACAGAAGGGATTGAGAAGGAGAAATTTAATGTTATTCATAAGGGTTTAGCACAGATAATCAGGAGAAAAGCTCTGGACAGTGACAGCTTCTGGGACCAGAAAAATGTTTCAATTTTTTTATGCTTTGCTGTATACCTTAGCAATATCCCTTTCACTAATGCCAACCATTGGTCTGTCAGAGAAGAAGATAACTTGTATGTGTAAAGAAAAAATATTACTAAAAGCAATACAAATGTTAGAGGACAAATAATTAAAAAACTTCCTTCTGCTCTTGGCAAGAAGAGAAATGGTGGAATTTCCTTTTAAAATGTGGACGGTCTCCCACTTATATCTACCTAAAACCAATCTGTAAATACATAATAATATTTTGCCTGTTGCTACATACAAAAATATATTTTTGAAAATTCTTTTGGAAATAGTGCACTATCACAGAATGAAATAGGATTGATTTTGTATAATAACTAGACTATTGTTACCATGAGAGTGTCAATGACCATCCAGTCAAGGAGGCTTTACCAAATACCTCCTGAACTATTGGGAAGTACTAATCCTTCTAAGTACAAGTAGATAACTCATCTTTTTCACTTTTTTTTTTTTTTTTTTTTTTTTTTTTTTTGTAAGTGTTGAAAACTATTGTGGATGGAACAGCAGTGCAATGGTAGAAACCCCATGACACAGTAGTAGTATTTGCAAGGCTATGCCAGACAAATATCTTCTTATATTTCTAAATTTATAGAAAAGGAAAAAAATTCTGAAAAAGTACTGGCACTGACTTCTGATGTTTCTGATTCAGAAACCATTGAAGATCAGGGCAGTGTTTGAGGATATTTGCTGTATTTTTAGTCTACTCTTTAGGGAAGTTATTTGGGAACTGCCAGACAGAAAATGTTATATTTTCTCAATTCTTGATCTGATCCAGAATGACTGTTCTCATGGAACTGGAGCCCTGGTGCTGATAAGATACAGCATTGTCTCTGACATGGAAAACAAAACAGGACCACTATACGGTAAACTGCCAGTGCTCACTCCCACCATTCTTAATCTTCTTGTATGCTGGTCTGGTAGGGTTGCTCTTCTCACATTTTTTACAACTATCACTCCATTGTAGACATTATCTGCAATATCCTTCCTCAATGACAGCCACTTGGAGAAATTCCAGCAAGGTAGGTTTACATCGGGATCTATTAAAATAAAACATTTAATAGGAAAAAGTCTGAATATCACCGAACTTCTCGAAGTTATTTGGAAATTAACTTCTAGGAGTTTCTTTCAAATATTCAATTTACTGTCCTCTTCAGATTCATGTTTGTTATAAAAGAACTCCTAAACAGTAAGGAGAAAAAACTAGCAGGGGAAAGAAAAGCTATCAATCTATCAGGGCACGTTTTTGAAAAGTCACAAGTTTTCTCAAGAGTGGAAAAATATTTCCTACTTTATATAAGTATAAACTCAAAGGAAATGGACATTGGGCCTGATCAAGAAGAAGCTTCTTCACCTATTGTATCTTTCTGACATTACTGTAAGACATACAAACAAAATCAAGTGCATGGAAACCATAAAACAGAGTAGGAAAGTTTGTGACCTTAAGTATCATTCTAAAAATCGCTACATCTATTTCAATTACAGGCAGGAGAAAACAAATAAAATTGAGATAATGCTGACAATTTCTGTTCTGGCAGTCTCCCTGTGAATGATTTCTGCACCCATTGAATGTGTGTTTGTTTCTTTGTACTATGTCTTCTCGTTTCTTTCAATTTCCATACTATAAGCACGTCTGCAGCTCTCTCCTCCCTTTGTTCCCTGATATTTTTTAACATAACTTGTCTGCAGAATGTAGGGGTGTGAATGCTGCTGCCAGCATTTCAGTGTAAAAATAATGAAGCATGTTTTGTATTTTTTTTAAATTCTTGTGTGGCTACAGTGTCAACCATAAAACCTATTATACATACATACATACATGCATTCGTACATTTATCTGTTTATATATATAGTATTACACATAATATTTATGGAGGGGTTTTTCCCTACAGCCTCATATTGTAAAGCTTTGACTGACAAGAAAGTTTACTGTAAAATAATCTGATGTGTCATCAGTGTAAAACAAGGTTTTTGAATGACTTCTTAACAAAGGAAATACTATCACACCAAGAAAGAGCAATACTACTTGTTATTATCACAAGACCGCATGGGGTCAGCTACCTAAAAATGGTGCCTTTGAAATGTGTCTGTGATTCAGCAACACCTCCACTTTTGTAACGAAGCTATCTCTCCATCTTCTTCTGGTTGGACACCTAATAGTCTAAATGCATTCCCATTGATTCTTTTTGGTTCTTTTTTGGTTGTTTTATCACAAGCAATTGGCAGGGGTTTTATAATAGGAAGGTTTTGAGTGTGGCACATTTCTAGTTTAGTTTATATCTGTTGCAAAAAAAAAAAAAAAAAAAAAAGAAAAAAAACCCCTTCGAATATTCTCTTTAATAACTTGAAATTTTAATAAGGACCTAAGGAACAGTTGAACACAGAGTGAACTTATATTTAAATTAGGACTTTGAGAGCTTGGAGATTCTAACTTGGTGAACTCTAATTAAATCCCACAAGGCCATCAGGTCTGCCTCCCTAGCTCTTGATGGTGAAAGTGAGGTCTTCAAAAAGCCTCCCTTGACAGTATACAAGTGGAAGGAAAAAAAAATCCTTCAACCCTTCACGATAGCATTTTATAAAGCAAGAATTCCCAAAGGAGTACCAGAAAATAGGAACAATAGAGTATGAAACTGTAAAAACCTGAGAATTATAGTTTTAGTGTAGTAGTCCTCCTGAAATTCAGTTTTGTAATGTTTTTAAAAGACCACTGCTTATATAAATTTCAGTGGACATGATGCTCATAGGATACACTATCATTCTGGTTGCTATGGTATTATATTTGGCTGAAATGTAAAGGAATATTGGCTGGGTGTTTGACAATCTGCCTCATTTGGTAAAGCATAGTTGGCTGATTAGGCAATTACTACTATTTAAATAAGCACATAGCATGTATGCTTCAAATCATGAAAAACAGAGAGGTAATTAGATGCCTTCCTGTGATGCCTGTGAAGGCTGACCTAGAATAGAGACTAGATGGAGTTAAAGAATAAAGTAGGTATTAATTAGAAGGCCTCAATGGATACACCTTGGGCAGTACAAGAGCTCAGCCACGGCTACACCCCAGATGAGCCCAAAATGGTGTCAAAAGGGACAACTGGTAATGATGCCTCTCACTTTTAAAAGTTCTGGTCCATTAGCATATTGGAATTAATTGTCCAGTTACAGGTTTAGGTTATGAAGTTCCATCCTTCTTGTTTTTCTCTCTTCAGTACAGTGGTTTATGCTCTTGGGCCTGAAATTTGGGTGTTTGTTCTTCGTCCCAAGCTGGGAAACGAATTGTTTTGTCTAGCAAGTTTGTGAAGAGAGCTTATTATCCCTTAATATGAAGCTCAGAACTACACACTAAAACAGAATCTGAAAAATATAAAAGCTCAAACTTGAGGCATCACCTGGTTTTTGTTCTAGCTCAGATTTTAAATTAACTGGGATTTTTTTGAGAAAATCTAAGCAGATCTAAGAAAACGGAATTATTTTAATTTTATATAGCCGTAGTTTAAAAGTTTTGTATATGGAGATTCAAGTTGTGTTTCAGATTTTTCATTATGCTAAAGTTTACAGAATAATCAGAATAATGCCATAATGATTTTTATCTTGTCAGCCAATAAAACACAATGACAAAATAGATTTTTTTTCCTTGAAATAAAAACCAAAACATGAACATTTAAAAAGGCCCTGGGTGGGGGGAAAAAAAAAAGTAACAATAAAAAACCCTGAAAAAAAATAACCAAAAACTTCTCTCTCTAGAAAATTTACCATTCCTTCTGGAGAACATAACTTTTTCATTGAAGACTTGTATTGAAATACCAAAGTCATACAAAACATTAATCTATTAGAGCTGCTAACTTAGCTCTAATATGGTCAGATTTGTCAAATCAGTTCTTCATACAGATAAAATGTTTTATTTTTTTAAGAAAACACCCCCACAGTTGAGAAAATAATGCACTATATGGTTTTAATGAAAATCAGGATTTGTTCACAGATAGCTGTTTGTGTTTATTACCAAGTTGTCCTTATACATTATTTATCATTTTTCTCTCAACAGACCCTGCACCACTTTCTGTCTTTCTCACTACGCTCACAAAAGACTTATACTGTGACAGCCTTATGGAGGATCAGGGGTCATTTTCTCCAAAGCTCAACAAGTTTCTTTTTTCTCTGAGTCTTTCATTCTCAAAGCAATAAATAAAATCATCATTTGATTATTATTTCTATTCTGAGGTAAATTTGCATAGATACGGAAGCTGAATGTGTGCAACTTTTCCTGTGAAGGTTTCAAAGCAGTATTTTATGGAGCTGATCTAATCAAAAGAGCTGATCAGCTGATCTCACTAAAGTTCATTTTCATGTACTTGTATAGCATGAGGCATTACAGACTTACCAAATTTATCCTAGAATTAATTCCCTTTGATAAGATGATATTGATTAGGGTTTAGTGACTTCACTGCAAATCTATGCGCTCCTAATTAAGTTCCAGCAAGTAAAACAGTCCAGTAATTCTTGGATAAAGAATACATTAATGAGATTAAAAACAAGAAAAATAAAAGCATTCTTTTGTTTAAAAGACTGTAATGGAATAATAATTTTTCCTGAGCTGGAAGATACTCAAAAGGATCATCGAAGTCCAACTCCTGGCCTTGCATAGGACTCCCCAAGAAATGCACTAGTACCTGAGAGCGTTGCCCAAACACTTGAACTCTGTCAGGCTTGGTGCTGTGACCACTGCCCTGGGGACACTGTTCCAGTGCCCAACCATCCTCCGGGTGAAAAACCTTTTTCTGATACCCAACCAGAGCCTCCCCTAACTCAACGTCATGCCATTTACTTAAGTCCTGTCACTGGTGACCACAAAGGAGAGATCAGTGTCTGCCCCTTTTCTTCCCCTCTCAAGGAAGTTCCAGATTTCAATGAGGTCTTCCCTCAGGCTACTCTTCTCCAGGCTGAACAAACCAAGCGACCTCAGCTACTCTTCATATACTTAAACTCAAGGCCCTTCACCATCCTCACAGCCCTTCTTTGGACATTCTCTAACAGTTTGATATCTTTTTTTTTTTATATTGTATTGCCCAAAACTGCACACAATGTTCAAGGTGAGGCTGCCCCAGAGTAGAGCGGAGCAGAGCAGGACAATCCCCTCCCTTGCCTGGTCGGCAATGCTGGGCCTGATGCCCCCCAGGACACGCTTGGCCCTCCTGGCTGCCCGGGCGCTGCTGGCTCATGTTCAACTTGCCATCAAACAGGACCCTGTCCTGGTTTGAAAGACAGGTATCTGCTAGGGAAGGCAGGAGAATGAAAAATGTAAAACCCCTCTCTCAGAATTATTTTAATTTTGAAATTAAAATTTTTGAGAGCAAAAATTTTTTATTGGGCAAATTAAAATTTGCCTGAGAGCCCAATAAAATTGGGCTCTCCGGGAAAGATACAGGAATAGCAGTAACAGTTCTTTGCTAGTATGTATAGCAGGGCAAACAAAACACCAGCAGCTACGGCACCAACGCCCCACAGAGCCAGAGCCCAGCGACGGTGCCTTCCCTTCTGGTGCAGTTCCGGTCACAGCCCGCAGGGGCGCTGGTGGCTGCTGGTACGAGCTCAGCGAGCACGCTGTAATGGCGGCTTGGCCCAGGCAGGAAGGGATGGAAGAGAGGATTTACTTCCCAAAACCCTGGGGCAGTCGATCCTGGTGCCCCAGGAGGACTCCAAAGAGCACCAAGCTGGAATGGCAGGAATGCGCAAAAAGTCCCGGGTTGGTGGACGAGATGTAGCAGAGACTCCGGAGCCGTGGGATGTCTCGGCAGGCCGAGGGTGCAGGGCTAACGCGTAGTGGAAACTCGGAGCAGTGCCCCACAAGCAGCGGGGCCAGGGCAGCGGCGCCCCGGCTCCCATCAGGGCAGAGAAGGGTAAGCCCAAGATCCCAGGCAACCGAGCAGATGGGGATAGGTCCCTTTTTTAGTGAGCTGGGTGTTAATAAGGTCCCACTTCTGTGGTTGCTCTTACAAAAAAAGGCTCATCTCACAGTAGAAGAAACGGCTCTGGGCTGGGCTCTGGAGGCAGCAAGAAATTCCCTTCCGAAGCAGCAGCTCCAGCCATCCTCCTCCAAAAGCCTAGAGCCTGAGGGAGCTAGCAGCTGCCCCAGTCCCCAACTCTTGTGGCATCTCTGCCATTCTGAAAGAAACTTCCAAAAACTTCTAGAAAACCAGACACTCTCCTCTCCTGAGGCTTGGCCACCTTCCTGTTGCCTTAAGTACGCATCTCTCAGTGCTTCTTAGCAACTCAATGGGAAAAATTCCAAAAGTAAAAGGGAACCAAAGGAATGAAACACAACCCCCAGCAGACCTCCAGGTCCCTTTTATGGTGCTGCTTTCCAGCATTTCATTCCCCAGACTGTCCCAATGTCCAGAGTTGCCCCATCCCAGGAGCAGAATCTGGCGCTTTCCCTTGTTGAACTTCATATGGTTGGCTGGCCCAGTCCTCTCATCTGTCAGGGTGTCCCTGCAAGTCCTCCTTGCTTTTGTGAGAGTCAAAAACTCCTCCCAGTTTAGTATCATCTGCATTTTTCAAGTCCTACCGCCAAGTCATTTATGAAGATGATGAAAAGCACAGGGCCTAAGAAGGAACCCCACTAGTGACCAGTCACCAGTCTGATGTAACCCTGTTTATCATGAACTTTTGCTCCCAGCTTGTGAGCAAGTGGCTCATCAACTTCCGTCCTGTTACCAGTAAAAAAAACCCGAATAAATGGCTTGGGACACATGGTATCTGCAATATGATGTCTCTGAAATCATGAAAGCTTACTTCTGTAGGACGTATGTATTGTGCTATATAAAGACTGTTGCTTACCACAGAGTGGTAAGTCCAACTCTGTGTAAATGAATGTAATTTATGAATTGCTTTCTTGTTTATTTGAACCTGCATAGTTTTCAAAGCAGTTTTTCTTCAACTCCCTGGAAATACCAGGAGCAAAGTAAATAAACCAGTAAATACAAAAAGAGAATTAATGTAAAAAGGAACACATCAGAATATGGTACTTGTTTAAACAACAGAACGTTTAATTAAATTTATGGAGTTGCATCAGGACAAATTAAAATCAACCCCAGTGAGAAAGGAGTATCATTTTGATATCATTAATGTACTGAGATAATTGATTTTCTTCCTCTGAGCTGTACATTTTCTTTGAGTTTCAGCACTGGTGTGTTTTAGAAAAACATACTTGCTTGTATAACCCCACATACATAATGCACAAATGTAAGTAATATTTTATGGAAGAAGATGTGTTCCTCCATCTTGTACAAAATATATGGGGAAATACTCAAAAGCTTTATATTGTACCTTTGTAGCTCCTGTCAACTGTATGCATCAAAAGAAGATTAAAGTACAGTATTTGTCATTTAGCTTACTTATAAATCTAGACAGAATCATCCCTGATGTTTTTCTCAATACACCTCTGACCTGAAAGAGCTATTGAACTATCATACACTATCTTTGTTGTTGAGTATAAGATGCAAAAGTATTGTTTTTCCTCTTTTGAACTATTTTTTAAAATTAAAACATTGCAAAAGCTTTCATGGTTTCATTCTGAAGTGTCAGTACCCATTCCTTGGATAAAAAAGTAACCGGTTGAAATATGAAGGCACCTTTAAGGTGTTCTCTGATCAAAGCTCTGCACATTTGATCAAGTACATTAGGAGAAAAGATCCTTTTTTAGGAACGTTAATGTATTTAGCTTGAACTAACTCTGATTGAAGGCTTGTGAATTGCAAACTAGGTAAACTGTTTTCATAGAACTCTTACTTTTGGTCCTTCTGTGGTGGTGAAAAATACTAGTAATAGCATATTCACCCCACCCCCCACCTCAACCCCAACTGATTACCCAGAATTTAGACTGTGTAAAGGTGGTGCCTCCAGAAGAGGAACTCCAGGACCACCATGACTGAGAAGACCAGGAGAAGAAGAATTAAAGGGGCACAGGAGGTGATATCTTTCAACTTAATCTATCTCTCTCTTCCTATTTCTTTCTCTTCTTCTCTTTCCCATCCATCTCTTGACCTCATATTTACTACTGAGTAGAATCTGTACTACTGATTTGATATGTGGTTTCGTTTGTACCTTAATTTGGGCGGAGGCATCTCTCAGTAAATGCAGTAATAACCAAAGGGTGTCATTGTTTAATCCTTTTTTTTTTTTTTTTTTTTTTTGCAATAAGTAATTTCAGACCTCTTAATCTCATAATCATAATTGGTTTGTGTTTTCATTCCTCTGCGGTTCATACCTTGAAATAGAGACATTAACATACTGACATCTCTTCCTATCTTGATACATAGAAGACTCTTCATGAGATGCAACTGTATAACTGTAGACATCAAGAGGGGCAATGTTCTCCAAATGCTATGCCTGGCTTTATGAATTATTTCTTTGATTGTATTATTGCCTGTTGGAAACCAGTGATTTTGTCTCACTTCTTATTTTAACTAAATATTAATTTTCTCCAGCAAGACAAAATAGGAATTGGGTAGGCTAACACCATTCTGCCCACCATCTTTTCTCCAGAAGATTACCCAATTGCTTAAAACACAAGGTAGTGTTTTTTAAAGGTCAAGTTTAATATGAGTGATATGCAGTGTGGGAGCGTGTGTGCCAAACATTAGAAAGGCTAGAGTAAATCCTTCACTTCTCCTATAATGTCCTTCTCACGGTATGACTGCCTTCTTCCTGTAGCTTTTGTTTAGGAAGAGGATTAGGTAGTCACATTCAATTATGCAAAAAGAAGGAATTTTCATACTGAGAACAGCCTTTCAGCAGAAAATATTTGTTCAGTTAACAAGTCCACCTGAAGGTTTGGGGTATCTGGCCACATATAAAGCTCTGTATTTATGGCTCAGGAGTGTGGCTACTTCCACTGCAACGCATTCTAATGCTGTGCGATGGTCGTGGAGGGAAAAGAGCTGATCTCTTTGGAGAGGAGTTGAAATGCCTGTTGCAACAAAAAAAGCAGCCCAGATGTGTTGGATGTACTTAGATTTGAACCTAGTTGTAATATTTTCACCTGACTCCTTGAAGTATTGGATCATCTTGATGAAATTCATCCCAGTCATATTTACAGACTATTTCCTGCATTTTCATTTATTAACCACAGCTATTTTCCTCAGCTTGGCAGAATATATGTTAATTTAACCCACTCGTAATGAGACATGCGTAAGAACTTGTCACTCAAAGTGTAGGTCTGCAGAGGATTCTCCCTTCAGAGGACTTTGGTTGCAAGAGAGAATTCCCTTTGTGGCTGATAATAGTGATTCTTTTCAGCAAAAATGGATTGAAAAGGAGCAAAAACATGGTATTCAGAATATCTCAATACACTATAGCACAAATTAAATATATCAAAAAGTGTATGAGTTTGGGATGTATTTAGATAGACAGTACCAAGGACATGAACACAGCAGCATGTCTTAAAGCTGAAAGCAGCACAAGAGTGGAAGAGTCCTAAATAATGAGATTTCAGATAAAATTTTTCTCTTGCCTGCACCACATCATGGCTTTCATTTCCCAGTTATACATCCACACATTTGGTTAAGTAACTAAAAATGTATTCTGAATATTTTTATAACAATATTTTTCTGTTTAAAAGAAAAGACACTGCCAGACACCACCATCTGTTGTGTAGACCTACAGAATATGCATCTCATGTCTGTGAGTTGCTGTCTTTTATATCCTCTTATATAATTAGAGATTTCCGCCCTTAGTGATGCCTCTTTCTCTACCTAAATAAGACTAAGTGTAAGTTTACCCAGAGTGTATTAATCATTTTCCTGCTACTCACTGATAAGAGCAGTGCTCTGTACGGTTAAAAGCTATTAAATGTGTCTATTCAGAGGATGTTTAAAATCCTCTGCTGAGCACTTGGCTAAAATCCAAAATTATTACCATAATACCTTCTGAAATGAGACAGAAAACATAATATATTACAATTGATAAGTGCATCGTTTGTACTGCAGATTTCCTTTAGTTTAGAAATATATTTAAGTGTTTTGTCTTTTACACACCTTAGATAAAATTTTGGCATATTTTAGCTAAAAATACTATATGTATCAAAAGAAATATGTATAATATAAAAATAATTTATATTGAGGTCAACAGAGAATTCCATCTGAAAAGAAGTTGAGAGGCTGCTCTATGAATACAGTCTAATTATGGCTCTGCAACCATATTACAATAATTTCACACAATCTAATGGAAAAATATTTCTACATTTTCAGAAACTGGAATGTATTTTAGTCATTCCAAATTCCCCCTTCTGGGATGTTCTTCTCTGCTTCCCATGTTGGTTCTTTGGGTTGGAATGAAAATTGAAGGTTACAGGCAAAATTTGTGCATCCAAATAGGCAAATCCAAGAATTGTGTTATCTTTAAAAATTCCTTGAAATTGTTCTGTCAGTATATTGACCAAAAAAAGAAAATATATTTTTTTTTAAGAAAAGCTGCTAACAAACCAACCAACCAGCCAACCAACCAACTCAACAGAGCAGAACCCTGAGATGCTGAACAAAGTGTCAGATAGATGGTTTGCACCTATGCTTTTGTTCCACTGGAAGCCACACCCCTCTTTCTCAGAGGTAAGACTCTACCTCAGCCCCTCAGATTTTTACAATAGCAAGCTGCACACACCCATGTGACTCCAGTGTCTGCCCCTCATGGCTACTTTGAAAAATTAACCCTGTTGTTGGCCTAAAGTAGGACATTATCCACACCTTATTTTATACCAGCAGCCTCTTGCCCAGATCTTACACCTTCCCAATATACCTTTATACACAAGCACAGGTGTCTTCTCCATTGTCAGTGGCCATCCCTCCAAAATACCCGTCAAGTTAATTTGTGACTATGATTTCTATCCATTCTAGATCCCTTCCAGGGCAGGAGGGCTGGTGTGCTGTTGGTTGGTAGCAAGCTGCATCACAAGCTCATGACCAGTGTATCTGGAGCAGTCCATACTCACTGTCCATGGTAGTTATGGCACACAGTGCCAGTGTCATTCAGCAACCAAAAATACACACACAGTTTGGCATTACAGACTGTTCTCACCCAAAAATCAAATCCCCTTCAGGTACACATTGTTTTTCCCCATCCATCTGCATTACCCACCAAGTGCACCCAGTTGCCTTTGCTTGAGGCAGGACTAATCCAAACTGATTTCCTAACATATTCTTAATATATATACATCGACTTTATCCCCTTCTGCACTGTGTGGGGGTTTTGATTGGTCCGGACCGGCTCAGCTGGGAGAGTTAATTTTAAGTAACCAGGCAGCCTTTGCTAAATGTAGTTCCCAGTGTTTGAAGGTCCTCCCATCCATTGCTTTCAATGTGGTTTTCACAGTCCATTGTATTGTTCAAATTTCCCAGAGGCTGGTGCATGGCAGGGAAGATGATACCTGCTTAATACCATGCTCTCTGGTCCTGGTGTCAATTAGGCTATTTTTGAAATGAGCCCTGCTGACATTGTCAATTATTCTGGGGTGCCACGTCGCCAAAACACTTGCTTCTTGAGGCCCAAGATGGTTTTCCAGGCAGTGGTGTGAGGTGTAGAGTGTATCTCCAGCCATCCAGCGACTCTTTATAGCGCTGTCAGCATATACTTACCTTCATGGATTTGCAGGTGTGTGATGTAATCAGTCTGCTAGGCCTCCTCATATTTATATTTTGACCATCACCTACCATACCACAGAGTCTTTACTCATTTGGCCTGCTTGATTGCAGCAAATGTTTCAGTTGTACATCTCCTGGGAAGTAGTATCTGTCATTAACTTCACCCCTTTATCATGAGCCCATCTTTATGTTGCATCTCTTCCCTGTTGACCTGAGGAATCATGGACCCACGGAGCAGCAATAATTCACCTTTATGCTGTCAGTTAAGATCCACCTGAGACAGTTTAATCTTGGCAGCCCAATCCACCTGTCCATTCTTCAAATGCTCTTCAGTAGCCCAACCACTGGGTGCATGTATTATTAAATACTTTTACAGCCAGCTTCACTACCTGAGTAGTGATGTCTTGCCACAGTTCTTCAGCCCAGATGGGTTTACCTACCAGTTGGTCCTTTTCCGTTGGTCCTTTTCCATTGTTCCAGCCACCCCTGCAGTGCATTTTCTGCCATCCACAAGTCAGTGCAGAGGTGCAGCACTGGCCATTTCTCTCATTCAGCAATATCTAAAGCCAGCTGGGTGGCTTTCAGCTCTGCAACCTGACCTGATGCAACTTGTCCCTCTGTAGCTTCTGTGACTCACCATGTACAGCTGCTTTCAGTTTTCAGTGTAGCCCAGCCCTACAGCAGGAGCCGTCAGTGAAGAGATCATATTCCTTTTGATTTTCTGGTAGCTGATTATAAGGTGTAGCATCAGTAGCACATGTGATCTTTTCCTTCTCCTATGGTGATGACAGTCCAAACTTTTTGGCTTTGGGCCAGGTCAAGACCCATTGGTGACTGCGATTTCCTGTTAGAGCTTGCTGTGTGATCACTTATTCTATGTGGCAGCAGTGGCATGATGTGTGGAAAGGTCTTTTGCTTTGAACATCCTGCCCAGCCCTGGCAGACATGTGCCAGGAAGAGCTGTGCGAGGATTGTAAGACACAAACTCCGCTTATGCCCGCAAAGCAAAGCCAGTTTATTACAGTTTACCAGTATTTATAGGTCACTGTGTTCATACAAAATTTTCCACTCTGACCCTTTTTTCCCAGTCTCCTTTAGAAACACAATCTTCTAATTATTCTTCTTACACTAGAAATGTCTTTTGTGATCTCTTTTTCCAGTAAAGTCCTTGCTGCATCTTCCTTCATCAGAGGTCAGCATTAGGGGATCAGAGTGACCAGACATTATGTCTTCAGTTCTTGCCTTGAGTTTATCTCTCCCTTGGCTTTCACTGTAGAAAGGCCAAAGATCTGCAGTGCTAATCAGTTCAGCTTCTGTAGCGGTAAGATCTCTGACAGAGCTGTGCTTTGGTGCCCATCACTTCTGAGGCAGCTTAAATCTCTTCATAAATTGCAGGATCTCTTTTTTAGTTGCGGTGTAATAGGTGTCAGATCCTTTGTATCCCTGACTCCAGGATGCCAGAGGTTGTCCTCAAGTCTCCTCAAGTACTTTTTGCCAGAGACTCCACAAAGGACAATTCTCTTGGAGAATGCAGCAGTGTAGATCTTGTCCTATCCTGGTTGGCCCAAGTTTACTGTATGAGCAATCTCATGTTTAATTTGTTCAAATCTTGTTGCTATTCAGGACCCCACTTGACCCCATTCTTCTTCTCTGACACATGATAGAGTGGGCAGATGATCTGACTGTAAACTAAAATACACTTTCTCATAAACCCCTTACTTCTGCCCCTTGGTGATGATGGTGGTATAGAGTAACTTAGACACCCTCACCAGGCTGTAGGGTCAGCCACCTCCCAGTTACTGCAAAAAATTTAACCCTGTCCTTGGCCAGAACCAGAACCGCTGCCAAGAGCATGGCAGGCAAATCTAATCCTGGGCTACATCCATATGGGAGTCATTAGCAGTCGTGACCATCCTGGTATAGGGTTTAGATCTCTTCACCTTGGAAAAGTAGCAGAATTCTAATATTTAAAGGGTGGCTAAAAAGATGCTGGAGATTCTCATTTCATAAAGAGGCATATGTAGAAGGGAATGGGCTGTGGATAGTTCTGCTGGGGAGGTACCATCTCAATATAAGAAAGAAATTTCATATAGTGAGAATAACAATTCCTGGAACAACTTTCCCAGGGGCATGGTAGAGTCCCTGTCACTAGAGGTTTTAAGATGCAATTGGACAGAGTACTTAATGATCTCATCCAAGTTCCTTTCCCATTAAATTTGGACCAAATGATCACCCAAGCTGTTTTCCAACCTGGATTGCTCCATGATTTTAGCTTCACTGAAACAGGACTTTCTCATGTCAAAAAGCTGAAACAGGTCAAAGGATCAAGCATATGCGATCAAGCATATCAATCCTGCCCTGTGTAGCTGAAGACCTTGATTGCTGTGCTAGATCTATGGGTTGTTCTCAGTGGAACTCATGACTGCTGCTCTCTGCATATATAATAGCACAGATTGAATAGGATGTATCTACAAAAATTTTACTCAAATTATCTCAAGGTAAGATAGTAACTACTTGATGACACATGATAAAATTTCAAGGTGCATCATACTACAAACTCTGTTGGATGTTGATTTTCTGCTTTTGAGGAGGTGCCCTCATATTTAGATTCAATAAATTATTAGTAAATCCTGACTAGAAATGTAGTGCTTCTGTTCCTACACCCATTGTGACTTCCATGCCTACTGCTGGATGATAACAAGAATCTGGATGTTTACTGTTGGAGTGGAAAACTTATGATGCTGGTTGCAACCTAAGTACCTGCAGCTCCAATCAAGTTTCGTCTGTCTTCATGTATAGTGACTTTTTTTTTTCTTAAATGGAAGCACAAATTTTTTGCAGACAACTCTTAGCCTCTTTTTTTGGAGACACTATGGCTCAAATTGGGAAATTTATTTCTTATTTCTGGGAAAATAAAACTATCTCTTTAAGTGATCTGAATCAAGCCAAGACTTGTTCTTAAATGGCTTGCTCTCCCAGAAGACAATGACAGTATATATACATGTATATATAAAAGTCAGTTCTTTTTCTGCTTATATACCATTATAATAGCTATTGCTGTCGGCACCCCTGTTTTGGATTACAGGGAATATGGAAGAGTACATACTTGTTCAGAGAATTTATCTGTTAATGAAAAATCATAGTGAATATGTTGGTGATTTTAGGATTTTTAAAGCTCATTTCTATTAAAATAATATTTTTGGGCCAAATATGATCAGACAGTATCCTTTAGAATAATCTTATGTCTGTCATGGAAATTTCTGGAATCAAACTGAAATAATCTACTTGAATATCTTTTCAGTGCTTAATTGCCCTTGAGATTATACTTTCTGAGCTTTAAAGGTTTGAACTAATGATATTCCTTTACTTAAAGTGTTCTTTCTTTTGCCCAAGTCTAAAATTCTACTGAAGTTAGGATCGCAAGGCCTAGATGTAGTTGGCAAAAGAAGATATTTGTAAAATACAAGATCAGTATTGACTCTACATAAAAAGACATACTTCTTTTCCCTACTGGCTACATTTTGACCTTTGTTAAGCTCTCATATAAATTACATTTGTCTTTATAATACCACTGCTAACCACAAAGCAGATTTTGTGTCTGGGTAATTGTGTTATATGTTTTTCTATGTCAGAATTAACTCTCACCTTGGGAAAGATAAAAACTTGCAACATCCAAGTTTGGTTAAATTCTGATTCTTCATTTCAAAATTTTGACTGTACGAAAGCAAATAAACTGTTTCTGATTGAACGTGGAGTATCCATACTTTAAGCAGTTTTCTTTGGTCTGTCATCAGACCTGTGTTTAGTAGATCTTTTGATTAAGATTGACGTCTATAGTAAAAACTACATGATTTGAAAGCTTGAATGGTGATTATTGCTAACTTCTAGGAAGATATTCTGCTCAAGGGTTACAGAAATAAGAAATTGCACAATGGCCAGATGTCACATTAGCATATGCAAATCCATCCCACTCATGCAAAGCTATTTACCATGACTAGCTGCAGACTTGTAGCACACTTCTTAAGACTGTCAAAAACAACCGCTGTTGACGGTGTTGGAGCAGGAGTAAATGGTTACAATGAGAACAGAGCTGCATGAAATCCAAGGACTGTAATGATAAAGTGCACACTTGAGAAAAAAAAAAATCTATATTTAGCTTCAAGGCATTGATCCCATGATTTAGTTGATGTTTATATGGACAAATATACCAGATAAGACAAAACAGGGAAGGCAGTCAGTTGGTTTGGCTCTATTACCTGGATTTAGCTTCTGACTACTACTTTGAGTCATCACCCTGAGTAATCAGAAATGTCTTTGTGATGTTGATTTTAATATGAACTTTGCACCACTGCTCTATATCTCTGATTTTTCACAGTATTGTGAAAGGAAGATGTGATTCAGTCCTATCCCCTGCCTGGCTTTCTGCTTGATCTCTCCACCCAAGCTGGTCAAGTTCCATAAGTTCTCATTGATCTCTTCTGCAACTTTTTTCTTTAAAAAGAAAAACACTTTCCTTTTGTTGCCTGTCCAATTCTTTTCCAGTCTCTTTTATGAGAAGAGTGGCAGGCAGTCACAGCAATCTGTATTTTGAGTGTTTACAATTAGATGGGGAAACTAAGATTTCACAGCCAAATAATTAAATACAATGTTAATGAATTCTGTTAGTCATATTACACTGAATCATATTAAAGGGCTTAACCATGTGCTTGAAGGAAAGAAACATTTAAAGTGAGTACTGCAAATATTCTGAATACTAATTAATTTGTTCAGAAGTCCTACTTCAGTATTAGTTTGATGATATTAAGAAGCAATGCTAATGTTAAATCTTATCCTATTTGTCAATCATGAGGAAGTTTCCAAAATGAGAGCTCTGAAGAGTTGTATCCACAAGTTTTTGCTGACCTTAGGGTATAATGGTGGTGAACTCATGTGTGTCTGTGGACCTCCAACCAAGTTAGTGTCCTGTTCATCTGTTCAAATATCCAAAGGAATCTAATCGTCATTTTTCACTGCCAGAGTTATCCCGGTTTCTGCAACTGCTCTCTCATTGACATGAGAAGGCTCTTTTAATTGGGGAAGCCCTGTCATTAATGGCAGCATCTGTGTAGAACAACAGACCAGTTATTTTCAGGCTCTGTAGATAATATTTAAGAAATAAGAAAATTCATGTGCAATGCTTTAGGTGCTTTTAACATGGGATTTTCTTGTGGTTTTCATTTTCTAATTAAAAAAATAATATTTCTGTCAGAGTTGTAGAGCTGAATTGACTAGAGAATCATATCTTCCTTTTCTAGAGAGCATAGTTTCCTTTCAATGGGAAACTAAACTTTTATCTCCTTGTCTCTCCACGCCAGCGGTGCAATAAGAGTGGATGCAATAACATACATTATGGTTAAGTAACAGGTTCTTGATTATACTTTTTTATTCCGTGTCTCTTTTCATCAATCATTATGGAAACAGTAGAAAGATCTTATGTACAGCAGTTATGATCTGTAAAAAATGCACGTGGCAAATGCATAAGAAAAGGGGCCTACAGACAGGAGGTAATGAAATTCTGTATTGCAACACATGAATCAAGATGTTCCATGTAAGAAATAAATTTTATACTGGCTTAAAGGAGGTATAATTAGATTATAGGTGTAATTAAAATGGATCCTGAAACAAAGGTTTTTACTTACTACTGTCAGACTATTATACCTGATCTTTTTAAAATGTCAGTAATGATATTTTCTTATGATAAAATGCTCTACTGACCCAAAGAGCCTTTGGATCCTTGCCTCTTATACCTTAGGGTAACTTTTCTCACATCAGAGGTTTCCAAGATAAATTAAAAAAAAAAAAAAGTGTAGAAAAATGACTGAAAGAATCTATTTTATTTATCCAACAGAAAAGGAACTCTTCAACAGCCACAACTATACTCTGTTGTGTTTATCCAAAGTTTATCCAAAATACTTGTGTTTATATTTTTTCATTTTGTAACAAGGTGAATAGACTGTTAACAGCTCTTTTTCAAGGATCCGAGACAGATGAAATTATAAAGTTTATCACAACTACTCCTACATATGAAAAGGGGAATGTCTAAGGGAAAGGCAGAAGTGCATCTGTCTATTCAGACTTAGTATTCACAAGTCTTTCAGCTTCACCAAGCCACTTTTCAGTATTCACTAAAGGACTGCAGCTTTGTATCAGGGGTATGCTTTCAATCTTAGCAACTGGTTATTTTTATTTGATAGTATTTTGAAAAAGTATATCAACCCTTCTTGAAAATTAGGACATATTAGTCATGAAATTTGCTCTGATGGCTGATCAGGCATCAAGATGAGAGTATTTAGGGTATGGTGAGTGATTATATAGCTGTGAAATAGAAATCCAGTATTTTGTATTATGTAGGTGCTATTCAAGGAGAATAGTCTTTCACAACAGCTAATGGTCTGTGTGAATATATAGCTTTCATAGTCCACATATTTTACATTTGGTTGGAATTAAGATAGTGGGAAGATCAGACATTTTTCAGCAAATTATGACTTTTTAGTTATTTGGAGTTTTTTCAATATAATACAGTACCGTTTTTTTTCTTGCAACATTATTTGAAACTTCTCTGACATTAACTCAGAGAAAATAAAAAAATATTTGCCTTTTTTTTGTAAGTGGTTGCTTGACCACCTAGCAATGGATAAATTGTTTTTTTTGTCTTAAAGAAATTTAAAAAATCCTCAATAGAAAGAGCATCTGTGAAATTTTTTGGCTAATAAGCCTTCTGTAGAACTTCTGCTTTACAAAAATACAAATGGTAGTTTGAAGAATTCGTTATTAATATACTATTAAAGTCAATGAAATCACTCATGCTGATGAGGCTTGCATGAAATAGAGAGCCTTTGTGGGCTAGTAGCTAGAGGAAGTTACAGGGTTGTGCTTCATATAAGCTTTTTGGCTTTTTGCCAAATCAACATGGGACTGTCAGAGACATTTTAGTGATAGAAGGCAAGGGCTGAAGAAGGCAAGGGTTGAAGTATAATTGTATCTCTTTTTTGCTTAGGATAAATCCTCTGAGCTGAAATAGTGGTCCTCCCCCTGCCTTCCTCTTCCTCCTTTGTGTGTGGATGCTATTAAAGATACGTTTGGGCCATGTAAAACTGTGGTCCGCCTGTTCCAATTCTGTGGTGTAACTGAAAAAAATAAGCATTTGCCATTCTGAGTCTAATGTGGGATTATTTTATTTTAGTGATTTATACCGAGATGGATACTCAGGAATTCAAAATTATAAAGACAAAGGAAAAATTTTAATCCATTAGATGATGAATTAGAGTAGTTTATACCAGAAATGTGAATTTAATAACAAAATTAAAAGTTCTGCTTGGCACTAGCCACCTTATGTCCTCAAAGTCCTTCTACTCAAGGAAATTTGTAATCTCTCTCCATATCATGCATGTATTGCATTTATTATATTTTGCCTTGGATAGAGATTCCTCATCAGCACCTCAGTTACCCTATGAATTGTCCCCTTAATAGAGTGTATTCTTGGCCTGTCTTTAAGTATCTTAATTTGGCCCCTTATGTATATATAATTTTTTGTTTCCATAAAAGACCTAAAATAAAAAATTACTTGAAAAAGTGACAACATATTTCAAATACTTGTGGTCCAAAAAATTATGTTAGTTGCAGCATACTTCCCATTTTGCAAAACTAGTCATAATGTTGTCTCAAATCAAGGTAAGAAAATATGAAATTAAAACTTGAATGGTTAATTTTTCTTCAAGAATTCTATCTTGTCTTATGATACTGTATATTAATTAATACAGACTTAGTAATAGAGAAATTGTAAATAATTTATTATATAGTACTACATACTAAGCATTGAGGATGAAAAATTATTTCTATTCACTGTGGGAATTTGAAATATAATTTAAATCTCAGGTTTTGTGAACTAGCCTCTGATTTAAAAGATTTTAGTTTTCAAAAATGTGCATTTGGTTTTGTTCAAAATTTATGTTCAAGGTTTTTGAAAATTAGTCTTCTCTGTCTTGATATTTATTAGAATATATAGATAATTGTGATTTTTAGGCTCTGTCACTATAATTCCAGAACCAAGTTTTGAAATTCTTTATATTTCTGAATAATCATCGTTGATGAAATGTACCGTTTTGACAGTTCTAGAACAAACACATAATATTTTTTCAAATTATTTCCTAGTACAAATAAGTTCTTAAAATGTGATTATAGTATATACACTCAAGACTGTAGTAAAACTATGAACAAATTGTTGAAAATTATCAATACTATTATTTTTGTTTGGCAGCATTAATGCTTAATCTTTTTTAAAAATTCAAATTTCCTGTCCAGCTGGATATTTGGGCTTGTCTTATATATAATGCTTCTGATTTTGTGCAATTGTCGTATGAAGTTACTAACAAGATCATATCCCTGAAAATATCTCCAAAGATGGATAAAAACTTGGATATTTATTTTTAAAAATATACATCATATGATTTCAAAATGTGATTGATTTGGTGTACCAGCACATTGTGATAGCTCTCATTTTAAGCACAACTAGAAAGCTGCTCTTTCTTTATTCTTGTATGGCAGTAAAGGGTGCTTAGTGGTAAATAATAAATGCTTGTTTTGCTTTCTTAGTTTTTATTCTGAGAAGTTCTGGGGTTTTGTTACTTTTTGGCACTATCTTTAAAATAAGAAAGATGCATGTTACCATATTATAAACGTAATGCATATACATCAAATTTATCTTGCATGATATTTTTCTATCAACCAGCTGAAATTCTAAGTTCATGTAAGTTTTCTAAAGACTGTCTTAAGTTATAGGAAAAAACATTTGAAGCACGTTTACATGGAGATTTTTCCAACTGTCCTTTTTATATAATTTATGAATTATTAAATTATTTCCTGTTATGGTTTGACTGAAATTCAAAACTTTAATTTAAAATTTCTTCTGGCATTCTTTAAAAAAATAAGGGGCTTAGTCCACAGGAAGGAACATCTACTGAAATGGTCTATAAATATGTCTTCAGAGTGCCATGACTTAAGCTGTATTTACTTTTCCTCAGCAATCACAGTGAAAGGAGTGGAGTTTTACTGTGAAAGGAATGGAGTTTTATTCCAGTAAATTCGAAGGAATCCTAAATGTACCCATATACAGGTCTAGATGGGTACTGAGGTCTTTCCTTATGTTAATAGGGATGAAGTTCTTTAATTATATATAATCTCTCATTTCATTGAAAGGTGTTCAAAGAATACTCCTTCTCATCTTAATTCTTAAACTCTACGTTAAAGATTCCACTGTGTCAGGGAATTTGAGTCACAACATAGAAGTTTGGAAAATAAAAATTCCTGTTGGTAGAGCTCTTCTCTATGTCTACAGCCAGTGGGTCAGGGAGCCTTCTGAGAGGATTGAGGGAGGAAAAGTGCATTTACAAAAGAGTTTGGATACAGGTCTCCTGTGCCCCAGGTACTTTGATCATTAAGGAACAGATAACAGATGATGCAGGGCAGAGATACAGTTTGTGAGGAGGAGCTGTCCCCAGTGCAGAGATGTAGATAAGTTGTTATGTAATGGAAAATCTACATGATTTCAAGATTCCTCATATATCAAGTTTCTATTTCTACATGAGACTTATGAAAAGTAGTCAACATTTCTGCCCCTTTCTGCTTGAGAGTGGGCAGAAGTCTGTGTATGTGATCCCTGGAATTACTTTTAACTCCATTTCATTTCTACTTGTATGCCATTGCTTTAGCGCCCGTTCAGTTTCACCATACAGCAGTTTTCATGTTAAACTCTAAGTTGTAGCTAGTCACTTATTTACAACATCTTTGCACAGTTTTACTGTCCTCCTAGGCCCCAGAGTCGTGGTCCTGTGCAGGTGAGTTCGATGAACACTGAAGTAGAGGCTAGTAGGCTCATACTAGAAAACTCTCGCAGAGCTGAGAACCTTAAATAGAAGCTCACTATGTGGCAGGTATTTTTGTAGTAGTAGTAGTGGTTAAGAAATTTATATGTCTTAACTTCTAAAAAATCTCAAAGGTGAAAAATATTTTCTGGCTTCCCTGAAGTAAAACTTTAAAATTTCTCAATCATTCAAACATGAAGGTGGCAATGGTAACTTTTTTTTTTTTATTTCAGAAAAAGGCACCATTGTAGATACCTGAAAAAGGTTGTCAACTTCTGCCAGTAAGTGTCAAGAATAATTTCTGCAGTACCCCACAGTAACTTCTAATTTAAAGCAGGTTAGGTGTTCTTACAGGATTGGTTACACTAAGGATAATGCTTCACTTGGAGCTTTTTTGTCCAAAACACACATGTAACAATTATAGCAAATCCTTGTCAGGTATATTTGACCTTTTTTCCTCTTTCTTTTTCTCCACAGAGTTCGTCACATGCCCGCTACTTTCCCACATTTATTCCAAGCTGTTCTGCATACCAATACAACAGCTTCCCATAGGAGGTATGACTGTTCTATCCAGATAGGTTTTGCTTTTTCCCATATACTTGAATGTGTTCTTAGGGTGAGTCGGTTCCTCATATGATGAACCTCATAGCTCCACGACAGGAGAAAACCTTCTCTTTTTTATTAAAAGAATAAAACCCTGCAGACTCATAAAATGTAATTGTTCTGCAGCAACCTTTAAATTCCTGAGAATCATTTGGGCAGCAGTGTCCTATCCCTTTCACTATAGTCCCTTTTGGTTTTTTTGATTGTCAGGCAGGTGTGACAATTTTTCTCCAGCACTACTGAAAGCTCTTGGGTTTAAGTTTTATAGTCATATGGTAGGGTTGTGAAATCTTACTGTTACAATATTGAAGAATACAGGATGAGCTTGTTTCAAGATTGATAGATTTTTAGTCAGTTTCAAAGGCTTGTTATCTTTGAAGTTACTGTCAATAGCAAAGACAACAGTAGCTCCATTTAAATTAAGAGATATCCTTGATTTATGCTTTATGTTAATTTTAAAAATGATGCCTGAAAAATTCAAAGGGAGGGTACTACATTATGATTTTTCTTGAAATTTAACAGAAAATGCAAGGGTTCAGTAAACATATGCAGCAAAGCTTGCACAACAATGGTGGTATCCATTGAAAGACTACTTCTCAATGCTGGTTGTCTCGTTATTCTTACTCCTCTAGAGCTTCAGAAAAATGTGTGAAAATACAATCAATACAGCAAAAAATATTATTGCAATATTAATTCTGATATCATAAGCTCTCACAGATATCTCCCTTGGGTTTTGTGTATTGATTTAGTTTTCCATTAGAGGAGACTGTACTGTTACCAAATGTACAAAGGATTAAGGAACATACTTTAATCAATTGAAATGCACAAAAGAAATAACAATTATCAATAACAAGTGTGTTCCCGTAGCTACATTTGTGACTTGTTCTCTGATGTCCAATTGGAAACATACCTTAGATCTGTGCTGCTGTTATGAGGGTATTTAGTGGATTATACTTTTTTGTGAAGTAAGCAAATTTTAATTCACTACATATGCCGCTAAAGAGTACATTTCCTACAAGCAATAAAGTGCTTAAAATGACAGAAGTTGGTAGAATCTGCTTAGGTTCAGCAACATTTTTAGGCAAATATATAAATGAAATCAGTTATATGGATATAAAACAAGCAAATGACTCTTTGTTCCTAGACTATTCAAATCAGGCAGCAAGAAGGGAGTAACACAAATCATTCATGTGCAATTTCTATTTGCCTGCATTGCTACCTGGTAGTAGCAATTCCTTTTGACTTAAGAAGCTTTCAAAGATTATATGCTAAAAGAGACTCTCTGTGAAACTTAGTGAATGCTCAGTGAAAAATGCCTTATAAGCATATGTATCTCTTCAAAATGGTGTGTAGAGTTGCCAGAAAACATGTACTCCAAAATAAAATGGGTCTGGACATGCAGCCAAATTCCTTTGCGAGCATATTATCTCCAACGTGTATGGAGCTTGACTTTTTATGAATTGTTTACAAAGATTAACTGTGTAACTGCACACACAAGCTTGAAGGTACTTGTATGATTGCTATTAATAGTTATATGATGCTGTTTTGTTGGCATTACATGCACATATGTGCTCTTTATATTTGCTACCTAAGAGGCCAGACTCTGACACCTTTTGCAAGTTGAAAGACGAGCACTATTTGCAGTGTGAGGTGCTAATTGCTTATTTTGTTAACTTTGCTAGAAATTTGAGTGACAGAATCTGAAAGAATGTTCTGATTCAGGAAAAAATTTGCATATATTTCATTTCAAGCATGTGTTGAATCCTATTTGCTTTAATTAGAATATCTGTACACTAAAAATAAAGTGTATGTATAAGTCGCTGTTGAATTGAGTTCTGCATAACTGTTTCTCCATCTATTTTGCAAGTCACATCAATTCTTATTCTTCAGTTTTTTGATACTCTATAATTGAAAAACTTATATTGCTTGGAATACAATGTAGCGCGTTTTAAAATATTTTGTTTATAAAGCTGCTGTACATTGTGACTGAAATAGTAGAAGAATTAAATTTCTTTTTATCTCAAATCTACCGGAGGAATCTCTAAGTGATATAATATCTGCCTTGTAAAAAATTGCTTATTTTTATTTTATTTATTTTTGTAAGATATTTTGTTCAAAATAGTTTGTTCACTATTGTGCTCAGGCATGTGCCTAATTTTTTTTTGTCTCAGCTTCTTATGAGCTGCTCTGCCCACAACAGACCATTAAGTGAGAGCAATGGTATGATACTGTCTGCATTTTCCATGCACTTCCAGGCAAAGGCTTTTCCATTTTGTATGTTATTGTCTGTGCTGTGAGATAGCACAACAGAGCCCTTTGTTGGGTTCTCAGCTGAGCTGTTTGTACGTACTGACTCAACAAAGTACTGCTTCTTCTTCTGCTGTTCCTCGTGTAAGTACTCTGCCCCAAAATTGAGGGAGATATGGCTGTTATTCAGCCCTAAAAGCTTCTTAAATCAAAACGAAGCTGCTAAAGATACAGAACTCAGTTTTCAAAATAATTGAGGCATAATTTTATTTGATGGAAAGTATCACCTGAGTGGGAAGTGTAACCTCCCAGGGAATTCCGGTGGAAATTAGACAGATTTTCAGTTCCCACTGAAAGAAAAGGGATCAAGTGTGCCCTTGGATCCCATGTTGCAATATCCTGTTGTTAAACCATCGTCCAACCCATCCAATCAGGACTTTCTGAAACGGCCTGTGTTTTCTGTGTAACAAAGCAGTGTGGAGTTTGTGTACAGTTTGTCATTTGTGTTATGTAAATCTCTGCTTCAGCCCATCTTGCTGCACACATGAGGAATCCTTTTCTGCCTTCAGGTGTTCCCATATGCTTTATGGTACTGATATATTTTAGCAGTTTACCGTGAATATGTCTAAGACCAAATCAATACCAAAAAAAGAAAGGGGGAAAAAAAAAAGAGGAAATGAGAAAATTAACAGTGGCAGCAAATTTTCTACTTTCACTCATGTAAGGGCACATGATAATTTTCTTTTTCATTTATTCCTAATCTACACTGGACATCTTTCAATACACAATCACATAACTATGTGTCTGGGAACAGGCATTAATTTTTTTAATAGTTTTAGATAACTACAATATTCTGGTTACACTGAGTGCAGAAGTTTGTTAAAACAGTGTATCAAATGGCTGCCTGATCTCCCATATCCTTGAACTCCTCCTTATAATGAGTGTTGCTGCTTCAAGAGTTCAACAGAATGTCCCAAAGCTAGGCACAGAGAGTTTGAATGGAGTTTATGGAAGAGTCAGGACAGCCCAATGATACATTTGGAACCATGCAGATGTAATGCATGTGGTATGCAGACATCTAAGAGCTGGCCATGTGAATCTCTTTAAATACACCTATCTGAATCACTGAACTGAATGCTTCCTGGGTGTTTGGGTAAGTTACTTTCAAAAAAAGTCACAATATTCTGTACTTGGTATAGAAGAAGGGCATTTGAGGTGATTTTTAAAAAAATAAGATAAAAAAAATTCTTAATAAACTGAAAGTGCATTTAACTTTACATTCAACAACATGTGTTTTTCTAGTACATTCCCCTTTTGGACTGACCTTTCCCCTTCTGTTGATTCCTTGCTGCCAGGCATGTACATTTTAATAGCATATTTCCATTGGTTAACTATGAAGCAGTAAATAAGTACAAAAGAGTTAATATATTTGTAGACTAATTAAGCTTTCCCTAGCTCTGCACACTTTGATGACAATTTTTCTTAAAATAGTGTGCTTCCCTATCCTTGGCATTTGGAAATTAAACATACTGTCATAAAAATCAGCATAAAAATTTTTTGCAGCTGAAGGTGTGATAACTGTGCATCCTAGGTAGCAGAAAAGACAAGAGTAGATATTTTTCACAGAGACAATTTGCAACAGGTGACCATATTCATTCATCAAAAGTTTACTGTAAGCATTAACTAGTGGAACACAAGGACCTGTGGAGCAGACAAAGATTAATTATACCTGTGCTCACACAGTAATGTTTGTGTTCCAAACAAATTATATTTGCTTCAGTTTAAATGATGCATAAGTCTGATAAGTGCAGATGAACGTGTGTTCAGGATGAGTGAGCACACTTGTTTGAATGTCATATTTATCCCTGTATTTTGTCAGAAAATTAACTTCTTTGGAGTTTGTGCTTGAGCTGAGCATATGGTTGTTGATCTCTGGAGATGACAGCCTATCTGAGCAATAGCTCCTTATGGCTTGAGCTCTCCTCCGCTGGCAGATGCTTTGGGCTTTTCTACAATTAAGTGGAGATCATCACTGTTTTCTTTGAGCACTGCTGTGCCTTGTACTCTGAAGTGTTTTGTTAATCACTGTCTGCCTTCAACAGAAGCTGCCAAAGCTCTCATTAAGTTTGAATTTTGAGATGTCATGCTCGAATGATGGAATTTCATCCCTGTTCTGGATGAATGGAATTGGCTATGGAAAGATGCCAATGAAAAATCATGACACTGAAGTATATCTGCTTTGCGTTTCACTGCTGAAACAAAAATGAGAGAGAAGGGGGAAAAGAAAGCTTTCTTGCTCTTTGTCTCAGATCCAGAGCAGTCTGGCTTGTGTGGTTTCCTGGAAGATAATAATCATAGGGTCTTCACCTTATCATCTGTAGGGTTTATGTTGCTACTTTTCATGAACAATCTGTCACTGTCTTGTTCTCAACTGTGAATCTTAAAACACATTCTCAAAAATCTTTTGATGAATGCCACTTTCTCTGTCACTGGAAAATATAGTTTAAAATGCTCAATGACAATATATTTTTTAAAAAAAATTAAAAATCAGCATTTAGTTTGAGGCAAGAGCTCCACTGATGGCATTATGATGAACTACAGGAGTATAAACGAATGTAACATTTGCGCTTCAAGAAGAATTTCTTGCACATGTGCAAGCAAAAACAAAATGCATCTGTTGGCTGGTTAGTGACTTGCATCATGAAGCTAAGTGTGTGAATTATGGTATGAAAAGATATTATCCATTTCTCTTGGTGGATTCAAATGTTTCAGCTGTAATAATAAAAATGAACTTAGAAGAAAAAGCTGTACTAATTAGCTGCACTATGTAATAATTTCAGTCACATTCTGTGTAGCAGCTCATGAAGGCAAAATGCATGGACTTCCCACATAGAGCAGCTCTCTGCTATTGAACTAATGGTTTTTGTCCTAATGACAATAACATTTATAAGTGTGTTGTTCAACCCATGGGTATAATGCCATTTACATCTTCTTGATTACTTCCACTTTGGCCTTCTGTGAAATTCTGAATGTATGAATACCTCTCAATTGAGGATATTCCTATGGTAAAAAGGAATGATCTTGTAGAGAAAGACATAGCAACATCTTACATCTTAAACTTGACATTTTTAAAGTTTTCATGCTTTTGTAGAATATGCTGGAACCCCACACATATATAAGATAAATTATTTTTTATTTTGTAATGTCTTGTCTGGATAAATTCCTTTGTGTTATTTATATCCTTTCCTTGGACACTTCCTAATCTAGCAAATATATCTTGTTCATACCTAACAGATATGAATCATAGAGTGGTTAGAGCTGGCAGAGCCCTGAAGACTCTTGATACTAACTCTCTTGTTGAAAATAGGATCACCTACAGCAGGTTGCTGAGGACTGAGTCCAGTTTGTTTTGCTTAGATGATGGAGACTATTAAACCTCTCTGGGCAGCTTGGCTTAACGTTGAATTACTTCTAGAGTAGAAAAATATTATCCTACCTTTGAGTGGAATTTTCTGTCTTTCAGTTCATGCCCATTGACCCTTGTCCTGTTAGTGGGAATTGCTGGCTTTTTCATTTTCTTCTTTATTCCAGCAGGTATTTGTGAGTAGTGATGAGAATTGCTGTGCCCTCTCTTGTCTGTCTCTAAATAGTTCCAGTTCTCACTGTCTCTCCTTGTATGAGAGATATTCTGGTGCTTTAGTTACTATTGTGTCCCTTTTCTGGATTTACTCCAATATGTCCATTTCTATCCAGTACTGGAAAGCCAACACCTGGACAAAAGCCAAAGAAAGTCAAAAGCACCCTGTTTGTGTTTCACCACTGCTGACCAGACAGAAAGATTCAACTCCTTCAACCTATTGTTGACTCTGCCCAGCGTGGCACAGGAACAGCTGTTGGCATTTGCTCTGAGGGCTCATTGCCCCTCATGGTAATTTTGAGTTTATCAGGTTAGTCAAGCATGATTTCTTCTTTATAAATCCTTGCCAACCACTCCTATAATGTGTCACATCCTTAGTATGTTTGGAAATTACTCTACATGAGAGTATTGTGCCTTACCATCCAAGGAGTCAAGATGAGACTGATAAAAATTTACCTCCTTTAGTTTTTCTTTTGCCTTATTTGAAGGTTGACTTTTACCTCCTTTCTTATGGAGAAAATCTTCCCCAAGTACATTGACCCTTCAGAGATGTTTTGGCATGGCCTGACAATGGCATCATCTGACTTCCTCTGTGCTAGTGGTGGCAAAGGATGAAAGTAAAACTTTCTGAAATATATAAGTAAGGAGAAAATTTTTTTAAATATTTGAGACTTCGCAAGACTGCCCATATTGACTTGCAAAATATGGTTAAGAAGTTGGATGTGAGTGTATTTCCTTTGGGGAAAGTAGGCTTTCAAAAATGGCAAAATTTTTAATGAAGACTTCCTTTCATTGAATTAATGAAATTGAAATTTTGACCCTGTCTCAGTTTGGAAGAAGGAAAATGCTGTGGAATGAGTATTCCTCTAAAAAAGGGTTCCATCAATCCCTGTCAATAAGAGATTAACACTAGTGGATGAGAGTGAAAAAATCCCAACCATTTAGTGACAAACAGAGTGTCCCCATGTCACAGGAAAAAAAACAGAATAAATGAATTGCCTGACGTTACACCCCACCACAAGCATATATCCACACCAGAACATTAAAAAAAAAAAAACAAAAAAACAAAACAAAACAAAACAAAACAAAACAAAAAAAAAAACAAAAAAAAAAACAAATGCCAGGGAAAGGGAAAAAAATGTGGTGGGGAGGAAAAAATAAAATGATGCCATCTCTTGTCTCAGGGAAGGAAGAAAAACAAAGGACTCATGCCGCAGCTTGAGCAAAACGGATGAAAACCAGGTGGAACTCTGGCATGGGTCTCCTCTTCACAGCAGATGAAGCTGGTGGATTTAGTGCCCTTTCTCTTATTTTTTTGGCTTTTCCAAGTCCTGGGACTGGGACAGAGCAGCCTCCCATTGCCCTGGCAGTCCCTGGACAATTCATGTGCTGTCAATTGCTTTCCCTGACCTCAGACAAAACCAAACCAAGAAATTCACTTCACAAAAAGGCCGCCGAAGGATTGCTGCCACAGTCTCCAAGGCCAGGGAAAGGGAAAAAATAAACTTCTTGCCTAAACTAACAAAACCCAAGCTAGCTAAGTAAAAAAAAAACCAAAAAAGTGGAGGAAGGAATCTACCCAGCACCATAGATGCCTGGGGAGTGAGGCATTAAAAAAACTTGTGCAAGAACCCCAAGGCTCCCCTGTACCCCAGAACCACCTTGAAGCTACAGTAACCATTTCTGGGCATAGAGCAGATGATCAGGGAATAGAAATACCACCCCAAGACAGACCCTAGGCATTTCATGCTCCAGAAATCTAGAAAAAATAGCTTTGTTGAGATAACATGAGTTGTAATACGTTGAGATATGTAAAGGTCATATTTGATGTTCTATTCAGATATATTTTGTGGTTATGAAGAAAACAGATTTGTACAACCAAAAGCTGTTCTCTTTAAATGGTTCTATTTAATTTTATAAGCTTATTAATGAATTGTTGCAATTTCAAGAATGTCTTGGGTAGTAAGTTTACAATTATTCTTTGTAGTGTTTGTTTGTATGTTTGGTTTTTTGTTTATTTTAATAAAGTATCTTTAGTTCATTTCCTAATATTTGGCAGATATGGACTTTGAGGTTCTTAGCCTTTTGTTTTTTATGGAAATATGAGAGGTACCTGATGCTCAGTCAGCACTGTCATGCTTAAATGTGGAGAGATCAGCTTTTTCCTTATTGTTTCTTGTTTGTGCCCCAGAAGGTCTTAGAAGAAAATGTTTAAGATTTAAGCTTTTTTCCTGAAGAGTGCTGGTCAGGTTTCTGCCTCACAAAAATGATAAGCTAATTACATCTAAAAATTCCTCTAGGATATATTTTATATAAATAGGTTGTGCCTGATTTTTTTTCTTCATATGAATAATGTTTTACTGAGATTACTTTTGGGTTTTGTATGATCCTATTTTCCTAACTTTGTGCTTTTTTCTCTCCTGAGACTTGATGGCTTGCTTACTTGCCTTTATGTTTCTGTGTTTGTATAAATAATTTCTACATCAATTCTATAAGTATACAGTAAGAATTCTTCAGCTGAACAGTGGTTTTGACACATATGTTATGCTAGTGAAAAAGGGAAGTTACCACATTTTGCTCTTAGGTTAAAACTACTATGGCTTAAGTGTGCATATTTTGAAAATTTGAATAATCTTGATTCTTATAATAAGAGTATAAAATTTGTTTTAATGCTATTACTGAGACAATATTTTCATTATGTAAGACCAGAATTAGAAATTTAAAACTATGAATTTTTTTCTGTCTTTTGAGACCCAGTATCATGTTAGATACAGGGCTGGATCTTAGCTCAGCTGTATTTGAAAACATGAATAAATCTCTTCAAGAAAGTGTGGTGTTAAGCGTAGAGATATGATAAAACCCTTGTGACTGCAGCAACAGAAGTTTTGGATATAACAGGAAACTTGAGAGAACTATGGCTGAATTAGAGCTAGTAGAAGGAATACGACTTAATGAGAGATCTGGAGCAATAGGAAGGAAGTTGTTCAGTTAATTGATGTTATTAAAGCTATATATGTAAAAAAAAAATCCCACTGAAGCCACTGAACTTGCCAGCTTATAGATACTAAATTTCCTAAATATCAAAAGCATGATGAATTTTGTTAAGTTCAGTGAAAATCTATTTATTGACATCTGTAATGGTTTGATATTTCCCATGCAAAATAAAACAAATCCTCAAAAGATTTAGGTAGCTGCACCGTTCATGAGGACTAAGCTTTGTTTCTTTTTTCGTATTAAAAATCATAGAATCCTAGCAGAGTTTGGGGCAGAGAACACCTTAGAGAATATGTAGTTTCAACCCTCCTGCCATGGGCAGGGAGCCTGACCAACCTGGCCTTGAATACTCCAGGGATGGGGCATCCACAGCTTCACTGGGCTACCTGTGCCAGTGCCTAACAACCCTCACAGTGAAGAATTTCTTCCTAATGTCTCACCTAAACCTGTCCTCTGTTAATTTGAAGTTATCATCCCTTCTCCTGTCACTCTGTGTCTTTCTCATGATTCCCTCTCCAGCTTTCTTGTAGTCCCTTTAGGTACAGGCATATTCTTTAAGGTTTCCCTGGGCTCTTCTCTTCTACAGATTGAACATCCTTGACTCCCTCAGTCTGTCTCCATACCAGAGATGACCCTTCATCGCCCTTTTCTGGATTCAGTCCCGAAGCTAAATGCATGGATGCAAAAATATGGGCGCCAGTATGTATAGTTCCCACTTACAGATGCAAGGTCTGTAATGGCACACACAGACAGAAAGTATATCATGCATCACTTCGAAGTGTTCTGGATTTTCATTTGGTTGGCATCTCCTCCATATGAAATCAAGAACCTGGTAAATGCATAATGTAGTACGACAGCTCTCTGAGTAGCAGCTCTTCACCCTTGACAGAGTTTTCACCCACCTAATAGAATGGTTCTAAAACCATGTAGAAGTGAAGTTGCTTGATTTTTTAACTGTTAGATGAGGATTAATGTATGATGTAAGCACATTGCAAGTGCTGCCCAATTAACATGCCACAGAAATCACAGAATTCCTGTTTATGCAGGGTCATCCTAGAGCACATGGCATAGGAGTATATCCAGAGAATTCTTGAATATTTGCAGTGAAGGTCATCTGCACAGAAAAGTTCTTCCTCATATTCAGGTGGATCTTCCAGAGCATTGGAATATTGGAATATAATATTGTGAAACACATTGTTAGAAATCTTTAGAAATTCTATTATAAAAAAAAAAAAGGGTAACATTTTAGAAAAGTGAAGGATAAAGACAAAACTGTGTTGATTTGAGAAGCTGTCTTATTAATAACAGGAGTAAGTTTTGAAGAATATGGAGCATATTAGTACTGTAGTGCACTAGAACTTTATCTGATCATTAGCCTAAGAAAGAATGTAAAAGAAATTGTAGTTTTGGGAGGGTAAAAAAACCTTGCATCCAGGAAAATGTCTTGGTATAATTCCATCCTGAAAGTACCCTACAGAAAGTTGTTGGTGTGACCATTTGTATCACCTAGTTTCTCTGCACAACCTTGCCACTCGTTTCCAAGGCAGTGTAATTTGAAATGTGGAAACCTTTGCTTCTCAGGGAGTTCTCATTGTAAAAGCCATTCCTCAAGATGCATATGGTCCAGGAAAGCTTTCAGACTTGCCATTGAAGTGCTGTGTGACTGACTGTCTTTATGCAGTGGGTAGAAAGTGTCTCAAAAGGGCATCACATTAGGAAATGCATATTTCTCAATTCAAAGGGAATTCTAGTATTGATGGTAAACTAAAATTTTCTTAGGCAATATTCGATTGATAGTTCAGATGTTTGACTGTTGAAGGGGATAATAAGAAATGGTGACAGTTACAAATGTATACAATGTTCTTTAGAATAGAAAATGTTGCATTTTCTGGGGTTTTTTTATGTATTCAGAAAGTAGCACTTAATCTGTTTCCTAAAATATTCTGCCAAAGTGCTTGATTATGCTCCATGATGAAAACATTGTACAAAAGAAAATATTTTCATCTCAGAAGTAAAGATATCAATGAGGAGGCTTATTTTTCAGACATAAAATATTTTAGACTTAAATGTCTGGACCATTCTGTAATCAAAGGCTGATTAAAAATTTTATTAAATGCACTATGCAAAGGAACATGTGAATTGTTCTAGTCATGTAAATCAATTTTGTTTTATCGCCTTTAGGGCAACATCACTAATTTGACTGGTAGAATGCTTATACCATTGCCTCATATATTTTGGGTAAACCCCACAATGTATTTCCACTAAATAAAATCTGTGTATCCTCCCATGATGCACAATCCCGCATGTGTATATTCAATATTACTTAAAAAAACTCTGTTCTTAAAAGTGCCTGCTTAGCACGGTGGGATGCAAAAGCCAGACTCAGTGCGAATAGTCAAAAATGCATATACATGCAAGGTGACAGGTCTGACACTAGCTTTTGAAATCTGATGCTTGCAGGTGTGTAAAATGGAAACGATTTTCCTCCATTTATTAGCACCATGTGGGAGAAGGAATAAAAATCCCAAGTATAAAATGCTGATCCAAAACATGAGAAGGGGCTTGCAGCAGCTTTTGCCACGTGGCATATGTGTCTTTGAAGTGTGAGGCAGACATGTCACACACCTTTCTTTGAACTGAGATTTTGCAGAAGGTAGTGGTGACATGGCACAGCTTGGTGGCTTTCCACTGCTGAAGCTGCAGGTATGTGACATGCCTCTTCCTGCACGGATGTGTCACACAGCTCTGCACATTTCCCACTGTCTTTGTTTTTGGAGCACAGCCTCTGACAACAAACACAATTGATGAGCAGAGACAGCACAGAGATAATATATGTAATACGTGACATTAGGGTGTCCAAATCCATGTTGCAGGCTTTCATATTATGAGAAAGGATGTTTTACCTTGAGCAGAGGAATGCATTTTATTTATTAGTTCCAGGTGTGTTTGTGCCATCTGTCGTTATCATACATGTCAAGAGATATGTCCTTTGCAAAATACAGTTCCTGCTTGAGGCAAGGGACACAACTTCAGGTAACAAAATAACCAGTAAGCTTATTTTTGTAAATTGTGTGAATCAAACATTTTCCAGTTGAATACATCCGTATATAGAAACCAATATATTCACTGTTATTTATTAAAGCTCTAGTTCTTCTCACAGATTTTTATTAGTTGCATATGTTTAATAGGAGAAGAAAATAAATTATAAAGGTTGCTTAGCCATCAGCAAAAGGAGAAGAATCCTTTGGCTTTGGAAGTGGTTAAAGGTTTCTAAGTAGGAAAGATTTGTAATTGTTTTTGTAGTACTATTTTGAATATGCTTGAAACATTTACCTTAGAGTAATTTCCATTGTTTGATCTAATTTATAGTAATTAATGCAGAGATAATTATCAGCTTAGTAGAATGTATCGTTTACAGAGAAACATTGCATTTATAATGGTTTGAGACAGCTATTTCAATATTCCACATACTAATCTCTGTAATTTTTTCTGCTAAAATTTAAACTAAAATAAGTAGTTGAGTATGTGGTTTACTGAAAAATGAAGATACACTTCTTTTTTTTCATAGGTTCATAAAATATATATACAAAAAATCATATCCTAAATAAACCATTCGTATTCAAGTAAAAGTGTTACTTTCATTTAAATTACTTATCTGAGAAGAATTTTTACCTTCTTCTTTGCTTAGTTTGTATTGCAAATCCTAAATACTATCTTCTAATAATTTATCTGTCACCTCTCCAATTTTTTCTGTTTACTTTAACTGAAGTCACAAAGGTTATTAATATGCTTTTGAAACTGGTAAAATATGCACATTGATGAAAAGCAGATTTTTTTTAAAGCACCTGTAAGTCTTTGAACTCTATTTTGGGAGTTGGAAAGGGTGAAAATAAAAGACACAATATTCTTTTTTTTTTTCTGGGGGGGGAGATAGCACAGAGCATTGCTGATTGTTTGCATTATGAAGATTATATTCCACTCATTTATGTATGGCAGCACAAAGCAGATCCTGTGGGTCAATAGTGACCTTTGTCTTCTGTTGGAAAGAAAATAGCCTTGCCTGTCTGAGAACTGAAGCCATGTCTTGTTCCTCCAACCAACAAATCTCCAAACTCAGAAAAGGTATGAAGAAAATTACGTAGAGGCAGTGTGCAGCTGCTGTGCTTTCCCATTTTCTGATCAACACAGCTTGCTGTATATATAGGCTGTTTTTAGGAGCTGTCTGGTCCACATAAGCATAAATTTCTTTTGCTGTATTTGTGTTGGTGCTGATTGTATGGTCAACTGGACTAGGGATCATGCATCTTTATAGTTTTATTTTTATTCACTCATTTCTTGGATTAATCTTCTTCTTCTTCATGAGGTTGTCAAGACATGACAGAAGCATGAATGACATGATACAAAGAAATTTATTAACCAGTTTTTTTATAAGTGTACGAAGTGTGAGTAAGTGAATGAAATTAGCAGCTAACACCTAAAAAACAAAAACGAAGGTGGAATACATTGTTGGTACAGCATTTGCTGAGACTTTTTTGCCAGGTAAAAAAGAAATAACACAAATTAATGAAAGAAATTTTCATTAAGGGCTGTTAAGCACAATGAAAATTTTGCCTCTGATATTTTCAATACTGAAGCTTCCATAAGAGTTTGCTGAAGGCAATATTATGTGCTTTCCCTTCTTCCTCAGACACCTGTTTTTGGTCACTGCGTAATGGTCTGGATGGAACTCCTAAGTGTGACCCATTTTTATGTACTTAAATGTAGAGACTTCATACTTCTTTACCAACATATTTCAACTTTTGAGCTAGAAACTCCAGAAGGTCATTTTGCCCCACTCACAACTGAGTTCTTGTCTTCTGTAGTGGGATTCTGTATTAATTTCCTTCCGTTTTCTTGCTCAGAGAATTAAATTGAGACTATAAGCTTAGCATCTTTGAAAGACTCTTTGAAAGTGAGAGACTTAATTTAAAAAAAATGAAATACAACACTATATTCAGACTCCTAAGTTAAAAAATAATAAAGAGGGTAAAATGAGAAAAAAATTTCCTATATACATATATACATAATCTTTTTTTCATGATTTTTCCAAATTTTTTGCTGACGCATATTATTTTTATATTATTACCTGCAATAGAATATTTATGCAGATTATTAATAAAGGTATTTTAATGTATCAGAAATTTAGGGCTGACTTTGAATTTTGGGTGGAACATCTTGTTTTCAGCTATTTTTGTTTTGAGCAGATGTACAATCAGCTAAAATTTTGAAGAGTACTATTTCCTAAATTAAGAGCTATTTCTCTTCTCCCTGCACTGCATAAGCTGCACATTAAGTGGTTGTCTAAACTGATGGACTAAAAGTATTGTTCTTCATATTAAAATCTTTGTAAATATTGCAGCATTCATTTGATTGCTCAGTAAGAAACAAGACAAAACTTGACTCAAATATTTTCTTGTATCCTTGAGAATGAAGTGTTGTCTAGAAATTTAGAAATTTTAAAACTCTACTGGACTCTTTTGGATCTGAAATCAGACTTTATATATTTCTCCTTGCAACAAAAATACTCTGTAATTGGTGCCAATTTTTTAACCTGGAAGTGTTTTACTACTTGGGTTCAAAACCTCAATTAAGTTCCTACATGAAGTCACTTTTATTCTCATTCTTAGTTTATCATGGAGTAGAGGACACAACAGAGTGTAAAATCTGTGGTAATCATGTAGTAAAATAATTTCTATATAAACTGTGGAAAGTTAATAAACAATTAATGTCCCATTACTTCGCTATGTTGAGTATATACAAAGGATTTTAAATGGATTAGCTAAAGACTCAATGACATTATAAATCTTTTTTACCTAAGTGGTTCTATGTACTTTATGTTACAATATTGCTGAAAGAATCACTTTTGTATGTGCAGCTTCTCAGTGTCAGTGGTCGCTTTGGAAAACACATTAACTGAGTTTTCCTTTGTCTCCGCGTAATTAAGTTCATATTCTGAAAGGGATACTTATGAAATCCAGCTTCTTGAACCACACTTTCTGTTTATGGATTTGTTCTTGTAAATACATATGTTATTTATTTGTCCACTCTATAGAAACAAACAGAAAGAAAAATCCCAGGGATTATTCAGTGGCACATGTGATGATGAGTGTTTTTTCAGTAATACTGACGGGCTGTTTTAAGTACAGATATTAAAGTTAGGAAGTATTATTGTGATAATATATTGTGATAAAATGGGCATGTTGCCATACATGTGAGTTATCTGCTACATTAAGCACTTAAAGATTGAATAGCCATTTACTGAACTAAAGTAGAACACTGTATAATTTCATTTGCCTCCTTCTTAGCTAGGTAAGGTAAGTACTTGTGATGTCTAGGTACTCATTGCATATAAGTTCCCACAGACTTTCACTTCCCCTCTCTCCTCTGCCTCCACTTCTCCTTCCCTCACTATCACCTCCCACTCCAGGCTTTCACTTAACTCTGTGCTTTACTTGTAGTTTTCTTGTTTGGTTGGTTGGTTCATTTGTTTTTTAAGATGAATGCTTACTGCAGTGGGTCTTGTAGAGGATTTTGAAGTTGAGTATAAAGGTCCTTCCTATACAAAATTCTTTTCTAGTTCATCACACTTAGGGCCATTATCTGATGATATTTAAGCATATTGCTGCTATTTATGTTGGGTGAACCACTAAAGTTAAGGTGCAAATCCTTAATCCTAGTAAATTCTGAGATTTTCTAAATTTCTTCTGAGTTCTTAGAATTGATATTATTATACATGCATTACTCTGTGTAATCCTAATTTTCTAGAACAGGTGTTATTCTGCACACTGGACAATTGCTTAGGTTTGAAGCCTACATATCAAAAAAAGGGCAGTTTTAGGGTAACCTTCACTCAAAGAATGTACAATAGTATAAAAGATATAGCTGAGAAGAATTCTAATATAGTAGGCCTACATGTGTGATCCATATTATGTGAAAAAGTTAAGTTATACTGGAAGTTAAATCAATGCAATATTCAGGATTTAAATTTCTACTGCCAATATTGTTTCAAATGTTTTCTCCTCATGTAAAAGATTCCTACTAATAATTAGTTATTTTTGATTTTTAATTTCCCAATATGTTCAGGCTCCATAGTTTTATTTTCTGTATCTTCAATAGTATATATATGGCTCTGATTACACATATCAGCACAGGAATTTTTAAATGTCCTGTATTTTAAATTTTTTGGGGACATTACACATGTATACATGGTTAGTGTAGCATCAAGCAACTAAATTCTGCAATAGAAGTCCATATTATTATTAGAAGCGCATATTATTAGGCCAATTGCAAGAAGATTTGAAGCAGAAGAGTGTTAGCTCAGCATAATGAACGTCTGCCAGCCATTTTTTTAAAATTACTAGCTGCAGTTCTTATTGTAAGTCAAACTTTATGCTGTGCTATACTGTTAGCTTTCTTGTTTGGCACAACCAAATGATGTAATGTATCCCTAGAAGTCTAGCTGGATCAAAGACATATAAAACAGGATGGTTTTTTTCTGCCAGTAGTATTGTTACATATTTTGCTAAAATTATCATGCAAGTGATAACAAATACATGATCACTTATGATTTAAAATTATATTCCTGCTATGCAGTAAAGACATTACAAGGATGGACAGCTTTGCTTGCCACAAAAAGAATGTTTAGATATTAAGCCGACCAGCGGGTGTTCAAAAATCCCTTCATAATTGTAATATTGACCTATGCTCATTGACAGAAAGAATCAGTTAAAAAGAAAGCGCTTTTCTTTCTGTGTATTAATGACATGAAATGTGCTTCCTCTTTTTTTTTTTTTTCTTCCCCCCCCCCCCGGAAAGGTAAGCTAAATCAAAAACAGGAGTTGAAATGCAGTTCATTTAAATGCAGCTAAGAACTCACCAGTCTTGCCTATTTCAGGCATTGTGTAAGGCATGGGAAGCTTGCTTATGCTTACTCCTGATGTAAAATCCACAGAAGTGTGAAAGGACAATAGAATTATGTGGTATGTGTATTAACTTTGATGATAAATGCCTTATTCCCTTTTCAGAGGATTATTAAAAGAGTTCTCTGGAGGAATAAAATTGTGGAAGTCACACATTTAATAGCTCAGGTACAAAGAGTCAGATTGTGCCAGCTGGCAAAAGTTAGCAGGAAGCTGTCACAATAAATGGCAGCAGCTGCTCATAGTTCTAAAGAGTATGTCCCAGTCAGAACTGAAAACTGATGGCATCTACATTAATACTACCTTAATGGTCCATCTGCTGCTCCATAGGGTCCCTAGCTGCTGTATGGAGTCATAGGCATTTGACAAGCAGTCTCTGTGTGCCAGACACACATTGTGCCAAATGTTTTAGGCTGCTTCGTATCGTTCTGATCTGTCAAACTTTCCTATCATTTATCAGGCAAGGAGTTAGGAGGGATTTTTTAAAAAAATTATTAGTAGTATTTTTTTTTATTGTTCTTACACATCACTGTCTTTTAGTATTTGGGGCAGTTAGGAATTTGGGAAGGAAATTACTTGTGGTTACTTTTTCTAGAAGGATAACCTCAGCTGCTTGATAATCTGTATGCTGTGTTAATAAAGCAGAGTGATAAACTCTGTAGAGAAATCACTAGCTGTTTGCCATATTGTTTAAATCTTATAGTTTAAATTTTATCCTTTAAATCTAATAATAGATTAGATTGTATTAGGTAGAAAATTAAATACAAATAACCATAAAAGAACTAACAGTGTTTTGACAGGCTCACTAACACTCATTTGCTAAAGAGCAGTTCATTTCTAAATACACAGTTGCATAAATATTTTAAAAAGAGCATTCATACATATATCCATATGTGCTTAGGAATTATAGCAGTAATGTTAGCAAAAGCTTTATTTAACTGATTATGAAGTTATTCCATAAACATGTAAAAGACATTTCTTGTAAATTAACTTATAAGAGAATGCAACCTCTTCCATCTCTGGAATGTTTAAGTCCTGCTTTTACCTAGCATCCTTTGCACCACAATATAGCTATGATTTTAATTTATAGGTGATGCATATTATAACATTTAATGTATCAATTGAGTTAAAATTGTTTGTAAAAAAATCTTCAACAGTATCATCTACACAAGAAAAAAAAAAAGCACAGCTGTGCAATTTTTGTTACATTAAAATATCCACAGCCTTTGGTCATTCTATATCTTGCAAAACAAAAAGCAAGTATCATTCTTTATTCTTTGACTGCATCTTGTTCCTGAAAGGCAGCTTATTTCCAGTAAAATTGGAAACTTCTGCAGTTTGTTTTTTGTGCTTGTATAGCTCCAATGGAAATGCACTGTTTATTTAAATTTGCTATTTGTGTGAAAATGTTGAAGTTAGCACAGAAAATAATTCAGAGTATCAGCAATGATCAAGGGTATAAATGCTTAAAGAGAGAGATCAAGATGTCAGCAAAAATGTCACCACTACTTTTCGCAGTACATGTTTTGATTTTTTAGCTGGATTAGTTCAAATCAGCCAGGTGCTTGAAATTCCATGATACTGCTTTTTTTGATTGTTTCTTTCTGGGACTGACAGAGCCATTAACTATGGAAAATCAATGAAAGACCCTGATTTGGTTTCTGAGGAGAGCCTTTAGGCTTCTCCCCTTTTTACTTTCCTTCTAGCTAGTCGTGGGAAAACTGGTCAACCAGAAAAAACACTAAACACTCATTATATTGTACATGCTATCCTAAATATTTTGCATTTTTCCATACTTCAGAATATGATTGCCTAAGGATATTTTCTAAATCAAAAACTGGCTTGTTCTGCCCTGCCCTGCCTCCATCAATGTATTTTCTTCCTGTATCTTCATTCCATTTCTTCTTTTCATGCCCCAGTATAACTCATAAGTTAAGTAGCCTCTTAAGTCATGGTTATAAATGAGGGTTTAATTGTTTGTAAGACATTATGCAAAGGAAAGTGTGTGCCTTGGCATTCAGAGTTGTGTTGTAGGTCCTCAGAAGATAAAAAGGCACAAATACATAGATGCGGGCAAAAAAGCATAAGTTGCAAAGCAAATGAAATAATATCTATAAATAACCCACAGCTTTATTATGATGCATTCATATCTCTAGAAAGCTGCCATCAAAAGACATCACTTCTGATTTTCAAAAACTTATAAAGCTGGTTTTATTCAGTGGCAGGTGATTTACATACAGGTTATAAATTTGAAGTGTAAGATTCATTAGGTAGGATTCATTAGCTGCTTTTAATTCATCAAAACAAGCACCGCAGGTGGTGAATAAAATCACAGGGTATGCCTGAGGGCCTTGGTAGTTCTTTGTCTAGCAAAGTGGCTAGTGGCTGGCAAGAATCAGAAAGCCAATAGAAAGTCCATCCCATCCCAATCCCAGGACATCAGCCTGGTGTCTGCGCTCTCTGGTACCTTGCACAGGACAGCTTGGGCAGAAAGGCTGGTGCTTGACACTGTGCGAACTGAAGAAAATCAGTGTAATTTTTAACATCAGCGTAGTGTGGCTTCAAGAAAGAAGCTCTCCTATGCCCCCATTAAATAAAGCATTAGAAATTTCTGTGATTTTGGGCACAGCTGGGAACATAAATGACCATTCAATGGGTGGTAGGGGACCATCTCTGGAAAACCAGTTTGTGCTGCTCTATAGGGTGCACAGATAAAGGTGGCTCCCTGCCTTAAGATCTCCATTGTGTGATGGCCAAGATTTTCTCTGCTAATAGATCATAACTTCACAAAATCTCAGTCTCAATCTCTCTTTAATCCTCTACATCTAAAAATGTACTTTAAGATTATTCAAGGTGGTGGTGTTTACACCTACACTTTGCAAGGACTTTAAGAGCACAGTTGCCTTCGTCAAATATTGCTAAGGCTGCAGAAGGTCTTTGCCATGGGGTAAACACAGAACAGAGTGACGGGATGACATTATCTTCAGGGTTGGTGTAGGTCAGTTCTGGTTAGCTTGTCCTGGGTAATGCAGTCATAAATTCCCACTGTGAAAAACCATGTAAAGAAGCTCCTACACATATCTCCAGTCCAAGTTCATACCAAATTATGGGCAGATGGCATCTGTTACCACCAATAGCTGTTTAACACCTCCCTTGAAATATGACTCCATGAATACCTGCAACTTGGACTGTAGGTTATGCCACCACTGTGGGAACTTGATGTAAGATAAAGGTGTACTGTTATCTGAGACCAAGGAAAAATGTAACAAAACTTGGAGAGAAGAGTGTAACCCTGGTAATGGACACAAGAATGCAGAATTTATGGGCCATGAGGAAAGCCAACTCAGAAATTGTGCTGAAATCTGTTCTGACAGCGTAAAGGTTATTGTGGTGGGGGGACATTACAATCCACTGATCCAAGAAAGCCGACCAACACATAAGAGGTGAAAGACTAAGCAATAGACTAATTAGCATTAGAAGCAAGGGAATAATTAAACCAGCAGCATAAAGAAGTGTGTGGACAATACACATTAATTCTGTTATTTGCTAAAACATGTAAATAAGAAAAAGTTTTGAATGGCCTTGGGATCCACACCACTGAGAAGACCAGGGTGAAGAAGGACCAAGGGGACACTGCTGGATCCATGGGTAGTGATTTTCCTCTGCTTGATCTCACACTCTCTCTCTCTCCCTCCCCCACACACACAAACCCACACACACAAACACTTTTTTTTTCTTCCTATCTCTTTACTTAATATTAATTGTTAAATAAAATCTGTTTTATTGACTTAGGCATATGGTCTCATTTGCACCTTAGTTTGGGCAGAGGAATCTCTCACTAATGGGATCATTACTCACACATATGTAAGCATCTTTTGGGGATACTATTCCTGCTTTCCTATTGTACCTATCACTCACCCCATTTTTGAGAATTATTTTGACTTCTTTTACAGGTGCTCTGCACACAGTTAACATAAGAAGGTCCCCTGTTACCTGTGCCAGCTGTAACCCAATAAGATGTTTTACTGCGGCTAAAAAAAACCTGCAGCCTTGGAAGAATTATTTAAAGGAGATATATGGTGAAAACTGCCCTGAAGAAGATCCAGGGAGGTTAAATGCAAGGAGTAAAATGAGGAGAGGGATGAAACAAGAAAAGGAAAACTACAAGGTAGAAATGTGGTTACAAACATAGAAAACATTGGTGATGGCCAGTAAAATAGAAGTTGAGAGACTGAAATTACCATCCTATGTTGGTAATATTTGAGATTTATTTTCAAGCTTTGCATTCTAAGAAGAAATTCCTCCACAGCCCAATGCCAAGAAATCCAACATCAAATCTGTCTGGCTGTGTCACCCATTAGTTTTTCAGCATAAAGATTTCTGTAAACATCATCTAAGAGCAGGCTGCAAGGCATATCTGCAATACCATCACAGAACAGTAAATTCTGGACTACATGTGAAGAGGCCATAGGGTAACAGGGCTCATTCACATGCAGAGTAGCAGAAAGCATAATAAGTCGTGTGTATTTGCTGTGGCAGGTATCATGACAAACAGCTGTCCCATATCAGCTAAGCAAACACCTTCAAAGATATCCTGTGTGTTAGAGAATTTAGTGGTCTGCTGCTAGGCTTTGCTGTTAAAAGAATAAATTCTTGCTATTTACATGAGTATTTTATTCCATAATGGAATAGTTATTTCTTTTAACACTTGTAGTTTTCCACCTAATTTTTTACTGTTGTATTTTTCCATTGCCTTTTTTACTTTTTTTCCGCCCACCTGTTTTTCCAATCTTAGGGTCTTTTGCCTAAGTATACAGCTATCCAAAAAGTTTGCAGACTTGCTTGTGCATGTGGCAAAAATCACAGCAAATGGATGTTCTACGCTTGACATGAGTCCCTGCACCGAGATAGATTGTGTTATTAAATAAGAGACTAATTAAATCTTTACACAATAATCTGTTCTTCTGCTACTATTATTATTACTATTAATATTATTATTATTATTATTACTATTACTATTACTACTACTATTACTACTATTACTATTATTTGCTAGTTCTGCATTTAACGGAATAAGATGAAGAACTTGGAAAGCATTTATCCTTACTTGTCTGGTCAAAAGATTTAGTGATGGGATCAGATGTCCTTCCTACTGACAGGACAGGTAAAGTTCATCTTTCCCATAAAACTTTAGGTAGCAGTCAGAGGGTTTTTCCAGCATGATAAGGAACCGAGCTGCTGTGAGTGGGAATTGCATATTCAACATGCCTCAAGAAATGTGCTTCATATTTTGATGTTGAAGGGACAGAATATGCATTGTTTCAGAAAGCAAAACTTTGACAGCATTGTCTTTTGTGTCCAGTTGTTGATGAAATAGCTTTCTGCTTCAAAAATAACATGAAATTCTCACATTTTCTATGTGTTACAGTGATTTGATGAATTACATATTTAACTTGTAAGCTTTTTGATAATTGCACTTGTAACCTAAGTGTCATGTTAAATGCAATCTTAAATTTAGGGAACTATGTCCAAGTCAAGGCTATCAACAGGCTTTGATTAATGATTAATGAGTATATAATCCCTATCAACATTGAAGGGTGTTATATTCACAGCAGGGTATCCTACTGTTGAGCTATGGCATCAGTATTGGCTTTGTATTCCAGAGCAGTTTTGGTATGACTCTTTGAACTAAACACTAAGTTCCCAAAAGAGATGCTATAAATACAAAATCTGAAAATTGTAACAATCCAATACATCAAATCTGTAGAGGCAGATCAATGAAAAGAGGAAGAACATATACAGTAGAAAAAAGCTATTAAAAAGCACATGAGAAAAAAGTTTTAATGGTGAAATTTTGACTTAGACTGGTATGTCTGTAATTTGCATAATTCTACATGCATAGTGTGTAATATAGTGAGTGAGATGTCTTCATTATATCTGAACTGCATCAGTTAGCAAATTGTCAAAATGGATTTCAAATTACTACATACTTTCAGTGATGATCACAAAGTAATATCTTTTCCATTTTTAGCTGGAGACTGGAAAAAACCCTAAAACAAACAAACAAACAACAAAACACCAAGTTTCGAGTATAAAACAATCCAATCTTACTAAAATAATTTTTATGTGTTCTCTGTCCACTATCCTCAGCCTTCCTTCCTGGTTGCTTAGCCGATGTTAACTGCATAAGGAGGGACAGCAGAGAAATTTGAAACATAGCCTGGTTGCCTGGTCATAGCTCTATGACTCCATTTTCTCTTGCATTTCAAGTAAAAAATAAGCAGTCATATTATTTTGAGTGTTTTCTGTCTATTAATCAGTACTAGAATTGGGAGCTGTCTTTTGCTGATATATGTATATTCATGCCAAAAAATAGCATTTCTATTCATTTGCATATGTTCATCTGGGGTCATCATACATTTTTCTAGACAAAATACAGATTATGGTGGGGAATTTTTATTTCACGTTTTGGATCTGACAGCTAATGGTTGTGACTGTTGAAATTATAATAATTATAAGCATAGGGTGCAAGCGATAAATACATGCATAAGGGACGTTTCTTTGTATCTTTAGCTCTGGTCATGTCCTTCATCAGGGACTGGATAAATGTGCTTATAAACTGGTTGATGAGGTCTAGTCTTTGAAGGAGCTTTTTCATCAAGTTTATTTAAAGGTTTGTATACTTGCTGTTATAACTTAAAATTGTTCCTAAATGTGCGGCTGTGATGGCTAGGAAATTTGCTTTCATTCTGAATTTATGTATGATCAGTTAATTTCATTTTTATTATTCCTGTACAGAATAAATAATTTTTCCTTATGTTTTCTCTCCATCTGCTTTTGGTTTCTGATGTATGCAGAACTTTTTCCCACTCTTTCCCCTTACTCAAAAATTTTGGTTTTTTTTAAATTAAGCTTAAAACCCACATAACCTCTTTAAAGAGGTTATCTCTTTTTCTGATCATCCTACTAGCTGTTCTCTGCATATGTTCTTTTTGGATTAATCTGTCTTGAAACAGATAACCAGAATGATAAAAAATAGCCCAGTTGAAAGCCACCAGTATTTTGAGAAGTTATATTAATATTCCCAAGGGTCTAACAAGAATACATTTTCAGATTATATTTGACTTTTTGGTGGTGGCTTTAAATGGGTGCCTTAGATACTCTGTGATCAAGTAGTGCAAAAGAAGAACAGAAGGAGATCTGGTTGCTTCCAGCTGATGAGTTGGTGTATACTTGGTTTATGCAACTACATAGCCAGATGCTTGGGATATGTCATTTGCAGGAAAATTTGAGAGGAAGAAAAGTATGCACAGAAGACTGAAATTTGGGCTCCAGTGCAAAATGTGACTATGGGTCCCTAAACCATCTAACAGCCAGGCCTGTTGCATGACTGTGACATTGAGAGGGAATAGCTGTAAAGTGTGTAGGTGAATGTATGTCTGGATTTCAAACCCTCAGTGACTTTTAAAGTATTTAACTTAGATTTGTGCAGGTTTCTCCTGTTTAAAAAGAAGAAAAAAATAGTTTGTGAAAATGAGATTTATCCACAGACTGAATAGTATAAAATTCAAAGTCTGAGAGATGTTTTGCATTTGTGTACATCACCCCATGATATCTATTTTGATCCACTCTTGTGAAGCTTCTCTATGGTGCCTATTGAATGATGCTCATCCTCCCAGCTGAAATGTAGCCAGCAAGTTGCAAGTACACTTAGTGAAGAAATATCTCTTGTGTGCACCGCTTTCTTGCCATTCCCAGATGGAGTACTGATGGACAATGTTAGAAATTATCTTCCAGTCTATGGGTTTACAGAAGTCAGGGAAAACTTTGGTAGATTAAATTGCTTTAATTTATCAGGATTAGGACTGTGGAAGGTAAATTAATTTATTCAATTATATATAAATCTCCTAATTTCCTTTATTATGATTGTGTATTATTTTGAGGCAGAAAGGAAAACAGTCCTTAAAGCTAAATCTAAGGTACTTAAATCTTCTGGAAGGTTGACCAGACAGCGGCCAACAACTATGATGGAAGGATGCCCAAATTGCACGGCCTCATGCACAGATGATGTTTTGGTCCTCTGCATCAACATCATCTGTGGGAGATGTAGCTGGCAGGCGCCAAAGCGGTTCTGAACAAAATTTAATAGTACAGGTGGTCAAGCTGAAATGCTCAGCTGGGCACGGGAAGGGAGTGAGAGCAGTGACAAGAGAATGCCGGTCCAGACAGGCCAGACTGCAGAAATTATGCAGAAGTCATTTTTCATTAGACAGCATGGATCTTAAAAAAAAAAAAAAAAAAAAAAAAAAAGGACTGATTTGACTGCATATAGTTTAATTTTTTGGACTTCTGGAGAGAATTATCTTGCCTTTCCAGGCACCTGCATGCCAAATGAATGAGTGTGGGGGGAATAGTCTGGAGCTTATCTCTCAAAATTATTGAAAATCCTGATGAACTGGGCAGGGCATGTACATGATGTCAATATTTTTTTCTGTACTTTTCAGTACTCAGCAGGCTGCTGGAATAATTTGGATAGATTGGTTTTCTGACTCTTTCAACCAGCTGAAAATAAACAACTTTTTTTTTAAAAATTAGATGAAGCGCATTAAAAACCTTTTCTGCCCATCTTTAATTTAATTTTAAGGGTCTCATCTTCAAAAAAAATATGAACATCTCTTTCACACTCTTGAGGAGTGAACCTTCATTCTTCACCCTCAATCCTGCCAGAAAGGGAGAACATGCTGCCAATATCTTCAAGCAACACTTAAGAAAATATGAGAAGAAATTTGCCTTGATTTTTGCTTAGAAAAACAATTTTTCTGTGAAACTAAGCTTATTTTAGAATGGACATACCTATAAAGATAACTAATGTTTTAATGTTTACATATACCCATACCCATATATATATATATATATATATATATGATGTTGGTATTATACCCATACCCATCAATTCCAGGTCTCTTTTCTTTAACTGCATCATTTCTTCACAAAGAGGGGGTAACTATCGAGACCCAGCATGGAAGGTCTTACTCAATTTGCTTTTCTCTCTACATATTTAACATGCTGTTTGTATTGATATTAGGAAGATTACATTAGTTTCCATACAGTATATATTTTTTAAAATTACTCATTGCCTACTGGTTAACATATTCACACTGTATAATATTATAGGCATTTTTCTCTGAAACTGTCAGCATTTTGTCAGCCAAAGTGAGCTTTAATAAAAGTCAGGCTCTGACAATTTTCTGGAATAACCTAGATCTCAGCTCTATGCGTCTATGTGAGCAGGATGTGAAGCTTGGATCTCCTGATGAAAATTAGCGTGAGCCACTGCTGCACTTGGCTGACACGGTGTCCTGGTGCACAATATCAGGTCTAGGCACTTAGAGGAAGCTGTCACTCACTTTAGCTAATCAATCAAAGTTTGTCACATTCTTGTATGTTTTCACTAAAAGCCCAAACTGGGACACCAGATGTGGTGAATACATGGACAGTCTATGTTTTTGTATAAAAACATCTGATGTGACAAAAGAGCAATGAAAAGCAAGTTTGGCTTAAAGCACATGGTTTTTTTGTCAAGTGCACAGTCATGAATGTTTTCATTACCTATATCTCTCTGAGATTGCCATCACTAATTTAGTTTGAGAAAACATTCCCCAGCTATTTTACTGCAAATTGTGTTTAGCGAATCAGTTTTGCTAGTCTCTCATAGCAGTTAGGTGAAGAAAGCTTGGTTGAGGGAATAAGTGAAGAAATTGTTAAAATAAATCTCCTTTTTAGATCCTTAAATTACAAATTTTTAGATACAATTGATAAATAAAAGTAAGACACTTTTCTGAAGGAAAAGAAAATATTTTGATTTTCTGCTGCCTCTCCTTGTCATCTCTTTCTCCATTCCTCTTGTATTTCATGGCTATTTCCATAGTGCCTTTTGGACTTTTTGCTGAGCTTTTAGACGAAACCCAAAAATATGCTGCTGAAGACTCTAACAGTCATTTATAATAATGCAAAGTGTCATGAGATCTGTGCATAAAATGCATGGAATGGTGTCCAGGAAGGGGAGGTGATGACCTTTACCTTCAGAGGGTAAATCCAGCGTGGTTGTACTTCTCCTTGAAATGAACATTTGTGTCATCTGTCCACCCACAAGTGTGTTGAGTTTTCAACAGTACTTTGTAGTCATTACAGCTTGAAAATAATGAATTATTTAACTTCTTAATTGGAAACCTTATCAGGCAGTTCTACTTTGTGTTTGAAAATGAGATTGAAGACCTCTGACAGGTAGACATTGAAGTGAAGAAAAATCACTATATTGATCTACAAGGCAAAGGTATTAGTGGCAAAGATGGCGCTCAACTTTTATTGGGATCCTATTTCCTAGATTCTGAAGAATGACTCATACTGTTTGGGGCTGTTCACACCTGCTGGGAGATGAACAGTTCATACTTAGTTTTTAGTTGTAACAACTTCCCTCGTATATGTTTTATACTAGGATTAAGCATAGGCATAAAGACCCCTACTAAAAGCATAATATTTTTTGAGGAGCTAGCAGAAGTGTTCTGGATCTGTTAGATTTTAAATTATTCTCCCAATCTTCTCTCAAAATCTTCAAGTGTGTTGAGCCTCAAAATACCTCTTTAGGAGGACATCAACAGAAGGGGACAGTAAGTGCAGAAATGGCCCAGGGCTTGAGTGAAGAGAACAAGAAGCATCATGGCTTCAAGAACAAAAAAAGGAATAGATTAAAAATCTCTTATCAAGAAAGTGAAAATTCTGCTTCAGTCCAGCACACTGTCTGATTTTCCAATTTGCTGTAACTCCATTTTGTGTTTGCAAATATTTGCAATGTCTCTGCACTCTCTCAATTCTGTTCATTGATACAGAGTGATGGGCAGTTTCCCAGATGCCTGAGAGCAAGCTTGGTTTTGCTTTGAGTACGGGAAGGCTGATCCTGATGAAATGTCAATATAATAAAAACATTATAAATAAAAATAGATACCAAAATAGATGTTCTAGGATGACCATGCTTGAGCAGGAAGGTTGGATCAGATGATCCCACTGTGGTCCCCTTCCAACTTTACCCATCCTGTGATTCTGTGACTCAGCGAAATCCCTGTCCTTATGTTCTAGAGAAAGCACGGAAGAATCCTGGCATTGCTGTACTTCACACTGCTGTAACCCCTGAAGTTAGAAGGCAGTAGAATTTAGAATCATGGTTAATCCATCTTGCCTAGCATGGAGAAATGTTGATAAAGCAAAGGACAGGATTTCTGGAGGACCCTGATACTGCTTCTGACAATTCTGGCAATAGGCAAGTTGGTTGGTCATTTTTCTTCTCACACTTCATGATAATTGCCAATGTTTTTCATGGAGCTGTGAGGCTGAATTGTTCAATTCAATAAATATTTACTAATAATGAGATTTTGTGAATAAACAGCCAAATGGTTGTTTCCTCACTCCCTACCCACCCCAGAGTCATTCCGGTCCATCTTTTCAAATTAACTCCTAAAGAGAAGCATACCATGAAGTTTTGTCCATCTACAAGCTGCATGTGTCTGGCAGCCTGATCTGAATGCACAGCTATGTGATTATGAGTATAAACAGCAAATACATGCAGGTTTGGAGCTCATTCTGAAAATTTGACCTGTGAAGCAGTAGGTCAATTTGGTACATACACAACAGTTTTATCTTTTGTATTTATTTCTGCACAGATTCTCTTTCACAGGCTACATAGTAGTGCTTTGGTGCAGTTTTCTTGTCTGTTATTTTTGGCTTTGGGGTTTCCTTAAATTTATTTTAATTACTGAATTTTTTATATAAACAGGATTGTACTAATACTGTCATTCATATTGAATAGAAATTAAGAAATAAAAAGTTCTAATTGATCATTTCATTCAAGCCCAAATAAAATAAACATGGGTAATGATGAGTTATAGTCAGATCTCCTGGCAGAAAAACTGACTTAGAATTTTTATGAGAATGGATCTTTTCTTGACAGCTTTCCAGAGCTTCATGTTTTTTTCATACAGGTCGAAAATAATTTGTCTTCCTATTTTATCATTTTTTCTTCTGGTCCTAGCCTTAGCAATAAGGAGAAAACAGTGCCTAATAAAAACTACCACATGTAGGCAACAATTTGAATATTTATCTATTACCAGCTTTTGAAGGTGAGGCAAGTAATTCTTTTGTTTTATTGCCGTTCATACAGACAATTCATTAGGGCTTGTGTGATTTTTGTTTATGAGGTTTTTTTTAATGTGTGACTCATTTGTATTTTTTTCCACTTGGATTGCAGATATTTTTTAAAAAGTAAATGACATATTCCAATAAAGTTGTTGTTCAAGTTAGAATGTATATGAATACATCAAGTTAGATGTATTCATATACATTCTTAATGCCTTTTTACAAAGTTTTGACATTTAAGGTCGTCTCCTGGCAAGTAAGTTTTTATGGTATTAAATTCTTGGTCAGCCTGGACCCAATAGGCAGATGGAGAAACTTTAAGTCTTCTATTAGCAATATACTCTGTTGCACCTTTTTTTTTCAGTTGTTGGGTTTGGGTTTTGGGGCTTTGGTTTGGTTTTATTTTGTTTTGGCTTGGCTTGGTTTTATTTTGTTTTGTTGTAAAGATTTCTCAGTCAGAAACACAACCTTGAAGACATCTTGTCCCCTGTGGGTTGACAAAGACTGTCCGGATTATGGGGACAAAAGAATGAAACCAAATTGATACCTATTCCTTTCCTGGCAATACCCACCTTCCTTGCAATCTCACCTTTTTTTTCCCTTGCCCTTGATAGGAAATTAAACAGTTAGACTTCCAGACAATTATATTCAAAACAGAAATATAGTTTTGCAAACTGCACTTCAAACTGCAGATAAAAAAATAAAATTTATTCATTCAAGATTACTTCTTTAGATTGTTTGATTGAAAATGTTTTTTTCTCATAAATAACATCACTTTTTATAAGTCCCATTTTAGGCTTCAAGATCTGTATGCTGTTTGTTTGGGTTCTTTTAACTGAAATGTTATATCTGAATGTATGTATAAATTAGGCAGGGTTGATTTTCAACATATTAAACTTAAATGAATAGTTTTAATATCCTCTATAATAAGACTTAGTATTCCAAAAGATATATCTCCTCTAGAGGGCAGTGCTAAATTGAGATGACCATTTTGGATTTTATCATGTAAACAACTGGATATCTGACTCATTACCATTTTTTGAATTTTTTTACTGGTGATTTTGAAGTTATATTAAAGTATAGTGATTAAATATTCATAAAAATTGACATTGCTTAAAATCTTTAAAATATAATATTTATGTTACTATGACATTCCTATGTGAACATGTAACTTCCATGGTTACATGGAGGCAGTGAGAAAACATGAATAATTTAGAAGGTGTGGTAAATATTCAGATTGACATAGATTGACTGAACAAAGAAAATAAAGAGAAAAATATTTTCCATAAAAGCAACTCTTCACCATATCCAGGACCTTTCTACCTGGCCAACTTACGTATTCAATGTGACTGCAGAAATGGAAAATTCATACTTTGTAGAGGTCATTTAGAAGTGAGAAGATTGAATGTTTCTTATAATTCTGTTTGTTGGAGCTAAATGTTCTTTTTCGTAAGCAATGGCTGTCTCTTTTCTGTTGTCCTTTGCAATGACTGCAATCCTTAGTTCCTCTATTTCTGTTTTGCTGCATTAGCTTTAGTTCTTGCACCCATTCACTTCATACCTGTGTGTATCAGATTTAGCATTTAATTCATATATTCATTTGACACATACAAACTTACAGGTGTTTCAGGTACTGAAATCTTTACTAGTTAAGATCTGCAAATGCCTAGATATCATTAATAATTATGGCATCCTTTTTTTCCCCAAAATAAGATACATTAGACAAACCTTGTGCACGTTGAGGTAAAATGGATATTGAAACAATGATATAAGATATATAATAATCTGTGTGGGCTTTATACTATGGAAGTGCTTACTAGAATTTTTTGAGAATGGGAATGCTAAAAGCATGCACCAACAGGTTGCAAACATTTTGCTCTGAAAGACAGTTCTTTCTTAATACACTTATTATACCCTGTTCAAGCTAGAAAATGTCTTGACACTTTGTCTGGGTTTAAAACACAAGTGTTGGCCAAGGAAGGTGGGGAGCTTCCTGGAATGGGAAAGATTACCCCCTCCCTCCTGATTATTATGACTTCAAAATTACAGGGCTTTCAGGCAAAGATAAAGGAAAAGAAATAATTCCTTACTAGAGTAGATATATATGTACATATATGTGTGTGTGTGTGTGTGTCTGTGTGTGTGTATGTGTGTGTGTGTGTGTCTGTGACTCAATGTCAGCCCTTTCCCACTTGTCAGGCTGTTTTCCTTTTTGGTGTCGTAACCACCATAAGAGGCAGGGGATGCTGATGGCTCCTGGTAAGGCCACAGCTGCAGTGACTCCCCCGAATCTTCAGGATGTGTTCCAGTGAAAGCCCTGAGCCTTCCCAGGCAGCCCTGGGAAGAGAGAAAAGGTTGAGGGAAAAGGGAAATACTCAATTTCCCTGTGCTCTCACATGTGTGGTACCCTGATGGTGGCAGCACCATCAATGTTCCAGCCCACCAGCAGCTGGGATGTGCTCTCTCCAGAGCCAGAGAGAGAGAGGACATGTGGGCCCAGTTTTTCCCTTGGAAACACCCATGCAGATGGCAGGGATGTCCCCTGACCAGGGCAGGTGTTGCAGAGGGAATCCCAGTCCACAGACAGTTCACGGTAGGAAGTGGCCTCACCAACAGGTAGCTAGGGGAACCTTCACAGCAGCACCAAACCCCTGCACAGGAGAAGCCCAGCGCTAAAAACTTCAGCCATGGCCTCGCCAAGCTGGGCAAAGAATGAATCGCCTCCAACTAAGAAAATTCCAAAACCACACAACTTCCCCCCTCATCCCAAAGCCATTCCAACAGTATGCCAAGGAATTTTCTCTTAATCCATGTCCATTTACCGTTTCCATAACAAATGGGAAGAAAATTTCTTGAAGAAACCTAACCCCCAACAAAAACAAACCTAACCCCCAGCTTCTTTCTGTAGCAGTATATATTAGCCATACATCTAATGTATGAATGAGAGAAGGATTTTAAAGTCAGCCCTAGTCCTATGGGCACATCTTACCGGCATGCAGAGAAATGGTACCCAGTTGAACAAACCAGGATGGAAACAGGCAGGCTGTTTGGATATACAAACAAACAAACCCCCAAAAAATCTGTACATTTTTGTTTTCAGTGTTGGTAGTTTCCCTGCAGTCCAAGTCACATACTACTGAGAAGAAATTCTTGAGATTCCATTGAGATCCAAGGGAACTTGGTGAAATCTTTCTGGCGCCTTCTTTTTGCCAGACAGGGTGTAGAGTAGGTCATATATTTATTTTGTAATACAAGTGGTTAACACAGCACATCTACAGCCTATAGACCTACCCTGTCACCTGACACATTTTCTGAATTTTTTTGTGCTGTAATGGTAAGTCCAAGGAGATGCTACCCCAGAACAATTTTACTTCAAATGTCAGGTAACCCAGACTGAGTTGTGTGAGAAATAGGCTTTAAGTGAGATATCTTTTCTACTTTTTCCTAGAAGTTTCATGAAGAATCTTACAGAATATATATAATTATTTATATTTATACCCAGGCAGGTTTTTTCCGGAGAATTTTCTTGGAGAGAAAAATGTTCTTGAAAAATCAACATCTTTTCTATCAACATTTTTGGCTTATAAGTCTTTTAAGAAATTGTGAATGGCCATTGCAGGAATTTCTCAAATGCTTTGCACTGACATGGGTGAAAAAAACCCAAATCTCATCATTTAGACTAGTATTTTATTTTGACTAGTAGTCCACAGTTATTGTTGATAGAAATTGTATTTACTAGCTACACTTAGCTCTGCATCTATGTGAATGTGTGCACACATAAGTGCAAGTTTTTCCATTCTAGATAAATAATCAGTCTTGTGAGAGTATTAAAACTTTTCCTACAGTGATTCATGATGTCCCAAGACAGAGATTTGGGTGAGATTAATAAAAACATGGCTTACAGAAACCAGGTTGTACTAAGACGCTACAAACATAAAAACTGATTTTGAACTGCATGAAAGTTCATCATGGGATGCAATTAAATTCTTATTTCTAATCACATGCTTTTCCAGCTTGTTAAGTTATAGCAAGAACATTATGATTCCTGAAGCAGTTATTTTGTTGACTTGGCTTGTTTTATGGTGACATTTATATTAAATTTTTGTCTCAAATGAACTCATAAAATGAGAGGGAAAATCACTTCTCTAAATTTATTTTTTTGCTTGTGTTTTACTGACAGTATATTCTGTCTCACTAGAAATCAATGTATTTTAAAGAACATTAAGGCATCTAGAACTGGATGGATTTTTTATTATGTTGGGGTTACTCACAAATTTGAATTTAATTTGCATAACCCATAATCATTTAGAAACAAAACATGGTATGGACAGAAGTGTCTGTAAGGCACTCTGACAGCTCAAACCACTATTGCATTTATTTCCTTCTGTCCCCAGCTTACCTATATATGTACACAGACATACATCTATAAAATGTATAAATGCACATAAATACACATCTGTATGTATATATATATATACACATATATATATGGCAAAGAAACATTGTGAATTACTTCAGCTTGCCAGTTGTTTACTGGGAACACCATACAGCTGACACAAACAAGCACAGAAGGTTCCTAAAACATCTGTATATTAACTTTGTGGTATTCTCACTTAGTAGGCCAACTAGGAAAGACGCCTTCCTTGTTTTTCTGCTTGTTAACTGAGAGAATCTTGTAGTTAGTGGTTTTCAGGCATCGTGTCCACAGCCACCATGAATCAATTGAGTTTAAAATCTGTGTTGACAGTAGGAAAAGTGCCAGCAAGACTTCAGCTCTGGACACGAGGAGACTAGACTGCTTAGGGAACTAATGAGTAAAATGCCCTGGGAAAATCCTGTTGAAGATGCTGGGATCCACCAATGCTGGTCACTTTTTAAACACCACTTCTTAAGGTCAATTCCTAAAGATCAGAAGGCAAGCAGAGAAGGCAGAAGGCCAGACTGGCTGAGCAGGGGTCTTCTGCTGCTGCTACAGCCAAAAAGGATAGTGTGTGCCCAGTAGAATCAAGGTCAGGTTACATGGGAAGAATACAGAGATTATGCTGTCACTGCAGGGAAAAAAATGTGTGGGATCAAAGCTCAACTGGGAGTGAGCAATTACTATGGGTGACAATCAAAGCTACTACTTAAAGTAGCAAAAAATAGTGCAGAAATAGCATCAGCCCATTACAGGATGAGGATGGTCACCTCAGACACAGGGACATGGACAAGGCAGAGGTGTTTAAGGCTTTCTTTGCCTCTGTCTTCAGCACAGATGCTGCAGCTACAGTGTCCCAGCACTGTGAGCTGGAGGACCATGGTTGTGAGAATGATCAACTCCCAGTTAACCCTGAGCTTGTGTGGGATCTGCTGCTTTGGTTGGATCCCTATAAGTTTGTGGATCCCTATAAGTTTTGTGATGAAGTTCAGCTGAGAATACTCAACAAGTTGGCTGATGTCAATGTGACTCCTCACTCAATGACTTTTGAAGTCTTCAGAATCTGGAAATGTCCCAGCTGACTGAAAACTGGTGAATGTTCTCCCAGTTTTCAAGAAGGGCAAGAAAGAGGATCCTGGAAACTACAGGCCTGTCAGACCCACTTCAATGGCTGGTAAAGTTATTCAGAGGGTAATTCAGAAGGTATTAAAAACATCTGGAAGACAATGCACTCATCAGTCACAGCTGGCATTGACTCATGAGAGCAAAGTCTTGCTTATCAAACCTGATTTCTTTTTATGACAACATAACCCACCTAGCTGATCAAGGGAAGCCAGTGGAGGTAATCCTTTTGGTTTGCAGTAAAGCATTTGATACTCTCTCTCATAGTATCCTTATGGATAAAATGTGGAGCACACAACTGGATAAACACATCGTGGGTGGGTGACTGGCTCAGGGGTTTGGCATAAAGGGTGAATGGGGTGACATCAAACTGGTGACCAGTCACCAGTGGGATTCCACAGGGCTCCTTCTTAGTGCTGTGCTCTCCAACATCTTCATAAATGACCCAGGTTTATACTCAGAGGTATGTTTGCCTGTGATAATAAACTATGAGGAACTGTTGATTTTCTTCAAAGGCAGAAAGACTCCATAGAGAAACCTCAACAAATTAGAGGAATGGTAAACATTAATAGCATTAGTTCAACAAGAGAAAGTGCTGGGTGGGGAAACTGGATGTACAGAGAGATTGGGGAACAAAATATGGGGAGGAGTGCTGTGGGAAAGGGATCTGGGGGTCCTGGTCAGTGGCAAGTTGAACATGAGCCAGCAGTGCCCTGGCAGCCAGGAGGGCCAAGCGTGTCCTGGGGGGCATCAGGCCCAGCATTGCCAACCGGGCAAGGGAGGGGATTGCTCTGCTCTGCTCTGCTCTGCTCTGCTCTGCTCTGTTCTGGGGCAGCCTCACCTCAGATGCCAGGGGCAGTTCTGGGCACTGCAATATCAAGCTATTAGAGACTGTCCAAAGGAGGGCTATCAGGATGGTGAAAGCTTTGGAGGGGAAGCCTTATGAGGAGCAGCTGAGGCCACTTGGTCTGTTCAGCCTGGAGAAAAGGAGACTGAGGGGACATCTCATCATAGGCTACAGCTTCCTTGTGAGGGGAAGAGAAGAGGCAGATCTCTTCTCTGGTGGTGTCCAGTGACAGCACCCAAGGGAATGAAATTGTGTCAGGGCAGGTTTAGGTTAGTCACAGCACCAAGCCTGACAGAGTTCAAGAAGCAAGAGATTACTCTCAGGCACATGGTGGGACATTTGGGGCTGTCCTGTGCCCCAATTCCAAAAGGTCAGAAGGCAAGCAGAGAAGGTAGAAGGCCAGACGGGCTGAGCAGGGCCCTTCTGCTGCTGCTAAGGCCGAAAAGGATAGTGTGTGCCCAGTAGAACATGATCCTTTTGGGCCCATGATCCTTTTTGGGTCCTTTTGGGTCCCCTCCGACTCAGGATATTCTATGATTCTGTTTAAAGTGATGTCTGTAATGAAAACTTCATGGAGGCTCTCTCTCTTTTTAATTTGTGTGGATCACTTCATTGACTGCCATTATATAGATAAGGTACAAAATAGTAAACTTGTACTTCTATAAGGAATGTCTGTTGTACCACAACTTCACAGAGCTGAAATAACATTGGTAAAAGCTTTGGTTTTAACAGCATTGGATACCTTGATAGCTGCCAAGGCCTTCCATTTTTATTACTTTTTCACAAGTCTGTAAAATTTAGTTTATTTCACATTCCATACTACAACAAAATAAGGAGCTCATACATGTGCTATTCTGTACCAAATGTGAAATCAATACATGGTCTTAAATATAGGTAAGACATCTTGGCAAACTAGTTATTGACAGGCTAAAGTCATTTACGCCTGACAGAGAAGACAGATTATGACATCATTAATTTTACTGACAGTGGGTATAGGAAGATAACCTGCTATGTAAGCCTACAGACTTGCAGTTATCTGCAAAGTTTTTACTCTTATTTTATTCAGCAAACTATACAATTCTGACAGCTATGAATCACTTTTAATCTGTCAGTTTCAAAGATTGTCATCAGAAAGTTCAGCTGAAGGAGAATGTCTGTTTGACTCATCTTAAATGTAAGATGATTACTGTTTGTCACATCTACAAATTATGCTATTCTTAAAAATTTTTTTTAAGCTAAACAGTTTAACATGGTTATTGTGTAATTTGGAAGGCGGGATGCAGTAACACATCAGAAATAGATAAATATGGTTATGCAGTGAAATTTGTTTCCTAATGGATGACATGTAGCCATAGCAATAAAAGCAAAGATGGCTTTCATTGTAATAACTACATATACATAAAAATATGGAAAGAAAGGAAAAATAGAAAAACTGCTGAATTTTCACTATTCTTTTAGATATACATTAGAGATCTAAATACTGCAACAGATGACACAGTACCAAAAGATGAGTGTGATTCTCCAAATAGAAGTTAATTTTTTTTTTTACTCTTAAAATACTTGTGTGTAACATTGGCTTACATAGATATTAACAAGAACTGTCATAATTCTATGGCACTTTGTCTTATTTTTAAGCATTTGACATGCTAAAGCATTTTTAAGGCTTCATGCATGAAGCATTTTTAAGATAGACTTTATTTGGATTGACTTTATAAGAAGTGTTGAAGTTTTATGTTTTCTTCAGCTGAAGCATCCTGCTTTTTTGGGGTATCAGGATCAAGTTTTGCCTAATGAACTTCTTTCTATTACAGCAGTTTTTCCATGCTTTTAGCCTGTTCTTCGGTTCTCTAGGTTTCCAGAGCTTGTTCTTGCTCCCCTGGAAGTTCTGTCAGACACAGAAAAATATAAAAATTCTGTTTCTTTTATTATTACTTCACCCTAGCATGAATGGGCTCCTGGGACTATCCTTCTATGTAGAAGGCACCTGTTCTTGAGAAATTGCTCTCCATTGTTTATAGAAATCACAAAACTGACTAGGCTTCTTGAAGTGCTGCGGTGTAGGGAGGCCAGGAGAAATTGAATTTCAGTGAATTTGTGTGTGATAACTTTTGATTTGTAAAAGTCTCAATAATTCCACAGAGCCTTGAAAATGGCACTGTGTATTATTCTTCTTCATCTAGATGTGTGCACTATATAAAATAGCAATACACAAAATAGTAAACGAATATGCTAATTCAATATGATCAGTAAGAAGAAAAATAACTCAATATCTGAATAAAAAAATCTTTGCTGCCAGTTATAAAAAGGCCTGTGTTGAGTCAACAGTGAATTTCACCATGAACAAGTAGTTCAACTGTAGTTTGTTGTAGTTTGCAACCCTATTTTCTTAATTCAGAAAAACTTCCCTTTGTATTGGAAAATAACTTTTGCCTGAATAAAAGTGAAAATGTCCCAACCTGGGGGACTCAAAAATCCAAGCAAAGCTTGTGGAATAATTAAAACTAATTATGGCCCTTTCTACACATTATAGAACAAAAATAATGATACTCATGCAAAAAAATAGACAGAAAGGTAAAGAGTCCTTTTTCAAATAAATAGACAGGTTTGCATTGCTATTGCTGTGGTTCCTGCTGTCACTTAGATGCCAATGAAGTCCCTTGGCCATGGTTTCTCCTCAGCAGTTCCTTATGAACTTCTTTTACACTGACAATAGCAGTGAAAAGGAAAACCTCCTCACTGCTAGTGAGAGTTGTCCATATGCACCTCAGATATCCAATTTTTCTTGTTTCACAAGCTTGGAATCACTTCAAGGGGGATATGAGAATGTGGGCTGCTTTGAGTGCTGAACAGACTATATGATTCATTTTACCATATCAAAGCATTTCTTTTGAGGCTTAAGCAGGAAAAGCAAGCATAAATGTAAACTTAAATGTGTAAACATTTATCTGGCATGTGAGAACTATATTATTGTTTTTCTTCTCTCCAAGCTGTATTGCAGTAAGTCACCATTCCTCTATTAGGGCATTGGCTAGGTCCCTCTTCCTGCAAGAAGCTAAAAACTTTTAAGTTTTTCATTGTATAAGATAGGATGACATTTGGGTCTCCTTTGCAATATGTAGTTGTTTGATGATGCCTGGATTCAGGCATCCACCAAAGCCACTTTATCACTCCCCTCCACGATTACAACTGGGCAAGGGAAAGAAAATATAATTAAGGATTCATGAGTTAATTCATGAGATGATGACCAGAAGAGATCACTCAGCAAATACTGTCTTGGGCACAACAGCTTAGAATTAGAGATATTAATTTAATTCATTACTAGCAAAATTGCAGCAGGATAATGAGAGGTAAAAAAAACCTTCAAAACACCTTCCTTCCACCCTTCTATCTGTCCCAGCTCTACTTTTCCCCAACAGCACAGGGAATTGGGAGAGGGGGTTATGATCAGTTCATAGCACACTGTTTCTCCTGCAGTGGTTTTCCCTGCTCCACTATGGAGTCCCTCTCATGGGAGATAGTTCTCCATTAGCTTCCATGTGAGTGCATCCCATGGGCAGCAGTGCTCCCCAGACTGCAGCAGCAGGGATCACTTGCCCACAGGGTGCAGTCCTTCAGTGTCTCAAGGACCCTCTCTCTACATGCCTTTCACTGGGTCACAGCCTCCTCTCAAGCGTCCACCCGCTCCAGGATGGGGCTCCTTCACGGGTGGCAGATGGATCTCTGCATCCCCATGGACCTCCAAGGGCTGCAGGGGCTCAGCTGTTTCCCCATGGTCTGCATTGCAGGCTGCAAGGGAATCTCAGCTCTGGCACCTGGAGCACCTTCTCCCCTCCTTCTCCACTGACCTTGGTGTCTGCAGACACCTCTCACAAATTCTCACTCCATTCTTTTCTGGCTTCAATTAATTCTGTGCTAAAAGGGTTTTTTTTTCCCTGTTTCTTCTTAAATCTGTTACAACAGAGGCATTACCATAGTTTCTACTTGGCCCAGCCTTGGGTAGCAGCACATCCACTTTTGCAGCCACCACAGATTGGATCTACCAGGCATGGAGGAAGCTTCTATCAGCTCCTCACAGAAGCCACCCCTGTAGAACTCCTGCTACCAAAGCTTGGCCAAGCAAAACCAATACAGAAGAAAACAACAGGAAAAAAAAAATCCTTTTTCTGTTTTTTAATTTCTCCGCCCATTTATTTCCTCTGTCCTGGTGTTTGATAGCTGCAAACCCAGCTTTTACTGCCTGGAAAGTGGGCAGGCAAGCATCTCCTACTGGAACTAATGTAAAAGTTATCTCCTTGGATTAATTGGCAAGTAAATGGTGCAGTTTATATGTTGCCTCCTTAGGAGAGAGTTCCTACATCAGCAACTTTGTGATATTTTGCTGTGAAATTGAGTTCTGTGTTTAACCCCTTCCTAACAACTCACAGAAATGAAGTCAGTCTTTCTCAGTCTTTCTCCAGTTGCGTGCAATGCATGACTGCATAGCTGCAGTTTCCTTAAGAAATGTAATATTTACTTAATATAAACTGACTAAATGTTTTAAGAAGGTTCTTTTTTTTTTTTTCTTTTGGCTAGTAATATCTCCAGATAAATCCTGCTGTGGCATATGGAAATACTGTTAGGTAATTTTTTCATTTGAGCTCTTTTGTAGATATACAGATATTCAAGAGAATAATATCACAATTAAAACTGAATACATTCTAACTTGGATTTTAGCGCACAACAGGGTTTTTCATGGCTTAACAATATTTTCAAAACCTTATAGAGAATTATCTTATTACTCCTGAGAAATTGTTACTGTATATTTGTTACTGGAAATTCGTCTCTGTGCAAAACACACTCTTACACAATCCTGTTCCCAGGAACTATTTATGGTCCTCTCTGGATAGGAGTTTCATCATTTTCAGTTCATAATTTTTAAAATTGCTTCCCCTTAGCAAATTATCAAATTATCTACTAAAGTAAAGTGTTTATATCTGCAGACAATATATTTTTTATGAGAGTATGATCAGTTGCTTCCCTAGCTAACAACTAAATTTTCTGCTTGTTTGTGGGGGTGCTTCATCCAAACACAGAGAGAAACCTTTGCTTTCACCTTTACAATTCAGTGAGTCATATTTGTAAAATTGAACTTATTATTATATTTAACTGAAAAAAATTAGTTTTCTGATTATGATGTTTTACGTGATAAAAAGTACTTTGAAACAAAGCATATTTATTTTCTGATGTGTTAGATAGATGAAGAACATTTTTAATAAGCTTGTGCCCTCCCACTGAGTTTCTACCATCAGAACATGTCTGTGCTAGGCAAAGTTTCATTCCTATTAAGTTTCAATTAAATGCCTGAAATGTAATTACATAGCACAGAAAGGATCTATTCATGTTGTGAATTTGATTTGTACTAAGATTACAAAAACCCCTATACAATGTCTCCATAATTTAGAATTTTTTTTCTGTCCTTCTAGCTTCTTATGTGTAACAATAATATCTAACAAATATCAAATTCTTGAATATTTTTCCTGCTTTGAAAAATACTTGGCCATTGATTTTAAACAGAGTGCTCAGAATAAAACATCCCCGCTTGAGGAACAGGGAACAAAAACGTGGATGGAAACAATATGATGGCTATTCTGGAAAAACAGTTAATTACACAAATTTTATAAAAATTTGCCAGAGATTATATAACTGTGTAAGTCAGTTTTTTTGCTTGTGCAACCAAAGTTAAACAAGGAAGAACAACAGCTGTTTTACATTTTGTAAAAATACCTAATAGTATTTTTTGTTTCATCTCATATTTTAGCATTTTTCACTGCTAAGAGAAATTGCCTTTCCATGTGCATGACAGCAAAATTTCACTGTTTCATCAATAAATTCCCCTTGAATCTATTCATGGAAGCTTTGTCACTTAAGGTATATAAACCTACTTTAGATGAAGGAATCTAACAAAAATCTTATTCAGTGCATAAAATAGAGGATTCCTTATGATTACAGTAGTAATCTGTAGTTTGCATCATGCTATTCTTCATGTACAAACCATCTTTTTAGTGTTTCCTGTATCCATCAATGAATTGGTTTCTTCTGTTCCCACAACCAAAAGCCGGTTCCATTGCAAGTATATGTGACTGATAAATTGAAATTACTTGAAAGCTAAAGTGAAAAACTTGGAGATGGTCCAGAAGTATAAGTTTCAAATTAGTTTTAGACTTGAGTTCCTGTGTCATCATAACTGACCAAAATGTTTTTATTCAAACTGAAATTAAATTGGTAGAATGTAGCACTAACTGTTGTTTTTTCTGTATGAAGAAGGTTGATTTTCCTTTACTGTTCTACCTTGATGTGAGACCTCAGATCAATTGCAGATCACTTGGACCTGAACTGTCCTAAATGGAAAAAAGAAACAACTAATGCTTTTATTTTACTGTTGGTATATAACTCGAGGAAGGAATTAAAATTCAAAGTAGGGAGAGAATAGTCACTGAAGGAGGAGCTTACCTTTCCCTGAAAATACAGTTAATGCAACTCTAATGTATATGTATGCAAATTGCATATATAAGCACATTGTCCTCTGCAGATGAATCCTATACCTGTTTGAGGAACAACTGAACTCCTGCTCCTCTTCTATAGTGTTTTTTCATAGGACACTTCCATTTCTGAATCAAGTCTAGGTGCACATGTAGGTTGGACAAACTTGCACTGAAAATATTGTTTCGTTTTCTGGAAATATAAGTGAATAGGGCTTTTTTTTTTTTTTTTTTTTTTTTTTTTTTTTTTTTTTTTTTTGCCAAACATTGTGGGCTTTTTAATGTATACAAGCCAATTAACTTTTGATAGAGAAAGATTACATCTGTTGACGCAGAAATACCACGGAAGCCTGCTAGATAAAGTTTTTCAGGAGGAGAAGGTTACTTTTACTTAAGGTACTTATTCCTTATTCCATAAGGAATTCCATCATTCCATTCCATTTGGGTAGATGCTATGAACTTTTAATCTAAATAGACAATAAAAAAGAGGAAGAGGCAGAAAAAGAAAACATTTTGTCTGAGTAAATACATGCAATTCCTTCCAGGGCAACAGTACATCATGTAACAAGCTTCGGAAGGGGAGCTGCGATCTCTTGAGAGCATTCCTCACCTTAGGCACTCACTGTGATTGCACAGCTATTCCGCTGAATGGAGTTTCTTCCTCTTTATAAGGCTGTGCTTTAACTCCTGCATTTATCTGGTCAGCTGTGTTCACATCATATATAATGATATGTGTAGTCAACATTTATCTCTTGTGCTGAGCATGACACTAGCTATTAAGATTTGCTGTGTTATTTAAATAGGATTCAGTAACAGGCGGTGTGTCTTCTCTGTAGAGATCTTGAAAGACAAATGAATTACACATTCTGTGTCTTCCTTTATTCTGTCAGTTTTATTTACATACAGAAGAGCACCATGGAGTACAGCTGTCTATAATGAGGATTTGCTTTTCAGTACAGTACAAGATGCACTGTGTTCAAGGTGGGACATTAATGGTGATTAAAAACAACTGTTAAATGATTTTCAAACTGACAAGGTAAAAATACAAAAACAGTGTCAGAGCATTTGTATTGTTATTTCATTTTCAATTAAAGCTGAAAGTAAATACGTCATGTATGCTTTAACTTTTATCTGTTGTTATATATGAAGGATAAACAGCAAGTTCATCAAAACATGCATTTAATATACATTAGCCTGTGTAGAATCAAAGACCTAAAGCAATTTGCAACTTTGTCAGTGTTTCAAAGTTTATCAAGTACAGCATACAAAACCTCGTTATTCTGACATTGCACTTGGTGAAATTAGTTGGATGTTTTTGCTATGATGGTATGTACATGGTATATGGATTTGCATTATTGGTGCCTGCAATTTTACAGGCTGCACATTATTGTTTGTGGAGCAGCTGCAAAGCAAGGTTTTCTAGAGACCCAGGACTATACTCTCTCTGCAAAGGAAGCTGATAAAACATTGCTGAAGAGAGCTATGCTGAAGAGAGCAGTCAGTCCAGAGCCAGTCAGTCAAGAACAGGGGTTTTCTCCCTTCACCCTAGACCTATAAGGTCATGATGGGATACTGTGACCAGTTTGGGATCTGCCATATGAGCAAGATATTGATCAGAGAGACACTAGGATAATCAGGTGCTGTGGGAAGAGAAGCTGAGGGAATGGAATTTTTTGAACCTGGAAAAGAAACAGCTTTGGGGCCACCTTGCTGCAGTATGTCAATAACTACAAGAAAGTGTAATAAAAAAGGAAACCAGTGAAGCTCTTTATAGTGGTGCATAGAAGGAGGACAATATGAGGGCAGTCAGGCACTGGAAGACATTCTCCAGAGAGGCTGTGAAGTCACTATCCTTGGAAGATCTCAGGTCCTGAGTGGATAAAGCTCTGAATGACCTGTCTTCATCTAAAATGTGGTCCTGCTTTGAGCAAGAGATTGGACTAGAGAGCTGCTCAAGTTCCCTCAAACCTGACTTATTCTAAACTACACCCTCCTGTCCATACCTCCTTAGGAAGGAAATAGTTTAAATCCACTTAATTTGAGACAAAATCTGTAAGTAAAGGACATGGCACGTTTTTGGTTATGTATAAATTAATGGACAAAATTTCCTGTTCTTCATATTAAAATCTTTGTAATTATTACAGCCTTTATTGTGAATTGTAAATTATTTTCTGCCTCATGTGTGTTTTGAAATTTTAGGATATTTTGCGTATACATAGTAGGCTTTTTAGTGTAATTTTTTTTAAATGAATGTAAACTAAAAAAATGTATTATTAGCAGGATAATTGCTTCATATTTCCAGTCACTGCTTTAAAAGATTTACTAACAAGTACAAAAAGTTTGCATGTCTGGGTAGAAATGGGGTTACATACCAGTTTAGTAGGTTCATGCATTCTTTCAAATTAGGTGACTTTTGGAAAGCTGTGGAGAAGTGTATTTTTTCTTAAATATAGTGTGTTAATATAGACCTGATTACAGCATGCAAATCAAAGGATACGTTCTTTATCTCCCTCCATATTGTTAACTTCTGTTAACTTAGCACAGAAGATACATTTTTCCCCCCTACATTTTTTTCTTTTTTTCTCTTAACGCATCTTTTTATTTTCTTCTACTGTCTTTCTGATATGTTTTTTTCTGTGGTGATTTCTTTAGAAATCAATTTTCAACTCAAATGGAATTCTGTTTTAAGGGAGCTTTAATTTTATTAAGGGACAACCACTTATCCCTTGATTTTTGTCACTTAAAATTTGCTACATTTTCTCACTTAGACTTTTCAATTGTGCCCATAATCTGAAACTCTGTGTTGTATCATACTGCTTTGGTAAAACTTGTCAGTTAGTCAATAACTTAACTCAATCTTGGGCTAATTCTAAACCCTGAATATTCTGACTCATGTAGATGGCAAATGAAACTCTAAATGCACCAATCCAATGGCTGTTAATTTTTCATAAATGTAGAAGGAACTATGTGTGAGATGAAAATGTCTTGTTGATTGTTTTAAGACTCTTACTGTGAAATCAGATAGCTTAAAGTGCTCATTTTTTTTATCAGCGTATTGTAACTGTTCTGTGTTTGATATCTAGTTGTTTGGGGTTTTTTAAATCAGAATGAACCTTCTGAAGATATTTTTAATACTCAAATAACAAGGAAGAAATAAGAGGAAAAAATCTTTTTTTTGCAGCAGTTTGTCCATTACTACGGCCGCAATGTTGCATTTTATGATTTCTATCACCGAAAAAAAAATTCCTATGACTTTTGCAATTGAGATAAGGGACTGATAGTTATTTTAATGTTCTGGATTCTGTGTGACCAATATCACATGGAATCCAGAAAAAGACTGTACAGAGCGTGATCACACTGAAGCAGTAGTTAAAGGAAAGACCTAACATCAGTTAAAAAAAAAATCAGATGTAGGAAGGAAGTAGTGTCCTGTCCTCTTATTAATTTTGGAAGATATGTGAATGATATTGTAAGGGATTTTCCTGGGATTTATTCTCTGCTTATTCCATGTCTGAAAGAATCAAATTGGTACTCAACTGGAGCAGTCAATAAGCAGACTAAATATGTGACAGATGCACAGACAACTTCAAAGATGTTGTTACAAGTGCCCGTGGAGATATTTAAGGAGCCAGATGCTGCTGCCTTATATTTTCCACAGCTTGGCCTGTGTCCTGTGATCACCTTCCAAAGGGAGTGTGGGGTTCAATATGCTGCAATAAACAATATTTCATCTAGTCGGTTTTTGTCTCTTTAGTTCCTTTAGCATTCTTCTAGCACAAGTGCATAGGAAGCATATTGTGTGTGCAGTATATATATGTAGTATATGTATGTGTTTATACATATACCCCAGCTATCTCTGCTCTTATGTGCTTTTATACTTTTTAGGCAATTTGAAAGACACATTTGGGAGTTATTTTGAGCATATATTACTATACAGTGCTTTAAAATAAAGAAAGAAACAACCATAAAAACACTTCCCACAGCATAGTTTGAGAGTTTTCATTAGATTATATTTCCATGGTTTATTTCTGTTTAAAGTATTTCACAGTAAATATAAACATTTTTTTTTTTACTAGCCCTTTCTTTGTTCTTGTCAAAAAAGTGATCAGAAGACTCAGATCTCTGCCTGTCCCTGGCTTGCTTGGTCACTGGAGATGCTTTGTCTTTTCTAAAGACTTATATGGCCTTTCCCTGTTTAAATCACTGAATCAGCTACGCTGGGAAAGGCACTTTCAGATCATCAAATCGGCTTGTGAGTCAACACCACCTTTGTCAACTAGGCCATGGGCACTGATTGCCACATCCAGGGCACATCCAGGTGTTTTCTTAAACACCTCCAGGGACAGTGACTCCACCACCTCCCTGGGCAGCCCATTGCAATGCCCCATCACTCCTTCTGTGAAGAGTCTTTTCCAAAAATCCAGCCCCTGGTGGTGCAGCTTAGGACTGTGTCCTCTTGTTTCTGTTGCTTGTTGCCTGGGAGAAGAGACTGACCCCCACCTGGCATCACCACCTTATTTATTATTAGCCAGTATGGAAGAATATCTGAACTCTGCATGAGGAAAAGGAGTCATGTATTGTTAGGAAAAAGTCCCCAGGAGTGATAATTACAAAAAGTTTTTCTAAGCTTCTGATGAACACAATCAATAAGAACTTCCTGTACTAATTGTTGTTCAAAGAAAGCAATCAAAACAACCAACCCAACAACTAACCAACCAACCAGCCAACCAACCCCCTAAAAACCCAAAACAAAATAACCAGCAAAGAAAAAAGGAAAAATAAACTGAAAATGTTATTTTTAAATAGGAAATTTTTAATTTTTTTTGTAATTCTGGGGAAAGTTTATGATCCATTTTTGAGATAAGTTCATATAATACTGATGTCTGCTCATTGATCCATTTTAAAACTTTATTTTTAGTGTAAATAACCCTTGATGACAAACAGTCAATTCGTCCTTAAATCTGTTTACTGAATGTGGCAATCAATGTTTCAATGACTCTAATTGAAAACTAGGAAGAAAATCACAATTTGATAATTTTTGTGAATAAAATTTCAGTTTTGTTCCATTAATGTTAAATAAATTTTGGGTAAGATCTGATTCCAGCAGTATTTCAGCAGAAAATAATCTAATTTTCAATTTACAATTACAGAGAGACCTGTCAGCGCTTGAATCAGTGTTTTCACCTTCCTTGATGGTATCACAGTTACTTCATATTTCAATATTTAAAAACAGGATGCAATTTTATGTCTGAGATGGCATAAATTCACCTCACCTATGGAATTCTAAAGGTTTGTCTAGTTGTCACAGTACTTCTCTGAAATATCTTAATTAAAATACTGCTCTTTAATGCCATATTTACCTCACTGCTATTATAAAAACTGCTTATAATATTTGGCTATATGCTATTTCAAATCTGTGTGTTTTATATCATGAACAGTAGTAGTACTAGTAGTACTAGTAGTAATAGTGTCGTTGTTGTGGACATTATGAATTATGATATTATACTATGTGGGACTGTAAATATTATGAAGTAATACTCAAGAGCTGGATGGAAGAATTTAATATTTTTCAGAATAGTGGCTACCTTTATGCTCAGTGTTTTGGGGGAATTTCATTTTGAGACAACCTTTTTTGAGCTTATGGACTACTTCTTTATCTCAGCCTTGTTATGTACGTTTATATACTGAATAATTTAGTCTAACTCTGATAGTGGTAAATGGGTGTGAATTTTTGTGGCTTTTTAACCAGGTGAGTCACTTGTCTTTTTTATCTACTAGTTTCAAATTTTTTTTAATATGATAACTGTGTGTTATTATTTAAATGCATTTTTATGGTTACTATGGTAGGCACATGACTAAGAAGGAAGATAATAAACTTTCCTGGTTTTTTATTTATAATTTTTTAAATTAATTAATTTATTTATATTTATAAAGTTTTTTTTATTTATACAATTATTTACAGATGAGGCCAAGATGAGTGACAAAGTTGATAGTCTTGGGGGAAGAGATGACAGCTAGAGGGACCTTGATGGGCCTGAAGAGTGAGCAAGTGTGAAACCAGGTATCTTACACCTGGGCTGCAGCAATCCCCTGTATCAATACAGGCTGGGTAATGAACAGGTTGAGAGCAGCCTTGAGGAGAAGGACTTGGGAGTGCAATGGATGAAAAACATCACATGACCTGGAAATGTGTGAGGTCAGTACGAAAAGCCAACTGTCTCCTGGGCAGCATCAAAAGAACTGTGGGCAGCAGGTGGAGGGAGGGATTCCTTTACTTAACTCTCATGAAATTCCAGCTGGAGTGCTACATGCAGCTCTGGTAACTGCAACTCAAGAAAGATATGAATCTGTTGGAGGAGGTCAAAAGGAGGGCCATGCAGAAGCTCCATGGGTGGAGGAAGATAGTCAGAGAGAAGATAGGAAGATAGTCAGAGAGAGCTTGGGTTGTTCAGCCTGGAAAAGACAGGGGTCTAAGCAGAGCAATCTTTTAAATATATAAAGAGAGGTTATGATAAAAAACATTTTACTGCTGCCTGTACTGATATGAAAAGGGATGATAGTTTTAAACTAAAAGAAGAAAGATTTAGATTACACATGGAAGAAATTCTTGACCGGGAGTGTTGTGAGGCATGGACACAGGCTGCCCAGAGAAGCTGTGGTGCCCCACACCTGGAAGTGTTCAAGTCCAGGCTGGATGGAGCTCTGAGCAATCAGGTCTTGGGGAAGTTCTCTCTGCCTATGGCAGGAAGGTCAGATTAGATTATCTTCAAGATTCATTCCAACCCAAACCATTTAATATGCTTCTCCATATATGACTTAGACTAGATATAAGTGAAAAACCTTTATGGTGAGGGTAGTAAGAGAGAGGAACAGGTTTCCTAGACAGATAGTGAATGGCCCATCGTTGTTCTTCAGGAGCAGGCTGGACACATCCCTGAACAGTATGAGCTAGGTGTCCCTGTCCATAGCAGGAGAGTTAAGCAAGATGGACTTTAGAAATGCCTTCCAACACCAAGTATTATAGGGCTCTGTGATTCTAGGACTTGTTAACGCTGGTTAAGAAAATTATGTGCTTGGGATTGTGGCCATGTTTTCTCATACTTTCATTGTGGGACCATGGTCCTGCAGCATAGTGGCAGCCTTTGTTCAAAGCTCCTTTAATAATTCAGATGATAAGGGCAAATTTTACAAGCCATTACTGACAGAAATTTCCATCAGAAATTTCTTCCATAATTTCTGGGATTAAAGTCTATGTCTTGTTAAGGGCTGGTGGGGAGATATATTTGGTCATTCTTTGAAAATCCCATTTTTCACTAGAAGTAAATTAATTGTTTTGGAAACTTTAAATCTAACAGTAAGTACTTGTTGAAAGCAAAGGGAAAAGACCCATCTTGTTGTTCTTTGATCAGCATCGACTCTGCTTTATTGATCAATTCAGCCACTTTATATAACAGTGTTAATGAACTTCATGCATATTGCAAAATTCGAGCTCATGATAGGTTACAGAGAAAAACTCTAACCCCTCCTTTTGTTTTACAATACCTGTGGTTTGTTTATTGAAAACAGGAACAGCGTTCTCACTGTGATATGAAAAGTTCTCAAAACCTTGATATCTGTTCCCAAAGAGCCCAAGGACGGAATGTTTTGCCTGTTATGGGAAGACTGTCTGAGAATCTTATTGTTTATAAAGTGGTGCTTGAGAGCCTAATTATTTATAGAATGAAGCCTGAGAAATGCTGCTTTGTAGCTACCTTTTTTACTTTTCCCTCAGCTGTATACCTTCATGGCCTCTTTCTTTTAACCATGCTTGAACCAGACTCTCCACAAGTACTGAGAATAAATCTAATAGAAAACTCTACATAGTATAACTCATATATATTCATATATGTATATATACACAGATACAGATACGTATATTTCAGTTTTAAATAAAAGATTCTGTCTTATTTATGTGTGCTAATAATATTTATTAGTATGCTTCTACACATATTCCAAGGTCTCACCACCAAAGAAGACTGCATTTAATTTATTACTCAAATTTGTGGGATATTCAAGAAATGAACATTTTCATGTTATTATCCACATGAAAGGGGAGGGTTATAAGTCAAAAATTAAGAGCAAAGGATATTTTTCTTTCTAACATAAACATCTGGTAGCATTCCTTGCTTACACAATTAATGGGCATTTAATTGGCAATGATCAGTTTATTGCAGCAATATGAAGCGAATATTTCCCCAGTAACAAACAGATGTTGCAACAATTTCACAGCAATTTAGCAAACACCAGGTGATAGCAGTATCTAGAATAAAGTCTTCTGTCTCCAAGCAAACAGAGTAGCAGTGAATAAAAGAAAGACATAAAAGGTGGACTGCTAGATTTATCTGATTTTCTTTTTATTTTTTCTTCTGTAACATTTTTTCTAAATCAACCTTATTAAAGGTAACCTAATGGATTTCTACAGCAGCGCTAGAAGAAGAGTCTACATTTAACCCTAGGAGATGCTCAAAACAAGACTAATTTAGTTTTAAAATGGTGTTGTCTTATTAGAAATTCAACCACTTAAAGCCCCTCTGAATTTAGAATGCTTGTGTCATGTTATAGACCACTATTTGAATCCATTGGACAGAGATTGGTGCCACAAACTACAAACTTGTATCATTCACTGTAAGGCAGACCACACAAAAATAATTTTTCGTTACTTTCTTCATTTCTACCATTTGTATGATGGTTCTAACACAGCAGTTTGATTCATCTTGAGTTACAAAAAAACCCACACAGAAAATTTGGCATCATTCACAAATTACTGACAATTAAGTAAAAATATAATTATTTCTACCAGCTGTCTAAGATTAAATGTATTACTTTTTAATGTGTGCTGCTTGTGAGCAGATTTTCTATTATGGCTTAAATAAAGTTTTTCATCTTTCATTATGTTCTCTCATTACAAATGTAATATAATGATAATAGCTTTGCAAACTTTGCATTACGCTGCTTTTGGCATAGATTAAAACACACATTTTATATGTAAAAGGCAGGACAGTACTCAGACTTTTTGAAAGACAGGTTTCGTTAGTGACGAAACTTATTTTACTTCAGCAGAATGCCTTATTTACTATGCTATTTTGTATTAGCCTGTGCCACAATCTACAAACAATACACCAAAATGAGCAAAGACTCAAGGGACAGCTTATATAACAATGCTTTCATTTTCTTATGTTCACATTCCACAATAATTGATCTCCATGACAAAAGGAGACAATCAATGATCTTCTATTGTGTTTTTCTCCATTAAAATTACTATTCTTGATACAACATAAGGAAGCTGCCTAAGTAACAGGAACATTCCTATATGTTTAAATCAATATGTTGATCAGACTTGACAAACAGCTCTCTAAATCATTAATATGACAATGCAGCTTTTTCATTAACTCATACATGTTATTACATTATATATTATGCCACTGTTAGTTATAACTAGCTAGAAAATGTCCAACAATGCATATTAAAGGCATGTTTAATTATATTGCATTAGCCAAATATTGTATCTGGATATTTTGCCTCATCAATAACTTTCAAATTTCAAAGTGAAAAGTGAATATTATCTAACGCACCAAACCAAACATTCTCATTGTTTCCAGTTATTTAAAATTGTTTTCCTTAACTGCTGGCCAGTTTTTGTGCACAAGCAAATGATCCAGAGAAGTCATTAAGCATGTCTCACAGAAATTTGTTGACAAGAAATAAGACATTACATTGCATTAGTTTGTTCTCAAGTTACTAAATTCAAATGATAAAGATATATTTAATATTTTAGGTGGTTGGCAAAAGTCATAAATATACTAGTTATAAATCAATAACAATGAAATTTTCTGCATTTTATTTGTATGCAGATACAAAGCTGATATTTATTACTGTCAGTTGCATACTTCATTTTTATTGTACAATGTCTAAATGCAAGTAAAATGGCAATCTCTACAAACTTGCAAACCCATCAATGAAAGAAATTATATAAGCTGCCAAGCATATTAGATATGAAGGAAATGGTCTCAGGACACTAGTGATCTGTTAAGAGTAACTTAGGTTTAGATAGTATTGCATGTGAAAATTTTAAGAAAATACTTAAGCAAAAGAAGTGAAGTGCGTACACAATTATAATCCATATATATTGCCTTTATGTAGCAATTAATAATCTATGACATAAGTAAATGCTTTGCTTCTTCTGTCTTTGGCTAGGAAGTAAGTTGGAGTTATTGTCTATTGACATATAAGAGAGGGTATAAAATAGAAGATATGCTAGATACTTAGAGAAAATAATGAATTAAAATTGTTTTGCAGTTAGTCTTAATGACTGCACAGATTTGACAAGAAGATGGTGCTAATTTTTCATTATGTAACCATCTAAAAATTTGATTCTCCATCTCAATTTCTCACTGTGAGAGTGTAGTAAAACACTTCAACTAAAATGTGAGTATTTTATAAAAAATATAGTTAAATAACAGAATTAAGTTACTATTATTGTGTGTCATTAACTAGTGCAAAATTCAGGTCACCTTAAAACCCCTGAAGATTTTCTTAACCATGTTTCCTTTTTTCTGAATTTATGAGGTCAGGCTATAACATGTTTCAAGAAAATGAAATCTTTGGTTTGGGGAATGTAAATTTAGTGACACAGCATTTAAAATGTGAGACAATATGGATGATTGTAAAATATTTTCCTCACATTCTAAATGAACATCACAAGAAGTTAGGCAATCATTATCTAATTACATTTTCTTAATATATTCTTGTTAAAGACTTCCTCGACATTAATTGACTATGAAGATTAAATACCTATTTTTATTCATAGCCACCATGTCAATAAAAAGTGGCTTCAAAGTCTTGCAAATGTAGTTCTATAAAAAAAAGTCCTTTTTCATTCCTTAAGTGTTGACTACTAAGTAAATTAGTAGTAAATTAATGTAAGCAAATTAATTTGGTTTAGCGAATAACAAACTAAAAATAGAAGTTTTCATAGGAGTGATTTCCAAGGTGTTCATATAAACAGCAAAGAAAAAGCATTTGTGTCTTATATGGTATTTTGATTGACATAATTATACTAGAAGATGTCTGAGAAAAACTCTGGGTTGTTTAACTAAAGTCTAGTTTCAAGTTTTTCACACCAAGTGAAAGACAGGCAAAGCTCTGCTGTTCCATGATTGGTTTAGCATCCGCCATTGCAGCCAGTTAATGCCGGCTTTTCCAGAGTCAGCTCTCCTCTCACCTGAGAGGAGAGTCTCAACTATTTTCAGTGGTTTGTACTTTCCATTGGAAAATAATTTTTCTATTCTATTTTCTTTTCTATTTTTCTACCTTGTTTTCAACTTCATAAGTAGGCCCAGCCTCTCCCTGAGAAATCTTTCTTTCAGGTGATAAAATGAACTCTATATGAATCTGTTGTCTACTAGTTTGTTCCCTCTCACAGTCTTGGAAAGACAATTTGTGAGTTGTAGTTGTCCCAAATTAACAGACAAACTGAAAATTAAGGGTATTGTGTTGAAAAGCCTACTACTAACTTTCTTTTAGATTACTTGCGAAGCTGTTACCTGAAAAGCAGTTCTTCTGACTATTCAGTTTCATTGTATTATCTGCTATTTAGGATCATACCATGGTGATAATTCACAGATAACACGGATTCAAGTCGTGACTTGCACTTGAGAGTCAGGACTCAAGTCTAGGAAACAGCCTGCAGACTTAATTAGCTTTCTGTTTTTTGTGTCAAAAAGGAAGTGCAAACTTACATTGTTCAGAATTAAAAAAAACCACCAAAACCAAAACACTCAAAAAACCTAACCAACCAAGCAACCCTCCCATAAGCCCCAAAGGGTTCCTTCCATCCTATTTCTTGACTATTTAGTCAGGAAATATTTGAGAGAATTCAAAAAGATTCCTATTCTAAAGTTTTCAGAGCTGGCAAGCAAATCCACAGGATGAAGGAGAAAAGGCTTTCAGTCTTTTCTATTGCAGCTGACATCTTATCTCTGGGTGTTAGCTGAATTTAATTAATACTGTCCTATGCTGGCAATGGCACACTATTTACTAGTCACTGGTAAGTTTATTTATTTAAGAATGGTAATTTTAGTCTGTATGTTCTCACTAGTCATCTGAGCCATCAAAATTTATTTTCCTTATCTATTAAGACAAAAAGGAATATTTTTGAAGTTATATTTATAAAGTTTCTTAATCCATTTCAGGTACTCTGAACATTATGGTCAAGAGCCCCATTTTGATTTTTTTTCAGTTCTTGATGTGGCAAATCAATTTGTGGAATATTTAAACTATTGGGATATTAAACTATCAAAGTATTCATAGTACCTGTTAAGTACCTGTTAAATTAAGTTAACCCTTATAATCTTCTAGTTACTTGTTTTCTCCCTTTTAGGAGCAGATTTATTTGAAAGAAACTGTAATACTTTCTTCATAATGTATAGTTCTTTGCTTGAGACATGCAGTACCCTCTTCCATATATATATATATACATATATGTAGATGACATTTCTGAATGTTGCAACTGCAAATATTCAGTTGAGAATTAAGGAGTAATTAATTGAAATATTTATTTTTAATGTTTTTAATGTTGGTCATTTTACTCTCTTACTTTAAGAAGGTGATACAAGATCTAATGCAGTCAAAATTCTATACATCAACATCCATGACCATAATCCAAAAATTATTCCATAAACTAACTAAGGATATTACAGAATAAGAAAAAGATTTCAGCACTTAAAGGACTCTTCAAAATCTATATATTGGCATATTTAAACCCTCTAACTGCTAGACATTTGAAGTTCAGACAAGTAATTTGTTTGTTAGTACATATACTGTTCATTATTAAAGAACTGCACAAACATATCATCTGGCTTTTTTCTTAATAAAAGCATGAAATCATTTTGATCTTTGATAAGACCATAAATACCTTACCTGGAACACTTCCTTTTACAGCAAGGGAGTGGGAAAAAATTGCTACTCTCATACCTTAATGGATAATTTCTAGAAGGCAGAGGAAGTTTTCTACTTTCAAAATAAAGAAAGTATCACATTTCTTTCTGTGATGAGTGTGGCTGACTTCATGCACACTATGCAATGGCTTATTTTTGTTCTCTCAAACTTCTGGTTTTGAGAAAATACAAGGTTTCCTACCAAGATAAGTTCTTTTCTTCTTCTACTATTTGATTTTATTTAAAAATAAAATATTTTTTAAATTATTTTTTAATTTAAAAAATAATTTTAGAAATCTTAGTAAAGGCTGTCTATTTTGAATGATCAGTAAGGAAAACAAAGGGTACTATTTTCACCTTCGTACGCAGATGGGTCACGATCATGACTTGCTCATGGTTAGACAAGGCAAATGATAGATATAACACGTTTGATGTTCAGTTGCTGCACATCACACTACTTCACAGAGTAGTCTGGCAGAATATGTGCTACAGAAGCACTCCAATGTGGCAGTGTTGCCTGTGTGAAGGAAATGTTAAATTTAGCTTTTTTATTTTAAAAGGCTGCTTATGTCACTCTGCAGATATACAAAGATGTGAAGAAAGTAGAAAAAATGCTCAGAATGTAACATCTGTTTAGGAAGCTTCCCTAACTACAAGTACTGTAGTGTCGTTTATTAATGGCTTCAGAAAGCAAGATTTCCAGAGGATTCATAACATTGCTCAAAAATTCTTTGCTTTCTGAGGGTCCATCTAGTCTCTATAGAAAGGTCTTATTTTGGGCTTCCTTTGTCTTTTATTTTTGGGTGTAGTGATAAAGTAACTGAGATGAGGTTATAATGTGGGAAGCGAAGGAACATGAATTCTTTTTAAAAAATTAGTTTGGATGACAAAAACATTTTCCTATAAAATGTCAGGAGTAATGTAAGCATAGTCCCAATATTATTTGGAAATTTACCCTAAGCCTTAGGGTTAATGCCAAAGAATTCAATATGTCAACTCTACATCTTAGCTCAAATATAGTGTTTCAGTAGGTGATTAAGCACAATGGCAAGGCATCTGTTCACGCAGCAATGCAGAGGAAAGCCTGCCACCTCATGAATTACTGGAATAAGAACAGATTTCAAAGTCTTAGTTAAGAACACATTTACCTTAATCTGATTGTTTCAGTTCACTAAGTTCTTGGCTAATTTGAGGCACTGTGAATGAAGACGGGTTGCATCTATTGAGAATTACTGATTCCAGATACCGCATTTCTTTCCATTGTATATTTAAAATGAAGTACAACTTCACAGTCTTAAATCAAGCTGCATATTTCAGTGTTCAAAAAAGCAACATTTCTTAGTTGGAGGAGCATACTTGGACTTCTACCATCGTTAAGGATTTGCTGAGCCAATAGCATAAGCTAGGAGGTGAATGTTGCTATTATGCTTTTAATGGGAAACTTAAAAATTGGTTAATTATTTACTAAATAATAGTGCTGTTTCTCAAAGTCTACCATTATTTAACTTCACCCTGCAACATTGTTTAGGCCATTTCCTCACCTAAGTTTCTATACTTTTCCATATCAATACTATCTATGTTCTGTAAAGGTTTAGTATTTTGATCTTTGAGGAAGCTAGTGCTATATGCATGCAGAAAATATTGGGAACAGCCAGTGTTGGAAGTGAAAGGGAAAACATGGGGTACTGTACTTCACAGCAGGAGAAACTTCTGTCTCTTGCAATGCAGAGCACTTACATCCACCCACCTTGCATCTGTTAACAACAGAATTTTTACAAGTGACCTCTTCATTCCTGTAACCAACAAAATATTTTGAAATTTATCATATACTTTTCCTGTTGTGTTGCTGAAAAATTTTGATTTTCTGACAGATGAAACTTGTCAACAGCTTTGCATGTATGATCTTCTCATAAACAAAGTTTTCAGAGTGGCAGTTGATGATTAGGGGCTCTCTTGAGCCCCTAAAAATTTTGTGTTGCAAACTTCAAAATAAACCAGCAAGTGTTTAAGAACCCTATAGTAAAGCTTATAAGAACAAAACACAGTAGCACAAGATACCACTTATCACAATGTAATTTGCATTTAAACATATATTCTTTACATTACTGAAGAGTCAAACAGGGTTTACTAGGTTTTTCCATCTTCAGCTCTGAGCATCTCATACTCATTGGCTTGAAATTTACACCTGAGTTTGAACTTCCTGGTAATGTCATCATTCTGATGACATACAGTTCCATCAGCTGCAATTTTATGATGAAGATGTTTAACTAATCTTTGATTGGAGTTTTTTGTCAGTTTAAAAGTCATACATATATACAAATTTGGGAGAATTAAGAAGATTGATTAGATGTTATTATTTTAGAATAATTTCTGCATTTCCTAATGGGAAAAATTGTCATGGTGGGCTTAATGGTAGTGCACATCTGGAAACAAGGAAATAGTCAAAGTAACAGCTTGCAGATTACTATATTTGGCTTCAGTCAACTTAAATCACTGTGTTTTTTCTGAGTTTTCCATGGAAGAGGAAGTCTTGCATGGCTGTGCAGCAGCTGAAGATTTTTCACATTCTGTAGGTTCTAATGAACTCAAAGATTAGTGCAAATTGCATTCATGTCTTTTGGCTGATACTGAATCAAAACCTGCTGGTTAACTTTCTGATGATATCTGATGCAAAAAAGCAGAGCTTGGGAGTCACTTGTGTTTCAACAGTCAGTCCGGGACCCTGAGCATTCTGGGAATGGTGCTGTTAATCCTCAAAGAATTACCCCTGAAATAACAGCAAAATGTGTAGACCATCATGCATAAATTTCTGCTTAAGCACAGCGTGTTCTCTCTTTCCCTTTCTTGACATAAATCTAGACCTTATGATCAGGAATGCATAAATAAATTAGCAAAATTAATTGTGTGATTGCAGCATGCACATCTAATTTAGCTTCTGTCCTGAAAGCGTGCATTCCCTCCACCACCTCAAACCCTCCGAGGTTTTCAGGAAGAAACCTAAATTTGAGGCCAGTACATGAACTTGCTTACTGACACAGACCTCAGAAAATGAGTCTTTAGGCACCAGATAAGAAACATTGAATGCTGGGTTATGTTTCAAATCCAGTCATCTTTCTTGACATCCTTATCAGCTTACTATAAACCGCCTGAAATCGTAACTAGAAAATAGGTGCCTAAAGATATTGTTTTCAGGACTCAGCAAAAATTTTTCAATAAAAGACAGTCATAAATGATAGTTTAAATCTTTAATCTTTTTTAATCTTTTTTGTTCCTTATGTTTCCTGGGAGTGTCACTTCCACCAGTCATGTAGCAATTTTGAAGGGATGTGCCTAATTCTCTAGTCATGCTGTGATACAAAGGAAATATTTTCTGCAAGTAGACTGTGAAAAAGAAACATTAAGCATATTTTATTCAGGCTAGGGATTAGACTATGAAAAGTTTTAGACTCTTTATGAGCCTAAAGTTCTCATAACCATGTTACGAATTCAGAGATCTTCAGTGTCATAGAGTAAATTCTAGTTCCTAAAATATAACTGTTATTCTGACTTAATGGGTTTGTTTGTATAGGCACATATGAATGGGATAAAGACTTAAGCGTGGTGGTTTTACTGACCAGTGGTCGGGATGAGTTCAACAGAGGGGTGAGGTAAGTGTGGCCTTGGGGAAAATTAGTATAAACAGTTATGGCTGTCCCATAACATTCAAAGTTTTAAGAAAAGCTGAAGCAATCATCAGTCCTGTTTGAGATCTCGTTGTGGTAGAAGTCAAATGATAAGGTTAAACTTTTCAACTAAGTGTCAGTTGATAGCATGCAGAGTCAGCTGAGACCTTGTGCCCTTGTAAGGAAAATTGAGCCGCCTATTTAAAAGATTTCTGTTGCAGCAGAACAGTATTAATATGCCTCTAAATTAGCCAACAAGAAATAATTAACATTGGAGTGTTTCCTCTCTCTGACAACAATTCTTGAAACTTTTTTTTCAATAATAGAGGAATAGAATAATTCAAATTTTCAGCACTAAATTACTGGAATGAGATGGAGTTCCACCTATAATTTTTTCTTAAAACAGATAATTCCCAAGGGATTGCCTCTTCTACCTAAGTGTGTTAACACTTGGGGATTATAACCAGAATGCAATTTAAGATGCTCAAGTATGTGAAACATAACTTTAATTTGTATTCTAAGGCCTCGTAACCTCAAATACTGGAGGGAGTATAGATATATGTGCATATATATATTCTAGATATCTGTATATGTATCTATATATAACAAAAGGAGGAAAATCAGATTCCTGTGGAGAAGTCACAGCTGTGATGATCTGATGAAGTTGCTCTCATACGTGTCTCTAAGGACTTGTACCAAGAGTTCGAGAACTGCAATTGCTCTTGTACAAATCTCATCTGTAGCAGTGTGTGGCTACAATGACGAGATCGTGTCTCGTCCTTGAGACAAGATACAATCTCCTCGTTGTAGACGAGCCATTTGTGGGAGGCCAGAGCCAATGTCAGGGAAAACAGATGAGACAGATCTCTTCGTGGTTAGCATGGGAGTGGATTTCACTTCCCCCACGCCATGACGGGGCGGGCAGGAGGCGCAGGCCCAGAGCCCAAGCAGAGCCCAGAGGCCGAGAGCAGAAAGCAAAGAGAGCAAAGCAGACCCATGGCAGGGGTTTTATCAGGTGCCCCATGGGAGGAGTCTTAATACCAGATTACAGCCTCCTCAGAACTGGAAAGCTCCACACTCATCCAGAGAGATCTCTAAGCGTGATAAACCACACTTCTAGCTATCCTGTAAACTTATCACTTGTTGTAGTTTGGTGGTATCCTTACTTCATCTCGGTAAAAGCAAGATCAATTTATAATGGCTGTGAGGGTTTTCATAATTTTCAGATTATAATTTATGATTCTATTGCAACTGTCAGAACAGATTTTAGACATGTAATTTAAAGCTTGTGACCCTATGCTGAAGAGTTTCTGCTGTAGTAAACCATCTCTAGGCAGGTTCATAATAGCACAGCAACAGCTTTTAATTTTTAGTAGTTCACATTGTTATAGCAATTACACCACTTCTTTATTCTTTATTCTTTATTCTTTATTCTTTATTCTTTATTCTTTATTCTTTATTCTTTATTCTTTATTTATGCTTCCTGAATCTCTGCATTAAAAAAAATTGAGAGGTTCTTCCTAAGAATGACACCTTACTTCATGACTGGCTCAGGTGTTCTTTCTTCAACCAGTGATTTTATCATTACAGGTTGATTTTCACTTTAAGAGTGAGTTTTTTGGTTCTGTCAGTAGGATTGCTGAGCCAATAGCATAAACTAGGAGGTGAATGTTGCTATTATGCTTTTAATGGGAAAGTTAAAAATTGGTTAATTATTTACCACAGAATATTGCTGTTTCTCAAAGTTCTACCATTATTTAACTTCACCCTGCAACATTGTTTATGCCATTTCGTCACCTAAGTTTCTATACTTTTCCATATCAATGCTATCTATGTTCTGTAAATTTTTAGTATTTTGCTTAAAATACTTAAAAACGTTTTATAGAGTCTTTTTTGAAAACAACACATCCAAAAATGAAAAAGAGTACTCCAATGGACGTACCTGTCAAAGGGGTGGATGTTTCTGAACATGTCCAATGGTCTAATTCAAAGGTAGGAGTGGAGTAGGGAGGTTGAGTTATGTTAGCTGCTGAGTTCTGCAACTCAGACTGAGACAGCTCATTTGAGTTATGAGGTAGATATCAGATACTAAAGACCTAAAGGCAGGACAAAAACAAAAAATAGAGCCATCCCAGTTAGGGGGTGGTTCCTCATATGATATAAATGACAGAGTCTGTTTGGTCCATGCAGAATGTTTATGCAGGGAATGGAATATCCAAGTTTCTGCAAGAATCCATTCTGTGGTAAGCTTGGTCTTTTGTAGGTGGGGAAAGGAAGAGAGAAAGAAATAAATCTACTGTTACACATCTTCATCTGTACCTTGACAAATTACCTTCTAAAGAGGGTGATAGAGGAAGATTGCTGTCCCTGAACCTGAAATATGCAGCCCACCTGAGTGTAGTACATGTTCACTGGATTTCTGGAGCTGATTTCAGCAGCTGATTTGGATTTTTTTTTTTTAATCTATCCACATTTTGGCAATGTAGCTTTGATTCTAACTAAGTCTGCAAGTTTGTTTTTCAGGTAAGATTATATACATTCCTTGGGGGTTATCAATGTTTTACTTCAGTACCTATTTGAGTCAGTTTAATTACATGCCTGTTCCCTAGTGTTAATGGAGAGAGTAGCACTTAAGGTTATTTTCAAAATATCAGTCTAACTTAGACTCCATGCATAACCTCCTGTGGAGCTTTATTTTGTATCCATTGATACAGACCAAACTTGAAACACTGGTGTAGAAACCCCTTCATCCTTCATTCCTACAGTAACACTCTCAATATTTTCTTAATAAATGAAGTTTTCAACACACTTTGTTTCTATATGCACATATTAAAATGCTTGTGACTGTCAGTGCCACAAAATTCAGTAGTTTTTTCTAACATGTGCTTCACTGTCCATACTTTAAATAATCGTGAAATTGTTGCTTCTTTAAATTCATGCTTTGATGCAATAAAATATGGTCATTAGCGGCACCCTGGCTCATGAGGAGGATCTGTTTTTGTAGGTCTAAAAGGGACACACCAGTGTGGAAAACTTTGAACTCTGACCCTTGATAAGTCAATCTTTTATAAAAAATTAATAAACTTAAATGTTGTATTAGCTTACAATGTACTTTATGCAAATTTATTTTTTTGAAAAATGATTCATTATAAATTTGCCCAACCTACTTTCTAATCTTGATGGATATATTCTAATTAGGAGAACTGACTTGTATCCCAAGTGACATAAATTAAAAACTTAAGGATAAATACACACCTAATTGACTGATGGCATGCTGAGGATATTTGGTTTGCAGATGAAAGTGTTCATAGATATCATTTGGAGAAAAACTATGTAAAAATATCTTATTTTTGTGGATTGTATTTTTCCCAGCACAGATATAATTTTTAATAATATTATTATTAACTGAGTCAAAGCATTAGGATATAGTTGCTGTTTTCTTATATGCTGTTTGTTATGAAATTATCTCTGACATATACCACATAATATTTCCTGTTGATTTATGTAATTTCATAGACATAGTTTCATCAGAGCTTTGTGAGCCTGGAGATACCAATGTTTACTTAATATTTGACAAGCACAGTTCAAAACCCTCTAGGCTCACCAGGCCTGTTTCCATAATCCTTAACTGAGAACAATCTTGAGAGCTGTGAAATACTATGCTGAAATTGAGCTCAAGGATTGGCAACACTAACCGCAAAAACACCCTGTGTAAGCCCACAAACAATAACCCATGCACCCTCTGTGCTACCTGTTCCCAACATGTGACAATAGTCTACAAAATATGCAGCTACAGTACAATTAGACTTTTAAAGGTAATTTAAAATTATAAAAGTGTAAAACTCTGGGTTAATTTTATTCTCAAAAACATGAGAATAAATCCTTACTGTTTTATAATATTCCTGAGAAAAGCAACAGTTTGCTATTTTCTCTCAAATAATAGTTTATGTTATTTTTTCTTTAACTATCTGATGGGAATTCATTAATATAAAAAGGCACTTGTGTTTTTTCAGTTTATTCAGTAAGACCAGTAATTCATCATTTTCCCATTCATCCATTTCAGCTGCCTTTCTGATTTCAGCACATTACTGGAGGGTCATACAAGTGGCTACAAGTCATAGTAATAAGTTACATTATAAGAAACATAATTCCGTACACCTTCATGCTTTTCTACATTTTTGTCTTTTGCAAATTTTTGGGTGGTCTTTCTGCCCTGACAGTCCTAATTTTCACAACAGCTTTCTTAGTAGCCATGGACTTAATAATAATTTAAAAGAAAAAAACTGAGACTGCTTGAATGGAACACAGGCAGAGCATGAAACAGTTTACACTTGTTTTGTGCTATTTTGCATTTTCTGTTGATTTAGATTTATCTCAGAACAGTGATGGCATATGTTGAATAAGTGGGAGAGGAGCTTGGGAAGATATATGTTTATTAAAAAGTGCTTTCTTCAAGGCAAGGATAATTCAATTTGTTTTTAGAAAGGAAAGAAATATTGTTTATCTCCTGAACCTCAGCTGGGCAAATGTGTACTAGGCAGTGTGTGCTAAAACAGTATCAAAGTAGGCATTTGAACAGTGAGCTCCCAGGTGAGAAAGCTGCTGGCAAAGCTTAATTTTGGAGGTTTCAAGGTTGTTTTTGGAAGCACTCCCCAGATTATTTAATGTACTGCAGCAAATGTTACATAAAATGATAAAGCTGCTGTCCTAAGCACTCCACAAAACATAAAGCCAAACTATTAAGGCAAGAATTCAAGGAGTTCATATTACTTTTAGGTGCATTAGGGTGACAATTTGTTAATAGCATTTTGAAAATATTAAAAAAATAAATTTTGGTGGGTCTTCCTTTAAATATTTTGCAATATTCTTCTTGCCATATTTCCATACTGTGTTTTCTTTTACTTCTACACATAGACTGGCACACATATGCTAGCTATAGTAGCATGTAATTTTTAATTGTTTTTGAAGTTGCACTGAAGTTTCTGCAGCTGGAACATTTTTAGATGTAGAAATGTGTCTTTATGTCTATGAAGAAAAATGATGGTGAAGTATGTAAGACACACAAAACTCTGCTGCTATGATGGAAGAAATGCAGATGAGAAAGATGGTTTAAGGTTTTTTTCTAGTAGATCTAAGTTACAATATTACCCATAACACCACATAATTGAATTAGTATATTGAAATCTTGGTATTAATTCCTAAGTATGAGTGAAAGGCTTACTGAAAAAAGGCTGCTAAAACTTAATTTCTCCTAAGTGGGTTTTGAAAGAAAGAGCTGTTAGCTTATACCTATGGAGAAATGAAATATTTGTTTAAAGTATGAGAATGAATGATGAAGTTTGGGATACAGAGGATATTTACCAGTTGCTTTTTGTTTGTTTGTTTGTTTGTTTGTTTGTTTGTTTTCCTGATTTTTTGCTGTTCTGTTAGTTTGGGTTTTTAAATTTATTTGTAATTAACATTAGGCAAACCTCTAGCCCCCTTTCCATAAACATCTGTGGTTTTTGCTGGAGTGATTTACCAAATCTGAGACGAGTAAGTAACTGAAAAAATTGGACTATATGAAAGAAATACTAAGGTGAAATGCCAATGGTCTCTGTGCTACAGTTCTCTAATATTTGGTTTTTATGTGCTTCCTCTCTGACTTATTGAGCATAAATCACTCTACCCAGAAATTGTATCTTTACCAGCGCAAATAAATGTGATTTTCCTTTCTACAGGATTCAGATTTTTGATTAACACTTACATCTGTGATTCCAAAAACTTTTCCAAACACTATAAAGACATTTCCCTCCAGAGAAGTTTGATGTTCACTACAAGAAGTTACGAATCAATGCTAAAAGAAATTAAAAATCACATCTCTTCTGCATCTAAGACATAGCAGACTTTTGTGTGCAGACTGTTTAATGCAAACCAAATAATATATGTGAATATTCCCAACTGGTTAATATGTAAGCCTTCCCTCACTGGTCTCTCTTATTAACACTGCTTAGCTTAGCTAAACAAATAGTAGTTCGTGTATAGTTGGTGAGCTAGCCTTCTTACTTCTAAAAATTTATAATGGAAGCAATGTCATACAGTATTTAAATCCAACATTAAGTGTTTGCCCTAGATGGTCTTTCTTTTATTTAAGTGCCATTACTTTTATGTAGTCCATTTTCATTGCATTTAGTCCCATTTTAGTAATAATGTTTGCATGATTTACCAGGAAAATGCAATCTTTGCCCTGAATGGCACAGTGCAAGAAAAAATGGAAGCTGTTAAGAGCCTGAATGGCAAAAAAGTATTATTGACCTACGCTGGCAGCCATGTGTTTCAATTATTTTCAAGAATCCATTTGTCAAATAAGTGAAGCAATGTGGGACGTCAAGTTCAAGCTGGGGTTAGTGCCTTTCTACAGCTGATATGATATATCTTCTGTAGCCATTTAATTGAATTACCCAATTTATTTTTCAAGCAACAATGCTCTACCAAGAGCCATGATATTAAACAATTAAATACTAGTTTAAAAGTCTGCATTTTGTGTAGTTCATCATTTCTCTGCAGCAGACAGTTGGCCTAGGGCTGTGCTGCATTCTGGTACAGTAAAAGCTCAGTGTCTCAGAGAACACCCATCCTGTCCCAAACAGCCAAGTTTTGAGACCAGTATGCATGGAGAATGTGCATTTCCTTTGCCTGGCCAGTACTGTAAAAGCTTTATTCTTAATTTATGAGGAAATGAGATAGAGTTATTGCTAATTTGTATACTTCAAGAACTTCTGGATTTCTGGTTTGAGAATAGAAATCCAGAAAAGGGACAAAACTAAAAGAAATTATGATAAAAATATTAAGGGAAGGGCTGGGCTAGATTACAAAACTTCTTTAAATTTTTCCACTAGTATGAATTATACCATCTTTGTCACCTTGATCAAATAGTGTGGGATATGTGCTTTCCTTTTTTTATTGGAAATTTTTTACCTGTAGTGTCTTAAGAGAAGTAGTTGTTTAGCTGGATACTCATATAGTGCAGTAGTCTGCATCCATATTCTTCCATAAATATTTGGAATACTTTCACCTATTTTACTAAAAAAAAAATTTATTTCCAGGTGTTACTGGAAATTAATGATTTTTTTTTTCAAATCCTAGAAGTTTTCTTTTGCTGTATACATATAGATATATATTTTTATATGAGAAGAATAATTACTGAAACAGAGGGAACAGTAATGACTCATTTTTTTTTTCAATTAACATTCAACAATTAAATTTTAATATGGTCAGGGAATTGTTCAGAGACTTTTGTATGGGATACTGCACCTTTAATTATCTGCCCTCTGGTGCCAAGCCTTTTCTTTGAGTGCTTCCATAAAAGCTTATTGCAGCTAGTTATTGAGCAAATTAGTACTTGAGTTTTGGTGAAAAATGTCTTTATTAGTCCTAAAACCAGAGTCCCTGTGCATTCCCAGAAGGCGTGATTTTGTTTGATGAATAAATCTAGTAATTATCCTGCTGTTAGGGCTGTACTGCAAATGTCATAAGCAGATAAACAGAAGGAGTAAGCCTTCCGTAAATTCTCTAATTATCTGTGTTGGATTACTTATTGCCTGCAGATGATTTATGAGCATATTGATATATCCTTAAGTATTTTCATTTGAGTTCACGGATGCAAATAATTAAGGCAGTAGTAATTTGCAAAAGAAAGTGGCAGGTCAGGGTCATCTCATAAAACTTGTGCTCATGTTCATGCTATGGGAGAAGATATAGGTATTAGCACTTTGACTAGGCTTCCTCCTTTGACGTCTTCAGCATTCCCTTACAGTTTCTGTATAATTTCCTATTTTACATAAATGTGTCTTAGACCTCATTTTGCTTAGATCCCATGAGGTCAAAATAGACATGATCAGGTTTATTTCCAAAATGTATATGAACCTGGACAGCCACATTGAAAAGTGTTTAGATAACACTACTGAAGGTGGTGATTTTCTTCAACTTTCTATAGTTTAAATATTGAGTTCATACTTTTGCATCATGTTATATTAAATCCTGTTATATCCCTTGGTGTAGTCAGTATGAACAAAAGAAAGATTTCACCTTTCTTTCTCAGAGAAGTACAAATAATGTATAGAGCCCTTCATGAAGAAGCATACAGGAATACACATTTTTCATATAACCAAAGTCTCTCTGTGCATAGCAGGAGGAAGGTAATTTTCTCTGTTTCAACTGTGAAGAGAAATTTCTGCTGAATACTCAAGATACAGTGAATTTGCTTTGAGTATTAAAAAGCAGCTGAGTGAAACTACTAGAAAAGCTTGTGCTACACAATGTGTATTAGGTATCATTACCTTATTTCTAGATGCAGCTTGGATTTGTGTACTGACATTTGTGTGTATTTCTCTTATCACGTGCCTATTCATCTATCTGCCTCATAGTAAAAAAATACTTTGGCATAATGTGTTACATATCTTGCTGGGTGATATTTTCAGTTTTACTTAAAAGTTGATGCAGTGGAACCAGCATGATTCGTGGCCTTAGGAATAAAAACAACTTAACTATGACAAAAATGGGTGTATAGAACTGTTGCAATCACTTTTGCTCAAGGATGATTCAAAGAGTGCTCTTCATCTTTTGAAATAACTATTTTAGTTTAGTTTAGTTTTGCTTTAGGAAGCATATTTGAGCAGGCTTTAACGTGGAGAGCAGAGAACTGACATTTACAATTTCTATCAAAATATCGAATATTTAATCTTCTAGATGTTCTCCTTACTTTAGCAGAACTCATTTTCAGAAAACACAGTAAGTGTATGAAGGTGTATCATACTCAAATGATACAACAGCAAGTTTAGCTGAAAATTCTTCTCAAATTTTTAAAAACGATACTTTGAAATATACCCCAGAAATTATGATAGTGGTTATGATACTGTTTGATGTGTTGTCCTATGAGTTTAGTTATATAAATAAAACAATAGTACTACTTCTTTTCATATGACTGTGTTACATTGTTGTCTGATTTTTGATTTGTTTTTGGAGGTGCAGAAATGGGACAGTATTGATCTACCTGGCACACATAAAATAGGAGTGAAATGATAATAGTAAGGTGGCTTTGAGATTATCACTAGTCTAGTCTAGGAAACCAGACCTTTCTAACAATTTCTTCTGGGCATAATAAACTTAGATGTCACTTTTTGCATAAAAATATAGGAATTGGACAGAACTGTGCTCTTTCTTTCCTAACACCTGCAGACCATGAATCTGTTATCTTTATGGACAGGAGTTGTTGTGCAATTAGAATATTCTCCTTTAAGTGAGTTTTTTTTCTCATTCTGACTAGCCTGCTAGCCTCACTGCACCCCATTTTTTTTTCTTTCTTTTTTTCTTTTAGAAATATTAACTGCTTCTTTCCAGAGTCACAATATATTTGCAAGAAAAAAAGATGATTTGTTGAAAAGACATGAGGAATCTATGATTTTCTTAAAGACTATTAACAGTTAGGGATTAAATACTGAAAATCAGTCTAGCCACTTCTAATCAGTTACACCTCACATGCCTTCAGATAGTGGGTCAGAACTTTTCATAACTCATGTTGCAGAAAATCTGTCCATATAGACAAATCTGGTTTCCTTGGGAACATCTGACATAAATTATTGTTACTTCTATTTTTAACTTAGAATATCATGGTGATTTTTAGATTTTTTTTTTTTACTTCTCCCCTCATAGTAACATTAGTAATTTGTCAGCCAACAATAGCTGGAACATGTGACACAATTAGTGTACAGTGCTTTTAAGGCTTTGGGAGAATTTTATTTAAATAATCAGTCAAATATTTTAATCAATTTGGCGCATGTCCCGTTATGCTCTTATTCTGTGCTCCAATTTAATACTGTTTACTATTGCTTATGTTTATACAAACCTTTGTTTGGGGTACATGTTTGTGAACATGCTTGTAAACTGAAACCAAATTTCCATCCATGTTCTAATCGGTGTTTTTTTAGGTCAATTAATAAAAACAACAACATGTGACATCTGACTAATAACTGTATTTATGGAAAATCAAAAATAAAGCTTAATACTTTAAAAATCTATTAATAAAAGATTGTAATACTTTTGAGATACTTATTCAAATAAATAAAAGGTTCAAGAATAACATGAACTCATGAGGTGTGAATGTGATCATAACATTAGTCAGAATTAATTGCTTGAAATAATGACTGGGATCTATTTTACTTTTTGTACTGTGTATGTATTGTGTCCTTCATAGCAGCTTGAAATTATTCATGATCACTTCATTTGCTGTCAACAACTTTTTAAGCTGCTGCCTGGTTCACAACGAAGAAATGTGCAGTAAGTCTAAAATCCTCTTCCTAATGAGTGCCTTATTTGTGGATGAAGGAGGAATGGAAGCTACAACAACCAGAGTTTTTTAAATTTCTGGTATTTTATGTAACAGTTAAAGTCTGACAGCCATGAAGCCAAAAGGAATCTGCTGCAATGTGAAATTGTTAATTGGTCTCTGTCACTGTCTTTTATCAGGCATTATATGAAAGCTAGCCTAGATGAGTGGCTTTTTGCTTTTACGAGAATTAATAACACTGGAATGTTCTGACTAAAATTAGTTTCGTAAAGGTCAGATAGATATTCTAAAATGTCTCTCCTGGCTCTAGCAAAGGGTGCTGACAATTTACTTGTAAGAAAACTATAAATAGCCAGGTAATGTATTTTTAAAACACTTAGTATCTAATTAATAAGTTATATGTTGAATATATTCAGATGAAAATCTGAAAAAAATAGTTGTAACCATATTTAATTATAATATTGGTAGCATTTATTACTCTGTACCATTCAGAACTGTTTCATTCAAAGTCTGTGCATCAAATATGGGAGTGGGAATGATGGATTAATAGGTCAGTTTACACAGAGGGTTTCTTAAATTCATACATTCAGTTTTGAAATTTCATCATTCTTAGCAATTTCTTTTTATATTGGTAAAAATACTTTAAAACATAGGGGTTTATAAATATTTTTATATATATTAGTGTACTTGATTTTAAAATCAATGAGTATCATTGAGTCCACTTTACTTCAGGACTAATTATATACTGACTGTGTATTTGCAGTTAATAAGCTTAGATATTTGGGGAAAAAATCAGTAAAAAAGATTACACCACAGATAATTAATAAAAATCAATTAGTTTGTTAATGAGTACTCTGTCATTACCCAAGGTAGCAGAAACCAGCTGGGGAAAAAAGCAACATCCCCGAATTGGACATTTTAGCTGCCTGAGATCTGCTGAGAATTTCAAAGGAAATGACTATAAGAGGCAGCACTACTTGGGTTAAATCTGGCTAAATTTCCTCTTGAGATTGCAGGTCCTCTAGCTAATAAATCTACTAAAAAAGTGATTCACCTTTAGTGTGTGCTATAAACCATCTTCTGATGCCTTAAGTACATTGCTCACTGTCCTGTATTAAAAACAAACCCTATAGTTGTAAATGTCAATGACTAGGATTGTTAGAGCTCTTGCATCTCCTCGGTTTAGTGCAAAAGCTGGAAACACCCATTACCTCTTAGATGACTTTAGGATAACATTTTGTATTCAGATATATAAATGGCATAAAGTCAAACATGATCTGGCAGCAAAATGCAAAATGCTTTTAAAACGTCCTTGGAATAAAATGGAAAAGTTCAATGGAAATGCTTATTCATTTGTTAAGTATATTTCTGTAACAAAATCTATAACATGTTTTCTGTCACCTTTCTTTTACTTTGTCTCTCCATTTCCAGGCCATAGTAAATTTAATAAAACTCTATACAGAACTCAAAATAAAATTATAATCCATACAAACACTGTCAGCCACGTAATTTATTTGATTTTTTTTATTTTTCTTTTCTCTTTGGGTGGATATATCTGGGAAGGTATCTCTATGGTAAGAGAGAAGAAGGTGCCTGGATCTGGCATCATTGTATATAATCCGAATCGTGTTTTTCTTGTCAGGAAACAATGGAAAATAACTGTGTGTACGGGATTAAAGCATTGATTTCACCACAAGTCAAAGTCTTTGCATTGATCAAGAGAGATATACACAAGAAAAAGAGAATTCTTCATTTTAAAAATAGTTGTAGATGGTTATAAAGGGGATGAAGAAGGAGCATACATTGCTTCAAAAGTATTTTCTCTGTAAGTGGACTTCTATGGATGTGTACAGTACAGGCATGAGCCAGATAAGTATAGAATTTTAATGTTACTGTAGTAATAGAGTAACTATAATGTTTCTTATTTAAAATACTTTCAAACATAGGGTTGTCATCTTGTTTTGGTAAATTTGGCACGGAGTTCACTGTGAGCAAGGTGCCTGAATGACTTGAAGTCCTCAGGAATGACTCCTAAAACTTAATTTGTTTCCAAAACATTGTGATTTTGAAGTTGGAGTGATAAGTATCACTTGTTTTTGAACCACTGAAAAGACATTGTGATGTTTAAACTTCTGGGTGGGTAGTTGAAAATACTACCTGGTTTTCAGTTTGAAAAACTGTCTGGTTTTCACTATTTCAATTCTTTTATTGGAATCAAAATATTTTAATTTTTTATTTGAAAATCTACTTTTTAGATAATAGTAATTGCTTTATCTAATTAAATAGTACTTAAAGGAATTCTTTATTCTCTATAATTTTTTGACTGTTATCTCAAATCTGATTATTTATTAAATATTGATAATTTTTAAATCTTATCTCATGATTTATTAAATACTAGGATTGATTATGTTGTTTTATATGGCCATAAGTTATCTACATGACCTTTTAAAAATTACTGTCTTTTTAATACATAAGCCTAACAGTTAAAATACCAATGCCATAATTTCCTCATTAAACTGCTTGCCATCGCAAGCATTTCCTCATTAAGCTGTGTACCTATGGCATCTAAATGCTGTCAGAAAGTAATCTTTGTATCAAGTTAGGGGTTCAGACAAGGTGCATGCATTTTGAAAAAACAGAGCAGAAAAGCTCCATATTTACATCATTATCACAGTCTCCATGTAAAGCATCTCAATTTTGAAGAACCTATGCTAAGCTTGCTGCTTTTCACATATAACACTGCTGTGGAAGCAGCAGAGGGTTGTGAATGATGGTAATCTTGGAAGTACACTGTACCTTTAACATTTTTAGTGGCAAAGTTAAATTTTACATTTTTAACCTCCAGTTATGCAGCAAGCAGTGGACTACAATGTGATTCTTTGCACTCATTAAACCTTGATTGCCTTTTCCATCAACCAGAAGGAGCAAGCCCTTGGCATTTATTAGATATTGATAACTATCTGGAGCCAGTGAGGTACAGCACCTTGTGTTATTAGATGTTGCCTGCTGAAATTTCATGACATTTCTAGTTGAGAGATATCCAGTAGCAGAATGTGTGAGCATGTTTAATTCCAAAACTGAGATCATAGTTTGATCAATTATTTATGGCTTTTCAGAGTTACGCAGACATCTCAGTGGTCCATGAATGTTCATCATACTTTTGTAGTATTTGCATATATCATATAATATAATGCATCATGTAGGGTAATAGCAGTGTTATATGGATAATAGTATTCTTAATGTACATATTTCATGCTTGATATTTTATATTAATATCCAAGGAAACCACTCTCCTCCTAACACTAAAGATATTTAAAACGAGGAGATCTAGAAAATAGCATGTTACCCACACTGGTCTATACAGTCTGTCTCTCTGGCTAGAGAATATAGATTCAAAATATGTCCTGATTGTTCATGTACGTTATTCTTCATGAGTACAACTGATCATGTTACAGAACTATCAAAAGAGGCATCATGGCAATTTGTCAGTCAGAAGAGTTTGTTAAAATTAATACTTTGATTTAAATGAAAAAAGCCATAGCAGCCCTTTTGTAGCTGTGATAATCTCTGGAGGAAAAAGGGGCAACATTTTAAGAAATAAGTAATATCCTAACTCCCTGTCTTACTTAGGCAGCTGACACACTGCAAAATTAGTAACTTGGAATGTTAGTTCTCTTAGTCTTCCACCCCTTACAATATCATTCTGCCCAACAAGCTGAATGCCTCTTATTACAAACTTTGGAAAAATGGAGTACCTTATACATTGAGTATTATTTCCTCAGTTTATGATCAGCATCTGAAAATATGTGGCTGCATTTTCTGATGACTCTTTGACTGCTTACACTTATAATGAAGTTTAGTTTTCTTAGTAGTTTTCTGTTTCTCACTCCACATTTAGACCTTTTTAGACATGGGTATTTCCTGGACTACCCACTCTGCTGGAGCAATATGTATCGAACTCGAAAAATATTCTTAAACCTTGCTGAATTGAAGCCTGATGGCTAGTAGTGCTTTTCTCTGTTTCCCATCCCCCATCCCGTACCCCACCCCTCAGCCACCCCAACCCTAACCCCAACCCCACCACTGCAAAAGAAATTTAACAGCTAGACTGATAATTTTCTGGACAAATTGTACCAAATACAATCACATTCAGTTCAAGGTACATCTTGAATAAATGCTTCATCATCTTCTACTTTGGTAGATGATGATGAACATTATTTTTTCTGGGTTTGGGGCTGTGAGTTTTTTTGGTCAGGAATCTTGTTGCTCCTACCATGAATTATTGACAGAAATCACTTTTCTGTGTGCAAGCAATAAGTTACAGCCAGAAGGTCACTTTGAAGTAGGCTGCTTTAGGGCTGCAGATCAGGGAGTTTTGGGGATTTCAGAGGGAGAAGCCATGAGCTGTTGGCTGCTTTTGTGATGCCTTTTTCCTGGCCCTAAAATCATAAGCCAAACACAGTTAGGGTGATTAAAAGGGGTTACCTTTATAAGGACCCTTAGGTGCATGATCCACCAGATGGAAAACACTGAAGATGCACACAGAGCATAACACATACATAATTTTTATAGATTTCACAAATTAGCATATACGACAAGAATCCCCAGTTTCAGACATATGTGGTGAGGTAACTCCTCCCCAGTTCAACCCTCCTCTAGATAGGAATTACACGCTGCTTATCCAAACATGTCTTGAAGAACCATTTTCAGCCTTGTCTCCCAGGAGAAGAACCAAGATAGCATAGAAGCCTTGGACCCTCTCTTTGGAGCCCCTGGAATGTGTTTTGTCTTTTTGCCTATCAGGTTAGGGAAAAGTACTGGAGCTAACTACAAATGCAAGAATAGGCTACAGAACTACAAATACATGTGTAAAGAATATAGGGAATATATAAAAAAGAAAAAAAGGAAAAAAAGTCAATTCGGCATTACTAGTAGCTCTCTCTCTGGATGTGCCCAAATTCTTTTGTTTATTCAATTTCATTGTTTCTCTAACTCGGAGTTTAGTAAATCAGTTCATACATATTTTTGTCTCTGAACATGTGCTAGCAACTTTCATGCATCTCTGGTATATTTGGGACGGGAGGTGAGGAGAAGTAGTGGCACAAACTTATTTTTGGTCATGTTTTGAGTGTCTAGGCAGAAAGACTGGAAGGTGATCTAAGAGAAAACCTGTTTCAAACTATAGTCTTATGAGTTTTCATGCTCTTCAACATTCAAGCTGCAAAAACAGTGCACAAAACATAAGACAATTAGTTTTTACCTATTGATTTGTAAGTTGAATCTTTTTTATACCACATGATTTTCATTCAATCTAGCTTGCGTTTTGCAAAAGAGAAAACACCAACTTTGAACTCCTTTGGAGAACTGAGGGTTGATATTTCAAAGGAAAAGAGTTAAAGCAAAAAACTTGTGTTAGTGTTAGTGATGACATGTTGAAGATGAAAGTTCAGAACCCTTCTCTGAACAAAGCAGAGGTAGAATTTACTTGCCATCAGGTCTTTTACATCAGCCATCTGCTGTGTGCATCTATTGGACAGGGAGTTTGGGACATTAGTGGCAAACACTAGAGTCATGGCTATGTTGGTCATTTTGCTTCAACCCAAAAATCCTATACAGTGCCTAAGGAAAGACTGATCAAAACTTAAACGCTCTATACTCTTAAATTAGTTTTGCTGTCTGAAAAAGCTGTGCTGAATATATTTCCAGTTCTTTTCCAGAGAATTTACTGAATTTTAATTACTTCACAGTACTCTGAACCTCTGAACGTAGAATTGTGGTCAGCAGCAGATAAATAAGTAACTTCAGCAATTTTCCAGCTTGCTACAAATCATGTTGGCAATTTGCAATAAATTATAAGTATAATAATATTTATAATAATATTATAAACTAGTAAGTATAGATATTATAAATTATAATATTATTAAAAAATCAATTGGCAATAAAATATCTGCAAGACATTGAGAAGAGTAACAATCCTTTACATGTATTATTAGTCAACCATCTACTAGTTTTAGGACTAAAGTTTAACTCTTCCACTTTTTCATGGTGGGTTTTTTTCCTAATTGCTCTATGTTATTCAATTTCTTTATCTCCATCCTTCGCCTCAAACAGAGGATAAGCACCATCCTCAAAGAGTCTTGTGAATCCAACTTTTACACATCTGGAGTTCTGCAGTTGAGATTATGTGCAGTTGGGTCCCAAGTCTCCAATATAAAATCACATTTTTCCTTCTCTTATTTAGCAATCGATTTTGAGGTTTTGCTGAGAGATAGATTAGCATGTGCGTAAAGTAAATGCTGTACTGGCAGTCAATGTGTTTTGGGCTGCCACTGAACTTCATCAAACATTGGATCTCTATCATATAAAGAGTACAAGACTGAGAGAAATAGGAACATGTTCTTTAATGAAGAGCAAAGCCATGCCTGAGCAAAGAAAAATCTATACTAGCATTTGTAGAAGCTGACTTGAACAGAAATTGCTTATGGATTCTCCATCTGCCAGTGAGATTGCATAAAATTCTGGTTGCATCTATGTATTAAGATATAGCAGAAATTAAAATGAAAGCAAGAAAAGGCAAAGGTAAAGTGAAAGATCTTGCTATTAGGCCATTGCTTTGATCATAAGGTTTCAAATATATCTATCATCCTACATCTGTGAAGCTGTATTAAAAGGTTAATGAAGTTTTGTACCTTTTTGGACTTATTACAGCTAAATTGCTGTATCAGCAAATAAAAGGAATTTAGCACTCTGTGATTTATCAGGAAACTGGTATTGTAAAAAGAGTAGAAAGTCATCAAATTTAGTTTCAAATATATCTTAACATATTTTTTAGAGTAAAATGTTAAGATTGTTGCAAAGGGCTGCAGAATACTCCTCACATTCTTGGGGACATAATAGCTTTATTAAAAAAGAAATTTTCCTGTTTGCCAACTGTAGTGCTGTGATTTATGTATAACTTGTAGACCTTAGCAGCAAATGCTCATCATTTTAATGGTTTCAGCAAGACAACTGGCTTGCATCAGTCTTGTAGTGCAAGACTCATATCATAAGACTGTGCATATAATAGTGATACTGTCATGTGTTAAATGAGCATAGCTTGAAGTATTATTTTTTTAAAAATTGAAAGGTTGTGGCAGTAATAAAAAGGTTGAATGGTAATGTCTCTAATTGAACAGTAAGGCCTCTTTCCTATTAAGTCACTCTTTCATCTGTCTTTTTAATTATTGCATTATCATTTTGTACTGCAGTTCACAATGAAACGACCATTTGTGTTTAAGTGAAAGCTAATTATTAGAACTGAATTATTGTGCAGTTTATTGATCCCTATGGTGGATTAAGGGCTTTAAGTTCGTCTAGACAGAATAGTTAGCAAAATGACAAAAGGAAACATATAAGACCCTTGGGAAGAATCCCCACGCTCCATAAGCAATTAATGCCTGCCAGGTAATGGAGTTTAAGTTTATACTAAATCTAGCAGTGCTTTGACATTTCAGCTGCCTTATAAACACATTAGTCTAATGAATTAAGACCTATGAATTGTGTTGATATACAAGAAGGAGTAGTTGCAAGTGCAAGATATTTTTAGCCCTCTATTGAAAAATGAATACTTTTTTAAAAATTTGATGAAAAATGAATTGTGTTCTGTGTAATGTTTATGTCTGTTCACCCTGCTCTCTGCTGATGGATGGGCATTAACAATTTCCATTTCCCAAAGAACACTAATCGCTCTTATGCATGTGAAAAGTACGTAGTGAAAAACCAAGGGGGAAAAAACCAACCTCCCCCCAAAAAAACAACAAACCAACCCCAAAGACAATACTGTTGAGTAAGAAGCCAAACAGGCCATTCGTCTCAGTCCAGTGCTGGGCAAGTTTTAAAGCCATCTATCATTATCTTGATGGGAAAGACACAGCTTGAGCTAAGCATACAGCCTTTTGTTATTTATAAGAACCTGTCTTTGAGTGGACTGTGAACAGACAAGACAAAGTAATTTTACTGGATCCTCTTTTCTTATAGAACTTTTTGTTTGTAAGAGGTCTGTTATAGAAGACTTCCCAGGCAAAAGCCAGCCAGGAGATCTGTTCAAGGAAACAAGATGTCTTATGACGCATTACAGTCCTAGGACTTTGTATTTATTTCATATAACTTTTTCTGATAAATCTTTTTTTTTATTTTGTATTTAATTTTTTTTTTTCCCCTCCTAAATGCATAAAGAATGACATTTGGGAAGACTGGTAAAATATGGTTCCCTAAGAAGAACACAGGGTCAAGACTCAGGGCGTGCATGCTCTGTCCTTGATTCTCTAAGTGAGTTGCTCACAACATTGGATAACTCAGGTTGGGGTATGTCTCTACTGCATGTTTGGGTTTCCCCACATTTCAGGGGAATAATTGGTTAAAGAGGGAACCAGGCTATGTGGTGTCTCTCAAGGCCTGGTTTCCATCCACCCAACAGGAACATGACTGGAGTGACTGCCTACACTTGTTCGTGTGGGGAATATGCTGCTTGCTTGTCTTCCCATTACTGCTGCCTTTTCCTTTTGAATGAAGAGAACAAAGCTTTCCAGCCCAAGAGAAGTCTTCTGTTTTGCTCATGAGTGTGTAACACTCATAATGTGTCATTAGCTTAATGCTGATAGCATTTTTGAGATAAATTAGTAAAAATTTTTGCTGCTGATTTTGGCAATCGAGGAGAGTATTATATAATGTAATCCTCATTTTGGATTATTTATTTCTGAAGGGGGGAAATAATAAAAGCTGTCTAAATAAGGAATTACTGTTCTGTTCCTCTGAGACAAAAATGAAGAAATACCTATTTTGTTATATTCTCTGTTTGCTTGAAAAGATTAGAAAAAAAACCCCAAACCAATATTAGAGAATTTAAAGAAAGAAAATGTCCACTAAATGATGACTTGCTCAGCTACATCACAAGTGAGGAATAATTTGAAGAAGAGAATACTGTTAGGGAAGGGCCTAGCCTTCAGTGTCTTTTATTCAGAAAGAGGTTGCAAAGATATTGATAACTGTTGGCTACAGGTCTAGTCTGAATTAGACAAACTTGTCCAACAGGAGAACTTCTATAACATAACTTATAATTACTCTGAACATTCTTTTCCTTGTAAAATTATGTCTATGTTATTTTCTAATTTATGAAGTAACTGAGGCATTACATAAAATTAATCTATATGCAATTCCTTAAATCAGCAGTGGTTACCTCTGGTACAACTTGTATTCATTCCACCAATTAGCAGCAAAAAGAAATATTTTTTTGTTGCCACAAAAGACAGGTTATTACTTGGTTTGGAGAAAAGTCTATGAAATTATTGAGATGAGATGACTGCAGCTGTGTAAGAGCTTGAGCAAGTTAATTGGTCAGTATATATCTTCTATCACTGAGGGATTTAGATTATTTTCCCCTTTGTTTGACATCGAAACAAATGGAAAAAGTAAAGAAACTCCTAAATGTAATGTAACTTGTAAATGCTTGTAAAATACTTCCAGACTCAGATATTGCACCTGTTTAAACATCAGTAAAAGACCTCAAACATGATAATTGCTCCTGACACTACTCTGGTTTTCACTAAATTGCTAACTGAGGAGGTCAGTAGTGTCCTTGAATCTAGTGAGCTGGCTACCTCAGCCTTTTTCCCTCAGTGAGAAAAGGACGTGCGCTATTTAAATTAGTGTGCTGCATATGCCCTGTTTGCTAACTGCCCAACCGTGCAATGCCTTCCATTATTGAATCTGGTTCTTTGAATGACTGTGATAGAAGACATGCAGGCTGATGGGCTTAGATTAGCAATGAACCTAGTAATTGCCCGGAAATATATATTTAATTCATAAAAAGTCTTAAATCATGACATAATGATAGGGAGGCTTTTAAAAGAAAATGAAATACTAGTAATCACAAAATAATGGAGGATGTTGGAACTATTCTTTTTCCTGACAGTATAAAACTTTTTTTACCATTTCTTTGATGATATGTATAATTTTCATTATATTCACATATGTAAAATAAATTAAAATTAATTTACATAGCAATTTTTCTAAAAAGCAGCTGGAGTTATAGACATAGGTCATAAAAATGAAAATAATGCATTGAAATTTTTCTTTTTGTAAGAAATAATGTTTACAGAAGTGATATAGTATATGTTACTACATGTAGTATGTGTAATAATATATACATATAATATGATTTGGCATAATAAAATTAAATTAATGTTAGGGAGATTAGGGCTGGCTCTGTATTAAAAAAAAAAAAAAAGAACATCACTGTCTGTTTCAAATTAGGTTTTGGAATGTTCTTCCAATACATATTGTTGAAACCATGATACTTCTCTTATTTCTAATTGCACTGAGAAATTATATATACAGCAGAAAGTATTTGTTTTTTGCGTGCTAGTCCTGAAAATCTTATGTTGTCCATTGGTCTTTAATTCTTCCTGTTTTCTAATTTACCTATAAATAAATACTTAAATATCTGTTCCTAAATTTCAAAATCACTCAGGACTTTAAATTGGTATCACTATTATTTGTGTAGCAGTGGAAGTTGATGAGTCTGATTTGATGTTCTAACAATGAAGCTTCTCCCAGACCAAGGTAATTGCTTTCTCCAATAAACCATAATCAATTTCTTTCAATGGTTGATTTTTAAACTGTCTGATTTTAAGGTTTTTTTGCTCCACTGGGTAATGGGATGTCAGCATAGGAGTGAGGTGAGTCTAGACCCTTTTGTCTTGCTTAGTCTCTTAAGATGAATCACAGCTCACTTTTGTATGAAGATGAAAGCTTTATACATTTTTATGTTTTGGTTTTCACTATGAAGATTCAGAAGCCTTTTGATTTTTTTTCCCTTTAAATCTACAAATTTTTCTATCACTGTCATTAATACTTCTGTCCTTCTCAGACATCCTAATAAGTTTAAGTTTTCAAGACTCTCTTCAGTGCAGGAGTGCTTATAAGAGGAAATAATTAAATACAGAATGTCCTCAGTTTTGAACAAGCGTGAAAATTCTCAGTTCCAAATGTCTTCCCTGCTGCCCACTGAGCCTTAAAACAGGGGTTTGTCCTGAAGTGCCTTCTGAGTTGTAGTTGTCATTATAGCATTACAACACATGCTCTTTTCACTATTTACTCAAAGTATTCTGACAGTCTTGCTTCATCAGATTAGATATTATGCTCTTATTCTTAGGTTGCATTGCTTGGTATTCCAGGCAACAAAAGACTTGATCTATGTATTGCATATATCAGATTCTTCTAGTCTCAATGACTCTGGTGGGCTTTACAATTCATTTAAAGGCAAGTGTCTCTGATTCATACAAAGAGTGAGTTTGACTAAGCTATGAAATATCTTTAATGTTTTCTTTTGGTTTCTGTTATGGGCATAACTTTAAGTATTCAAAGGTGGGTGAAGCGAGCTACTCCTCTGAATTTTTCTGCACTGACCATTCATGTCAACAGAAATAGCATGTAGTAACTCCAAGAACCGTATGACCCAATCAACATTGACTAAAAAAGGCTTCTATTCTTCTGCTGCAAATCACTACGTCTTCCTTAAATTACAGATGTTTTCACCATAAATTACTTAAAAAATAATGTTCAGATATAGACTTACATATTCTTTAAGGAAAGAATCAGTGTATTAGTTCCTCAGAAACAGAATTTTGCTTTTTCAAATACTAAAGAAAAAGTTTGTAAGTGTGATTTGACTTTTATTATAATTCTAAGGAAAAAAATTGTGGAAATATGTATTTGTTCACATTGCTAACTTCAGGCGTCCTGAAACTGCAGAAAATAAGACTATGAAAGCTAAGACAGTGAGCTAATCTCTTAGAAAATAAAATAGTAAAATGATACAGAACTCAGATGAGTGTAGAAATTAGGTGTCTATTTCACCGTAACCTTTCTCCACGCTATTATCTAATGTAAGATTATATTAGAAATAGACTGCTCTCTGCAAGAGAAGATATGCATTAATTTATCACAGAAGGACAGAAACCTCAGATTATATTTTGATAAATATTCCAAAGTTTGAATGCAAAATCGAACCTTCTATGCACTTCATCCTGCAGCTTTCCTGACTGTTTTTCCTCACTGGCTGTTCCTCTCAGCACTTGACTGCTCCACAGGTTGAATTGCCATCCCACCTGTGCCAGTCAGAGGATTATGTGAAGGAGTCCAGCCCTTCTATTATGCTATAACAAGGAAATGTGTAGCTTACTTAATCAACCATATATGACACTCAGCTGGTGTCAAAAGAGACAGCATAACTGAGAAATTTCCCATCACTTCTAAAAGTGCTCTTGGTATGTGACTTTGTAGCCACTTTTCCCCTGCAGATGTACAGCTTAACTTAACACGCAAAAGTAGACCTTTAAAGAGCCATTAATGCGCTGTAAGCCAACTATACTACAAGTTTCAAGTTCTTCTATTTCAGACAAGCCAGGTCCAACCTGATACTCTGAATTTATTTATGAAGTCTCAAGGAGCTTTTTTGCCCATTTATATATCACTGAGTAATATGTGTCGGTTTCATATCTGATCACATATGAAGACAAAATATTGTCTGTCTGCATTCTCTTTTTAAAGGGAAAATTAATTCTTATCTGTCAAACACAAGTACTACTTCTCTTTCAAGTGAATATTTTCTCCTTCTACATTTGTAAGAGTTCCACTTAAAATAACAAATTCTTTTGTAATTTTAGAATTAGGAAGCATGTCTTATTTGTCACTGAATGTGCTCATATCATCTCAGATTCTAGGTATGAATCTGCCTACTTGTATCTGCTACCTATCTGCATAGTTTTCAGTTCTTTATACCTTTATCTCTTTTCATAATGCTTAAAAAATCTGTATCTCTGTTATGTAGGGAAATACAATAGCTTTGAAAGAATTAGAGAGGAGTGTGATCTACACATAGGTAGGATAAACAAAAAGCTCTGTCTGTTTATGCAGTTCAGTCTAATGTCCATTTTCTTGGCATAATATTTACTGCCAAATTGGTAACTGCCCTACAGAGGATAGTGTAACAAGCAGAATTAGAGCAAAATAAATTATTGTGATTTGAACTTGAAACATGTATAAAAACTTGTCTGGAGCAGTGTCTGATTTTCAGTAATCCAATAGCCCTGCTTCTTCTCAACCAAAGCTGAAAAACCTTGACTAAGACTTTATCTGACTACATTTGTGCCCAGAAACAGTAATAGGTGACTTTTCTGGAAGAGCTACGCGAATGTATCTGTCTTAGAGGATCCTCATTATAAATTTTACAGTTTTCTTGCAGCTTTAGTATCAGAAACAACATCATCGAGATGTCTCATTTAGGTCAAGCTCTGGTCATTCAGACACGAAAGACAGTGAATGCCGAATACTCAAACTCAGTTAATTTTGCCAAAGAATTTTAACCTCTCTCAAACCTGATAGTAGCCAACATGATCACAGCATCACATATCTGAAGAGTAATTAACAGATAGAAGAATTAAATACCAACACTCCCATAATGTCATGACATGTCCCTGTTCTGTGACACTGGGCCACACTGAATGCCGCTCACTACCTATTCATCCACTGGAATGAAGAGCTGTGTGGCCATTTAGTTCCCACTTGCAGTGGAGAGAAAGAAGTTTGAGGCAGATGCACTTCCAACCATCCTTAAACGAATATTAGTTTTCATTGCTTGGATGACGGTTAGACAGAATCAAAAAACTCAATAGTTAACCAGAGATGTCTTCAAGGCCCTTGCTGGGAACTTCTGCATTTGTGAGTCTAGGTAATCTAAATACTGGTAAATGGAGAAGCAAGGAGGAAGGAAGGAGGGAGGTCCCCTCTTTTCCCCATTTTCTCCCTTTCATCTTTTCCTTGTTTTCTGGACCTTTTTCTATTCAAAAAGGCGCCTGAGGTGTTTGCCATAGTCATAATGAAGGGTGTAATGATACTGACCATCATCAACTAAGTCTCTGGTCCTTTTTACGTTCATCAGTTGGCTTCAACACAGTGTCCTTTGTATTTATGAGATTTTATTATCAAACAACAGAAAATTTTTGTGATTTTTAAACTTATTGTAGGAATCATGGACTACTATATTTACAAGTACATGCATTTGAAAATCAAGAAGAAAAGTTATCCTCGCTTTCATGAACTTGAGGATTGTTAAAAGCTTGCTGTTTCCACTTCAGGTGGGTCAGTTTTCAGCCTAGTAGGGTTTGTATCCCTAGTAGGGTTTGATACCCTTTGTATCTGTTCCACTGTAGTTGGGACAAACATTGGGGTGCTGTTATCACAGGAACCTAGGGATTCAATCTGCTTTTGACCCACATCCTGAAGCTTTTCTTTCACAGGTTTTTGTGGCTATTTCCCGCACAGCATTTATGAGCTGTGAGTAGAATCAGAGCAGAAGAGTGAGATTTTTGTATTACAATTTTCTCTATGGCCAGGAGAGACATAAAGAGTTCAGTCCTTCCAGTGTTGTGGTCACTTTTTACTGGAGGTACTAGAAGCAAACTTTGTGATATGAAGAGACACAGGATCTACAGCTTTTCAGATTTTTATCATTTTCAGCTTTTCCAATTATGTTATCCTTATATGCAGTCCATTGCTATTTGTATTTGACTTTCATAAAGATATTGAATTTGTCTAAGATCCTGAATAAGGTAAAAAAGCAGTATCACATCATCAACAGAAACATTCCTAGTCTTGTTTATGTGTAACAAAACAGAAATAAATAATGTAGAAGAGATATGTGTCACTAATTCCCACAGATATGCACAGATATGCACATCATGCAAGTACAAGGCTGAATAGTAGGTACAAGGCTGAATACCTCCCCTTGAAAAATAAAAATTCCAACTGGAAAACTATTTTATATAGACACACACACACACTCACCTCCACACCCACTCACACACACATAGATATATACACTCATACATACATACATAAATATATGATTTAAGAAATATCTAGTCTGTTATAATCTGAAATAAAAAAAGAATTTCCTGTGAAATAATTTCTTTCTTTTTTTTTTTTTTTTTGTTTTTTTGGGGATTTAAAGGATTTTAATATTTTGTCAAAATTATTTTAGAAAATGGAATTTTATGTTGGAAAAACTGCATTATTATTGTACTTCTACTCAAGAACTACATATAACTCTGCTGCAAAATGCTTGCAGTATGACATTTTTGTTCTGAATGTGCTGTCTCTGACTCTTTCACTTATTGCCAACATTTCAAAAGTTCAAATGAGGAAGCAATGAGAGAAGTCACAAAGAATGAAACAGAATCTGAACTGAATTCTGTAGCTTAGGACACAAATCTCTTCTTGAGATTATTTTGAACTGAGGAGCAAAAATTACAGTAAGTGAAAACAAGAGTTCAGAACCTTGTGCAACCAAAAAAAAGTTTTTACAACAGCTTTGTAGCAACTGAACCGGACTTAAAACGTCCATTTTCAGCAATTATAAAGTTACCTAATCTCATCTGCTAAAGAAAAGCTATCTTTATCTCTGTTTTCACATGGCAGACTGTAGCATCTACCATAAAAAGTTCATTTTCATAATGTACATTCTTTACCTGAAAGTTGTGTAAATGTTTTGACACATGCATACTGGGTTTTTTATACATAGAAAACAATTGTGCTAATATCCATCATATTATAAATCGTGACAAACTGCATATATATGTTTCTTCTTTGCTTGTTTTTAGTTGGAATAATTCCAATGTTTCCTTCAGTTTGAAAATATTACAGCCTTCAAAAATTCATGGGTAGGCTATATATCAGTGGCCATTATTCTTTAACTGTCTAGATTTACATTTTATCTTCAAGGTAACAGTTTTAGAGCTGATTAAAATTTTATTTTCATCTAATAGTTTTAGACATTAATATTGTTTTGTTTGAACAGAAATATTTATTAAACAGTTCTAATAATAGCGATATTTCTTAGAGAATCTAAGAGGGTTTTTTTCTTCCAATAGCTGCAAATGCATTAATTATCTTTTTAGGTTTTTTCCCAAGAAATATCAAAGTGGTACTGCAAACACAGTTATTTAAGAGAAGCTTTTCATAGAAGATATCTTTAAAATACCTGGGAAAATACTTGATACAAAGGTCTCCTGACTGAAATGAACATTTATATGTTCATACAGATATATATGAATATATAGCTATTATAGTCATTACCTTTATTAATTTATTTTTAGATATCAATACATATGTTGGTTTTTTCCATGAAATTTGATAGTGTGTTTTACTGAAAAATCTTTCCACTCAGAATGCAAACATTCTGTCAGAATGTATATTCTGACAGAAACAAGTCTAAAGCATTTTGGTAATCTAAAGGGAATAATGGCTTCATATAAACTGAATCCCTTGTTGATGGGAGCAAGCACAAAAAAAAAGCAGGTATGAAATCCATTTATTGGTACTGGTACAAATCTAAGCAAACTTCAAATGAAGCAGGAATAAAGAACCATTTATTTTGATTTAATTTTAATTTTAAGATGTCAAAAAAGTACTTTGCAAAAATTGGGTAATTTTACCTATGGTATGAGAGGGATATGAAAGGGAAGTGTGAAAAGAAATGAACACTTGTAGAACAGAAATAACAGGATGAAGAAGACATGAAAGATTAGCAGAAGGCAGGCGTGACATAGACAGATTTAAACCCCATTCAAATCTGGAGTTCTGTTCCTCTATTTCAGCGTTTATTAGAATTATGAATTTCTATCATCATCTTTTTAACTTAAGATATTCTACATGTTTGATTAAACGTTTGTCTAGAAGACCAAGACAGGAAGTGATTGCTTTGAGGCAAATGCTTATCTGGAAACACCAGTTTCAACCCTTTATTTGTATCAGTAAGTTCTGGTGCTTGCACATGGTTTCACTGACATAGTTTGCATTTTCTAACATATGTCTCAGTGTGGGACCTCTGTGTGTGTTTTAATGGCTGTCTTGTTTTGGCAGACTGCGTTCGTTGCTCTGGCAAGGTTTCTCATGGAGAATGCTGTGTTGTGTAAATTTTGATGGATTTGGGTTTTTTGTTTATTGTCAAAAGACTAGAAGGAAAATAAAAAGAAAGGAAGTTTTGAGGGAAACAGTAGATTTAAATAATTCTAGAAAATTAACTTGAAGCAGTTATTCGAAAGAGATTCAGCTTGAGGACTGAGCTTTCTTCACAAGTAAGCTTTACAAAGACAGGATACATCCTTAGACCATAGACACTGTTGGACATTAACAGATCTTCAATCTGTTACACAAACAGAAAATTCCCTTTGTGGTGTCCCCTAATTTGAAGGAAATCCCTGGGAACTATCATAAAAGAAGACATGGGTGGAATTCCCCATCAAAATGCATGCCTAATCACAGAAAAGTTGGTCACTCTTAAGCAAGTGCAAATCTCCATCAAGATAAACATCTCCCTGAGCCAGTGGAAACAGCACTGAGTGTTATTTTGAGGCATTAGATCTTAAAACTGAATCTCTCCTAAAAAACTCTATGATGACAGAAGACATTCAAGCCTAAAACTGAGTTTAACAATAAAACAGAGGAAGAAAACAAGCAGAAGAAAATGTGTTTGAAAATGAGTCCCATGCTGAGCATTCCTTCTACTTCAAACTCTCATTGATAACCTTTAATTTAAAAGTATCTCTACTAGCATTAAATAGATGTTAAAACCCCTAGTTTTCACTACCAAGGAAACTATTAATCTTTTTCACTCTCTTCCAAACTTCTAATCTAAAGGTGTGATTCATGACAATTCTTTTTAAATATCTTCCCTATGGCAAATATATTTTTTAAATAATGACTATTGACAAAATTATAAATCCTTTAAAATGAAAATAATAAATAATTGCAATATATACCACACTTTGCTCCTCTTATTTCCCTACTTTGTCATTTGACTCTAGCTCTGAATGCCAAGTTATGTTTATTTTTTCCATCATAAGAGTATGGTGTGTACTTTAACACTAAAAGAATTTATATTTAAACTGTGAATTCATCAATGAATTCGCCACTGAGAATGTATATTTTTTTCAGTAAATCAAATCCTTAATGATAAACAGACAGTCTGAACTCTGCATCTCCTTCTTAAGATGTCATTTTCTACCTTGTCTAGAAGGTCTATACCTGTACCTTAAATGAATAAGAAATCAAGATAGAGGACAATTTCTTAATTTTCTCTGACTCCTTTCTTTTTTTCAGCATTTTTTATGTGAGATCACATCATTGTTTCCTTCCTGTTTTTTGGAGAACAAGTAACTGTTATTTACCTTCCTTCAGAAGAATTCCCCCTGCACTCTTCCTAGTTATGAAGGAGGTCGTTCTTTAGCATACTTATTTGTCACCTCCATAAGTTGATACAGTGCTCACATTTGCTTATGAAAACAAAGTAATTTTTATGGTTTTTTGAGGTGGTGTCTATTTTGCCAGATTAAGAAGCACTGATAAGGGTTTCATTAGGGGAAAATTTTAACCAAACATCTACATAAGCCTTGAATGCCATTAAACAAATTGTTTACAAGTTTAAATTCCAGATATTTGGGCTTTTTGCTTTGGTCTCTTAAAGCAACACTTGGTGGTCTGTAATGTTCTATGTACATTAACGATTGCCTGTTGAACTATTCCAGTTGTAATCTTTCTACTTTTCCACCTACAAGCCTTCAAAGTCATATCACAATGATTAACATTTCTACAGAAAGATATGTACTCTACATCACTTTTAACGTAAGAAAAATAAGTAGCCTAAGCCTGCCCTTCCCTTCCTTTTCACACCAGAAAAGGTAAAACCTTATTTGTTTAAATAAGTTAATGCAAGTGAACACATATGTCTGTCTTTGATGTGAGTCATATAAATTTTTCTAATACTATAATTCTATATACTTTTTTCAACAGGCCTCTGCACTAACATTATACTTTGATTTGTTTTAAACTGCTTCCTAAAACGACTTTTCTTGCATTCAATTCAGGTGCAAGTTGAAACTGATAAGAGCTAGCAGTGTTTATTTTATTGTGAACCTTATTCAGCCTCACACTTAGTTATGTTTCCATGTGGTTTTGTAATGTGGTTTCATAGTTTTATTTTACTCCTGTGATTAGTTTCTGTTTGTTCTAATTTCTTTTTGACTCTTTCTTGACCTTGCGGTGAAAAATCACAGAAGATATATTCCCTCAATTTAATGCCAGTCTGAGGTGTTTCTTCTGCATCATCAGATCAATGAAAAGTAAATAGCCTACATTTCTTGTTTCACAGTGCAGTATTGATCTTTCTTCAGCTTTTGCTTTGCTTTTTCCCTGCGCCTTGTGTCTTTCAACCCCTGGGACCAAAGTGATTGCCATAGATTGGACAAGCTAACAAGCGCATGATAAGGAACTAGTGTTTTGTGGTATACTCGCATTCTCATGCCTGGTATATAAAGCCTGGACCTCTCCGCATTTAAAGAGAGGTGCCATTTTGTGTATGGCACAAGTCACTATGAAAAAGAGCCACAGGGAAGGCACCGGAGCAGCAGAGGATTTTATTCTAAACTCCAATCTTTTATTCCTACAGCTGGTGCCAAGCTGGGTGAGGACATTACTCCTCTGAAAAGTACAAGTAGCCTGCGGGGAATGCCACGAGCTGCTTTTTTCTATGGCGATGTATGGGATGGTAGCAGCCCACGGGTAAGTCTGAACTTGATCTTATAATGACTGTCATATGTGTGTCAAGTTCCATTTAAATTTGGAGCAGCAGGCACCTATGAAGAAAGTTTGAGAGATTAACTGGAAATATACAATTTCTAGCTGGAAATGGGACAGTCAGCATAATGTAGTGAGTATATTTTGTTGTTCAGCATTGGAATGAGAAAATCTGAAGTCACTATTTTATTTAGTAAATGAACTGAATTAATCCAGTAATTGTGGGGAGTCTGAGGTTTTCATGCTTATTTTTTTTCAAAATATTGTGGAAAGCATTTTCCATTTTAATTTATGTCAATGGCTGAACCTTAGTTTTTAATGCTTAGGAATGCTGTCCATAGTGTCTACCTGTCCTCACATGCTACACAGATTGAGAAATAGTATCTATTTCAATTTTGTCTCTGGGCCCTTAACTGTGCGAGGTGATCCCTGCTGCTGAAAAGTGGTAAAAATAAATAATTGATATTATATTGCATGTTATGCAGTGTATTGTTTCTTTCAGGGAGATAGGTATTTGTGCTGGGCAGTGGAGAAGTTTTCTGACATTGCTTTAGGTTTCTGAGAATGCTCTTTTTGTCTCCAGGTGCTTATTAGTCCCTAATGCTGCTAGATTGCTACCATACTATTCTGCTGTAAATAAGCCTCATAGAATTTTTCATGCACTTAAGTTGATTACTGAATATAAATAATCCCTTGATACAACATGTCCCAAAGTACTATACATAAAAGAATCTCTACAGTCTATAAGGAATACTTGCTATTTTATCTGCAATCTGGTAAAGCAATATTATTAGTATTAGTATTAGTATTAGTATTAGTATTAGTATTATATTAGTATCTTACAAGTGCTTTTGTGGACATGCCATTTTTCACTTTTTATTATAGTGTTACAGTAGCTAACATGAATCCTTTACTAATACAGTAGTAAATTGAATTCTGTAGTCTTATTATTAACAGTACAGTGATACATGATTTTCATATTTCCCATGGACACCACTGCAATGCGGTTTGCTGGCAATATTTTCAGCTCTACACTTTTATAATGCACATCTTTGTTGTTTAATGTGTTTTAAAAAAGTCAGTGTGGACTACACAAATTATTCTTAATGTAGGAACTATTCTATATCTTTCTAGTTTTATGACATTTTACACTTCTTGGAGCTAGATGATTGTTCTAACCCAAGCTATTATGTAATCCTTAGGGTAACCCTGCTGCTGATTTGAACGCTATTAATTTTCTATTATAGTGTGCTAAAGATGTTCTACAGTGTGAAGCTCACCTGCATTATTGAGTCAATGACCAATTGCAGAGTTACTCTGTGGCAGTTGGAGCTTAACTCAACCCTTTGGGATCTCATTTATTATTTGCAGATATTGATTCTGGAAAAAGAAAAAGCTAAGATGTGTGAATCTAATACTGAATTAGACCTAGCCTACAGCTGTTAACTCCTAATGGTCTGCTTACTATATGTGCACCAACTGAAGCTTATATTTCTTTATGTTTTCATGTACAATGAAACTATCACTGCTACTGCATAAATATTTTAAATAATCTAAGCAACCTGCTAAGTCGGATATCTGCTATATTCAAATTGAATTCAGTTTAATTATTTTCCTGATTCCTTATTAATTGAATATAGATATTAAGAAAATATTTAAGGCAATCAAATTTAACTACATTTTAAATAATTTACTAGAAAATTTGTATAAAAATATGCTTTAGTTCCTAAGACAACTATGCTTTGTTCTAAAAATTTATTTCCAGAGAAAGGGCTATATTGTATAACATTAACTAATGAAGAAAGGATATAATCTCCTGTTTTCTCCCATCATGTTATCAATACAGTGACCCTCCAGCTCCTCTTCTTTCTATAATGTCTTAATGACATAGCAAGAATCATAGTAAGTACCATTTCTTTTCCTCCTCCATTCTGTTCTTCTCCTTTCCTACTAATTTTTCTGAACATAAAAAAGCTGCTGGAAGTTTTGTGGACTTGGTTCACTGGTGTTCCATACTGACCTAAATGCCTTTTACAATGGGCAGTGAAATTCAAATAAAATCAATCTTCATCAATTACTTGACCAACACCAAATCAGTAATACACAAGGTTTATACAAAACAGAGAAATTTAAATCTTTCAGGTAGGAAGAAAAGGAGGGGAAGATGGATTTTAAATGGTCTGGTAGGTAAAACTTGCCCATATTCTTAAAAAACCTGGATACCACAGAGATGATATGGTTTGTCACAAAAGTGGTGTGTTTAGGTGACTCCGCTTTTAGGGACATATCTGTGTCTTCTTTCAGTCCATAGATGGATTTCCTATATTTTTTTATTCAGTGATTATTCACTATGAAACTTCCATAGTCCAAATCTGTCTTGCACTGTCTAATCTCTCTTTAGAGCAAGCAAAAAGATGTGTTCCCTGCTGTAGTTTATGCACTCATTAATATTTAGATAGAAAAGCGGTACAAAGATAAGAGCAGTTAGAACTACTGCCACAGCAGGTGGTAGGGAACATTTGCACTCCAGTAACTTTTAAATTCTGTTCACAGTTAAGTAAAGAATGAAAATAATAGGTAATAAGAGACAGCAAACAGCTCTTTCCCAAAGTAGCTTAAAAAAGCTCAAAAAGCTTTCCTGGCATTCAATCTTTTTGTTGAAATTGTGCTTTTGATTTAGTTATCTTTTAGAGGCAATGACAAGGTATCCTTTATCCAACTCCAAATACAAGGGCAAAGGCTATATAGCAGCTTTTGGTGCATTTCCACAAGTGGCGGAAATGAACCTAGGGTAGGGTTATATTTTGAATGAATTCTAGGATTAAGTTGTGTAAATGTTTAAATTATGCTTACTAAGCAGCATGTAAGAAAACCAACCATCTCTATGTTCATGCAAATATAACTTGCCAGTGTGATTTATATTTTATTTCTCTCCTTGTAAATGTAGTTCTTATGTTTTAAATATCATGAATATAGATTATATTCCATTTATAGATTGACAGACACAAAGTCATGCTACTCCTGTGCTGTATAGCAGTTCTTGAGTATAGTCCTGCAACACCCGGAAGCCTAATCTAAAGTTCAAAAGTACTTGAGAGGTGAAGGGTTATTCTTAGTTAAAAGCTACTTTATCAAGTGTGTATTGGCAATTTCAGTGATGAAATGAAGAAACGTGTTTTAGGGAATAGTGTTAGCTGGTAAAACAAGCAAAAGAAAGAAACAGAGAGTGCTTAGTCTCAGGAGTCCTTGCCTGTTTGCAAAGCCTTTCAAAATGATGCTGCTGCAGGCCACGTGGAAGAACAATTGTCAGCCTGTTAATCCAGCAATGCATGACTGCACGGTACTCACTGCAAAGTGAAACAAGCATAAGGAAAAATCAGCAAATCAGAGAGCAAAAAACTGAGGTCTGGTCAGAAATGTATCTATAAACATTAACCCGAGTTTTGCTAATGAGTTTCGGTAAAGGTGTTGGGGCATTGCCAAGAGATGTTACCTGAAATCTCATGAGTAGTAGTAGAGATGACCGCATTTAACCTTGGTTAACCATCTCCAGGGTGCAGATCTAGGCTCTAACATCCTGCTTTGTTTGGGGGTAGTACTTTAACAGGACTAAGATAAAAGGTGCTACTCTCCCCTTGTGCTTTTTCCAACAGTTCTCTGCATGCATAATGTACAGATAAATTCAGCTAATGTACAGATCAAGCAGTCTCTTCACAATATGAAGCTATAAAAGTTTTCTGTCTTAAATGATCCAGAGATCTATCACTCTTTTCATAAAAAGCTGGTGATGAAAACACTTGCCTATGCCATGCTTGTGCACATACTCAATGTATGTTTTTTAGATGTTGAATGTGTCTCTCATTTAATGATTTCAGTACCAACAGTTCGGTTATTGGGATGCAGTCCTGAAGAGCCTTCTATATGGTCTAGAGGTTTCTATATGACATTATATGGTTTCAGGTGCCTTCTATATATGTATGCACACTATATATTCCACCTGGAAGGGTGGAAGGGTGGCAGAGTTAATATAATTAGATGTAAGTTTGCATTTTGTATATGGAAGCAACAAACTCGATTTTACAAATAAGACAAATTTTAAAGAAAATAAGCCCCAAAACTATTTTCCTTTGGGCTATTTTCTATCTAAACATGAAATTCCCAAAGAAAATTATCGAATACCTTAAAATATTTTGAAAATATCATTGGTGCCCCTGGTAAACCCACCAACATTTGCCTGATGGCTGAAAGGGGATGACATCTTTTGCAAGTGCTCTAAAAGTTGTCTTAAAACATTGAAAATCATGTAGGATTTCAGTCTAATAATGTAGGTAAAATAAAATATTATTAAAAGCTGGAAGCTTGTTACTATGCAAGAATTAGGTAACTCAAATAAAATAATTACTATTTTATAGCTTCTCCAGCAGCAGTTACATTTTTGCATGGAAAAACCTGGTCCAATATTTTAAAAGGCATTTACTTTGTAATGCATGCAATCAAATGTTTCAAATTTTTCCAAACATATAGTTAAAAATTCAGTCCGATGTGTGATAGTAATGTTTGCAAGGTAGCTAGTTTTCAATAAAAGCTACTTAGAAAATTCTGTGGAATGCTGAGAATAGATTTCCAAAAGTGTGGCAGAGTTTCCTATTTATTTCTTACTCTGAAATAAGTATGCTCATTTTCACCACTAAGAGTTCAATGAAAAAAAAATAGAAGATTATTCTTAAGGAAAAAATATTTTTGCTTGATCGATAATGTTAGTTCATTACATTTCATAGAATTCATGTAATTCTTCCTATTATTATAACACTTTCAGTGTTTATTTCCTGTGTAAAGATTGCCTCTATCATTTGCCATGATTTACTGAAATACTATTTGGAAAAGCTGGAAGTCTTCGGAAAAACTGAAAATTGTAAGTATAAGTTTAGTTAGGGTTTAGAATGCATACACTGATTTTAAAATAAATTTTATATAGATTTCATGGTCATGTTTATTTAATGAATTTATCAAATAACTATATTATTTTAAGCAATAAAAACCTACTAAAGGTACTTCTCCATTTCCTCAGTTCATGCACAGGATGTTCCAACTCTGCCTTCAGTCAAAGTGAATAGAGATCCAAAAGAGACCAGGACTCTGCTGAATGCAAGTCCAGTGCACATATTTGCCTTGCAGATTTTTGCCAAAAACTTTCCTTTTTTAAAGGATTTTTTAAAATTCTCATTTTAAGGTCAAATAAGACAAAAAATAAAACTAAATCTGTTAAATAGATTTAAAAGATAAGGCTAGAAAGCCCATAAAGTTTCATCTTTCTTTTCTCTGTCTCTTCTAAATCTCTCACTATATAACTCCAGCAAACAGAGAAGACAAAAAACCAGTACTTAACCAAGAATCCTTGGAACATTTTGAGTGCTCAGATTCAGTAAGTAATTTAAAAGCCAAAGAGAACCAATCTCTTTCCCAACTGTGCCTATTTCTTGACAAAAGATGAGACTGCTTCTTGGTTTGGACCAACAGTACTCAGGTTGGAGCATACTGGGGTTCCACTGTGTCCAGACTGGGCAGTGGTGGTAATCTCAGCACTCAGTCTTGTTCTGGTCCCACAAATTATAACTTCACAACAAGTGAGATATTGTTCATCAACAAGATAATGACTGAAATACTCAGTTCATCATTTAGTTTACTAAGCATATTAATTTTATTTAAAAATCAGTTATTGTATCCCAAAATTACATTGAATCCTGACAGAGGAAAAAAGAAAAATAAGCAAGGGTGTCATAAATGTCATTGATTACATTCAAGTTTTTCTCTTTGGATTTTTTTACCCAGTACTTCTTGACTGAGCCAAGATACAATTCCTTCCATTGCAACCAGTTTCAAACACAGATAGAATGTAAGACTAATAATGTATAATATTAATATACATCATATTTAAATTATAAGAGTTTTTGGTCTGTATTCTAATTCAGCTATTTCTTCAGCACTTATCTGACTACAAATAATATACAGTATCAGGAATTTATTCTATCATTCATTGGACATGAACACTGCAAGCAGCTGACCAAGTACTTCCTCTGATATGCATTCTTCTTTCCTTTCTTCCTGTTTAGAAAAATATTATGTACTGAATTGCAAAGTGTTGTGACCTGAGCTAACAGTGTCTGTTCCAGGTTACTCAAGGGCTGTGACAAAATTAGATCATATGAGAGTGTAATGAAAAGAGCTGTAGCTAGCGCATTTACAAGAGCCAGGCTGACATATTAGTTCCTTTTACATATCTTGAGGCAATGGAGATATTCTTACACGATTATGTCCTCTATTCTTGCTTGAGTTTGTAATTACTATTAGTTGTAATTTAGAACTACACAGTGATATATATTTTGCTTAGACTAAATTTTGTTATGGATGAAATTTTATATAAAAGGTGACAGTATTTATTAACAAAGTCCAGATGCAGAAATCAAACATTTTAAATCTAACATTCTATTTAAAATATTTATATTACAGAACAGTTTGAAGCATTAAAAAATGACGGCAAGTAGGAAGACAAGCCTTGAAATGGAGAGAGTGGGATTCTTCCACGTTGAACTAGTTTTAAAAAGGTCACAATCTGATCTTAATATTGATAATGATGAAAGAAAAATAAAATCTTTGAGCGAAGAGAACGCATAAATGAGAAGTGCCTTGAGGGTGTCCTTTTTCTCTGTTACCTATGGATGCAGAATTGTTGAATCTAATGTAAAAAGTGCAGAGCAGTTCTGTGGGCTAATGCTCTTTTTTCTGTTTTCCGTCAAAGATGACATATGGAATGTGAATAGGCAGGACTACAGCAATCCAGAGATATTACATGCATCCACCAAGGGATGCTCCAAAGTTTGTCTTGGTCCTAAAGGGTAAAGTATTTTTAAAAACACAGCCTTTTAGAGTGAAAACATGATGTAACATTGACTCCAGTCAGAGGAGTAGTCTGGCAAAATGCATGGAGAATAATAAAATAGCCACTCTATTTGTTTATTTTCCCCTGTTCATTGAATGATACTGTTTCGACTGTACATACTTTAGAAAACAGTATGATATTTAGACAAAAAGGGGTTTTTCCAACTTCTTGTGCTAATAATATTGTCATCATCATCGTAACCTAATATGACAACAGAATATCCTCATTTCTCTCCTCATGAAAGACCCTGACAGACTGGTTGTGTTATCTACTGGATTTTAATACTGTGCTTAGAAAATGGTAGGTGCTTTTACAAAAGTTTTGAATCAATCTTTTGGGGTTTTTTTTGGTCTTCACAAAATAGTATTACACGCTATTGTGAAATGTTTAGGGTCTTGCAGCTCTTGGAAACTATCATCGTTTTGAAGACAGAAAAAAGAACAGTATCTTGTTGTAGATACTATGTTATAGTTAAATGATGTTTTATAAATAACTAAAATTACCTCCGTGTGAATTTTTCTCCCTCAGGAATCAGGCAGCATGAAATGTACTTCATAGAGTCTTTGACTGGAAGTACTTTATAGAGTAGTTTAAAAAAAATTTCCTATAAATTGTAATGGTCAGTCCAATTTTTAAATTCTTGTCTTGATATTTTTGTTGTTGCTTTGGGTGTTTTAGCAATCTCTGAGCCAGGTTCCCTCTTGTACTTCTTGTCTGAACAGTCAGTGGCCCACTGTACCAGGCTTGGAATGAGTAAGGGAGATGATGATTTTTGACCAAACAATTATAAACTATGCATGTCAATTCAAATTTTCTGGAACTGACAAAGTGACAGAAAAGTACAGATTGCTAACCTGTATTTCACAAAAGCAAATTACAACATTACCTGATGGATTTTAATTTGGGGGTATTTGGATAACTTGCGTCAGACAAAGAAAACTTTTTATGTCCAGCCAAAGATCTGTTCCTTGAGAAGCAAAAATATTTCTGGTGTTTGTCAAAAGAGGCCACTGAAGAACTGGAAAACAGAGCAGAATCTGGAGTTGTTTTGCTAGGACATCTGTGCTGTGAAGAAAAAAATAATAAACTAATCTGAAGTTATTTACAAAATGTTTGTGTGTTTCTATGTTAGGGAGCAAGCAGATTGTTTCTTTGTTTATTTTTCAGTCTTTAGTTTTGCAGTCATCTCAGTGCACTGGATTATCATTAGATGAACAAGAACTTCAAGCAGGCAAAGGCTACTGTTTTAACCACTTGAATGTCCCGTAGAATGGGTATGTATTCAACAATGTAGGTGCCCAATGCGCTTGTGTCCATTTGCTCTGCATTTCAAAGCCATTTACACATGTAGTTAAGTAAGTTTAATCTTCTGTAAAGGTAGTTCCTTCAGAAACAGAAAATAGAGAAAACACCCTATCCCTCTAAATTAAATTTATTCTAGAGTCAATTGGCAAAAGGATATTTTGCACAGGTTTCCCTTCACAGTCCTACAGAGAACCTGTCTTTTGTCAATAGTGTACATTTAAAACTACATTTATTCTGAGATACTAAGATTGTTGAAAATGTACTATGTAGAAATGAGCAAGCCTTGGGGCTGAATCAGGACTGGCCTATGATTGTGTCTCTCTATAACTTATTTATTCACTCTCACATTTATTCTTGAAAACCTATAATTTATTCATACTGAAAGGCATCAAAATATGAACAGAGACTCAAGCAGGACAGTCCTGAAATCCAGCTCTGTTTAAGAGATATATTTATTCTGTGCTTCTAGGTGAGTCCCTCAACTTCCAAAGGTCAATTTGCACATCTGTACAGCACAAGTGACTTGAGTGGGGTATTGGGGAGATTAATTAGGTTTGTAATGCGCTTTAAAGATCAAAAATTAAGCTAACGTCAAGGATTTTTTTTCCTTGATCTTAGTATTGGTGAGTGCTTCTTCTGACTGTGAAAGGAGGAACAGCAGGTCCTCTGTATAGTTACTCAGAAGACCACTAGTTTTTCACACGTAGTTGTGGTATATTTAACATTAGTGATGCTAAGAGTTTAGCCCTGAATGAGTCTGCTTGGGGAAGGATACGACTAAAAAGAAACGTGGAGGAAGAAGTGTAAGGAATGTCAGAAACTGAAAGTTTGCCATGAGTCTTTAGCTATTCTATTAGTAGAAGCTGCAAAAAATAGAACAAATGTATATTCTCTGGTGTACTGGAACAGCTTTACACTGTGGTCGGAAAGCGGTTTAGTTGGAGAGGATCTTGCAGAGGAGCCCAATGACCAGCACCTCTCACCGCTCTTCTCAGTTCTCCACCTATTCCATGCAAAGATTTTTTCCTCCAGCCCTGCTTACAGCCTGACAATAATTGAAGAATGTATTTATGTTGCTCTGGGAGGACAATCTGGCTCCTGAATATGAATCAAGCAGCGGAGAATGCTGTGCAATTACATCAGGCTTAGACTTAAAAGTATGCAAATGATGTTTTCAGATGCAATTTCAGTAAGACTCAACCAGTACTTATGTTTCAAAACTGTTTTAATTATTGTTTGATTGTAGCACTCCTTTAGCATTTTCCCATATAATTAAAACTAGAAACAGTAGAGTTGACTTCAATGCAGACTTAGAAATTTATTTTTGACCTTGGAATCCTTCGACTAACTATTGTACATTTTGTTTTTCCTTAACACTGATAGAGAAAAAGTCCAAATAGCATACAAACAAAAAGCTAAGGGATTGTGATCAATTTTTCTGTTTTTTGTTCTGCATTAGTAGAGTACTTATGTTGCTAAAATAAAGTGACCTGAAACATACCAAGTATATCAAACATATTTAACTAACAACTGATATTAAAAATCTCCATATCCTCCAAGATGAAAAAAAAAGGCTTAAGTATATGCATAATTGGATTTTGCAGAATTATTTGCAAGATTATTCATTATTTTTATGCGTGCAAGGTTGGTGTATGTCTATGCTGGATATTGCTTACAGATTCTTCTGTTAAAATTGCACCAGATATTTTCTAATTATTTGTATGGAAGTTTATTCTCATATTTTGTATTCCATAATTTTGTGAAAATCACCTAATAAAAGCTCTTGTTTAAAGAACTGTGTAATTTCAGGATAGAAATAAAAAACATTTGCATGTTAGTTAATGATGAGTAATTTTTTAAATTGTGATAAATTTGGGATTTTTTTATAGACAAAATACTGTGAAGCACTGAATGTTTTGCTTGGGTACTGTATAATTCTCAAAAACTATTTTCCTGCACCATGTGGAAATTTGTTTTACAGGTAGCAGATGTAAATCTCCTGCAGCTGAAAGTACTGTTCATGGGTTTAATTTATCCTACCTTCCACAGCAGACCTGGTCCCTATAAATAATTTTATTATGTTTCTTATAAATATTTTGGAAAAAGAAAATTCTTAGTTTAACACAATAACATATTGTATTTTCATTGCCCAAAGAATTAGATTGATTACAGTGGAATCTAGGATTGATAGTACATAGATTTCTATTATGACACCCATTGTTTTAGTGCTGGACTGCAGAGGAATTCTTCCTAAAATGCATCCTTGTAGAAAATACTGACCTAGAGGACTTCATTATTCAAGCTGGAGAGACAGTCACTACTTAGGAGTAATAAACGGTTTCTGTGTTACATAGAGAATACTTCAGAAAATATGAGAGTTGTCAAATCTCTTGAAAATCCTGTCTTTATAGTACACATGACACTAAAGCTATGGCTGTATTTTCTGTTAATAAAAGCAAAGGCACAGGCAGATGTGAAGGATATCATGGCACACTGACAGGAAGCTTAGAAAAATGAGTACTTTGTTGAGAGGCAGAAAAAGACACAGGGCAATGACCTTGGGAAGATTTAATAGATGTAGTTTGCTTTTTTCCCCTTATTTTTTTCTTTTCTTATTCTGCCTTTTTTTTTTTTAATGAGAAAAGTAAGGATTATGAAAACAAGTATAAAGTTAGCATGTAAAGTTTAGTAATAATAATTAAAATTCATCATTATGTTTCAAAACAAAATCAGGTAATCCTAAATAAAAACTTAAATTATTATCAAAAGCATTGAAGAATTTCAGCAACTCCTAGTTTCCAATACTATCTCCAAGCTTTGGTAATGCTGATACCTACTTAAGATTAGTTATCCTATAATTGAATTATTCTCATACTAATGTGAATATTTGGACATGAATGATGGAAGAAAAAAATCCTGCAGCAGCAGTGACTGGTTTTTACACTACTTCATTTAGTACTGAAAGTAAGTGGTAGGAACTGCTCATCCATGATGGGAAAAGAAATATTTCAGTTGGTCAGAAAGTTCAATCATAAATTTAAGGGAGATAAAGAGAAAGAGATGATCAAATTTTGTTGAAAGCCAATTATGAATTAGATATCTGATTTATATTCCCTTCTAAAATCCTTATATCTATTTGTATATACATGGGTAGAAAACAATTATGTTCTCAGGACTGTAAAATAAATGCATGCACCAAGCATCTCTTATCTGACCATGACCAACATCTTAACTTGGACTGAATCTTTTCTTGCTTTATAGACTGTGAATCCTAATTTACTCAGAAAAGTAAAAAACATTACAAAACTGAATCACAATTAAGCAAGCACATATAGAGAAATGGTCAATAAATCAGTGGTTTGATTTGTTTTATATTATAAAAGTCATACAATTTCAATCTGAGTTCACATGCTCAAAACCCCCTTTTAGCTGTAGAAATAATAGACATAATTTTCATCCATGCAATTTAATGATAATATACTGTGAGCTTCTAAGTCTCAGCCACGGACAAGTTTGACTCAGGTTGTCACAGCGCAGTGTGATCTGTGTATGGTGAATGAAGATAAAATCAAACTTCATAGCAAAGTAATAGGAAATTTTGAATTTCTCATTGAATCAAAGAATGTTAAGTATATTTACTGTACAATAAACCTTGTTTTGGACAGTTATTTGTAAAAGCAATTCTATGCCAAACAAAATTGCCCCTTTTTTGGCTCAGATGCTCATCTGCTAAGGCACTTCATCATCTTAAATGTACAAATCCTTTCTTTCTTGCTCCAGAGCACTGCTATAGTTTTGGCAATGCTTTAAGAGTAGGTCAAAGGTCTGCTTCTGTGTCTTCACTTTTCTGCAAGTTTCTCTAATTAATATTTTTGTGCTGGGCCTAATGTCATATTCCTGCCATTTGGTCCCTTTTCTTTTTGATTAGTGTGGGGGTTAGTATTTGGTTGTGTAAGTGTGGAAACAGTAAAACTGCTTTCTTTTCATAATAAGACGTATGCCTTGGTGGGACTACAGAACTCTGAAATCATTGATTTCTGCAGCAACTTGCTTAGCATTGAAGGAAGGTCAGGGAGGTTGTGTGGCCATGTTGATTTGCAACCTTTGATATGTTCTCCTTAATAACCTCATCTGTTTTCATGGCTTTAATTACCATTTCTACACACAAGAACCAGATTTATCTCTACCCCAATGACCTTTCCCTCAGTGTTAAAATTCTTACTTTAGTTGTGTAAATTCTTTTGATTATTTAAGGGACCATCATAAACACTGTGTATTATGCAAAAGTGAAGATCTTGTTTTCTGCTTGAGCACTGAGAGCTCATTTGAATGATCTACCTAAACAAATGCTAAATCCAATTCCTTTATAAGTTAACAGTCTGATTTTATGGGCAATCCAATAATACATGAGAATGCCAAATAAAAAAATTACTTTCCATTCAGATCTATATAATTCTCCTGCATTTCAGTTTCACTGCAGGCCTCTGGCTTGCAGCCCCAGGAATTAAATGTCTAAGTTTTTCCTCCATTCTCTTTTCTTGTGTACATTAGTCTCAAAAGCCTGATGTCATTTGTGATACTCCTTGTTCTTCATGAATTAGGTAGTTATATTTCCTTAGTTACCAAAATCAGTCAATCCTGTAGCTGAAACAAGCAAAGAATCTATGGAATAGCTCTGTGCACATCCTTTAAATATGGCTGGACACTTGTGCTGCACCATGATATACCCGTGTCTTACTAGGTTTGCTGTAAGAAAAGATAAAAATGGTAAACATTAAAAAACCTTGTTAAACTATGCCTGTATTTTAGATAAAATTAGAGAATCATATGGGATGGAAAAAAATTTAAGTTCATCAGGTCTGAACATTAACCAAACACTGCCTAGCCCACCACTAACCCATGCCCCAAGTGCTCTATTTATACATCTTTTAAATACCCCCATTGACAATGATCCCACCACTTCCCTGGGCAGCCAGTTCTGAAGCTTGCTAATCTTTTCCATGAAGAAATTTTGCCTAACACCCAATCTTAACATTCCCTGGAGCAGTGATCCCACCACTTCCCTGGGCAGCCAGTTCTGAAGCTTGCCAATCTTTTCCATGAAGAAATTTTGCCTAACACCCAATCTTAACATTCCCTGGAGCAACTTGAGGCCATGCTGCCTTGTTCCCTGGGGGAAGAGACTGACCTCCACCCGGCTACAATCTCTTTTCAGGTAGCTGTGAAGTCTGAAAAGATCTCTTCCGAGCCTGCTGTTCTCCAGGCTAAGTACACTCAGCTCCCTCACCTGCGCCTGGTCTTGCTTATGATCCAGATCCTTCCCCAGCCCCATTACCCTTTTGTGGGCTTGCTCCAGTACCTCAATGTCTTTGTTACCATGAGAAGCCCAAAACTGAACACAGTGTTCAAGGCACAGCTGCTCCAGTGCTGAGTGCAGGGGGGATGATCACTGCCCTGGTCCTGCTGACCTTTGTATTTTCTGAATTACTATTAGTCTATTAGGTTGCTTTAAGTCCCTTCATGTAGCTCTACTTTTGAATTTTTTTTTTCCTATGTACTTTTCTTGTTCCTTCAGTCTGTAAGTCCTTTGAGGTATGAACTGTCTTTCGTATCACTATTCACAGAGTACTTCAGAAAATGATACTTGCCTGGATCCTTAGGCATTACTGTAAAATGATAAGTAATCACTCATTTAACTCAGACTTCTAGACATCTCCTTCCTTTATTGAAAAGGGAAGAGGAAATGCAGGTGTTAATTTTTGTAAGCAACCAGATTTTACTAGCCTTTATTCTTTTGAAAGTAGAACCTCTTTTGATTGCATATGGGAGTGTAGTTTTCGTAGCAGAACCTCAGGTGGCTTTTACATTGGTTGGTTTTCATGCAAAAAATTATCATACAGGATTGTATTGGGAGTAGTTTGTTTGGAGAATTTGAGTCTTGAAATTGCATAAGAATATCTAGTATTTTTCCTCACCAGCTTGCAATACCAGTTAAACTTTTTTACAGGAAAATAAAGCTATAATCCCAATATAATCTTCAGGTTTTGATGCAACTTTTTTTGAGTAGTGTATTTTGAATTTATGAAAGGCTTTTTCAGGGCAAGTTTCAGTTTATGACAAGGATTTCTCCTCCTTCATGTGTTGGTAGTAATATATACAGGGAAACTGAGGGTTAGGTTCCAGGAGTGGCCTCCAATGAATTTCAGAAGTTGCATGAAGTTTATTTATGTTTGAATTCAAACTAGACAGCAATGGAGCATAGCAGGGTACAGCATTGCAACAAAATTATTAATAGAGTATAGGAAGAAGTTCTGTAGGGCCTGGTGTAGTTACATTCACAGAAATTATTTTAAAAATGCCAAACTATGCCTGTGTTATGCATCAGAAGCATTGAGAGATAAGAGTCTTCCCTTTCCAAGAACAGGACACCTTAGGAAGATATGCTGGAGAAAAGTCATATTTTTTCTTGGGTTTGCATGGCCAGGCTTTGGTAGGTGGGGGCACTACAAGTGTGGTTTCTGTGAGCAGTTGCCAGAAGCTTCCTTCATGGCCAGCAGAGACAGTCCCCAGCTCCAAAGACTGATGTGTTACTGATCAAGGCTACGCCTATTAGAAACTACCGTAACACCTCTGTAATAATAGATTTAAGAAGGAGAAAAAAGTGTTATTATGCAGAGGAAATTGTAGCCAGAAAATTGCGGGGTAAGAATATGTTAGAGGAACTGCTGAAGACACCAAGGTCTGTGGAGAAGGAGGGTAAGAATATGCTCAAGATGCCCAAGCTGGGATTCCTCTGCAGTCCATGCTGAAGACCATGGTGAGGCAGCTGTGCCTCTGCAGCCCATGGAGATCTGTGGGGGTGTAGAGATGCACCTGCAGCCCATGGAGGAGCCCCACACTGGAGCAGGGGGACGCCTGAGAGAAAGCTGTGAACCCGTGTGGGAAGAGGACCCGACACGGAAGCAGTTGTCCTTGAAGAACCACACCTCATGAAATAGTGATCCATGCTGCAGGAGTTTCAGAAGGACTGTTCCCCAGGGGATGGATTTGCATTGAAGAAGTTTATGAAGATCAATCTCCTGTGGGAAGAACCCCATGGTGAATCAGGGAAAGGACTCCTTTATCCACAGATTTCTCTCAGCAGAAAGAGGAACAACGTGTGGTGAAAAATTCTTTAAACATACATGTACCAGACGCTCTTTCTCTTCTCGGTATCCCACGCTGAAAATAGTACAGTAACTGTAGGCAGCTAAAAAAAGTCTTTACAGCAGAAATATTGCCATAAGAAATTGTGTTAGGAACAAGCAGCAGGGTGGACAAAGGTGAAAATAAGGGAAGAAAATTAATCTGCATACCCAGCAGGCAATGGTCATTTATATATTCATCTGTTTTCAGCACTGAACTTAGTGAGACCGTGTCCATTTCATGGTGCCGTGCAGAGAAAATGAAGTGTGTAAGGTCATTCAATAAAGATTAAATTAAAAACATATTCCTATAGTACCCTCAGGGTCCATTAGCCTTGATGAGTGTACAAATACTTTCTTTGTTATATGTGCTCCATCCTGAAAGGGATTGTGTGCTTCTCTCATTATAAATGTGCACCTGAAAAGATTGAACATTATCCCCTCTTTTTTAACTGACCTGTGGCCACCGCTGGGTTCATTAGTGCAGAACATCTTTTCCACTGGCTGAGTCTGCCCTATTGTTTTCACTGGCCAGGGTCAAGTCAAGGGCATTCAACCTAGATTGGAGTCATTTGTCACAGGGTCTAGCAACAAAGCTGATTTCAGCAGAGACGGCATGAATTTCATGGGGCTGAAATGCAACCTTTGACACAGAGTGCCCAGGGCTGCTCAGGCTTGCACAGATGGCCTGCCACCCTTAGATATCTATGAACAAAGGATTGGTGAATTATAACAAAAATAAAGTTTCCACAGTCAGCATATATTTTAAGCGTTTAAATTATTTGCAGTGTTGGTTTTTATTATTTGCAGACTAAAATAATATCTTGAGCATTTGTGATAATCGCTGTGCTTTTTAGACAATGAAGGGAAAAAAACAATTCAGTAGGGGGCTTACTGCTTAACTGGTGTAACGGTGTAAAGTGTAGCAATTTAGTGTGGAGTGCAGGTTTTCATGGTCAGCAGGAGCCAGCATGAACAATGGGTCGTGCTGAGGTAGCATGTGGAAAATGACTTTAATACACTATACAGAATGGCTTATTGCTTTGGTCAATAGGCTGCAGTGAAGATGGTGTATTCAGCCACTTGGGAAGGTTAAACCTGTCAGGGTACACTGTGACTGATATGCAGGGGCTGCTTATGAGGTCTCTAATGGAAAAACCTGACAAGCAAAGTTATAAAGGTTACACTTGACACATACTTTAGCATTATGCCTTATATTAATCCATTTTTTTTAAAGGGAGGGTACTTCATATTTGTTAGAAATTGATGCCACAATAATGTTTCTAGAGGAAACATTTAAACTTTGGAGTAAAATAAAGGACAGGATGTTTTGCACCTGCACTACACAGATTAAATCTCTCTAAGGACGATAGTCTAACATATTTAAATCCCACTCTGAATACATTGCTGTTTTCTTAGACATAGTTGTTTGAGATAAATTCATTTAAGTATGTTACTTCCTAAACTAGTACATTGCGATGTAGCAGAGAACACTGAAAAAGCTGAGATGTTCAATAACTAAAGCCAAGCCCAGTCCTGTTAGATATAACTTTACTTTAGCATTCAATTAACTTCTAGATATTTGTAAGAAGGTGGGGTTTTTTTTTTTCATTTGAAGAGCAGGTTTTATACAGAGAGTGCTCCCCAAAAACCCAGCGCAAGACGAATCTTAGAAAGACTGGTTTCCTTAATAGGATTTCTACATGATAACATTATCCTGAAAGTAGCAGAAAACATAATATGTTCCGTTCTTTATTGTTAGAAGTAGAAGATGAGTGCTTTTGTGTTGGTTTTTTTTCTATTTTTTTAATTGGGCAAGTGGCATCTTCTACTAGAAATGTGCATTCTAAGGAATATAAAGTACTCCGATATTTGTTGCTAGTACTATTTAAAACCAAAACCATGATGTATGCACTAAAGTGCTATATTCAGTGATAAATTTCAGTGTACTGAGACTGATTTAAGACACTTTTTAGATATTACAATAGTAAGAATAAAATGAACAGGAGAGACATAGAATACATTTTCTGTGGGTTTATTATATCACAGCTAGGAGAGCTAGATGTACAAGTACAGGGAACCCAAAATAGTTTGGATTTTCTTCCTTGTATTATGTTGCGTTCTTGGTGATCTAATTCACTTTAAGTGGATGTATCCTTATAGAAGATACATTTGACAGCATAGGACAGTAAAATCTTTGTATATTATATTTTGCTTCTTCAACAAAAAGAGTGGTTTAAATATTTGCGTAGAATGCAGAGTATTTTAGATAATAAAGGTAATTGAGTGGTGAAATGCTACACTGCATGGATTTGAGGAACTTGTATGGGAATTCGTAGTCACAGCATTTGCCTGAAATTGTTTAAAATGAAGTTAAAGTGTAGCAAAGAAGGAGCTGCCTGCTAACATACAGTAGAACATTTTAATGTATAGAATTATTTTAGTAGGAAACCTGCACAACTAGGAAAATTGCATAAGAACAAATGAATAACAATCTCATATTTTTATTATGTCTGAATAAACAAATTAAAGGCAAAATCTTGAATGATTTTTGCAAAGGAAAATTCAAAACCTTAAATACTTTAATGTTCTCTATCTGCCAGTACAGTGATCCTTATATGCCAATAAAAAAAAGATTAAGAAAAACACTTTTAAAGAAACTTGTTGGGTTACTAGCACAACCCAACAAGAGACTTTTGAAAAGGAAAGTAAAATTATAAATGAGAAATTAGTCAAAAGTAAACGAAGGATATGTGTTAACTGCTAGATATTGTTGAAGGGAAGATGAACAGTACTGAGCACTTGGCCTTGAATTGACTCCATCCTTAGCTGATTGTGAGAGGAATATAAGGCTTTAGTTGACCCCAGAGCACAATGTACCCTGATGCCATCAAGATATGTAGGGGCAGAATCCATCTAGATTTCTGGGGTGACAGGAGGATCCCAACGTGACTGTACTGGAAACTGAAGTGACTCTGCCTGGGAATGAATGGCAAACACTGTGACTGGCCCAGAGGCCCTGTGCATCCTGGGCACAGATTACCTCAGGGCAGGGTATCTCAAGGACCCAAAAGAGCATTACTGGCCTTTTGGGAGAGCTGCTGTGAAGACAGAGGAATTCAGACAACTGAATACCTTGCCTGGTCTCTCAGAGGACCTTCCTGCTCTGGGACTGCTAAGAGTCAAAGAACAGGTGCCAGCCACTACCACACCAGTGCACCATTGATAACACCATTCCAGCCGGGACTCTGAGAATCCCAGCCATGAGATGGAGATGAGATGGAAAGCCAGTGACTGGCCAGCAAGTCTTGCTCATCTCTTGATATGGCCAAGATCCTATGGAGAGTGGACACTGACAGGAGACTATCATTGCCTGAATGCAGTCTCCAGCAGACATTTTTGAGAAAAGAAAGAAGATTATTCAGAGCCTCCCGAAGGCTGATTTTGCCATAAAACAAAGGCTGAGATAGGGGGATGGTCATTGATTATTGATATAATATCTTTGCTTGCGTACAGTTATAAGTGCAGATATATGTATATGTATATATTTGGAAAATATGAGATCTGGGCATAATGTGCATGGTATAGAACAAGGGGTGGAAAATATCCTGGTTGCAGAGAGGAGGGTGCAGCTTAGCATGATGTGTGTTTATCTACATTGTTCTTCTATAACACTTAATGACTGATGGTAGACACGGTTTTCAGATGCAAATGAAAGCACTCCATGGAAGTCAGAACCTTTTTTTTCTCTCTCCAGTGGGAAGGTGTTAAAGTCAGGCCCCTTGGCCCTGTCACCTGCCTCCACCACCAGTTCTCCTCCTGTTTTCTCCAGAACCAGGTTGCAGGATATGGTGCTGAAGGGGAAAGCAGCGAAGGTGCAAACTGATAGCAAAGCTGAACTGACAGCACCAGCGCAGGGACTGCTGCAGGCTAAGAGCTGGCAGGGGTGACCCCAGCCCAGCCAAACCCATCACGCCCAGCACAGGAGACCTCAGCTGGGCCTATCTGAGCTGAGCCTAAGGGAGCCCAGCAGAACAGTTGAAAAAGCAGCAGCAATGCATGGGAACAACCTCCAGCACGGTGGAGAGGTACAAAGGGTAGTGCAGCCACGCACACAGAACTGAGCCCACAGGGGCAGCGGCACAGCCAGACTCGGACAGCCCAGCTCTAGTGGGGCTGGTTTGTCATGCTCTTTCATTGTCTCAGTCTGAGGTGTGGGAAATGCTAGCCATGGTAATTCCCCTGCCGTCTTGCTTTTGTCCTGACACCTGCATGAGCAATGTGTGGGAACAGTTCCCATAAGACTTTGAGGAAAGCCACACAAATGCAACCTGTGGGAAGCGGCCACCATCATGGGGTTTTTTTTCCCAGAAGTAAACAATTTTTCTCTGGGTAAAATACCTTCTGGTTTTGTGTACCTTTGCTATTAATATTGCTGTTATTATTGTGTATGCCTTATTCTATTGCTTAGTGCTTTCAGTAAATAGTTATTTCAACATATAGTCTCTGCATTTGTCCCTCCCTTACTGGAAGGGGAAGGGGAGTGGCTTATTTAAAGTTTAATTTGTCAACTGATATTAAAGGCAGCACATTCAGAATTAAGATTAATCCTTACCTTGATGAAATTTTTTTCGAACATATTTTTTAAGTTGCTTAACCTCTTTACTCCTAAATTGAATCCTGCTTGGTGACCTTGCTTTAAAACAGAGAGAGTTCATCTTAACAAATATGAAGGTCATCCAGCCCAAAGTGCATTATTTGTGTTTTAGCAATTTAATAACACGGTGAAGTGGAGCACTCCAGAGGATGGCTATAATAGCTTTACTGCTTTTTTGTTATTAAGACCTCTTAAGATAATTGTTTTCAAAATTATAATATAAGCTTTTAAGGACTTCCAGCCTGAGCACTGATTTATGCTGTCTGTCATTCCATTTCTGCTCGGTTTCACACTGTGTTAATTTTCATTAAGTTCATTATGTTTGAGACCTCTTAAGGGATTTATTTAAAATTCATCTCTTGATTAGACACATACTGTATACTTTTACTGCTGTAACAATATCTATTTTTTTCCCAGAGATAACAAGACTGGAGTTATGGCTGAAATGCTATTCCTCAGAGTACCTATATCAAGTCTCTTAGAGATATTAATATGTTGCTGTAATTATTTTTTAGTCCATGTAAAACATATAGGATTTGATCAGAAAAGATATGTTTAACCTAAGTGGGTTAGTGAAGTAAATCCCAACCACATATTTTACATTTTTTTTTCTTTTAGGTACTATAAAATATTAGATACACTTCAAAATATGAATCCAATATAATTTTAATGGACTTCGTGAAGTCCCTTCGTCAGAATACCACAAGTAAAAGTTTAATTTACAAAACAGCAGTTTGTGGACTGGAAAGCTTTTTAATAGACATTAAATTTTTTCTTAAAGACTTAGGGAGTCTTTCAAATAAAAGACAGTTACACAACAGATACTTCTTAGTTGGTGTGTCATTATTATTATTACTATTATTGTTATTACGCGGTCAAAGATATATTAAATTAATTACTAGTAACTGTAGTCCATGTTTTATATATGTAGATATAAAACACATTTAATGACATAAAAATCTCACAGCCAGGACATATTTTCAAGGTTAAAGAATGCAATAGTTTCTCTCCTTGAATTAGGAATTAGCAAAAAATACAATATCCTGAGTGTGAATGAAATATAGATTAATTCTAGCGAGGGAAGAAAAAAGAAAAAGATGGATGGACTGAGCTATATTTTCTCAGTCTTAATATCACATGTTTTATTCTTACTCTAAAACCATATTTTCATTACAGTTTCTGTCTTTTAATCTTCAGCTACTCTTTCAGTTCTTTGATGCACTCCTGGACACTTCATTGACTGTGAACAGGCACACAGCTTAAACATCCAGAAGACGAGGTCTCTGAGAATAGTTATTCACACCCAGCACCATGTTCTCACCTTCAAATGAATAACTTGACATTGTTATGGGGTATTACCTCAAACTTCTTTCTATTAAACAATTCAAATTTTTTGATGTTTAACGAGAATTAAAAAGGAAAAAAAAAACACTTTAAAATGTACAAATTAAAGCTCTGATTCTCCTGGTTTGGATGTTTTTTGTTACCTCCCCTTTCTGTACATTCTGTACATATGGTTACTTTTAACCGTATGTATGAAATTTACACAAAAAAACCCCTCATTAATCTGCATGGACAATTTTTTGAGAAAATTTTGAGAAATTTACATGTTAATGAATTCTTCTCATCTATTGAAGTACATATTCTGTGAGTTTTTCTCTAACTGTTGTTGTCCTTTCTGACTTTTGAAAAAAATTAGTTATAAAAAATGTATCATTTATTCAGAAAAACCAGAGAGGCTTGAGACAGGTGTTAAATAACTGGTTCAAGTAGTTACCTCCTTTTTTTCATGCTCAGTAAAGTGGCACATCCCACATCATGAAACTCCCAAAGCATATGTATCTCTAAGCCAGCTACTGGGGCAGTATTCTGTTAGCTTTGGTAAGCTGTCTCTGTACCATTGTGGATGTGCAAATACTAGTGAAGTGCATTCATATTTAGTTTACTCTGAGGTAGATCCTCTTGTGAAACTTTTGAATTATTGTTCAGGCAAAACGATTCCTAATGAAGAGTAATTTGAACAGTTGAACTTCTGTCCTGTGTGTTTCTCCACATGGCAGGACACCATACAAATGCATTCAGTAGGCTGTCTTAAACAAAGACCTTTCCAAATTTAATGGAATGTATTATCTGCAGCAGCAGTTTTCATGATCTATGTTTTATACTACTAAAACTCCAAGACAGGAACCTCAATGTTCATTTTCAAAAGATACCTTCTCTTGGTAGCTGCTTTGTGCTGCTTTTCTAAAAATTTAATATATTCACTTGGGGTGCAATGAGTGGGTTTTCTAAAAAGGAAGTTACCATACCTCATAACAAGGTAGATTTTTTTAAAAATACATAAATGTGTTTAACGCAGCATTACATTGACAGAAAACTTGAAGATTTTCAATAGCCCAATTCTTGAGGTTTTGCTGCAACAGTACATCTTCAGTGTGCTGTGCTGGTAAGACAGTGGTAAGAAGCTGAAGGGCCTCTTCAGTCCACTCTTCCATAATTGCAAGTAGCATCTCTTGCCTAGAGAGCACCTGAGGGTGTCTAGGATGATAATCTTTCTTGCCAGATTTTCAGTGGGAATAGTTGCAGTGGTAGTGCATCCTCATTCATCCACGTGAAGTTCTGGGAATGTCTCAGGTAGATGCAAAAAACATCTATATAAATCTTTAAATAGCAAAACCGAAATCTCTTTTGTTCCTGGGATACTCTGAATCCAGAATTTTTACAACATTTTTATGATGTAAGAAAGTAACAAAGGACAAATTGTAGAGATTTTAAATTGACAATATCTTTATTTAGTGACTTACTCTCTAGTGGCAGCTTCATGAGTTTTCAATTGAGGCAGCTCTTGTGATGTTGACATTGTGAAATAACTTATTCTTCATTATACTAAAAACAAATGGTAAAATTAATTTAGTAATGAGAAACATACCATAAATTGATTTATAAGGAGACATGATTTTCAACACTTTTCTTTTTCTTTGTCTCATTGCTATGAGCCATCTCATTTTTCACTCTTGTACAGCAAGTGAGCTTGTCAAAGTTAGCATGTTAAAATAAATGCTTGTTCGGTCTGCTTTGTCATTACAAAATTACAAAACAGACACTGTCTTTACTGCAGTATCTGTTTAGAAGTTTTAATCAAGAAAGTTGAAAGCAAAATTGACCTTGTGAAGATTTCCATCCCCTATCCTAGCTGATATCTGGTGGTTTTTTTATATAACTGTCTATTCTAGGAGCAGATTTAAAGCTATAATCCTTATGAAGTGACATCAGACTTGCACAGTGGCCTCTAAAAACAGAGATTAGGAATGCATGTGACATGGAAAATATGTTAAAGAGGAAGGTGATTCTTTTTCTTTATTATTAGGTGTATTTCAGTAAGTATCACAGAGAAAGACTGCAATAGGTTACAGATGGAAAAACCAAAGTAAATAATTCTAGAATGGTGAAAGCTGTATTTATTGCTTTTCAAGTTGGACCTATGTAATGGAGAACATGATAAATCCAGAATTTTTTGAAATTTTAAAAGAAACTGGATTAGAATGCTTCTTTTCATCCTTTCTGTTTGTCGTATGGCTTTTTGCCTACTCTGATACTTCCTGTGTGGCATCCTTTGTAAAAATATTAGGGAAAGGTGTCCTTTGACTTCATTTGCTCTAGTCTAAGGTCTTTAATTAAATCGTAAAACCAATTTTTATTTAATAATTTTTTTAATATCTCATCCCAGTGGAAGAAATATTGCCCTGGCTGGTTAAATCAGTGTTTTGTGCTACAGAAGAGCTGCAGTCACCAACAGAATAGTGACAGTTGTAAACTTATTGTTTGTTCTCAAATGAGTGTAATAATCAGGATATCCGTGCTACTAAAGTCTCCATGGAAATAAGGTATTTATCTGTGTTCTGTTCTTTCTGGTCTATGATTAGCTGGATGACTTTTAGGGAGAAAAAAAATTACACACCACATTAATCAGATGTGCACTGCACAACACACACATTCAAAGATTCCTTTGAAATATGGTGTCATTTTGGGCTAGAGCTGGGATGGAAGAACAACCAAACCAATTCCTTTGTCTTCCATCATCGCCAAAATTGTTTCATATTACAAAGTTTGAAGTCTGAAGTCTTGAATTTACATGAGATCTTTAGAATTGGTGAACACAAAGAGATCTTTAAACCTGACAGTTATTTTTTCATATTGTTATGTTGATATTTTAGAAGATTTATCTCTCAGTTCATGTTCATTCTCAGTGCTGAGGCTGAACTTTATTCTTCACTCTGTATTTCACATTTTATGGAGCAAGTAGAATGCTAAATTTAGTAGCAAAATCCATTGTCTCCCTGCTCTGAGGACTGCTGGTAGGCACATTTGTCCAATTATTTGATTTTTAAGTTTTGACCTGTATGAGGGCTTTATCAGTTAGATGGTCTCACTCATTCCCCTTTTGCATTAGACTGTTTTGATTTCCATCCTTCTTAACCGTGGTGGTTTGTTTTCTCTTCAAATAAATGTGTCAAACTACACCATGCCTACTTGTCTTCTTTTGTGGCTAATTAATTTAGTCACCCACCTCTGTTCTTTCTATAAATGATTTATTATACACATAGGATTTTCCTGTTTCTGTCTTATTTGGAGAACTGTGGCTCCAAGGATGCTGTGGCTCCATAAATTCTGGTTAGTCTTATCAAAACAGGGAAGCTAGGATCTGAGAAGTTAAAAGAAGACACGTACAAGGGCATGGGGATTAGATCGCATTGATATCATTATTCTGTAGATCATGAACAACTTACTTTGTAGCTCCTTTCTAATTTAGTTGGTTTGGAGATTTTAAACCTCCAAGTTGAAAGTCTCTTCAAGCAAATTATGTCTGCAAAGTCACTGACCATCCTGTTATGGCATTCTTTCACTCTCTCTTCATGGTATCTTGCATTTTGTGTCAGTCATTAATAATTTACTGACGCAGAAAAGGAGAGTGGTGAGTTTCAGCATCCAGAATTTAGCAGATGCTTGTGGATATAAGAGCTGGTCTTAATTCAACTGAGCAGGGAGTCAGTCTTGAGTCTTCAGGGAAGTTAACTCACTTAATGGTGTGTGGAGCAGGTATTGGTCAGCATGTTTGTCTTTCAAAAGATTTTGTCCTGATGTGTGGAACAGAAGAGCTGATATAGCTTTCTCTTGCTCTCCCACATATGTATAAAAAGATGTGAAAAAGTCTGAAATTACTAAACAATTGATTTTTGTCCACCAGACAGCTACCATAAAGTACATGAGTCTCGTTCCATGTGTGACACAGAAAACTTTCAAATGAAATGCTACTTGAAACAAAATGTTTCTTTTAAAGATTTTATTCATCAAATATACCTTTTAAATAAAATATTTCATTAAGATCTTTAAATCAATTATATTTTGTATATTTTTGATGTTCATTTAAACTTGATTTTGTATTGTCCTCTATTATTATTAGTCATTACTTCTTCATGAGGAAAATATATTGACTTGAAATGTACTTGAAGGCTATGTTTTCCCTTAAGAGAGAGTAGAATGCTTGGGCTAGAACATTTGAAAATTATTGGTATAGATATTACTTAGCACAAGTTATCATCTAGAAGTAAGAGACTTTTATCAAGAAGTTAGTTTCTTCACATATTAATTTCCTCTAAAGAGTCACAACCAGATCCACTCAGGTAAGAGCACTTCACTTTATGCTCTGTGATTTCTTTTCAAGACTGCAATGAAGATAAAGGCCTTGGCTCCCCTGTAGCTATTTAATATCTATAAAGATTTATTTTGCCTACTGTGTCTAATTCTACTAACTTTGATCTACCTTTGTATGCAATCATATACCTATGTGCTTTAAATTTACCCTGAGGACTGGTAGTTGTAACCTTGTAATCATTAATTTCTTGCTTTTTCTCATTACAAACTATCCTTAAATAGAATTGACTATCTACAAAGAAAGCACGTATCCATATTCATTCATCTAGAAGCAAGGTATGCTCTGGACACTTTGTATGATTCATGCTACTCATCTTCATATACTTGCATGAATAGAAAAGTGAAAATACCATTCTATATCAATAAGAAATAAGAGACTTATTTTCAAACTTCTGGCTAAAGAGGTGAAAATTGCTCAGTGGTTTGTATGGAATTCAACTGGTACATTACTCTTCCCCAGAGCATTGTCATCACCAAGAAGACTGAACTAATGATGTTATTCAGGTAGAATAGTAGAGAAACTGTAAGTTAGCAGCAAGAGCAAATTAAATTTTTAAGCTTTTTGTGTGGCCATCCTTCAAACTCTATATGTTTTGGAAAGTTTTCTTGCAAGTTGCTAGAATGGTCCCAGATATTACTGTGCTTCTGATGTTCTCCAAGACTGTTTTTAAGAAACAGCATGCAGTAAGGGCACTTGCAGTTAATCTTCTATGGTTAGATGTACCAATGCTGATATTCTTTTATGGCAGTGTAGGTGAACCCTTAGTCTTCCAAACTGGCTTGGACCAAACAGCTACCAACCATTCCCACCCTGTGAAATCTTGAGATGTAGAAGAGAAAAAAAAGAATAGGTAATGTCACTATTGTTGCTCCTGAACACTAGCACCTCACTGTATCTCTACTTGAAAGCTCCTTTTACTAACACTTAAGGAAGTCATTATCCTTTTGTGAGTGCTTACATGCTGTTTTACAAACACATCACCACAGTTACATTATAAGCGCAGCATTATTTTTACCAGTGGCATTTTACAAACCAGGAAAGTAGCTTCAATGTAACTTTGAAAAATGCCTTTGCATTATTTTGCTCTGGAAGAAAAGAATTGATGATGTTTCCCCACATTAAAATTTGATTTTTTAAAAAAAGTTGGGTTTTTTTTTTCTAAATACTGTGTAACATTTGCAAATCATTGAAATGCAGTAAGCATAACAAATACCTTAATTCAGATATACAGACTGGAAGGAAGTTGCAAATCATATTTATTGGATCTGTTAGTAATATGGACCAAAGTAAACTTTCTTTTTATAGTAGTTGTGGTTTTATTTTCTGCTTAGCATAAGCAACCTTGTTGGTGCATCTTCAATATACAAATCAAGTTAAATGCCATAATTCTAGCGCTTTTATTTTTACCAATAGAAATAGGTAATAAGATTTCCTCTGTGTACAGAAGAAATGTTGATCCAATAAAGAAAGATTACAAGTATTTTTCTTTTATCAAAAGACATTTAAAGTACTGTATTAAAAGTATCTTTTTTAAAGAATCGCTCTTAACATTTCAGAAAGACTAGTGCTTCATTTTCTTTATCCAACTTGTCAGTAAATTCTACAAAATTAAAATGGTAATGTTGTCATGCTATTATGATAGACATAATTTTGTTCGGCAGCTTTATGGGATATATCTTGATTTTCATTTTGTTTTCTTTGATTGTTTGAGGTTTTTTTGGTAAAGGAAAAATCTCCAGTCTCATAGATTTTAGATTATTTAGTAAAATTGTTTTCTGTTTTACAATGTTAAAACCAGAAAGAAAATTACACCAGATTGAGTACAAACCTCTATTTCCTGCGAAATTTGAGAGGTGGTAAACAACATATGTTTTTTTATACATAGCACCTTTGCTTTAAAACTATAATGTGATTTTAGTGTAATGCATCCTGTCACTTGAAAAATACAAAATACTTCTACTCATGTGTAAAACAATACAACTGACACAAAGATATTCTGATCTCCTAAATCTGTTATGATTTCATCACGGACCACTAGTTTTCCACTAAATGCACTAAATATCTATATAAGTAATACAGTAAAAAAAAAAAAATAGAAATCTGACTAACTTTTCATTTTTAAAATATAAAGTAATTTTCAAGGGATCTTAATATATTCCGTGCAGTTGATTGTGTAGTTTGTAGTATTGAGTAACTGGAAAAGGGGTTTCTAAAGAGTTCAAAATTTTATGCAAATTGAACTAGCTCAATTAAGTAATAAACTAAATAATACTTAATCAATCTTTCAGACTATAAAAAAGCCCTCAAATCTAGTCAATACCCCTAGCCAAAATCATAAATATGATACCTTCTCACACATACATTTATAAGAGTAATTTCTCTTATTTATTGTGTTGTAATGTGTTGTGACTCTTTATAAAAATATTTTTGTCCTTGTAATAAGCATACGATTTAGGAATGAAAAATACTGTTTAATTGTATAAGATTTTGTTTTCAGTGAATAACAAATATTTATGTATCATGCTTTAGTAAATCCAGTGATCTGGAAATTGCCTGTAAATCCTTGAAAAGAACTCTAAAAGGACAATGTCCTCTTGTTACCTTAAAATTGCAACTGAGTCAAATGTCCTTCTTCTCAGTGAACAATGCACTCAGATGCAGTAAAATTTCCTCTGTTCTTCTATGTTCCCCTCCTGTGTTGATCAAGTCCAGATTAACCAGGGGGAAATAGAGATATCCTTGTTGACCATAGCAAGGGTGGAATGCAACACTGACTACTTACAAATCACCAGTCACTATATTTCAAGGAAACTCAAAGCTTCTCTCAAACTCTTGGAAAATTTAGATCTAAATGTGGCCCTCAGAAAAATGAGGTTAACTATCCCACAATGACATTTTTCTGCATCTTCACAGAAAGACCAACCTGTTTACTAACACTGAACTCCATATTGTAGCAGTTCAGCTTGTGGTAGGCCTGTATGTGAAAACATGTGAAAACTGGGACATGGCTGCTCCAAGGTATAAGGCTTTGGAACTGGGTTAGATTCCAAAATCACAGAATCACAGAATATGCTTAATTGAACGGGATCCATAAAGAGCATGGAGTTCTACTCCTGGCCCTGTACAGCACAATCCCCAAAAATCACACCATGGGCCTGAGTGTACTGTACAAATACTTCTTGAACACTGTCAAGTTAGGTGATGTGATCACTTCCCTGCAGAGCCTGTTCCAGTGACCAGAAACCCTCTGGGTGAAGAATCTTTTTCTAATATCCATTCTAGACTTCTCCTGATACAACTGTATGTCATTCCCTCAGGTTCTGCCACAGGTCATTACAGAGAAGAGATCAGTGTCTATCCCTCTTCTTCCCCTCACAAAGAAATTGCAGACTGCCCTAAGGTCTCCCCTCAGTGTCCTCTTCTCCAGGCTGAAAAGACAAAGTGACCTCAGGCACTTCTTATACACCTTCTCCCCAAGGGCCTTCAATATCTTTGTGACCCTTCTTTGGACCTCTCTCTCATAGCTTTGTATCCTTCTTACATTGTGGTACCCAGAACTGCTCCCAGCACTCGTGGTGAGGCTGCCCCAGAGCAGAGCAGAGCAGGACAATCCCCTCCCTTGCCTGGCTGGCAATGCCGGGCCTGATGCCCCCCAGGACACGCTTGGCCCTCCTGGCTGCCCGGGCGCTGCTGGCTCATGTTCAACTTGTCACTGACCAGGACCCCAGGTCCCTTTCCATGGTGCTGCTTTCCAGCATCTCATTCCCCAGTCTGACCATCCATCCAGGGTTGCCCCATCCCAGGAACAGAATCTGTCACTTTCCCTTGCTTTCATATGTTTCATGATTGCCCATTCCTGTGATTTGCTGAGGTTTCTCTGCAGGGTGTCCCTGCCTTTGAAGGAGTCATCAGATGCTCTCATATTTGTATCCTCTGTGAATGTGCTTACTACCCCTTCCAGTACTGTGTTCAAATAATTTATGAAGATGTTGGAGAGCACAGGGCTAAGATGGAGCCCTGTGGAACCCCGCTGGTGACAGGTCACCAGTCTGATGTCACTGCATTCACTTTAACCCTTTGTGCCCAACCCTTGAGCCAGTTGCTCACCCATCCCATGATGTGTTTATCCAGTTGTGTGCTTGCAGATTTTATCTGTAAAGATACTGTGAGAGACAGCATGGAAAGCTTTATTGGACCCCAAACACCAACTGGCTTCCCTTGACCAGCCAGGTGGTACCTTGTCATAAAGGCAAATTAGATTTGATAAGCAGGATAGCAATGATTATACAGAAATGTTTCAAAGTGAGAACACATATCTAATGCCGTTCTAGGTCTCCTTAGAACTGGGTAGCTAATTTCAGAGCATTTTTAGAGCATTATTTGCTCTCTAAATAAATATAAATTAGTAATTGCCATAGCAACTGTGAAATATAGGATGTCCTGGTATACAAGGTATGTTAACTTCTGAGATACAAGACACCAGTGGGAAATACAAAGATGTCAGGGGAAAATTTGTAATTTATTCCTCAGTGTTTTCAGGGGATGGAACAGATACAGCTATTCAGCACTGAGTTTGTGGAAATAAAAATACTGTGTCTTCATTTCATATACCTCTTTTCTCCTTGGAATGCTGATCAGAGTCATATTTTTTCTTTATTTAGAGGCTTTTTGTGCTGAGAATTGAATGAAAAAAGAAATCAAAATCATGGGTGAAGAAAGCAAAATGTTGACCTGAGAAACTGTAGATTATCTCTCTCCTCAGGCTTAGTAAAGGTGATGGAGCATGGCTGTTTACAGTCCCTGCACATAAAGTCGCTTGCTTCTTCGAAGCACAAATTATACTCAATCAGCATAGTCACCTTCTCCTATAGGCCAAGTAGGAAAAATTGACAAAAGAAAATTTTAAAAGAAATATTTTCTTCCTGACAGAATAGTACACACTCAAGTTGACTAGGGGGAATTTGCCTCTCTGCCTTTGGAGGTACTCATGATGCAGATGAATGAAATCATACTGGCCTGACTCATGGTAGTTCTAGATTTAGTGGCAGATTGGATCCTCCTGATGTAACTTTCAACCAGTATTTCTTAATATTGTAAACCTGTGAAAGTATGTTAACACTTTCTTTCTTAATTAATAGAAAAATTTAAAATCCTTGTTACAAAGAAAGGCATGGTCTCTAATATTAAAACCTGACATATTCTAGGGAGGGCATTTGTGGAAGCATTCTGCTCCCCTCAATCTGGGGTATATAGTTCTGGTCAATGGCACCATTTCAGCATCCCACTCTTTCAGTCTGGCTACCTTTTTTAAGATTTTCATTGCCCTTTTTAATTATTAATCTTCTTTAGCAGGTCCGTAAGAAAGTTTCTCCTGCTTGCTATGTCTCTTTTGGTTTTTAGAGCACCAGAATATCCTTGTATAAAATTCCATGGAAAATAACCTTTTTTTGGGCAAGTTCATATCCTGCCAAGAACTGCAAAATGGCCACTTACACATAATAGCACCCACAAAAACTTGTTGTGGAAAATTTTAAACAGTTTTCTACTTATGGTCAGATTTTCAATTCTCACTCCCTATTCCCCTTCAGGGAGTCTCCTATTTAATTTGTTATAAATCATGAAATAAGTTCCTTTCATTGTCACATTAACTAACCTGTTATCGGTGCATCATCTAGTCTATGGAGATTTATGGACAGGTGATGTTGAACAGCTTTGTAGTTATATTTTGTGCACTAAACACCTTATTTAATTATTTCTAAAAATATTTTGAAACCTTCATATGAATGAACAATGAAGCAAGCTTAAGAAAAACAGAGAAACAGGTATAAATAACATATCACAGGTTATGAAAACTCTATGTGTTAAATAGCTTTTCTTGGTGGGTTTCTGCACAGAGTACTGCAGAAAATATATTGCTTTCACAAATTTACATGTGAGGATTAATTCTTTAGAGAAGATTTGCCTCTTTTACCCAAAAGATCTGTGTCTTTGGTGAGTTGATATTTAATTATTCAGGATATTCTGGATTCAAAATTAATTATGTCCAGAAAACATCTTTCAGACCTGTCTTTTTAGGTGTTTCTAAGAGACAATAGAAAACAACAAGGCGTCATTTTTTTTGATGAAACATGCATCCTTGTTGTATGTATATCTGAGAAAAAATGATACCCATGTCTGCTATTTCTCCTCTTCTTACAAGTATTTTACACTAACCTTGGCATTATGAGAAATAATACAGATTAAAAGCCAACTGAAAACAGAAGAGAATTTCTGATTGGATTTTCATTAAAGAAAGCAAAATAAAATCATGTTACAAGATGAGCTAAAAAAGTACTTCAGCTGATCTTTGTATCCATTGCTGATCCAAGATTAAAAGTGCTAGGGAAGAGGGGGAACAATGGATTAGTGACTTAAAAAAACCCTGCAAAAGGGTGTGCATTGAACTTTTTACTTGAGCTAAGATTATTACTAAAGTATTGTTTCTGAGCAGGTTTGTGACAATGGAAGTGAAATTGTCAGGAATGATTATCAATAGATGAGAGACACTAGACTAATTTCATAACTCTATGGCAATGTGATATTAGATACAGATAATATAAGTCCTTCAAAGTTTGTCTTCTTAGAGATCATATTTGAAACAATTTGGGTTTTATGTTTATTTCAAAGTAATTACATTCTTTATTACTTTATTGCTTAACATTTTTTATCATTGTGTGCTTCCTACTTCTTTAGACTGTTGCTAGTATTGTGATGTAAAAATGTTGCACTGCAAAAAAATTTTTTAGCAGTTTGTTAGTCATCTTATTTTGGACTACAGTTTGGATCCCTCCCACTGTAGTTTCCATTTTTTTTCATTCTACTTTGTTTTATCTTCTTGGCAAACTCCTCATGTTGAATTTCAGGAGACTGGATATTCCCCAAGTAATAAAGTAAGATGTTTTAGATACTGTTTTTCACTATTTATTTATATTTCTAAGAGCTCTTAAGAATTTAAAGATGTAAATTTGAGCTTTAGTAAACTTGATGTGAACTTCCAGACACTAAATATTTTTACGGATTGGTAAAAATAAGAATTTTTCATATATTGAAATAGGTTTTAATGGTTTGCAATTAAAGAACTTACTAGGTATTTTTCAGATGTACAATGAGGTTTATTTAAATGCCCTATGTATTTCCCACCAGAAGCCATATTCTTGCAAATGTGCAGAATTTTTCTTTTTTAAGTTTGTCAAAATGCATACCTAAATTAGAAATTCTGATAGAAATCAATTAACTTTGCTTTAGCCTTCAGATTTCTGCAACTTTGTTTGTTTGTCTGATAGTCTTGTTTCTTTTAAAATTATTTTTCTTCTTGTGAAGTTTTGAATGTTTTCTTCTATACATTTTACAGCAGAGATTCTGGGTAGGCTATTATTGAAGTGTTTTGATCTCTGAGTCTTTTAAATTTTTGGCTTTAAGCCACTGGAGCCCAGAGGATTTCTGCTAGAAAAAACATGCTTCTCTACTCATTGTGAAAGTCTCTATGTCAAATCTCTCAATTTCCTCACGTCTTCATATGTTTTGTTCAGATTGCTGTTCTCTACTCAATGAACTTTCCTTGTTTAAATAAACTGAAGTTTTTTCTATTCAATAGGCAATTAGTGCTTTCCTGCTTCTTCAGCTCTCCTCTATGTACGTTATTCTATGAATGCTGTTCTTACCCACTTCAACTTCTACAAGCCTGATGCTCTAAAATTTTGGGAAAATCCATGCTTCTACCTATTACTTAAACAGCTGTGGTAATTCTTATGAAATTATTTAAGATTCTTAAATTCACACAGATTGAGGATTTCTGTCCTCTCACCTGCACCAGGAAATTTGACACATGGAGTTTTCTGTAGCAGATTTGATTCCCAGTAAACCCAAACAAAAGTGAGATACTAAAGAACAGCCTGCATATACTGTCAAACTTGCATTTTCCTCCATTCTGGTATTCAATTTACTATAGAAAATCACATATGCTTGTTTTCCATCTTAATATAGTGTTCAAAATTTGATAACTAATTCTGCTAGATGTAAAAGTTACCATCAGCACTTTCAAGTTTTGTTGTTCAAGTTTTATTTGAAGTTGACATACATTTAATTTATATATTCATATTATTCAGGAAATGCTTTACCTTACAACCACCTAAATGAGTTTCTTTGAGAGGTTCATGGATTTCACATTACCTTTGAAAAGTCTCAGTTCAGTGTCAACACAATTGAGAGACTCATCTTAGAACAGTTTCTAATCTTAAAAACCATCAAATTTAGAAATCAGAATTAATTTAACTATATTTTTACTTTGACTTTTATGATAGTCAAAGATACTCTTAGTAACATAACAAAAATACTGTGAGTAATAGAGAAAAATAGTTTTGGTCAACAATATACAAATTAATATTTAGAAATTCAAAACAAAATTCTAAATTTATAAGTGTAAAATGGTGCTTTGAGAATTGTCTACAAAATTTTGAGATCTGCTTGGTGTAATGTTGGGACACAAATTTGATAGAAAAGGTTGGATTTGTTTTCAGAAGGATTTTTACATGTTATATTGTCAAGTTATGCCGGATTGCAACTGGACGATGAATAAGAAATTGCACATTAAAAAAAACCAGTTTTTACAGTTTAATGCACATTTTATTCCAAACATATTTTACTACAAAGCATAGAAGAATAACATTTTAGGAAGGTTAAAAATTATAAACATGCATATAAAATAATGTACCATTCTCCATATCTTACAAATGCATTAGTATTTTAATATTTAATATTTCACAGATTTCATAGATATAATTTATGCAGACTTTTCATAATACTTGTATCTCACACTGTTTTGGCAAGTAGCCTCTGGACAGTAAGATTATTGAATATGTTTAAAAGTAGGTAAAAGGGCACTTGTAGTAACATTAACTATTCATTTGTTCTTGCTGAACTGATGATCCTTGGCCACACAGAAGAGCTCATGTGTACGTGACAGTAAAGTATGATACATGACTGTTCAAATACATGAAATATTTTATTTCTGGGAATAGAAAACAGAAATGCAGAAACAGAGAACTAAAAATGACCACTGGCAATGCACCCATAACTACTTTAAGAGGTTTTACTGTCTTAAAATTCATTAACGGACTAATTTGTCCTTGTATTTCCACTTGACATTACAGCCATGGAAATATTTCCTTTGTCACAGCTAGTTTTGAAAACAAATGCCTCTTAAAGCAGCCTGGTTCAGTCAGCCTGTGTATTTTCCTTTTAAATGTAGCATACTGAACAGGCAAATTCTAAACTTTTCTTGTCCTTCTTGTTGGGATAGCCACTTATTAATAAAACTGCAACTGGATTAACCAAAGCTGTAGAAACAGCAGTAACCAATGCAAGACAACCCACATTTCAGTTTTACTGATCTTACAGGTGGAGTTTACTACGCTATATCACACAGCATGATCCCCTTGATAGCACATGAAGAAAAGAGCCTTAATTAAGGTGTTTTGTACTGATAGGCTCATTTCCTGCTCAAATGTGGAGGCCTCCTGCTTTTTCCCACACTTCCTTAAACTACAGAACATTTGCTATCCTCAGAGGTTCCTGCTGCTATTTGCTGCTCTGTTTGTATAGCATGTGAAATATTCATGAATTTGCAAGCTGGAGCACTACATATTTTAAAGGAAGATTTCATAGTTGTGAGCTCCTGGCTTGTGAACTGATAATTGAGAATTTACAGCTATATATTGTTTATTTATAAACAAGCATACCTGTGGGCATCTTGCTTGTAGTGATTATTCCTTGACCACCCCATTCCTTGCCCATCGTGTTTCATTCAAGCCTAGGGAACCTCCTAGTTTTGCAGTCATGCTTGTGTCCTGATAAAGAGCAGTGGTGACATTCCCATTAAATTCCTTTTAGGCAGACCATATCCTATGCAATCCCATTACCTCTAGCAGTCTCTGCCAAAGCAAACCATCCTATGATTCTCTGATATGTTCTGTTTCTGCTCATAGTGTATATATGAAGACAAATACTGTCACAGGAGGATCACATAAACCTTATCAATTTGCTGTTTGAAGTGCTTGTCTATGTTTAAAAACCATGTTGAAATAAGATTAACTGATGAAATGGCTGCAGCAACAACCAGGGTAAGTCTGGGCATGATTGTTAGACTGAGTAGTACAGGGAGGTTTCCAAGTTCAGGAGCACCCAAGCAGCAGACCAGAGCCCTGTCAGGACCTAGTATCACTTATGAGGCAGCCAGGCATGGAGGGGGCATTGCCAGGACCATCCAAGAGAGATTTAAATGGTTTTTGGGTATTGGTTGCCAAAGCACAGCAAACAGGGCGAGCAAACAGGATGTGGCACATCAAAAGGATGTGGTATGACAGTTCAAGGGCATGTAGGGCATGTAATCTGCAGGTAGCCCCACATCTGTGCTAAGCGCTGAGTGCTTTAGGTCTCTGCCATAATGGCAGGCCCCTGACTTAGAGCTGAAACCAGAGTGTCTGATGAGACAGCCCCTGAGAATTCTGATGTTTCCACCCACCTTTGATTGACTACCTCTCTGAAGTGCCTGTAAATAAATGCACACAACATGTGCAATAAACAAGGACTACAAATCTGTGTGTGACCACAGGTCCATGATCTCCTTATGATTACTAAGAGATGGTGGGATAGCTCACATGACTGGAATAGTGTTGGGTTGGCTATGTGCATTTTAGAAAGATCAGAGATGCAAGGCAATGGAGTTGCTCTTTGTGTGAGAGACCAACTAGAATACATTGAGCCCTACCCAGGGACAAATGAATGATCTGAGAGTTTGTGGGTAAGAATTAAGTGACAGGCACTGTTGTAGGTGCCCTGGTAATGAGACCACCAGAAGGGATCAGAAGGAGGTACCTATGAGCAGTTGGCAATAATCTCATGGTCACAGGCCCTGTTTCTCCTGGGGAGCTTCAACCCCCCTGATATTCGCAGGAGGGACAACGTGGCTTGGAACACACAGTCCTGGAAGGTACTACAGTTATTGAAGTAACTATTTGGTGCAAGTGGTGGAGGAGCCAAAGAGGAAAGGTGTGTTGCTGGACCTTGTGCTAACAAGCCAGAAGGGAGTGGTTGAAGATGTGAAGGCTGGGAGCAGCCTTGGCTGTAGTGACCATGAGATGGCAAAATTCAGGTGCCTGCATGGAGAAGGAAAGCAATAAGAAGGACTAGTACTCCAAACTTCCACAGAACTAACTGACCTCTTCAAAGACCTACTTAAAGGACTCCCATGGGATGGGGCTCTAGGAGAAAAGGGGGTCAAAGAGAGATAGATACTCTCTTGTTTTAATTGTTGCTAATTGTTGTTTTAGCAACAATTCCTCCAAGCTCAAGACCAGTGTATCCTCAGGAGCCAAAAATCAGGCAAAGGTGGTAAGACACCTGTATGAACCCACAGGAAGCTCCTAGTAACTCTCAAACACAAGAAATAAACTTGCAGATGTGGAAGAAGAATAGGCCATGAGGAACGCAGGGATCTGACAAGGAAGTTTAAGGTCCACTTGTAATGAGTTTGGCAAAGGACGTCAAGAACAATAAGAATGTTTTCTACAAGTTCATCAGCAGCAAAAGGAAGACACGGGGCCTTTGCTGAATCAATAGGGTGTCCTGGTATTGGGAGACACAGAGTAGGTGAAATAACCAGATGCTTTCCTTGATTCAGGCTTCACTGCTGAGGGTGGCTCCCAGGATTCCTAGACCTTGCAGGTAAGAGAAGGCCAGGGAAAGGGAGGAAGCCTTCCTTTTGTTGTTGAGGGATGGGTTAGAAATGGACTAGATAGACTTATCACCCATAAATCCATGGGGCCTTGATGGGACACATCAACAGGTGCTGAGTGAGCAGATGTTGTTGCTAAGCCAATCTCCATCATCTTTGAAAAGTCATGGAGAATGGGAGGGGTCTTGGAGGAAGGCCAGCAGTATTCCCATCTTCAAAAAGGACAAGGAGAATACCTGGAAAACTACTGGCCAATCACCTCTATCCCTGAAAAAGTGTTGAAACAGATCATTCTGGAGGTCATCACAAGCATGTAGAAGAAAAGAAGGTCAGGAATTGTCACCATGGATTCACCAAGAGAAATGATGCATAACTAATCTGATAGCCCTCTTTGATGTTACAGGTGATGAGGGGAGCGGTGTTGATGTTTTCTACCTAAACTTCAGCAAGGGTTTTAATATTCCCTCCCATAACATCTTCATAGGTATGCTTAGGAAACATGGGTTAGATGAATGTGTGGTGGGATAGATCAAGAACTGGCTAAAGGGCAGAGCTCAGAGGATTGTGATCCATGAAGTAGGATCAGGTTGGAGGCCTAACCAATGTGACATTCCGGAGGGATCAGTATTGGGTTCAATCTTATTCAATTTGTTTATCTACAATCTGCATGAAGGGATAGATTGTATCCTCAGCAAGTTTGGTGGTGATTAGAAACTGAGGGGACTTGCTGAAACTGAGGGGACTCACTGATGGCACCCAAAGGTTGTGCTGCCAGTCAGCGGGACCTTGAGAGCTGGTCAGAGAGAAAACTAATGAGGTTCAGCAAGGGAACGTGTAAGGTACTGAACCTGGGGAAGAATAACCCCAAATACCAGTACAGGTTGTGGGTGGCCTACTAGAGAGCAGCTCTGCTGAGAAGGACCTGAGTTTAGGTGAAGGACAGGCTGATTACGAGCCAGCAGTGCCCTTGCAGCCAGGGTGGCCAATATTATCATGGGATGCATTGAGAAGAGCATGGCCAGCAGAGCAAGGGAGGTGATCTTGCCCTCTACTTGGCCCCAGTGAGGCCACATCTACAGTCCTGAGTCCAGCTGTAGGCTCCTTAGTATGAAAAAGAAAAGAAACTCCTGGGTGAGGGTGCGGGTACAGCAGAGGCCGCAAAGCTGATTAAGGGATTGGAGCATCTAATGAGGAGACACTGCAGGATGGGCCTATTTAGTCTAGGGAAGACTGAGAGGGGTTCTCATGAATGCATATAAATATCTCCAAATCTCCAAGGTGGGTGTCAAGAGCGTGGTGCCAGGTTCCTCTCAGTGGTGCCAAGTAATAGGACAAGGAGCAATGTCCATAAACCAAAACAGAAGAAGCTGCGCCTCAACATGAGAAAGAACTTTTCATTGAGGGTGGGAGAGCCCTGGCATAGGCTACCCTGGGAGGTCATGGAGTTTTCTTCTCTGAAGACATTCAAAACCCACCTGTATGTGTTCCCATGTCAGATCTTCTAGATTACCCTCCCTTGGCACGGAAGTTAGGCTAGATAATTTCCAGAGGTCCCTTCCAAACATAACAACTATGTGATTCTATGAAATAATGTAATGCTGAAATCCTGAAAGTAAATCTTAGCTGTACTAAGAAGAGAAAATCTCGGTACAGACTCCTGCCTGTAGAATAAATGGAACATATTAATTTGCAGTTATTAAAATGCATTTTCTAATATAATTCATGCTTTACAACATACATATTTTTCAAAAATAAAGCTTTTCTCCTGCAAATTCTATCTCTTTTATGGCTTAATAGCTTTGTGGAAAGATGAGTGGCTATGCAGTGTATTACATTTTTTTATGAGGGCTTCTCTTAACTTTTTGTATGCTCAACAAAATTCTTTAACTTTTGTAGGTGTCACCTTTATAGGTGTCTGCAGTAGCTGCTTAAGGATTATCAGGTGGACTGCTTGCAGTTTTATCATTAGAACACTGTCTTAACTAGAAGTTCTTATTGATCATGTGGTGTTTGTATCATGAATTTGAGCAAGTCCTGAAAGTATCACAACATATAAAAAGGCAAAATTTTCACTCCGTGCCATTATGACCAGATTTGCACATAATGACAGTGGCCATGGTCACATATTCTTTCTCTGTAGTGGCTACATTAATAAACACAAGCTCAGATGTCCTCTGTTAAATTTGCTTTTATTACTCATGTGTGATTCACCTCTGTGGCCTCTCTTATGCGTTTGTGTTCTCAACTCTCTCTGCTTTGGCCATTTGTTTCTCCAGCTTATCAAAATTTACTATAACACTTAAAATATGATACATCTGTGTAAGAATATTTTTGAAGTGAAAATATTTCTATTTCAATGCTAATGTAAGTTTGGTTTTTTTCTAAGAACTAGTCATGGTTTAGGAATGGTATTCTGCAGTTTAGTGTTCCCATTCAAAATGTATTTCTCACTAACTTTCCCTTTACTCTTCCTCTGGGTTGGGCTGAAGATGAGAATTTGAGACACAAAAAGATGGTGGGTAGAGAGGAGAACAATTTGTTGGAAGCAGCAATGAGATAAGGAAATAGTAACAATATTTATAACAAAAGTACAAGGCAGAAGGAAACGGCTCACATGCAAAATACTCACTGTGGAGAACAACCTGACTGAGACATGTTCCCCCTAACCCAGAAGCAAGTCATTCTCATGTTCCTGGAAAATGATGTAATGTGGTATAGAACAACCTCCAGGTTCTAGTCATGCCCCCTCCTGGGTACTGCAAAACTTAGCCCTGTTCTGACTGGAACCAGGACAGAACACAACTGAATTCTCTGTATTGTTTTGATAGCAACATTTCCTACATCTGAAGTTAGCTAAGCCCATTGTCTCTTGCACCATCTTAGGAAAAGGATTCCCCACATTTAATTTTATTACAAAAATTCAATGAATGGTGGTATGTATTTTCTTAATTACCCGCATATCTATTAGATGCTCTGATTTCTCAAAACTTGACTGTAGGATGTATAATCTGATAACACAGCTAGGGAAATATAGTGGAATGCTTGTATGATATATTACTAGGTACAAACGGCCTTTCCTGAATTTCAGCTGGCTGCTTGGTGCGCTAAATTCAGAAAAAGAAACTTCTCTACGCCCTACCCCAATCTTAGTATATGGTAGTGGACTTCATGGGAAGAAATGCTAATGCTGTACAAATAAAGGACAAATTAGAACTCTTCTAAGGGTACTTTGTTCCTCCTAAATGAAATCTACCGGCAGCATTCTTACATTGTTCTTCTGATTATAATAGGAAACAAGTTTTATTTAACTTAGCAGCGATATCCTTTTATTATACATTTGCATTTCCAAAATGCAAGTTGAGCACTCTAAAAGCATGTTTAAAAATTGCACCAATTTCATGTTCACTCAATGGGGCTAAACACAAATACACAAGAGATGAAGGATACTGATTCAGAAAAAATCTCTGAAGGACCAAAAGACCAAAATAAATACATTTTTGAGTCCCTGGCATCTGGTACTTATGATAAAATAGAGATATTAATTTTTTTTAAAAAAGCTGCTTGTTTCAAAAGTTTGATTCAAATAATTATATATTAGAATCTATCAGTATCACTGACATAATACAGCCTAGAAGTTTCACTGGAATGTTCAATTTGTCAAAAAAAACCACTCTTAAAATAAGGTTTCATTAGACTGCACTTTAAATATGATGACTTGTTTGGAAATAGCTTGTATGTGAAACATAAGAAAGGTTTATTTCAGCTGCACAAGGGAGCTCAGAGAATACATTAAACAGCTCATGTCCAAATTAAAAATATAGTATATAATTAGATATCTGATACTACAGGCATGGTTTTCAGAGGGCCTGGATATACTACCCTAACATATTATAAACATACATAAAAGGAGCCTTAAAATAATTCTTTATCATACTATTAACCCTTCAATCACAGTAATCTATCTTGTACTACCAAAAAGCTAATTAATAGAATGAATATATTTTTATTTTGATAGTTTGTGTATAACCCAATTTGAGTTTGGCACTAGATATACAACGGATACCCACAGACTCTCAAAATGACTCAAAGGATTTTACAGATTCTGCTTCATTTGGAAAACAACTCTTTCCCCCTAAACACCAGTTGCCTTTACTTCTGTATTAAGTCTTTAAATCAAATTAGGTACTCAGTGGATACCAATCATTTCAGATTGACAAATGTCAATTTTTTAATATTATCAGTCTTTTTTATCATAATATTGAGATACATAACAAATAAGTAATTAATGAACTGCCTTATTGAAAAAGAACCTGTTTTGAGAGAATAAACAATCCATTCCTAAATAACCTATTAAAAAATTTAGTTGTTTGGGAATAGAAGCTTCTTATATATGTTATTAAATGAACATTTGATACCAATACTTGAACACAGGCATGAAAGTATTTAGAATTTTCCATGACTACAAATCAGAAATTAGTTATTTTATACCTGGTCATAACTTCTCCATTATTACTTTCCAGAAAAACATAGTAACTAAAGAGAACATTCATTATAGTGATTTCCTATGGGGGAAATAAAAGAGGAGAGGAGAGGAGAGGAGAGGAGAGGAGAGGAGAGGAGAGGAGAGGAGAGAAAATTTAAAAAAAAACCCAACTTCTTTGCCTGAACCAACTTCTCTGTCTTGATACTGTCATATATGATTGATTCAAAAAAAGGATAGCACAGATTTACACAGGTTGTTAAGTATTACAGAAGATTACACATAAAGGACTGGTGATATCAATTTTTATTATTAATGTCACCATTTTATTGAAAGTTTCCCCCTTTCGCTTTTCTACCTATATTTTTTCTTGAAATCGATGATGTTAATAAATGTGGTAAGAAAGCTGAAACAGAGATAGGTAAATAAAAACAGAAAATACAGCAACAGAAAAAAAATGTAGGTAATAGAAAAGGTATACAGGGCCCTCTTCTACTAAGTGGTATTTCTCACAAAACATCATTTTGAATTGTTTTGTTAATTCAAGTGTTTCCGTAGTTTCTTTGTGCACTAAAATGTCCTACAACATTTGATTAGTCTAAATATCTGAAAGAGAATTAACAGTTGCCTTAATCCATTATAGCAACTTTGAGATATATCTGCTGCTTCATATCCAGTATGGAAAGAATATGCCTGTGTAAGGGATATAAACATCGTTTCATTACATAATTAATATTATGTAATGCATTTTATTTGTCTTTTTCCAAAACCAACTAAGAACTGCTGAAACCATTCCAAGTGTCATTGTATTTATGGTTTTTCAGATCATAAACTGTAGCTACATACTTAGTTGAACACTTGAGTAAACCTTTCAAGTGGTTGAAGTTGTCTTCTTACATAATAAATGATTAAATTCTCAAAAAGACCCAAATAAACCCACCCCCCCCCCCCCAAAAAAAAAAAGATACAAGGGACACTGCTTTCTATGTTAATTTGTGGATGCTTGCTAATTGCAGGTGTTAAGGATTGCTGTGAGTCCTTCAGCTAATTCCTACAGCCTCAAACAAGTGTTTGTCTGCTTGTCTGTGAAAAGCTGTTTTCTAAGCTTTTATACATCAATTCCATCCCTCTTCCCCAGGTTCCAGACGCTGATCCTGTTTACGCGACTTCAAGTCTGTGTTGACTGTCCAGCTGTACCCTTAACCCAAACCATGCCTTTATTTTCTTTGCAAAGCCCCAACCTCAATAATTTAAATCTTTGTTCATAACTCTAGTGTTAGCCTAATCCATGAGATCTTGGTTGTCTAGCAGACTTGCTCTGGTCTCAGTCCTTTTTGTTTTCCAGTTTCTGAATTCCCTTTTTGCATTGTCCAGTTCATCTCACCATTTTGCTAGATTTTCTGCATCAAAATGTAGTTGCCCTTTCTCCATTCTTTACTTTATAGATCTACATTATATTTCATATACAATTGTGAGTATTATGAGTATCTGTTCTCCCTGCGATTTTCCTAAGTCATGTCAACTACATTAATTGTTCACTCTCTGTGAACACTGTTTTGTTTCCCTGTATTAAAAATATATAGTTTTCATTCCTCCTGATACCTGGAAGTACTTTCTGAGTCAGAAATCTTTTGACCTGGGTTAGGAGGCCAGCAATCACAGCAACCTAATACAACTAGTGAAGGTTTATAGGAAGGTACTGCGTAGTCCCCAGAGGTCTGAATAAGTGACTTTAAAGTCACTTTAAAGTGACTTTAAAGCTTCCTAAAACCAACAGATTATGTCTCACTAGCTTTCTAATATTGGCTTGTTTCTACCTTGAGCAAAGTAGCTGTGTACAGTAACATTCTGTTCAGAAGTTAGAAATCCCATGATTAAGATTTTAATTAAAACCTTACTTCAACTCAGTATGAATGTGTTATAGCACTTAATTACTTTATTTGGCACTATTTTTTTCCTCTTTGCCTAACTTGGTTCAAAGGAGGGTCATTGCTGTGGGTCTGAGTGGTGCTTTTCTTGTCAAGGAAAATGTTCATCACAGCACTCTGGCTTGCTTACTTTCTACCAAAGCTACAAAATACTTTTGTATTGAAGATTGAAGAGACTGTGACTACAGATCAAAGGAGACACATAAAATTGCATTACATCTACAGAGGGCTTTGTATCTAGCAGTAGACTATGTCTGTCACACCTGCCAGCACCTCTGAAGATACCTGATTTTCGTTATGTTGAAGCTGGTATATTGACACAAAAATTAAAGAGATAGTAGCTTGGGTTTCAACAGCATCCTGGCCCTGTGCTTGGCCTGATTAATTGGGTTTGCTCCCTTGCAGTTAAACCAAAGCTAATTAGTTTAGAAGGAGAGCTCTGCTTCCTGGATATTCAGTTCACTCAGTGCCAACTTGAGTTTGCAAAACTCTACTTTGCAAGAGGCAAAATAGAGCCAAATATTTAAATAGTTTTTTGATACATTGTTAGTAATTTTATATCTCTGATTTTCTGATTGAAAAATTTGTGAGAGGTACACTGAGAATTCATGTTAGCCAGTGCTGGAATTTGAGTCTGTTCATATAAACTATATTGGAAAACCAGATCTTTGGCATCTTGGAGTATATAGACAAAATTTTGGTAGATTTTGTGATGACCATACCACTAAACTTCTGCTGAGTGCTGCAGAAAATATATCAGCAGTTGTTTATGAAGGGCATAGCTACAGCAGTGAGTGTTATAGAAAATTTTAAGCTTAAATTAATCTTTCTCTTTGAAGACTAGATTTGGATATAGTGTAGCAAAAAGGGCAAAAAATCACAAACTTATTTGCTGAGTGCTACTCATCTTAGACCTAAAAGGGCAGAGACAAATAGCATGTTATTATGCAATAAAGAAATATCATTATCCACTCAGACACAAGGAAACTGAATAAAGAGTACACAGTCAGATATTTATTTTTCTTAGCACCTGAGTATTTGGTTTTGGAACCTTACTATGAAACCTTATTTTTTTGTGATAGGTAAGAATTCAAATTCTATAGAAAGGAGAGAATACTGATTTACAAGGCAGAAAACCCTATAAAGTTATTATTACCAGAAAGTTGTCCAATGTTAGTTTTATTTAGCCTCAGGAAGAGGAAACTGAAGGAGAACTAATTATGGTGTACATCTTTCTCATGAGAAAAGAGGAGGGCAGGCAGCGCTCTCTTCTCGGTGGTGACCAGGGACAGCACCAAAGACAATGGCCTTAGGTTGTTTCAGGGACGTTTAGGTTGGATGTCAGGAAAAGGCTCCACACCCAGAGGCTGCTTGGGCGTTGGAACAGGCTCCGAGGGAAACAGTCACAGCACCAAGCCTGACAGCTCGGGAAGCATTTTCACAGTGTTCTCAGGCACTGCTGTGAATCTTATGGATGGAGCTGTGCAGGGCCAAGGGTTGGACTTGATGATCCTTGTGGGTCCCCTTCCAATGCAGAATATTCTGGATTCTATGAATGCATGAGCTGTACTTTACTGTGCTCGTGCTGGGCAGCTACAACAGTTTTAATCTATAGTCTAGAGTGAAGGGCTTTTTACTGATTTATATTTTGCTTTCTTCAAAAGTCCATAGACAAATATAGACACAAGTTTATTTTCTTGCAGTTCTGTGCCTCACAGTTTGATTAAAGACAGTAGAATGGGAACACAGAAATGACTGACAAGTACTGGGATGTTTTTTTCAGAAATAGACAACAATGTCTCTCAAAGAATTGTGCTGACCTTCTTACAAACAGCTATGCTACTGCTTATGACATTTATTGTGTTAAAATTTTCAGGTTTATGCAATTTTGTTAATTTGGCAGCTTTGAGTCTGATCAGTATTTAGCTGGAACCTTTCCAGAATAGCTGGCAAGCTCAATTCACCAAATATTTTACATTATAATATGGGAATTATTTATATGAAAACACACAAATTTATGTTGACAGTTTGATATACTGGAGTGATACTATGGTTTAACATAGGAGAAATCAGTCAAAACCATAATTTTTCTGATTTTCTTCTAGACAGATTTTTTTTTCTGGATCACAATGTATTTAGGAGGGTACTTTCATAACAGAAAAAGGTTGTGGGGACTGGAATTATTTTCTAGGCACCTTTTTATTCTGTCAAGGATTCTGTCAACAATTTTTCTGTACCATTTTTAATAGGTTATGGGGTTTTATATTTATAAAAATGTGACTAGTGACCAGCTAAATGAGAATACCTTCTCCTGATCTGAAAACCAAAGTTTTCAAAGGGTCAGTGCATCCCTAATTATAATGAGGCAGTTAACAGTACTCTAATTGAAAGATTGTGTCAGCATTTCCATTATAAAGCCATGTTTTTCATGGGTTGTAGCTCAGCTGTAAAGACTCAATCTGGGCTAAAACATGTCAAAAAAACTCATCCTGTTTCATACTGAATGCCTTCAAACTCCCAATTAAACAAGTGAGTTTTCCAGGCACTGACTATCTCAAAAAAATAAGGCCAGACTTTACATTAATAATTTTACTATGTCACCATAGACAGAGGATTGCCATGCAAGTAACTATTTTTGTAAGTGCTTTAAAAATTTGCAATTTTTTCAGAATGCAAGGTCATCTGAAAAATACCCCCCAAATCAGATCATTTTACTGTTTGTTCTCACATCTGCTCCAGGACATAAAACATTCAGTGAAATACAAATACGTTAATTTGCAGTGATTTGATGTAATATTTGATACAGATATTTTTTTTGCTGTATAGATACAGATATAGAAACTTGTAAAATAATAAAAGATATAGTAATTTCAACATGCTTCACAACACAAGCTAAAGAAAAAACAATTTTCTTGTTAAAAAAAGGATGGAAAACTGTAGGGGAAAATTACACTTAAGCTATAAAGTAATATTAAATATGAAATGTGAAATGAGTGACGAAAACCACCTCAGAACATTCATTTAAAAGAACATAGAAAACATCTTTAATTAAAAGCAAAAAAAAAATCAAAATGCCAGTTTTCTTGAGATGTGTACTTCTATTAAAAAACAACAGCAAAGGAAAAGATCAACCTAATTTAATTCTAAGGAAATTCTGAGTACAAGGCTGCAAAGAGGAGAATCGAAGCAGTAAAATCTTTCCCTACTTGAAACCTAAAGAACCCCAAAAAACCAAATAGCAACAATAAACATACATACTATTTGCAGAAAAATAAAAGAATTTGCATTTTAAATATTTTGAAATGTCAGAAATACAATATGACGCATCCAGAAAACACTTAACTAAAGGCCTCAACATTTCTTCAATTTATGAAATTGTCAAGCCAATTAATTACAGTCAGATTCAGTGTGAGTGCGACACTCAGAGAGATTTTTCTGCAGACTGCAACGGACATGAGACCTCATGGCCTCTGAAAATGGCAGAGCAGGCTGGTGAGCACCTACATAGCACAGTGGGATATAATCCATGTGTGACATTGTTATGCAACATAATCCTTCTCAGCCATGCCCCGACATGCATATCTGAGTGGCATCTCCAGAAAAGAAAGGGCAATGCAAAGCATCAAGAAAAGGAAGGGAGGCGCCCAGCTTAGGACACAGTTCAGGTAAATGAGACAAACTGTTCCTTCCTGGTTTCTTTTCTCCCCAGTCTCTGCTGATTGTAATGACTTGGAAGATTGTGTTGTGTTTTCTTTGACTGTTACCAATTTTACTGCTGCAAACATTCGTCACTTTTCAGTTAGCTTTCGCCATATTTATTCTTTGACCCCAGTGCTGTGATGACTTGCATCTGTTCTAGCCTTTAAGTCAATATCATGTTTCTCATTTCTGTTGTTATGCCTATTGGAGAAATGGCTTCTCATTTAATTTACCAAGTTATTTCCCTTTGTTTCTTGTATATTCCTCAGGTTTCCCTTTGTTTCTTGTATATTCCTCAAGCTCAAGTATATTCCAATTCTGATTCTCATGTTTTCAAATCAGTAGTAGAGACTCATCCTTAATTCTCTATGCCATCTTCTTGCCTTTCCTGTTGGCACATTACAGCTGAGCATCATCCTCTGGATGATATGTAGGTGGTTATTCAGGCTGGAGGACAATACTGCAAGCAATAGTTTGCAAAAGAATTCAGAAGTTGCTAATAGCCATTCTTATCCTCAGATCACCCCAAAATGGGGATGAAATTTATTGCAATTTTCTAGGTTTCTAACTAGATCTATTCTGATTATCAAAATCTTTAGGGAATCACTGAAGTAAGAGAACTTAATCCTGGTATTAGCATCTTCGGGTTTTTGCCCATCTCACTGATTCATTAAAGAAAAGGTGTGTACATAGCACCCAATCAGTCTTTACGTTTTCTGAGACTATCTCTCAGTCCCCTGAAGAAAAAGTTGCCTTGAATCAATGTTTAGTAAATATTAGAACATTTTTCTCTTGAAATATGAATAGAATGTGGATGCAGCTTCTCCTGCTATGGAAGAGAAGTTCTTGATGGATATATTTGAATAGTAACATTAAGGAACCTGTTTATGCTGTTCTCATAAATTCTTTTTTTTTTTTTTTTTGTATCCACTGAGATATATATCCAATCAAGTCTTTTTGGCACAGTTTATTTATCCTGTCATTGAGATACATTAGATATTTATTACCTTTTTGTTGAGACTTTCAGAGTTTCAGTAGTACCTGCTGTACACTGTTGGATACAGTTCTCATTCATGTGTTTTTTCCCAACTGTTTGGGATTACACCAAATATTCACCTTGTGACAAAAGCTGAACTTTGAGTTTGTGATGATTTTGTCCCTCTCTTAAAAAACTGCTATATTATTGTCTGTTTAAGAAAGTTAGTTATCTACGACTATCAACTTCTGTAGGATTTGCTCTTCCTATCTGGAAATTAAAATTAAAAAAAAAATAAATTAAATGGAAATTTAAAAAAAAGCTTTGGGCACAACCTGATATGATTTTTGAATAAATAGCTACCAGGTAGTGCCTATAGAAGGAGGGATCTGCAAAAGAAATTTCAAACCAAGGCAAGAGAATCAGAAACCTACCAAAAAAGGAGAGGGGCAGGATTCAAAGGCAGGATTCAAAAAATTAATCTTCAATACACATAAATTTAATGGAATTTACTAATTTACTAAGAAAAAGCAACCTCTTTTACAATTGAGTTCCTTAAAAATTCCTATGGAAAAGGGGAAATCACCTTCATTAATAGATTTCTTCTTGCAGCAGTCTCCAGGAGATGCAACTGTGAGAAGGTAAACACAATTGTGTAATTTTACCAGATGTTCTTTCCAATCAAACTAGGAAACTGTGAGGCAGGTTTGAACATGAAAAATTAAGATGTGATACAACTACATTATTTGTTTTATTTTATTTTATTTTATTTTATTTTATTTTATTTTATTTTATTTTATTTATTTGTACCATTGGGACTGAGAAACAAAGAAACAATGCTGTCCAGAGAGGTTATGGTCCTTCTATCTCTGGTGGTCTTATAGATTTATCTCTGATCAGCTTTTTCTGATTAGACATGCTTTCTGCAGGGTGCTAATCTAGGCAAATTCTGTATTTCCTTTCCAAGTACTCTAGTCCTTGGTCACATATAGGCTAGCACTCCTCCTTTAACTTTTACTGTGATTCACAGTATAAATTCTGGTCAATTTCTGCATTCTTGATTGTTTTGTTTTTTCCTTTCAGTGTTTCTTTAATATGACAAAATAAACTTTGCTTCACTGTAGGCACACTTTTCATTTTTTGTATGAAGTTCATCCTCTTTTCTTTTTGAGGGCATTCTCTCAACAACTATTCCAACAAGCTGAATTCACATAGTCTTCCAGCAGTCTTTCCTTTATTATTCTCAAAATTACTCAGTGTCAGCTTCTAAGTTTCAGTTGAAAGTGGAAAAATAAAAGGATAAATAAAAAGTACTTCTCCAAAGCTTAATTTTGCCTGGAATCATTCATAAGACTTTTATCAGTTGCTCTAATGCTTCAGGTGTTATTCTTCACAACTCCCACTGATGTGGCGTTCTTTCTCCCCAGTGAGATAATAAAAAGCCTTGCCACCCTCCCATTTTATCACAAACTATGTTTCTGTCCCACTTCATGATTGCCTATAGACTTGCTTCATATTTACAGTTTTTTGTTCAACCAATCCAGTTTTCTAGGGGTAGAAGCTCTTTTACAGTGCATTTTTATTAGAACTAATCAGGGTTTTGATTTAATCACAATGTATACAGTGTTTTAGCCATCAATCTTAAAAACAAGCAAAATCAACCAACCAAGTAAATGAGCAAACAAAACCTGCTGGATCTCTATTCTTATGAGAGAAGCATTTATAGACTTCTGTAGCAAAGTCTCACATGCAGCCCTTTGCCTTCCAGGTGAACACTGAGGAGTTCTTTGAGCCCATTGATTCTATACCTTGAGCCATAAATCCCAGTGTTGACACAGCCACAGTTTAGTTACCAAATTGAAAATGCTTCAAATAATTTCCCACTGAAAGATTTTGTTCCCTCTCTTTGTTTCCGTGGAGAGCATAAAATTAAACAAGCCTATCCTGCTTCCTGCCTGATTCCTCTTATGGATTCTTCTAGCTGGATATCTGATGTCCAGGATGAAAATACTGCTGCAAGGCTTTCAGCTGCTGTTAATATCCCTTTCAAATGGAGAGGAGTGGGTCATCCATTGCACAAAGTTATCCAAGGATACTGTGACAGAATGAAATATTTCCAAAGGGTAGAAATGGGAATGATTTTACCATGGATTTTACCACAGCAACAGAGCACTTGCCTAGCCAGTATGCCTTCTTGTGGTGCTAGGAAAGGTCTACACCATTTCTTAAAGCTCCTGGACAGCACTTGGGTCAAACATTTTCCATGAATAAGTAAAGTTTAATGGGATCTTCATAATCAGTGTGGCTTCACTATGAAATAGGATACATTTGGAACAAATTATCAGTGCCATTTCTGAATGACATATCAAAGAGCCCAGTGTTAAACAGTTAATCTTTAAAACTTTTTTCACTCAAAAATATTTGCCATTTAATTTAAACAAGGAAGAGAAAATATTTCATGGCCTATCTTTATTTATATGCAATCCACATATTCTACTAATGAAAGTAAACCTCTTCAGATCAATTGAGGTACACTTTGTAGTCTCTGCCAAGAGAAGGAGAAAAACTGCTGAAATTAAACCCACAAAGAGTTTTGTCTCTGTCTACTGAAAAAGTGATTAGAAGAACAGATACCATCTTACAGCTGCAGTCTACAACACATTCAAGAGGGAATGGTATGTGAAATTCTGCCAAATCTCCACTGTAGTTTCTACCATAGATGGAGGAACAGCCAGTCTCACATGCCTAATTAGAGTTCACCTGACTCATGGTACATACTTAGGGGAGCAGACATGGCTCAGTGTTACTGACAAAAGTATAAGAATTACATGTACATGTACAGACCTAGATGTATTTCCATACCACCAGGAAGAAATAGTGTAGCTGATGGCTCCACTTCCTTTTATTTGTACTGCACTTTATCATTACACATTGTAAGACAATCATTATTGATTGTAAGACCTCAGGTCCCGGTAGAGATTTGGGGACAGATTCTTCTAGATTCTTTGTGTAATGTGACCATATCAGTAATTGAAATAAGTGCAGCCCCTTGAACTCCTGTAGACAGTGTCCTGTACAAGACATCTCTTCAAGAGGTTGACACTCTGAGCACCTCCTGAATAATTAAATATTTTGGGTATCTCCTGGAAGAACATGCAAAGTATTAGCATGGTTCAGGATACTGCTGATATCCCTACGTAGTCTACTGACTTCCTATACCTTTTTTAGGGCATTTGATATAACTAAATATCACTTCAGGATTAAAAAATGAAAAGTGGTTTATACTCCCTACATTTTCTGCCCTCTTTTTTCCATGTTGTAGAGGCAAAGCCTTGTCTCTGAACCCCATTTTTAAAATATATTAATATTAATAAACATCAGTTCTTCTTTTATTAGTAACATATCTTCATCAGTCTTTTTTGTTCTTCTACTTAATAAAGATTAATTCTGTACTTTCTCCCAGAAAAGCTAAATGTAATACCAATCTTGATATCACCATCCATATTTCTGCTAGCTGAAATGTGAGGTGTCCTAAAGACAAAGTGCATTGTCACGTGCACTTAATGTGCATGAGTAAAAGTGCTCATAAAGAGTAATTACTGTATTTTGTTATTCCTGTGAGTGTCCAGCTTCCACTCTGTCTTATAAGCGAATAGCAGGGCTGCCCACATTGCAAGCAATTCTCATGCCACTGTTTCGACTTCTTGGGAACTTAGATAGAAAGGTGGATTTACAAGGGGGAAATTAACTTTTGGCCCATATGTTCAGCCAGTGATCCACTGCCCCACTTTATACAATGCTTTGCTTTCCTTACAAATCCTCTATATCAGTGTGTCTTCCTTTGCTTGTATTTCTTTTTATGGGATATTTAATTCATACCTTGAAAAGAACTTGAGTCCAAAAATTTTCCTTATGGAAATCAGAGCATATAGTAAAAGCAGGTCTAAGACAAACACTTTATCTTTGGTGCATTATGCCAGGATATTTCACTCTCTTAGCTTGCAACTGTAATGTAGAAGAGAAGAATAAGAACTCAAACAAAATAAATTATGCCTTGTCTCAGTTCCTGATTTCATTAAGATCTTAAGAATTACTTTAGACAAATGTAACTTGATACTCAAACTAAAACACTTTCCAGGGCAGATATGTTCAGTGCATACCATTAATGCAAAATTGTTGCTGAAGTATTTGGAAAATAATATTTTAAACCGGCAATTAAGCATGAGATGATTTTTCAGTCTGCCAGACATTTGAGTTTTGTTTTACTTAATTACATCCGTAATTTCTGCCCAGCTGTCCCAACTTGGGGCTATTCAATTGCTGCTGCAGAGCGTAAGGCACGCTGTAACTGTACACTTTTTAAGGGCATATTGGAAATGCTAATGCACCTTAAAGAAATATTAAACCTTTCTTCAGTTTTTGAAAATCATGTGGTTTACTTTTTTTTTTTTAGTGAATGGCAATTGGGAAGTCAGAACTGATGAGAAGTTAAACTTTTCTTTGTATTAGAGATGTAGATTTGAATTTAAGATCTTTTTGTAGATGCAGCTATGATTTAGAAAGGAGAAAGGAGGCAAGATACAGAGTCCACTTTAGAATGGATTTATCCACAAGATTGATGAAAACCCTTATTTGTTAAGAAAAATTTAAAACATATGTTCATCTCTATTTTGCAATGAACTGCTTCACTAGAACTGCTTATATCAACACTGTTAATCTTAATAGTTTCACGTAGTGCACGCTCTAATACTTGATACAATCAGATTAGTGCCGATTTTTTCCTAATTAAGAATGTTCGACCACAAGAGGGAGTTCCTTGCCAACGCTTTACCTACCATGAAGGAAGCAAGTGCAGAATAGGGTTGCTTAAAAAAAAAAAAAAAAACAGAACTGCTTTCCGTTGTTGAAGGCTAAGATAAGAATGTCTTTTGTTACTTAAAAAAAATACAGCAGCAACAAAAAAACCCAAAAAATCACAAAACAAACAAACAAACAAACAAAAACCACACACAAAAATCCTAACTCTGAAAAAAATAACATTAGCATTGCTCTAAAAATCTATCTGTAAATGTTGAAATTTTATTTAACAGTGTCCTCAGAAATAATTTAAAATACAACACAGCTATCACCTAGAAATGTATAAAATGTTGCAATCAAAAACAATGAGCACAAATATAATGTATTGTTTGCTTTATAAGCATTGCATTAAGGTATTCTATGAACTGGTTTTAAAAGTTCTATTCTTAGAACTAGGAAAATAATGACTTCAGTATTCTAATGACTTGACTTCTATAAATATAGACAAACTCAAAAATATTAAAGTGAATATTTCTGATCTTTGTTGTGGTTTTCTTGCTCAAACCACACTTCTCCTTATTTCTTGCATTGTTGATCTTACTTTGAATGAAGTACTCTACATTACACATCAATGACTCTACATTACACAGACCTGATGAACAAAATCAGATTGCCAAAAGAGCATTTCTTTCCATGCTATCTTAAACTACTTTTTCTACAACATACCATATAAGTACCATACAAAGTCATATTTTGAACATCTTTTTTTGTTTATATTGAAGCCGTGGTTCTGATTTGGCTTGTAAGAAAGATCTTGGTAATCTGAAAGAGTAATGCATCTTTATAAACAAGGTTTTTTCCCACTTGTTCTTATGGAAAAAATCCTCAAAAATAAAAAGATCCCGCATAAGCCTTAGGTGTATTTCTAGTAGATAAAACCAGATAGCAATATGGCCCAAAACAACTAACATGAAACATACCAGCTAATAACACCCCATAAGTGGAGAAAACTGGTTATGAAAAAATATAGAAAAACAGGCTTAAAAGAAGGATTAAGTGTTCTGTGTGCAAAAAGAGGCACTTATCTGTACAAGGTGAAATAGCAAAGACAAGCCCACCCCTGTACAGTATGTGCTTATAAATGGATATCTGCTACTTACAGTCAACATCAGATGACAGGATGGCAAATGGAACCAATTTTGTTATGTTTCTCAAGATCCCAAAAAGGTTGAAAAATTATTTTGAAGTCCACTACTCATTCAGAGCTCCTTTTCTTTTATACTAATAATCTTTACAATAGCTATAACATTTTCTTTGTACATTACTTTAGGTAAACTTCAGAAAGTCTTTGTCAGATAGGCAAAGGCTTTTGGCTTTGTCTTAAAACAGCAGTGATAGCCATGGTGAGAGAGAAAAAACTTAACTTTTGTAAATGTTAGGTGTACCCAACAGCAATTTAATCAGTGTTTTCCAGTTTCTGTGTATATTTTAAGTGTACACTTAATTTTAATCATAAATCATAAAATATGTAGTCCGAAAGCAAAAAAGTCATAAGTGAAATGAATTAAAGCTGTGAAACCTTTGTCATTATCTTCTTTAGTTTAACTGGCTTATATATCCTTATTTTTCTTTATGTAATCTCTGAAGTGTATTTTTTTATCAAACATTCATTCCTGAATGTAACAGAACTCAGTCCTTGATTTTATCTGGTGCAGTTGAAAGGAAAATTATTAATCAAATTCAGTGACATCGCTTAGTAATTGGAAAAGATGGTGACTTTCAGGTTTAGTCTCTTATTTTGTAGAGCTGAAGTCACAAAATGCAAGTTTTTCTCTGCATAGAAATAGGAACTAAAAATTTCATATTAACTCTGTTAGGTACGTAATTACTTAGGCAGGTACATATTCCTTTTTTATTCACAATTATTCTCTATTGCATAACATAACATTTAATTTTTGCACATAGATCTGGTTATGGCAGGATTGACTACTTCTTTACTAAAAACAAAACCGAAACAAAACAGACAAACAAGCAAACCGACAACAATAAATAAATAATCAAACAAAACCAGATCTTTGAGCACTACAAAATGTCATTACCTACTCGAGCATACTGCACAAGTGAGTTTAAACAGATTAAGTTCATTAATGAGAATGCAGATGAGAAGATTTTTAAAAATGAAGTATTTACAACAAATTTGTAGTGATAGTGAAAAGCAAGGCGTAATAAAGGTAGAAGTGTGGAAAGGAGAAAAGAGATTTCATGTTCATTGAATATGTCTAGCAGAGTGTTAGACAGAAATTAAAATGGTTAGACTTTCATCAACGTAAAATATGACAAATATTATTTTTTTTCCCTTTTCTTAGCTAAATGCTTCAGAAGTAGAAGTGTGATGTCTCCATCCATTACTCAAATCATTGGTCTAGGATGCAGAGAGTAACATTTTATGTACTTTTGCATAATATTTAAGCATTGACATAAGTTCATATTTAGGATGATTCCTTGATATCATTAAAAATAACAATAAATAAAATAAAAATTGGCTATTTAATAAAACATAGGGCTTAGTCTGTGCAATGAAGGTCTTGGTCATTGAAGAATTATCCAATGATAGAATTTGAGTTTATTTTTTCTCTTAGAGTTGCACAAACAAATTTTATTCTAAATTGCAGTTTTAAAAGAATATGTGTAGCCTTAAGATGGAGTACTGTACTTTAAGTTTTTGATTATAAACACAAATAAAACAATAATACAATTAATAAACACAAAAGAACATTTAATATGGAAATAAATTTTCTCAGTCATATTTCTTAGACTTTTGAAATTGATTTCATTCAAAGATACATGCACACAACATTAAAACCAAATAACACAAACTCTTGTTTTAATGGGCATAACTTTGCTGACCTTTTAATTTTTTAGTTATAAATGAAAATTCAGTACAGATATGGAAAAAACTTCCATAGTTAATGTAATCATTTTCCACCTTGATCCACTTTTCTACTTTATCATCTGCCATCATGCCTTAAACTTACAAATTCCTGACCCTATCAAAACCATTCAGCTACAGGTTGTGGTTTTTTCAGTTGCCTGTATAAGACAGGAGGAAAGACAGTGAAAATATTTCATCTAATATTTATCCTCTTTAGGAATACAACAAACTATTCTCTTTAAGGTAGAAAATTATTTGAATAATACTTCAATTACAAGCTAAATTTGCTGTCAATTTTACTTCTGACTTTTTAAAGATTTACAAATCTGTTCATTCAAGTCCACTGTAGGATTTAAAGGCATTAGCTAATCAACGTTACAATTAGCAATTATCTTCCAAGAAAAAGAAAGGCTATTACTAGAAGCCTACAGTAGTTCATATGTTGTTTTTCATAAAAAAGGAATTTATTTTACTTTCCATTCAATTAGTTAACTTAATTTTATAGTAGCTAAAGGAAACAGACCAAAGGATGTAAATATCTTCTAGTGCTGCTAAATGGGGGACAGAATAGCTGTACAACAAAAGAAAGAGAAACAGATTTGGGCATATTTATTTGCCGGTATATAAATATTTTCAAGTAGATATTTTAAAGAAAATTTTTACATCTTTTTTATATTTCATAAAGCTATTATTCTCCACGAATTAGTTTTGTTGTGTTTGGATACAAACATACCCCAAAACTCTTTATAGTTAATAGAGGACAGTGTTCCTTCCTGTAATTTGGTTATGATCTGAAGTAGTAGTCATGAAGTCTCACATAGAATGCCATGATTTTTAACTGGTTTTAAAATTGTTGTTTAGAAGATGGGCGGATATCCGGGGAAGTATTTACAAATGGAATCTTGAAATAAGATTTAGTAGGAGTGCATTGCAAAATAAGATAGATGTTCAAGGACTACTACAAGAGGTAGACCACAGAGGACCACAAAGGGCAAAATTTTTAGTTGTTGAGAGACATAAATCCCATGTTGTTCACACCCTCTCATAGAGTGTGTCTATGTCTTGCATATATAAGAATATCCTGTGTTCAATTTTTAGGTTATGTCTTCATAATGATAAGGTAAATGTCTAGTACAACTGAAGGAGTGAAGGAAACAGCATTAAACAGTGCAAGTCTGTATAATTAAAAATGTAACTTGGTGAGTTTGTGCAATGAAACATTAGTGGACTGGCTTAGTTTCCATAAAATAGTGCAATCTTTTTATATTCTGAAATGCTTAATGGATAATATATGAACATACCTTGTGTTTTAGGAGAATTATCTCCTCAGAGCTGTAATCATAGCTGTAATCATATCATGTGTCAATAAAGATAAATACAGTAGGATATCAATTAATAAGCTGGAAAACTTAGAAGCCTCTATACTTTGCTGGTTTTCTAACAACTGTACAGACAGATGTCAAGAGAGTTCATTCTGAAAAATCAGCTGGGGAGACAGTGGGTTGCCCTAACTAATCAAGTACTGGATTGTTGTCCCTAGTTTCTTCAAAGCAAGGACACTATATTTAACAGATTAGTATTCAAACAACAAAGTTATTATCATAATTAGTGAATTACTTTTCATATTTTCCATTTTAATACACCCTTTATGTACCTCATTTTTAGAAGTTTCGAGTGTTTCATTACTATTTACATCTGGCTACTAGATTTTTTTTTCCTCCATTTAGTACCCAAAGGTTGGACAATCTGAACTGTCCAGGCTTAGAATTTAAAAATAAGTCTTTGGACCCTTCAAATGAGACTTAAGCAATGTGTCAGAATGTACTTCATAGTTGGCTTTCTGTCTTTTTTCATCTTCCTCTCCTCTTTTTCATCCTTCATTTACATGTGGAAGGACCCCATGTACTTTATTGCCCTGTTCAGCTTTTCTCCTTCTCACTTTCATTATCACCACAGAGGTCCTAAATTTGAGCAACAAAAATAGTACTTGTTTCTGACTTTTACTTCCGTTCTTATATATTCCTAGAAGGACTGTGAATAGCTATTGCAGCTAAAATATTCTAAAACTGTCCTTGAATAATATTGCAGTGTTTAAACTGCCACTTTTTTACCTGTATGCACAGCTTACAATCCCCACACTTTTACTATAATTTAGAATATTAATAGATGGATGCAGATGCCTGTAAGGTATTGGAGGCAATTTTTTAAAGGAATGGTCAAACATTGCATTTCATATCCATTCTGTGGTTTCAGTTAAAGTACAATTCCGAAATCAATCCTATAAGAAAAAAAAAAATCTTCGAGGGATTATTTCCAAAACTGATTTAATTCTTGATTCATTGGCCCTTTGTGTCCTTTGGACACTAACCCCACCTTCATCTTCCTGTGGGGTAACCATTAAACAAAGATTACTCCTCTAATTAACCTTACCTCTGTGTATCTTTATAAAACTCTCCTGATATGTGTACAATGGTAAGTTGGATAAAATGACAGTACAAGATATAATAAGGAGAACCAAGTTATTTTTCTCACATGTAAACGCTATAGTAGACTGTTGTTTTACAGTAAAACTGTAAGGCTGTTCTGTTCCTACAGCAAATCTAGAGTATCTTTCTGTGTCACTGTCTATTTTTATGCAAAGCAGCAGCTTTCAGGAGTTAGCAGAGCATGAATATTTTTTGCCCCATCCTCAAAGAGATGGACATGAGATTGTTCAGTTCTATTTTCACATTTCATCCTTATTCTGATCCTGAGGGCTTTTATTTATTTCAGCTTTCTTTCTTTCTTTAGTAAAGCTGAAATTAAAGGGTACCCCAAACAAAAAAATACATTTTGAATTTCCTGACAATAACTTTATGGAATATTTTTCCTCTGGTGTATGGTACTAATTTTGAAAATTTCTCTACTTCAAATCAAGCTAGATCTCATTATAGTAAAATTCTTGACCAGTCCTTATTGGTCAATGAGTAAAATTCCATTTGGGTGTCATAAAATCAACATTCTTTCATTTTTCATTGGCATTAACTTTAGTGGACCTCCATCAACATTTTCTAATAATTCTGTAATTTCTCATAGTTTTATGCCACCTCTATCCAGATATTTCCCAGTAATCTATAATAAGGATAGCCGACATCTCACTGTAATTATTCCCTATAAAAGAGAAATGCTATTAATTGTGACTAAAGAAAACATCTTTTAACTTCATACTAAACTTTCTGTTCAGTTGCAGAAACTTTCTTCCTCTTACACAAAAGAAAGTAGGAGCTGTCAGGGAAAGCAAATTATCAGATGAACTTAATATTGGAATATATAGATAGAATGTAATTTAAATATCTGTAATGTATCATGGGATTAAATATCTTTCTTCACAGGCTTCCACGCTTCTCCATGCCTTCACTACTTGCAAAATTGACCCCTGAAATCTTTTAATACCACACACACACAAGATAGTTGGCAGAGTCTTCTGCAGATGCTTGCCATCTGAGTGCTGCCATCACAGCTGTTATTAACAAGTCTCATAGTTCACATTTCTCCTATCTCGCAATCTGTACATTGGCTGTCTTTTTCACAGTATATTGATTAGGAAGTAATAGAGTAACATTTGGGAACAAACTGACACAAAATGACCCCAAGTACATATTGTACATATTTATTTCCTACCTTCTTATATGTCAGCTTACTTTATTATTTAGGTTTTTCATGTTTTATTTTTCAATTGCAAATTAGTTGTCAGCTTAGGATTTTCTTTTAAACTTCTGAGCAGCTGGTGGATCTCCTCTTCCTTCATACCTTCTCTTTCTCAGACAATCATTATGCAAGCTGATGTGAGTTTTATCATCAATATAGGTTTGATCTTAAATTGGAGTTTCTTTTAAAGATAATTTTCATTTATGTTTTTTTATGAAACTGTAATAGCTTTTTAATTTGGGCTTGCATCAAGTATTCTGATCTTGAAGTTTCAAAGGCACTTATGGACAAGCATTTTGTAGGCTGATTCTAACGTGATTAGCTACTGTCTGTGTACCAAATCATGAGTCTGGGGATTTAAATAGCTAGCCATGAACATGAACTCCTGATTATAGTAGAACTTCCTAAACTATATAATAACTACAATAACTGCACGTGCAACTGCTGTGCATTTTTGCACACATGATTGTAAAACTCATTTTGTATGTATCAAGTGTTTAAGACTGTATTATAGTAATTGGTAACCATGGATTTGTGGTAAATTAGCATGTAAGATATTTTTTGCACAATATTACAGAAATCCTTGCAGAAATAAGGCTAAAAAGTTTTTTTTGTTGTTGTTTATTCTTTTGCAGACTAAGCAATAGCTATCTTGTCTGAAGATAGATATTAAAATCGTGCCTGTAGTTTCTCAGTTTGGTGAAATGTATTTTAATGGCTAGACTTTTTATTTATTAAAAAAAAAAAGTTAGAAATAGTAGGCCCAAAAGAAATCATTGATACAAACTTAAGCAGACATCCTTTCTTTCCTCTTTCTATGTGCTTGCATGCATTTGCCAAGAATAGACTATCCAGCTCCCAAGGATAATTGGTCTGTTTCTAGAAAAGGTTATTTCTTTAAATTGGTGATTCAATCTGTTATGAAGCTCATTTTGCAGCTCATACTTTAAATTAAACCCTGGGGCTCAGCTAACCTCAAGATCCAGATGATATGAGAAATTTATATTGTATCTTACTGTCGTGGTTTCAGAATAGTATTCTCCAATATAGTACTCCCACTAAAACCATGTGCCATTTTCCTGCTCCTAATTCACCTAGAGGCACAAAAAACAAAGATCATGGGTACAGATAAGAACAATTTACTGGAAACAGCAATGAGATAGGAAAAACAAATAGTAACAGCAAGAATATTAATAACAAAAGGCATAAGAAAAGAAAAGGATTTACACAGAAAGCCAACAGCAATAGATAAAACAATACCTCTGCCATGTTTTCTCAATCAGAAGGAGCCCCATCTCCTTGGAAGTGAGAGTCGCTTTCTTCCAACCCCCAAAAAGGCATAGGGTCTTGTAAAATAACTGGGCCTTAGTGATGCCCTCTCTTATCTACTGCAAAAAAATTTATCTTGTCCTGGCTGGAACCAGAACACATACCTTTTACCATAATGAATAATGAGAGGAGGCCTAATACATTCTGAAAGATGAAGTTCAGCATATTTTTGATTGTATTTGCTGTAAGGATGTTTATCTCTTCAAATACAAAAATAATTATCCAGACCTCCCATGATGTAGCCAGTTTCTTTTTAGACAAAATATGGGCAAAACCAAACAAATGATGCTCATAAAAGTATTTTAGAGCCCAGGGAAACTGCTACTTGAATCCTGTAGATCAGGAGTAGAAACTTGTGGAGGTATGTGTGAATTAAATCCAGTCTATGTTCATCTTTGCATAGGCAGTAACATGGATGGAGCAAAATGTGAGGAGTGAAAAAGCTGTTATTATTTTCAGCATTAGTATTCTTTACAGAAGGAAGTGAATAGGCATTATTCGAGCTGATACATTTGTACATTATCCATAATTAAGACACTGTTCACAGCACTTTGGATTGAGTTTTTCAAGACTGAGATAATATTCTGTTTGCTGCATGGCAGTATGTTCATGCACTAAATATTCAACAAATCCAGAGGTACTTTGGAGAAAAAGACCCATCCCTTTATTCCACCCTCTCTCTGTCAGTTACCCCATCACAGCAGGATAGTCATGCTATCTCTTCTTTCTTTATCGCCTGGCTTCAGCATTCTTTCTGTCTTCACCGAAGGGATAGAAAGAGCCTTCCAAATACTTGAAGCACTGCTCTGTGTGACTTTCTCAAAGAGGGGTTGCCCTTCAAATTCAAGAGCATCTAAAAACACCTTTTCAGAGTTGGTAAGTGCTCCTAATCACAAAAGCACTTAACCAGCAATGGTGCTTCCCCCTCACCCCAAACACTGAAAAAATTCATTATGTCCTATCTGTCTTGACTAATGTTTTGGTATTTCTCTTAGGATAAGGAAGCTTCCAGGTTCCTGTCTGTCTCTAAATTTTAATGGATGCATACAATGGACTATTTCACATATCTTTCCACTTTGATGTGTATGGACATCTCTGCTTATGCAGAACTCCTCTAACAATTTCAGTATTTTTTTTCTGTTGCAAGTCAAACTTTCTTGCTGGTTTAGGATTACAAAATATTAGCCCAGATGGTGTGAGCAGAGCAAGGGAATGAACCTCACAAAGGTTCTAGACACATTTAACTACCATTTGTGAATTCACAATCCACATTATCCAGGATTTCAGCCCACAGATTTGTACATCATAACTATTAGGCAGCTTCTGAGTAGGAGGAAAATATTAAATAATAAGTGTCTGTGATTTAGACGCCAAAGAAAGGAAAAAGTTAATTTGCAACAGTCTTAAAAATTGCGTATCAACAAGAATATACTCAAAGAAAAAAACCATGTATATGTACACATACTTATGTAGTGATAGAACAGGTGAAAAATTTAACAAATGTATTTAAGCCTTGAACATTTAATTTTTCTTTGGTAGACAGAGTACAGTAGATTAAAGCAATACCTTTTATTGGAGCAACAAAGAGCAACCAGTCTTTGAGACCAGAAGGGTTGCATCTTCAGTTTCCCACTTATTGATCTTGCCCTTACAGACGAGATCAACTACAAATATTTTCAGTGTGCTTTGAATGATACTTTTTCTCTCTTTGAGATTTAATATTTCTTTTTCTGATCAATAATAAAAGAAGACTTTGTGTAGAGAACTACAATGAAAACAAAAAAGTAAGGAAAGCAATTTTTTTATAGTAGCCATCTGACTGATAATAACAGCAAAATCAGAACTATTTAATGATAGAAAATGGAATTAAATGCTGAAACCACTCCCTTGAGTTGCTTTAGTGTCCCCCAAAATTCATTTTGGGTGCTTTTGAAATCAAGAGATTGCACATCGGAGTCTGAGACCACCCAATGCTCCCATCAAAAGCATATTACTTTAAAGGATTAAAAACAGTCTAACTTTGTTCTCTCCCCCTTGCTCACCCCTGTTCCCCACTCCCCTCCCCTGAAATTGACTATATTTTTATTTAACCTTTTTGGTATCCAAAGAACTAGAAGGTAAGTATTGTCCCTAAGGCTATGTGACATCTGTCTCAGCACATTTACAGTTGTAAGACTTTTTGCATTCCTCTTTAATTCTCCCACTTCAGTGATTACACAAACCACTACAATTTTAAAAATTGTTCACTTACTCTTCAACCAGAGGAAAAAGGCAGCAAGTTTCCAGAAAAAGTTTTATTTGTTTTTTTCAAAAGGCAGGTCACCTTAAAATTAAAGCTGATGGATATGGAAAGAACTCAAAACCCTTCTTTTATTAGGTCCCAAATGTCAGATGATGACTGAAAATATAGTCCCCCATTTAAAAAGTGTTGAATAATATTTTATCATCTTTTTGGAGGATTGTATGGGAAATAAAACATATTTCTGATTAGTATTCCACCTAAAAATTGCTTGTGCAATCCTTACAGTTGCTAGTTTCAACTAGAAACAACTATATTTTCATTTTTTTTAAAAACTGAAATATACAGGTATTCTGACTGCAGTACATTTTAAATAATAGCACAGCTCTAATACCTTTTGTGGTGCTTACAATATTGCTTATATAGCTACCTGTAGAGAAGTTACCATTAAATACAAGTTTGTTTTTGTTTTTAAATATGCCATCACAAGTTCATTGTTTGCTACATGACCTATATAACTAGTTTTTGTTTAGCCATCTCCTCCCAAACCTTTTTAAGACTGAGACCACATACAGGCTAAAATCTTCAAATAAGATAGCATGGCTGTGTGCATCTGTTGTTTAAAGGTGTAGAACATATATATTTAACAGTGGAAAAGATTTTAATCTCCTTAGGATAAGGATCTCTAGATAAAAATATGAAGTTAATGGAGGAAACAAATTCAATAATTCCTGGTTCTGAAAATAAGAAATTATGCAGTTAGGATAATAAATAAAATTTTGACAATGCTTTATTTTAAGGGCACGTGAATTAAAACTGCATTACAATGAAATTGCTGCAGAACATCCACATTAATATCAAATGAATTCATTATGACCAGCACCAGTACAATGAATACTAAATGAATTAATAATAATGAACCACTTAAAGTGTTACCTAATTGTTTTATTTCATTTTTATGTATATTTTTGTCCAAATTTAACTGTTAGGTTAATAGACAATGACATCCGGTAATTCATTTCAACACCAAGTGTTTGTAAGTGATTACTTCCACACCAGATTCAGTAAAGCCTGCTGCATATCTAACATTGATCAAATGTCTCTAAAAGACCCACCTATTGCCCCAGATATTTTGAATCATGTTGATGCAAAATGATCAGCCAAGACATATTAAAGATTTAACAACTCCTAATGGTTGGTGATAATCATATTCCTTGAAATGACAATTCGTCTTTCTTTCAAGAATCCTGAGTGCTTTATACAGGTGGTTATTAAAGATATCCTACAAACAAAGAAATGGGTGGAAGCACGTAAGACGGTTTTTCTACAGTAACTGTTTCTCTGTAGTCAGTTATGGAAACCTCAAACCCTCACAAAATTTGTTTTGTTTTTCTTAGTCTGTCCACAACTATGATCTGTCGTTCATTGCCTTAGACACATCATGACATATTTTAACTTCTTTATCATCATAAATGATTGGTATCTATCATATAATCTTATGAAACATATTTTATAGCATTTTGACTCATTAGAAATTATACTTTCAAAGCCAATGCACACTGTTTGTCTATTTTCTATTAGCAAAACCTCTTTGCATTCATTTAGAATTGTGCTCCATTACACAAATCCCTGTAGAGTTTATGGTAGGGAATCTGGATAAATTCCTCCATGGCTAACAACAACTGCTGCTGAAGGAGAAATACACTGCTCTGTGAAAGGTTTATTTTTTAACATGCTAATTCTCTTCTATTTCCGCTTATAAAGCACCCATAAAAAATAAATGCTATACTGGGGGAGGCAGAGAGTATTTTAATTAAGCAATTTTGTAATGCATATAAAGAATTATAACATCAGAAAGAAAAGTGTGAAAACTTCCTAGTTTCAGGGTTAGTATTGGGCCACAAAATGCTACCGAGTAGTTCTGAACAAGAGGAAAATCCAAAGCACCTTAAACCAAGCAAACATAGCGATATTCTTTTAAAACAAATATTTTGCTTTCATTTCCTTACTTGTTTTTAAGAAGAAACAATATCTCCTATATTCACAAAATATTTCAAATGCTTACCTATTGTAGTTTACTATAAACTCTTGGGTTTGGGGCAGAGTTTCTTGGGGTGTTCCAAGATTCAAAGGTTCTTTAGATTTCATGGAGAATTATAATTTTTAGAAAATATTATTTTGCAATTATAATTTTTGAAATCCTTCTTCATACAAACCAAGCATTGAATTGAACCTGTACTACCAAATAGTAAAAGACGTTTCAATTATCAGCATCTGTCATTCAGTTGTGCTGGATGTCTAAAGAAATCATAAGATTAGGAGGACTGTTCATTTTTCTATTTTCCGCACAATTAATCTGATTTTGAAACTTAGCGTTTGTGCAACTGCCTCTTGAATTTTCTTGGGGATTATGCCACAAAATAAGAGGATGGTTGAGGTAAACTCTAGGATTGCCGATAAAGCCTGTTGCAGTTCAGTAACACCACCTGAGTAAAGAGTGCAGCCAAGGTCAGACTTCAAGATCACACAGGGACTTCAAAACAAGGAGCAGGTGTCAGACTTACTGCTGTCTGTCCACCCCGGCCTTAAACACAATTCGCATTAATATTGTAATTTAATATTTTTCTTTCATAAAATCATAGATCCATAGAATGATTTGGATTGGAAAGGACTTTGAGGAACATCTAATTCCAATCCTCCTCTGCCATGGAGAGGAGACAGGATCAAGCAAGACATTTGTCCTTGTGTTTCTTCTTTCCAATTACATTTCCACAGAACTGAGAGAATTTACTATAGATTTTTGAGGAAGATAAAACCCTGTCTACTTATATGTTCCCTGAGGGATCTTTTGATACTACAATGGTTTTATAGTACAAAACCTGTAATTAGCTATTTGGGTTTTGCCTAAACTTAAGGGTACTTGACTTTAATTACTAATCAAATATAACACTGCATCTGCGTTCAGGCAATCAGTATTAGCTCACACATACAAACCTTCTTTCATCTGAAGATAACAGAAAACTCTTTTTATTTGTTCTTACTCAGTTCTAACTCGAAATAACAGATGCCACTAGGAAAGCTTAAGTGCTATGTATATAGCAATTCACAAAGCAGAACAGCCACATCCAAAGAGAGGGGAAGGAGATTGGGTGTAGACAGGATTTAGTGGGTTTTTTATGCTTCAGCACCAGAGTTCAGGAGTGTCAGGAGGGAGTCATGCTTCTTTTTAGTGTATGGTCTTGACCAGGAAATAGTAGCTAAGAAAAGGAGGTTTGTATGGCATTACTGCCAAGTAGTGCACCTTGATATTTTTTCTTCTCTATTGGGTTCTTAGAGTTCCCTTTTAGGTGTGAGGATGCAAAAAAGGCATTTGTGAACGTAAATATTGTCCTTCTCTTCTGTCACCTTATGTCCATAGTCTATGAAAATAAATGGGAGCTTGAAAATAATTGTCCCCTACACCTCAGCATTGTCATTTCCAAAATCTGCGTCTTTTCAGATGCTTTTCAAATTATCTAGGTTGCACACTCTTCAGAGGAAACTGTTTCCAGAGATAACTGCAGTGGATATTCAGGATCATTCTGTTACCAGCTGGATAACTGAAGTACCAGAATCAATGAGTCAATGTGTTTAATACAAATTTATATTTTGCAGCCTATTGATCTTGTTATCCAAAAGGTGGAAGTCCTGATAAACTTTACCCAAATTTGGAATACCGAATATATGTCTCCATCTGTTCTTATTAAGCTGCTAGAAAATAATTATTTTAATTGGGGCTTGCTCCTTCCTCAATATCTATGCTCAAATAAAGACTGTCCTCAGAATCCTTGCAACAAACCCACCTACAGCAGATATTTTTTCTTGAAATGTACAAAACACTGCAACCAGTTAGTTCCCCTTGTATTGCCAGCTGTCTGTATTTGTACAAGCTCAGAAGAGCAGGGATTTTTGCACTGCTTCTCACACAAGATCAAGCAGTAGTAGTTACTTTAACTGTATGAGTAAAGAATGCCATGCAGCCCTTGGCTACTACTGTGATTCATTCCTGTCCATTATGAAAAACATTGATAGGAAGGAAAAAAGAAACAAACACAAAAACCCAAAATAATCATCAAATAGAATACTAAGAGGTAACTCATACTATTGTGGCCTCTTGATAAAGGCTTGCAGGCATCCTGCAAATATGGTAAACCTTGAGGGTGGCTCTGCACCTAATGGCATGGATAGGATTTACTGTAGTGAGAAGTCTTGAACTATGGATTTTTTCATTTTGTTTTTTCAATTTGTCAAAAAAATTTGTACCTATGATCAAGATTAGCATAAAAGGGCAAAAATTAGCAATTACTCTTGTTTAAAACCTTCCTCTGACATTCCAACTATTTAGTAAGAATCAAATAAACCTTATTCTTATTATGAGGGTACTGCGCATTTTTGTCATACATATGCTCCCATCTTTATTTTTAAGAGAATGGGAGGCCTCTGTTTTTCAACTGAAATATTTTCAATACCTCATGTCCATAGATAGAAATTTTTCAAGAGGCCAGCCCTGTTTTTTTATCCCAGAGATGTTGAAAAAGTTTACCCGACATTTTTTTTTATTATTATTGAGAACAAGCAGTAATGCAAAAAGGCTTCAAACATGAATAAAATATTAGGCTAGAGGCATAATTAATATAAAAAGATACAGTGAATTAGAAAGGTGGTTAATAGAGTCAGCAAACCATATATCAATGCCAGTTATCATATTTCACTGGAAGACACTAAAGATCGAAAATCAAGCATGGCAATTAATTAGTCTCGTTCCCATTTAACCTGAAGGTTGCATATATAAAGAAATCAGGTTGACTATGAGAGCAAAGAGAATAAGTAGTTGAGTTAAAGATCAAGAGTGGTAGAAAAAAGACGTGAAGGGGAAGCAAGGGGAAGAAATGTCTTCCTTTATTGCATTATAAAACCCCTCTACTGATCTAAATCCTGTTGACAACGATCTTACCTAATTAAAAGCTTAATACCCATGACTGGAATGATTGGGTTTTTTTGGAAGAATTGCACAAATTTTGGGGTTCTAAATTAATATTCACATCCTTGAGCCATAACAAAATATGGTGTACTTCCCTTGTTTTTTTTACAACTTGTCATTCTTTCACTAGAAGATAACATTTGTTGACTAGGCGAACTATACAAACATTGTGAATTTGTCTTTCTATCTTCTGTTTACCACCTTCTCTGCAAAGATGAATGGCAACCAGTTTCCATTTGTATGCAAAAGGAACAGATTTGACTAATATAGGAAGGGGCAGCTGTAGCATGATCTAGAAAGAAATAGAGAAATAAAAAGAAATAAAGTACATCGCTTTACAACCACAACAACAACAAAAAAAATTTGAAATTGTCAACTCATTAAACCAACAATTAAAAGTGAAACTTTCAACAGATTTTTCAATATTTTGAAGCTATTTTCTCAGTGTTTTGTTTTGTATTATTAAAAAAATTTTGAAATTTTAAACTATGCTATTCAGAATTTTATGGAGAAAAAAATATACGTTTTCACTTAAAAGCAGTCAATAGCTCTCATAAAAGGATAAAAGTTCAAAGCTGACATTACAAACTTAATCCTAAAAATAGGTACACTTGTATTCACTCTAACTACTATCATAGATTCAGTTTCTTTTAAATAAATTTTATCAGGCTTACCTTTTGTGTGATTAAGGATGGGAATTTTATTTTTTCCTATTTTCCTAGAATGGCAAAATTAAATCCTGTTCAATTTTACTCCAAAACCTGGATTTTAGGTCTACTTAGAGCAGAGACGTTTAACGCAAAGTTTCTCCTCAAAATGTCAGTAACAAAATTTTAAATGGGTTCTAGTTGCAAAGCTGTTATTCAGCTGAAGGAGAATATATATTTTTCATTTCAGATACAGAGTGTGCAGTGTAGAAACACAAAAACTTTCATAAGGGGAAAGCCCCAACTTTCTATGCCCCCTTTTTTAAAATTTATTTTTAATTTAATGAATAAGAAGAGTCACACTGATTCTTTGGTTAGAAAAATATAGTGTTATATGTATTTGTCTTCTTTGTGTGAAGATGTAGCATTGATTAAGATTGAAATGACAGCAGGAAATCAGGCTTCACAGGTAGCTTAGTGGAAAACCGTAGTCTTGCCTTTTATAAAGTTTAAAGGTATTGTCCTTTACCCAAAAGTCTCGATCGCATTTAGAGCCAGACGTCCGGATTTCTAGTACAAATATTTGTCCATTTCAAACACTGAGTTTTTCTGGGTGGTAGGATTGAATATATCTAAAAATTTTGCATTATGAGATTTTTTTATACCCAAGAATTCAATAATCCAATCCACAATTTTTACAGGAATAATTATCTTGCAAGAGGCCAAATTTATTAGCTGTCTCCCATTTTAGTATAAAAGTTCCTTGGCCTCCTATCATTAATGATTCATGCTCAAAATGCTTTTATGCACCTTTTTAATTTATTTTATTCAATCTGAACCAAATATTTTCTGGTAGAAACCTCAGTAATTTTGGCAGGACTTTCTGGTCTAGATAATTTGCACCATCGATATGAGGTAAAAATTGACTTTATGTATAAAATTTCTCTAGACATGGAAGTTGTAAGTGATCCAGACAAAATAATATGGTTAAAGATACTTGTCGCAGACATTTTTTCATAAAAATCCTTTCTTTGGGATTTGTTCATCTTCTGGGAAGCTGAGGCCCCAGAAGAAGAATGTAAACAATTGTTATCGGCTGGTGTGGAATGCAACGGGTGCAGCGGTGATTGGGCTTCTGTGAGTGTTTGGATTTGCTGACCACTCACAGAAGGATTTATCCTTGCTTTGTGCTGGACACAGAACTTTGTTATTCTTTCTTTCCTATTCTATTCTTAGCTTAGCAAGCTCTGCAACCTCTCTCTTTATTCCTTTTAGTATAGTAATAATGTATTATATATAATATATCAATAAATCCAGCCTTCTGATCATCAACCAAGATTCTCTCCACTTCTCTCACCCTGAAGACCTCATCAGGTCGCTGTAATAGATACTGATTGCTATACTTGGTTATTATAAATTTGTCTTGTTTGTATGCAGAATATCTTTACTACTGCTGAAATTCTTTCAAATACCATGAACTTGCACACTGGTTATCCATGAAATTCATTTGGACTTCTTGTACAGAGACCCTAATCACGCATAATGGAATAAACATCTAGTTATTTGGGCAAAATCAGGTGCACTGGATCATTTGACTTCAAAATTTGTTTCTAGCATGTTGCAGAAATTATTGTAAAAAGTAGTGAAAGTGCCCCAAAATGAGCTGTGTGATATGATGTACTTCCTATTTTGCCCTTTAATCCTGTGGCAACTGCAGATCAGAGTGTTATGGATCCAAATGTCACTTTGGAGTTTATCGTCTAAACTCTGATTGCTGAACTCTTGGCCTGTTTAGCTTTTCACTATCTTCCTCCTTCTCTGGATAACACAGGAAACTCCTATAGAGAGATAGCACTCTCCTTAACTAACAGAAGAAAATAAAATAAGGATGGACTACCATTTTCTTAAGCAGTCAGTGGGGAAGGCTACCATTTGTGCATTGCAGAGACAGAATATGGTGCTAGGCCAGTATTGGGATTGGAAAGTAGGCATCTGGAGGAAATTCTTATTGACCCTCTATAATTTAATAAACAAAAACTCTGGAGGAAAATCAGTTGCTGTGAGATAAAATTACTTCTGATCACTGGGTTTTGGGTCTACCCTCACTTTGCACACCTGAACCCAGCTAACCTGAGATTAAAGTGATCTTTGCAGATCCCATAATAGAACAAGCAGAAAAGTCATCAAGTATACAAAAGACCAATACAAATGAAATCTAATTCTCATTTCTTCAATATTATTCATTCATGTTAACATGTACTGATTAGAAAAGCTGAATCCTGCTTAATGTACCATGTTCACAGTGGGTGTCTTCAATGAATACAGCAAGCAGGATTTGATGTCACTGGCTAATTTCTGAGCCTCCCAGTACAATCAGTATCTGTACTTAAAAGCTTAAATCTTCTATTCATTTTACACTTAGAAGGTGCAATGAAGCTGCAAACGCACAGCAATGCTTGGTTTGGGAATGTCTGTGCCAAAGCAGGCAGTTCAATGCTTGAGTTTCTTCTATTATGTCAACACACCTGGAGCTAATGCTCAAATATATATACATGTATGTATGTAAAGTTAACTGAAATTGCAGCAAAACAGCTTTGTCTCTCAGTTAAACGTAGAGTAGAGTTTTGGTACTGCACTTGGCATACAGATTTATTTCTTTCACTTAGAGGTATGTGTCATATCATACTGCGTACAGTAATATGTCTTCACTGGACACACAGAAAAATATTATTTTAGAAGTTTGGCTTTTGAAGCCCAGTATCTTACTGTTATCTCTAAAAGAGAGAATTGTGAACAATTCCTGGAAGAAGATGGCATTCTGGAGTGTGTCAGTTCCAACCTCTAATTCAATTGTTCAGGATTCAGGATTCATTTCAACAGGATTGGTGAATGTAACCTTTTTGGCCTGTTTGACAAGACTATTCATGTTCTTCAGCTAAATTCTGACTAGCAAAAATCAAGATATTTTCTTCAGCCAAGACTTCATTTTGGGGGAAACCAGGAGGAAAACTTTGAGATGCCTAACACCTTCTTTAACTCTATCTTCAGAGTAGGAAGGACAACCAGACTCCAGAAGTGGTAGACAGGGAAAAGTAGAATGGACCCTTTTTAATCCAGAAGGAAGTAGTGACATGCTGTGCCAGTTTGATGCTCACAGGCCCAATGGTCTGTAGGTCCTGAAGTGATGAGGGAGCCGGTAGAAGAGCTCACTAGCTGTCCTTGGCCTTATGAGGGAGTTCAACTTAATGTAAACTAACTGGGACCATTACACAGCTGGTACAACCCAGGTCAAGATTCTGGTACAACCCAAAATTCCTGAAAAACCTGGATGACAATTTTGTGGAACAGGTCCTAAAGAAGCCAGCTCAGAAAGATGCCCAGTTATTGATCACAGCTAGTGCAGTTTCATGAAAGAGAAGTCCTGCCTTACAAATCTGATTTCCTTTTAAAACAACATAACCCACCCAGATAAACAGGGGAAACTGGTTGGTGTAATATTTTGAGATTTCTGCAAAGTGTTTGATACCATCTCTTATGGTATCCTTCAGCACACATCTGGATAAACACATCATGGGATGGGTGAGCAACTGGCTCAAGGGTTGGGCACAAAGGGTTAAAGTGAATACAGTGACATCAGACTGGTGTCCTGTTACCAGTGGGGTTCCACAGGGCTCCATTCTTGGCCCTGTGCTCTCCAGCGTCTTCATAAATGACCTTTAAGGAGGACTGGAAGGGGTACTGATCAAGTTCACAGAGAATACAAATATGAGAGCATCTGTTGATTCCCTTTAAGGCAGGGACACCCTGTGGAGAAACCTCAGCAAATCACAAGAATGGGCAACCACAAACCATATGAAAACAAGGGAAAGTGCCAGATTTTGCTCCTAGGGTGGGGCAACCCTGGATGGATGGACAGATTGGGGAATGAGATGCTGGAAAGCAGCACCATGGAAAGGGACCTAGGGGTCCTGGTCTGTGATAAGTTGAACATGAGCCAGCAGTGCCCTGGCAGCCAGGAGGGCCAAGCGTGTCCTGGGGGGCATCAGGCCCAGCATTGCCAGCCAGGCAAGGGAGGGGATTGTCCTGGGGCAGCCTCACCTCAAGTGCTGGGGGTACTGCAATATAAAAAAACCTCAATTTTGTGTACTTCAATATAAAAAAGACGTTAATCTTTTAGAAAGCATCCAAATGCGGGCCATGAGGATGGTGAAGGCCCTTGAAGAGAAGCCATATGAGGAGTGGTTGAGGTCAATGGGTCTTTTCAGCCCGGAGGAGACTGAGGGGAGGCCTCATGGCAGTCTGCCACTTCCTCATGAGGGGAAGAGGAGGGTAGATTCTGATCTCTTCTCTGTGGTGACCAGAAACAGGATTTGTAGGAAAAACCTTAAGTTGTGCCTGGGGGGGTTAGCATGCATATGAGAAAAAGAATTTTCACCTAGATATTAACAGATTCCCCAGGGACATGGTTACAGTACCAAGCCTGACAGAGCATTTGGACAATACTGTTGGGCATAAAGTGTTCTTCTTGGTCATTATACTGCGCTGGGCCAGAAGTTGGACTCAATGATCCTTGTGGATCATCTTATTCTGTGATTCTGGAATTTTTCATCAATCCTTGCTAAATGAGGAGGTCTCAGATGACTGAAGGTGATGCCCAGTGTGACACCCACCTACAAGAAAGGCCTGAAGGAGGATCCAGGGAACTGCAGGCCTCTCAGCCTGACCTCAGTGCCAGCAAGGCTATGGAGCAGATGTGGGTGATCACAGGGCATAAACAGGGCAACCAAAGCATCAGACCCAGAGAGGAGGTTTGGGAAAGTCAGATTCTAATACAAAGATGGTGGAGGGGCTGGAGAACAGGAGAACATGGAGAACTTGTCCTCCGAGGAAGGGCTGAGGAAACCAGGATTATTTAGCCTGCAGGAGAGGAGGCTCAGAGGAGACATCCCACTCTATAACTCCCTGAAAGCAGATTGTAGCCAGGTCCAGGTCAGCCTCTCCCCCAGGCAGCCAGTGACCAAAGAGGATGAATTTCTTCACAGAAAGCATAATTAGACAATACAGGTTTCCCAGGGAAGTGGTAGAGTCACCATCCCTGGAGGTGTTTAAGGAAAGACTGAACTTGGCCTTCAGTGTCATGGCCTAGTTGACAAGGCGGTGTTTGATCATAGCTTGGACTTGATGATCTCAGAGGCCTTTTCCAATTTAATTGAGTCTGTGATTCTCTGGTTCTGTGATAGGTAAATATTATTTTATTGACACTGGAATGCTTTTGCAAAACTTTAAAGTAGATATATGGAGATAGGCTGTAAGAATCTGACAGAAATTATTCCTTTTATTAGACCCAAAGTGCCAAAATCAATTCTTCTGAAAATCTCAGTATTGATTCAGATTCATTCCAATTTTCATTGCCTATATTTAATAGGAAATATTATTTGGAATATTATAGACTCAAAAATTAATATTTTGGTCCTTTTTGTTTAATTCCTGTTCTAGTGTTCTTCAGATATCCTTTTCCAAAAGCAAGTTCTCAGTAAAGAAAATTTGCCCTTCTGAATCACAGTGTACATTATTGAAATATTACCTGACAAGCAAAATCCAGGAAATTTGAGTAAAAACCTGAGGAGTCCTATTCATCTATCAGTGAAGCAACATTTTTAGTCCAGGTAGTCCAAATTTTCCAATGACACAATTGCTGCTGGAGAAGCAGGGTGACATTATTGGCTGTACAAAAGAAGTGTACATGTGTGGGCATGGGTGTGTCTGTGTGTGTATTGAGTCTGCATTTCTCATAATTTGAATGTGCAGGTTAACTTGGAAAATGAACAGGAATTTCAGGCACAGTTGAAACATGCAGATAAATACAGCACAACACACAGTGGACCAAATGGGAACTGGGCCCATCTGGGTCTGAGACTGGTTTAGATATTTGGGACCGTTTTACTCTCTGTATTTAAAAAAAATCTCCAAGGTTACTGAATGTTTAGCAACTTGGACTATCTGGTAAATGACAAAATATTTTTCCTAAGAAAATAAATATTTCTTGCTCTTCTTCCAAAGAGTTGCGTAAAGATAGAACCTTGAAATTGAACTACTACCAAAGTCAGACAATAATTTACCTTTTTCCCAATGTTTACAGAATTCAGCTACACTTTTTATTTTCAAGAAAATTAATTTTATTCGTCAAGTGAGGAAAAAGACTTTTCCTTCTTCCTTGCCTTGTTCCTTTTCTCTTTCAGCAAGCCTACAAGGAACTGAAAACTGCAGAAGTACCAGTTCCAGAATTTATATTTGAGATGTTTGACTCTGACTAGGAGCCTAGCAAGGTATCTGATGGGCCAGTATGCCTGGTGAATGCCCTTGGTCACTTTGGGATATCTTTAGTCTGTGTACTCTTTTCAGGAGCATGTGTTGTAGAGGATCTTTAATGCATGGCTATGCAATTTCTTTTAAAATATTTGCATGACCTTCATGTCTGCTGGGCTTAATATTAGAATCCTTTACTCTTATTAAAAATCTTTCTTTGTCACTTAAAAAATAACCAGTATTTTGCCCCTGTACTACAAACTTCAGCTTGGTTTGTGGCTCTATTTTTGGTGTCATGCTAGGCAAATCATTTAGTAAGAATATAATTGTTTCATGATGCAGAAATCACCCTAACTGACATCACAAAGCAGATTATTTATAAAGTTTGTAGTGCAGAGCTTTTAAATGTTATTTAAAAACCCTGCTCTCTTCTACCTGGACCAACAGACAGCTTTGAGAAAATAAAACTTTGAATAGCTTTCTGGCTACTTTGAGTAGCTTTCTTTCCTTTTTCTGCTGAACTTGTCACCAGTCCCCTCTGCCTGTTGAGTTTAGTGGGTGCCAAACACAGACCTTGCGTACTTAGAGAGGAGATAGTTGGGGAATACTCTGGATATCTGTTGATCTCCAGCACTTTTGGTATACAAGCAGCTAAGGATTTTTTCAATCACAATTTATTCAAACCCCTTCCTCAATGTATTATTTTGATGTGTCTTTAAAGTGCAAGGTAGTTCTTAAAGGTGTATATTCCTATGTCAGTATTCTAGCTATTCTGTATTTCTTCTTCCTTTTGGTATGTATTTTTAAGTTCCATTAGTGCTGACATTTTAGAAAATGAAAAAAAGCACGCCTCAAACTCAGCCTGATTTTTGAACATTTGGTAGGGTATTTGGTACTCTACAAGAAATGCAGATGAGCATCAAGAAAACAAAAACCTGTTCTGCCTGTCGCAGCTAGAAAAAGGAATAATCCCCTCACTATTTTTCTAGTATTCCTTTTTCAAGAAAATCACTCTTTAGTTACTCATTTCTTTTCCCCATGGTCAGGTTGGCTGCATCTCCAAACACTTGTAAGTACTGTATGTTCTGACATATCCTGAAGTCATGCATTAACACCTTTTCATTCAGCAAAGGGTGAGAACAGATATCTTTTGGCAGCTGACAGCAGGGAGCAGGAAGAAAGGAGGAGAGTGAAGCTGTAGGACTAGGACAGGGTGGTGGCCTAGTGGCTAGCATGGCTAATGTACCAGCTGTGAATAACCTCCTTTTTTCCTTTTTTTTTCTTTTTTTTGCATCACATCCCCCTAACAGATGTCTCTCTGTCATTGTCATGTCCTCAAGCTATCCTAGTAAATGATTTGATTATAAGTGAGTCACTAAGGTGGCAATTGAACCTCTTCACAGCTCAAAATTGTTGATGTGTGCACAGATAGTGCAGTGTGTGGGTGTGTGAAAGAAAAAAGAGCAGGAGAGAAGGGGAATGAAGGGAGAAAGAGGGAGGGAGAGAGAGGAGGCAAAGAAATGTCAAGGTTACTTTGTTTTGCCTGGAGAATCAAAAGGGAGGGCAAATTAAGTGCTGGCTCTGTTTGGTCTTTTGGATATCCAGCAACAAGTCAGTTCCACCCTACTGGAGCAGATGTGCATATCACTTGGAAAGATTTGCACATGAAGAATGCAGTGATTTGTATTGTATTTACACTTTGGTCCTGGAAAGAATATTAATAAATATATTGAGATACTGCAAAGTTTACCAGTATAAATAATGTGGCATTTTGAAGTCTGTCAGTAAATGTAATTGAATTTTTCAATGTAAAAATATGGTTTAGTTATAAATTGGAGTCATTCTTGACATCAGTTGGGCATTAGGAGATATTAATTAGGTACAGCTTACTTCCTCCGTCCGAATTCCTTATATTAAATGAAATATCAGGGAAGCGGAATTTGCAAGGATGCAATTTAGAGATTTTTATTCTTCAAAACAAGCTGCCTGATAATTTTTAGTGGGGATATAAATGCCTTTTGAAAAACATTGTCACTGTACTGACTGAAACATGCCCTTCCCAATATGAACAAAATATGGAAAAGCTAATCCATTATCATACTTTGTAATGATAATAAGCTAGTGTGAACAAGTAGCCTAGGGAAAAAGATGGTACTAGTCACCTTTAAGCAGAAAGAGAATAGCAAGTAATTGTACATTTTTACAGTAGGCTGATGACAACATTTCCCGTAACTTTGAACTCAGTTTGGCTGTCACTATCCTGGCAAGCATTCTGCATATCAATCAGAGTGTGTATTTCCTGCATGACATTTACAGCATAATGTATAAAATTTGCTTATGTGATCTTTATATTTATTCATCCTGTTTGTTTGTAAATATATTAGCCTCCACATATATCTTATGCTGCAGAGGCAGTATTAAACCCTTCCATAAGGCTGTATTGACCTCTGCCTACTTGGCATCTGCAGATTTCTTCTCTTTAGCTGCTGGATCAGCCATCCCTACCATTAATCATGGTGTTTTTCTGCAGAAGCTGAATGCAATCCTGGCGCATAGTTTCACATAATTACTTACATTGAATCAAGTATTTCTGGGCTCATATGACTAATTATTGAATGCCTTTGCTTGCATTTTGATAGTTGCTCCAATAATTTCTATAATCACCAAAGAGTAACTTGGCACCCCTTTTGTTTTATGTTCACAGAAGTCTTTGGGGGCAGTATGATTTGTGCTTGATCTCTGGCACTGTGTGCAGCAGCCATGCATGTTGGTCAGACCCTCTTCTCCTGGGTGATAGTTCTTGCTCTTATGTAATTCGCTCATGTTATAAATGATCAAATAGGCAGCCAAATGTGTAAAAAAAAAATTAACAAAGATTTATTAGATCGATAACAAAAAAATTAGAATTTCGAAAAACCACCATGGCCAAGACAGCGTCAGCCCCAGGTGTCCGCGCTGGGTGAACCGAGATCCGACTGACAAAGTGTCAGCATCTCCCCAGTGGTTCACCCCGACTGCTTCAAGAAGTTAGCTTATATACAGTTAATTCTGCCTGAGGCAGGGATGACCGAACGCTCCTTTGTGTCTCTTCACATGTAGAACTGGGTCTATACATGTGCAGGAATAGACAAAGGTAAGTCCAAGTGTCCAGAGGGATGTCTGAGCACCTCGGCAGAGCCTTTATTCGTATGTAGCAGAGTGGCACCGGTTCTTGAGTATGGTAGATGCAATCTTCCCAGTGCAGGTCCCAGTGAGTGGTTTAGACATTCCAAGGAAGCTAGCAATCATGGCCCAGGAAGGTTTCTTTCATGCGTTAACAGACTTGATATTATCTCAACGTTGTCCTTGTCTGGAAACTCATTGAATAAACATAAGGCTCTGCTCCCAGCCAGAGTGGTCACAGACGTACCTTAGATTCTACAATATTTTATACATATATATAGCATGAATTATCTATACCATATACTACAGCTCACTACAACAGAGTTTTGATGTCTGCCAACTTTCTTAAAGTACATGCTTATCAAACAAAACTGCCGTTCAATTGCCCTTCTCAGCTGAAAGGGATTTTTTTTCTTAGCTCTTGAAATCTTTTTTCCTCTGAGGTTTTTCCCCTTTTTATGATAAATGTTCAAGGTGCCTTCAAGAAGTACATAAATACAATACTCTGAATTATTAAACATAAAGACATAGTAAGTAGAGAGGGAATGAAATTATGTTTGAAAGTAGAGAATTAAAAATAGTATTAAAAATAGATCCTGTAGAATCCACTTATATCTTTGCTTAAGGGTAAAAAATACCTATCAGAGATACCTAAGTACTGGAAAAAAATCATCTGTCAGTGCACAATATGTGCATTACACATATATTTGTCCACCTAAAATATTTGTACAGTCTGAATAGGGCTTTAAGAATATGATTCATACAGCTGCCCAGCTCACTGCAGCATCAAGGTTCTGCAAAAGCCTCAGGCTGACCCTACTTCCCTCTGCAATAGTCACCTCCTTTTTCACTTGAAAATAACAGTAAAATTACCTTCTTTGAGTAATGGAGGCTGTATTTTAGACCATTTCTAGACCATCTGAAGGGGAATCTTGGTCCCTACTGTTGCTAGTACAAATTTCTGTGGAAATCCTGTCCTTTGCCACCTTCACATCTGCTATTTTTTTGTCTACAAGTGTTCATGTAACAAACATCATCTGTCTGTACAGCCTTTGACAAACTGAGCACATCTCCATTTAAAGTAGACATAGCTACATAGCTAAAAATTCATTAGTTGTTTTAATATGCCAGTAAATGTACTCAGGCTGCTAACCTGACCAAAATTCCCTGATGCAAAAAGGGGAATAGGTTTTTAGGGGCATTTTAGGCTGGTGCATTTTAGACCTATAGAGAGATTAAAATGTGTGGTAAATTAGAGAAATGGAGTATCTTTTGGCTGACCTTATACAAATAAATATGAGTAATATGGTAGTTCACAGCTGCCCAAATACATGCACTGAAGTGCCAAACATTAATACAGAAGCATTCTTATACCAGTCTGCACGTCATAACTTCTGTTTTTCATCAGCACACAATGTCAACAAAGTGCAAAGTGTTTTTATCCAAACTTTCATATTCAATTAAAAAATTGAATATGAAAGGAAAAATATAATTCTTTTGACATGTTCTTATCTCTTTAGATAACTTGAAACTGTGTAATAAAAATTATTGCGTCCTCATTATCTATTACTTCACTGTTTAGTCTATGATTTGAATCCCTGACAGATTCCATACAACTAACCTGACTACTCTTGTATTAATTATGTGCAGTCCTAACAGCAGACAGCTGTTACATACATGTACCACCTACATGTATGTCCTCTCTGTACATCATGTCACTTAGCTATGTATTATGGAGAACACCACAGGCACATGATTTTGTAGATGTGAAGAATTCTGGTAGCCTGTCTCAATCCCAGATCTTTCCTTTAAGGTTTTTATTTTGTTTCATTCACTTGCATCCTTGAAGATCCAAGTTGGGTAAGATGAGATATTTTGAATTTCTCTGGACCCAGGCTTTTACTTATGCCTTGCAGAAATAAAGGGAAAGGTACATTGAAATAAGTGTTAGTGAAGTGTGTTGGCATACAAGGAGTGGTGTTGTTAAGAGTATAATGTGATGGTCCTGTTATGCATTTTTAGGACAGGTCATTAAGAAGCATTTATGGAAATTAAGTCTCAAATTTTGATGGGGTGTGTAGGCAGTTTTTCGATGGCATCTGTCACTTCCAATGATGCATGTGTGTAAATACACAAATATACACATCCACAGTAAGTGGACCCTTTGCTCTGAGAGAGCATTGTTTGCATCTTGTTTCATCCCTACTTGGCCCTGCCTCACTGATGTTTCAACTCTTTTTAATTGTATTTTGGTAGATCTCTGAGATTCTCAAAACTTGTTCAGTGAGTAGATGAATATTGTTATGGACATTTAAAAGATAACGAAAGCTTGGAAGAGTCAGGTAAGCCTTCCAGTGCCCTCCAGAATGTGTGAAATTCCTTGGAGTACCTGATTCCTCAGCTGTTCCACAGGTGCTCATGCAGATCAGTTACAGCAGATAACACGTGTTGCTACACCACATTTGTCTTGTAGCAGTCCTTTATTTTTCCACAGTTGCTTGTTAAATTTATTTGCATCCTTACACATTTAGCTCTTGGTAAAGCTGAGTGCATTGTGCTGGTGAAATCAGTCCTGACAAGGGCAATAATCCGTATCCCTGAATACCTCTTAGCCTAATAGCATATCACACATATAATGATTTTATAATCTTAGGTGTATGCTGCAAGGATTTTCAGAACTAATTACAGTAGCATCTGTGCATCAGAGCTTGGGGTAGTTAATTTTTAAATGCATCATAACACGTTCCTTTATATTTACATTTAAAGAAAGTTTGCCTGGAAAACTGATTAAATACTGATTAAAGCTGTATTCTGCTGCTTTGTGGTGTATTTCAGTACAATGGTTTTGACGGTAAAATGTAAATAAAAAGCCAAATTGGTTAATTCATCATATCTTTAAAGTAGTTAAAATGAATGACCTCCCTTTTAAGAAAACAGCAAAATAAAGTTTATGTTTGAGAAAATATTTCATGGTTAAAATGTTATTATTTTAGAGCTCATCACTATGTGTTCTAAATTAACTGAGACAACTCTGCTTGAAAACCTTTCCTTCTCTTCTCTCTTTTCTGTCCTGAACTACAAAAATAATTAACCCTAGTAATATATGTGGGAACAAAGATCTTCGGTGGTCAGGAATGCTGCCTGCACAGTCAAGTGTAAGAACTCCAAGTAGAGGAGTAGCTATTTATAATCTTCTCTCCCTAATAATTTGTCTTGTGTAACTTCAAAACAGTGAACTTCCCAAAGATCAAACACACTTTTTCCTTAAACAGCTCCTCTTGTAAATATTCTAGCTATTATTTATTTTCCTTTCCTTCCTGTTCTGAAACACACATATTTACTACGCCAATAATGTTTAAATTTTACTGGTTGAAGGAGAACTTACTCTTCTCTGGAAAGTAAGATTATTTCAAATAATAATGTGTAGTCCTTTGGTACTAGAAACTGGAAGAAAATCAATTACATAAAAATAAGAAAATAAATCCCCAACCGCAGAATTTGTAAAAGCTCAAAAATTTAACCTGAACATAACAGCAGAGGCCAATCTAATTTGCCCTTTAGGTGAACTTTTAAAACTTTTAATGTTTATGTGGTTTGGTAATATGATCTAATGTGTTAGATTTATGCTTTATTATTCACAGATGGCAAACAATATATATGCTCTCCCTGTCCATACCAATTACCACTATCATATTTCTTTCTTTATGAATTTAATATTCTTATTCTATAGAAAAGTGAAGATGTGATTATCACCTTTCAAACCACAGGTTAAAAATTTGTAAAAGTATCAAAGACCCATTTCAAGCCCAATTATGTGATGTTACAGCTTTACTAAGTTACCTGCATTTGAATTAACTTCTCCACTCACCATAGGTCAAGCCTGCCCTGTTGAAGGTTTCAGGAGGACCTAAAGGTTGTGCTGGGCTGACAGAAGCATCCACAAGGAGATGCATGAGAAGCTGTGCAATAGCAGTGCAGTGAAGAAAGCCCATGTGTGTCACTAACCCAATTTAGTCAGTCATGAAGGCTGAAGAAGGAAACTATTAGTGTCCAGAGTGGCCAAATCCAAACTGTGAGAATGACATTGTGTTTGGCATTTAACTGAAAAAGTATCACAATATAATTCTGATTACACTTTCTAGATCCCCCCTTTATAGTATTCTTTTCTTGCCACCAATGCAAGGAGTATAAAACACCTATGCTGCTAAACATTTCTGTTAAGTAGCCTTCTTTTCTATGTTTCAAAAAATGAGTCTCTTCACGCTGTGGGGTTTGACAATGTTATTTAATTTCAGTTTCTACTAAGTCTGGCAAAGTGTGCAATTCACGGTCATGTTTTGTAACACGATTCATACTTCTGGAAGAAAACAAAAGGCAAAACCAGCCAACCAACAAACAAACAAACAAACAAACAAAACCCTCAAAACCCAAACCAAAATAAACAAACAAAACCAAAAACCAACCAAAAAATAATAGCGTTTTTTTTTTTTTTTAATTAGATTTAAAAATTGCGTAAGACGATGGGAACAAAACTCCTGGAGAAGGTCACTCCTGCCTCTACATTCAAGTTATATTCTTCTCAGTAAATTCTGTGAAATAAAATAAGAAGTATTTAAATCATCCTTGAAAACTGGATCAGATTATTATGAATTTAAGATTACTTACAAAAGTTTTCAGTATAATTTTGAAAGAACTGAATTTCAATTTCAGTTGGCTGTTTTACATTAGGGTAGCTTTACTCCTGAAAAAAAAAAAAACAAAACACCTTCTCCTTCAATTGGAGCCTGACTTATATCAAGTAAAAAATAACCAACCTGTGATGACTTTCGAGGACCCTTTTGACCACTGTGCCTTTTCAGAAAAAAAGGAGACCCATGTTTGTCTTTCTTAGAGTTTCTCAAAAGGCAGCCACTTGCCCAGATACTTTGAGTTAGACCATAAGAAAATATATTATCAAAGTTTGCAAGTATTGGAGGCAAAATGTAATTGTAAGAGGACTGTCATTATGAAAAGACAGTCTCATGATATATAAATATAAGGCATCTAAAAGAATGTGGCTTTGAAAATAAGCAAAATTTGCCATTTTCCTGATAACTCCTACATCTAAAAATGCAGAAACTGAAATACAAGCATGTGTTGGAGATGCAGACTCTTAAGAAAACAGGAAAACAAGCACACAAAATATGATTTCAGGGAGAATTGAAGCCATTTCTTCAAATGTTTCTCAATTCATTTATTTACATTGTCTTATACTATATATAATAGACTGTTTCTTTTTCTTTTATGTTCATCACAGACATCATTCCTGTAAAGTATTGTGTATGTATGATGTTGGGAAAATGGCAGTTTTCAATCTATAATTTTATTATTAGACAAAAATATTATACTCAAATTATTATACTATTAGTATTTTGCTACTTGTCTATATATCAACCTATGCTTTGTACATAACATTGTATGATTTTAATATTTCTTTATAGGGAAATAAATATAATTTAATTTTTCACATGATGATATTCTGGTCTTCAGCTCACTTTTCTTTATTTTTCATTTAAAATTCATCCCAATGAATGTCTTCTGTTAAAAAACATATTTTGGTGGAATGATAGGATTCACTGTTTAAGCTTCAAATTAATGTTTCTTCCGTACAAAGTAAATCCATTATCAGAATAAGTATTTGCCTATAAACCATATAAAGTTAGACAAAATATCTAATTGCTTGGCCAGTTACAGTTGATCTAGTTCAACTGATATTTGTGCAAGAAAATCTTATAGGATAACAGATTAACACAGATATAATTAAAATGCAACACATATTTTAAATACTAACCAGCATATTTCTTGCTGCAATCATTTTTCATTGGATTATGAACATATGACAGAATACTTTCAGAGGAATGGGACAAGATCAGATTTACCTGAACTGACAAGAACAAAAGGGTTTAATGAAGTCTGGAAAATGCACTAAAGGTCACATAAGAAGAACATTGCCTCAATATTGAAAGTCATTTGCAATTAGAAGCAGAAGTAATTGGATTCTTGTGATACCTTCTTCTTTTCTTTCTATCTGACACACATGGACATTACCTATGACCCTGGATTAAATATTAATAAAATGCAGATTTAAAATATTAAAACTTTACATTCATGTTAATAAGTACTGTCAATCTGTTGAGACTCAACATATGGCTAATTTAAGAGTTAAGATCAGATGTTCATAATTCTCTAGATTACCAATGACTTTTTTTTTTTGACCTTCAGCATTTCACAGTAGAATTAAAAAAAAAAAAAAAAAAAAAAAAAAAAAAAAAAAAAAAAGTCAGTATTTTTCTGAGGCACCTGGGATCATATTTTCAGTGTGATCTGAGATCAATAATGCTAATAATTACTATAGACAGGTAAAATTTTTTCATTAGGATAAATTCCAGCCTGTGAGGTAAGAAGGTGTCATTAATTAGAGGAAAAAAGGACTGTGATACTGGCAAATCCTACTATTAATTTGTATACCTGTATCATTCAAATGAAAGTAAAACAGAACAAGTGAAGTTTCTTTTCAGATATTTTTGATGGTTTTATGTTGCTTTGTGTTTGGATTGGTGTTTTATAAAATCTTGATAAAGAATAAAATTTATATGTCTATAAAAATATATTTCAGCATGACACTCCAGATAAGTGTGATTAGTAATAGATATTTCTGCATTTCTGCAATTTCCGAATATTTCCTCAATTCTTTTCAGAAGTTTAGGCTCTTGATCACTAAGAGACTCTTCAAGGTTATAGGATGTTTCTGATATGAGTATTTGAAACTGGAACATTAATGTTAAAGATTTAATATAAACAGTGACATGTTCTTACAAGTGAGAAACAACTAAGAAATGCAATCATGGAAGAAATCAAGCTTGTGGAAATTACAGCAAAAGCTTGGTTTTGTTTAAGTACAAAACCAGATGTTGTGAAAGCTGGGTCTAGTTTCCCCTATTTCCTTCCATTTAAAAGAGTTGATCCAGCTTTACAAAAGCAGCTGTGTTTCTCTTCTTTAATTCCCCATCTTGTTTTTCATAATGGGATCTGAACTGCCTGGGTTATGACTTGTTCTAAGCCTCTCTGTTGTCTCTGAATTCTGGATCATCTGCTAACCTGGAGATGGAGAAGGATTGTGTGGGCAGGAACACAACAGACTTACATACAAAACACACAGCTATGTAGCAGGGTGAGGAGAGATAGTAAGCTTCTATCTCCACAGCTGTTATCCTCACTTCTCATATAGGAAAAAATGAGAAAAGAGGAAGCCAGTGTTCATTAAAAATACAGTTTCAATTTTAAGCTTTCAAAAGGAGCTCATTCTAAGGTGAAGGAACGACACCCCACCATTTTCTTTTTAACGTTGAAGGATTTTATGTAAATGTCTTTACTCCAGATTCAGTCTGAAATATTTCAATAGCTGCTTTTTAAACTTTTCTACTTACAAAATTGCAAGAGACTTTTAAGGATGACTGATGTCAATGACTCCATCAACAATTACAATTTTATAAGTTCCTTTTATAAATGTTTCTAACGGTTTTTATAGGACCATTTTTCACTTTTGTAAGGAATTTTAAAAAACATTTTGATCAGTTCCCTGTGTGCTGTTTGCTTAATATTAGGCAATACATCAGTACTAGAATTAGTCTTAATCTTCTCAATCTTAATCTTCTTTGTTCTGGCCTTTAATGCCCAGCTCTCTCTGTACCAACTCTATTAAAAGCATTTAAATCAACAGTGTTATGCATTTTTGACAAGTGAGTTTTAGTTAAAGGGAGCACTAGTTAAAAAGTATAATATGAAGTATTCTGACATACAGACTTGAGTTTCTTCTAAAATACTGTATATGCTGCAAAATATCCTCCCAGTAATCAGTGTTGCCAGTTTTCAAATCGTACCATATAGGTGAAACTGGTGTCAATAAATCCTTTGAACTTTGGGCTACTCACTGCCAATGGTCTTTCTTCTTCTGTTTCTATGGAGATTTCAGTTAGTTCAGCAAAAAAAGTTCAGTGAATTTTCTACAACTGCCATGTCCAGCGATTGTAACCTCAGGGACTGAACTAGTTTCTCGAAATAGCCAGAGAAACATACCAAATATTTTGGGTGTAGGTTGTTAGCATTGAGTTAAGACCAAAGTGGAGAATTTCTGTGATGAGGGAAAGTAGGATGACCTGTGATGAGGAGAGCTCAGGAACTCAGTTTTGTATTTAACACGCACATTACTAAACAATCAAAAGTAATCACAGTGTGAATTATTTTCCTTGCTTTCACTGCAAAATGAACTTTTCATAGCCCATGAAATTTCAATTCCTTTTTCTATAAATGTAAAATACATGGCATCTTTTTAATCAGAAATATGATTGTTCTTTCACCTGCAAAAGTCAGGAGAGAAGGTAATTTTCTTTCTCATCTCTGCCAGATCTTGGGGCTCCCAGACCTGAACCCTCAAATTACACACTCTGCTTTTACCAAACCAGACAGCTTTGAAGCAAGGAATTTTGTTGCTACCCTTCTTTTCAGTTTGAACTGTCCAACATTATAGTAAAATTTGGTTACATCTACTGCCTGGATTTTGTTTATCAAAACCACATATTCTAAGGTCACTGCTGTGTTGATACACAGGAAAGATTTGAAGACTGAGCCTTTGGCCCACCTGCCAGTTCAGAGGGGATTGGAGTATTAAAGAGGGGACCAAAGAGCTTCAGGCGACGTTTCCTTTTACATTCCCCTGCACCTGTAGGAAAATTTGTCTGTGTTCACTTCTAAGGAAAGATTGGGGAAAATTTTACCCAAGTTACAGGATACATGTTGGGGCTTTTGATGATAAACATGCTGGATGTATACACTTTCTCTCTGCTATATTAATAATGTTGCACTGGCTTTGAAACTTTCTCCTGAAAATGATAATAAGCTTAAGGAGTTTATTAGACAATGACATTTACTGGTTTATCTGAAGGAAAACAGGAACATATTTAATTAATCTGAGGGAAATTCAGAAACTCTTTAACAAATGGAGAGCAAATATGAGAGACTCTGTTCTTTCTTTAATTCCTGAATGAATCTGTCCCTCTTTTAAAGACATAAATGTATATGATAATTTTTTTTTATCCTTACAAATAACCAGCATTAATGCAGTCATCAGAACTACAAGTAAATAAACTTACTGATAACTATTTTAGGTACCTTTAAAATTGATATGGTAATCCAAACATTTAAATCTAATTTCTATTCTAGATAATCAAGAGCAGTAATTAAACACCAGGTCCCTTAAATCATATTCTATCACAGCCTTCATGTTTCCCATCACACTACATATGGTCCAATTGTTTACAGATGACAAAAAAAAAATCCCTGCTCAGATGTTAAATCAAGATGTTTTCTTCACTTTCAAGTGGTAGGCTGGCAGCCAACTTTTACAATGAGCTATTCTGAGTTAAAAATTAACAAATAAATAAATAAAAATAGAGCAAATCAACACCAAAAGGAGTAGAAAGGAAGAGGTTTGGACATTAGGCCTCTCAATATCAGGGCCTGTCAGAATGAAGCAATTCCTAAAGTGTGTATTCAACCCTGTGTCAGAATAATTTCTTGGGAAGTTTATCTTTTTTGTGCACATTAGATGCAAGGCTAGAAAAATCAAGAGGGAAAAGTTTTATAGTCATAAATAGGTAACGTGACTTCAAAGCGTAGGCAGAGTTTTCCCGTTGGTACTTTGGCAGCCTGAATTTCATAGTCTTAAATAGCAGAAGATTAAAGCATATCAGGGCTTGACTCTGCCATAGTGCCACTGCAAATTTAGAGTAATTCCTTTGTATGCTTTTCTGAAACAAATACAAGTACAGAAAAGAAACAGGGTCAAATGCAGAACTTTTACAGTGCAAATATTATGGATATTTTTATGAGGTTCTATTTTGGAAAAAGAAATGGGGTCACAAGTTCTTGGGCCATGGAGAACAGGAGCACACAGGGAAACCTTTAACCTCCAAATCTATCAGAAGACAATGTGTTTTGAGTATGCTGTGTCCAGCTTTTTTCAATATATTCCCACAAGGGAGGGAAAACAAAGAATAAGTTGGGGTCCCAAAAACAGGAACATAGTATGATCAAAACTCATCTGCATTTTTACTTCATTTTGTATCACAAAGACAGTAGGATTAATATGCTCTGCCTTATTTTGATTCTATCCTTTAACTTTCCCAGATGTTTGAAGCTGTTTGATGCAAATTTTTGAGCTATTTGTTTCTGATTGTCTGGAAGAAGTTGTCGGGTATAAATTTAAGGCTAAAACTGTACAAAAAGTGTAATTGGAACAGAGAGTTTTGATTGTGCAAAAGGGCTCTGCTGAGGCAGTGGAAATACCCTGTCCCATGAACTTCTGAAACTGATTTTTCCATGCGACTGAGGCAGTGACTTAAAATACACTTTCAAATGAATAAATCAAAATAATGAAATTGTTAAATGCGTTATGTTTTTTAGTTCATTTGGTGGTGAAAGATAGCCCTTTATGTAACAACCTGGAATGCACCAAAACTGGCTTTTTTTAGATTCTCTATTCCAAAAGCCTTTCTTCTGAGGCACACAAAATAAGAAATAACTGAATTAACTACACAAAAAACCCTGCCTTTCTACCCCAGCTTTGCTGTGCTAGTCTGCTGTCTAAGCCTTGAGCCAAGTTGCACCTATTTTTCAGTGTAGTTTTCACTCAGAAATGTGTAATTCCAATTCATAGGCAGACTATGACTGCCCAATAATTGTTTATTTGTGTAACTGGCCCCATGATCCTGAGCACCTCCTAGGTCAATTTTTTAAGGCAAGAGCAGGAGTTTCTTCCCACTTGCGGACCCAGTTTCTGGGGATGGTTACTGATGGGTAGGAAAATTCTAGAAGGTTAATGAATTTTAGCAAGCTGTTGTGGTGACAAGCTCAAACTTACATACTTGAGTGTACCTTGATCTTGAAAAATATTGGTGCTCATGTTTTCTGACACAAGGATAAATTGGATATTATTACTTAAATAAGTAATATTATTACTTATTAAATAATATTACTTATTAAATAAGTAATATTATTACTAAAATAAGAAAAAGTATCTATATTAATTTCTCCTGAAATTTTCAGCTGTTATTTAAGGGAAGTCAGAATGACAATGTCAAATTAGCTGTATCAACTAATTTATCATGGACAACTTTTTTGATAAATGAAAAAAGATATTAATTACAGGCTTGACAAATCCTCTTGCTCTGATTTCTGTGGACGTATCGTAGATATAACATGCATAAACCATCAGTTTAAGGGCAGTATTTGCAAATCAGTTAGATATTTTCTGACTTTAGAAACAGAAACAGTGTTATTTCAGTGATTTGATATTTCAGTTATTTCAGATATTATTAACAGTGATATTTCAGAAGATGATTGCTGTTTTAATCTTAACATAACAATTAGGAACAGAAAGGCAACTTTTAAATGTCAAGAAAACAAACACACTATGTAACAGAACTCTTAATGTTATTTGAAAGAATGAAAGGAAATAAATTAAATATAAATGTTATAATAAATTAAATAGAAATATATAACATATAATATATCAATATAAACTATAAATAAATTTTATACTATTTCACACAAGTCTCAATAGCATTTTAATGAAGGCATGAAAAAATTACTCAAAATATTTAATGTCTTGACTGAAAGGACACAGAGGAAAATTGAATTATAAGACTTTAAGTAGTCCATAGCTATGGCCATGCACAATCCTAAAACACTGCTCACATAACAATGTGGAAAGATTGCTAATGAACAAATTCAAGGTATCTGAATTCTAAAACACTGCATATCTACTTCTAGATCAGCAGATGAAATTTGTATTTGCATTCTTAATATGTAAAGATTGAAATTAGGTATATGTCACAGTCAGTGAAAAATGTAAGCTGAATGGGAATTTAGATTCCTAAGTTCTCTCCTTGTGTCTGTCCCTCACACATGGGAAGCACAACTTAATGGCTTTGACTTTCAGATTATCTTTCCTGAGGTGACATGTACTTAATTAAACAAGTGAATATTTATTTGCTTCTCTTCCAACAGAAAGTACTACGTTATTTTTTGGATGTGTGCTGGTTCCAATTAAAAGTTTGTGAAATTTTTTGAGCTCACCTAATGAAATTTATAGACATTAAGGACAGCTGAACTATGACCAAAGTCTCACCAGTAGCCTGCAGAGAGAATACAACAGGAATAAACTATAATGCAAGGGGAAAATTCTGCTTTATCACTGGATTCTCTTTGAACAAACATTGTTATTATCCATCTAGGTCTTTGTGGCATTCACATTCTCTGGACAGAGAGAGACATAATTCACTCTCTCAGGGTTTTTTTCCTGGAGAAGCACAGAGAGAAGAAAGAGAAAACAATTCTTATATCTACTTGCTGCTCCTCATTTTTGCACATGTGGAACATGTTAGGAAGATTGTTTACCTGATGTGATTTGTCAACTGGATTCTGCTGAGGATTGTTTTGTTTCCTTGGCCAATTGAAAAAAGCTGTGTCCGGGCTGTCTGGAGACAGTCATAAGTTTTCTTTAGTATTCTTTAGTATTCCTTGTAGTATACTATATATAGATATATATAGTACACTACAAAGTATATATACCATATAGTATGCTTCTTTAATATAGTATAGTATAATGTAATATCATATAGTTTAATAAAGCAATTGTTCAGCATTCTGAATCAACACCAATCATTCCCTGCTTCAGGGGCACCCTGCTTTTCAATAGGTCTTCAAGTGCACACCTGTAAGGACATATGGGCTTTCCAAGAATGGTTAAATAGGCTATGGCTCATTATGGATGTGTTTAAATGGAGATTTGTCTTGTCGGGATGGAGAGGGAAGGCAGGAAAGACATAGCAATCACAAAAGTAGATTTTTGTATCTCAAGTGTTCCCTCTCTCCTGCCCTAGCCACAATGTTTTCTTTCTGGCTGGTCAAGGTTTTAAGCTGGAAAGCCAGATTCTGATTTGATCTTGTGATACATTTCTCTAAGTTTATGCAATCATGAACAAAAAAAAAGTAAATTAGATGCAAAAAAGTTTGTGGGATGAGAATGGAAAGGAACCTTTTGTATCTAACAGATTGGAAGGACTGAAAGGAAAAACAAAATCCTGGACATTGTTATGACACTTTGATAACAGAGACTTTTTACCATTCTAGACTTTGACACTTTGATAACCGAGACTTTTTACCATTTTACTTCTAGTACACCTAGAAGTACAGCTTGTCTTACTGCATTATACTGTTAAGTTTCTCTTTTGAAGCTTTGGGAGTTTCAAAAGGAAACTAAACCTAAACTAAAAATGTAAGTTGCTGTATGCGTTCAGGCATAACTTCATGAACATAACTTATGTTTGTAAGCCCTCCAAAAGGAGTGCTTGGTATATCAAACTTTGAAAACCAGGAGATTAATTAACCCTTAGTTGTTATTTGTAGGGCAAGTCTATCTAAACTGTAAGACTGAAAAGGATTATAAAGTACAAAATTAGGGCTTGGGCCATAAAACCTTTAAAAACAGAAGATTAATTTTTCCTTAGATGTTATTTGTAAGGCACTTCTACATAAGATATAGGATGGAGAAAACAGTTATACAACAATAAATCTGCAAAGCCTTAATATAGGATGTCATTTACATAATGTTGCATGCAGTACAAATAAAAGTGATACTTACGTTCTAATTTTTACTTATATTTTACACAAAATATGAACACATTGTTGTCCCTTGGGAAGGAAGCATGTTTGATTTTTGAAAAAGACTGCTTAAATCTGTTTATCCGCCCTCTTCAGTTTGTAACACACATAATAGTATGAGAAAATCCATTTTGTTGACCAAAAAAGCATAGGAATATGAATGTGACAGAAAGGGCTACCTGGGTTATTATGAATAAAGTATTAATTAGCAAAATTAAGCCAAATGAAATGCATAATAAAAAGCCAAGGATTGGATCTCAGTCTTTACTTCCCAGTAGCAACAGGTACCATAACATGAGAAAACTGTGTAGCCAACCTTATTAAAATGCAGCTGAGGAAGAAGTTCACAGTAAACATGGAGCCCAACTATTTGGCCTGCACAGGAAATATGCACTCTTCCTTTTTTTTTTTTTTTTTTTAAATAAATTTATAAAGTTTTGAAAATGCACTACATTCAGTTGACTTAGACAAGAACAGCTTCCTCTGTTCCTTCCCGTTTTTAAGAAATACTTGATAAAACTAGCAGGTGATATCTCAAATCTTCTGCAACAACCTGATTCCTAGAGATTGAATACCTAACTTCACCAAAAATCAGATCCAACACAGAGACTTCAAATACTCTTTGGGCAAATAAAAAATTAAAATAAAAGACAAGTCTGAGGCTAGACCTCTCCTTCACAAGATAAACATATCTAAGGTCTCAAAGAGTATTTATTTCTAGTCTGGAATACCATAAAGTGTCTAGAATAAATATCTGCTATTTCCAGTTTTCCATCTCACATACCACTTGCATATCTGCATTGAAAATTAGTATTCAAATAGCTTCTAAATCACTACACTTTTTTTCCAGATTTAAGTTCTAAGAGGAAGAATTCTCAAGTCATGCCGCCGTGTCCTGGAGTAGCATCTGTGCCCGCACCCATGAAGAAATGCACAGGAGGCAATGGAAGAGAGTGAGGAGCAGGGAGCAGAGAATTGGCAAAACCTAAAACTGGGTATTGTCACCCAATATCTGGAGAGGTCATAGTGGAAAGACGGAATTTGAGTTTTGTCTGTGGACTGATAAGTGATATCTAAAGAGTAACTGTTGCCTTAATAGTTGTATAGTATAAATTAGCCAATTTAGTTTTAAGATATGCATACCACTTTTATCACTAGCTTTTATTGCCTTTATTAAGGGCATTTGGTACTGAAAATTTAAAAATAAGAAACTTTGTAGATCACCTATTTCATCTTTCTGGAAATTGTGAATTGTTCCCTGTAGTACATTTTCAACTTCTTTGTTAGTTTCCAAATTAAAAACAGAAGTAATGTGTGTAAAAATATTAAATTAACATTTATTTGACAATAAAGTAAATTACATTTATATGTGAACTTCTCAATTAGCTCTGCAAAGCTTCCTTGGGACCACTATGCTCTTAAATCAGTAATGTATTTTTATGTTGCATTAAAGATATTTACAAATTTTGTGTTAAGGAAACAGCACTTTAATTTTCTTTTTAAGTTTAGAAATGGTGGATTTTTAAAATATATATAAAAGGGTATATGATAGCACTAGAAACTGGCTTTGTTTATAAATGAAGTGGGACTATACACAGAAGCAATTGAATATTTCGTCTATTCCCTGACAATGTGCAGCTACACTTTTCCTGGTAAATTCTTTGCAAATACAGTAACATCTTCATTTTTGACAAGAGCATTTCACTTGAATTTCATGAGTTCTGCACTCACGTAAGTTATTGTATGGCAAACAGACATGAGACTTTTGGTTAAATATAACACAGCTTTTTTGGTTAAACACAGACTTTTTGATGTTGTCTTTAATGCTATAAAAATCTACTCATGTATAAACAACTAGTAAAGTCCAAAGCTGTGCTCCAGTTGAGTGATAAGATTAATTAGCTGAGACGACCATAGAACAGTCTTGATCTTCTCCAGCCACTGTCAAGAAAGGCGAAGTTAAAAACTTTGGAGAGCTTATTTCCACTTTGCTGAGATAACTCTCCTGTACCTATTACAGGGTAATGAAAAAAACCCCAGGAGTAAAAAAAAAACCACCCTTTTAGGGCCTCTAGAATGGCATCTTGTCAATAATCGTATGTAGATGTTTTTGACACCTGTAGGAATACCTGGGTTGAAATTTCTTACTAACATACCCAACTAGGATGCCCTTCTTGAATGATAATAATATGTTCACACATGTACCAAGAGGTTGCATGTATTTAATGAAACTTCTAAACTGGTTGCTGCAGTTTCTCCTTATGCAGACATAAGCTACAGGATATATCTGCCAACAGCCACGTTAATTCTGGCAGCAATTTGTCTGAAGATGTGTGTTCCTGTATGTGCAACAAAGGAGCCATCAAATTTATTTATGAAAAATAATTGTTTACTACCAATCTCAAAAGTTATCTGGTGGATGCCCTGGTGGATTGTCTGATGGATCTTAAATGACAGTAGCATAACACACCCTACACAGACCTACAGGATTTGTAGACCAAATTTTAAATTTTGGATACTTCTCTAGAAAATCAGTTAATTGAGCGGAAGAATAAGTTATTTCACATATTGTATCAAATAACAAGACACAAATGTGCTAAATGTAGAAATGAAAAAACAATATTTTCCCTCCATTTAAATTTTTATCAGCAAGCTTCCAAATTTGATCATTTTTTGTTGCAGACCAGAAATATAATTACTCCATAAACATTACCATGAGTCCTATTAATTCTGAATCTTTGTAGAAGTCTGGGTACTTTTAAGATCTCACAAGAAGATTTGTTAAAACATTTCTAGCTTGAAAATTTTTAAACACTAGGCAAGAAAAAGCATTTTAGGAATATGGCCTGAAGCATGTGAGGTTCATCAATAACTATTGTTTTCTCTCAGCTCAGGTGGAGAAACAGTCAGGCTCATTCTAAATAGAACCAGTTCATATTTTATTCCTATTACATTTTTACCTTTGCTAAAATTCAACCTGATAATGTGCTCCAAAAGTCATGGGATCACAAAAGTGTGGAACAGTGCTGTTGGATGTAACTCTGTAGAGCTCTCAGTGCAAGATTTTACAACGCTCACTTTCCAAAGTGTCTTGTGAATTAATCTCATGTTCCTACTCAAGTAATAAAAAGAATTAAACAGGCAATGTGTGTGGGAATACTGGAAAATGACCTAAAATTGTGCTTTTTCTTTTTAATTAACCCTCTTTCCCAACTCATTTTTACCAAAAACAAATGACTGATAGAGCAATGAAACAGGCCAAAAATGTACATTATAAATTGTGCATTTGTATGATGAGCTCACAGGTTTGGTAGATCCAGTGGTACAAAGTTTTCACAACAGAAACAAAAATCTAGATTTTTTAATATCTAGGTCTGTCAGTCTACTATATCCTTGGGCTATTATTCATCCTTTCATCCATTAAAACAGTTGCCTTAGAGAAACTAGGGGCCTGGAGAACACTGGAAAAGTGTAAGTTCTGTAGCTTTTCTTCTAAGTCCCTACAAACCATCAGCAAAATTATCTACTTGCATGCATAACTTGAGTGGTAAGTCTTACAAGACCTACAGCTGAAATAATTTATAACTTAGCTTATCTAATTTTCTTGCTTCTTCTTAAGCCAATGATCTGCTGCAGAGTTGCACAGTCCTTCAGGAGTTTAATTTTTGATGCTGAATCATTAAGTAACATCCTTGTGTAGTTGAAATGACGTGGCTGCTTTTATCAGACTAATACAAATCCTCTCCTACATATACATGTATTTGCATTTCAAGATCTAGCGTAATGTGAGTAAACATGCATTCATCAGTGGGAGGTAAAACAAAATTTAAGAGGAACCATTTTAAGAATTCATAGGGCATTCCACTTAGCCACTTAAAGGAACTTTGTATCAGCTTTCCAATGATAATTAGAATATTGTTACACTCTAATTTTTAACATTTTGCCACTGTGACAAAAAAGGACTGGTATTTAATACAATTGAATCAGTATGGTCTTCCAATGTAAAAATACTTTGGGATATTTCTTTTCATTAACACCTAAACCTGGAGGCAAGTAAACAATTAAGCTATTCTGGGCATAAGCACATAAATCCACAAACTTTCTACCTCAGAACATAGCTCTGAAATACTTTGACACTTGGTGCACACAGATGAAAAATATTCCAAGTAAAAACATTATGTTATTAAAAGTGTTCTTAAAGAGAATATCATATTCTCCATCTATCTTTTACTCTGCCCAATTCTACCGCCAACAGGGTTAGTAGTTTCCATAAGTGACACTGGTATCTCAAATGTATTTGTAATGAAAATAACTATTAACAAGCTTAAAAATAGGCATGGCAGATGAACTTTGCACTTCTTCTCTCTGCTCAGTTTGCATAGTATGACAAGGCAGCTCTCTCAGACTGTTTGCAATTTCAGTGCTGCAGGATAGTGTACCAGCAAAATATTTAACAGGCATCTCAAGGATGCCCTCTCCACACAGTAAGTGAATGAGATTATATGACAATGCTACTCATATTCAGCTATAACTCTTTATAATTAACAATTTCTTAAGTGAAAAAAAAAACCAAAAACTGAGAACATTCCATGAAAAATATAGATAAGATTCTGTAAACCAACAGCAGGTTTATGGGATTATATTAATTACTGAATAAGATAATTTACAGCAAGATAATCACCCCTGCATAGAAAAGGTTTGCTCTGTTTCAGAGTTTTGCTACATTTTCCATAATAATTTTAAATTAAATTAGTCTGCCCAATACTTGGCATCCAAAACATTGGAATTCCTCTGGCATTTTTTAGGAAGTATAAGTACCACTGCAAGGATCAGTAGAGTTTGGAAGCTCTTAGAGGAGCGGAGAAATAGATGTATGAAAGATATTTAAAGCAAATAAATTAGGATTATTCCTTCAAGGCATTAAAATTAACCTTAAATCTCTGAGAGTCATATCACTGTCATAAATTTACCTTGTTAAAAATACAGTATTAATAATTTTCTGTTTTCAGCCATTAGAAAAAGAAATCACAGGTCATGATTTTTCAGAGTGTGTTGGTGATTTGGTTGGGTTTTTTTCTTTTTCAAGGCAGAAATTAAGTACTTTCATAGTATTGTTTATAAAAGATTAGAAGTTAGTGAGTTATCCTTCTCTGAGCATTTAAGGTAGGTTTATCTTGACCTCCCTTGTTTAAATACAGTTTTGAAGGGAATGTTCTGGTGCAGCCTAAGTTCAGTGGAAGTGCCTTTGGCATGACCTAGTTAATGTATTTACTTTAGCCAGAAAAAGACAGAAAAACATATATTTTTCAATCAGCAAAAATAAATCTTTTCAGGAAAAGTAGAAACAAATTCGAGAATTAGCACCACCACCTGGGAGGACAAAACGTGACAATGGTCTGGTTACCTGGAAAATCCAATAAAAACAACAACAACAACAACAACAAAAAATTTAAAAAACATCCAAAACCACAAAAATTTCTTGCTTCCATATTTATCTGTATATAAAGCTTTTGTCTTGCAAAATAGAAGTAAAGCTAGAATTATACAAGTTATCAGTGTGGTAATGATCTCCTGGACCTGATTCACTGCCCTCTCTCCCTAACCCTCCCTTACTTTTACATATTCTCCAAGGTAATAAGCCTGCCACCACTAATGTTATAAAGTAGTAATTGTGCCTAATTGGTAGGGAGGTGACAGACCATTCTGGTAATGTTGTGAAACTGTAAGAAAGGAGGAGTGAGAACATTCACAGACCCAGCAGTAATTATCCACTAATTTGGCCTGTTTGTGTGGGGACAGCTCATTATAGCCCTTAAGAAACCTCAGAATAAAGAGAGAAAGTAGGTAGGAGGTAAGGTTAAATAATTAGTGTTCAGCAGATTTTTCTTTCTCTTCTTTCTTCTTCTCTTTAATTCAAAGAAGAGGATTAGGGAGGGAGAAATGTGATGCGTATAACAATTGGGAATGGTGTAACATCATCTTTTAAGTGAATTTTACATATTTGAAAGCACAAGCAAATAGTTTACAAGGCACTGTGGGAAAAATTATGAATTTCACTAATCCTTAAGTAGTACAATACTTAATGATTTTAATTTTATGGCATTAATCTTATGCACTTCTCTATTTCATAAAACCGAATTTTAGATTGAAATTGATTTCTTAATTCTTGATTTTTAGTTTTGGGTTCTTTTTATTGACTATCCAATAGCGTACTTCAATTTAAAATGTAATTTATTACATTTCTATAGGGAATATAATCCAGATTTTTCTAATCTCTATTATTTCTTCAATACAAACTAGCAAATGAGCTGTGCTTGAGAGCTGGGTTCTTTCTTAACCTTCAGGTTCCTTTTCCTCAATTCCTTCCTGTTTGAATTCCAGATCTAGTTGACATTGAATAGATTTAGTTTAGTTTTATTTGTAAAAATTAATGAAATTAGATCTCTAGATATTTTTCTTCATTTAGCCACCATTTAAAATATTTTTTTCTTTAAACATTCTTATCATGGGTTAATTCCATTAGTATTTAAATAGCACTGTACATTTAAAGGGTAAGTATATTCAATTTAATTCTGAAGCGTCTATTTAATGTTTGAAATTCATACTAAATATTTAACTTCATGTAATGTGGTTTTTTCCTATGTGCCCTCTGCCTTGTCCATCCAACCCAGGGTTTCAACTGTAGCTTGGATATCCTAGTTTCGGTCTTGATGAAAAAGGTAGTTAATTTGTACAATCAGTCCAAAACTTGGCCTTTCCTCTTAAAACACTAGTTAGTACAGCAGTTAGTTCTCTGAGTTTTTGTAATTTTCTTTAAACACAGGCACCTGCTATTCCAAACTGAGTTGCTACCCCATTCTGTATACCTGACCAAATAGCCAACAGATGGTGATAATGTTAATTTTCTGTGCATAATGTAATGTCCTTCAGGAAAGGGCTGAAGAGAAAGGGGGATCAGACAAGAATGTCCTTAACTATGGTCAAAATATTATTTCCACAAATGTAACAGTAGAGTTTAAATACAGAACATATTGTGTTCCTCCTATTGCCAAACAAATTGGCTTCTTTTGGGACATTTAAGGTTCCTTCACAGTAGAATTTTACTTGTGTGGTGTTCTTTCCATCTTGTATTTATAAATTGTATATAAATTATATCTACCCAATTATCTATTCACTATCTTACACATGTTGCATAAGAATGTCTCAGATATCATGCATGTATAAAAGAGATTATATTTATTATAATGGAAAAACATATTTGATGCTCTTATAGATTATGAGTGAGCACTGATGGGATATTCTCCTTATCCAGTTTAAGTAAGGGAAAAATCAGAAATTCAGGAATCAATAGCAATAAGAGACTGACAGGGAAGAAAATATGAAATTTGAAATAGAAAAAAATGTAAAACGCACTGTCATCATTTATTTTTATACAGCTTTTGGCATTTAATGCTTTACAACTGCCTTGATAATTTTTCAATCTCTATAGGTATCTGTCATAACAATTGAAACCCAGTTAATCATAAAAAGTTTATTGTAGAAACACATTGAAAAATATTTACAAATAAAGAAAGATTGGACGGGTTAGTTCATAGAAGAAAGATCATAATGCCTTTCCTAGTATCAGTCCACTATCTTGGCTTGGTGTGGCTTGGTGTACACAATGGATCTATTTTCTATCAAATGGGACAGAAAGGATGCACTGCTGCCATTAGAGTTTGACAGATTTTCTTCACCAGTTTAAGAAAAAAAAAAGAAGAAAGAAGAATCTTTAGATTTCAAAATAATGCACTAAAAAAAGCTTTCTTAAGTGAAACCTAGGAAAATTCAGAATTAATAAAAATATAGACTTCATTTATTTTGTGAAAATACGAAGAAAATTTTGTGTCTTTTGCAATTCTGACATCTTTGTTCCATTTTCACTAATTTCCTAAGTTTGCTGATTCACGGATCACATTACTGGCATTGCTGAAGGATAAGCAATGTGTAACTGTTTGGGCCAGAAATCAGGGCTCTGAGTATTCCCTGAAGCATCATGAGTAAATAGCTGTCAGTAATTTACCTCTACTGCAAATAAATGCCAACATTTCTACTCATACTGTTTGGACATCCCTTCCTAAACATTATCACATTGTGAAACTCTCATCAAAGCTGTCTGTGTTGAGTTCTCTGCTTGAAAATAAGAATTTTTTCCCAAAGTAGTTTGCAAGTCTCTTTTACTTTCTTTGTGGCTTTTACTAAAGACAAGATAAATGGAGAGGAATGCCCAGAAACAGAAGAAACAAAAATCTGTATCAGGAAACCATAGTGTTCCTTCTGGGGGTCTTTGCTCTAAATGTTCTGAAAGTCTCAAATACATAACAGAAAGAAAAGCGTTCATAAGTATTAATACAGTAATATTTCAGTCTTCCGGTCCTCCATATTCCCTTGCAAAAGAAGGTACTGTTGTACCCTATGTCTAAATTTCAAAGACAAATTGCACGAATAAATGTAGTCAATATCGTGGCGGCTTCAGTTGCCAGTACCATGGATGCATGAGAAATCTGCTTGCATTAAAGCTTGAGTAGTCATAGATGGTCAAAAATACTGAAAAAAAAGAGAAGATAACTGTACATTTCTGGGAACTTGCTACTTTAACTCTTTGGCTTATGAAACTGATTTTGATCTGAATAACACTGCAAGATCTTTTAAGAAAGACATAGCCTTACATACATTTCATATTCTATTTTTTATCACTTTCATGTTTATTAAGTTTTAAATATATGAAGTTTTTAGGTTTGTCTAGTCAAATATATTTGACTGTCCTGTGTAACCTTGATGTCTTATGAACCCATGGTCTGAATTCCCATGGTCTTGAATGTCTTATGAACCCATGGTCTTGAATTCTCCAAACCACATTGCATCAATGTAAACTGCAATTTTAACAGGCTGGTTTATAAAGCTGAATGATTATAATCCATCACATCAAATGTATTTCACTTGGCAGATCAGGACATTGGGCTGAAAGAAGGCATTAAACTCACACGAAAAAGTCAGCTCACTGATATTTCTGCATTTTGAATTTTCTTCAATAAATGGGTGAGAAAAATTTAGCTTACAATAAAAATATTTTTATAAAAAATAATTTTCAAAATGTATTGATAGATGCACTCTTTTCTTTAAAAAACCTCAAACCTTTCAAATTACAATAATCCTTTCTAAAAGAAATTCAAACAAAACAGAAATTATATATTTTGTTATTTTTCAGCAAAAAGAACCTGATGATTAACATAAAGGTTTTTAAAAATCTAAGATTGACACTTATGAGCAATGCTACTTCATGTAAGCAACCACAGCAATAGATGAATTACAGGGCCCTGAAAATTTCTGAAGAAAATATGTACACCTGCAGTCTCCTAGGACATTACCTTCATCCAAATAGTAGACACAGTCATTGGGAAGACTCTTGCAAGGCAAGGGGAGAAAAATATTCCTTTGAATCAAAGAATGTGTTCATGAAATGTGAGAAAAGCTCCAGTTGTGAAGCGCTTAGAAAGGACTGACTTAAAAAACACGAAGTGCTGAAGGAGGTAATGAGAACAAGTACAGAATTAAGTGACAGCAAGTGTTTATTAGTTTTAAGTAGCTTAGGAAATAGCAAGCAAATACATAGCCCGAGTCTACACCAGATAAAACTGATGGATTTACTTAAAATTTACAAAAATAGGTAATAAATGTTTCTGGTTTATATTAGGAGGAAAACCTAAATACTATATACCTATCATATGGCAAGGAAATTGATTTTCTTTTCAAGAATAATGGAGCATGAGAAAGCAGATACGAAACAATATATTTTAATAGAAAAACAATCCAACTTGAATTCAGTCTTGTAAGACTTAAAAAATCAGGAAAAAAGAATATGGAAAGAAACCTAACGTTGTACTAACATTTGAGGAAGGATAAAGCTTTTGATTTAAACACCTCTAAACCTTTTGAGCTCATATTATTCCTAAGGAAAAAAAAATTGAATGCCTAGCATGAGACAAGGACAAAATTAATGAGATATTGAAAGAGAACAGTATGCCAACCAACATGGGTTTATGAAGAGTAGATCTTGTCAAACTAATAGTCTTACAATGTTTCATAGTTCTAGGAGTCTTTGTAAAATCATACTTAATAATCTTTGGGCTTGTTACAGAGTAATCCTCTGGACTACAGAAATAAAATATTATTAATCAAACACAGAATTTAATTGTGGTTCACTGATCACAGTTTGATTGATCTACTGCTGAATATAAAAAACCATCTGTGAATACAACTTTTTTCCAAATATGTTTTCATTGGAGCTCAGATATTAGTAATTAGTCCAATGCTATTTAATATTTTATTGATGAAAATATGAAATCATTAATCATAGACTTTAGTGATGACACAAAGCCTGGGAAAGTGGTAAATAGTGAAGACAACGGATGATGGTGACAAAGTAATTCTTTATGTATTGGTACACTACTCAGAAATAAATAATATTTTTCAATGCAGACAAACACAGGGGCTGCAGCATTCATGGTCACGATTAAAGAAAGAGAGTTCATTCCTGGGAAGATGATCCAAAACATACAAAAGAAGGGGTGATCTGTCAACTGAACAAAAGCCTGTAGAATCACATGTGGTTTTCAAGAGCTGGTCTTCCAAATGACTCTGTGGAGGAGGACAAGCTAAGTAGTAATGATGAAGAGATGTTTTTGTGATGTAGGTCACATAATCCTTAAGTATCGCCACCTTAACAATTTGCTTACTTTATCCTATGAGAGACTTGGTAGCAACATCACTGATAGCTATAAATTATTAGCCTTTCAAAAGAAATACAAAGTTTGCATTGCTCTAAGCCTGTTCAGGGTCTAATTCATATAGAGAAAATAGTTACAGGTGTTTGTCTGTGCTGGACTTGCCTTAGGCCTGAGATATAAATGTCCAATGAACTATTTAATGGCAATATCTTCAGTCACTTATCCAACCAAAATGGAAATAAGTGTTAAAAAGAGGAAAAATAAAACAAACAAATAAAAAATCCCTACAAAATTAAAATCCACTTGACAAAAGCAGTAGAAAAATTATTTCTGCATGTGTTTTTTTCTCTTCTTTCCAACAATTAGAACTGTCTGAATCTTATTAATCAGTCCTACAGCAAAAAATTTACATTTTTTGGAAACGTAAAAAGTTTGGAAATACTCTTTCATACCAGAAACAGTAATTTTAAAATAAATATGAGAACAAATCTTGCAGCCAATAATGTAGAACAGTACTTTTTTTTTTTTACCCTGTCTTCAGAATTTCTAGAGTCAAATTAACAGACAATCATTCAATGACTTAAAACCCTTTGTGGCTTTGAGCATATGAAATAAACAATTCATGTATTATTCACAGCTCAAAAGTACAAATTAAAACTAGATTAGTCAAATAAACATACTGGGTGAGTATAATGATGATAGGACTTGGCCCAAAACCTTTAAAAGAAGATTGCCACAAATTATCAAGAAACACCAAAAGAAAATGTGAGATTTTCTTCACCATACCTGGAATTTGAGAGGTTTTCTCAGCTTGATGACAAGTATTTTTGTGAAAAAGAGAAAAAAATTGCTTATCTTAAAATAATAAGATCAGATATATTTTTTTAATTGTGGCAAATCTTTGAATGTGGTGCCACTATTTAAAATAAATAACATTTCCAGTTTAAAAAACCCCACAAAATAACAAACAAACAAACCCCAAAAACACCAAACAACCCTTTAAACTCCTAGATGTATAAACTAATTTTGTTTTAGTATTTTCTTTGTATTTTCTCTTAAGTGATACATGAAGTAACTAGCCACATATGCTTGGTTCTAGCTATCAATATCACAGCTGCATCCTTTAGTTTGCATTTAATTACTTTCCTACCTACATTCCACCAAAAAGGTTTGAAAATGTCATCCCTTACAGACAGATGCCTATTATATAAACATGTAATAAGTGTATTACATTTACTAATCTGTAATAATCTCTATCTCACCAGACCACCATTGGACTTGTAAGAAGTATATTTTTGACAGGTACAGCTTTAAAGGGTGTGGTTGAGTTAGTTTCTGCCTCATTTAATCATCTGCAGTCATGAGAATAACAATTTAATATTCATCACCTGGGCTATTAAAAATTTCAGTCCCAGCCCTGAGGCTCAGATATGCATGCCTAAACATTCATATGAAAATTTATTTGCACAAGACAATATGTTTTTCTACTTTCTAACACTGAGTTTCTAGTAGGTAACATTTGAGAGAGGATTTTGTGAGGTTTATGTAGAAATATCTTTCCACAAATTTCTGACCATAAAGTAAAATGCAGCAACCTTAAAAACTATGGTAACACTGTGCCAGAGCTTTGGAGAATTCTCTGTGGAGAAATGGAAAATAGTTTCAATTTGATAAAATATTTTGTGGAAAAAACCTCCTCTTTTGAGATACAAGGCAAAGAAAATGTGACAGGTTACAAACTGGTAATTTTAAATCATTAAAGAAAAAAAGAAACAGTTAGGCAAACCCATATGTCCACAGAATTTTTTCTACGATTCTACCTCAAAAACCTTCATGTTCAGAGCTACCAAAGGAACAGCCCTCTGGGCAGATCTCTGTGCCCCACTGGAATCAACAGTAGTACAAGTACTGTTGACATTCCAGGAGCCAATGTACCACAGGACCCCTTTGTCATCTTAAGTTCATTATGTTGCCTCATACTGCTTTAATCCTAAATGCGCTCTTTGGAGCACTCTTCACCTAAGAAATGGACACGTGGGCTCACAAATAATGTTGTGCTTCAGAGAAAGAAACTTATCATGTTTGTTATCAGAACCTTGGACCTGCTGGTTCAAGCATAATTTTCTAAATAATTTTTATCTATTTTTAAAGTAGTGCTGAAATGGTTGCCAATGAAATATTTTACATGCTGGTGTTTTATTGATTTTTTTCCCATTCAATTACAATAACCAAACATACAAGGGACAGTGGTTTAAGTGGAAATTGAGTTCCACTGAATTACATAGCAGATGACCAGAGAGTGCTGAGTTCTTTGCTAAAGACAAGACCGGAAAAAAAACGTTCCCCAAATATATAAACTATTGGATGTGAGAGCTGCAACATTCAAAAAAAGCCCAACAAAACCAACAATCATCAGAGTCCAGAAAAGACTCACCCAATTTGTAGTACAGAAAAAGTTGCAGAAATGGATACACAACCAATGTGTTTACATTTGAAGCCACAATTCCTCTCTATCAGATAAATTCAAATGCCCCTGTCCAGAGCTGAAATAAGACCTACCAACAGGAGAGACAACAGATAACGAGTAAACGGATGATTTCACTTGTTGATGATTTGCACAAAATGTTAATAAAATTGAGAACCAAATTTGAATCAATTCTAGTAATATCTCTAGTCAATGCATGTATATGGTTTATAATAAATGTAACATATTATTTCATGTATGTGTTTATGGACACTTCTAAAAAGAAGGATAATTCTATTATTTTATGAATGTGGGAATAGGTCCTGGGATCTACTTATAGATGTTTTATACATAGTCTTATATTCAGTTCTGTAAACTGTTTATATGGGGCGTCTTTCAGCCTTATACTTGCTCTGATCAACCGATCACTTCTTATATAGGAAAATACAGTTTTTCAGAAAAATTCTATTTTTTCTGGGTAACTATTGGGTATCTAATACTTCTGGGTATCAAGCCACTAACTGCACTGGTATTATTGCTTTCAGAAAAAGTTAAAGGGTAGAGATCAGGAAAGAAGACACATCCTCAGGATTTCATAAGCAATCTTTTCACATAGGGGTCATTTTCCTGTAAGTCTTTGCCAGTTTTTATTAAGAAATTTTGAAGAACTGCTCTTCTTATAGATTAAAGTAGGTGCCCATCTGTGTAATGCCTTCAACTAGATATTTTAATTTTATATTCCATTACTGTCCACATCCACATTCCCAACATAGAGAATGCCCATGTCTTGGAGGAGCGTCTCCCGGCTATGTAATATGAAATTGGGCTATTTGAAGTATTTAAGAGTTTTTGAGGAGCTCTTCTAAAATTTGTTACAACAATATTCAGTCTTTTTAGAATATTCTTGCTACTTCAATATCTATTGCAAGAACTAAATTACAGAGGTGTTTTATATACTAGTATAATGTTTTTTTAATTAAAGTGAAATTATGACAGGATGGCCAGAAGAAAATCTCTATTTACGCAGAAATACATAGAGAGAGACTAAATAATCCTTCACATTTATTATTGACTTTGAATAGTAAATTATTCTATTATCAATTTTTGTTCAATTTATATTCTAAAAGGCCATTGATGGGAGTAAAACAACACTTACAGGAAGTGGTACCATTTCCTGTGGTCTTTTCTTTACCCACAGTGCTAATTTTATTCTGAGGGAAATTCAAGTCAGTTAGTATATTAAATCATAAATCAAATTATATAATTTTTTTGGCCCAGATTCAGACTTGTCTAATTCCAGTGAATCAATTAACAATTATTTTGTCCAATGATTTAATAAAGGCAGGAGGACATGTTGCTGAAAAAGTAAACCTGTTGGAGTCTGTTTATACCACTTTACCTTTAGATGACAGTCAAAATAAGATTTTGCAATTGGTAGGCTATAAAGCAGAACTGTAATAGACTTGTCTAGACCCAAACACTGAAGGCCCTTCTCCTTACATGGGAAGACCACCTGTATAATTTCAGACAGATTATGATCCCTAAATCTGTCCCTGGGCTTGGATATGGCCCATGGCTTACTGATTTAAAATTAAGTTGGTGCCTCAAAATACCCTTCACATCTGCAGGAACTTATCTGAGGCAGGCTACATGTCAAAGGGTACTTCAAGGCCACATTGAAATAGACTTTCTGAAACTCTAAATTTCATAGAGGAACTGAAAGCTGCATTGTAGAGATGACATTTCTCTCTTGCTGTCAAGATATTGCCATACAAGATGCTGCTATAAATTCTGAGTCAGAGGCATCTTCCAACCGGTAGCATGTGAATAATCCAAGTGGAAATGATTACAATAAATCCATCTTCAAGTAGCACAAATATCTAAGTGCCTTGATTAATCAGATGTTGGTTTTCCTTTCTCAAGATGGAAAAACAGGATCCATCTAAAACTCATAATAATGTGAAATTTTCATCTTTACTTCCTTGGAATTTAAACTGAGATTCAACACAATAGAACACTGATCATGAGAATTACCTTTTTGCAATCTTAATATCAGTATCTGGGATATATATGATGCATGATTTATGAAGGATTAGCAAAAAAAAAGACATATTTTTTCAGTATTTTCAATACATATTGGTACTTGATAAAAGCCACCCAGCAAGGGGAATAAAACTACATTTTTCCAGCTCTAACTTTTGTTTTTTTGTTTAACTTTTAAACTTTAATAATAATGGCAAATATTTAAATCAAGCATTAACAGAGTACATAGCACATCAGATCCATCTCAATTAATTCTAAATGTCTAACTGGGGCACTGAAATTAAGTGGTAAGAGTCTTAAGTTGTCTCTACAACCCAAGGACTGAAACATTCAATACTTAGGTGAATTTAATCTGGAAGTTTTCACTTTTATATGTTGACTACATAAGGGACTGAGGTTAATAAAACTCTTATTGTAGGCTTTTCACTTGTAACCTGAGGCTAGGTAGGATGAGTCTGGACTGATTTATTGTACTCTCTTGCTGCAGTGACATGCACAAGGATAACAGGAATGCCATAAAATATTCACTTATAAGTATAATGCAAACACAGTTTGAACTCTTGTGTTAAGAAAATGATGGCAAGAAATACCCAGTATCTCTCAGCACTCCTTTTTGCCTTATCAATGCCTCTTACCTCATCCAGCTTTGCCTTGCACTGCCCACCTCATCCCTAAGTCCCACAGAGCTACAGCTTAGTACCTTATTCTTCTGCCTGGAGGACTGTGCACAGTGAAAGTGCTCACAAATTAGTAGAAACACAACAAATTTACTACTAAAAAACTTTTAGACATGTATATTAGATTCATTCAGACCACTGTTTCTGAGAAGATTTTCCCTCACCCTCCTTCGTCCCCTCCAAGGATGCAAATCAATGTTCATCTGGTTTATTCTGGGATCTTCAGGTGTCTCTGTATCAGTCAGAGATGTCTGTTTAAAATGAGTACATAGATACATGACTATAATTATAATAAAACTTGTAATCAACATAATCATAATAATTGTAATAATACAACTCTCAAAGCCTCCCACTAGGACATCAAAAGACAATGTTTTTGACATGGCTGTTTAGGGAAGCAACTTGAGAACACAAAGTGAGAACTATGAAATTTCTCCAAGTTCAGGTATTTTACTAGATTACATGACAGTAGTTTAGGAACTCTCTTTGTGGCAGGCATTGCTTCACAGGCCTGACAGAATGGATAGAGAATGGCCCTTGTGCCTGATCCATAACAGTCATTGCCTGTTACACACATTTCAAGATTCATTCGAGCTATGAAGATAATCGAGGCAGCCGACAGTTACCCTGCAGCTGCATGGATTTATGATGGCACTGTCAAGAAAATGAGCCAAAATGATACAGTAGCTGGCTTTAGCTGCAAATAACGTGATAGGCTGTACAGTAGTAGTGTAGCAGCTGCTGTCATTGCAGGTAATAGGCTATAAAGAAGGCTGATAGCAATACCTGTCATTTCTTAATGGCTGACTTCACTGAAGAGCTTTTGTGGCCTTTAACATGGAGATAATAGAAGATACAACAAATTTTACAGCTTTCACGTTGCATCCATAATTTATCTTAAGAGTACTGCCCCAACAAGGACAACAGTTGTCAGATAGAGAAAGTACAGAACTGGCTTTGAATAGTGGGAGATTGTCTATTATCAAGAACAGAATTCAAGTACAGAAAATGTTTCCATAGTGTTAAGCTTGGATTTCTGTAGCAAACATTTTTCAGTTTTGCTGCAGATCTGTTCCAGGATATATTGTGGACGGGGGCTTCTTACGTAGAGATTTGATTTTTCAATCAAAGAAAAAAATGTAGAAAAACAAACAACATGACCCATTTTGCATTTCAGTACAAAATATGGCCTTGTGCCAGATAAGGTATAAACCAACAAAAATGGCTTTGCATGTGTCCAAATCTGTATTATAGCATAATGATCATTATGCTGTTATGACAAGAAGCAGGCCCATTTTTTGAAATTAAAATGGGAAGCATCTATTAACTACTTAGGTTATAAATTTGGTCAAATATGAGACTGATCAGCAAAGTGAATAGGATGTATTTAAATTTGTGATTAAACACTAGTCAAAGTCTCAGAAATTATGGCCTTAGCTTGGTATGACTTAGGTATTCAACTTTATCTCCTATTATTTTTTAAAATTTTTACTTCAAATTCTCTGCATCATGACCCAGAAGGCCAGAAGTTGGCTTCTGTTATAGTTTGTTAACATCTGCTAGACCTTGGTACATCAATCTTCATCATTTTTCATGCAATTTTCCATTGAAATCCATTTGAGCTTCTAGTTAGCAATTCAGACCTCCTGTAGAAATACTTAATTTTAGACTCCCTCTTTCTATCTGTCCTTAATGATTGTTTCTAACTAATTGGTAAGGAGCAAGCCCTTGCATCAGTGCTGGAAGCCGTAAAATTTGCATCAAAGTCCTAAGTCTCTTTAAGTTGTTCAGATTGGAACGTCTGCCCAAAAGCACGACACACCTGCTGGGACGCATAAAGTCCTGGACATGAATAAATATCAAATAAAATCTTTGGCCTTGTCATAAAAGAAAACGAACTATAGATGTCTTTGAATGTTTTTATTGCCAAAATTTTAATGATTTAATCCTTTAGGTTTTATTACACTCTGTGTGAAGGGAAGAAATGCATGTTTTTGATTGGTGCCTTCAAGAAAGCATTGAAAGCATACTTACACTCAAACAGCAGTTTCATAGGTAGGGAATTTTTTTCATGATTTCAGACCCCTTTCAATCATACTTGTACTGAAGGATTTCCAACAGGCCTATGAGTCTCTATGTCTGTAGGCAGTGTGTGATTGTGTATCTGGTGTATGTCTGACAAAGATATTAGAGCTGTTGCAGTATATTAACACTTTTTCTTTCTGGACCTGTTGGTAAATATTTCTACAATTTCAAAAAAGGATATAAATGCTTTCAAGTACACAGGTACATATTAGAAATAACTTAAACTCAAACACACACCTACTGATATGTCAAGCATTTGGCTCATAAGAAAACACAGCATTACCTGCAATCCACTTACTTTCACTATCCTATTCTGAGCTTGCGCCAAAAAAAGCTTGTCAGATCTCAGGACTTCAGCTGAGCAATTTAATCTCACAGTATTTATTATTGTAGTTGAGTATGCAATGCAATTTTTTAAATGCATGTGAATTGTTAGGACCATTCTGTACATATGTTAAAATACTCTATGTTTTTGTCTGTATATTTCAAAGCTCTAAAAATATCACATAAAATCCTGAGTATTCTACGTCTTCATAAGCCACTTACACTGCCAAGGCTTTTTAAAAATTGTAGCTCAAATAGATTTTAGATTTACAAACAGAAATATAAAGATGACAGTTTGAAGGGAGAAGCCCAAATTTTTTTCTGTAAATATTAGTTTTGCAAAATCTGCTGTCCCATGCTCTCATGTATATTTTTTTAATGATTCAGGCAAGTGAAAGTAGAAAAAAAATGTTTTCAGACATGTAGTAAAGAATTCTACTTTTGTTCAAAAAGAAATAAAAGCATCCTCTTTCGTAGATGTTGTATCTGTTTTTTATCTCATGCTGAAATAGTGAGATGCTGAAATTTCTGGGAATTTTCTTTTCGTTGGTTGGTTGGGTCTTGTTCCTTTGGTTTTTGGGGATTTTTAGTATAGACAAAGGATAGTTGTGTTTCAAAATAAATCTTTAGGGACTTTTATTTTTTTTAAGATAAGAAAATATATAATTCTGTTATAATGTAGAGGATTTCACATTTTGTCTTGAAGAACTTCTCTGATCATTGAGAAAAGCAAATAGCCTGTGTCAAAAGGGCTTGTCCTGAACTGCTTTGTACAGTTTGTGCCACTTAGTAGTCAAAATCCTATTATGCCATTGTTTAACAGATAACTTCATCAGCGGGGCTGTCACCTTCAGCTCAGTGACCAGATGGGGTTCTCTTGACCCGTGCTTTGCTGCTGCTTTTTCTCCCCGCAGTAGCTGAACATCTAGCTGACAAGCACAAACACTTGTGCACAATTAAAAAAAAAAAAAAAAAAAAGAAGTTACATATTTTTAAGCTGCAAATGCACAGCTGTGAAATTCAAGAAAAAGCTGTACAATTTTCACTTGCAAATTTATGGATTCATGAAGTAACATTGCTGTGGTTGGTGTATGATATGATTGCTGGCTCTTTTCCTACTCACCCTGCTTTTTCCTACCTTTCCGCTATCCTTGGGAACAAAGCCACTATCTTTGGTTTATTTATCACTACTTAGTCTTTAATTCTCATATAAAAATCACAGTTTAGAGAATGATATTTTTTGATAAATTATTTTATTCTCCTCTTGCATCCAATATTACAATTAAAGTACTTGCAAATTGGTTTTTAAAATACACTAACTCGCATTTTGCTTTTGATAGGGTGACAGGCAAATCTATTTTCTTCCAAGATTTATTTTCTCTCTCAAGATGAATGTTATAGGATTTGAAAGTTATTGTGGTTCATCTTTGTAACTGCTCATTTGTTTTCTGTGACAGTAGTATATTTTATATGACATCTGAGATTTTTTTATTTTAATTTAACTTAAAAATTAATCATGGTATTACAAAAGGTCTTAGAGCAGTGCCAATACTTGCTTATATCTAGTGTGTGAATGCTAAATGCCCTTTAAAATTTGACCATACCTGGAACTGTCAGAACCGGCACTTCTGAGGCACTTCATTTGCCACCAACTCTACTTAATTCAGTGCCACGGTCTCAATTTCGACTGGTTCAGACTCTCTCTCACAGTTAAGTCAACTTGCAAAAAGTCTAGTTGGAAAAGTTCAGAGAGGTCCTGAAAATGCCTATAATTGGTAGAACCTCAGAGTCAGGGCAATACCGCTGTGAAAATCATGGGCAGTGACATTCAGCCCTTGACCTGAATAGCGTTTCCCAGTTCTGAGATTATAGGACTCAAGGTATATTTCCCTTTACTCTTATAGCTTCCTGCAGCAGAAATAGATAAAATTCACAAATATTAAGGATGATGTGGTAATTGACATTCATGCTGTGACTTAGAGTATTCATCTTTTTTTCACTATTGAACACTGTGGCGCTTTTTCTTAAGAACTGCGGACTATGTTGCCAGCACAGAGAGGGCTTTGGGTGCCAGGGTAGAGCATTGACCAGAACACCATTCCTGCCACAAAATCTTTTGCATGGCATTGGTATTTGGCATAAATCCTCACAGCATGGCAAACTACATCCAAAACAAAATATTTCTGTTCAACCAAATAATTCACCTAGATGCTGCTAAAACAGGGACTGTAAAAATAAGGTGTGTGAGCTTAATAGCAAACCTTGATATTTTTCCTTACAGGCAGGAGTAAAACATATTTTAGCAGAGTTAGTGTAAAAGAAAGGGTCTCTTTTAGTTGAGTACAGTTCAATATTTCTTTTATATAAGGCTTTCTCTAATGTGACCTGTGCATGCTAAAGGTCATAGCTAATTTAGCAATTCTGGTTGTTTTCTATGGACAGTTACATAGCATACAAGATATGTGACATAAAAAGATTACCCTAGGTTTCTTAACTACTGGATATAAATGTACGTTGTAATGCACTGAAGAGGCTAATTAGAAATTAAACATTCCTTTAAAATCATTTTAAACTCAAATTATGCTGACAACCAAATTTTTTTAGCTCTTTCTCTAATAGTTGTGTTAGACATTGAAGAGCTGTGCTCCAAGTCTTGACACATTGTTCTGACTTATGCTCAATTGCAAAGCATGGCTCTAGGGAATAGTTTTGAACCAAAGTACCTGCTTATGACAGGTGAACTCCAGTTCTCCTCTTTTTAACTACAAGACCAGTATTCTTTTCCAGAATTTTAGAACCTTTCTCACGCCCTTTCCCCTGTAAAATCTGCAGAACACCCGGTCCCCACGCCCCGCCCCCCAGGAGCTCTGAGCAGTAACACAAAAGGTGACAACCTAACATCTGGGGGTTTTTATTGCACTTTGCTAGATGTGAATTAACTGACAAAATTATGAAAAGAAATTTGAGCAGTGGTGCTCAGTGAATATCAGATGAAAAGCCAAAGCTAAAAACTGATTTCAGGACCATCTCTAGTAATCAGATATATTATATTTCAGGTGAAGACTAAAAGCACGAGCAAAAGAGAAAACATCTTCAGTGTCAGTGAAGTTAAAGCATATCAGCAGTGTTTTCTTCTGTGTGTATTATCTCATATGCAGGAAAGAATGAATTGAAATCATATCTGAAGCAAGCCAAGATTTTCTATCTGACTTCATTATGTGTTTCTCCAGAGTGCATCCCCTATTCTCTGCCTGAACTAAAATGTGTGGAGACAAGCAAATACAAAGCAGCTCTGCACTGCTGTTACCAAACCATTTTAATAAGACAAAGGTACTTTTTGTTGTGCCACAGTCATATCTTAATTTTAAGAGTCATTAACACACGCTAGATCCCTTTGTTAAAGCAATCCTTGTAAGCGGAGGCGTGAACTAATGAGGGGCTTTATGTGTCCCAGCGCAGCTGGCAGCAGAGATGAAGTAGCATTGCAGTATATCAGAGAGATTTATACTGAGGATTCTCAATAGAAAGATTTTTGGGCACTCGGCTGTCATCTCCTTATAAATAATTAAAATTAACAAATTATCATTGTTATAATTCAGGGAGTTTTGCTTTCTGTCAGCATCTGCAGAGTAGTCAAGATTATATTTCCTTTTTTTTTGTTGCTTGCAGGATTTTCTATCATGTCAAAATATTTGCCCTTTGAAGCTGCAGTCACTGCAGAGGTCAAACTCCATTGTAGGTGCTGCTCTTGTGGTGACAGAACTTTTAAACACTTGAACCCATTCCAGCTTTCTATAATGGGCATGTCATTGATTTCAATATTTCTTTTCAAATTCATGCTTTAGGGTATCACAGAAAAATACCTTCTGCTACTGCTACTGTGATACCAGTTCCTTTACTTTTGCTTCACAGAACATAAACAAAATGTTAAAACTGTGCATGTCTTCATCTATCTTTATATATTAAAATTGCATTTTAAACCTGTGTAACTTTGATTGCCTCAAATGTCCTAGACTGCTACACTGAATGTCGGATAATAAAGGATTCATCAAATGGTAATTCTTCAGCTATCACAGTACACTGCAACTTACTCATGAACTTTATTTTTTCTGACTATTTAATTCATATTACCAAGTGCAATTAAAAATTGGTGAGAGACTTTTCAAAGACAGTTGGCTGATTTGTGAGACCTGTTCTGAAAAATATAGACCATGAGCGGAATATGTTTTTCTTATATGTCAGAAGACGCCAGCTATGAGATACATCCTAATCTCATCCTACACCTAGCTGAGGTTTGTACTGGTGTAATTAGCTCTGTTAAAAACCAACATTATCTGTAATTAAATAGTTCTGCTTGAATCCAAGACACCTTCAGTTGTCTTAGGAGTCTGGGTGTCAATGACTTATAGTGGCTTTAACTTCTCTGTTCATTTTTACCATTTTAAAACTGTAGTCATATTAAAAGGTAATTAGTGAATATTATTACTGATAGTAACACCCAGTGCCAAGCTACAGCAAGCAAATAATTTTTTTAAAATTTAAAACAAAGGAAAATGTGGAAATAAATTTCAGAGGGAGGCAGAGAAGAGGTTTCTCTCTGGCAAATGGGACTGTCAAATAAAGACCTATAGGTGCCCTCACTGGAAGGAACTCAACAAGAATTTCTAGGCTTCAGATACGGGAAATAGGGAAGATCATTTTAATCTGAAAATTATCAAATATTTAAGAATTTGAGAAAAATATGCTTATTAAATGAAATAACAGTTTTCCCATAAACATTGAGGGACAAATAGTCATAAACTAAACCATAACCATACTAGGCATAGGAAGAGTGTATTTCAATCTTTGATTATGAGTTGAGAGCAAAAAAACAAAACTGTGAAGCTGTTCTTCAGAATAATATTTTATTGCTCTTCAGAATAATGTTATCTTTTCTCATAATGTTTCTTTTCCTTCTTACATTAGGTAGAAGAGCAACAATTATCAGAGAACTGAGGAAAATAAATTTCTTTGCTTCTCCTCCATGTTTCTTCTTAAAAAATATAATATTGCTGAGCAATTTTGCTGCTACTTTCCTAAAAAGGCATGTTTTTGAGAAGAGGAACTTCGCGATAAAGTCTGGATAAGTGCAAAAGCACCTAGGCTACCTAATGGAGCCATGTTAAAGGAAAGGGTCAGAAATCTCCATCTTGGCCATCAAGGTCCAGCTAACCTAGGTCCCATGTGCCGTTGCTATAGAGATTATAATATTTATCATATTAACTTAGTTTTATGTGCTGGAGAAGTATTAAAGCATTTTTTACGTGAACCAATACAAGTGTATATTTAGTTATCAGAAATTCTCCTTGTTTTGGCATAATTTCCACTTAACAGGGTTAAAACATGTGAAAAAATGTGAGATTCATCTTGTCCTGAATTTGAAAATTCTGAGGTAAAGATGAACTTGAATCATTGTTTGATCAGAGTATTTCCAAAGTCAAGGGTCTTTTTACCTCTAGATAAATGTTAGGGGTTTATTTTCAGTGCTCATAAAGAATAGCAAACCACTGTATAACACTTTCTTCCATTGAAGACTGTTAGGATTAAGTTTTTAACTTCTGTTTTACAACTTCATCTCACACAAATGACTAAAATCCTGGCACATAAATCTTTTTTGGATTAGCATTGCTGTGTCTGATAAAAAATGACAGAGAAGAGATTAATCAATATTGATAAGTAAGCAAATGTGATGTTTTCTTCCACACCTTTGCATGAGTTGCAGCTGAAGCACTGGGTGTTAAATCGGTGTTTTTTTCATCCTGAATGCATAAAATAATCCTTTTATGAAACTAGTCATAGTAATCAGTTCAGTAATTCAGCAGTATATAGAGTCATCCCTAATGCTAAGGGTCTGTTCAGCACTTTAACCCCTTTTTCTTTCTCTATCCACAGACTGTATAACCTCATAACTTAAAAATGCCCCTGTGGAAAAAATCATGACAGAAAAAACAAAAAGAAAAAAATATCTTTTCAAAGACAATTTTATTTTGCTTGTTCTCATGATTGATAATATCTCTCACCAGTACTCCTTCTTCCATGTGTACTACAGTCTCAGTAGGTATAGGTAAGGTGAGGACAGAAAAATATACCTAAATTTAAAATATTCCTGCCTATTTTTTTCACTTAAATTATAGCTTTGATTTTTCTCTATGCCCGCATTTTTTTTTGCTAACTATGTGCTTGTTTGGTACTGTATGAATAACCTTATTCTCACTTTTATTAGGGGGAAGCAGGTTAAATCAGATGGATCAAGATGCATTGCTACTCTACTTAGAAGAGGCTAGTGCCACAAAACAATAGTGCAAGGGGAGTGAATGCTTATCAAGAGAAAGTTTACTTTTGGCATTAAGAATTAATTTAGCTGAATTGGTGCAATGAAAGTGGTAAACACAATCCCCCTCACTATTGTTTGTCAGGGTGTATTATATCATCCTGGATTGCTTTGTCAATAATCTGCCTGGCCTGCAAGCTAGAAATCTAAGATTGCCAGGATGAGTGACAGGCTAAAGATAGCTGATAATTCTAAGGAATTGGAGGTGTAAAATCTTCAAGGACTGTGTCTACAGTATAAATGCAAGGGTATCTCCACATCACTCTGTACTTACAATGGCAACAGCATTGTTAATGGCAGCCTGTCTGTCCATCAAGTGTGCTTCAGGAGGATTTATCCCTCTTTCACTCCTTATCTTCCATGGCTGTGTTTATTTCTAAACCAGCTGCAGAATAAATTGTCTCTTGTCTTCACCTCCTACACTGAGTACAATGATATGTTCTGAAACTGCGGTGTTTTTCAGGCATTTCTTTTTCAGAACAAAAACTTCTGATTCTGTTTGTATATGGGTACATTCAGGTTTTTCCATTTTAGACATGGTAAACACAGTTTGTTTGCTTTTTTGCTCTTGTTTTTTATGGTACTTCTCTCAAGGTTCATAAATCTGTGCTGTATTGCTAAGGTGTTTGAAATACAGAAGGGAAGACATAATGAAACATGTTCAGGCGATTAATATGATGTGGATGTAATATGGCAAAAACAATTCTTTTGTACAACAAGAATATATTTTGAGAAAAGTGACTGTAAAAATATCCTGACATTTCATGTTTGTAAGTCTTACTCACAGGTAGGTCCTTTGTAAATAAAACAATTTTTTTCCAGCTGCCAGCTTTGAGAATAGAATCTGAAAGTCAAGTTACGTAGCTGATGGCCATGTAGTAATATTAAAAGTGCCAGATTTGGTTAATTAATCTACTGATGATGGCACAAGAGACAGTGTTAACGTTATCTCTTCTTTCTGAGTGCTCATAAGTGTTTTATAATCACAAGACTGCTGAGATCACAAGGTTTTTTTGAAGTAAGATGTCATATGCAAAATCACTTTTATAATAGCAGCTAGTGTGCACAGTGACTTCAAGAGCATTCAGATAGCCTTAAAACCTGTCTAAAGTTAAAAAAATATTTAAAAGCAACTGATTGGGAATGCTTGGGTGCATTACTTTTTTTATTGCCAAATATGTAAGCTTTTCTATCTACTGGTTTGCTTACATTTACTTAAAAGCTTTAAAGGATTCTCAAAAAAAAAAAAAAAAAAAAAAAAAAAAACACCAAAAACACAAAAAAACCCCAAACCTGCTTGGGCTTTCAGTGTATTTTAGCATCAATATGAAATTAAAACCATTTGTTAAATTTCTTTGGTAAATGGTGTGCTAATCAATCATGATTGAAATCTCTGTTTCATCTTAATACTCATACTTTTATGAAGACCTATATATGTACTCTGTATTTTTTGTCAAATGAAAACTCGAATCTCTCAATAAGTTCCCTATTTTCCCTATTTACAGTTTCCAGAACAGAATAAAAAAATTACTTGATAATTACTGAATGTTGGTACCAAAATCCTATTAGCAAGGCACACACACAGAGGTGAGTCTTTTATTTCTGCTGAAATTCATTACTGAACTCCATGGTCAGAATTTATTTCTGAAAAAGAAAGTCAGGTATTTACAAGATATAGAGGTTACAGTTAGGTGAAACCATTGAAACAGTGTAAGCTGCCACTTACAAGCAGCCAAAAAAAGAAACACTGTCCTCCCATTGTTCCTGATTTCCATCTCCATAGTGTGTTGGCTCTTTCAGAGACATTTCACAGTCTCATAGTGAACTGGATTGAGAAATTACCTGAATTGACATGGTGGTGGCCCTTGCTGATCTTCAATTTTTTTGTGGTATACTATAATATTGCACATAATTAACAATAAAGATAATTATAATTGTAATAATGATGATGATTATTATTGTAATACTACTACTACTACTAATAATAATAATAACAACAATAATAACAATAATTGAAAGAATTGTTTCTCATTTTTATTTTGCTTTCAGATAGAATAATTTACTGACCCAGTTCAGCAAGTGGTCATAAAAACCCATGTATCTGTCAAAGGGAATAGGATATGAAAGGGTGATAGTTCACCCAGAAACAGGGCCAAAGGCAAAGTTGTTTCTTTTGATGTGGTCTTAGTTTGGTTTAAATTGTTTATTGAATTGTATTCTAAAATACTCCTCTCTTACTCATTTATTCTAATTATAGTGTTTGATGCTACCAATAGCTAGAGTGGGAATAGTGGTCTTGTTTGCCTATATTTCATGGAAAATGAAAGACATTTATCTCAGATACTTGAAGTCCTGTAACAGTAACACATTGAACACCCATGTTTGATTTCATACCACTCAATCAGTGGCTGTGATATATTAATGACATTGTCATTGATGACATCAGGAAAACCACAGCAATACCAAGCACCACTACTGAGTTAAACATTATTGAGAAGCATTTTTAAGGGTAAGGTTCTGTGTCTGTAAATTACACCTGAAGTGTAACAGATGCCAACTCAAACAAAGGTTTATTTACCCCAGCTCAGCTACTCATATAGAAGAACAGCATAAAAATTGCTTTGTAAGAGTACATCTCTTTCATAATTCATGCTGGAATAAAACATAGCAGTAATCTCATTAGAAGAGGATATATTTATAGCTAGGATATATTTATACCTATTGTCTTGAAGTTGTATGCTTGTGAGAATATATAGGCCTATCTACAAAATTAACACATCTAAGTCATTTAGTATCCCTCAATTTATAGTTGTATATAGAGTTGGGAAGGAAAAAAACCTTTTCTCTAGATCTGATATTTGTTTGGACTGTCTTTGAAGAGCCATCAGCCAATTTGCTGACACCCTCAATTTTATTCAGGAATTTTTTATTTCTTATTTCCTTTTTCCCCCCTTTTTTTTTCTTCTTTGTTGTTGTTGTTGTGACAGGCATTCATCTGCTTTTTAAACTGAGTTTCCCATTCCAATGCAACTGTAGTCACTTCCTAGTGAGCTGAGCTTGGTCTCAGAAAACCATTCAGCAGTGTTAGTTGCTTGCAATTTTTTATTATAACTTTTTATAGTTATTTTGTCTACTCAGCTATTGCATTTGACCTCCATCTGTCTCTCTGCAAAGGTTTGTGCATTGTTCAGCATCTGATATTCCTTTTCTTCAGAGGATTTTTTTGTTATCTCTGCTGTGTGCCAGGACCTCCTCTTGACATTGTGACAATGACTGTAAGTCACATTCTCAAATGCAAAGATGTCTTGTCTTCAGAACACATCTCCTATTTCTTCCACTCATAATGCACCATGTAAAGACAGGAGGTGAACTGTTCACAAGAATAATTTAACTTAAACATTAGAGCTTCCCAAAACTTTGTAAAGCCATGATTCTAAATGTGGAATGCATAACCTACAAATAATACTGTTTAGGGTTTTATTGAAAATATCTCCTGATACCATAACAATTAAATAATACCGTTATTAGTTCAAAATATTACTTGTATCTCATCTAACTTCTGATTAATATTATGACCATTCATTGTATTTTATAGCATCTACCCTACAAAAGGTTGTTGTGAAAGTTCTTGACGAGACTTTTCAAACTAGTGCCTAACTTAGGTGCTTATGGTAGTACTAAGGATACGTGGTTTAAACCCATTAAAATGCTGGTGAAAAAGACTAGAGTCAAACAGGATTGTATGTGTGTTTGTGTGCAGACATCATCAATTTCCCAACATCCAGAACTGCCTTCAGATATACTGGGCTTCCAGAGCAAAGTATGAATTATTTTTCTGCTTTATGTCCAGAAATACAGTGTTCACACAGAGTTTTCACAGACCTTGAACTATGTGCACAAGTCTCCCAAGTCAGATGATGGCTCAGAGGACATATTATTCACATCATTTTCCCTGCAGATATGGATCCATAGAAAATGTTTTTGACATAGGTTTTCACTTCAGCAAAAATGTAACAAATGACAGTGTTCAAGAAAAACTGTAAAAATGGCAACTCTGTGATTTATAGGAAGAAAAATTATGGTCATTGAGATAAAGCATCATTATAACTGTTTTTATGTGAAACAAATTCCAGCAGCACAGAAAGTCTTTTGTGAGACATTTGACTCCAAAGCAGAGCAAGCATCATCAGTCTAAGCAGGGGGCGCTCCAGATGGCAGTACTCGTATGTACCTGAGATCCAGATACAAGATGGATTCGAAGTGACATGTCTTTGAGCAGAAAAGCTATTAACAAGGTTGTTCTTCATCAAGGACATCCTATAACCAGATCACCTATAACAAGATAACCTCACATGAGAGATAAACTCAACATTTGTTCCATGTGATGAAACAGTCCAGAAATGTAATAAAATACTGGGGAAACACTGTGAACTGATCAGTTTTGGAGCACTGGATAAAAGCAAATTCCAACCTGCTTTGTACCTGAGAATTTGTGCTTTTTGCTGCTTTCCGTGCTCTTTGCTCAGAAATACCTTCAGAGGGTGGTAGTTTTGGAGAGGATCCTATTATTAAACAGAAAATTGAGACAGAATTTTAGGTTTGCAATATGATAAAGTTTGGAGAGTGCACAAAGAATTTTACTGGTCAAATATGTGCATTTGCTATAAATTTTGTATGTACTTCCAAACAATATAATTTTTTAAATTATTTTTTTTATCAAAGCAATGGGTTTGGGATGTAACTACTTATGTATCAGATTCTGACACAGCATTAAATTTGAGAGCTAAATGTCTATTGTATTTTTATTCCAAGAGTTCCTATAGTAGAAGTTATCTTCTCGCAAATGGTGGGAGAACATGGAATCTGAAAACTGCATTATAGATTAATATTCTGTGAGTTTATAAAAAAAAGTTATTACAATGTCAAATGATGTTCAGCCTGTGATGTTTTAGCAAGAAATAAGGAAATAAAACCTCTGATATTGTTATAATACAGTGGATTTTTAAGTGTTTGTATTTATTAGCAAAGCACCTTAAAAATGTTAACAGAACCAATCATTCAAAGAGCCAAAAGAGATAGTTAATAATTGATTCACAGAGAGAGAACTCAAGTGCCCTGCCCAAGGCTGTGGAAGGAGACAGTGTCAGAACCAGAGTTACAGGAATCATAATTTCCTATTTCTCAAGCTGATTTGGTTTTTTTCCTATCAGAAACTTCCTATTCTCTTTCTCAGCAGGTAGTCACGGACATGAATATCAGTGACCCTTTTAATTTTATTCTAATAAAAATCTTCTTTCAAATAATCCTTTAGAAATCAGTATTTGCCACAATATTATGTAGCAGAGTATGCCACAGATGAATTATGTCTTTATGTAAGACAATGTTGGAGTAACAAGGAGCTATTTCTTCTTATATGAAAGCTCTTTATTTCAGGAAACATTATTTTACCGGAACTGCAACTACTACACACCAATATTTTTCTCTTTCTGGGAAAACCGCACATTATTAGTTTAATCTGAGTTTAGGCATTTGTCTTCTTTTGCATCTTTTGCTATGACTAAGAACTAACATGTTTCTGGTCAATCATATGGCAGAAAACAGCATTGCTAAAGCAGCACGTATGTGTTGAGCAATATTCATTATGTGATTATTTCAGGAATAGCTGGACACGGTAACTGAATTTTTGATACTATTGACCTTGCGTTAGATGCCAATGCACACATGCAATTTAGGATTTATATATGGTGCTTTAGAAGGGTGACTTGTGAGGTGAGGAGGAGGAGGCATCCTTCCTTCAGCACAGCACGTAGGAGTGGGTGCTTCCTCACTGTCCCCTGTGCAGACCATGCCTTACAGCAATGGCGGGGATGGGGGCAGGGGGGGTGCAAATCCCAAAAAGAATCCAAGCATGATGACATTAACAAAAGGAGTGACAAAAATTTTGTGGCGCAAAGATTGTTGTGCTGCAAAATGCTTCTTCGACAAAATTTAAATGTTCTTTGGAAACATTCAACTTTTCTCATATTTTCTGATAGAAACTCAGCAGAGCTGCTGCCATTCACCCACCTCCCCAACAGCTTGCTTGGCAGGCCTGAGTGACCCAGCTTATGTCAGGGCTCCCAGCACTTCCAGGCTCTCTGTTGCAGGTGTGAAAGGCTTGCAGGGACCCTGACTGTTGCTACTGCCAAGTACCAAGTTGAATGCTAGAGAGCCTGGAAGCAGGTTATCGGGTCTCTGGAGCAGTATGGGGTGCTTCATTCTTTGTGCTGAATTATGACATTGATGGGGTTGGCTTTGGTCTGGGCACTGTTGTCTACTTTCTTGTTGTGTGATTTTTTTCTTGATCTGTCATCCACAGCTGAGATCCTTTTCAGTGCCAAAGATTTTACTCTTCTTTAGAGCATCAGACTTTCCTGCAGAGCTAGAAATACAGGTTTTGATCCATCCTGAACCACCTCACTTGTCCATAGGAAAGCATTCTGTGTTTATCTCAGGAAAATCAGGCACCTACCAAAGGGAGAAATGGCTGCATCTCATCACCATGAATTACTGAAGAATATCGAAGAGGCAGAGTATTGCTAGTGGGCAAAGATGCTTTTTGGGATTGCAGTACCTAAGGATGAGAAAGCTGCATTGTTTTACCAAGAGTAAATATTTCTGCTGTATTTTGGTTTTATATGTGTTTGGGGTGAAGAGAAGCAGCTCAACCTGTCATATTCTCAATTTTATGTTTAACTGTTTAAAACCTTGGCATTGAGTTGAGAAGACATTATAGGTAGACTGCTAGCAGCAAGAGGTTGAGTATGTTGATCTTTTCAGCATACTCTTTTCTGAGTATGCTTTTGTTCATCTTTTAGCTCTGCTGCCGCTGAGTTGGTCAGAATGAGGATGGGTTACAAGCTGCTGGGATGAGTTACAAAATTTTTACCTTTAAAGTCACGACTTCATTTTCAGTTGTAAACTCAGAATAAATGAGAGACGGGTGTTCCATCTTTGATTTGGCCATGGCTCAGGGCTTTTTGCCTTGAATTTAGTGGTACAACTGCAAGATTGACTTGGCCATGGATTTTATACCACATTGTGTTCTATATTGTCTTGTTCTATACCTCAATCATTAATAAATTCAAGAAATATGGGGAAATATATAAAGAGCTGCCGTGTATAAGGCAGATAGAAAGAATTTCATTGAATGCTGTTATTCTAGTTTCAATGTCTTTCTTTCACATTGTCTCTCCTATTTCATTATTTTTCCCTCACGTTACCAGCCATCTGATTCTCCTACCCATAATATTTCTTTGCAGCTGATTCAATGCTCTAATGATTCCTACTGAAGTGATTAAGTATTGATAATGGAATTATACTAGTCTCAGATCCCTGATGCTTGTCACCCACTGGAGATTCCTAAATCTGGGCAGGATTTTTACCAATGGGTTTCTGCAGCATATGAAAAGAGACCTAGCACCTTGCTGTAGATATGAAGATGAAGGAGACTAGACAATCTTAATAGTCCCCTGTGCTTTGTTCACAGCTGAATCAGTCTTGGTAACCAGCATTCCATGCAGAAACAATTAGTGCTACCAGAAACATGTAGCAGCTCTGCTGAAATGATTTTTTATAGGCTATAAGTATGGTCTCTATAGGTTTAGGAATTTTGGCCATTATTAGCGAAGCCTTGATTTATTCTTGTCATCTCCTAGTCTTTGAGGGAGGTCTGAGAAGGTAGCTGCCCTGGAGGGATGTACAGAGATTTATTGAGAAGCAAGAAGCTGCAGCTGCAGAATATTTTGGGAAGCAGAAAGACAGCCACATATTTTTTCCAGATGAATTCACTTTTCCTAGGTATATAGGGACTGGGCGCAGCCAGACCACTTGTACAAGTGACCACTTATATGAGGAGACCCATGCTCAAACTTCCTCCAACATATTTGCCTGGCACAAAGCATGGTATTTGCATGTCAGTGAATTCCTTTTACTTTAATTTACGCATTTTGTTAGTTGAGTCAAACTTTTCTCACATCTACAAAACAAAGCCTTTGCTTGGGAAAAAAGATTTAGTTGCTTTGGCAGAGCCATTGGAAAATCTTGCACAATGCCTACCTAAGCTTTGTCTGGCTCTAGCTAATGTTATTAGTCTCCCACATACAAGAGCATTAAATTAATTCATGAGTATTTAAAATTGTCATCTACACAATTTGTCATTAATCAAATAATAGATCAGGAAGGGAAAGATAAAAGAGCAAGAGAATGTTGCCAGCAATTATTTTTTCTCTGTTTCTTTTGTTCCACTGACAAATTTCAAATCTTGCTGAATCTGTCCTCTTCAGGCACCCCTCAGCTTCTCTCTACCATTTTTCTATGGTTTAATCCCAGCCAGCAATCAAGCTTGCCCACTTCCCCACCAGCAGGATCAGGGAGAGAACTGGAAGATATTACAAACACCTACAGGTTGAGATAAAAACAGGTTAATAAGGAAAGCAAAAGCCACGCACACGTGCAAAGCAAAACCAGGAACTAATTCCCATGGGAAGCCAGTGTTCAGCCATCTCCAGGAGGGAAGGGCCCAAAGACCATCCGTCCAAATGTCCACCCCTTCTTTCTTCTTTCCCCCCTTTACGTACCACAACACTTAAGCTTCCAGACTTAAACGTATTGAGTGATTTCCTCAGAACCATTCAATGTGATTTGGCACTGTGCAAATTAGAAAATCTTTTCATGAAGAATATATGCTCCTGTGTGTAACACCACATTTCAGATGTTCACCAAATACCTCAAGCTGCCACACTTCAGTGGCAAATTTTCTGTTAGTGGCCACACAGTGCCACCAGAGATAGTGTATCAGAAGGTGTTGATGACTGTGTACAGAGTATGCAATGTTTTTGTCTGCTTTGGGTTCCCTCTTTAACCTCTTTGGGCACCAATACTTTTTATTCACACTGTAAAAAGTACATCTGGTTAGATATTTGAATTGGTTAGTTTGAAAGAGCCTTTCTCTGACGTAAGGCGACGCTAAAGATCCTCTCCAGTTATTGTCAGGAGGGTCAGTACATAGAATGCTTTCATTTTAATTACTCCTCAGTGTTTTTTTATTAAGATGTTTCTGTAGCAATCTGAAAATAAGAGGTGCGAGGGAAATTCTCACCTGCACACTTTGAATAGTTTCATAAATTAATATTTGTTTAGCTATGAAATGGAGAAAGAATGGAAGTATTAAAGAATGAAAATATATTTTATTAAAGAATGAAAATATATTTATTTTATTGAAATTGGAATCATAAAACTGTTTATATATTAATAGTTCCACCATTAAAAGTATTGTGATGACAGCAACATATTCCTTCTATCAGGGCATACAAAACCATAACATGGATTCAAAGAGATCTCTGTGCGTCAACTGGTATATCCTCCTTCTCAAATGAGAGCCAGTTCAGATCAGGTTGCTCAGGGACTTGTCCAATCAAGTTTTGAATAGTGCAAAGGATGGATTTTCACTAATATATCTGGACAACCTTATGTCTAGATTAGCACTTCATTTGACATTCAGTAGTGTGGTTTTGGAATGTAACACAGTTAATAGTCACAAATCTCTTTGCTCAGGTTCGTTTCATGAAGTGGTGTGGGGACACAGATGGGATTCCTGTTCCCTGGAAATGAAATGGAAAAAGAGGCTTCAGAAGACCATCTAACCCATTCCCATCATTAACATTGCCAATACACAGGTACAAGCTAGAGGTAGTGCAGCTTTCTAGTCTTAACTAGAGCCCTCAGAACACACCTCACAAGCACCTTGTATAGCCAGGAGTTTGACATTACAGATTCTTCCCTGCGTGCCATGTTACTACTTCTAACAATATAGACTAATTCCTGTAGCAAACTTGGGAGGAAAAAAATTATTGTTGGTCAAGTCCCACTACCCAATTTGTTCTGCAGTTCTACAGTTGCTCCAAATCCTGGATTCATAGTTACACTGATAAATCCGTGCCTTTTTAAACCACATAAGTATTATGCCATTGATTTTCTTAGCTAGAAATTAAGATACATGCAAAATTATGTAAAAAGTCACATACAGCATAGGAATTTTATCATCCAGGTTCCTTTATACCCACATTTATCCTTTCTATGCAATGGTGCAAAACACATTTATGTATTTAAGTTTTCTCATACACCTAAAGAAAAACAATGTCATGGACATGACTAGTATTTTTACATCTGTTGATATTTTCTGGTTCATTGAGGGTTCATTTTTTAAATTTTCATTATGCTAATAAGATCAAAATTAAGAAAAGAAATTCTTTTTAGGAAGAGTGTTTCTGTTGTCTCCAAAATCCCAGAAATCTCAACACTGGTTGCTCCATGATGTTTTTTGGCTTCCTGCATAGCAGATTAAAATGGATTTGAACAGCCTTTATTGAAGAAAGCAATGTCATCATTAGTAGATTGAATCATGAAGGTCGTTTCTTCAGAGGGTCAAATCTTTTTGGATAGGGATGAAATGTTTTCAGGCAGAAAGACAACTCAGACTATGCAACTGAGTTAAGGGAGTCTCCCCTATGTGTCTTAAGTAGTAGAATCATAGAATGCTTTGAAATGGAAGGGGACCTTGAAGATCATCTCATTGCAACCCCCAATTGCCTTGGGCAGAGACATCTTCAACCGGACCAGGTTGTTCAGAGCTCCATCAAACCTCCTCTTGAACACCTCCAAGGATGGGGCATCCACAACTTCTCTGGGCAACCAGTGCCAGTGCCTCACCACCCTCACAGGAAAGAATTTCTTCCTAATACCTAATATAAATTCACTTCTTTCAGTTTGAACCCATTCCCCCTTGTCCTGTCTTGCCTCGTACTTTCTTTAAGTTGCCTTCAGATACTGGAAGGCTGCAATTAGGTCAGCCTGAAGCCTTCTCCTTTCCAGGACCCCAGAGCTGGAGGCAGCTCTGCAGGTGGGGTGTCACCAGAGTGGGGCAGAGGGGCAGAATCTCCTCCCTCCAAAGCTGCCCACAGGGCTTTGCATGCAGCCCAGGACGCATTTGGCTTTCTGGGCTGCAAGTGCCCATGGCTGGCTCATGTCCAGCCCCTCACCAGCACCCCATGTCCTTTGGGGCAGGGCAGCTCTCGATCTGTTCACCCCCAGCCCGTACTGGGGGCTGCTTTTTCTCTGGTAACTCTGCTAGCAGGCTGAGCAGGATGTCCACCTGGCCAAGTCTGATGCAGTGGCCACCACTGCTACAAAACACTGAAAGGCTTAGGCATCCGTCCTTCTGGAAGCCCAGATGACCAATTATTTTTTGATGTTGTTCATGACATTTTGGGAGCTCTATCTGGCTCACTTCACTGTTTTTTGTAAGTTTGGAGGACTTGGTCTCCTCTGGGTGGGCACCTCTGGGTGACACTCTCAGAAAGTGTAATGAGCAGCAGCTGATCTAAGCACTTGTGCTGCAGCACCTTAGTGCCCTTCACAATCTCCCTGTCTGTGCAGTCTGCGCCACAACTGCCACAGCTGTCCCTTCATGCACCACATCCTGCCCTGGTCTCTGCGCTCCCGGTCGCTCATAGTCCCTGGAGCCATTTAAATTTGCCACTCTGCTCCTGGCAATGTTCCCTCCGTGCCTGATCTGTTTGCAATTCCTTGTTTGCAAGGAATTCATGGCAGGTTGTGGAGCCATGTACAGTCTTTGCAGGGGGCTCAGCACTGAGTCCATGCAAAGACTGTACATGGCTCCACAACCTGCAGGGTACTAAACAAAACTGTGTGTCATAAAAAATAAATTGAAAGGGAAAAAAAATACTCTACAAAATTATATGGCATGTCTCATTCCTGTATTGTGTTGTGTGGAGACTCTTTTGAAACTGCATTTCAAAGGGCTGCTTGGATCAATGGGTGTATTTGCTTCAACTCTTCCTAGATGCTGCCTTAGATACACTGACAAAAATCCCTCCTTTCAATAATCTCTGACTTTGGTAAAAATGTGATTGTGATAGATAATAGCAAAGAGCAAAGCAACATCAGTGTTAGCCTGAAAGTCTAAGTTCTGTACAAGAGAGAAAGATCAAGTGACTCACCTTCAGTAAAGACTGCTACTGTGCCAAATAGTATTGAATCAGTAAACTGAAGGGAGCATAAGGCAGCAGGAAAGATAAAATAGAAAGGAAGAAACAAAGTAAAAATGAGATGGTGGTGACACTAGTGATAATTAATCTGAACAGACAAAGTGGATTACAGGACAATGACAATTAAAATAGAAGTTAAAAAATAAACAGACAAGTTTTCTTTTCAACAGAAAACTGTAAGTGCTTTTAATGTTAAAGGAAGATACACAATAAGAAAAAAATACTTCTTGATAAAGCAGGGCAATTTCAGTATTAATATAGTTTATAAAACTGCAAGTAAAAGGGAAGTAGGAAACCCTATATATATGAAGAGTGGCCATGTAAAAAAGCCAAATACTTGATAATGGTGGAAAATTATAACTAGGATTTTAAGGGTTTGGGGGCAGGTATTATGAACTGAGGAGGCAAGTTCTGAGAGGTTCCCTTTTCCAAATAGCATTAATTTTCCTGGGTTTAGCTTTAGCCAGCTGCTTTTCATCCAGGTGCTGATTTTGGCTGGAATATTGGTAGGATAAACGCTATATCCTGTAAGCATGGAGTAGAGTATTTGCATACCCTTTTATGTTTCCCAGAGAATTCAAAATATATGGTGGGAAATAATGACAGTGTCATGCCAATCAAAACACTAAGTGTCAGAAAATCTGCAGCATCACTGGCTTTCTTTGTCAAAAGAAGAACTCTTAACATTATGATCCAGTGGGTTCTTTGTTTGTCTGAATTATTTAGAAATGTCGTTTTGTATCTGAATACCAACAGTAATGAACCTCACTAGACTTCCTGATCATCAGATATAGATTGTGGTTTTCCCAAAGAGCCTATCAAAAATTAAATATTACCTGAGGATTATCATCTGACACCCCAGAAAAAGGATCAGTCACTAAAAACTATTTTCAGGAGAAATGCATTGCTGCATTTTACAGCACAGCCAGTATTCTGTTCCTCACTTCTGCATTCTTTATTGAATGATATTATTTTCTAAAATATATAAAAAATCTCTTATCAAGAGTTAATTATCTGATTCTCAGTGAATCCATATTTGAGCCTAAGACTGTCACTGTTACCATGAGACAATATGTTTTCCCATTGAAAAAGTTGCTGATATAACTGTTTACAAGGCTTTTTCCTGGGGAATGTATCTATGCTACAAAGAAAAAATAACTGACTCTGAATCTTTTAATGAATACCCATTTCTGCTCTAACAGATCCATTTTAAGAACTATAAGTCTACCATGAGACAGAGTAGCATGCAAAACACACAGAGGGTAAGTAAACTGGTACATTCCTATTGATAATTGAGACAGTGGTAGATCAGTCTGGACATACACTTATCCTATACTGCTACAGTTTTAGCTAAGAAAAATAAAATTTTCCATGAGAGGTATCATCAGGATTTTTTTTTTTAAGATTTCTATATCTTCTAGGACTCTGTCTTTATCCTGCTAAGGGTATGAGAGTTCTATGACTGTGTTTCCAGACTGTTCTCTAATATTTCCACTTCATAAAGAACATTTTCTTAGAATCAAAATGTTCCCTAAAAATTAAACAGTACTTGTGAAAAATCTCTTCTCATAATCCACAGGTTTGAAGGTAATGATGGTAAAACTTTGTTACAAACTCCAAGGTTCAAGAACAGTTTTATTCTGAACTGTAGAGGGATTGTTAATTTGAAATTGAAAAGTCAGTCTACAGACTCTAAATTAAATAATTTTCCTTGCTAAGAACGGGGAAAATTGGGTGAGCAAGTAATTGAGTAGTCACGATGCAATAAGAACTCCAGAGAAGGGGAGCTTCTGCTGACTTGATGTCAGCAGAAAGATTCTCTACTCACAATCCAGTGTTATAGAAGCAATATTTTGGAGAAGATATGTAGCGTTGTCACATATGCTTATTATCCCAATATCCTTCATATGGTAATCTCCAGACACTGCTGCTTCATGTAAAAGGAAATTATAAATAAAATGCTCTGGACTAGCTAGGACTTATTTGAAATCCTAAGTCAGTAACACTCTTTAAAGATATTAATTATTAGCTAGGGGCAACATAGAGTGCTAGATTCCTACTGACAAGCAGATATTATAATTTTGGGCACAAAATTCAGTACAAGCTTCTGTCTGCAGTACGGTTGAAATCATTAACAGCAACATTACCACTAATAGTCGTAAATGCAGCCCTACAGTTTTATAAAATTATTTTTTTTTTAGTAAATGCAAGAAAGATTCTGCAAGTTTATCCATTCACTCACAAAATTATCTTACATAAAATTTCTTACATGTTCCCTACAGTGAATCCAGCTGACTTACTTGTTCATTTTTCACTAGCAGTGATCTATTCACATGTCTATATAGACTCATCTTCCAGTAGCCATTCTTAAACAACATCTACACAGTTCCTGCTGTGGAGAAGTCAAATGAATCAAATAAATAAGAGTATAAAATATACAGGAAAAGAGCACAAAACCCTCACAAGTACTGAATCATATTTCTAAAGGTAAGAAAGTAGAAGGTGAGGGGCTTAAACTATAAAAGTGAAATAATATCTGGCTAATGAGTCAAAATCAAACATATGAAAGAAAAATTTTGGTTTAAAGAGTACAAAGGATTTAACATAAATTGTGAAAATAACTATAATAAATCTCTCATCTATGGCTAAACAATGAATTGGTAAAAGCAGTTCTGAGAGGTGTCACCAACTGAGGATTCAGGACAGATCAGTAACAGCTATGTATAAAACATTGGGATTTTAGCATCTTTCCACCTTACCTTAAAGATGCTGCTTTAGGGGACAACTGAAATGATTTCTTGCTTTAAGAAAATTGTGACAAGTTCCTGAAAGCTTTATCATGAGAAACATGTTCTTTTCAGTGAAGATAAAATGCTGAGAAGATAATATGGAAGGGGGAGAGAAATGAAGGCATTTTTTTAGGTGAGAAAAAACAGTGATATCCAGTATTTTACAGTAGAGGTGGATAAAGAAGACCCAGGATAACATACTGGAAAATTTTGTGGTAAAAGCTGGGAATTCAGGGAGAATTTCTTAATAATGTCAGAGTTGCAATATATGAGGTGAATTGGCAAATTGTACCATCACAGCAAGTATTATAAATAAATGCAAGAGGTATCTTGACATTTTTATGAAAAGGGAGGACACTGAAGGGTGCAGTGACAATGCAGCAAACAGGCTTTTCGGGACAAGCAGTTTCTTCCTGTCCAACAAATGTGTCCTTTAGCATTAATTTTAATTACATTTCTGAGGTATTACTACCTACACTTTTCACTGTCTGGTAAAGCTGGATGAATTTACTTCATTGTGTTACCTATATACAGTGTCTCTGTGTATAATTATTAATATCTACATAAAAGCACTATCAAACACTGCTGAGAGCCAAAATCTTAGTTCCTCTTAAAGAAAATGAGTCTTAAATTGTGCCCCTGGAAAATTCTTCTATACTCTTGTTAAAAAGCTCTTGATATACTGTCACATTTAAAAATATGCATATTTTTATTTATTTGTGTCTGAATTTTGTTTCGTTTGTTTGTACAAAATAAACATGTTGACATGTTTTCAGTAGATGCTGCTGACCTTCTACTGGGTCAGAAACTCCTGGTGACAAATCCTTCTCCTGCAGACTCCTCCTTTATCATAGAAAAAGGGGAGATCACAGTAGGTTTTTCAAATGCTGATTTCTATGTGATTTGGAAATATTCATAAGTCCTTTAAGACCTCGCAATTTCCCATATCAACATGCAATGTTTTCAGATAAAGGGACATATTTTCTCTCTCTCTGCAGATCATGACAGAAATGTGTTTCAAAACACATTCACTATTTAAAATCAGAAAATCTGGAGTTTTAGCAACCTTCCCACAACTACCATCAAAAGGGCTTCTGATAGGCCAGGTAATTTTAAGGTTGTTTGCAAATTTAATTTGCCATCTCTGCTTTTACCAGGCTGTACTTGTCAAAAATACATAAAAGAAGCTAACAAATTCCTACTTTCAAGGATTTCCTACAAAATATAGGCATTTGGAAATAAATAGTTCTTTCTAAGTAATGTATATAACGAGCTAGATTATGTAAATCTTCCTGTTTTGTGGAAGGTTTTATCTATTAAGATCTAACTACAGGAGGTTAAACTCATTGGCTAATCACTTCCAGAAAGTTTTGGGTTTTTTTCCTTTGTTATATCATTACTTTCATCCATTGATATAATTTTTGAGTAATAGACAAGGATGGGGTTGGTCATATCAGTAAAGGAAGATTTCTGGTAGACTCCAGTGATGATATTATAAGGACACCAATGTATCTAACATAGTCTAATGAAAAACATGTCTCCTCTCTCCTAATACCCTGAGCAAGTACAATTAAAATTACTATTCATGTCATATTACCAACTTTGTGTTCTTCTTATTAGGACCTTGTGTAAATCATGAGGAAAGATGACAGATTTCACACATTAGTCATGGCAAAATGGTAAATTTCACAATTAGTCATAGGCTATTAGAAAATGATCTGGAAATCTAGTTAAAGTAATTTCTATCATTAAGCAGTTATTTAATATTGTCTTCATAGCAAACTTGAATGTAAACATGGCATTTCACATTATTACTAACTCTTTAATTTCTAGTTTCAATATCAAACACAAAGTACATATTTTTCCAACACCTCAGATACGTATTTCTGAAAATAAATTTTTTGCTATATATATGCCAGTTTGCAACAGTGAGAGAAGTCAAATTCCTGTATTAAAATCTGGGTATTTCCCTCTTGTAACAAAATATATTATATTAAATTTAGATGCTTTCTGCAATTTTGTTACTTAACTTTAACAACTCCTGAATTTTGCATTTATAACTAGTCCTGAAGTGTCCCCAGAAATTTTTATTTATTTAATGAGTCTACAGAAACAGTGTTTTCCTACAGTTTGAGTTACGGGATCATTTATTATCTAACCTGTAATTTAGAAGGATGAACATCTGGTGACCTTCAGCATCTTCTCCTAATGCATCGACTATGTAAATGGCATACCCTGAAAGTTGTAACAAGGTCTTCAGCCTCCTTCTTTACCTTGGATCATGATGCAAATTTTTTTCAGCTCATCCTTCATGACAGTTTGGGTCAGTGCCATCCATTTATGACAACTTTGGTTAGTATCATTATGTGTATTTACATATAATTTTAAGAAACATAATGCAATTTTGGTTGGTTTATTTTTCAGACACTGAAGACCTACAAGGACTCGAAGAGTAATCAGACTTTTTCATTTCAGCTGCACAGAGTTTCATAGGTTGATATAAAGAGGAGAGTAAAGCAAGTGTGGGTTACTTAGATTACCTTACTGTGAAAATCTAAAACCACCCATCATCAAGTACCTTTTTTCTAGTGTACATCTAAATACTTACAGCAGCCACTCACTGTCATGCGCTGTTGTATTTCCCAAGTGCTTTTCTTCTTTTTGAAATTATTCTTAGTTTAGTTTGAAAGTATGATATCTAAACAATACTGGAACTGGCTGGACAGAAAGTTTCTAACATGGTTTTGAGTATTAGAAAGCAGATATTCTTTATTACAGTGCATTGTCACCCAGAGGATCCCTCCTCTAATTGGGTGCCCCAAGCATTGGGTATAGTTTTTATCATACACACTGATTACACATTCATCAGCTAACCCTGGTTACTCGATTTATATTTATTACTATATTTTACAAACCACACCCCTTGTCAAAGTCCTTATGTGGCCCTTCTCAGGTCTTGTTTGGTGGTCTTTAATGTCTGGTGTCCTTTTTAAGTGGGTTTTCCTCAACCCCAGCTTTTGAGTTAGCACAGTGTTGTTGGTTTGTGTAACTTCTGCTTTGTCAGCCTTGCAGAGCTGAATTGTTTTGTTTGACTGTCCTTATGAGAGTAAAATGCTGTTCTGTTCCACTGCTCTTACCAAGTCTCCCCTTCTCTGGAGACTAAATTCCTTAAGGGAGCTGGTCTAATATCTGTATTTCATTTTATGTGTACGTCATTACAACAGCTGAATCACAATGCAAACTAAAACACACAGAGCTTGTTATTATTATATGTGACTATTACAAACATGTATTAAAGTCCAGCTGGGTAACCATGAAGTAGGTTTGATCCAGATTTCTTCAGATCCCCAAGAGGTGTCATCTTGAGCTGTGCATTGTCAAATTTGTGTTTGTGTCCAGATTTCCTGGACATCTGTAGACACTCTACCCCTTTGATAGAAAAAAACAAGACTTAAGCATCTTGGGTTTTTCTCAGATAGCTGTTTGATTGCTTGAGTGGCTTCTGGCTTTTTAATTTTGGAATAATATATCCATGATTTTGCTCCATTCAGTTTCAATGCAGTAAAAGTCCTCAATAGTACTTGGTACAGTACTATTGTACTGTACAATACAGTACAAAATACACTTTGGCTGAAGAAAAGCAGTTTCCCAGGCTTTCAAGTAGACTCAATCGCCTGGTAAGAACTCATGCACTGACATTTCCAGTCCCACAAGACTGCTCACTAAGCACCACTGCTCACAGAAAATTCTGTAAAGTTGCACTAAGAAAAATGAGGTAATTATTCAAATTGACCCCTTCAATGTGTGTTTCCTGGAATGTGAGGTACTTGGTAGGACTGACCATACAGCAGCTCACAGAGGATTATTTGGCTGGTTCCTGGCAGCTGAATTGGAATTCAAAATAGAGCAACAGGCAAGGCTTGGACCCGTGTTAAGGAGGCTTCCTGATATATTTTACACAACTGCAATTTGATTATGTAATTCAGCTCTCTAATCTGCCAATAGCTTAGGGCCTATGAGTATGAAGATCCTAAGCTATTTCCAATGTTTTCCTAGTCAGTAGTACCACTTCTACAATAAAATGGGAATCTCTGTCTGATGACATCCCAGAGGTACCCTGAATCTAGGAATTACTTGATTCAAGTATTTTAATCACTTCCCTAGCCTGGTCGGTGCAACAAAGGAAGGCTAGGTCACACGAAAGAGGTATCCATCAGAACTAGAAGGTATTTGCAAAGCCCTTTTGAAAACAATTCAGTAAAATCAATTTGCCTGTATTCATTTGAAGTTTTCCAGATTTTATGGCTCCTACAACTACTTTGCTAGCTATGTTAGGGTTGATCCTTTCACAAACTATCAATTTTTGAATTCCTGATTGTACAATCTGAGTACTTACGGATCCACTTTTAGATAGATTTTGCAAATGTTTCAAAAGTTTTTCAGTACTCCAATAAGTGGCTTTGAGTTCACAATCCACTATTTCATGAAGGATCTGTTCAGGGACTACTCTTTGCCCAGTTAAGGTAACTGCCCAGACTTGTGGATTAAATTTTGCTCCTAAGGCTGAAATTAATTGACAGTCTTTAGCACCCTACTTTGGTTTTTTTCTACTGGGAGAAGTATCTCTGGTAAGGCTATTAGAGACAAAACTTTGTTTTCTAATGTGCCTTTTTCTGCAGCCTCTTTGGCTGTCTTATCAGCTAAATGATTCCCCAGTTCTGGTTTGTTCTTACTGCTTCAACTGCTCTGTAATGCATGACAGTAACTTCTGCTGGTTTCTGGATACTTTCACGTGAATCCAAGGAGTATTTTTCATTTTTGATCAATGTGCCTGGAGATGTCAAAAGGACTCTTTCTTTCTAGATGGCTCGATGTGTATGTACCATTCCATAAGAGTATTTTGAATCAGTCCAAATGTTACCGTGTTTTCCTTTATTCAATTCCAAAGCTTGAATGAGTGCAATTAGTTCTGCTTTGTGCGCCAAAATATCAGAGGGGCACGTGCCCAATAATATTATCTCATGGTGTGTAGTCACTTCATATCCAGGTAGCTGTTTTCCATCTTGTTCAAAGCTCCCATCAGTAAACAATTGCCAATCAGGTCTTCCAAGGGGCTGTCTCCTAACTTAGGTCTGCAGGAATACCCTTCTTTTATAATCTGTAAGCAATCGTGCTCCATGGTTCCTGCTACATGGGCAGACAAGAACAGAGAAAGATTAAAGGGGGAAGTTGTTTTGAGTGTCACATCATCTCACTCCAGCAAGACTACCTGGTATTTTAGCATCAGTCTAGGAGATAGTCAGTGATACCCTTTTTGCTCAAGTAACAACCGCACCATATATTATACATAAATAAGCACGAAACATTATTACAAAAATTTTCACAGATCCTGAAATGTGGCAATATTGGAAGCCCATATCAGTTTCAACTGATAATTATTTTGAAGCATAGACATTTATAACTGCCAATAAAAGTAATGTCTCATATGAATGGGTTAGGAAAGAGCAGAGAGATAGTTAGAGAACTATTGATGGAATAAATGTCATTACTGATGCCTCAGATGTCCTCCCATTCAAGGTGTGAATCTCACTGGTAAAAATTTTTACAGATATCTGAAGATTCCACTGTTATTTGGGTAGCACACGTACCTTATGAAGTGTTGTCACTTCAATACTTTCAGGACACACTGGATATGCTTACAAAGACAAGGCCTTCACTACAGTGTACCATGACCACATGTTTTTGTGACCATATGTGCTTGCAGCATCAAAATTCAGTGCTGCCTAGGCAAAAGCAGACTGGCTGGGCCAGTACTGAGCAGTTCACCAGAGCACATGCTGCCAAAACGACTTCCATGTGTCTGACAGCCAGTAACTGCAAGGAAGATATTGCATATCTGGAAGTCCACAATACATTCAGCTTTTCCAAACAGAAAATTTTGCACTAAAAAATGAGTTTTCCTGAGGAAGGCATAGTGTTAGTTACAGCTACACGAATAAGAAAATCTGAGCTGACTCAGTTTGTGACACTTTCTGATTTAAGAATCTAAATTGTGACATAAAATATCCTTCTTTCACCTGTCAGTGCATTCAGTGATAAAATTTTCAGTGATTACAGCATATTTTCCATACGATCTCCATTTCTATCTTCAAACTGTTGTTTTCTAGTGTTGAAAGTTTGTCCATAGGAGGGAAGGAGCCCAAAGTAAACCAAACTTGCATATAGCAATCCATACACATATTGAAGAAATGCTTTGCAGATATTGATTTTACTGTATTTTTCTTTGCATTGGTCTATGTTAGAGCAAGAGAAACAGGTCCCTTAGTTTCTAGTAGTCAATACTATATTAAGATCAAGTTTCAGGAATGGTAGTCCCCAGTTCAGTGCCTCCACAGAGACTCTCTAAACCACAAACCACTCTCTCTCTCACCTCCCTCTTCCCCCCTTCTTCTCCCTGCAGTGGACTACAGAAAATTGGAGGCACAAAAGGCAAGAGATAAAAGCAATTTACTGCAAAGAGCAATGTGATAAGAAAATGAACAATAGCAACAATACTAAAGACAGAAGGTAGAAGAAAAGAAAAGATTCACTCAGAAAATCCCCAAGCATACCAGATGGCTGCCTCCACCACATTTTCTCGACCAGAAGAAGCCCCTTCTCCCAAGAAGAGAATCCCTTTCCCCTGCTCCCAGCAATGATGGGAGGTGGTATAAAAGAACTTCTGGGTCCCAGCCATGACACCTTCTGGAAACACCCTGTCCTGGCCAGAACAGGACAATTCCATACACTTCTATAAACCTAGAATAAATGCTAAATACAAGAGTACGTTTTCATTATGGTTCAAAGTAAAAGCTCAGTAGAGCTGTTCACCTTCCTGTTATTAAACACGTAAACAAACAAGAAAGTATTTTGCATTACGTTTACAGTACAGCTTTCCTTTTTTATCTAGAGCCTCACAAGTTTCTCACTTGTACTGTAATTGATGTTACAATAAGAACTTCTGGTGTGAAGTGAGTTAGGAGCATGTGATAACAATACCATGGGTTAAAATTATTTTTAATGTTGTATAAGAACCTGAATAAAATAACATTTTCTACAGCGCTGAGGGAAAAAAAAAAAAAAAAGGAAAATTAATTGAATGTAAATGGCTGTAAAATAATGTGAAGCACTGTAATTCCTGGACACCACTTTCCCATTTAATAGAATTTTATTTGCTACCTCTGTATTTCCAGTACAGTGGCATTCTATGATCAGTTGCAGATGATAAATTTGCAATTTGAAGAAACAAAAAAACCCCAAGCAACAAAAGATTTCTTTGTGCTTTACTCATGAAATTATCATGAGTATGTCTGATAGCAATGTACAGTACAGTCTTTGCATCTGTAAAAGTTTTTCCTTTATAATCAAGGGTCATTACTATACTGTACTTTTTAATATATGTCTCATCTCTAGTGCAACCTTTCAAGATTCTGCTTTTTTCATGTGACTTAAATACACTTATCCATTTAAAACACGCATTTTATGTTGTTGTTTTTTCAAGAGCTTCTTGTGTATTAAGCTTTCACAGTAGACAAAACCTCAGTTTTTTAATTTGGGAATTGAATTTAACTTTTTGTGTAGCATTTCCCATCCAAACATTTTTTACTTTTCCCAGGATACTATATACATCTGCTTTTCCTTTCTAGTTACCAGCATTTTATTACTAAACACTTGATAAGGGGAGCAGAGAAAAATAGTTTATGAAACATTTACTTTGCTTTGGAGAGGAAACTGTTTTATTTTAACTGGAGGAATCAAGCTCAGCATGAAAGAGAAAAAAAAGAAGGCAAGACAGTGCTTCAGAAAAATTAAAATAGAAGGAAAAAAGAGGAAAAATAAAGAGGAAAAGAGAACTTTTTCATACCAGTGATGGAGCTGACTTTACTACCTTGGGGCATTAATTGCTCTTTTAAGAGATCATCTTCTGTTTCCACAGAGGACCTGCAGTAGCAACAATAACTTATTGGCAATTTCTTCACAATCAAGTGAAGTTTCTACCTCAGCTTAATCATGAGAGGGTTACCCTGAGGAGCGAAATTTGACTGAACGAATGAGGAAGCACTTACTTTAAAAAGGGGGAGAAGCAATGATTTGGTCTGACTCGGACAAATCCTTTCTCTCAGTAGCATACTTCTTGTTTTTCTGAAGTAACAGAATTGTTTAAAAAAATAAAATAAACAAAGGAAAAAATGCAATCAATAAAATCATCCTTAGATGATGGAACTTGAACCTAACACAAAACAACTTGCTCCTCACCTACCCCTGAAGGTCAGGGTCGAGGTGGGAGTACGTTTTCATTTCTACTCTCTAGGCTCTACCTGGTCTGTGGATAAATATATTCTCCAGATGCAATTTGAATTCGCTCAAAAAGAGTCTAGCAGTTGTAGAGCACACAGGAGAAAAGAAGCTTTGCTCAGGTGCACTACATTCAAATGCATTGCCTAAGATGATAAAAACATCATATATAGTGGATCATTAGACCAGATTCATTCATATGTTCCATTTTCTCTGTAGATTATTACACAGTGTTTTCACAGTGATTTTTTTCTCTTTATTTCAGCAAAAATGGCCTCAATGTTCATCATTTAAATGGCAAACAGGGTAAAAAACTGACCTGGTTTTCCATCTTGGGCTTTCTACTTGCAAGAGTCACAATGTGCTATAGTGGCCCATTGATCTGACTTCCCTACTTTTTCACTTCTTTATTTTGCACAGTAATGGGAAGAGAACTAGCCCAGTGGTTGTTTGCATAACTTGAGCTTTGTTGACCTGGGACCTATTTTTTGGTTATCCATACATTACCTTGGGGTTTTAACATTTCTGCAGTTTCAAAATCAACAGCCAAGGCTTTGTTTTCATCAGTTACACCTCTTAGACACTTGGCTGTTGAAAGGGCTTTGAGTTTTTCTGATGACAATAAAAATAAAAATGGGAAGAAAGAATTAATGTTAGCAAATTGTACTCCACAGTGGCACATGGCAATACAAGCTTAAATATTCTACCCACAATATCTTGTAATGTTTCTACTACAAATGTTATGCCAAATAATGGCAATTTTTTTTTAAATTTGTATTTGGGGTTATTGGCGTTGGTTGTTTGTTAAGTTGGTTTGTTCCTTTGTATATACAAAGGAAATTTGATGTCTTCATAGTAGAAAATATTCTTGTTTTGTCATCAATTTTATTGATCAATAAAAATAAATTGATCAATTTATTCCTGTTTTGTTGTCAATTTATACAAAGCAAGGTTTTGGAAGAAGGAAAATTAGTGTCAGGACTAAAAAATACTGGTATACTATTGATTATCACATGATCACATGGAAAATAAATTAACATTAATTCAGAATTTCTACATACAGTGCAATTCAAATCACCTGCTCTTTGCCAAGTACCTGCCAAGACCAACAACTCAAACAAAACCCTTATGAATAGATATCAGTTGGTCACTGGGAATTAGGTAAATTATTAAGCTGCGTGCTATCTAAAATGTTAAGTCAAACCAGGTTTGCATCCTCTTGGGAGTTCAAAAGGTGTGTTGACTTTTTTCATTTCTTCCCTTTTTATTTTTTTTTTTTTTTGAAGTGTGAGTCTCTTGTTCAGCCAAGACTACTTTGTTTTCCCTTTGTTGATTCCTACAGGGTTGATTCAACAGAGACTGGAAGGTGTTCTAACCAGAACCAGGAGTAGAAGCTTCTGTTTTACTGCTTATCTTTAATTCTTATTTTGATTTGTGTGCAACAAAGTTCAAGGAGTTGTTGATGTCTTTCTCATAAATGCAAATGGAAAAAGACCAGTCAGCTTTCCTGCCTCTGCCTGACAAAAATCTGATGTCATTAAGGAGCAATAAAAGCAGAAAAAAATTACTCTTTGTGACCAGACATTGCAGCAAAGCTACAAGACAGAAAACTCTTTAGAGGAATGATTAGCAAATATATAATTTTTGTGGCCTGCAGTGGCAAATCTGGGAAAGGACCTTGTCACTCCACTGTCATTCATATATATTCCTCTGCCACAGGGGATGACATGGATGACTTCATACTAGAAATCACAGTATTTAAATGAGCCAGGTAAAACAAAATAAATATTTTGGAGGGGTAATTTGGGGTCATTTCATCAATGTGATTTACTGAGAGGTCTCACACAGCTGTATCAGCATGGTCCAGGGGCCAAGGCATGAAAGGGAACCAACGCTTGGCCTGGAAGCAGCTGAGTTTGTGTTCACTGCTGAAATTCTCATGTTTTCTGACCAACTATTTCCTTTCAAAGGGAAAGCTACCTGAGCATGGTCATGGCAGGCTCAGTTAATCCAACTGCACACTGGAGCAGTTCAAGGAAAACAGGAGTTTATGGGAAGATGAAAGCAAGGCGGGGAAATCTGAGTTCTGCTCACAATTCTGCTGTGGTTTTTGCACATGAGCTTTAGAAAATCAGTTGTAATTAAGCTTCTACTGTGTAAAATGGCACAGTAGGGGAAAAGAATGAGGCAGATGCTTTCTTTGTTCAATATGGCTAGTTAAAGGGGAGTAGAGCTTCATGCTGACTGTGAGTGGAGTATAAAAAAAAAAAAAAGAAAAGCTAGGAAAGATTTAAAATAGGTCAAAGTTCTCATTGATTAGTTTTTCATAAGAAAGGTTCAAGGGCTTGCCACACTAACAGCAGATTAGTCTGACCAATATGCACCTACACCTTAACTTTTGTATATCAAGAGTTTTTGCCTAAGAAATTGAGTGGCTTTTGAGAACAATTTCTCCTTTTATTATTTTGTTGGATTGTGACAAAGCTTGAGAGAGGTTGGGGGACAAGGTAGCTCAGTTTATTAATGAACAAATGTAGATTATTTTTTATTCGATATCCAAACCTACACATTCTTTCTTTGATGTATTTTTCAATGAACATAATGTTGATAAAGAACTATCAGTGTGGGGTATGAATGTCTCTTAAGACTAAAAACAAGAAATAAAATTAAAAGGAAAAAACCTATGTATGCTGTAAAAATGCAGAGTGGGTGAACAAAGAAAAACAGTTTAAGCTTGTGGCAAAAGCAATCAGGCAGAAAGGAGAGATAAACACTTCAATGAAAATGTAGATACTATACATATGCATGCCACCTAGTTGTGCCAGTTTAGATTTGGTGGGTGTGTTGTTTCTTCTAGTCTTTAAAGATATTATGGACTTCCTTTACACTAGAAAAATCTGGGTTCAGTTAAACCTGCCTCAGGCAACAAATAACCAAAACAATAGTTTTAATTAGGATAAAAAAGGACAAAAAAAAGGCAAGGCGAAAAAACAATGAAGAAGTTCTAAGGCCCACAATCTTTGTAGCATAGAAGAAGAGGAATACAATTTAAATGTATGTACTAATTTATTATTATTTATGATTAATTATTTTTTAATTTTCCTATTAACAAGTGGAGAATCAGGGTACTGAGACTGTCAACATTATTGTATATAATAACCTGTACTTAGACAACACTTATACCTTAAAATGCCCCACGTTTGTATGCTTTGTGTCACATATTATGCCTTTGTGTCACACATTATGCTTTTGTATGCCTTTGGGTCACATATTATATTTAAGTTCTACTTTCAGTACAGGTATTTTGTTTATACTGATTTCTTCCACTGCAGGAATATACTTTGTCCTCCTGCCTGAATACCAATAACTCAGAATTGGTTCGCTATCTTCTTTGTATTATCAGCATTTGTAAAGATGGGACTTTTCTTAAAAGTCTACTTTCCTGAATTTGTGTTATTAGAGGAGCAGTACAGTTTTAATGGTTTTTTTTAAAAAACGTCCCTTAGTCAATCTCACAGCTTTAAAGTGTTATATTTTTGTTATGTCCTCCATAAGAGTTCAGCATTGTGGGCATCTTGGTGTTTTGTTTTTTGTTTTTTTTTTTAATTTTACACCTGAAATATCAGAGTGATTATTCTGGAGTACTCTAAAATGTTTAACCAAAGGGCAATGTCACTGTCATATAACAACCTCTAAATTAATTCCAGCTTTGACCATATTTGAAAAACCCACAGCTTTAAAATCTTCTAAAAACCAGCTAATTACATGTGATAACTGGCAATTTACCTTGACTTATTTGAGTCATGCCTAATTATGCAAGTAAAATTATGAGGATAGATATTTAAATAGAGTACCATTGATCTCAGCAGATTACTGATATGCCAAATATTGTTTTTTTAAATTTATTTATTGACTTTTGGAATTCCAGGTTTTTTTCTTAGTTCTCTCCACTTCTATTTAATTTGTGTTTGAGCCTAAGAACTCCTATTTATACCAATATTGACGTAAATAATTATTATCTCTCACAAGACAGGCTTAATGCATTTAAGGCGGAAGCAGATAAGATTAAATCTGCACTGAATCTTCATGAACCTCAGATCTCGGAGTATGTCAAATTTGATCACAGAACTCATTATCAGTAGAATAATATATCATTGGTAAATAGGTTTTATGTTGGTTTTCTGAGTAGTGTAAGTTTCTAAGAGTTCACATATTTTAAGGCTAACTTGTGGTCATACTGTTTCTTCTAAGGGAATAGCTTTAGTATAGCCCAATCTGTTAGAAGAAAGATTGCCACTCCTGTGTTTTTCTCCTTTTTTTTTTTTTTTTTTTTTTTTATCAACACAATTGTTTCTGCTCACTGGTGTCTCCCTCCCACTCTTTCAGCAGCTGCTTTACTGTGACATCTTACCTCCAGCAAAGTGGGAAGTTGAGCAGCTGCTTGCAGAACTAAAGCCAATCTTCTGCCGGGGATCAGTTGGCAAGGATTTCTGTGAAAGAAGCAAGGATGCAGTAAATTATATGTACTGAATTAATTGTACCTGCTTCCAGCCTGTCTCCAAAACTTGCTGGAAAATGTATCCATCCATTTGTGCAACAGCAGCAACAAAAATTACTCCCTAATCAGCTTTGAAGGTTAAAGAAACTTAACAAATCAGATCTGTTTATTCATGGGAACCATAGCAGCACTGATGAGTTTTTTAAAAATTCAAATTGCATTTATTTCTTTTCAAATTACTCTCAATCATGTTTTTCAGTAAGGCTGTCTGAATGAATGCAATTCCTTAGTGTGAGGGAAGGCTTTATTTATTTACTGTTATAATGGTGTTTTGGAGATTGAGTCATCTGATGATTCACTCTGTTCAGCTGCATAAGTAATATTGCAAGTACTGAGAGAGAACTCAGCTGACATCCTGTAATATTTGTTGGTTTGGATTTCCAGGTACAATAAGGCTGTTGAAAATACTTTATTTTCTGTAACACAAGATGGTTAGTGCTGCTTCAACTCAGGAGGTGAGAATAAAAAGATTACTTTCCTAATGCTATGTTGTTTGGTCCGAACTTAAATACGTCATGTCTATCAAAACTGAAAATGCTGCTGTGGGCACTGCAATACACACACAGTCTTGATAAGAAGGATCAGGGCTTTAGATGGGTCTTAGCTAAATAAATAAGGAAGAAACAAATATTTTTTATCAGAATAATTTTGAACTTCCTAGAATAGCATTTCAGAAGAATACTGAGGAAGCATAATGATCTAGGAAAAGGTAATAAAGTGGAGGAGCATAAGAGAGATTTACTGTAAGCTGTTGATAAAACCCATTATTTTATGACCAGTGATCTTGACAATGCTGTCCACCATTAGGTAGATATTATTTTATTGATATTCTTGCCCTTTCTAACTCAGGAGTTTGGCAGTTGTTCAGCATATTAAAATGTTATGCTGTACCTTCCTGAGGTAGAAGGTGGATACGATGGTTCAGGAGATCCTTCTTGGTTGTGTTTGCCCCCTTACATTTCCAGCCAAAGACATGAGGAAGATTAGTAGAAGAACATAGTATCTCCAAAGTAAGGAGAGACCTCTAGTATGTGGACATTCATCACTGTGATAATATACTGGGAAATCAATGATTCTTTGCCCAGACTGTGAAGAAATATTTGATATCTTCAAGCTTATTTTTGCATTGAATTCTCTCCCAGTCTAAGCCTTGAAGGCATCCCTGTCTTACTACTACAGGGTTTTGGGGTTTTTTTTTGATTCCTAGTGCAGCAGGAGAGATAAATTATTTTATTTTCCTATAATCTTAATGTGAAAAAGCAGCATGCTTAAAGTGCCCTCATGGCCATCTTGTGAATGGATATCAAGGCATTAATCTCTCCTTGAAGATCTGGGGACAGATTGAGAGCAATCAGATCATCTCTTCTTACACAAAATCCTGGCCTAGATCCAGAGCAATGAGGCTTGAGGAGTTTTTTGTTGGTTTTTTGTTTGTTTTAAGCTGTATAGTATTATGAGGAAATTATGCTGTGTTTCACAGCTGCATGATCCAGTCGCATCATTGACACAATGGCGTTTTCTTTTGGCTCCTCAGGAGCTCAGGAGGTGGGTTGGAAGAAACTTGTACACCTCTGACTTGTGCTTGGAAACAGGAGGCAGTGGTCTACAGGCCAGGTAGAGCAGCTGCTATTACAGAAGTTGGCAGCAGTCATGGTGCTTGATTTACATGTTCAACCATGCAAAATCAGCTGAAAATTATGTAGCTGAATTCAGATAGCCAAATAATGAGAGTGTTTGTGTTGCTCAGCATTTTCTTTTCACTCCAGTCCTTTGCCTAGCTGCAAAATATCCTGTGGGTTAGAGGATGGCACACAGAAGGCTGGGTTTCAGAAACAACAACAACAAAATAGGATGTTGCTAAAATAGTGGGCTAGAACTAACTTGTCACAAATGGGATTTGAAATGAGTTTTTGAAGAGGCTTGTATTTGAGCCACGTAAGTTCCTCCAATGATTCTAGCAGTCCTACATGGACAAAGCTATTTCAAGAAAAAAAATATTTTGTAATTTCTGAAATTTGGGGGAAAAAAAAGATTTGGAAATTCGGAATTAATTTTGTAACGTTGTCAGTTCACTACTTTTATTTTACAGTCAACCAAAATGTTTTTTTGTATCTGCATAAAATATAATCCTTTCAAAAATTGCAGTATAGCAGTGCCATGCCATTTTTAATTCTCCATGCCTATGTTGGCCTCGAGAGTGGATAAACATGCCACTTCCATTATGTGACCACTATTTTTGACAGTGAAGTATCATCGAATGTTAATGCCTCTCATGTTCTCTTCATTATACGGGCTCATTTTCATGACAAAGAGTGTAAAGGGAACAGAAAATGGTACAAAATTAATATGTTCTCCTGACAATCTGGAGACAGCATTGCATGATCTTACACAGAAGGCACAGCTGGGGACTTTGACAACTGCAAGTACACAGCTGCTTCTTCTACTAAGTTCAAATTATTTTCCATGTTCACAAACCCATAGATACATGTATTCATGGGTTTATGTTTGTGTCTTTATGGACACCATCCATAAGGTAACCAGGATAATATTTTTTGTGTAAACTACATTTGATTTCTAAGCCTAAACTACATTGATTTCACTTCTCAAGGTTTTGGCTTGTAAAATTTTCTAAACTTTAGTGTTTAGAAGAAAGAAGAGGAGACTAAAAAAGTACATCATTAGATTAATTGTAATGGTTTGGGAATTGTATTCTCCAATTTATTATTCCTACTGAAGCCACTTTGAATTATGCCATGCTCGCTTACTCTTCCCTCCCCCCACAGTGGGATGGAGAGGAAAACTGGAGGCACAAAAGATAAAGATCACAGGCTGAGAAAAGAATTACTGGAAACATCAATGAGATAAGAAAACAAATGGTAAAACCAACAATACTAATAAGAGTGTACAAGAAGCAAATGATTCATATGCAAGTTCTCATTCCCAAATACCCAACCACTCTCCCTGCAATGCTACCTGATCCAAAAGGGTTCCTTGTCCATGGAAAATGACATGAGTCACTACAGAATAACATCTAGGTCCTAGCGATGCCCCCTCTGAACTACTCAAAAAATTAGCCATGTCCTGACCAGAACCAGCAAATCATCCACCTCTATATTCTATAACATGTATGTCATTACCAGATCCCATATCTTCCAATTGTAGACATAAATTTATATACATACATACACACATATACACAAACACATAGATAGATATATATACATACATAAGCATGTATATATACCCATACAAGCATAGGTATCATTTCCATAGTCAGTGTCTGTCCCTCCAAGATAGCTGCAGAGTTCATTTAGTCCATGATTTCTATCTGTCCTAGATGTCTTCCAGGGCTGGAGGGCTGTGCTGGTTCCAAGCTGCATCAAGGCCTCAAAATTGATGTATCTGGCACAGTCTATACTCATTGTCCATGGCAGTTGTAACACACAGTTGCAGGGTCTTCCATCAAGCAATACTATACAATGAAACATTACAGAGTGTTCTTACTCAAGAATCAAATCCCCTTGAGGTGCACAGGGTTTCCCTGTCCCTCTGCATAACCCACAAAGTGCACCCACATCCTTGTCTTTATTGGAAGCAGGACTAATCCACTTTTTCCCTAGCATATCCCTTTGATGCACCATAAGGACTTTATCCCCTTCAGTAGTACATAGAGGTTTTGATTCGACTGGGCCAGTTCTGTTGGTAAAGCCTCTAGTGTTAACTAACCAGGTGACCAAATATAGATCCCAGTGTTTGAAGGTCCTCCCACCCATTGCTTTCTAAGTGGTTTTACCCAGAGGCTGGTGCATGACAGGGAGTATGATACCCACTCAATAATACATGGGCTGTACCTGCTTGGCCTGCTTGGTCACAGTTATGGATCACCTGGGAAATGGAGTCCATCATTAAATCCACCCCATAGTTAAGCCCCAAGCCCATCTGTATTGTTACATCTCTTCCCTGCTGGCCTGAGGCATCATGGGCCCACCAACCAGCAATAATTCACCCTTATGCTGCCAGTCCAGACCCACCTGAGGCAGTTTAATCTTGGCAGTCCAATTCACCTGTCCATTCTCCAAATGCTCTTCAGTCGCCCAGGTCCTGGATACAAGTGCATCTACATGACATACTTTTACAGCCAGCTTCTCTACCTGGGCAACAATGTCTTGCCAAAATTCAGCAGCCCAGATGGGCTGGGGAATGACACCTTAACAGAGGGAAGGATGCCTTAGGATTTAGCTTTTGTATTTTTAAGATCCTGCATGCTTCAGTATATAACCCCATAGCCTGTCATCTACTGTTCTCCCATTTTCTTCAGACAAAACAATCCCTCTCTAGGCCTGGGACTCAAGGGCACTTTACTGTCTCAGGCCCCAAAAACGATAGACAAACTGGGTTGTGGGGAGCACAAACTGGGGATATATGACTTCATTACCTGAAGCTGAAATTGGAGGATTAACCCCTGATATGAAAATAGACCAAACTTATAACTGTCTGAAAAACTTGTGGCCATCACTCACCCTGGGTGTAGCCTCTTAGAGGCTTGTGGCTGCCCAAGGTGTACCTCTTAAAGGCCTTAATAAATAAAGGCCTTCAATAGGTACACCTTGGGCAGCCACAAGCCTGTTTTATTCCCCTAATCTTGTCTAGCCTCTGTTTCAGGTAGTCACTCCAAGGCATCAGGTTTACTTCTGTTTCACCAGTTGGTCTCTTTTCCATCAGTCTATCTGAAAGTTAGGTGGCTTTCACTTCTGCTGAAACCTGACTTGGTCCACCCTGTCCCTCAATAGCTTCTGTGACTTACCACATAAGATCCATACAGCAGCTTTTTATTTTCATTGTAGCCCTGCAATATTGCAGGAATCATTAGGGAGGAGAGTGTAGTAGTTTTGCTTTTAGGCTGGTTCATGATGACTTCCAAGATCCCTAGGCAATTGGGGGTTCCTGTACAAGCTTGCTATGTGATCAGAACAATCCAGTTACTCCAAATCCAATACTGCATATTCCACACTGGAATAAATGTGTGGAAGGAACATTCCCTGTGAACGTCGAGTCCAGCATTGGCAGTTAGGGTCCTAGGAAGAGCTGTGTTTCAGCACCAATCACTTCTGAAACACCCAGAGTTTCTTCATAAATTTCCAGGATCTCTTTTTCGGCAGTCCTCAAATCTTTTGTACTCCTGACTGCAGAACCCTAGGGGTTGTCCTTGAGTCTCCCTGCATACTTTTTGCCAGAGACTCTAGGAAGGATCACTCTCCTCAGCTGCAGTATAGAGCACATTTTTATCCTGCCCTGTCCTGACTGGCTCCAGGGCTACTGCATGAACAATCTCCTGTTTGATTTGCTCAGACATTTGCAGCTGTTCAGGATGCCGCTTGAAATCATTCTTCTGGGTCACACAATAGAGAGGATTTGCAATCCAATTGTCATCTGGAATAGTCATCCTCCAAAACCCCACAGTGAATTACGGGAAGTCCGTGTTTCCTTTTGCTGGTTGGTGGGGACAAGGCTACAATTTTGTTGAACACATCCATAGGAAACTGACAGTGTCCATCTTGCCATTTGACTTCTGAAAATTCAGTTTCCTTGCTTGACCTTACATTGTTTTATGGCACAACCGGCTGCTAGATAATTTTGGATTATCTCCTTCCCTTTCTCAAAAGGGATGGAGATGTCCCCCATCTGATGATGTCATTGATGTACGGTAAGTGTTCTGGAGCCTTATACTTTTCCAGTGCAGTCTGGATCAGTCCATTGAAAATACTGGGGCTGTGTTTCCGTGTTGCCATTATATCGCAAGAGTTCTATTGTCAGTACATTGCAAAGTTTCCATATTGCTAGAGTTTTGTACCTCCTTGATGTCTCTTGTAGGCACCTCCTCTAAGCACTGACTCTTCCTTGTCCTCGCAGCAGCCAACTGACTCCAGTTCCCTCAACCAACCAACCCACTCTTTCATAACACTCTTCTTATTGGCTACAGCTGCTTCCTGTTAAAATCAGGCCTGGTCCTAATCTTTAGTAATTGGTTCAGGTGCAACTCTTAGGGAATAAGATTACATTTTTTATTTACTTTATTTATTTACCCTATTTACTTATGTTTTATCCCCCTACAATTCCCCCTTGTAATTATGGAGTTGCAGCATTCAAATAAATTACCATTATGACATATTCATATATTTCATTTAGAACTAAGAGTTATACAAACGTTCAAACAACATATTATAGTACGAATATATGTACTTCTGAGTGTTGGTTCAGTTTTGCAGCTTTTCTCAGTTTACAAAGTACTTATCTTCAAAATCTTCTATACTCATATTTAACAAACATTAATATCTGCAATTGATATATTTTACCAATAGTTAAGTATTCAAGTCCTTTTCCCTGAATCCATAGGTTTATATAGTCGAGTCCTTTTTCCCTGAATACACAGGGTCATATAGTCAAGTCCTTTTCCCCTGAATCCACGGGGTCATATAGTCAAATCCTGTTTCCCCGAATCCATGGGGTTACATATAGTCGAATCCCGTTTCCCTGAATCAATAGGGTTACATATAGTCAAATCCTGTTTCGCCAAATCCATGGGGTCATATAGTCAAATCCTGTTTCCCCGAATCGACGGAGTAATATAACTGAGTCCTGTTTCCCCAATCCATGAGGTAATATAGTTTAGTCCCGAATCCACGGGGTCATCCCAAATCCACGGGGTTAGATAGTTTAGTCCCGAATCCACAGGGTCATATAGTTTAGCATTTAAATCCTTTTTCTCCCGAATCGCTTTGGGGTCACCATTTGTTGTCATTATAGTGCAAGAGTTCTATTGTCAGTACATTGCAAAGGTTCCATATTGATAGAGTTTCATACCTCCTTGATGTTTCTTGTAGGCATCTCATCTAGGCACTGACTCTTCCTTGTCCTCGCAGTAGCCAACTCACTCCAGTTCCCTTAACCAAACAATCCACTCTTTTATAACACTCTTCTTATCGGCTACAGCTGTGGCCTGTTAAAATCATGTCTGCTCCTAATCTTTGGCTTTTGGGAGCAAAAGCCAAAGATTAGGAGTTTTGGTTCAGCTGCAACTCTTTAGGGGATAAGATTACATTCTATACTTCATTTATTTACTTATGTTCTATATCCCTACATTTCTACACCTGGGAAAGTCAGTTCCAGGGGTATTACATGCCCCTGCAGGTGAAAGCACTCTGGCCTGCAATCTGCTGCTAAAGGCATGGAGAAGAGCACATTTGCAATGTCAGTGGTGGCACCACTTTGCTGTCCTGGACTCCAGCTCATACTGAAGTTCCAGTATGTCTGGCACAGCAGTGCTCGGTGATGGTGTGACTTCCTTCAGGCCACAATAGTCCACTGTCAGTCTCCACTGTCCACTGGACTTACATGCTGGCTGTATGAGACTCCTAAACAGTCTTGCTGACCACTCCCAACTCGCTACACATCGTCTCATGGACGAGAATTACAGAGTCCTGGTTGTGCAGTATTGTTGATGGCACATTGTTGAAGCCGCAATCAGCATCTTTTGTTCTTTGACCACCAGCAGTCCCACAACAGAAGGATTCTCTGAGAGACCAGGCAAGTGTTCAGTTCTTTTATTTCCTGTGTCTACACAGGAGCTCTCCCAAAAGCCAACTATGGCCTTTCTGGGTCCTTGAAAAACCCAATACTGACATCATGCATGCCAAGGAAGCATAGGGCCTCTGGGCCAGTCAAAATGGGATGTGTTTGCCATTTGCTCCAAGTCAGGGTCACTTCAATTTTCATTACAGTCAGCTGTCCAGCTACCATTGTCATCCCAGAAACAGAGATACATTCTGCCCCTACATATCTTGGTGGTGTCAGCTACATTGTGCTCCGGGCTCAATTGAAGATTTACACTCTCATGGATCCGATGTTCCAGGCCAGTGGATCCACACAGTTGGACAAAGGTGATTGTCCCCTTCCTCCACTTGGCTGAAGGCTGGGCCTCTCTGGTCATGGTTACTCACTTCTTGTAAATATGAACTGGAGGTCCTTTCAAGGGGACTGGAAGTAACATCAGCCTTTCTGCTCTGACAACTTGCTCACTGGAAACTGGAGTGGCATTTGTCCTTGAATTTCCAGTGGTGGTTGTTCCTCCTCTCAATTCACATACCCATGCATGAGGTGGGTTTTCCATCTCACTTCCCCACATCCTCTCTGTGGTGACACAGAAAAAACCGCAAGTTACCTTGTAGTTTTGCACCCTCTCTCTTGAGCAGGAGGGTACTTGCACCCAATAGTACAGACTCTGGTCCATAGTAGAGGAGCATGGAATAGTTCCTCTCTTACTTGCTCGAGCCTTTCATGTCTCTGGTGTTTTGAACAGTCCTTCCCCAGACAAGGTGCAGGTTTGTAAGTAGAAAAAAGATGATCATCGTATTTCTGGAGTCGGGTAGTCACCTGAAACAGTTTTTCCGTGGTGTTCCACCTTCTTGGGCACACTACTAGATCATCCTTGAGAGAATACCGTTCACAGTCACCTTCAGAGGTTGAATTTCTGTCCTCTTCCCACATTCTGGGACAGAGATGCCTGCTTCTTGGCTTCACTATTATCAAGTTTCATATCATGGACTGTGATAACCCAGCATTGGAGCAGCCAAGTTCAGAAGAGGCTCACCCAATTGGCAGCGTAAACCTTTTCACGTATTTCACAGCTCACTCACAGATAGGGTCTGGTGATTATCTCTGGCCTTGCCTCTTCCTCCTATAGTGAGGGTCCTGCTTCCTCTTCACTCCTCACTGTGCAAATTGATTTGATCTTAGACCTCTTCTTCTGTATAGAGCCACTGCTACCAGCACAGATTGATCCTCTGGCTTAGCTGAGTTTGAGTGGCCATGGTGCCTGTTTGTCTAATTTCCTCCTTCTTCCCCTGAGAGTGCAGTCTAGTATTGAACTGTGGCCAGGGCTCAGTACACTGTACTGAGTTGCTCCTCTCTGGAGTTCCCACAGCTTTCTCCTTGCAAATAATCCGTCACTTTATGAGGGTCCTGTAACTTGCAACAAAAGTAATAAAAGAAAGTACAAGAAATGAACAATTCATATGCAAGTTCTCCCTTCCCATTATCCAACTGCTCTTTTTGCCATCTCACCTGACATGGAAGGGAACTCGTCTTCCATCCCTAGTAGATGACATGAGATGGTATAGAATTATCTCAACGCCCCAGCCATGCCCCCTCCTCGCTACTGTAAAAATTAACCTTGTCCTGGCCAGAAGCAGGACTACGGTGTAGGGCATCAGCTTTTATCCAAATCTTGTATTTAAAACTGCATTGGGTTGTGTTGTTATTATCATCATCATTGTCCATGGGCAGCTGATATTGGTACTGCTAAGGTATTTTTTAATCTATATTTTAAATGTAAAATAAAAATGTCTTGATTGGGTGGCTGGCATACTATGGTTTGCCATCAGTTTTGCATCCTCAAATTTTGACTGCACAAAATCTTATGTGGGAGAAAGCCAGAAACAAAAGAAATTGTAGAGTGTTGTCCTTACCCTTTGGAAATTAGGACCTTGCTTTGCAGATGTACTTCTGATTCATATGTTCTCTGTTCAAAACCCACATCTGTGTTTCTGGATTAAAGGCAGTATCAAGTACATAGCAGACTTATTGCAATAAAACTTTCTTCATAATTTCCATTTCAGAAATTTCCTGGTCCGTGTATACCTGCAGGAAAAATCAAACCCAAAACTAATTTAAACCCCATAATAATCCTAAATTTTCACAGCTAGATATACTGGTAGAAGTTCTGTTGCATTGGGCAGATATTTAAGGAATGCTTTTGAAAAGTAAGATTGGAGAAACAACAATCCTTCATATTTTCAAAACCTTACATCTCTGGTGCAGATCTCAAAACTAGCTAGTCCAGAATGAATGGACATGTAAAGTTAGCTGAGCTTGGGATTTCCCCAGAAAAACTTAATATATGCTTCTCTCAAGGTAGTATTACCATCAAATTTATGGAAAATTGCATCCCCTAAGTAATTACTGTAAAATAAAATATATAGTCTTTATTTTAAGGATGTTTAGGATTTTTTTAAAGAAGCTGAATTCTAGAATGTAAGCTGGGTTCTAGAATGCAAACTGCTTTTTATGCTTGTGGTAATTTTTCAGCTTTGATCAAGAGTGCACTTTAAATGTGTATAAATTCAGCTAGGAATGTGACAAACAATAAAAACAGCCTAGACTGTAGTTTATTTAGAGCACCTCCACAATGTTCAACAGAAGTGAATGGACAACAACTCGAGAGTGAAATCCAGTTTTAGCTTAAATGAAGTTATTCTGCGGCTGTAAAGGACTGCACCTTAACTTCTCTGTGTTACCTAGCAATGCAATGTTTTATGAGGACCTTAGAGAACTGTGAAGGTAACACATTCAGAATGTCAGAGGAAACAAGGGGATGGCATTTCGAAATAGTTGTTGCTACTCTCCAAACACTGGGAATCTTTCCTTTAAAGTAAAAAAGAATATGACTCACAAAGAGCATCTGTGAGTATAGAGTACAGTACCAAAGAAAAAAAAAGGTGTACATTGAGTAAGATTAGGACTTGTCAAAAATGCTTCAGGGCAGAGTTAAAATGAAGAAATAAAAGAATTTCTAGGTTGGGTAATATCCAAATGTCAGGAAAAAATTTTGGGCTGCTGGGAAAAATCTTAGTCATACTTGCCTTTCTTTCATTTCTGACACCAAACGTCTCTTAAAAAGATAATAAGATGTTGATAAATTGCAGTGTGTTTGGGTGTCCAAATTTATAACTCTCTCCAGCAAAAAGGTGAATTTTTTAAAAAGTAATGAAGTCCAAGACACAAGATTTAAATTGCCTCAGAGTCAAATGAAGACAAAAACTACTCTTTTTGGGACCTAAAAGGACAAGCATTAGATCAAAGAGAGTTTTTGTATAGAATTGAAGGGAAAGGGGAAAGCTGGCTTAGAGCTTGTGATTAGTATACCAAGAATATGATGAGTCATAATGCCACACCAGACTTCAGATATGAAGTGACACCCATAGAAAATAAAAACCAAAGTGAAAAAATGGCAAGCAAAAATGAAGAACCATGAAACAACGTGACAGCTCTGAAAAGACAAGTGTTACACCATGGCCTTACACAACAAGGAGAATGAAATATGAAGATGCATTATAGTAACATAAAGCATTGCAAAATACATCATCAGCCTATTTATAAATCAGAAAAAGACAGATAAGTTGTCTTAAGAGTCTAACAAAAATATATACTTTGATTTTACAAATCTTGCAAATTTGTTTTCTAAAAGATTTTGGGTTCATGCTTGGCCAGATGAGACACAGAGGTGGGGGGGGGGGGGGGGTTCATTGCTTTGTTCTAAATACTCTGATCATGGCTTTCATCTTCCTGGATGAAGCATGTTACCGCAGAAATGTACAATGTGTGTTCTGTATCATTTCATGCATTATGTGTATAGGTTGTGGCTGTTGCCTGAGTTTCCATGATTATTTAGTGAGGAAGTGTTGTGCTATTCCTGACAGCGTGGTAGTTTATCTAGTTACCTTAAAGAAAGCTCATATTTCAAAATGTTTCTTCTAAGACCATTACAAAAATAAAAAACAATTGGAAATTATATCAATTCTCGTTACCAGTTGCCCAGCAAATGTAAAAACACTAAAAATTGCCACAGGAAGCAATAATTTCAATGACAAATTTTAAAGCTGTTTATTTGGTGTGTTAAGTAATATATTTTTAATCAAAGATAAACAATTCTAAAGTTCCATTTGTTTTGTTGCAGAGGAAAAAGGAAATTGCTGTTCTCTGGAGGATGACATACCTTGTAAAGCAATCTGTCTTCAAACCCAGCATGAAAGAGAGCCAAAAAAAAGAAGTCTCTGGATTATGTGACAAGTCCCTTGAGATGCTGCTAGTTGTTCTTCACTGTTGAGGACCACAGATGTCTCATATTGTGGGTCATATCAAGAATTTTCTGGGGTTCTTTGAGGGTGTTTTTAAAGCATTCTGAGAAAAAAAATTGTCGTCAGATGGTTACCATTGTTTGAAAATTCAATACTGTACACTCCCTGCAGCTCCATTTCAGTAAAAAATTATATCTTAAAAATCTTCATCTGGTCCTAAGCATGTGCCCAGGTTCCATACTGCTTAAACACTGATAGATGTTAACATGAATTTTACTGAACTTGCACTTCTAAGACAAATCTGGCTCCATGGAAATCCTTGGAATCAGAATTGATAGGAAATTTGAGCTGCTGAATTTAAATCTTAGGAAAAAAGGCACCAGCTGCATTTCACTGGAGACAACAAGATAATTATTTTGAATTTTCAGGGAAGTTTCTTTACAGTTGTTTGGAGTTTGGACACATAGCATGGAACCTGCAGAACAGGGAGGAGCAAAGGTGTCTTTCAACGTCTTTGTTCCTTCTTTGTGTTAGATTTCTTCTCTCAGGGCTGCTTAAAATAAAACCTATAGCTCAAGATGTTTGTGCCCTGGAATTTGAGGATCCTTTCATAATACCCTCCCCTTGTCCCATTCTGGCTATCAGCCCATCCAGCAGAAATAAATACAGAAAGAGATGTTAGAGTATTTTTACAGCTGTCTTTTACAAGAGCTGTGCTGAGAAATGGTGCTATGTCTCCTGGGAAAGAAGTTTATAGCATTGTTACAAATTTTCCTCTCCTTTGAAAGCATAACACTTAAATTACTTTTGTAATTCTAATTCTCAAACTACAAATGTGGTCAATAAAAAATAATTGCACATAAGAACTACTGAAGAATAGAAGGAACTAGAGATTTTTGAAAGCACATGATAGACTTTAAGATCTCTACAGCCATAGTGAACACACTGACCAAAACAAATTAGAACCTTTCCCAAAACAAAATTAATCCTCATTAATTAAACACTGCTTGCTTCAACTGTACTGGGAAATGTGGGATTTGAGGCTTAGACTGAGGTCATACATTACAGCAGTAAAGAAGTATTCTGTTTTCTTAATTTTGAAAAATATGTCATTTTGCCTTGGGAAGTATTACAATATTTTAGTAATCAGCTGCAATGCTCATTAGTCTGCCTATATATCTGAAGCACTTGCATTTGTTGATGTACCAGCAGCAGAGATAAAAGAAATTTGAAAGTGAAATAATTACAAATTTGAGTCAGTGCCTTTTTCAAACTGGAGGCTTGCAGTATTACCCTTAATGAGATGATGCCCCAAACGCCAAAAATGGATTTTTGTTTTGTAACTTCTTTTGAACTTCTTATTCGAAATTACTTTATGATCTGAATTTATGAAGAGACAGTATCTTCTGTTTACTAAACCCTTTCTTCTCAAAAAAAAAGGGGGATGAAGGAGAAGCTTGCTAACTAGTTCACAAACCAAACTTCATTTCTCAAAGTAAAATACAAATCACTTGATAGAGCAGAAAATAAACTAAGGTAGATTTACACTGCTACAAACAGTACCATAGTTTTATGGCCAAACAAATTTAAATTAATGTCTGTCACTTGAAGCTATATACATCCTCAGAGTGTTACACTTTAAAATTAACTAAGAATTTGATTATTTAAAAATAGCAACTGGAAGGAAAAAGGTGGAGGCTTGCATATCTTGTGAACTAATCCTGGGAGGAGTGCAGATGGAAGACTGCTTAAGGCAAAGCAGTTCATCTGCATATGGCAGATTTCAAGAACTGGACCTGGATTACTCAAGGCCAAACATGGAAGGAGCTTTAATACAAATTTTTTACATTTACAGAGCTTCAAATTTTTTTTCAAATAAATTGAGCAAATAATTCTAAAAAGGGGATTGCTATTAGTTCAAATATGAATTAATGGGGTTTTTTTTAATTACAAATCAATTGATTCACTGTGTGCACATAATGAACAGAAATCCACAGCAGGCAAACACTTGCATTTTAGAACCAGACTAGAAGGAAATCATCATTCTTAATTAAGCACTTTAAAGCTGATTTGTAGTGCTGTAGGAGAAGTACCAGATATGAAAACATTTATTTGTTGTTTTAAAAGTTTCCTTCTGGTAACCTTAACTACGCTTGCTTACCTTTGATGAAGTATAAAAGGTACTGTCATGTTAAATGGTCAACATTTTCATTATTTAAAGAATAAAATTTTTCAGCAGTAATTTTGAATATGTTGAAAAAATAACCTTGTTCATACAAGTCTTTTGGGTTTTGTGCTAAGTGTCATATGATCTTTCTGGAGCAAAGGCTAGGATAAAATAAGGAGAATTTCAGCAAAATAACTATGCAACTTGTTCTAAACATATATTTCCATGTACACTAATATTTCAGAATGTTTTATTATATTTTATACATTTTTATCACCATGTTATTTATTTTTGATAGAATTTACTAAATCCTTGCAGCAGACTGGTGTTTTATCCTGACTGAAACCCGTAGAAGAGTCTATGGCAGGCCAAAGAGTGCTATGTTGTAGAAGATTGTCCATCCACAGATGTCCCACTGAAAATATGCACTAATAGAAATTCTTTTTGAAGAAAAGAGAGAAAAAAATTTTTCTTTCTTTATGCATAAAGAAAATTCTCACTGTTCTTTACAAGCATAGAAATAATCTCCATCTTAAAAAAAAAAAAAAAAAAAAAAAAGGCAAAACACTAACCAGAAAAAAAAAAACCAGACCAAAACTAGATTAATCCAAAACAATTCATGTTTTTGGAAATAAGCAAGGTATGGAAAGCTCGTATTGGCATATGACTTTGTAAGAACTGTGAGACTGTGGAGCTGGGCTTCATCACAGTGAAGTTTGACCAAAGAGTTAAGCATTTGATCTCAGCTGATGATCTCAGTTGTTTAGTCAAAAATATAGAGAAACTTGCCCTCAAAGGCAGTGCTTCTCCTGCATGTCCTGAGGTTTATATTTCTCTTCATGAAACTGAAATTAACACCTCAGATTAAACATAGGGAAAATCAGTCCTATTGCAGGTCAGAGTATTTTGCTTGAATTATAGGCGACATTTCCCTTTTAACTTTGGCAATACTTGCATTTACTTCTATATTTAGAGATTTTGGGACACTTTCACAGAACAGATTTTGCTTTTGTTAATAGATTAAGTGAGCTTTAGCATCAAGTTTGGCAGATTGTGATAAAAGCTTTATTTTGACATGAATATCCACTTTACCTGATTCCAGTCTCTACACAAAAAATCCTCGTCACCTCTCTATATTTGAAAAAAATCCCACTGGCCTACCATGTCTTCTCATAGTTTTGGAAGAGAGACCTTCCTGCTAAAAGGAAGGTAATTTCTTCAGGTACAGATCATATTGTTTCTTTTTTCTGAAATCTTCTTCCTTTTCTTTCAGCAAATCAGAAATGAAGTTTCAAAACCTAATGAAGTATCTCTTCTGGTAATTTTTAATAAATACTCTCTTTTTAACAAGATCTATCATATAATAGATATTGTTTTTACTGATATAGAAATTATATGATCTTCTTTTCCATGTCATTGAAGCACTGACTTGATTAAATATATCTACACAATGCTTCTCTTGGCAATTCCTAATATGTTTCAGGACATGTCTTTGACCGATGATGTTTACGTATTTAAGTGTTTATATCCAACACTAACAAAAGTGTTTTCTGGCTGATTTCATTTACGTTACTTTGTTTTTATTAAGCTTACTCCTTGTGAAGGAATCCACAATTACACATGTTTTTCAGATACTGCACTCAATTTTCTCACTGCTCTCTTTGCCATGTTTTTTTTTCCTAAAGTATAGTACGTGCTAAGAAGATCATGTGAGAGGAGGGATTTTTTTTTCCTTTTTTAAATCTGCCCCTAAATAAGAATCAAATATAAAATAACTCATCATTTCCTCTTATTTGAAGGTTTGTGTTAAAATACTAAAAAAACAGGCAAATTTACTATCACATGGTTAGGGTTTCTTTTTCCTAACATCTTGTATCAAGAAATGTAGCCAGATATGAATAGGCTTTTTCAACCAATAACTGGTGTTGGCAATAAGGACTGAGCTGACAACCAGCTGTGCTACTGCTCTCAGTCCTGCAGGGAGAAAGGAGAAAGGAGTCTGCAAATGATTATCAACTTCAAGTATTTCTTGCAGTCAAGGCTTTATTTAAAAAAAATTAATAAAACGCCTTTATACTTCTAAAATTTTAACCACATTTGTTAAAAAAAATGTCTGTATGAAGACATTAGAAATGAACTGCTGTGAACTGCACAAATCAAGGGTATTGCCCAGTTGGGCTGCCGGCCTACATTGTAGACTTGTCTTTAGTAAAAACTCTTCTCCTCCCAATTAAAGAATAAAGGTTGAGGAGCCTGCAGGCCTTTTCAGTAAGTTTGATGTGACTTTTAACCCCTCATTTTACCCTCTTCATATGGCTGTCCTTTATACCATACTCTCTGATATGTCAGTGACACCCAGTAGTGTTGCTGTGGGTCAGACTGGGTTGGCATTTTTGTTACAGACTTTACTTCCTGGGGATTTGTAAATCATCTGTAGGAATTAATCATAAATTAGAGTTTTACATATACACAGATTTTTCTTCTCCCCATTTGCCTTCCTGCAATATGCAATCCTAAAAATTAAGGCATTAGAGGTCTAGAAAAAAACAAGCAATATGAGATTGAAGAAACCATGTCCAGCAAGTGACTTTAGTATACTCACAGATCCTGGTTCTGTCAGCAATGGGTTTTGCTTGTATTTTTTGCTTATTACATCTTCCAGGTAATTAAGTATGACAGAACTCTTACATTCCTGCTAAGCCATCATAGGACTGTGGATTTTCCATATTCCTTCTGATGTATAAGCCAAAGTCAGGGAGGTTCACATGGTCTAATCATGTAGTCATTAGACTAAAGTGGCTTGTTTTCCTGTCGCTGTTTTTCTCAAGAAATCAAACTTTGTGTCTGTGCTGGTTTCAGTTGTAGTAGAGTTAATTTTCTTCACAGCAGCTGGCTGGTATGGGCTATGTTTTGAATTCGTGCTGAACACAGTTGATAATACAGTGATGTTTTAGTTACTGCCGCAGAGGGCTTACACAAAGCCAAGGCTTTGCTGTTTCTGCTGTTTCTGTTTTCTGCACACTTGTGAGGAAGTTGGGTGTGTATGGGAGGAAACCAGTTATGACAGGTGACCCAAACTGACCAGTGCAGTATTCAGACCATATGACATCATGCTTAGTTTATTAAGCAGAGGGAAGAAAGAGGAAATGGTAACATTTGATGGTGTGTCTCTTCAGAAGCAACCATAATGCATTATGGGACCCTGCCATCTGGAGATGGCTGAAGACCTGCCCTCCCGTCAGCAGCAGTGAATTAATTCCTTGTTTTGCTTTGTGTGTGTGGCTTTTGCTTTCCCCATTAAACTGCCTTTACCTTGAATCCCAAGTTTTCTGACTTTTACTCTTCCAATTCTCTCCTAATCTTGCTGGTGAAGGAGGAAGAGAACTTTCATTTCACTTGGCTGACAACTGGGATAAAATCACAACAGTCCTTTTGATACCTAACTGGGTACACAAAGCGTTCAGGATAACAACAGATTTGATTTGGATTGAATTTATAGCTGTTACTACTGTTCAGTTAGTAATGAGCAATGCTTGCCGTGGGGCCCACTCTCCCAGTGGTATATTAGAGTCTAGTGCTCATTAGTGGCTGCTTTTTACTTTCACTGCTCACTGTAGCGATGTACCGCTGATCACCTCACTGCATTGTGCCTGAGAACATTCTGGTAAAAGCCACGGTGATGTTCCTGGGCTGGAAGATGGCCAAGATACTGCTGCTGTTTTCTGTGCTGCTGTACTGAACAAGCTGAAGCTTCTGTCTGAACTCGAGCTGAAGGGGCTGTGAGGTGTCATGAGACCACCATGAAGCAGAGATCCATTTGCAGCTCATGGAGGACCCCATGTCAAAGCAGGTGAATGCCAGAGGGAGAATGTGACATGTGAGATGCCTCTCCTAGAGCAGGTTTGCTGGCAGGACTTGTGACCTCATGGGGAGCCACACTGGAGCAGTTTGTGAAGAGCTACAGCCCATGGGAAGGGTCCATGGAGAAGTTCAATCAGGGTGTCTCCCATGGGTGGAGCAGCGGAAGCCAAGCTTCCCTGGCAGCCCATGGGAAGGGTCCATGTAGGAGAAGTTCAATCGGGGTGTCTCCCATGGGTGGAGCAGCGGAAGCCAAGCTTCCCTGGCAGCCCATGGTGAGGACCATGATAAAGCAGACTGTCCCCCTGCAGTCGATGGAGGACCAGACATGTACTGCATTAATGGTGGACTACAGCGGGAACCCCTCTGCAGACAGGCTGGGGACAGGGGCAGAAGCTCATTACCATGTTAAAACAGATGACCTGGCCCAAAAGGACCAAGGCTGGAAATTGTAATAAATATGCCTTTACAGTGTTTATACAGCACCTGAGGCAAGGGGAAGTTTGCAAACTTTTCTCAGACCTTTGAATAAAAATAGTTTGTTTGAAGTATAGCTTTTATTTATTAGTAACTGTTTCTGATAAGCTATTCCTGCAATTATGGGGAGGGGAAATGGATTTTTTTTTCCTGATTGGTCATTACACAATGAAAGAAGTTATGCTGTGTAAGAAAAATAGATTACATTTTACATCTGTCTAATTAATCTGCTATTTGTTATGGAGTAGGAGACCTTATGTAAAATTCTTCTCAGAAAATCCCCCAGTTTTCTTTGTTGTGGTTATGGAGCAATACTAGACTCTAAAAAGTGCGCAATTTAATAACAGAACAAAGAGCTGAATGTGGTGCTACTGTCCTTTATGTCATATCTCTGACTGGGAGGGAGAAAGAAACAGGACATGCACAGGACACAGCTAAAATGAAATGTGAAATGCAGCTCCAATACACAACACAGACAGAGCTCTACACAAGTTGGAAAGAGGGGACTTAGGAAGTTCTCTTGATTCATTTGGACTGGAACAGTAACAAAAGCTTTGTTTCTAGAGTTAAGTGAGAACATGTAGAAAAGAACTGGGGAGTAGAAGATAATTAAACAGAGATACAGAAAGACCTTTGGTAGAGAAACAGAAAACTAATTCTGCCACTTAGCTTAAAAACCTAGTAAAAAGATTGGGAAAACAATAAAAACTGAAAATTTATAAGAGCAGTCCATTAACATTATTTATAGAATGGACTTTGGTAATTTCTCTGAGCCACATCTTCAATCTAAAAGAGCATTGCAAAGAAGAGCTACACCTGGTAAAAGAATTATTGAAACATTGTTTTAAGAGGTGTTTATATAAATTTTGATTTTACTGGAAACAGAGGTAATGAAAAACATAAATAGTAAAAAAACCATATATCTTGCAATATTTAAAACCAGAAATTTTTTTGAGTCTTTTTAAGACAAAAAATAATTTATATTTAAAAATGTAAAAACTCAGCGTTAGAAATCCTTTTTTGTAACATTGCGTTTTTTCAAGATGTATGGTCTGAATATCATTTAGTACAGAAACACTGGAAAGGGCAGACTACACTAATCTCTCTGGATCTGTAAATTGAGAATTTTTTGAAAAAAATTGTGCACAACAATGGCTAGCAAAATGAGGGTACAAAAAAAATACCAGTTTTTTAGGATTTTTTGGTCTTGAGATGTGCTTAATATTTGAAAATAATTTCTGAGGCAATTAACAAATTAACAGCTTATCTGGATTAAAAAAAAAAAAAAAAAAAAGAAAAAGAAAACTCAGAAAACTCAAAACTCCCAAACTTCAAGTTACTGAGCTACAAAGTGAATTGTTGTACAGCTGCAAAATCAAGTGCCTTAGCTGAGTTAATGATTTTCATTTCTTTTGCATGTGTCAGCATTAATGGAGGCATGCTTCTATAAAGCCTTGCATGTGAACATGGTGCTGAGCAGACTATATTCAGTTCTGTTGAATGCTTTTTGCATTTTTTTTAATAACACACAAAGGGAGACTTCAAATCAGGCTGAACTTCAAGTAAAAAGTTAATGCTATTCTCTTATGGGTTCAACCACCCACTTTGCTTAAGGTCACTAGTTGAGGCTAATGCTGCACAGAGGGGCTGCTGCAAACTTGGCATCTCCTTGATTAGGCTCCCTGCTGATCTAATACACATACCAACTCACTTGCCAAGTCAAATAACACATTTAGTGAATTGGAAATAAGATTTAAGTGAGCCAGCACAATGCGGCTTGCCCTCTCATCTTTTTACCGAATCCTTTTCTTTGTATGCCACACTGTGAAAACTGCTCTTGTTAAAGGACTTAATCTTCATTTTTTTCCTGTAGATTATTTGGAAACAGGTCAATTGAATGTTCGGCCTTCTAACTCCTCCTACCAAAGAAAGACATGACTTGTGGCATACTGATTGCATCATTTAATTGAAAGGCTGTTATTATTAAAAAGAAAATATTGTTGTATACAGTTATCTTAGAGTGAAAAAAAAAATCTAGGATTAAATGCAACCCCTTTTTAAATAATGTGTTTACTCCTTTGTCTTCAAATCTCTTATATCAAGAGTACTTCACATTAATTGCTGGTGAGTAGTAATTGATGGGGTTGATCATAGTACATATATTCATCTCTTGTGGCTGTATCACAGTAGTTAATTCTTAAATATAGTAAGATACAATAGAATGACATTTCTATAATGCCTTTCATAAAAGCAAAGTAAATCACTTCACATAGTGCTTGACTTTGAACTATTCTATATTTCAATGAAAAAAAATCAGGACTGAAGTTAAAGCTTTCAAAGTTTGTTCAGTTTTTTATTAATTTTAGAAGGACAGAAGTTACAGTGTGTATTACAATTTGAGATTTAGCACAGATTTTTCTCGTACTTTCATGCCATTTATGCTGTAATAAACTCTGGTTGTCTCATATCTCCATTTATGGTGTTCAGGACTATGATGCATATTCACTGTCTAATTATCTTCTTATCTCTTATGGTTATACATATCTATGAGCATCTCTTCCTTGTTTAACTCCTGAAATAAGAATTTGCTTCCTGAGGTACTCCTGTTCTTTTCTTTCTTTTTTCCCCATTTTTTTAAACAAATTCAGGGGTATGATAATACAGAGAGGAAAACTGAAAAAAACCCCTGACATTTATAACATCTCATCAAAGACTGGAGATTTTAAGTACTACATTAAAAAGGAAAAATTTATCTGTGTGACCTACAGCTGCAAGATAAAATGACTCTTTTTCTTCCAGAGTAATGGCCAGTGCACTTAACTTCTAATGAATTCACTTACTACATTTTAATCCCCAGTATGGGATTTTGAGGTATCAGCAAAACATCTTGGAACATTTTTTTGTGACCATCTGTGAACATTCAGTCTAGCTTTTAAAGCCAAGCATTTGCTGATGTTGTAGCAGACCTTTGGTGGGAGCTCAGACAAATGGGATAGCACAGAGTACATTTGTCTTGCTAACTCAGTCAAGCAAAGCAGTGAGGAGGAAACTTCTGCTCTCAGATCCTCCTGTGATTCTGCAAAGGATAAGTACAACACATGCCCTCCCTCGCAATTGCATTTCTCCCAAAAAGGAGGAAATGCTAATACTGTCATAAGATCCATGTACTGGGGCAGGAACTGAGTCTGTATCTCTCAGGGAATCATTAACAGCCTGCAGGTCAAGTGGAAAAAAGTGCATGATTACAGAAAAGAGATTTTTTTTGTTGTTTTTCTGAATTATTCACAAGTCAAAGCAATATTTCTCATTCTAAGACCTGATTTTCAATTTCATAGTAGCTTGCCCAACCTAAACCATCAAAGTGGAAAATTGTGTGGTTCAGGCCTCATGATACTACTTTCTAAGTTTCAGTTAAAGTATTTAGCATTTTCTAAGACCAAACATGAAAAAAATGTAGTGGTTTGTCAGTAGCTCAAACATTTAATTAAGAAGATACAGTCTTCATTATTTGAAGAAATAACTTGAAGCATGTTTAAGAACAATCCTGAAATCAGACAGACATATCCAGTTTCTATTAAGAAAATCCTCCAGCAGCAGATCAAGTCATTTTGCATCTGAAAAGATGAGGTAGCACATGTTCAGGTAACAGTTGGTAGAAGTATAGAAAAATCTTGGAGAACTGCATCTGTAACAGTGGAGCCTACAAAGGAAAAACAAGATTTCCTTATTTGTTTCCTCCAAGATTGTCTCAGTGGCCCAGTGTTACAGCAGAGTGGAAGCTTCAGACAAAGTTTGTTAAAGAAGCCCGACTGCTGAGTCACAATGTGCAGAAAGGACACCCATGCTTTCTTAACTCTCTTGGAGAGGAGTGAAGGTACGGCTGGATCCAAACTTAGTCCCAGGATTTGTCAATGGCGTCTGGAGCCAATTTATTTCTGTCTCAACTTTGGTTGTCAGAAGCACATGGAGGAGGGGTTGCACATGTGCCACTTGCACGAGGCAACTACAAAAAGATGGGAGAAAGCCTTGTCTTGGGGGTCACCTTGCCTGGCAACCATTTCAATAGTTCACATGGGATAAGCATGCAGCAGACCACCACGGCCACTGCACCCTCCAGAGGGGTTCTCCAATCACACGGAAAAAGGTCTCCATCCATGGACTGCAGTGGAACATTAGACTAGGCCAATGGTGTCCTGTCAACAGGCAGCAGACCTTGGGAGGAGACAGGAGGCATAAAAATAACTGAATCACAAGCTCTGGGGCTCTTTTAGCCTGTGCTTTTTGGGTTTTGTCTTTCTGGGCTTTTGGTCAGCTTCGTGTCCTTGCTCTAGCCTGCTTTTGCCCTCACTTGTCCTCCCTCTAGCGGGTTTCTTGGCTAGACACTGGCTGACTCCAAGCCTCTCATCGCCTGTTCTGCCCCCCTGTGTTCCTGACCGACGCCCTGCCTGCTTCATTCCTGCGTTCCTGCTTCGCCGGTCCAGCCCGCCACCACGATCCCCAGCGCCATCCTGTCCAGCAACCCCTCCCTCACTCACCTGGTGTCCGGCTGGCCGTGGCCGGGGGAGCTGTGCCTGTGGGGCCGTGCCTGTGGGGCCGTGCCTGTGGAGCTCTCCCTGTGGAGCCGCGCCTGTGGAGCCGGGCCTCTCCGAGGGCTGCACAGGCTCCCGGGCAGCCAGCGGGCACACGCTCCCTGACACTAGGACATCGGCGGCGCTCCCTGACTTCCTTCTTTTCTGTCTTTTCTAATCTTCTTTGGATTAAAAAGTAGGGCAACCCCTCTTTGTTACAAAAAAATGATTCTTAGATAAAATACTGTCTTGTTTGACTTAACTTCATCCTAGACCATCTGTTTTAAAAGAACGCCTCGCAGCTCCCCCCAGTGCAGTGCGACAAATGGTTTACGTGTAAAGGATTATGGAGATTTAACTGAGCCTTTAGACAACTTTCTCCCACATGATGAAGGACGGCAAACCAGATATATTTCTATAAATTATGTATTATGATAATAGTTAGACAAATAGATTCAATCACAAATATTTACCACACAGTATAGGAGCTGTAACTACTACAATAGTACAATGCCCTATATAAGGAATATTGAAGCAAGTATTTTAAAGCAATTGCATTAAATCCAGTAAACCCAATTATTAAATAGAGATTGATGTTGCTCACCTATACCAACAACCATGGGCGAAGGTCTTTTGCTCAGCCTCCAGAAGTAACCTTGAGCATCATCCCCACCCAGGGGAGGAATCTCCACATATACTCCAAGCAGTCATATGTTAGAAGACTCTTCCATTAAAAAATAAAACTAGGCCATTATAGTTTAAAATGATTCACTGTCAGTCATATGCCTCCAATCCGGTTGTGTCAGCTTAGCAGCTTTAGATAAGTTACTAGTAGTGAGACCTGTTTGCTCCTTTATCAGGATACTTTATCTGGTCTACCATACCTTCATCTCAGTCTCCAATTGTTCAACTTCCAGATTGATGTGTCAGACTGGTTTCAGCATTATTCAACACCAAAGCAGAATGACACCTCTTTCCATTCACTACTGGTTTTGCTAATACGTTATTGTTAGAATTAGTTTATCTCATTCTAGGCAGGGCATCCTGCTAAACCCCTAAATCTGTGGGACCTGATGGGTACACCTGAGAATCCTCAGAGCTAGTTGATGTCATTGCAAAACTTCCCTCTATTTTTGAGCTCGGGTATCTGGAGACATCCCAGCTGTCTGGAAGCTGGCTAACCTTTTCCCAATTTTCAAGAATGGCAAGCAGGAGGACCCTGGAAACTACAGGCCTGTCAGTCTCACTTCAGTGAGACTTGGTAAAGTTAACTTGGTAAAGTTATGGAGATTATTCAGGAAGGTATTGAAAAACACCTGAAGGATAACGGCTTCATTCAGAGCCAGCAGAGCCAGCAGTGCTTTGAGAGGAAAGTCCTGCTTATCAAACCTGATTTCCTTCTATGACAACATAATCTACCTAGCTGATTTACGAAAGCCAGTAAATATAATTTTTCTGAACTTCAACAAAACTTTTGATATTGTCTCCCCTATTATTTTTCTGGACAAAACATCTGGCATACATCTCAATAATCATGTAATGTAATGGGTGATCAACTGGCTCACGGATTGGACACAAAGGGTGATAGTGAATGGGGTGACATCAGACTGGTGACCTGTCACCTGTGGGGCTCCACAGGGCTCCATTCTCAGCCCAGTTCTCTTCAACATTGTTATTAAAAATTTGGACAAAGGACTTGAAGGAATACTCCTCTGTAAGTTTGCTGATGACCATAAACTGGGAGGAGCAGTTGGATCCTTCGAAGGCAGGGAGGCCCTGCAGAGAGACCTCAGCAAATTAGAGGAATGGGCAATCACCAACCACATGAAGTTCATTCAATAAGGGAAAGTGCCAGATTCTGCACCTGGCGTAGGGCAACACTGGATGGATTGACAGACTGGGAATGAGATGCTGGAAAGCAGCACCATGGAAAGTGACTTGGGAGTCCTGTTTGATGGCAAGTTGAACATGAGCCAGCAGTGCCCTGGCAGCCAGGAGGGCCAAGCGTGTCCTGGGGGACATCAGGCCCAGCATTGCCAACCAGGCAAGGGAGGGGATTGCCCTGCTCTGCTCTGCTCTGCTCTGGGGCAGCCTCACCTTGAATATTGTGTGTGGTTTTGGGCACCACAATATAATAGGCAATATGCTATTACAGAGAGTCTAAATGAGTGCTACAAAGATGGTGAACACTCTGGAGGAGAAGCCACCAGAGATGAGGAGACTGAGGGGAGACCTTATTGTGATCTTCAACATGATCATGAGGGGAAACAGAGGGCAGGTACTGATCTCTGCTGAACTGTAAGATCAGTGACAAGACTCACTTGTGACTAATGACAAGACTCAAAGAAATTGTCTGAAGCTCAGTCAGGGGAAGTAAAAGGTTTGCATCCAGGGGGTGGATGAGCATTGGAACATGATTGCCATGGAAGTGGGTAGTACCAGCACCAACCCTGTCTGAATTCAAGAAGTGTTTGGATAATGCTTTCAGGCCCCCAGGCTGTAATGCTTGGGGTGTCCTATGCAGAACAAGGAGTCAGACTAGATGATCATGACAGATCCAACTCTGCTTATTCTATAGTTCTATGAAATTGTAATGTATACCAGTTGGTTTGTAGTCCACCTTTTGGTTCATTTCTGAGGTGAAATTCAGATCCCTAGATTTTGAACACAAAATCCAAATTTCCATTTCTTCTGTGACATTGGAGCATTCACAACCACTTGGAAGCAGTGGTTTAAGTCACTTGCTCAGCATCACATGAAAAGTATTTTGTAGCATCAGACTCAACTCTGGAGCGTGGCATACATCTTTCTTCTTGCCTGTCCATTTTCCAGCCTGTACACAAACTACCACAGAGACCCTAAGTGAACCACATTTGTTTGTGAAGTGATACTCTTCTCATACCTGGTAACATCATCTCTTCTCCTTCCTTCTGAGCCTGAGTGAGAGCCAGCAGTGTGCCCAGGTGGCCAAGAAGGCCAATGCCATCCTGGCCTGTATCAGGAACAGTGTGGCCAGCAGGAGCAGGGAACTCAATCTTCCCCTGCTCTCGGCACTGGTGTGACCGCACCTTGAGACTGTGCCCATTCCTGTGCGCCTCAGTTTGGGAAGGACGCTGAGGTGCTGGAGTGTGTCCTGGGAAGGGCAGCAGAGCTGGTGAAGGCTCTGGAGCACAAGTCCTGAGGAGCAGCTGAGGGAGTGGAGGTCTTTGGCCTGGAGAAATGGAGGCTCAGGTTGTGCCACCAGCTGTCACTCCCTACAACTGCCTGAAAGGAGGGCATAGCAGATAGAGGTCAGTCTCTTCACCTGGGCAACCACTGACAGGACAAGAGGACACAGTCTTAAGCTGCAGCAGAGAAGTTTAAGGCTGGACATTAGGAAGCATTTCTCTGCAGAAAGTGATGGGTCATTGGAATCGGCTGCCCAGTGAGGTGGTGGAGTCCCTGGAGTCCCCCTGGAGTCACCATTCCTGGAAGTGTTAAAGAAAAGACTGGGTGTTGAACTTAGTGCCATGGTCTAGTTGACAGGATGGTGCTAGGTCATAGGTTGGACTTGCTGATGGTCAAGATCTTTTCCAACCTAAATGATTGTGATTCTGTGAAATTTTTACACGGAAGTAAAATATTTATTCACTACTAAATAACTATAGTAAACATGGATCACAATTCCCCTTGTTTAAGAACTAATGGCATGTTCTTAACTTTTGGGTATTTAAGCTTGTAAAGTTTACCAGGTTTTTTAAAAATTTACTATGCTCTGTAGAATGTATTTATGAATCATTCAGACAGATACAATACTTCATATTATGTTTATGTAAATAAATTACCAGAAAGAAAATATTACAGTTTACATTTTCTGTGACTCTGTCACACTTTCAACTCATAGGTTTAATCCTTCAGTATTTTTGAGAATCGGTATATATATACATGTTTGCATCTTTTTTCTTTAGATAAATGTTAATCCATTTTTGTTCTCCTCTGTGTGGATATATTTGTCCATTATTTTTACTTAATCGCACAGCTATGAAGCTCACAGTCATTAACAGCTAACCCTTCATGGAAAAAGCAAAGTTGAAGGGTTTGCAAGGTACATGGGAGTGACTGGCCAAAATGTTCAAGTTTTGCATTAATTTATATCTTAGTTTTTCTGTAATGCCATCCCACAGCACAGCTAACCCAGCCATAATGTGTTAGGGCAGTGAGATATTTTCACCTTGCTGTCCTCTGCCAGCAGAGCAGTGTATTAATTCTTCTCCAATTGGTGCAATTTTTCCACTTCGGTAAATTTCCTTTTGTCTTGCAACTCTGTGTAATGACTCCTACCACATTAAAATTCTAAGATTCTAAAACAGACAAGTTTTAATATGTATGATTCTAAAAGGACAGGATGTGAGCTGGGGGTAGCTGATGTCCAAGAAGATTTTGACGAGACTTGTATATGAAGTAAGAAGACATCGGTACTGGTAGATCATGACTGTATTTTTCAGATTTGGATCATTTAATTCCACCTGCTAAAATACCCACAGTACTTTTCGTCAGACTGCTGGTACTTCTTTTTTTCACTATGCATCTCCTTGCTGTACATACAGCTGCCATAGATACTGACTAATGATTCACAGAGCATTTCTGGTATGGTGGTAAATAGAGATGCGGACTACTCTGTACACAGTACTAATGGTACAGACAATAATGTGGGTTGTGTTCAAACCAAAACCAGTTACACAAGAGATCATCAATTTGTTTTTCCCACTAAATTACCCGTTTGTGTGATTTTCCTTTTATTATAGGCAGATTATTTAAAATTTCCTTTATAATTTACTTCTGAATTCCATGCAAAAATATGAAATGGCACAAAATTTTACACATGCATAAAACATTCTGATGTAATTATTCTTTTGCCTCTGACTAAAAGGTATTTTAGATCGCTAGCTTGCACTCTAATAATTTTGATGCTTTATAAATACCACTGTCAGCTGCCTAAATTAATACTTTTATGAAGAACCAAGAAGAAAACCAATACCAATTTCTATGTGACTTGTGTGAAAAGACTTCATTAGCTCAGAAATGGGCAACTTAAATCTCAATAAATCCTTGGTGGTTTATTAATTAAATTTGACCTATTTCTTGTATAAGAGATGCAGTTCTTAAATCCACAGTAGATATTTACTGTGGTAAATAGGTATTTAGATAGTAGGTATTTAGATCTAAGTAGAAAATAATTGTTTCTAAATAAATTTGACCCTCAAATTACTTTTTCAAGCCATCATTTTTCTCCATTAGGTACTTGTTGCAATATTGTAAGGGCCAAATATTTTCAAAATAAAGGGACTATACTTTGATAGGAAATTGATATCCTGTGGTGAAGCCTAAAAACACAGTATGAGTAAAGTAGTTTCAATGTGTAGTTCTACTGCACCAAAATCTAAGTGCAATAGATCATATAGTTTCAATGTATGCCTACTGTCTTGTCCTTGTGAAATGTATATATCCATATCTAAGTCCATATAGACTGTAGTATTACTGAAAAAAAGCCAAAGCTCTTAGATCTTTACAATGCTTTTGAAACAATAATAATGGGATTTTTGAAAAGATAGCCTATTTTAATTGGGTCGTCTGTTTGGGTCTTTAAGGGTTTTCTGCATTACTCTACACGACGAAAAATAATGATAGCTAGTAGAAGTAGTACAGGGCTGGAATTGATAATTAGTTCTGACAATTTGCTATAATGCAGTTATTTTTCCGCTCCTGAAAAAGTCTATCATGCATAAATAGAACACACTTTCCATCTCTAAAACAATGTGTATTCAACTTTTTGCAGCAACCTACTGGATTACAGATAATATTCTTTAACCTGCTGCAAAATTTGAATGCTTATCTTGATTAGTAGTTTGATTTAGGTCTGTATTGATACATTTTCACCTAAAAAATGCCATTGTTAAAATAAAAAGCCTGGTAGTTTAATCATATAATCTTAATAGCTGACCGAATACTTCACACAGTACAGTATTTAGTTAAAGGGATGAAATTTGCTGGATTGACAAGTAAAGCTGAAGTGTTTATTCCCAGTGGGACTGTAAACTGAGGTCAGTTTTTCTGTTCTGTTTTCCACTATAGCCAGAACATTAGCACATTGTGTTTGGAAAGAACATTAGCACATTATATTTGTAAAGAAGAAAAAAAGATAGGTGTGTGTCTCCACAGAAAAAGTAGGTAGAAGAATAACTCCCATATTTGTTTATCATATTTCCCATACTGTGACAGATTGTATGTTAAGTAACCTAAAATAAATTTTAAAATGTATTGTTGGAGAATGTTAAGTTCAAACTTCACTATAAAAATTTCATTTACTCTCAGGATAAAAATTCTCACTTAAAATAAATGTTTCAATACATTTAAATATAACACATTTTACTATTCTGCTCCTCTGTAAGAGTTAATTTTTTTCCCTGTTCAAGATACTTCTTTTACACTAAATTAAGAGCAAAGAAAATGAAGAGGTATGAAAGTTCTCCTTTTTCAAGAGTTTCCCACAATATAGATCTATAATCACACTAAGAAAACAAACAAAAACCCCAACTACGAAACATGAAAACAACCACCTACACTCAAATAACAAGAGATATGGGAACAGTTCTATGGCAATCCAATTCCTCAGCACCTTGTCTTCTGAAGCCAGCATTCTTTTCTGATATACAGGGAATAGAAAAAAATTGCAAAGGAAAATTTGGGATTCTAAACATAAAAACAAAGTGGAACATAAAATGCAGGATTATAACGTACTGTATTTACTTACTGTCACAGTGAATTGTGCATTTGCCTTTGATTCTCATACAGGAGATGGAAAATTCTGTAAAAACTGTCAGTAAACAAAATCACAAGAAAATATTTTTAGAAGGCTCATAGTTCTGAACTTTTATGACAGTAATTTTAAGCTTTTCCAACACTTACTTTTTGTAGCAGTTTACTGACATAAGAAATACTGTCGGAAGTTGCCAACAGAAGATAATTAATCCAGTAGATATGTAACTTTATTTAAGAGGAACAGAAGCTCCCTACTACTTCCTAAATAACTTGTTTTGGAATGTTGTTTAAATTCCATTTGATTGTTTTACATTTATTTGATTTGTGCTCTCTCACTATGCCTTCTAAGACATACATGCAACAATATTGAACTCATTTCCATTTTTGCAACACTGTGAAATTGTTCCTGCCTTTTCTTATCATCTGAGTTGATGGACTAATTAGAAGCAGTCAAGGTTATATCTAGATGTTCCAATAAAAATATTTCTAATTGCCCCAAGACTGAGAATAATTCAACTACAAATCTTTTCAGTTTGATTCATTCCTTTCTTCCTAATGAAGGATTATGTTGATGGGTTTCAGGTAATGGAACTGGTTGGCTTAGGAGCGGCATTAAAACATCTTTACAGCTTTAACTAATGTGATTAAGTTTTATAAAGTTTGTTTTTCTTCTTAAAATCTTGCAGAGGTCAAGTACTTATATGATTCCCTTGGAGCAGTGGTTGAGAAGTTGGATGAAATGACAGTAGGCATCACTTGAAATGTGTTCATTAGTTCTAAAAAGACTTGAAGAAGTTATTTTCCACCTGACACAACTTTAGTTAATAAATGGGGGGGGAGGGGGGGGGGGGGGAAGGGAGCATAATGTTTTTAATGTTCTTCATGTCCTTAATTAGCAATTTTTTCTACAGGATCTCTTCTTAGTTAACACCCTGTTATTGATTCACACTTCCATGGTCATTACTGAATAGATAGTCAGGGTTGACAAATATTTTGAAGTTGACTTGATGAGTTCAAATCTTTGTGCTGTCAGTAATCTGAACTGAACTACATGCTCACTCAGCTTGTAGAAAAATATATCATCATCATCAACTACAACAAGAGAGGAGAGCTTTATTTTTTTTTTTGAGATTTCGTCTACTTTCCTATTAGGAAAGTGTGATGGTTAACAGCTTTTCATTGCTTATTTTAACAGTTTCATGGGCCTGCATAGTCTACAAAATCAAAATAGTAATTCATATTAGAAATACAGTAATTTAAGGGTTTAAAATGTTGCTAAAATATGTTTATTATTGGAAATCCGGTGCTTGACACAGCAGGTAAAGTGACAAGTGATGATTCAGTGTACAAATAAATTATACCATGTCATGAAATATATTTTAGAATATAAGTGGTATTAATAACGCCCTTGAGAACACCCATGCCAGTAGTGGACAGATTCTTAATTCCATTTTTAAAGGTGGATTGCCCATTACTGTCACAATTTTGGCTTCAGTGACCCTGGGATGGTGTCAGCCAGGAGCAGTGGCTAAATAGAAGGACAGGCACAATTGGGTTACCTGAAACAGAAGAACTTTATTAAGAAGAAAATAACAAAGAGGGAAACCAAACATAGTATGGGGCTAACCACAAAAGGCCAGGAACAGAGGCAGTACAGCATTATATACATGGAAGATTTAAGGGTGGATCTGAGGGCAGGGATCCAGTTATAAACTGGGATTAGGAATATGTGAAACAAGGCAGCAAATAATAACCGATCAGGAGGGGAGAGCTGGGGAACATTCCATAAACATAATCTTGTAGGGATAGCTTTATCAACATGTTAACTCCCATGGGGCAGCTGTTCTTTAGCTTGCCCGATCTAAACAAGCTGTTCTCCCTCCCAGGGTCTGCCTTCCTAGGGCCTGGTCTAAAGCCTGCTGCATGGTCAGCCAAGGCCAACTCCTCACTAGACCCTGGGGGATCCACTCCAGCAATTGCCACCCCTGAATCAGGCGACACACTGAAAGAAGAGGGGTTTGCAGAACTCCGCAAGTTTCACAAATGCAAGTATGTTCAGTTTGTGATTGATTGGTGGGATTTGGTCCACATTTGTTTGTTTACTGTCATGTAAATTATGAGATATTTAGGGTTTTTTGGATTACACTTTTAAGGAGTGCAATTTTTACAAATGAATGAGCATATATTGATAAAAATACTTGCCATGACACCAATTAAGTGCTGATTTTAAATGCTTAGAGCCAGGGATGATATTTTTTAAATCTGGTGGTGATCGGCACAAATGAAAGCCGCATTAAAGTTCATAGAAGCAGATGTCAACACATCAGGAGCTCATTCTGCAGAGAAACTACAGTCTCTCTGCCATAACCACATGACAAGGGGTGGTAAAGATTTCTTAATGCATGAGTTGTCAGGGTGCGAGACTGCTCTGACACAGATGCCTTGTGGGAGGGCCTCAAGCAGTGATGTAGCTATCCCTTAGTACTGCAATCATGTTACATTCCTGTGCTCACTTTCAAGTCTACTCTACAGAATCAGTGTTATAAAAAAAAAAAACAAACCACTGAACAAAACCACAGAGGAAAGAGAACTCAGCAGCCCTTAATAAATATTAAAATTAAATTAAAATTCAATATCCTGAAGTTTCAAAAAGTTCAGGAAAAGAGCACAAACGTTAAACAATACCAGACTTTCTTCTCATAAACTTTTCCAAGTTCATTATTGAAGCCCATTTTATTTGTGAACTATTTGAAAATATTAAGCAATTAACTAGATTTTATTAACTTTTGAAAACATTGAATTGATGAAGCAAATATAGACACAATTTCATTCCTTCTTTAACTCTTGAAATATCCTGTCAAATTCCAAAGATATTTTTTAACACAATGGCATGATAATTTTCATCGACAAATTATTGTGGTTAAAACCAGCATTAAAATGTTATTAATAATACTAACATTAGTATGTAGGTACAACTCATTTTTTAGAGATTATTTGTTTGCCTTCTGAACAAGGAGCACAATAAAATACAGCATGTGCTGGTAATGCATAATTCTTAAAGTTGTTGTGCCATGGTAAGAGTGACCATTACACCTATTAATACAATTAAACATATTTTAGTGTCTGCTCACTGTTAATGAATTCTCCCTTGAACTTCTAGAATTTTTATCTTGCAGTATTAGCAATCAGAAGGTCAAAACTGATTGATTGGTTTGATGTGGAACCAGATATTTTGTCTGCCTTCTTTAAAAATCAGAGCAATAATTTCTTTAAATCAAAATGAAAAATATAGATTTCATTTTCTTCTATACAAGGTCCATTTTGAAACCAGATCTTTCACTCGTATTCAGGGTTATGTCTTGGAGCACAGCATAAAACAGTTTAAGAGCAGTATTGTGGATTAGAAAGTATGAAAAATTTGGTGTAAAAACTTGATGACATTCAGAAATAACTATCTAAATTGCATTTTAATTTTTCTTTTTTGTTGTCCAATGTCTCAGGCTAAAGAATTCAGTTTATGCAGTTTAAACAAAATCATTATCAAAGTGATTTATTGGTTTATTAGCAACACTTAATTCACATGCAATCATTAATTATGCATTTATTGTCAATGTCAATAAAAGAAAAAAAATTCTTCTAGGGGAGGATGGCAATAGGGGTAGTGGAAAAAATATTTTTTTCCCAAATAAGCAGTTTGACATAAGCCCTTCTTGTTAATATGTTATTAGTGCAATTTTCTAAATTGTATCCAGATTTTGGGGTTTTTGTTTTGTTTGTGGCGAGTTTTCTCTTGAAACATTTTCATTCCCCCAGTCCATTACAAATACAGAAAACCTAGGAAGTCACTGTGTAAAAAGTGTGTTTCCCCATACATCCACTAATTCTTGTTGCTGCATTGGTTTTATTTTCTTTTTCTTTTGTGGGGGATCAAAGTTTTTCAGTTCAAGTAAATTGAAAGAGCTAATAAAACACATATTGTAATTAAGTTATTTGCTTTCCTTTTTGGTCTGAACAAAAATCTTACTGTATTTAAGAAGCACTGGTTTATTAAATAAATATGGTTTTGTTGAAGGAAAAGCTAATTTTCAATTATATGTAAAAGTAAAATTAATATATCTACTCATGAGGTAATTGCTTTCTTGTAGTATCTTATTAGGTGTTTAATAAGGGAGTTTTAAAACGTAGTGAAACCTTCTGCTGGCAAAGACATTTCCATTGCTTGGAAATAGTGTTGGTGTAATTCTTCAAAATACACCTTTTTAAAGCCTTGATTTTGTTTTGTTATACTCTTTTTTGCCAAGTCTGATTTTGAAGTGAAGAGGTAAGAGAAAACAAATGAGATAGTCAAGAGAGTTAATGCGCATTTAGAAACTTAGGGTCACTCAGTTTTCATCAGAGTAAAGCATTTCCAGGAGTATATTAAATGTCTTTGTTCCGATCACAGGCTTAAACTCAGGATTAAGACAAGCACATGGAAAGTATAAAACTTCTAGTAATAATTCTGGATCCTAGCTAAATGCATCTTGTTGTGCTGAAAACATGTTCTCCCATCTTACCATGAGCCTTTTCATTTTTATCTGAAAATTAGCCATCTCATTGTAATGGTCAAACCGGACAAGTATTGCTATCTTTGCTTTATTATTTCTATCTAAGGAATTCATGCTTATGATCCATTTTGACTTTATATAGCATCTTTGTACCAATTAAATTCACTTCAAACTAAAGTTATTGTACTTGACTGCATAAATGTGCCTTAATTACATGAATAGAACTATAGCCAGATCCCTGAATCAGTGCGAATTAAAACATCATTCTGCAGCCAAACAGAAACATGTTCCCAATCACTGCACTTGAATTACTGTTATATAGCTTGGGGCTTGTATTAAAATCACTGAATAATTGCAATCAGATTATTATAATCAAGTACAGGAGTAGTAATTACAGGTTACAGTCGTTTTAAGCTGCCCTAAAAGTCCCATATACTGATCATATGCATATTAAAAGTTTATGTTAGTGATAAAATTAATGAACAGCATTGTAAGTGCCTGTCTGTGAGATAGGTGTCACATATTTTACCATACAGAGAGTTGACTTTGCAAAGCAAGGACACTCAGCCTATTTACAATCTTTTTTTGTGTGTTCTCATCAGAAAGTTATCAACAAGGATGGGGGGAAAATCCTCCATCTATTTGCAGCATAATCTGCTGCTTTACTCCATCCATTTTTTTTTTTACAAAAGAATGTTGCCATTTGTCATTGTAAGATTTCACCAGGAGCATTGTTTGCATCTATTTATTACACTCACTATTAAGACAGTATTAACCCATGAGAATTGAGCAAAAGACAGAAAGAATATGAAACTTTGTCAGTATTTAGACATTAGAGATATAAACATGAAGTTTTATTTCTGGTGGCTATTGGAGGAGAACATAGAGTAGAAATTAATTTAGGATATGACGAATAAGTATTAAAACTTTTCCAACCTGCTTCATGTTCTTCCTTTGAAGAAGGAAGTAAATAGGTGCTTCTTATTTCTTGAGAACTTCATTTATAAAATAAATCCATGCCATATTAATATTCTGATTGAAAGAGAAAAAGAAAAAAAAGGACAAAAATCTTTCTATTTTAACTATAATCATTTTGGTTTTTAAATCAAATGATGAATATGAAATAAGAGATAAGAACGGTATGGTGATGGTCGGAGTCTAAAGTTAGATCCTGAGCTGAAATAATCATGCAGCCTCTTATTGCAGAGCAATATTTTATGAACACGCATACTAACCACAAAATCATTTAATTATGGTTGTATAAGAGAAAGGAAACATGAGTGCAAGAGGAAGGCTAGCAGGGGCAAACACAGTGAATATGCAGAGGGACCATGTGAAGAAACATGATGTTGCGGGTTTCATACCACATCAAGGTGTCAAGGGGCATTTTCTCAGGGCCTTTATTCAGACAGTTAGCAGGGGATTAATGTAAGACAGTTAAATGTGAATGAATAAGAAAAATTTGCAAAGATAGATAACCAGACTACTCCTTTTGTTGTTTCAGACTTCTTCCAGCCACCACAACAGCTAGCGTAAGCCAGAAAAAAAGGCTAGCCAAACACTCAGATGCTGCTGTTGGAAAATTACATGCTATGTGTTAGTATCTGGGTTGCAGAGAAGCCAAGTTCACCCTTTGGCTACCCAGAGTGGTTGGCTCAAGATGCTGAACAAGGCAAAAAGGGAGTAAGCAACATGAATGGGGTTGAAACACAGGTCCTAGAAGAAGGAGGCTTGGTCCAATAGGATAACAAAATCTCAGGACCTGCCAGTGAGCTTTAGAGCTTATAAAATATCTGCTGTAATTTATGAACACGATTTTTATAAATTCAATTCACAAAAAATAGATACCTGCCCAATTACTGAGGTGTAATATCTTCAACGAGATCCAACTGTGTTATCTTCTGAGAGCTCAGAAGAGGTTCAGGAGTCTGGAAAGCCTGATTCTCACTGTTACAGTACTGTGATGAGCTTCTTAGAGTGAACAGGTTGGCTTGGGTGCTAGGAAGGATCATGCTTTTAACCAGTGTGTAATGAGAGGACTTCAACAGATAAATGCATACACCTCAGATAATTCTTCTTTAAAAAATGGTATCTAGCAAATACTTTATGATGGTTTACAATATCACCATTAATGAAACATATCTCAGTAAAAAGGACAGATGCATGGATTTTCACTTGCAAAGCATAGTAAGGTCAATTATTTCCAAAAAATTGCTGACATGTACTTCACCTCATCCCCATAACACACATGAAAGTATTATGTTTTTCTCTGAGAAGCTCACTTAGGACAAATTATGACTGTAAAAACACTGCATGGGAAAAAAAAAAAAGGATAAACCTAAAAGTTTAAACTGCCTGCAGAGGTCAGGAACATTCCTACAGTGTAAATAATCATGGTTTTATTGGTATTGAAGTGTATCTACAGCTGCAAGAAAAGGTATTGCTCTCTTCTCAAGCAGCACGTATAGCCCTTCTGGCCTCTCTTGTTCCATCTTGTGGATTCACAAGTCAATGCCTTTTGAAATATTTTTAGCAAGAACTAAAGCAATATTTTTAGCAAGAACGTGGCACTTACAGGGTTTAGATCTGACACATCACAACTACAGTTAAGAGTGAAGTCTGAAGGACTTCATATATCATGGACTATTTTGTTCCCAAAGTTAGTTTATTTGTTCAAAATACTTCAGTGCCTTTCTGTTAGGAGACTTGCTGGATTTGGAGAACTATGTGGAGAACCATGGAGAAGTGATAGGTGTTGAATGAGCAGCAGTTGTGACTGGAGTGCAGGGCATTCGTCATGAGCAACACCCTACTTGCTGTATGACCGGTCCTGTGAATATGAGCTAGTAGAGATGTGAAAGTTTCTAGTAACAAGAAGGAATTTTTCCTTTTCTCTCTTACATATTTGCTTTTTCAAGCCTGTGTTTTGCAGCATTTGAGGGAAATTCATAAAAACAGAATTTTGATAAGCAAACTGTTGAATGAGAAAAATTCACTGATAGATGCTGGGTAGATAATAACTCTAGTATTGCCTACAGAGCTTTAAAAAAAATTTTATTAATTTCTTCTTCTCTAACACACACTTTGAAGGCATTCACCATCCTTTAAATCTTCCTTTAACATCACATTCAAGACTTCAGACCAGATATATTTTTAAGATTTCTTGCAACAATCAAGGCACGGACTCTGACCAGCAGGGATACTGAGATGTTTATTCAGAGAAGCGAGCTGGTTTTATACACTTCTTGAGGACTCAGTATTTCCTGGTGTGGTGTTTTTCACTAAGCGACTGTACCACACATTGCCATGTCAGCAACACGCTTTCTTAATGTCCTTATAGGGATGGCCACACGCTGTTCAGGTGTCTGGCAGGTTCTGGCAGGCCCCTGTCCGAAGGGCGTCCGCCGTGTGGCACATCCTCCCCCAGGATCACGCGGAGACAAGCTGCTCTGCTGCTATGGCGTTCCGCAGGCATGTTCTGCACCCTGCAACCCAATCCTACCTCATCTCTCTCTATAATTTCTTTGTTATTTTCAGTGCCTTACAGCTTTCCATAGGTGAAAGGAAAGGGCAGATTTCATCCAAGTGGAATCTCATATGAGGAAAATTTAGGTAAATAAATTTTTTCTGATCTTTGTAATTCTGTATGTAACATAGAATGTTCCTAAAATTGCAGCATCTAAGCTTAACTTTTGTCATATGAAAGAAAAACAGATGGAAAAGCACAAAACTAATATGACTCTTCAGTCTGAAATGGTTTTGCATCTCTGTCAGTCAGAGGTGAACTTTGTGGTCCACTGAGAAGAATTTTCTGTACCATCCTTCCAGATGTCTGCACAGCAATGTCCCTTTTCTTTACACATTTTCTTAAGTAGTCACAGGGTATTTTTGTACTTTTAGACAGAAAAGCATGGTGAAAAACATACAAGGGACAATTGTTTTCAGATGCAAGAAAAAAAATTACTCCAATTAACCAATTCAAAACATGCTGATTAGAGACAAATCTCTCTGATGCTGGTTTGGATTTTTTTAGAACAAATTAGAAAGTAAATGTCCCAGAATTAATTCCTGCTAGTGAACTGCGTATCTAAGGAATTGTTTTATACACACCTTCCTGGGAATCATTGATTGGTACTGAGCCAACATTGCAAGGTTACTTTATATTATACTTGTGTGTTTTTATGAGTTGCTGTTTTGGTAAATGCACCACAATAACCCAAATCAGCTGGTTCTGCATTTATAATAAAATTTAGCACAGTTTCACTGGAATTGCAAAGGAATTTGAGCTTCCAAAATTTCATTGCATTATGCTTCATGAGAAAACAGCCTTCAATGCCTTGCCACTTGAATTTTAGAAAAATGTCCTCATGCAGTCCCTCTTCAAATTAGCTGGATTTGGAGGAGTAGGCTCAGTTTGATCAAATTATGACATCAAGTTGTGTTGACAACACAGAAGTTTCCACTAGTGTTTGTAGAATCTTTAACTTAATGAATCTTATAGAACTAAAATGTGTTAAATTCAAAGTGTGATCTACAGAGAAGACAAAAGTATCAGAAGTTTCTGGTCCTGGAAGTAGATTGCATCTATTCTACTCACCCTGGGGCTACTCAGTCTGCCATTAATGTCTGCTCTTGATTAGAGATGGAATTTCTTTGGTTTTAGAAAAACAATTTAGAACTTGCTTATATCTATAATGCTGTTACTTACTCTGAGAAAGGCTTTTAACACCAAGTAGTAGACAAAAGCTTGAATATTAGCATGCAATGTAGTGACATAATTTTGCTGAAAGTTACATCAGTGATCCTACAAGAATACTGAGGGTTTATCACCTTGTGATATACCTTAACCAATTACATGGCAGTGCTCTACATTGTACAGCTTTCAATTTAACACTGAATAGTTAAACCAAATTAAATTAATATTACTTATTTTTTTCAAATGTGTACATAAACAGCTTTCCTTTAGGCCTACCGCCTATGCAGTAGTCGTTGTTCATGAACCATTATGCAAACAGGATGCAATGGAAGTTAAATATCCAAAACTGTAAGACTAATAGAAATTATGTGAATGGTCTGAGGATAACTCAGGTGAATCCCAGCATTTAGAAGAATGAAAAATACTCTTAAGTTCCCTTAAAGCTAGCATGGTAAGTATGTTATTCAAGGTTAATCTCTCCACAGTCTCTCTCCTGGCTCCAAGCCACTATGCCAGCTGTGTTGCAGATGTGTGAGGTTACCTGTGGACCCACAAAAAACAGTGGAGTTGTTCCACTGCTACATTGAGCTTTAGCTCTCAGCCAGTGAGATCCTCAGAAACCCAGTTCAGAAAATGTTAGCATTCCCGTGGATGGGCATGTTCCAATATGATATTTGGCTTCACAGCAGGTGAACAACTCCTTGTCTCTGTCAAAGTCTGGTTTGAGGAGAGGTTTTACTAATCAGGTTTGTCCATTATGTCTGCACTAGTGCATAACATTTGAAATACAAGACTTCCTCCATTCCTCTGGAGACTGAGTCTCTGTTTCCTCCACAGAGCTGTAGAAATTATAGAACTTCAGTGAATTCACCCAATAATTGAGGCTGGAGGGGCATGATCCTCTGATTTAGGGATTACCTCTAAATCTTAGTAAATCTGAATTTTAGTTAGTTTGATTACTTCATTCTGTCCTCAAGTCTTTTAGGCTTACTGTTTTAACCTTGCTTACATTCCCCATAAACTTCAGGATTTTGATTATTACCCTGTTGATAGTGGTAGTGTTTTAGAGGAAATTTAACAACAATTTTCAAGTTTCTACTGCAAATTACTAAATATGAGCAAAGATAGGATGCTTTCCTCACAGTAAATTCTTGTCCACAGCAGCACAATAAGTGTATGTTAAACTCTTTCCAACATGAAGCTCATGAAAACAGACAACATAAGTCAGCTTGTGGTCAACTCCTTTTTTTGGTGCTCAAAAATGCCAAGATGAAATATCCACACATTTATAGTTTTGAAGACTTCATTGGCACCTTCCTTCACCTTTCTTAATTTTTCACTAATATATAGCTGTCAGATATTGTATCTTAATAATGAGAACATAGTATTGAATTTATGAATTGTTGATAATGCTCCAGTACAATCTGGTGTAGCAGAAGTGCTCTACCATTTAAATCATATTCAAATGTATATTAGTAACAGTAGGCCTAAACAATCAAGTTTCTCTAAAACAGAAAATTTCCCCCAGTTTCTGTGTGTTGGAATTATGATGATCATTCTGCTTTCAAAACAGGAAATGTAAAAATAACAAATAAACTTTTTTATTCTCTCTGACATCAAAAACCATACCACACAAACAGACCTTTAGAAGGGGTCTAATTTAGATTTCACCAGCATTCTCCTGCTAAACAATGATGATAAATTGTTATCTTAAATTTAATGTGTCATTTAGTACAACAATAAAATCGAATGAGAATCAAGTCTGCCACTCAACAGAATGATGGGGGAGGGATGGAAGAGGAATAGCAGAATAAATAACTAGAGTTTAGTGGAGATATTAAAAAATACCAATTATGTATTTCTAGTGACTTGAGTCTTTTAATGTTTCACCATGTTCTCAATCCAGCAAAAGTATCTAAAACTAGCACAATAATTTCAAAGATATGGTATAAAAAAAATCAAGCAGAAAAACTTGACAGAGCAAGGCTCCCGATGAAGCTGTGTACTATTGATTAACACTACTTTTTGAAATGTTAATTAGTTTTACGCTTAGCGGCTTGTCATTGTCTAAAAGGGCATAGGAACAAACCTTTCAGAGTGAAGGCTGAGAAGTTTTTAACTCTTTCATGAGAGGAATTGGTGCACATTCCTTTGCTTTCAATAGCATCAGGAGCAGACAAGAATTAATTAGCTTTGGTGATCAGTAAGATAAAAGAATGTATCTGAATTAGTTAGCAATGACAAGAGGGTGAAAGAAGTATGAAGTAAATTAAGATGTACAGAGCAGTTACTGTCCATGGGGTAACTTGATCCTCTTTATCAGGACTGACAACTTAGCCAAAATATGGAATTATTTCCCCATAAGAATGATGTCTGTCAATGTTTGCAATTGCTTTATTCATTTAAGTGCAAGTTGATGGTGTGTTGAAGACTGTAATGTATGGAAAATTGAAGGAAATCTAAGGAATGAGATAATGATGATGTAAGAATATGTTTTTTCATGATGCACTTTAATTTGAGACATTACCTTGAAATCTTTGAAGAAATGGGGGGAGCAAGGGTGTAAATATTTTTTTCCTCATATTTTTCTGTGCTTCTAATGAACTAAAATCTGGAACAAAATAAAAGAATTTCTAACCTGGTAACTCCTCCTGTGCATCATACATTGACCACAAATCTACCTGATAATGCCTCAAATATTAAGCTAGAAATTTATCAGCCTGACATGAAAAATCAAAGTGCAGGGAGATAAGCCACCCAAGCTGACTTATCACATCCAGTGACCAGCAGAATTTAAAGCTGTTCTACCTCCACTCCTCAAAAGTCATATCCCTGTAGCAGGGAGACTGGGCTCTGTTGCTCCCTGTTTAGAATTTGTTTCAGCAGGCTCAGTTCTCCAAGCCTGTAAGTACAGCAAAAATCTTGCACACTAAGATCACATACACATTTTCAATTACCAGAGAAGTTTAAAAATGTGATGCTAAATTTGAATTAGGCAAACCCATAAGCACTCTATTTGGGTTTCAGATTGGCCACAAAGCTCAGAGAACTTGGCAAAGCAGAGGCACTTCCCACTATCTCTGCTAAGGGAGTGGTATCCTGTCATGAGGAAATAGTCTTGGCTTGTCCCTGTAGTTTGCTGAACACCTTTCCATATTATTGTAATTTGTGGCATTTGACAGATTTAAGAAAAAATAGAAATTCTTTTACTCGTTCAAGTTTCTGTGGGAAGGCTTCAACCGGTTTCATTTTGCAGACAGACCAAAATTGTTTCCAAATGCAGAATTTGTGATGTAGAGGATTTTCTTTTTCCCCTCAAGGGGGATTCTCTAGTTGTGGTTACTCTGTGGAAAACATTATCTATCCTGTGAAATATTTTACTTCTTTTTGTCATGTGTCTTTTTCCCTCTTCCCATGAGGTTCTGAAATTAATACATTCCAAGTGAACTTTGGCTAAATTTAAAAGGCTTAATTATGAAACATGATAAATTGGAAAATCCCTTCATATCAATACATAGTTTTCCCAGAAGAAGTTGTTGGCTTGTATGACACGTAAATGAAAATCTGGAGACGACTCTATTTTATTGAAAAAAAAGCAAACAACTTTATTATGTCCATAACATGTCTTTATTCTGTTCCATGTATGTTTTCAAGAGAAAAAAAAAAACTGGATAAGTTTTTAGAAACTACATAAGCTGCATTACCTATGCACAATGTAGATATAATACTACAGTGATCAGCAACTATAATGTAAAAGGTAACTTGTGAGAGTTTTTTATGCTTCTCAGTACTATAAAGGAGTGTGAGTGGATTTTAAACATTTTGATTAGCACCACCAAGATTTTAACGCTTTATTTGAACAGTTTGCTATAGGGCAAACACATCTGGTAGACAAGTAAAATGAAAGCATGGGCATCAGGTTCCCTGTTTTCTATTAAGTAATGTTGCGAAGTAAGCAGAAGTTGGATTCAGATATCAGATAATTATCTCCGCACTATGTGTCACAGTAAATAATTTTAATTGGTTTAACTTCAGGGACCATTACTGGCCTAATTAGAAACATGAAAAGGCTACAAGTATTAGAAAATATCCTGAAGGAATGAGAACATTAGCAATTCTGTCAAGCCATTTTTAAAATAGTACACAGTAGCAGTCACATTTCACTAAAATGCAGCTTACTTGAAAGGTGATTTTTAGGAAAATGGTACTTGATGGGCAAGCATGGAGAATTTGTAGTGCTTGACATATACATATGTCAAGCATATAATCTCATCCTGAATTCTGTTTTTAAAGACATGGGTTAACTTTGTTCAGCACAGGAACTATGAGACATTGGGGCCCGTGAGGAATTTCACTTGGTTAAAAGAATAAGAAAATAAAACAAGATAAATCACCCAGGTTATGTGGTGTTTAGAAGGATGGGATGTTACAAAAATTTTCAGCAAAATTATGTCAGCCTCTTAGTGCTTTGGTGAAGGTTTGTAAAAATGTCTTTTGAGCTTTTCACTCTTCAACTCAGCCTCAAGGTTTTGGATCTTCCATAACTATCCACTCTCCAAATGAGATGATGGGTTGTGCTGAATGACACCTTCTGGCTTAAACGCTTCTCTCTGTTGCTTTTTAAAAATTCCTAGCCTCTAAGAAAAGACCCTATGGCTTAGAGGTCTGCTCTTTGACTCCTCTGTAACTGAAAGGCAACAGGCAAGCAGGGTTAGTTCAAGGAGGAGTTATTTAACAGAGCTCAGATCTCAGTTTTAACTTCCTTACTCTAGCCAAAACCCAGACACAGAGCTTTCCTTCGTTTGCACTCAACTGATTCATGTAAACATTATGAAAAAATTTTAAAAGCCATTGCTTTAATAAGCATGTGGTTGGCTTCGGATTTGCTCTGTCACTGCATTTGATTTGTCTACTTCTGCTTACTACTATAAAAATATCCTTTTACAAGTGTTGCTTGCTTTTTATATGTTGCTGAGCACCACCACATGAATTAAAATTGTGCATGTTTAGAGACTGAGGCTGGAGAAAGGAAGGAAAACATGCTACTGAATAAAAAACTCATTTACTGCTTTATCTGGATGTGCCTTCCAACTGGTCCTCATTCTCTCTTTTGTGGTATTTTTTATAATATGCCTGCGGTGGCACAATATATACTATAGAAGAAAATTTTTATGACAACCTTAAGGGAATGATTAATGTTATGCTATATGTTTACCAATAGAGGCAGGATAAAATCTTGTGTGGGAGGAACAATGATGGAGACTGCCAAACACCTCCAGTGTTTTACTGCTGGAGAAGAGGATCAAAGGTTTAAGCAGGTCACACAACTTGAAGAGTTGATCAATACCTGCAAAATAAGAGATATTTTTGTTGATGATGAATCCCTTTAAGCTAGGCATATGTAAAATATATGCATAATCTATTAATGATTAATCTCTATTCTTTTATTTCAATATACATATGCATAGCCAAAAATACATTTCCAGCTCATCATCCAGCTCATCATTTCCAGCAATAAATTGCTCACCTATATCTTAATCTTGTTCATTAAGTTCATTATGTAGGCTCTACACCACCTAACAAGTAAACTCCTTTTTTATTTTTATTGTAGTTTTAGTGACCATTATTTTTTTCTCATAAAGGACATGCTTAGTATATCTTTTTCATAACTCTGTTTTGCCAGGACTTTCTTGTCCACTAATAAACATAACAGATTCAATTTTTGCAGAGTTTCTGCCCAATATAGCTTTATTCTGCCTGACCTTTCGTTTGTCTATGTCTAAAAGTGCCTTAGTAAGGCATCATCTGAAAGCCAAATATACTGTATAAGGGTACATAATTTTAAACCAAATATTACTTTCAGACATTTTCTGTTCCTCCTCTAGCACCCCCTGATTTACATTTTGAAGATCATTACCTATGGAATAAAAATTCCCATTGATTTAGCAAAGGTTTTTCTGGTACAAGAGTGCTTACAATGCTTAAACCCTGTAAAAGACCAATAGATCATGCATGAGATTCAAAAATAACTTTACCTAGTCCATTGGTGTAAATACAAGAAAGCAGAGAAAGTGTGAAAGTGCTGAAACTGTTGAAACTTAAGACATGCATTAGATACTGAATGAATATGTAAAGCTTTGATTTTGTCAAACTAATGAATATACCAGCATAGTCACATAAGACTTAAAATTAAGTGTCTCAGCAAAATGGGTTTTTTTGTGACTGCTTAGTTTTACAGTTATATATTGTGAGAAGTTTTAATGGTACCTGGTATCTTTTTGTACTTAATCTGAAAAGGTACACCAGCAGCAAAGTATACAAGAAAGCAGCTTGTGATAAGTAGTGAGAGGTTCCCTTTGATGATCTCAGTGAAAAATTCCAGAGGCAGAGTGCAGAACACCCAGCTGTGCACAAAAAATGACCTCACGGTGAGGTTTGGATGGAACTCCTGTACCACAGGCTGACCTCCCCCTCTGCCCTCATCTAGCTGACAAAGGACTGTTCTTTTGACATGCAAAATTTTCATACTCTTGGTGATGGTCTGAGTTCCATGTTTTGAAACTACCATACCCACATGATCTCAGAGTAGCCTCTGAATGTCTCCCTGTTTCCTTCACATAAGGAGGATGAAGATATACTTTATATGTTTATATCACATATAAAGATAAATATAACTTTACGCACAACTTACAATCTAAAAATCGCATGTAATATGGACAATAAGAAGAAGTTCCACAAGGCTTCCACGAAGGACCACACAAACCAGAGGAACAAGCCAATGATTCATGAAACAGAAAATGTAATTCCAGTTATATTATGGACATGAAGGACTAGTGGCATGGAGCTCCAATTGCCCACAGTTTGGGGAGACTACTGCTGTGGGACCACAGAAACACAGAATCAAGGTTGGAAGGGACCTTCAAGATAATCTGCTTCATCCATTAACCTAGCATCACTACAATCACCCCTAAACCATATCCCTAGGCCACACATGGACACACCTCTTGAAACATCTCTAGAGACAGTGACTCTACCACCTCCCCGGGCCAATTATCCCAATGCCTAACCACATTTGCCACAATTTCAGTGATTCTTGTTTTTTTAATATGTAATCTGAACCTCCCCTGGCACTACCCAAGGCCATTTCCTGTCATTCTTTCACTTAAGCCAGGGCAGAAGAGACACATCCTCCCCTCAATGAAACCTCCTAGTTATAAAGACCATGGGGCAGTCCATCCTGGAAATGTGTATTCTTCCTTCGTCTTAGTGAAGGGCTATGTATAAAACAGGAGAAATCTGTCTGAGTGACACCAGAGGAATGAAATGAGACCAGAACCTTGTTCTTGACCTGTCTTTCTGTGAACTTACAGGTCTAAACAGTAGAACAACAAAGTATTGGGCATTAACCCCTGATCGCCTTGGGCAAAACCCTTCCCAAGGCTCTGCCAGACACAGGTTGAGACTCAGCCAGCAAACACCTGTCCCAGAGTGCCATGGGCCACAGCCAGCCTGTGGCTCCGTGTGACAGGGCACATCACTGGGGCTGGAGCTGAGAGGTGATATCAGTTTTAACTCTGTAACTTTCAGTCTGCCTCCTTGCAGAAGGGATCTAATCCCTGACTGTATGGCTGAGTACAAGACCTTTCATTCTATGATCCTGTCCTTACCTGGATCTGCAGCTATGAAAGACAGGATATGTCAACAAGCAATGGGACAGGTACTGTAAACTACCACAAGAAATCTTGGATAAAGCTCTGACAGACTTTTCAATATTATGTAGAATGTGGTGCATCTATGGCTGTTGCTGATGACAGGAGACCACCATGCTCTGGTCCTCTCCCTCTCTGAGTTTGCAGCAGAAAAGGCAGGATAATATCAACAAACATTAGGACAGACAACATCAATTTATCGGGAACAGAACATTCTCTGTATAGATAAGCTCATGTCCTTGAAGTGAGGTCTGTGGTACACTCCAGACGTACTAGCCATTCTAGGGCAAAATTCTTAGGCCTCTCCCAATGGCCACTTCAAGACCTTCTGTAAATTCTGCATCCTACAGAACAGCTTTGTCAATGTCTCTGGCAACTGGCAGTGTAGTTCTACATAAATATTTAGACTTTTTTTTAAGAAAAAGAAAACTTACTAATTGGCAGTTTTCCTCCTATAAGTACTTTTGTGTCCATGTCAAGATGAGTCCTTAGCTGAAAGGATTTTCAAATGAGAATTTCCATTACTTGTGGCAAACTAGTGCTTCACCCTCAAGAAATGGGTATTTTCATTCTATATATACTTAGAAGTTGAAGATAAAGTGTCCCATAAAAGAAGGTCCAGTGAGAAACCTGCCTTAGAAGACCAGTTAAATTCAATGTTTAATGAAGTTAGAAGAATTCTTGAAGTCCACTGTAGAACATATCATGCCTATGTGGTGGTTGTGGGAAGCGTTAAGGTATGATGAAACACAGGAAAAGGAATGTGGGAGAATGTAACATCTATCTTTCTCCTGTTAGATAACTGGCAAGTATCCTGCCTTGTACTCTGTAGGAACATGCTGGCTCCACCTTTAATTTCACCATATCAATTCAGAGATGCTGCTGCCTAAAAAAAGATCTATTTTAAAACAAAATTTTTTCCTGTCAAATATGAAAGTACAATTTCACCATCTTTATAAATATAGAATTATACAAATCAATTTAGCTCAACTTCTTTGTCTTTTCCTTCTTTCTGAAAATGCAGTAAGAGTTTACAGACATTATTTTCTATTCTGCTTTCCTATCTGTCTTAGGCTGCAAATGGGGCTGTATATTCTATTGCCATGTGTTAGAGGTGGGGCAGTTATTTTCTGTTAATTGGACCACCTGTTAAAACCAGGTGGGGCAGGTTTTTTTAACTCTTCCACGACCCATCCTCCCTCAGGGAAGATATCTTCTGTCCATGGGCCATTGAGTCTCACTTCATGACTGATAAAATTACATCAACCCATTGGGAGATGCTCTGCCCAGGAGAAGGAGCCAAGCATTCCTACCTGGATATGATCTGAGATTTGGAACACCACAAGCAGGCTTTTCCCTCTGGATTCCCAGGGGAGCAGCTTTCTTTTCCTCTAGGTTCCCAGAGGAAGACCAGGCCCACCTACACCACCACTGGACATTCAGAGGAAAACTACACCCTTCTACAGGATCACTGCTCCAACAGAACCACAGCTGTCACTCCAGGAGGACTGCAGGCACCATTTAATCAGACTGCTACCAACACCCTGATCCACAGGGTGTCAGGTCATATTCTGATTCTGTCAGTGTTGTTTTATATTATTGTTTGTTTTCCCCTAATAAAGAACTGTAATTCCTACTCCCATATATTTGTCTGAAAGTGCCTTAATTTCAAAATTATAGTAATTCAGAAGGAGGTGGTTCACATTTTCCATTTCAATGGAGTCTCCTGCCGTCCTTAGCAGACACCTGTCTTTTCAAAGCAAGACATTGTCTAAGTCATATTAATGTGACATTTATTGTTTCACTTCTGCGTGGCTGGTTGGTATTGGGAAGGGACTCTGCATTTCTAGCTAAAGTTTTTTCAAATAGGGTAGAGCTGAATCAGGGTTTATATCTGTGAATGTCTCCAAGTTTCTTTATCTGTCCAAGGCAGCAGGTTTCTTATCTGACAGCCTTATAATTATGAAAGTAGCTGCATATAAATGACTTGGTGCTAACATAAACAACTGGCCTCAGAGAAATCTAATGAACTAACTTGCAGGATTTGATTTTGCCTAATTAAATATAAATAATGTTTAATGGTGTATGTGACAGGATTTCTCCAGAAACACAGGGATGTTTTTATGTAACCAAAGTGCTATTATGAGTGCCGAGTGAGCGCCATGCTGAACATCATGAACAACTGCATGTTGTGCTTTGTTTTCAGTAGTTATCCGTCTATGTCTTTAAACAGAAAACAAAGATGCTTAAGATCTAGTGCAGTCTATGATCTTGGATATCAGAAGATGCTTGTGCTATGCATAACTACATGCTGTTCTGAAGTGCTTCATCTCTAGCAGGCTACTAGCCAGAAAAAGAATTTCAATCAATTAGGATTGTTTTGGTATCCATCAAAACACATTTTTAAAATGCTTATCTGTTTTCTTCCTTTCTAGAGTGTTATGTATCAGCAATTTGAAATGTTATTGTTCGTTAGATATAAACTAGATAGAGCTGAATCATCAGATGCCATGTCTCTTTTTCATTGCAGGCAAATATTTTGTAAGTCAAATCCAGAATAAAATGGACTTAGAGCTTTTCATATGTGTGTGTATGAACTTGTTTGTGCTATGATTAAGAACCCAAGAAGGATGGACCTAATCAGGTTTGGGAAAAGAATACAGCAGCTATTTTAATTCCACTCTGCATTTCCCCATGCGGTGTTAGGATAATTCAGGTAACTAAATCATTTCAGCCCTGCCTATGAATAGCACATCTCAATTTCCTGATTTCTACAAGTGTTTCTTAGAGGTAGAGAGGATTTAAAATTTTTCTCTGATATCAGTGCTCTGAAGAGGGCTAGTCATTATTCAGACATCCGAATGAGCAATCAATAATTGAATAATGACATTACTTGAGCAAGACACCTTGGATAAAGTAATCGGAAACACCACAAGTGGACATTATCTTTTATTGATGAAATGCCACCTCACCTCAACACTCCATCTTTCCACTCTTCAGGAATTTTGAAAGAAAACCATGCAATGTTACTGAGTGGGTGAACAGACGTAGTCAGCCAGGAAACAAAAAGTTACGATTTGTAGTGTGTTTCTCATGCTTCTATAGCATGTGAATACATTAATTCTAAGTTTTTTGTCTTGCATATCCTCATAAATAAAAAATAGGTTTTGAATATATTGTTTTACAGCTGTAAAATTGTCACTATTTTCCTTACATTAGCAAGTCCTCATAAAAATGTACCTGATGGCAGAAAAAAAAAAGGGCTGTTATTCCATGGACAATATTTAAGAGGTTAAGTCAAGGAAAAAGTCTTTGCTTTGCTTTCATACAGAACTTAAACAACAAGTTCTTAGAGTTTCTCCAGGAATGCTGACAAATATGACTATTAGGAGAAAAGCATTTTCTATTTCAAACCATGCTGCTTCTCAGCCTCCTCCTTTAAATTTTGTTTCTGTCTTCTGCCACATGTGAATGCAGTCCAAACATGTACTTTCAAATGGATGCAGATTTCATTTGTGTTTACAGCTGAGTTGGGATTGAAAAAGATTTTATGATACTGATATACATGAGACCAAGGCCAGGCTCAATACATCTTTGTTTGATGTGTTCTCTCAGATGGAATTTCTTAGGCATGATTGTTGTGGCCATGAGTGGTACTGCTGGCATTTTTTTGTCTTTCAGCTTTTATGGCTGCTGCAACATTTGCTCATTTCTGGTCTTTCCTTTCACATTGTGTTCCTGAAGGCTTATGCAGGTGACCTGTGTAGTGGTTTTGGTTTGTTAGTTTGAGAAGATTTTTTGGTTAATGTATTAATTAGTGTGGTGAGTTTAGTATGAATAGTAGTTGCTGGGGGAATTTATAATTGTGAAATTTCTTTTATTTTCTGTAAGACTTTTCTTACAGTTGTGTTTATGGGTTATGTTAACTTACAGGGTATTAAAGATGCCTCCCATACAAAACCACCACAATCCCCCCCTCACCTCTGCAAAGTACAAGTGTCAAAAATTATTGTCAAAATTACATTCCATATGCAACCTCTGCCTAGAATAATAAAAACTACTAAATTAAACAGAAGGAAAAAAATTATACTAACCTTCACCCCTAGACTTTTACCATAAGTACAATAGAAACTTTCCAGTATCATTCTACTTAACCATATGATCAAATACATGCTTTGCCATTTATTTCTTTCAATAAATCCCTATGTCATAGCATTCATCAATTGCTTGCATTCTCTATTAGAAGATATGATGGTTTCAGTTTGAAACAGGGCAGAAACGCCAGTTATGTAAAATGGTTTTGGTTTCCTAATTTGAGATTTTTCGGCTAACACACTAGTTAGTGTGGGTAGGTTTAGTGTTGGCTAATTACTAGCACACTCACTAGAATATACTTACTTATTTTCTGCTGTGTGGTAGGATTAAGAGAAAGGCAAAGCAGGCTTAAAACTTTAAAGCATATAAAGAAAAATTTATTAACAGTAATTAAAAGAAAGAGTAATAAGAATCAGAACAAAACCCTCAGGTTACTTCTCCTCTCCTTACAACTTTTTCTTTATCAATGATATTGTAAAGAAACAAAACCTAAAATTTCAGTCAGTTTACTACCTCTAGAATAGTCTTTCTCCAGTTCATTTAGGGAGAGCAGTCCTTTTTGATATTGTTATGGACACTTCTCTACAAATGAACAGTTCTTTCATGGGTCTCAATTTCTATAAATACCAATCATGAAATCCCTCCCATTTTCTACAAGGTTTTCCTACAGTTGTGTTTATGGGCTTATGGTGTACTGTTTTAAAGATGTTTAAAGTTCTCATTATCTATTTTTGAAATTATCTTCATCTCTAGGAACAGAGATCTTCTTCTCTTCCTGGGGGCACAGGATCTTCATCACTCTTCTTCTCTGATTAAACTTCTCACGGGATCACAGCTACTTTAACCTCTGCTTACCTTAGCATAGAGGCCTTTGCTCAATATCTACAATTTGAACACTAAAATCTCCTCATACCTTCATGCTTTATGGGGGAAAAGAAGAGCCCTTCTCCATGTCTTTACAAGAGGATTTTAGCCTAAGAGTGAATGAAAGGCATCTCCTCATCCCTCCCCTCTGGGACTTGACTTCTTCACTGACTTTGGTGTCTTCATGTTGTCCCTCTACGTGTCTGCACCCTGTCTTTTCTCTCACCGGAGGGAGGATGGAAGCACTTGCAGAGTTAATATCTCACCTGGGGCCTGCAGATGGTCACCAGACCCCGGCCGGGCTTGGCAGCCTGCTGGGGGAGCAGCAAGGGTCTCAGCAGCCCGGCCAGGACTCGGCGTGGGGCGGGCAGGGACGGGCCCATGGCTTGTCCTTGTCTCCCCTTGCCCGGCAGCCTGCTGGGGGAGCAGAACTCGGCGTGGGGCGGGCAGGGACGGGCCCATGGCTTGTCCTTGTCTCCCCTTGCCCGGCAGCCTGCTGGGGGAGCAGAAGTCGGCGTGGGGTGGGCAGGGACGGGCCCATGGCTTGTCCTTGTCTCCCCTTGCCCGGCAGCCTGCTGGGGGAGCAGAACTCGGCGTGGGGCGGGCAGGGACGGGCCCATGGCTTGTCCTTGTCTCCCCTTGCCCGGCAGCCTGCTGGGGGAGCAGAACTCGGCGTGGGGCGGGCAGGGACGGGCCCATGGCTTGTCCTTGTCTCCCCTTGCCCGGCAGCCTGCTGGGGGAGCAGAAGTCGGCGTGGGGTGGGCAGGGACGGGCCCATGGCTTGTCCTTGTCTCCCCTTGCCCGGCAGCCTGCTGGGGGAGCAGAACTCGGCGTGGGGCGGGCAGGGACGGGCCCATGGCTTGTCCTTGTCTCCCCTTGCCCGGCAGCCTGCTGGGGGAGCAGAACTCGGCGTGGGGTGGGCAGGGACGGGCCCATGGCTTGTCCTTGTCTCCCCTTGCCCGCGGCGGCCAACTCGGGAGTGGGGCCCAGCAGGCGCCCGCAGCAGGGCCTGCTCTGCCCGGCCTGGCTGAGACAGAGGCCAGGCAGGCCGTGTAACCTCTTTGCCAGCTGGAGGGGAAAGTTCTCAAGTGTTCTTCATCTTTAACATGTGTTTTTGGGAGGGGTGTACATCTTTCAAACAGCTTGTCAATCACATAGATGCTTTGCATCACTTCTGCAAATGCCTCCCATGCAAAACCACCACACCCTGCAATCAGTAGAAAAATTATGACTAAATGATACTAAAGAGAAAATATTTATGAATATTATAATATTATATATCATCTTTTGATGAAGAAAGCTGCCAAAATAAGTGGGAAGTGTTTACTTCTCATCACTGTTTTCTCTCTATATATATTTTTTATTTTTTAATTTTACTGGTCATTTCTATCCAATTTTTAATTTTTTTATTGTTATACATACATTTCTATATAGCCTTTCAAAATGAGATAAAGAACTAGTTTTGGTGATTCGGCTTTTGTTTATTTTTGTGTTTTCCTCCTCATTCCCACTTGACTACACTGAGTTTCAATTAACTTTACATTATAAGTGAAAGTGATGATGAGTACATGAGTAAGATTGAGCCACAGATTCCATTATGTGGAAAGCTAAATTAGACCTTCAGTAGCACCCTCAAACATGTATATGCAGTACAACACTTTTATGCACCATGTATATGCAGTACAACATATTTACTTTGGCTGTGGGCACAAAGTAGGCAAAGCCACAGACAACTGCAATTCCTTTTTTTACCTCTTTTCTTACTTTTTTTTTTTTTTAAAGCAAAGAAAAAATTCAGTCTTCTTCTAGTTTGTGTTTATCTGCTCTGGCCTGCTGAGAATTCATTTCAATGAAAAGAGGCTTTGTTTCCTTTCATATTGTATGTATAAATATCATGGCATAATTATGATTCAAGAGCTTGTGACACTTGAGACAAGGCAAATACTGTAGGCAGATGAGCTGGTTAAAACCTGTCAAAGTATTGCAACTAGGTCTAGGTATTCTCTTAGTTTTCAAGGTGTTGTTTGCTGTATTGCACTTCAAAAGTATGTTTAAGTGTAAAAATACATGCTTTCCAAAGCAAATATATTTTAAAACCCATGACTTTTATGTGCTTTCTGGCATGTACTATAACATTTTTATCTTTTTGACCAGCCATTTTCAGAGATTTTATTTTAATAAAATCTTTCCTGGTTTAGTTTTAGAGTCACAAGAGCACACTGCAGTTTTAATATCTACAGACACAAATAAAACCCACAGCACAATGCATACTAATGTCTCACATTTGGTGGAATTTGGTAAATACTCTACCAGGGACTTCTGGTATGAAATAGCTATTCCATGTTAATGCACATTGAGACATACAACAGAATACTGTTCAGACAGTGCAAATCATTTCAAATCAGCTCAGACCTCTCTCAAAACCCTTGAATAGTAATGATATTGAACATGCATCCAAAGCATCGTGCTTTGCCCTATGGCAACTGTAGTCACAGGTCTGCTTCTTGCTATTTGTTCCCCATTTAACCAGAATAACACATCACTGGTGAACATATATGTAAACATACTGGTAAAAAAACCCTGGAATAAGTAGCTGCTTCAATATGAGGTAGTTGTCCCAACACCCCAGGTTCATCAGCCCCATCTCATTGCAATAGTTTTTGGCTGAAGTTCTGATCAGGGTCAGGATTTGAAGTTGAACTCTAATAAGTAAGGTTATATTCATTTAACAAGATGAGACTGAAAAGATCAATTAAAGGTCGTAGTTTTGGAAAGGTAATTATTTGTTTATTGTATCCAGTGCTTTGGATTCTTAATTTTTTCTCCTTTAGGTAAAACTCTGTAGCCCAAACAACATAATGAACCAGTTCCAAAGTCAAAGCAACCTGTATAAATCCAGAGTCACATCAGTTGCTTTAGTAAAATTATCACAGATTTACATCTGTGTTGGTGAGAACAGAGGCTGTCCAATTAAGCTTAAGACAACTAATAAAAATAACTTTGCTTCAGTTTTCTACTGATTGAGTGATTAACATGTTTTCATTGTGTTGATATCATTTAGTTTCACTTTGCAATGTATATCGACTCAGAGTAGAAATGGTTAAATATGAAGAAGCCAGGTTATTACGCATTTCAATTCCAGAGTCAAATATAAAAATTTCTATTATAGGGACAATTCATTACATCTCAAAATGGCAAATGTGCATCCTTGTCAGGTAGAGTGTACTCTGATGGCCTTTCCTCAAACACTGAATGTGGAGATTTGATCTCTTCTAATGGTGCTGAGAAAAGGGTAATTACGCTATGGTCAAAGCTAATTTGCTTTCTGCCAGATGAACTGTTGTATTTTATTGTACGCTGACATTTTAAAGTAATTACGGCACTGTTGACCTTAGACAATTCCAGTTGTATCGCTGTCTACAGCTGCAGCGTTCTACCTTTGGCTGGCAGACAGCGGCTGTAACGAGGTAATGACACGGACAAAGAGCACCATATGGGGCTCCTTTGAGATACACAAAGCCCAGTGAAAGGAAACAAGAAAATTTTAACATCATCATTTCAGTCACCCATTTCTACAGCCATAAAAGATCCCATCCCCCCTGTACACAAAATACCCTGAACACTTCGTCATATACTGTATATCTGTGTGTTTTCTTTCTGTAAATGGCAGTGTGCATTAAGAAGAAAGAGGTCAGGTAGAACTGAATGTGACGGAGTGGTCTTTCTCTGACATGAGTTCAAAGGCTAAAGACTATTGATTGAGATAAAAGCCTAGGTTCTTATCTAATGTTAAAGACACTCCTTGTTGTCTGAAAGCTGTGCACGTAATTAGGCTGAAAGAAAAGCACTTCATCCAGAAAATCACTATAAACTGAGCTTCATTAAACGTAGATATTAGTTAATTTAAAGAAAGACGTTATTTTTCATTGATATATTATAATGGTTGTCTCTTCAAAGCTAAGAAATATAATCATGTGCAGAGGGCTTCCTGGTTAATGTGTTCCTGCTAGGACAGAAAAACAGATTGCTATCACTCACAAAGAGTAATGCTTTATTCTCTCAGAAAACAAATGTCGGCTGTTGAAGACAAAAATTTATTGTTTCAAAGCGCTGGTAGAAAACTGAACTTTACTGTTGCATTAAACATTTTCCTAGCTGTTTTGTGGCATGGGCAATAGAAATGTTCACTAGTTCAAAGCAGGCAACAGGATTTTACCTGTGTCATGCTCTACAACTTACATGATAAATGTAAAGAGATAGTGGAAACGATTCTATGATTGTAAATCAGTTAATCTTCATTGGAGTTAGTTTTCCACAACGAGGTCTTGTTAGAAACAGTAAGAAAAAGGAGATTACAGTTGGCATGTGTCAGAAAAATTACATCTGAAGAAACAGGTTAGTCCCAGCATTCAGTGTTGCTCTCGGCTCTGAACTGATAATATCATTTCTTAGAAATCTAGTTTTCAATTTTTCACAGCTCATCCAGTTCTGGCTGAATATTGCATGGAAAAATAACATATGCATCCTAAAAGCTTGTGTTTTGAGAACACTGCCTCTTTATGAGAGGTTTTGGAACAGGAATGGTGTTTTGAAAGGTGATTAAATATAGGATTTAATATAGGATTAAATATAGGATTTTGAAACTGTGATTAAATATAGGATTCTGTAACTCTGCCTACCTGCTGAAATTAGACTTCTGGCCCAGAATTTACATGCAAGACACATATGTTTCTACTAATTGTCCGGCCTTATGTTTCAGTTCTGGACTCTGGTTATACTTTTGGGGGTGGGGCCGAATACTCTGAAAGCAATTTTGTTATCTTGTTTTTCATCTTTTAATACGTCTGTTATTCCATTCAAAAACATGCCCTGGTGGTGAATGAAACAAGGGCCATCAGTCTGTGCATTAAGACCTGTGCTGTCAACCACCCATAAAAACACCATCCCTGTGCCTGAAAGGCAGAGTGACAAAAAGCACAAGCCATGCCGGCTGCTTTATGGCCATGGTCTCTGTAGTGACACTTTGCAAGAGGGCATAAAGATAAGCCAAAAAGGAAAAGATTATAAACAACTTGGAATTAAAAAAAAAAAAGGTCTATCTGTAGTGTTGTAGCATAATACTGTAGAGTTGTAAGACTGAGATAGAGAGGTGCAATATATTTTACTAGAAGACAAACATGTGCCCTTAACACATTGCAAAGGTGATACAAAGGAGAAATAAATTGTATTCCAGATGTTCGTGTTCACACTGCTAGCCTGAAAGTAGAGGTTCAAGGATATGTGATGGCACAGATGATCTTTTTCTTTATCCAGAATGCAGAAAAAAAGCAAAGAATATGACAGGTCTCGCTAAATCTGATCCTACAATAAAGTCGCTAGTCTGTGGTATCTACTAATCAAGAGCTGTGACAAAAATATCTGTATGGCAAAAGAGCAATTTAAGATGTATAAACATACAAATATTTCCCCAAGGAATAAGATTAGATAGCAACAAGGAAAATGCATTGTCCATATATGTCTGTTTTCAAATTTGGTTATAATTTGTCCTATGGCTGTGTTCCAAAGCAGATGGAATTTTAGGCTACATCATCTTTGTTATAATCCGAGGTTAGATGCTGCAGCTATTTTTTTATCACATCATGCATGCTTGCTTTACATCCTGTACATCTTGTATTTGCTCTGTATGTTGCAACAGCTGAAGCTCAAAATATGACTCTGCTTCATGCACAGGCAGCAGCTCAGGCCAGAATGGGTTTCTCTTCCTAGCCAAGCTAAGCTTGTCTCAGATGGAAATTTCACTTTACATGTTGGATAGTTCACAGGTAAAAAATTACAAATTGCACCCTATTATTCTTGTTTTATGCAGATTCCATATGGGACATGCATGGATTGTTATTCATGCAGTTTCACTGCAAAATGGCTTGGAATGGAGCAAGAGTAATTTGTGATCTTTTAAATTAGAAATGGGAATACATTTTTCTGAATTATTAGCACAGATTTTATTTGTAGGTTGCAATTGTTGGTGATGCCACTGGCATTCCTTGGTAGAGGTCATGATGCAGGACAAGACCCACTATTGATCTTTGTGGAGCTGTATTTTCACCCTTCAAATTGGCTTCCACTTAATATGAATTCTTATGAAAGCTAACAAAGGGAAAAGAATTACATTTTCTGACAGAAAAATAGATTTTGAGAATAAGCAACCTATGACAGGAGAGAGAAAATTTAACAGAAAGGAATTTGGAGAATGAAGACAGATAACTTTGAAAACAAGATCTTGAAATGGAAAACTGACAACTGGTATCAAAGATAAGAAAGGGATAATTTTGATAAGTTCATTAACCAGGGGCATTTTAGGTGAAGGCGTACTCATTTAAAACAATTGAGAAGTTAGGGTGGTAAAAAAAAGGAAAATAATCTGAGAAGAAAAAGAAGAAACTAGTAGAATGGAGATTTCAGGCTAAATTAATCCAGTTTCTGCAATATTTTGTGACATACTGTTCCATCAAGGATTTTATATTTGGATAGATTCTTTGTCTTTTGCAATATTTATATTTAGTCTTCTTCTTTGCATGTGAACATACTGGAATCAAGAATTTTTTTAAATTTTTTTAAAACTCCAGAAGTTATTTTCTTTCAGAACAGAATGGCTCTCTTAACTCTGTTTGAAATTAACTAGCTTCCCATGAAAAGCTATTTAGTGCTATAAAAGCTAGTAACTTTAATCAAGTGTATAGATTCATTAAGGGCCATACTAGATCTGTGTCAAAGATGTGACCCTCCAATCTGTGTGCAGTTAGCTGTGGCAGTACTGTCTCCTCATTACTATCTTGAATTTATTGTCCATGAAATAGTCTGTTGTCTGCTTTTCTATCAAAACAAATACAAAGACACATATCTGGCACATAAAAATGTAACTCCGAATACTGACATTGAGACTTTTTGAGATATAATGAAGCAAAAATATATTGTTAAAAAATGACACTTTCTTTTCTTCTGATTTAAATATTCATTTCCAATACCAACAGTTTATCCCTAATTGTATTTATTTAACTTTAAAACTTTTGGAAAGTAGAATGGTTTCTTAGCATTCCCTCAAAACTTTAAAACTTTTGGAAAGTAGAATGGTTTCTTCGCATTCCCTCAAAAGTAATAAAATTTAAAATGTGTCAGCAATAACAAATTCAAATGTTTTTAAAATGGAAACCTTGATTTTTTTCCTAGGTTGCAGGTTATTGCAGGCTATCTGATTACACAGCGGACATGCCCACATTATCTACTTTGAATATAACCCTGACCGTTCAGAGAAGTTAAAATTTCTTTCAACATGGAAATCAATAAAGAGATAATGACACATTCATTGGAGGAGAGTATATATATATATATTTCAAAGTGAATGTTGTTCACTTTACTTATAATTCCTATAATTCCTTTTGTTGGGTTTTATTATGGTGGTATCTTTAGTAGTAATAGCATTTTTTTCTACACAGAGCTGTAAAAGCCTTAATTTGCCTTCCAGAACTTTGGTCTACAAAGACAAACCTTTAATCTCAGTTCTGGATTTAGGAAAAAAACAATAAAGTTATTTTAAAAGTTTGACTTCGACAAACTTTTAATGTATTTACTGAAGAGGTACAAGGCTTTTTCTCTCATTAGGATTAGTCCCAACTTTTTTCTTTTAAGTCACGCATAAAAGAGTCTTTCAGCAGGTCTGGGTCAGTCCTTAGTCACGGAATGTTCATCTTCAGAATGACTAGTGTGTCCCTTCCTCACCTTCCAAGAATACCACAGGTTTTGGGGAAGTGTTGCTTCTTTCATATTCCTTTGGCAGGGAACCTTGTTTCTTGGAAGCAGTCATGCCTCTGTTCTCTGTAGCAACCACAAAGTCATAGGAGGAAAATGATTTCTATTTCAGTGCTGAAGTTTAAAAATTTTTCTTTAAAATGCATTCTTTTAATAGTAATGAAGAAGCCTGGCACTATGAATAGCTGTTGATTTATAATGTTATCAGGTGGTCTGCTTCGCAGGGTCTGCTGCATCCTAATCTGGACATTCTGCAGTATTTCTGTTGTGCCCAAGCTTCCCTTTTGTTCCTATACTATTAATTTTAATTGACCTAATTAAAGAATTGTTGTCTACATATAATTCTAAATTAAACAGCTTAAGCTGCAAAGTTCAGATTATATAAGAATTTAGAAGTTTCATGGGTAATGTGAACTTTCTGTGACGTTTAACCCCGCCTTCGACATAAATTGTTTTATTTGTTTTAGTAAAAGTTTATTACTAATGTCGTCATAGCAGAGTGCAAGATCCTCTCAGAGTTACTTGTAACTCAGTTTGTATCAGTTCAGGTGCTCAAGGGCACAAGTCTCCACATGTTCAGGCAGCTGAAATATATGGTTTTTAGCTAGTCATTACTCTCTCGTAGAGTTAAATGTGGTTCTGTTTCAATGAGCTAGAATAAAACTTTCTTTAGGGCTGTGGCCAGGAAAGTTTGCTACAGTCTATTCTTTAGGGACTCAGCTGCAGGGTGCTGAACTCATTGATCATGAAAATAGGACACTAAAGGAACAGTACTTTTAAAAGGTGTTCTCTGGAGGTGTGTTAATCTCTGGCTAAAGCGGTCATGCACAGTTTCTGAGTGAGATCATTCACAGCACTATGCTTCCTTCCCAGGTCCATACATGAGAGCAAACTGATGACAATACATCCATAGTATTTTGTATCCATTCTTCAGATGTTTGACATAGGCAAAAATTAAGAATCTTATATATATTTAGCTGTGTACCAGTGGATTTATATGGTCTAAAGATTTCAACTCCTATTTCCAGAGTGGTTGTAGAGGAAGTAGTAGTGTTATCACCTTGTATTCAATTTTTTAATCTCTGACAGGGTACAGTTATTCTTCAGAATAAAGTAACTAACACCTTCACAGAGGGCGTAATGCCTGCTGAGAGAAACAGAGGTTTATTTTTTGTTGGAAAGGTGTAAGAGAGATCAGTAAAAGAGGAGGAGAGGACCTCAGACAAATGACAAGTGTTAAAGTCTCACAGAGAGATGGAAAGAAGTGAACAAAATTGCCTATGTAGAACAGTAATTCTGGTTGGTTAGTTTATAGGAAAAATAAAATGGATCAAACTTAAGTCAGTGTATATTTGAGCTCTTCTGTATTTTTCCATTTTTCTCCTTAATTGTCATGTCTTTTGCCACCTTTTTTTTCTTTTTTTAATAGTACTTGAAATATTTTGGAAGACACTGGAGCTTTATAAAGGTGGTTTCATAAAATTTCTCACCCTTCATTGTGTTGTGAGTACAGCTGTGTGTAATTCCCTAAACTTCAGGATGAAAACTGAGTTCACTTATTTTAATTTTGCTACCCATTATCTTCAGGTGGAAGACAGGAATTCTAACCTGAAAACAGTGTGCATCTCAAACTGGCACAGAAGTATGTTTTTGCAGATTATGGCTGGTTTAAGAAACCTCTGAACTGTCACGTACCATCTGAATTAATGAGGCCATACAGGTCTAAGGTCTCTAAAAAGGCCCATCTAGATTAGAATTGATTAATCCTGTAGTGGGCTGCAGAATATTATTAGAGTGACAACAGATGTAGGTTTTGTGTAAGCATAATTTCATAAAGATCATCAGCTTTATTCTTTAATTAGTGATGTTCACCTGTAACTTGACTGTAGTGAAAATTTATCCCAAACCAGTAACACACTCTTACTGAGAAGTAACTTTGTGAAGAAAAAATATAGTCAAAGATATTATTTATAAGTAAGAAAATGTGTTCAGAAAAATTCAATGTGGAATACAAATCTTTTCAAATACTTGAGTTTCTGACAGACTTCCTATTTCTATATGATGCAAGAATTTTCACCTCCCTATTGAAGTCATTACTTTTTCATTTTTATTAATAAAATTAACTGTAAAATCAAATAGTGACTGAAAGATAATGTAACTATCATATAGATATACCTAAAACCAAAACTGAAAGTTTGAACTCCATCTAGCTTTGAAGAACTCAAAAATATTCTGATTCAAATTTGACAGCTGTTGTTTCTGTAATCAGTTAATATAAAGCCTGTGATCCGAATACTAATAAGATTTGTTTCCTTTTAACATAAACACTGAATGCTAAGCCCAGTGCAGTGCTGAAGACAATAGAATTTTTAAGATATAAATGTGGAAAAAGAATAAAAACTAGCTTAAGGAATCTTTGTGGTTTGTTAATCTCCTGTTCTATAATTCTACAGAAATAATTCCATAGAAGAAATTGATGGCTTGCTAAACCATCTAAATGGTTTGTCAACTGTTTACATGATGTTACTGATATCATTAAAAAAAACTGTTCTCTAGAAGAGCAAGGGATATTATTTTGTTAACAGACCTTTTTATTTTTTGCATTGTTGTTTTGAATCCCAATGTATAATCAATTGAATATCACAAAACCTATTAAGTATCTAGCCTTTAATTTCCGACCCTTCAATATTAAATGGTCAAAATAAGTGGTTGTTTCAGAGTGATTATCATGACCGTAATGAGGCCTGACACTTGTGACACTTCAGACACGCAACCACCAGCAGGTCCATCACAACAAAGGAGCTCCAAGTGCAATACATTGTAGTGGTGGGGAGAGTTGTGAGTTCACGGCTTTGCACAGCAGATGTGGCTGCACATCTTTGCACCCCTAAACACACATGCTCATCCAATCTGACAGACCAGACAATGGCACAAAAAGCCCATTGCTGATGCTTAAACAAAGGCTTCATCTCTAAAGAGACAAAGCTGCATGCTGAATGTGTTGCCACTAGTAAATTTTCCAAATGGAAAACAATGTATATTTTATTAATGAAAAATAAATTGAAGCAGGGATGACAAATGCATTAGTGCTTTTTTTAGCATTTTATGAACATGTATTCTATTTATTTATAATATTTACCTTCATATCATCATGCAAATGATTTTGTTAATTAGTTGTATATGCTTCACACAACAAATGCAAGGAAGCTAGGGGACTACGCTAAGAGAAACAAAAAATTCGTCAATCAAGTGAAATATGATTTTGCAGTCTTCAGTGTATAAATAGCATTTTTTTCTTTAGTATTTATTTAGACAAAAAAATAAATGTGTGAACTAGCGTCTTTGAAGTCAACTCTACCTGGGTAATTGAAAATTTTATTTTTAAAGGAGGAAAAGAAAGCCCAATTTTCTATTCAACTTAACTGAAACAGAGCATTAAAAAGTGAAGCTAGATATGTGCATATTTACCATAAGGGAGGGAACTGGGCATTAATGGGCTCTGGAGGCTTATTTGGAGACAGCTACACTTATCATGAATCAGGAAAGTGAAATAGCAGCCCTGGTGTGCTCTGGGTCAGTCACAAATGTCGACTTCAGAGAGCTATAAATCTCCAGCATTACTTCAGCTGCCGAATCTCAGAACTCCCTTCTAGCATTTTCCTATAATTTAAAGATTATGTAAGGTGTATAGTGAGAGTGTTAGATGAAAATATTAATTTAGAGATAAATCCTCTAAAAAATCCTCTAAATGCTCTAAAGCAGCAGCTTTTGCTGAGCAGGATCATCTTCTGGTACACTTCAAACAGGAATTGCTGCTAGTTTTGTCAACAGTAGGAGGTCATGGATGACTGCCAAACAAAATAAGGACATTTTCAATAAAATGCATTCAGTTTTAGGTAGTCAGAGAATGTCTCTCTGTGCCATTTTATTAGTGATATTTATGCTTTGATATATTGTTTCATACTGACTATTCCTTGACAGAAATCATAATTGTGAAATGAGCTGGAGTAAAAAGCAATTAATCACAGTTAACTCCTTCTGGCATGTCCAAAAAAGATATTTCGTTGTCACTTCAGAATGTTTTAAAGGTATTATCCAGGCTCACAGATTTTGTATCCCGCTGTGAGGCTGCTGGTCTTCAAAATCTGATATTCACATGTTAAAATCCAAAGCTTTTCAGAAAAGTGGTAACATTTCTTAGCAAATTAACATTTTAATTACTGTGAAATAGGAAAATGGGGCTATATTGTTTTAACTTCATCAGCATGAGCTATAGGAACAGACCTTTTAGCTTTTGATAATTGAACATTGTAGTTAAGTATGCAGATTTTTTAGTTTCTGCCCTGTTGGTGGAATTTTTGTAAAATATCAGGAAAGTGAGGAAAGAATAAGGTCAAAATTTCAGGGGGTTTTTTGCAAGGTAAAGTGAAATCAATGATAAGTGACGTGGTTGCCTGTGATAACATGAGCTTAACTTACAAAACTCCAATTTCTGTGTTCTAATTTAAACACCAATTTTGCAGCCTAAGGATTATGCAATAGATCTACAGTTCATCAATATGCAGTACACATAAGCTACATAGGCAACATTCATTAACTGATTTTAGCTGACCAGGTGAGCGTTTTAATGAATGAGTTAGAGTGTCAGACACATCTGTATTTCATAAGTTCCTGGATATGAAGTTGATGATGAAACTTTGTTAATTCTGATATGAATATTAGGCCTGAAAAGTTGTCTCTTATTACCTGGAAAATGAACATAGCCCTTTACATGCAAAAGGGTCACAACTCTTATATCTGAGCTGCTCAGCTAATACAGCTAATACTTTTAATTTCATATCACAGTGGACTTGGGGACATATGTATTACCAAATATTACACATGTTTGTGTGTAAACTGTTTAGGATGTCTTTGGTCATTCTGGTTGAGTAGCATGCAATTTCTATCATGTTCAAAAAGTGATCCTTTCACCTTTGTGAAAATTGAACATGTGCTTAAATATGTTTCTTTACTAGCTAGCTAGCTAGAGAGATATAGATATTTTTACTTTAGGGATATATGAAGAATACATACTGCTTTCTAAACAGTTGTCTAGTTATGAAATATATTCCATGGCAATATGACATTTCAGTATATGAAAGCTTGATTTCTAATTTCAGTTTTATGTTCTTTTTTTAAACTGTTGTCTAAGAGATTGATCCAAGGATGTACAAATATGCTGCATCATATAGAAGATTATTTTTTTCCATTCTTAGTCCACTGTAAAGGTTTAACAGCACAAAAAATATTTTTCTTGTTTTATTTTTGTCAGCAAAGTGGACAGTGGAATGAGTGCACCCCAAGCAAGTTTGCTGGCAACACCAAGCCGTGTGTTGCAGCTGACATGCTGGAAGGAAGCGATGCCATCCAGAGGGACCTTGACTTGCTTGAGACTGGGTGCATGCAAACCTCACAGAGCTCAACAAAGCAAAGTGCAAGGTCCTACGCTTGGGTGGTGGCAATCCCAAACACACCTACAGGCTGGGCAGAGAAGTGAGTGAGAGCAGCCCTGAGGACAAAGACTTGGTGGTGATGGTTGATGAAAAGTTCAACATGAGCTGGCAGTGTGCGCTCACAGCCCAGCGAGCCAAACGTGCTCTGGGCTGGATCCAAAGGAGTGTGGCCAGCAGGAGGAAGGAGATGATTCTGCCCCTCTGCTCTGCTCTTGTGGGACCCAGCTGGAGTGCTGTGTACAGTTCTGGTGTCCCAACAGACGGAGGATGTGGAACTGTTGGAGCAAGTGCAGAGGAGGGCCAAGTTGATAAGAGGAACACCTCCCCTATGAAGACAGGTTAAGAAAATTGAGGCTGTTCAGACTGGAGAAGGGAAAGTTAAGTGGAAAATTCATAGCAGCTTTCCAGTAACTGAAGGGGAAAGCTGTAGAGAGATGCTTTATCAGGAATTGTAGTAATAGGACAAGGAATAATGGGTACAAACTGAACGAGGAGAAATTTAGGGTAGATATTAGGAAAAAGTTCTGTACTGTGAGGATGGTGAGGCACTGGAACAGGTTTCCTAGGGAGGTTGTGGATGCCCTAAGCCTGGAAGTGTTCCAGGCCAGGTTGAACAAACAGGTCTAATGGGAGTTGTCCCTGCCAATGGTATGGGGGTTGGGGTTAGATGATGTTTAAGATCCCTGCCAACACTTAACATTCTATGATTCTATGTTTTTTTCTTTTCTGTTCATTTCATTCAAACACTTAAGAGACACAGAAGGGCTATTGTTTCATTCCTTCCCTATATCAGTTATCAATGACATCTCGGTATTTTGCATCCTAGTTTTGTATTTGAAATACAAAGTCACAATACTTAGCTAATTTCTCTCCTCTATGTGCTGAAAACATAAAGCTACCTGAATTTAACACAGATGTGATCTCAGAAATCTTTTATAACTTTAGTTCATCCTGGTTCCATGAAAAAAGGTGCATTCTCCTCAGATCAAACCTATGTATGTGTAACACATTTAGTATTATAGTATAGATAGACCTGTATCACAGAGGGGAGATCCTACTCCTGTGATGGGATCTGGATATTTTGCCTACCAAAGGAGTTGGAAGGCTCTGCAGCACACTGAGGTAAGGTCTTTTTTGCTGGTGACCATCAGCCCTTCATATAGTTTGGCTGTCTGAGGTGTTCAACACTTCTCCCTTCATCTCTCTTGCACCAGTGTATCTCGTTCAGACCACAGATTTTCCCAGTGAGAATTAAAACTAGCATAAGCTGTTTTTCAGACCTAAAGTCTCTGCAAATTCCTCCAGAGCACTAGGTTTCCCTATCCTAGTCCTTGGCCAGGTAGCTGCCATCAGGAGTTGCTCCCCAGTAGTCTGAGGTTATGTATGCCAGTTTCCTGTGAACGATGCAGGAAGATTTCACAGCCCATATTTTACATTTTAAACACTGATAAAACACAACCAATTACACTTCAGGTGGAAAATTTTTTAAGTCAATGCACCTGACCACATTTCTACAGATGCCTGCTTCAGGGAACATCATCGTTAAAAGAACGAACCTGTTTGCCATTTTAGAGAGAGGTGGAATCACGCTACAAAAATGCTTTGGGAATTATTGTGTCTTGTTCCCCATGCTCTGGGAGTCCTTTGTCTAGTCTTCAATGGAAAGAGATCAGGATTCTGTAAAATGTAATAGTACCTCAGAGACATGTAAAATAGGTGAACACCATGAAAAGAAATGATAAAATATAATAGCCTGCATGAGGCTAGTCTTAACTGAAAGAGTAAACACTGTTTCTGGAAAAAGTACAGTTATTTTTGATAACTTTTAAAATAAATATAAAAGATTTTTTTAAATTAAATGCATGCAGAAAATTGTTTTGCATGCTACTTCAGTAAAAAACTGAAATAACTGGCAAGTAATATCTCATGTAATTTTTCTCTACTATTTTCAGTCATTTTGTGAAATGAATGGTTTCACAATCTGATAGAGTACAAATTTAGATCTGTGTGATACTCAGCTTTTTTCTATGTTCACTGCTTGGTTTTTTTTTTTATTTTTGATACAAAAATTACAGGGTATTTGTTCTCTATATATACCAGGATAGAGAAATTATTTTCAAGCATATGTTGACGCCAGTTATTCATAGGCGGTGTGTACAGTGTTTTCAGTAAATTTACCATCATTGATGGCACAAGGTGGAAAAAGTCTTTTTATTTCTTTATGCAAAGATAAGGAGGTTAAGGAAAATGAACCCATGAAGATCCTGCATGGTTTTATTATTTAGTGTGAACAATGCTGTCATCTCCTGGATAAGCCATAAGTATAGATACTACAAATTCCATTAAGTATATCTTTCTAGTTGTAACAAAATATTAGCCAGTAATATGAGACCATTGGAATAACATGGTAGGTATTCAGTGTGGTTTTATTTCAGGATTTCTGTGTCATAAAATTTTAGGTTTATAAATAATGTTGTAATGATTATGGTGATGACTTGGCTTGGGGCTTTTTCTTGTTTATTTGGGATTTTTTTATTTATTTTTTTTATTTTTGATTTTTTTTTTCTGGAAACTGTTTTTTGGAAATGCTTCCTTTAGGACATGCACTATTTAACTTCTTTTTCTAAAAGAAATAAGGAGCTGCACAGCTTAAGCATTCAGCTTGGTGTTCTTCCTGCTGCTTTCCTGCTGAATCACTTGTATGGGCAAAACCAGTTGAGCTTAATCAGTTGTGTGGGCAAAACATTGAGTTTTTGAGGAGAAAATTCCAGCATAGCTAAACTGAGTGTACTGCTTCTGTTTAGATGATATCTATAAAAGCACCTCTCTTGATATTTTCTGTTTGGCATAACTGTTTACCAACTTCATAGTTAATTTACCAAGTTCACCATAGCAAGAAGATTAATTCTTTCTGCAAAATGTTTTGCAAAAGCAGAGCTTTACCAAAGCACCTCTCTTGGCAGAAGCTTCTGAGACAAACAGGCCATGGCGGGAGCAGCAAAGATTTCATGAGAAGCCCTTAGGACAGATGAGTTCAAATTGGCAATGGAGGAAAACTGTAACATGCTTTATGGTCTCAGTGCTTTCCTGCAGCAGTATTTGACCCACAAATCTAAAATATAAGGCTGCTATCTTCCACATGGGACAAGCCCAAGGCAATTGTTGTAACATGTCCTCCATTTGGTTGTACTGAATGTCTTTTGAGGTCAAGGATCATAGTGGGTGCAGGAAGGGCTAACCTGCTCTCATAAATCTTTAATTTAAAGAGCTTCAAACTTGTATGGAAAAATTTTTGTTATCTGTTACCTCTACACAGCATGAAAAGTGAGTCTTTATTGCTACTATTTGTAGGTAGCATCAGGGTTGCTTTGATGTATCTAGTAGATTACAAAAAAAACCTGATGAGGGAAGAGACCATGACAGCTTCATGAGATTTTTTTTTTTTTTTGCAAAGATCACTAGTAATAAAGTACAGAGTAGTGTTTGCAAAACTGGAATCCAACTTTTGGTCTGGCATCCAAACAAATTTCTATGACTTCTGGAGAGGAAAGTCTTCAACTTGTTTAGAAAATTTAAATCTCTTAATAAGTCTCCTTAATAATATTAATTTGTTTCAATTAATGGGTTTTGACAAGACTGTATGTAAAGTCATGATCCTTCTTACCAGTAGTTTTCTTTGATACAGTATTTATAATGACTTTAATATCTTCATGTATTGTTGCAGTTTGAACTGGTATGTATAACTCATAATTAATGCTGTAATCACAACTTGTATTTCTGACTATTGTGTCTATATGACTATTTCTCTCCTAGTTGTTTTATCATTTTTTCCATCTCTCCTCTACTTCCAAACACGTCATAACAAAGTAATTTAGGACAGCACAGTAAATGTAGATGCATAAATAACGCAATTTATAAACATAATCAATGTCCCATATTTTTCAGTGCCTTTAAATTATTCTGCTTTAGAGCAGTCAGTTGGAGGTGCTTTACAAAATGACAAAGTTTTTTGAGGTCTGTTCCACAAAATTTCAAGCCTCTTGGATATGCCTTTTAGAAGACACAGAAAATGAAGATACAAAATTCAGATTTTGATATCTCTTGAGCAATAGAGAAGAGGAACTCCTAGTCTGTATAAATAAGCTGCTTAGAAGATCAAAGTGTTTATGTACAGACCCAAAGAATTTTATGAGTGTTTGTATTAAGCCACATATAAAGTACTCCTGGTGATTCAAAAGACCAGATGACCCAACAGCCTAGACATCAGCTCTAGTGTGGGTGTAGAAGTTCTCTCTATCTATTTCTCATAAACTTGTGCTCATCCTGTCAAGAGTCTGGGTATACTCTTTCTGGTGTAGTTTCATGACTTTTCATGCTCATTGTCTGAGGTCAAATAAGATATACTTTGACGATGACAAAGTTGCTGAGGCATTTCATCTGTAAGTGTTCAGTACTGATTTGTTTTTCTGCCTAAGAATGTGAAAAGCTCTGTAATGAATCTAAGAGTTAAATTAAATTAGCTTGAAGTCTCTTCACCCCAGAATTACTCAAACGGGTTAATTTATTTCCATTCAATAATTAGCTTAGGATGAGATTCTTATGGCTTATGCGTGTAATTTTAAAAAATACAGATCATCAAAACAAAACCACTGAGGAATAGTGGGGAGCAGAAAGGAAGAGCACAGAAGGTTGAATATGAAAATTTTCTCAGCCTCCAAGAACATTTTAAGATTGAATCCAGGATTATTGACTGGTGGGCACTACATTCATTAGACAACATGGGAGACAAGCTTGAGATTCATGCCTCAGTGATTCAAAGCAGGTCTGGGCCTAAGTTTCAGCAGTTGTGGACATTCTATTTTCTATTAGCAATTAATAATTATGGAATTTAGATTTATCACCATCTCCTTGTGTTTCTGTTGTTTACTTGTTGTGCTTTATGTTTGTTGCTTTGTGTTTGTATTTTTCAAGTCTTCTGACTGCCGTAACACAATCGTTTCAGCAATGGGGTAGAACACTAGAACGTGAAAACTGATAGCACAGGAGTAAACCCCAAATATTCTGTTTTCTATGTTCCCTGAGCTCAGTAACCTGTCTGTTATCCTTTTTTCAGCCTCTTTTCCTTTTCCTTTCCTTTTCTTCTCCTTTTCTTTCTAGGAGAAAGAAACAATCAAACTCTGCCTATTACGCTGTTGTGAAATGAAAATTTGAAGAAAATCTTATAGACCCATGTCACAGAAGAAAATCATTTACTGTCTCCTCTGCCTTTTGGAAGTGAGATAAAAATACTCTGGAGATATTTTACCTCAATAGGTAGCAATTTACTTGGTGTTAGTTAAGTTGTATGTTCCTGAATTTCCTTCCATGTAAATCAATGTGGCAGAAAATTAAGGTTACTGGATTTTTATGGAGATGAAGAGCATATCTCATATTTTTCTAACAGAAATAAATTAAAAGCATAACAAATTTAAACAAAGCTTTTAATCAAAAAATGCAGAAAGAGTTTTTTCACAGTTGCTTAAACTATTGCCTCAATTGTGAGTGATGTATTCAAAATGTTCTTTTGATTTCTTGTTTTACATGCAACTTTTCCTTGTGTGATTTTTTCTTTTGTTCCTTACCAGATTAGTTGACAATCCCAGTTGATTCTCTGGTGGGCAAGTGAGTCAAAATAAACTCTTATTCCTGCCAATAGCCATTTTGGAAGTTTTCATTCATGTCAGGACAGCCCTACTGTATGAAAGAAGTCAATGGCTAGGCATAGTCTAAGACAAAATCAATCACTGCAGCTTGCAAGTTAGTAGGAACATAACAGATTTACAAAACCACCTTTTTGAAGATGAAAGATGAAAGAAACACAGGTAACAGAAGACTGTAGGGATGCAAGTTTAGCAGACTTTATGCAGCAAAATTAGGTGACAGGAGTTTTCTTCTCATACCCTTGTGATATATGCCATCATTGCTTAAATACTGAAGTGTTACAGAGATTGGACCAACCACCATCCTGTAGTCATAACATTATCATGATGTATGACTACAGGTCCAATCACCAAATCATGTAATGCCTACTTTGTTTCCACAGGTCATTATCCAATATAAAGATCATGGTATGCAGTAGAAAAAAGTTTTTTCAAAGCATGTGGCACTGTATGGAGACTTTAGATATCTAATTGTGGATATCCCAGCCCCATATAACATTTTTTAATGTGTTAATCAGAAACTTACAGTAATAATGATTTTGTGATACTTTTTTTTTTCAATGTGCTGACTTATGCTATTTCAATTGAGATTCTAGATGAGAGAAAAAATATAAATAATTTTATTTTGAAACGTCAATAAGTGTTTGTTTTAAAGCATCTTATGTGTCATTTTACTACTTTTGACCTTTCAAAGCATAATGCTACAAATATAATGTGAGCATATAGGGGTTTTTTGATGGGTTTATGGTATGTTTTTGTATCATTTGCTAGAAGTCAAGAAGTTTTACATTGATTAGACAAAAATTGCAATTTTCCCTTTTCATTTTAATATAGTTTATATTTCTTTTTAGTAAGGTTCATAATTTTATATATATATTTATACATTACTATCCATATCTATATATATATAGATGGATATGAAAGTTAGCATTTTGAAACAAGAGTTGAGTTTCTGCTGTCTTTAAACTAAAAGCCCAGAAGCAACACAACAGGATAAGCTGGTGAACGCATCAAAGAAAGAGTTTTTAAAAATTAGCATATTTTTTTAATTCCTCTAAATATTAGCCCTAAAGAAACTGTAGAGCTCTCTCTAAATCTAACTCACACCAGTGGGTTTTACAGCTGGACTAACTCGTGGCTTTGAAAAGTGTTCCTTCCCATTGATTTTATATGACATCAAATATTATATGTAGTGAAAATGAATGTGAAACATATTTTGTTAGTTAAAAGTATTGCATTAAATGGTTGTCTTCCATAAAATTATCAAACAGGAATCAATCAAAGATTGTGTGGTAATGTGCAAATTTGCACTCAGTTTGAACAGATTTGGCTCTTCAGAAGGTTAAGGTAGTTTAATGGTTGAAAGCACATTGCTGTGCAGCAAGCTGCAAAAGTCAAAGGGTTAGGGGATTAGGATTTCATTTTCTTTTAGCCATGGCCATGTCTGTTTTCTGTCTAAACTACTTCTTGTTCCCATTTAACCCATGCTTTTAAAGACAATCGGGGTTAGAACTTGCGGGCCTCAGGCTTCATTTTAACAAGATGTCTCTAGCACTTTGGTGCGTAATTTGTCATAAATGCCATAGGTCAGGGAATGTTAGAAACCAACAGCCAACAGATGGTCATTATGACAGCAGTTAAGTTTCAGAAGCAAAAGATGCTTTGTGATATTTACTTTGGCATGTGAATGTTACACCTCTGAAGAATATTTTCAAGTTCACTCATAAAATGGACTCATTCTTTTTATCACTCACTTCTTAACTAGAGCTCATAGAAGCTCCTGAGCTAAATCTTTTTCCCACTGCTCAGAGGGTTCAGTGGGGTTCCTTCCAGCAGCAAGATATATCTGTAGAACAGTCCATTTCATATGCAAAGACTAGTAATTTTCCAGAATCACTAGATGCAGACAAACTTTGATGTTCTGGTAAAGTAGGAAGAATTTCTTTTTCATTCTCATTTTATTTTCTGTTCTGTTTTTTTTTTTTTTTTTTTAAATATACTGGAAATTTATATAATCACAAAATGGGCTTCTCCTGACAAGACAGTATTTTCAGTTGAAATCTGTATTATTTTCATTCACAAGATACCACCAGACCTAAGAAACTACCTAAGCAGAATATATTATGACAGCCAATATTTGAGATTTTAAAGAGAAGGAGAAGGAGGAATGTGTCAGGAGCAACTGCAGCCACAAAACTCCTGCAGCCCAAAATCACATTAAAAAAAAAAATCTCCTCGATATGCATATGTAGATCAATACACTCAGATCTTTATGGGAATTGTTTTACAGAAAAAGAAAGAGCTGTCTATTCCTTCTGGAGAACTGGCTGAGTAGTTGGGTGATCTCATATAAAGCCTTATGACAAATATTAATCTTGAAGAGAGAGCAAGGTGGTCTTTTTTTTACAAATCAGCTCTATGAAAGCATTTATTGTATGAGGGCTACATTCAGATAAGTGCAGGAATATAGATGTAAACTTGTGTTTGACAGGCAGGCAAATGGATTTAATATTGCTCATAAGTGAAGGAGGTGGGTGAGAAAAAGGTAAAAGACAAGTCTCTATTTCCAAGATAACAAGTTAAGTAAAAAAAAACCTCTGCTATATTTAATAGGAAGAAGTTACGTTCTGCAGATATGCTTGAAGCACCATTCAACAGGTAATCTCATACGGATTGAGGGAATTACCTTTCTTACTGACACTGAAGAACCTGTTTTACTATGTCTTATCCAAGTCACTTAGTTGAACTTTGTGAAGGTTACTAACTGACATGTTTTATGCATATGAGAAAATAATTACAGCAACAGTAGCTGATATTTTAAGACATAGTCTCTTTTCCAGGAAAATAAGGCTGTGTGCCTGGTAGTTCCCCTTTAGTAATTTTTGACCAATTGTCCTGTTTCAGAGAAATTTCAGACAAAATATTAAAAAAATAACTCAGTTCCTGTAAGTTTCCTGAAAATTAGTGACTGGGTACAAAGGGCAGACCCAACTTATTTGTGTGTTACAAGACCATCAGTAAACAGTGCTCTCAGACTCTCAGTGCAGGATCAGTGCTTCCATTACATAAAATCCACCAAGATGTTCTTGTTGCCAAATGGATCAATGGTAGGTGAGATTTAGTTCCTAAAGTCATCATCTCAGTATGGGAATAGGAGGGGTGCACTGGTAATTATGGCTGTAAAAAACTCTATCCAACTCCTCAAGAAACTACATTCAATTTGTTCCATTGCTAATGGGACAATTTTTCTTCTCTTTGCAAAGTCACAGAATAATTACCTGCAGCAGAAAAGGTTTCTTCCTCCTCCAAGCTCAGGACCTCATGTTCCCAAAAATATGTGCTTGATCTGTGCTTCATGCTTCCTCACAGTGATAAGAATTTTCTCATGGTGATGAGGGTTTTCTCAATGCTTAGAGTGTGAAGGGTAGAATCTGTGGTTCTTGGCACCCTCAATGTTTCCAAATTTTGTATAAAGAGCTGCCAGCTACCAGCTTGTGAATCTTTTGGTTAGTTATATTTTCTTGTTTTCCCTTCAGAATAAAAAGTCAAATACATAGGATGCTTATACTGCCTGAAGGTCATGAGAGAATTGTGAGGCGATCATTTCTCAGGGTGACCATAAATGAAATATGCAATTTTTACTTCCCAAAGGCCTCAGATTAGAGAGTTAAAAACCTGAAGGATATTACCTTTCACAACCTGAATTCTATTTTATACTCTTGCAAGGCAGTAGCCTCCAGAGTCCTGATGACTCCAATAGCTGTCTGTAAGTGAGTGGACTACCATTCCTATCCGTCATTACGACAGATTTGATCAGTAACTAACTTTATTTAAACACTTTATAATTAAAGTCTGTCCCAATGATTGATAAGTATTGGATCCAGCTCTCTCTGAAATAGTTTAGCTATTCCTAGTCTCTGGATTTTCCAGATCCTTATAGTAACAAGAAAGGAACTTAGGCAGCTAAGAGATGGTACAAACCTTCATATGGAGGATTATTATTTTATTGTTGTTTGAGGAAATACAATCCTCAAGAAAATTCTGAAATTCATACAGAAAGTAATAAATTATACTTCAGACACTATTAAAAAGATGCTAGGCCTTTCCAGATTTTAAGTACATGATGAAGCATTATCAATATGTTTTCTAATTTCAGACATAGCAGAAACTATACCTTTCACATGGTAAATTCTTCTGCCTATAGCTTTACCTAACTTTAAGGACATCAAATTTGGTATAACATGAACACATTTTATGAAGCAAATTTTGATAAACTCTTTATTTGTGTTATTCCTCCATTTAGAATGGAGTATTACGTGATAGTAATCTTCAAACTAGTAAAATCACATGCATTTTTACACAAATATTTCATATAGCCTTATTCAGTGTTTAGTATCTGACAAGTATGTATGTGTTGTCTTCTTTTTGCTACCATTTATTGGTGCTATGTTTCCTGCAGCTCCTATTTAGTAATTTGAGAATAGAATAGGGAAAAGGTCAACAGAAAGTTAAAATTATAATTGTTCTGAAAGTTTCTAACATTGATAAATAATAAATGAGAAATATTTAAATACATCACTGTAGAATGTATATCAAGTGATCATTTTATTTTCCTGACAACTATCTCAGGTGGAATAAAGACATTACTGGATGTAGATATAAAATGCTTATGCAGAATGACAGAAAGTGATCATTAGTATTTTTCTATTAAACTTACAAAAAAAGCAGTTTCTTTTCTCATGCCATATTACACATACCCAACAGTTACCAGTTTTCAGGATGCTTCAGAGACTGACCCTTCACATATATAACCATGTGAGTACACTGCATCACAGAAAAGAATGTGTTTAACTTAGTACTTTTGCAGCAAATCCACATCTCTGTACGCTCCACACTGAGCAATTTTGCTTACAACTGCAGAGCTTATGCTGATCTTGCAGGGTAGTTATCACAACCTTTCTTGAAGTGTAGCTGCTGTACAGAGAGGAGAGAGAGAGGATTTATTGACATATGGCACTTGGGATCTTTCTATCCTTAAAAAAGGTACAAACAAAAAGAAATGCTCAAAAGTGATGCCTTCCCCAAAGTGAAAACTTCCCCACATCCTTTTAACTCATCTATTATTTTCTTAAGGTCTACTTTTGAGATTTCCCCCAGAGTTATGAGGGTATTATGGTAAAAGAGAATATGTATTAACAAAATTCTTGTCATTGTCTTCACCATAGTCAGGAAATTACACCTAGGCAAAAGATCTTTAACATCATGACATTTTAGAATGTAATCAAGGTCTTCTGAGGAATTTTTTAGCATGTGATTTTTTTAACTATTACATTAATTCCTCATTGACTTTTTTTAAATTGATACACTTGCTACAGCTTCAAAAAATGTAAAGTCACTTGAGTTTGTGCAATCGATGAAAATGTATAGATGTGTGTTCTGCATTGAAATTTCTGTTATATCCCATCCGTATATAGATTAGATTAAAACTGATGAAAGTTATCCCTGATAATATTTCCAAGCTTTAACATTTAGTGATGAGATGCTTCAACATATATATCTTTGCACAAACTGCTTCAGTTTCAAGCAACTAACTATCAGTAACTGTCTACCCTCTAAAACATCGCTTCTCTTCTCCATTTGTATTTTCCCTGTTTCTGTTCTATTCATATCAAGTGGCACCAAATTTATGATAAAAAACAGTTTTGTAGGAAATTTAAATGAAAAAACCCACAAAAATATTTCTAACCATCCAGGTAAGGAATCTGAAACTGTAGTTCTAAATTACTGCTCTATTGAAAATACAGCAAATAACTTATAGAGCTATTTTCCCTCTGTCATTTCTGGGTGGCAGAGCACGCAGATTCAGGAATGGTGCTCGATAGACTAATGAGCAATTAGTATAACACATACATTTTAAAAATATATATATAAACTCCCAAAACTCCTAGGTCTTGAAAGTAGAAGCGGCCACTGAAAGTTAAAATGGAGTCATAAATAGCTATAAATATTTAAGCTTTATAATTCGATTTGTTTGTAGAGGTAGCTATTTGCCTGCTTGTGAGATGGTAAATTCCTGCCTAGTACAATGCAGCACAACAGGCAGCTTCAGTGTGCACGCAGACAAAGAGCCCCAGGCAGCCCCACCCTCGCCTATTTTGCTTTCCGACAACACCCCTTGTTCACGAAGCCCCTTTCAATTATAGTCTTTGTTGGTAATATTTACTTTTTTCTTTCAAATATCTCCTTCCTTCAGTCTCAGTCTTCCAGACAACCAGCTCGCTGGAGCCGGCTCAGGGAGGCAGAGAAAGAGGAAATGAAACGCAGCAGATGTCTACTGTGGTAAAAAAACACTACCAAATCCAGCCAAAAACCATCCTGAGGAGGGGGGCAAAGAAATCGGATTATTAATGTTGGTGTTGCTTTTGTTATTGTAGTAATAGGAGTGGTAGCTGTTGGTACTACTGTTACCATTATTATTGTTGTTATTATTGTTGCTGTTGTGATGATGATGATGATGATGAATACTATTATTAAATACATTTTGTAATTCTCCTTGTGTTATTACCCAAAACTGGGTCTCTCACCTCTCACTGTGGATGCAGGTTGGTCACGTGCATCCACAACGACAAGAATGCTGCTTTAATATGCCCAGTGAATATTTTCAAGTTGTATCCCTTCTTTTTTTTCCCCAGATGGTAAAAATGTTATCTATTAAGGTTAAGGAATGACACTTTTCCTTCTTAGGCAAAAACAGCACAAATTAAAATCCATTGTGTGATAATGTCCAGAGCTTTTCCTTGGTGCTTTTGGTTTTTTGCTGTTGTGATTTTTATTTCATCCCTGTGCAAGCTTGTGGGGATTTTTGCTTCTGGACATGGGGAGTTTGTGTGGGGTTTTTTGTGGGGGGGTTTTGTTCATTTTGGGGTTTTTTTGTGGTTTTTGGTTTTTTTTTTTTTGTATGTGGTTTTTGTTTGTTTTGGTTTTTTGGTTTTTTTTTAACAAAAGCAGTTATTTGCTTTCATGCCTGAAGTGCACCATAAAGTGTGTTTTGGAGCATATTACAAAATGTGGCAATCCTGCCTATACATGACAGATTGTAACAAAAGGATAAAGCTGTAAAACACTTTCACATAAAGATGTTATAATACCAGCTTGCCGCTTTCTAAGGTGGAATACAAAACAAATAAAAAGCAGTAGGTAAAAATGCCTTCTTTCCTCCGCCCCGAGCCCTGCCCTCCCCCCCCCCCATATCATTGCATCAGATTAATTAAGACCAAAAGATGAATACTTTGATCAGGAGGTGGCAGCTGTCACTCCAACTTCTGTAACCTGCATTTCTGGTAGCATGTCCTTCCTGTGCTCTTTACTCCGCTGATAAAGACATTTATCTCAACAACTTTGATATTATAGACTGATTTCCACAACGTCTCAAAAGTATACACGTATGTGTACATATATGTGTATAAATAAACACAAAAGTATGTTTGTCATTAGAGAGTATGTTTCTATGTTGTTCTTCTCAAATTCCAGCTAAAAAGGGTTAACATATAAATAATAATGTATAATTAAGAAATTCTATAATTAAGAAATTGCTCCTTTTGTTCCTCGTTGTTTCTGCACTTCAGAGAGAGAAAAATAAATAGCAGATGAAAACGTCAAACATATCTTCTCCAGACAAGGGACAAAAGTTGGCATAGCTCTAGAGTTTAGTAAAATCTGAAATTTTAGTAAAGTGCTGAAGTCATGTTGTTTCAAGAAGCTTGGTCAGCGCGATGTAAAGTAACACAAATGGTAAGAACATTCTCTTTTTTCTTCTCAAAAGCCAATATTTTTTTCCCCTAATTTATGAGATTAAAGGAATCATTATATCTGATTCTCTGTGATTATATGTATCGGGTTATATATGGGTATATCTTCTATAATTCAACACATTTTTACATTTTCAATGGGCTTTACCATGTCCTTATGACTCCAAACAACATTTAACTAAGATTAGTATTTTTTTCTCATTCTTTTTTTAGCAATAATCAAAACAGCAGTACTTGTTCTATTCTTCAGCCTTGAAATTTTTGTCACTTATTGACAAAAAATAATCATCTGTGTTGATCATCCAGCCAAACAAACCCAGGTACCCTCCGCAACGAGCACCTGTATTCCAGCTCTTCCAGATGTTAAAACCAGCCATAAATCCAGTTCCCCGTAAATGAAAAGGTTTCATGGACAACTTAATTTGCTGTGGTAAGCCAAGTTCCCTGTAGGCTGCCCATTTCTCAGCCCATGGCTTTCAGTGTGTCCGCCTGCTGAAAAGTATGTTTGATTTCTGGACTCGGAAGTTGCTTCTCAGCAACAGAATTGTGACATAGCGGGGAGTGTAGAAATTTCTATTTCTCTGTTATCATTTAGGGGGTTGCCCTGTGTTGAGGGGAATGAAAAGTGCGATTTAATGTGGAAAATAAAAAAACAAGGAATTCAAAAAAGGCTGAAAGATTTGCCAAGTGGGCCATTGCAGTTCTTGTGACAAGTGAGATGTCCCTGAGGAATTCACTACAGGCTGAACTGAAAAGGGGATTAAGTCCTTTTAAAGGGAGGAAATGTAACAAAAGGAGCACTTTTATGATGTAGCTGCATAAAATAAGGGACTGCTTTGTGCAGTTGATTGCCAAAGGTCTCCAAGTGAAGCAGCCAGTGCTGCAGACCCCACTCCCCCTGGAGTGAGCAGCTCCCTCTAAAGCCTGTGCCTACAGTGGAATAAGAGCACAGCTGTCATTTAGAAATAAATAAGAGATTTTTGGTTTGCTTCTATGTACCTTTTTTTTTTTTTTTAATTTTCCACACCTACCAAAAAGTGGCCTGTAGGGAGATTATACTCTAGTGAAAGTTGTTGCTAATTATAACAGGTAATTAGTGTTCCTCCAGGCTTTGTGATTTCACTCACTTTTGCCCGCCAGACAACATTAGTTTAAAAGCAATCCAATTTCTAGCAAAAACAGACCGTTAAAAAGTCACTTAACAAGTATATAAGTGTAAGGTTACAGTTCAGATTTTGATTTATCTCTCTGAGGCTCTTTAGACAGCCATAGCAAAGTTGGAAGGAAGGGGGATGGGGGATGGGGGAGTTGAACTGTTTGTAATTCAGGTTTAGATTTGTTGGGGTTTTTTGAAAAGTCATGTCGCTGCATTCAGGTGAGCTTCAGGTGACAGCTTTCCAAGCCACATTTAAAACAGAATTGTGTTTAAGGCACTTTTCCAAAAGACTCCTCACTTAGCATTTTGTAAAGAGATAATTTCATTAGGATCTTTTGTTGCCACTCCTGATTCTGGCATAATAAATACTTTTTGTTGACTGTGTCTCTCTTGATGAATTGAAGTTTAAAGGTATTGTTGTTTCATGTTAGTACAGACAAAAGTGATTATATATCTATTTTTTTGCTCTACAAGGAACTTAAGGAGATCAGTATCAAATTTCAAACATGGCGATATATCAATTGACAAAAAATATAATTGTAACACTGCTCCTATCTTTGATTAGTTTCCATTGTTCCCATCATCACAAAACATACAACTGGATCATCTTTTTTGATGTTGACAGATGCTGGATTTTACTTTCTCTAAGGATATTCTGGCTTGATCTAAACACCTCTGGAGGTTCTTTTAGTGCAAGGAAATTTTTTATGCATGGATAAAACCCAAATTGCAAATCTACAGCAGGAGCATATATAGGTGATTTTTTTCCTACAAAAAGAGAGTACAATTTTCTGAAGTTCAGCCAATGGACACAGATTTTATTTTGACTGTCTGCTATTTCAGTTGATAAATGAACAAGAGAAAGGAAAATAAAATTTTTGATAAGTTATAAAAATATTTTACATAGACAAACAGAATAAGATTGCTTAGTAGTCACACTAAAATAGCTGTAATTTGCAACTAAACTGTCATTTTCAATGGGATTTTTTTATATACCAAGAAACAAGTTTGTACAGATGAATTAATTTTCTTGTAATCTTAATTTTAAATACACAAAACATACTGGTTTTCATCACAAGCAGAAAAGGTGAAAATGTCCACCAGTTTTCTTTTTTTCTTTCTACTAAAACTCTAATAGTTCAGTCTGACAACATCCATCAGGTTCTATTTATATAGATATTGATAAAATGCTTCATCATATTGAGTAATAAGACTTAAAGAAGATTTCAGAGCTTTCTGAATATCAAGATTTTCTTTTCTATTTTAAGCATCTTAGAATTTGGAGTTTTTTAAACTGATGTTTTCAGCTGATGTCTTCTTCTATAAGAACAGGCAGAAAGAACCAACCAAGATTTTGTTTTTGTTTTGTGTATGTGTCTGTTTGTTTGTTTGCTTTACTGATAAGGACAAGAACAAATCCCCATCCCTGAACAGACTGTGGGGCATCAGTGGGCAGGATCTTCTATGTCTGATGGGCACATAGTAAACTTCTTATAGACTAGCATAAAACTATAAAAGGGTAAGTATAATAGCTCCAATTTTATGTAGTAAGCCATAGTTGCACAACAATTCCATTACAATACAAAAGCCAATTTTCAGAAGAAATTTAGGAACAGCAATGGTGTTCATGTTGAATCCAAGAAATGGAGAACAAATTTTCTCATGCAATCCAGTTTCTGTGCCAAGATGTCCCCTTTAAATTATTTTAATGTTTACTTGATTCTAATTTAAACATAAATTGGCCTGAAGACTCAACCCTATCACACTTCTGTTTATTTCAAGGCATGATTTTTTCTTATGTTGCTTCCATATTTATGGTTTTTTCTCCTTTTGACGCTTTTTAGAGTAATTTTCATTTTATTGACAGTATTGAAGTGGACAATCTCAACAGCATAATACACAAATTACCTAGTGAAATAACCTATGAACATCAAGGAGCATCAAGGCAGTAAAAGATTCATTGAAGTCACATTTTATCTATTAATTGAAGATGATAATTTTTCCGTCCCCACAAGTTTAGAAGCCAGCAGTCTTCTTCATTTGTTATCTTCTTTTGTGTAATAATAAGTACTGAATAAAATCAATAATTGTTTATAATACTGTTTGTGACAGCGGTCACAAGGGTCTTCAGGGTGAGAGAGAGGCAAGAATGTTGACCTCATGTTCAGAAGGCTTGATTTATTAATTTATGATACATATATATTACATTATATCTATACTAAAAAGAAATAGAAGGAAAAGTTCTCAGAAGCTAGCTAAGCTAAGAATAGAAAAGAATGAATAACAAAGGTCTGTGTCCCAGCAGAAAGCGAGAGCAGCTCTGCTGTGAGTGGTCAGTAAATCCAGACATCCACAGGACACCAATCACGGATCCAACTGTTGCATTCCACAGCTTCTCAGAAGGGAGAACAATCCTAAAGAAAGGATTTTTATGAAAAGATGTCTGTGACAACTGTTTAGTGAGGTTGTCAAGAAAAATAAATTAATCTGGCATAATGTTACAGATGATAATGTGCCTACTTATTTCTTACCTCGTAAACTTTCTGGTGTTTTAGAATTCTAATCAGCAAGTAAATAAGGATCTCAGGTGGGTAACTTCTTAATTGTGTAGCAACATTATCTGCAGTATGTTAGTGATCTTTCCACAAAACCCTTAGAAAGAAAACTCAGTAATATGCTTCATGCAAAGAACTGTCAAGTTAACCTTGCTTTGAAATTGCTGACATTGATATGCCGTCTTGCCTCTTACCCTTTTTTTAATTCATCCTATCAAAATATGTTCTTGTCATTCTTCTCAGAGTTCCTAATCTCAAGATCACATGGCATTGGGGTTCAATACTTCAACCTTGTACTATTCATGAAGAAAGACCAGACACACACAAAATACTTGTGTATGATTAGGGATTAGTAATACAGATAAATTAGGGATAATAGATGGCTTCCATGTTAAACTGTATGTAGCACAAGTTTTAGCGGTCTGAATTTTTAAAGTTTTACTAGACAATTACAAGAGATGGAAGAAACTAGTAGAATAATTTTTGAAGTAAAACATTTCAATTACATACCACAAAACCAAAATATCCACTATCAATAGCTCCTTCTGAAAATATGGACAGAAAACACATTAGAAAAGCTTTCAAAAACAGGAATTAAGGTCTTCTGGAAATTCATTCTAAGGATAATAAGATCTTGTAGTATGCACAAGCAGCATTATAACCATCTTAAATCTTCCAGATTTTGGAGGTTGCTCCGGAATCTTCTAAACTTTCTGCAAGCAGGAAAAGAAAAAAGCCTTCATGGTTCCCAGCACATGGGGAAAAGGCTATTGTGGCTACTGTATGGAGAAAAACTTAGCTACGATTTGGGGAAAGATATATGCTTCTTATGCTGTACTTCAAAACATATTGTAGAGGATATCCTGCCCCCTGTACGCTCCAAGCCTTGAGAGGATAAATCAGAGTAAAGCATTTCTGCTGTTTCATGCCATTTGCTTGTGTTATTGTGTCTCCTTCATACAGTGCAATCTACATTAACCAACATTATGCCCTTAATGTCCGGACTTACGCTATGTTTGAGGCTGGTTCAAAGCAGAGTAATTCTCATCTGGTTTTACCAAACTGTCTCTGTATGCAGAAATCACAGATAGCTTTGTGTTACTTGCAGGATGTAGGATGATGAGTAATTTTATACTCTGAATGGGCCACACTGCATCTGGTGTAAGCCAGCACGAATGTAATCAAATTAAAATGCTGCCTGCAGAATGTCATCTCAGTCTCTTGAGCAGCCCAACCCAACACTGCACCTTTTAAAGTGCTGCTGTAAAAATTTACCTGGTCAGAAGAATAACATATATGGTGTGCAAAATTTTCTCAGGAGGTCTATGTGATTATGTGTAGGATTAGGTGTCAAAGTCAGAAAATACATCTCAGATTATTTCAATGTAACATCTAACTTCAACTTTACAATTATCTACTATGCAAGGCTGTGCAATATGTACTACTGTAGATAGAGTGAAAAATGATCAGAAGTCTTGAAACATGTATATGGCATAGGAACATAACAGTTAACAGACACTGTTTTGCTGTCCTTGTGCTATGTTTTTAACACTAATGGTAGACCTAGTCTCCTCCTAGTTAGATGTTCAAGCATTTTGGTGATTTTGCAAGTCACTCACTACATAATGGCATTAATTTTGAGGTATGGTTGGAATATATTTGGTTTGTCTCACACTGTGAAGCCAACTAAGTTTTGTTTTTTTAATGATAATTGAGTGTTCTAGCTTTTTTTCAGAAGAAGAAACATAAAAATTTTGCACAGATTTAGCTAAACATCACAGTTGCCTTTTCTACATTCATTACTTAGCTTTCTTAAATGGAAGGCATTTTTATTATTTTTATTGTAGTCTTCACATTGGGTGTATTTATCTTTCATTTCAGACATGGCTTGCCTCATTTAATCCTAAATCTAGCTGCATAAGAAATGTTGAATAACATTATTACTTCTTAGGAAATTGACTGGTTCTGGAAAAGTTCAGGATATTAAAAGCATAGTGAGAATTACTTTTGTTAGCTTCATTACCAAGAGTTTCAAAGCATTATAGGATACTATGGAAAAGCTTAACTATCCCCCACCCCGTTTCTGCATTTCTTCTCTATGCAGTTAATCACTTCTTTTCTTAGATCATGAAAAATATTTAATATTTCTAGACTTTTTTTTTCCTCTTCCATTTTGACAAATACCAGGATATTCAATTCCAGGTAAAAAGACTTTGTACTGACACTATTACTTCTGCAGCTCGTACAAATCCTGCAATTGGCATATGTGAATGACTGAGAAAATTATGGGTGTTTCTTTGCACAGGCCATACTTCAGCTGGCCTCTTCACAGCAAATATAATATGGACAAGTGTTGAGAGTGCTCTAGCTTCCCCCTAGGATAAGGCAAGCCTGTCCTATATCAGAGGAAATGGCAGATTAACTCAACAATACTTTAAATCCTGCCATTAAATGAGTTATACTGTACATTCTTTAGTTGTCTCTGAGAATCAGAAAGATTCCCTCAAAAATTATCCATTTCAATAATGGGAAACATTGCTTTTGAATTCATTCAGTATATTAAGTAAAATCACACTTGAATGCATATTAAAGCATAGCTGCCTTATTTAGTTGGCTAAAGTCATGACGCTTCATTAGTGGTTCTCCATAGTCAACAGGAAATATGATTGTCTGTACATTTCTCAGAGTACCCAGTAAAGCTATTTCTACTTGAAAAGAAGTTTTAAGCACCAAATGGATGTAGAGAATTTTCAGGTGTGGATCATCTTAAGGGTAAAATCCATCCAAAAAAAAGACGCAAGAAAACTTCTGCTGCCTGTGCTACTGAACAGACCTCAGTGGTGGTCAATGCAGTACTTTTAGGAGATGCAAAATATGCTTCATTTAAAGTTTAAAAGTAACGTGGAATAAATCTCAATGGCAATTTCTCCCGTATATGTGGTTGGAAAACACTTGTTCTGAAATGTGCATCCATATTTCTGTCAGCCTTATCTATTAGTATAAAGGGATGGGTAACAGATCAAAAAAAAAAGAAAAAGTAAGATCCATGAAACAATTCATATCCATTAATGGAATTTTTTTAAAAATTGTATCCAAATAGCAGTATATTTGAGTTAGGAACCTAGGCACCGGTATACCTATATTTTGCTCTTTAGCAGATTTGGAGCAATGTTCTTTGCACATAAGAACTGTAAGAGCTAATTTTGGAGATGCATAGGTTTTCAAATATTGTATAGTTGCCTCTACTTTTGCAAGCAGAAGACTGCATAAGGAGTTATAGAGAAGTGCCCAACAAATCCTTTCAGCTGAAAACAATAGGCCTAAATTGCACATAGCCCACTAAAACTAAGAAATTATTTAAGTTTTAGAAAACTGAAAAATCTTGCTTTTCTTAAGAGAGTCAGAGCAAAGCCCAGAATAAGTCAGCCACAAGCAGAGGTTATAATATTTTCCTACCATTCTTTTCAATTCACCTAACTCAAAGGCTGAAGAAGGCCAGTAGAGTGTTCATCATCCCAGCTCCTGTCCATCATCTTCCTCTAGGTGTCAGGCACCCTAGCAAAGCAGAAAAAGCTATTTTTCTTTTCAGTGTAACAGAAAGAAGAGAAGGCATTGACCTAAAAACTGTCCTTTCTACACTACCCATCTGAGGTGATACAGTTTGAACGTGAAAGTAAAGATTGGAGTCTGGAGAATTTTTTCCCCAAATAGCCATAGTGTTATGGAAATATGGATAGATGTGGTACCTCTGTACAGTTTAATATTTCCAACCATTGCTATGACAAGGTAAGGAAGGTCTTTTAAAGACAGGCCTGATACCAGAAATTAGATAATAATGACACCTGTTATAAGAGTTAGTAACATAGATGTTTGTGTATTTGTCCTCTAAAGGATTTGGCGACCTCTTTGTGATAAACACAGGAAAACACGTTGTTAAGGAAACATAAATGGATGCTTTGTGACTCTCTAGTATGTTACAGGCCTTGTCAGGCATAAGAAATTGATTGATTGATTTGCACTAGGAAAAGGAGTTTATATTGATTCTCTGAAGAATAATATGGATAAGACTCATCAAGAAAATTTAAGAAAAAAAGAGACAAGAAAACAGAAAAGGTGAACTTACCAAGGAAAAACCTGTTAAAATGATAGCACTGTTTGCAGCTGACAGTATTTAGGTAAAGGAAAATGGGATAGCCTTGGTGCTTATGTGTTTTGGTTTGGTCTGCATTTACTTGCTATGAAAATGAAAGAGGAAGAAAAATATAACACAATATAATTGCTGCTCAATATATCTAAGAATGAAAAACACCCAGAAAAAGCACCAGCTAGTAACTCTAGGCAGGGTGGGAGTTGGTGTGTATGCTCCACCAAGAAGGTCTGTCAATCATTTTGCTTACTAGTCAGTTCTACTTTTACTGCTCTCCCTTTCATATTGTGCTGATGGAAGCGTCCAGTTCAAGGTTTCTGATCCGCTGCCCAAATCCCTCTAAAGGTTTGATCCATGATATCCAAGAGATCAGCTTTCGTTCTGTGACCTTTTGTGGCAGGAGTTCAGTGCAATTGTTGACTAACAGGAGGGATGCTTAGTTACCCACTTCAGAGGCTCAGCCTTGACTATGAAATTAACTCTCACAAGAAATAAGAAAGAGCACAAAACTGACCACAGGGTTAGGCTCAGAGATTGTCTCCCAAGAAATAATTTCTTCCCATACATATATAACAAATATGCGCAAGCATAAACTGTCTCACCAAATGATACAAACAAACAGAAAACCAATCAGGAAATCAAACTCTTTCCCTTACAATCTCCAAGGCAGGAAATAAAGATATAAAAGTACTTAGAAATGGCTTTTGCTATGTAGTCTTAATAAAAAAAAAAAAAAAGTAGGAGATAGATTAATATATAGTAATGAAGCAATATCCTAAGTCGTATTTTAAATACGTAGGAAGAGAGTTCAAAGAATGTGAGCATTCTGTCCCACCGTCACAAACAAGCCAGAAATACTGCTATTTAATTGAAGTTACAACAGGATGTTTCATTCCTGATTTTACAACAATATAATGCAGTTAAATAAGCTACACTTGAGAAATTAGTGAAGAAAATATTTTCTGGGTACCAAAAGAACCTTTATACAAACTTCAGATAAAGCAGGTTTCACATTTTTATAACTCTGTAAAGTTTATCGACAAACATCTGTATCACATAATAAATCCAGGTGTTAAAGGAAAAAATAATTTAAGAGAGCTGAAGTTTATTATAATATTTAGCAGGTTTTATTCATTGAAAGGCAAGAGTGTTGTCCAATCACATATAACTTCTTTGGGTAATGATTTAATGAACTTGAGAAGTTCAAGCACTCTCCAAGTAAATCAAAGTGACAGAGGCAGCATAGAAAACAAAGCTCTAATCCATATTCAGTGTCTGCATTGTTTCAATGACGCTCAAATATCTTCTTCAGGATACCTTGCAAACACAGTAAATTGTTAGGTATATAATTCTTTTAATCTTGTGTAGGACTTATAACTGCAACCTTATTATCTGTAGTGTTGGGGGTTTGTTTTGTTGTGTTTCTCTCTTTAATTCAGAACTATGTTAAATTGCCAGTTTAAACACATTAGAAGCATGATATCCTTCAAGAGAAGTGTGATTGATTAATAAGACATTATATGCATTTTTATAAAGAATTTCACATCAGTTCTATTGTTATCTCCTTTATTATTTTTTAAGAATTTTCTTTGACCAGAAAAATTATAGACAAAATTTCTTTTTCCTTCTTTATTTTTAACTTTTACTCATTTTACCTCTACACTACTAGTCAATACCATTTTTAATACATATTTTGAAGTTCATGCCATCTTTCAGTCTTTGATATGTGAAGCAATCTTCATATCACTTTATTCAGACTTTTACTGTTGAAGAAACCAGATTTCAGCAGCAAATACTCTGATAAAGTGCTGTGTCTTTTACTCTGTTCTGACTCTTTGGTGAAGGTAATTTTGTATTATGGGTAGAATATCTGTGTCTTTATTTTTTTGTCTTCCTGACTGTCTCCTCTGCACCCTGCTCCCCTTCACACAGCAACTGATTTCTTGTCAGAGGAACAATTTAGAAACTGATTAGGATGCTGAGTTATAGTTTGAGTCCTGCTTACATACTGCCTTTAGTTGTGTTCCTCATTTGACTTATCTCCTTGGTCTGTGAATCAGGCCATTCCTATTGCAACACAGACGACCATCTGCCCATTTTGGGGAATATCAGCCAATATGATACCAAACAACCTCCTCAGCCTCAATGGCATGTTATTCTCGGGGATGTTCACTGGGGGACAGAAGGGCAGGATGGGCACTGTTATTTGAGCACTGAGGAACTCAAGTGTGTATTATCTTGCACGCAATGTTAAGTGGCCTGCATAGGGAAGACATCAGACTTTGCTTTATAGATGATTTAATGCCTCATTAGTCAATTCTCATAATATTTTAGCTCTCTGTCCAACAGTGCCCTGTACACAGAATAAGTGGTATTAAATGCAATCTTTCATCTTTTCATACTAATGCCTTTCTCTCTTCCAAAATAATCAATCCATGCCCTACCTTTGCTCTTGTACAGCTTATTTCCATAGTACTTTAGAAATTGTACTTTTGTAAAGAGATTGTCCTAAGATGGATTTCTATAGTTCTGTCCACTTCAGCTAGAAATTTCTCAGCACAGATATAATCCACATGTACTTGCAGCTCACAGATCTAACTAGTCTAAATACATTCTGACTGCAGAGCTCTGCTGCACACTAGCAAAATAAACAACTTTAAGAAGCTCACAAAATTTGCAGTTCTATTTTCTGATACTTTTTTTTTTTTTTTTTGCCATAAGTACCCCCAAATTTGCTCACATGTATACCTCACAGAGAGATGCAGAGGGCAGAATTGTCCATTGCAACAGAGTGCTAAATCTTTCAATGTGACTTGGAACAAAAAATCCGGATATTGAAACTGCTAATGAAAGAATATAATGATAAAAAATTCTAAATCCATTAAAGTGGCTGATTTTGTGCAGATAAGTTTTACATATTTACTTCAAATTTTTCATGCTGCAATATTTAGTACTGTGGGGGAAAAAAGAAGAAAAGCCACATTGAAAAGGCAAAAGTTAAAAAGGCCATCTACAGGTTATCAAACTTGGCATAATTTCTGTTTTTCTTCTGAAAGAAAATTTTGCCCCAATGAGCGTAATTTTCAAAGGCTATCTTTTTGCAAGACAGTCATGAGAACAATGGAAAATACTCCATCAGAATTTTGCTTGGAGATAATTTAATAGATGTTTTCATATATGAAACAAAACAAAAAAATGTGGTTTTAGCTGACATCTGTTTATTTTTTTCTTTTTTTTTTTCTGTGCAGTTAAAAAATGGCTGCTACAAGAGAAGTATCGCATGTCTCAATCACAGGTATATACCACTTAAGAAAAATTATCCAGGCTAATAAAAACCAAAGCATTTTCCATCACAGGTTATCATTTGTGCTTTGAATTTTGAATACTTTTAATAATATTTCTAGTAGTATTTTGTGAAGAGTTTGTTTTGTTTGGGGTTTTTTTATGTTCTAAATTTGCAAAGAGGGCTTGTACATTTCTTGCTTTAACTAAAACACCATTAAATTTTATTTAAAGTTAAATCAAATCAGATTTACAGATGATATGCTGACATACTCTCATTTGAAAAGCTGGGGTTTATTTTTTCAGTCTTTTACAGTACAATAAATTCTGAGTTGTGTCTAGACACAGGTCCAAGGCTGTGTTTAACAAAGACACAGAACTTTTAACCTTTCAGGTTTCCAGATTTTTATTATTATAGCTAAATTATGTTTAGATTTTGTTTCATGGATGCAAATCCAAGGCATCAATGTACTTGCACATATATGAATATGTTGACTCTCAAGCAAAAAAGGATGTATTTTGCAGGTCAATAACAATACTTAGTAAGAAAAGAGATATGTGAGAATTTTTTTCCCATATTTCATCAGAAATGAGCTCTTAAATGAAGATTCCAACCACCTGATTTTTAGTTATTAACTCACTGACCTATGGACAAATATAGACAATGGTATCCTATTTTTTGCCTTCTAAACCCTGATTATTTCAGATATTTTGCATGCCACTAGATTTATTTTCTTTTCTGAAATACCAGGCATTTTTTACACTAATTTCAGACTAGACCTTCATTGGTATTTTCTGTTTGTGCTTACGAAATTAGCTGAAAAAAGCCAAAAAAAAGCCAAATTTAAAGGTTTCTGTTTACCCTTTCCTGCTACTGCCATTAAAGTCTTAAGCTATAAATGAGAAGCCGTCTCTGTGAGAAGTTATGAAGTGACTGAAGTGAAGTGTCTCTTCCTTTCTTGGAGGAATAATGTGATGAGCAGTGAACACTAGAGGGGGAGCTTAACCGTTCAGGAAACTTAAATCTCCAGACCCTCTGGGAGAGGATCAGAGTGATATGATAGCTGCTGACTTAAACAAGCAAAGTTAAGGCATGGACAGCCAGAGTTCAAAAGTCAAGAGGTCAAGAATAGTAGAGAGCCAATTTATTGTCATTTTCCAAAGAGGCAGCAAATCATAAGTGAAACTGAGAAGTTTAGGGTTCTGCTCCTACCATGATGTGGTGTACTTTAAAAAACTCTCTAGAGGCAGTTTAACATGAATAGTAGTATTACAGGGATTTTTTTTTTTCCAATGACTGTCTGCCATTCAAATGTCTGAGGAATGATTGAATGAATTATCATAAAATTTTGACAAATGTGATGGCTCAACCAAAGAAGGAAAACAGACGTTCCACTTATTGGGTTCTAATAAGACATGACATATAAATCGAGTATACATGGCAGTTAGACCTTTGCTTTTTCCTTTCCCCCCCCCCCCCCTTTTTTTTCTTTATTTGACTGAGAAACATTTCTGTTTGGAGAGAAGAGATTTATAACTGATTCTTGTCTAAGAATGGAAGGCATGCTCCTTTTAAACCTTACTTGCTATGTTTTAATAACTTGAGGCCTGTTTAATGTATTGTGCTTCATATATGCTTAAGTTTGGGTCTTGCTGGCTCTGTTCATCCTTCATTGCATTAATAAAATGTGAATTCATGGTATAATTTCACTAGCTTTGTAATAATACCATCAAAAAGTTGTTTTTATTTATACTTGTTTAAATAAAAGTATCTCAATAATCCATTTTCTGTTTTTATTAGCTATCTCTTCTTATGGAAGTATTACAGGTCCAATCTGTGTGCTTCTTACACAACCATACAAGTATCTGGGTAAAGTACCATTTATGATGTGTGATTTATTATGTACTTTGATAATGTGGAAAAGAGTTTTGGCAATGCTATATTATGCTGTATTATTACAGGCAGACATCACTGCAATTGCACTGTGTGTCCTCATATGTTGCTTCATTAGAGAAAGTAAATTATTGGACTGAAAACAGAAGCAGGTCCACGCATTACACAGCACATGGATCCTGCCAGCTTTTAAGGGCACATTTTCTTCTGTTTTGGTACTGTATCTGCAATGATTTTAAATAAGCTTCACTGCTGATATTAATAGGAGAATTTGACCCTGTGTTTGCAAGCATGCTAATTTCTCCTTAGACAAGATCTTTTCAATACTCTCATATCCTTTATTATTTCATCCATACTTTTATTGCTTCCCTGTGATGCTTGAGGAAAGACCATGTATGGCAGCAAATACAATTCAGGAACAGGGAGAAGACAAATAGGTGGTCAGCAACTGTGGAATAAGAGCTGTTTTAAAATCAATATCCACCCATGCCTCATCATATTTCACCTTTTCTTCTCTCTGATCCTTCATTTTCAGTTTACTAATATATGTAACTGAATCAGTTACAGGCTTTTCAAAAGTACAGGGCTGTTTTGAACTGCTCTCTAACAGATATTTTGCTAATAATGTTTGCAATGGGACTTTTTTAATTTAACATAAGACTAATATTTAAGCTAATAATATCTGAGTATCTTAGGTGGAACTGATGTTAGAAAAATTATATGAAAGGCAAAACATTATATTAGATAATAAACTTTTTATTGAGGCACAAGATGCTGGGCTTTATATTAGGGCTTTATTATTTATATATCTCTTTATATATTAGGGCTTTATTATTTATATTTTATATCTCTTTATATAAAAGAGATTTACTTTTGTGGCAACTCTGAGCGAACTAAGGCTACAACTAGAGGACTTTTTGGATGTCTGACTAGAAAAGACATAAAAACTGGAAATTCACCAAGAAATCAAGCAAGCCCTAAGGTAATTTTAAAAAGGAGGAGGAGTGGGAAGATGATTGTTTCCAAAGAAAAATAGAACCTTAAACAAATATCTGCTTTCTAAAAAAAAAGCCATGATAATTTATTTTTCCTGTTCAGTAGAATTCCAGATAACTGAAACATGATCTGATATTTTTTGAAATGTTTTGGAGTCTCAGGAAAATTAGTAAAATAATGGTTTTATGTTGGTGTTGAGCAGAGGTAATTATTCCTATATTTCCAAATTTCCTTAGTACAGCTCTCCCAGGGCAGAGCTGTGTGAAACAATTGTCGTTCTTGAAATGAGAAGGGAAATTCAGGAGGAAGCTCAATGCTGCTGATGTTTCTCTAAGCAAATGGCAGTAGGCTGATTTTCATGACGATATAGATAATGCAGGAGATCCTCTCCTTAAGATTAAACTAATGTGAGTCAATTACAGTGTTTATAGAATCATAGAATATCCTGAATTTGAAGGAATCCACAAGGATCATTTAAAAAAAGTTTTTCTTTATTTCCAGAATCAAAGTGGCACATCCCTGATCTCAATATTTGCAAACACCCTGGTTGAAAGAAGGTTTTCCTCGTGATACAGCTGATTGGGATTTCATCCTTCAATTTCTCCTGTCTCTAAGCAAAGTCCTCAGATATGCTATTCACTGAAGACTCAGCCACATTGCAGCTGGATGATTGAACTGCCTCATTTTAGGGAATTTTTGCATTGTAGTTGGATATTGCCACTCAAATTCACATGTGCCCTTAGGAAACACAATGCAACATCTTGAACACTCTGCAAAAAAATTAAAAATGGGAATGCCATTTCTGTCATAGGTCAGGTTGATGTGGACAGTAAATTATGGTCTAGGCAACAATATTTACCTTCTTCAGTGTTGTGGCCCATGAGATAGCAAAGATTTAAGGATGATGTTTTTCATACTGAGCTGTAAAGTGTGAAGGAAAAAAGTGCCAGGTGTTTCTAGGAATACTGCAATTAGGGGGGAGGGTAAGTTGCCTTCAAAAAGATAAACATTGTAATTGAAATAAGGGATATTATCTAGAGAGAAAGAATTAAACCACTAGATGTGAAAGAACTCATTGTCTTCTAATACCCACAGAATGATTCATAACAGATTGCTGCTTTCAGCTCTGAGTAAGTGGTTAGCAGCTAGATCTACTCAGTAAAAGTTTTTTGTAGTTGTACTAAAAGTAATAGAAAAGAAGCTTACTGGGAATGAAAATAAATAGTGATCCTAACAGCCTGGCATTTGACATCAAAATTAGTGCTAACAGGTAAAGCCTGTGCGAATCCTGGCATGGAAATTGAAATGTACCATTTTGGAATTGTAAATCTGTCAGTTTGAAGGAATTCACTAGTTTATTTCAGGCTCTTGATTCATTTTAGAGTTAATTGCATTTCCCATTATAAGCTTGATTTTCTAAATCTACATTTCTGAATTGCTCCACATAGAAGCGGTCTCTTTGTAGCTTACGTGTAACGTCTCTATCAAAAACTGTGTTTTGAAGAGAAATCTGGAGTAAACCATAGAAGTCATTCTAAATTTAGGACAGACTACACGCTTTCTTTTCCTTTTTCATTTTTTTCCTTTTTTATTTATTTACTTGGCTATGAAATCCACTCTTGTTCTCTTCTGTTTTGAAGAAAAACTTTTTAGAACATTTCCATGGGAGGACAATGTGTCACAGGGCTGACATGCAAGTGTGGGAGGTTTTGATGTCCAGCCCTAGAACGCAATTCAGAGGAGACAGGAATACAGCTGTGTTTGCTGTAAGGGCACAGATAACATGGTGTAGATAATACCATGTGGACGAGATGCAACTCATTGTTGTCGGTTAAACAAGAAAAAGGGCGATATAGAAAGCAAATATAGTAATACAGGGATGACATGGAATCAGAGCGAAAAACTGCATTAAAATTTCAGTGTTTAAAATTACTTTCAACATTAATATAAGGTTGTGAATTTCTTTTTCTTATGTTTTTTAATGGTCTATTATCCCATGTAAAAAAAATTCCTCCTTTTCTCTTTTCTCTTCTCCCTTTTCTCTTTTCTCTTTTCTCCCTTTTCTTCTTTCTCTTTTCTTTTCCAAAGTCTCTGTTTCTATAGTGAAGCATTTGTGATTATAAACCACATGCATTGTCACAGTATTTTCTAGGAAGAAAGGTAAATATTTTAGTTAAAATTACAATGATTTTTACTTTTGCAGAACACAGCTATCTAGCTTAGATTTAGGTAAGCTACCTAGCATTTTTAAAGCCATCATATCCTCAGCAAATTTAAGCACTGGGTTGGATTCATCTCTCAGCAAAGAGAAGGGAAATAAACAGGAGCTGCAAAGAAAAACATTATGAAAAGAAGAACATTATTTTTCTCCCTTATCATTTTAGAAATGCTAAAAATATATTGCGAACACTTACTCTCTTACCTTCAAAGTAACTCTGTCAAAACAAACTGATTTTAGCTTAAATCCAAATTAATGAACCGGCTTTATTATTTTAGGAGACGGAGGCTAGAAAGGGAAAAAATAGAAAAAGACCCAAGAGTCATAGCATAGGTGGTTTATAATGTGTTAAATGTGTTTATTTGCACTTCCAAAGTTCAGATTTCCTCATACATTTTCATACTGATAGAGATAAAATGCTAAAGTCTTAAATCCCTCTATGCCATGCTGAGTTGCTAAGGGCTGTTGAGCTTTTGTTATTTCTCCTCTCGAGTTAGCTCTGATTATTCCTGCTGAGTGAAAAATTTTTATTTGCCGACAGAAACAGGAACCATATCACGTGTGCTTGCACTCAGCAAATACTCCAATACATCACAAAGATTTGCTCAACCCACCTTCAGAGGCCAAATTGAGGATGTTATTTTCTGTCTGGATCTGCTCCTGAAGACTATCAGTCAGGAGTGTTTCTCAATCTCTGATTAAAACAAGGCCTACAAAGCTGCAAGTGTTCATGCACAGTCTCATTAAAGGACTGAATGGAGTGACCCTGGTTTTCTAGCACAAAGCTGTGAGTGAACTTCAAATATAAGAGTGCATCAATCAGATCCAAGCCAGGCTTTTAATGTCATTTTTTCTACTTTGCCTTTAAAGTCTTAAAGGAATGCCCTTTCCACTGTGCAGCCAACCATCATTCAACAAACAAACTAACAAAAAGTGAGAGGCAAAGAGAAGGGTCTCCCCTCACAAAGGGGAAAGCAAGATATTTTACTGATGGGTTTTCTAATAGAATAGAAAATGCACTAGGCTCAGTGCAGGTGTTCACAACCCTCTGATTTTTGCACCTGCTTATTGAGGGAAGGAATAGGAAAAAAGTGCTTTTGAGAATAGTGCAACATTTAATCCAGATATTTGGTTCTCTAGCACAATGTCATATGTAATTATTTTCTATTTAAATCATAGTGACATCTTAATGAATCTTCTGAAAGGGAAAAATTAAACTAAAAATACATTGAACTTCACCATCTAAAGATCTTTTTCAAAAGTTGTGATGATGCAGTGAGATCATAAATGAAAGAAAGATTTTCTTTTAATATAACTAATGATCCACAAATAAATACAATCCTGGGATGACTATAGCTGGAAACTAAATTAAAATGAACTAGGGGAGTTTGGAAAATAAAATAATCTAGGTAAGTTAAACAAGCATACCCCTGAGGCTATGAGAACCTAGTATTTAGGTTTTGTCCTTATAAAATAGCCTTTTATGTCTGTGTCACGTTTTCCCCCTAAACTTCATCAATTTTGAAGCAGTCATGACCTAAACGCCAGTCTACCTCCTATCATTATATATATATATATATATCACATATATATTTTTGCAGTTTTTAAGTGTTGTAGTATTTCCACCATTCTATTTAAAGTGTTATGTTGTTTTTTTGGTTGTTTTTTTTTTTTTAATTCAGAGGCTCAGATACTCAAACACTTAGGAAAATTTTACAAATGAGTATTAGAGCATTTAAGCCACTTGATGGTGCCCCATCAGTGCTTTCCTTGATGGGGCACTTGGGTAAATTGATAATTTTTATGTTGTTTGTTAATTAGCTTGCTGCATAAAAACTATCCTGCATTACCTGTCATAATTTTAATATACTTCACAATATACTTTTTTTTTTGAGATAATGTTGAGTCCTGAGTCTGCCTTCACTCACAGCATCTGAAACCAGATGCCAAGTTACTTCTTTCTGTAGTTCTTGAAAATCCAACAAGCCTGAAGTAATTTTTCTTTTTTTTTCTGACTCCTGGATAGCCATATCTCTTTACTTGCTACACTATCTCCAGTTAAGTGTATAATTTGAACTATGTGAATTTTGTACATTTATGAATTTATAAAGTAATAGGTATGTACTTACTTATTCTTAATATTTTTTTCAAAATCTACCAGCCAAATCAGCCAGATTTACTGTTGATATGTTTGCCCTGTTATTTACCCAATTCACCTTTCCTTATGAGCTTCCAAACACCTTTTTAAGGGGTTGGGGTTTTTGTTTCCTCTTCCTCTGGGAAAAAAATCAAACAAACAAAACCCAAATTTTTGAATGTTTTCATTTCCAAAGTATTAAAAACTAGTTCTAAAAATATTTTGATCATTTTTGCAGCTGAGAAATAAAGTTTACTTCAATGTCATAGTCTTTAATTTCTATTTACAGAAAAATTGAGTTGTCTGATGGGATTACTTGGAGATTTACCTTTTTTCATTATCCTTCAGGTGTAGTGCCTGAAATGTGATGACTTTGGGCCTGAGCCTGTGTCATCGGACAGTTGAGACTTCAGAAGAAGACTGAGCGAGTAGTTTTAGTTTGAAAATGGTATGCATTTTCAATATATTGATATATATTGGATATAGAGTATATCCAATATTAATAAAAATTGATGTTAATCCTAATCTGACCTACATTATTGTTCAAGGTTCAACTTCAAGCTTTTATTTTCTAGTATAACTTGGTTTTCTCTTTTCCAAAAGTAATTGAAGAGGGGATTTTGAGATTTTTTTTTAGTTTCCCTTTTACATGCCGGGACAGACTGGAGAATAAATGGACATTCACTGTATTGAAAAACAATACAGTGTGTATGGCTGTGGTCTTTGAATTAATTTATCAAAGGTGAGAACTATGAATAGATGTTCCGCCATCACAGGACAGGTTTTTTTCTACACAGGTACTTGCTTGACTTTCTTACAGGTTTTACCATAATGCTTTTGTAGAGTTCACTGCGTGGTAAAAAAGCAAAAATAATTTGTGAAAAAGGGAATACTAAACAATCTCAAGTTCAAGAGACAGGGCATGCCCATGTGATATAATTATTGTTGTGTCCCAGCATTATACTTGTAAGTGTGATCATCACTAATACCCAACACTTCCCATACCTTCTCTCTTGTGAAGTGAGCTGTGCAAAGTTCAAATGGTATGAAACAGTGAAACAGTGCATGCGGCATTCCAGTTAATGCTATGTCCTATGTGCTAGAGTAACTGTGTACGCTAATGCTCTCAGATGTGGGCAGATTTAGATAAAGGCATGCTAATGAAGTCAGGTGAAATTTGCCAGTATGGTATGTTATTATGACAATATGCTGTTGCAACGAGTAGAAAACCTCAGTAGATATATCAGCAATAATCATGGCCAGTATTATTGTAACCTTTATTTTTCTCAAAAATAATGTAAGTTATAGTCCTACAAGTAATTAACTATATTTTTCCAACCAAACCTAAATATCACATTTCTATTAATTGATCAGTCTTCTTTGTTAGAGAAAAATACCTCAGCTGCACATGAGGAGATATTTTGATCATTTCCTCTTCCCTCCTGTTCTCTTTCCCACCTCATTTCATGCTCCTACTGGACATGCTACTGCTAGGACAGATACTCAGTTATCATCTGATATTTCTGAAATCAGATGTTTGGTATTATCCTTGTTTGTGTTTAGACTTGATTTGTTTTAACAAGGAAATAGTAGTTTGTTTCTCCTTGTCATTGTTTGGTTTGGGAAATTACCTTGATTGTGCTCAAGCAGACTGAAATGAAAAGCAGAGGCATCATATAATTTCATTTCAGGATAGTATATGTTGTTCTCTGAACTATTAGGTCCATCATCCATTGATCAGGATATATTCCATTTTATTCTTTTTTTTTTCTAGTGTTAGTTCTCCCTTTGTTTTAACCTGTTTTTTACATTTTTTTTTTTCCTTTGGAACTATATATGCTTGTTTTCATTTAAATAATTTCTTAAGTATGTGTTCAGGACTGGGCATCTCTGGCTGTTCTTTGATGTCCTTTCAACAGCTGTTTATGATCTTTATCATACATTGCTTCTTCTTGTACAGATTTTGTTAATTTATTCTAATTTGCCTGGACTCACAAGGTTCAAGATCAACTTTTGGAAATTTCTCCACCAATCTTTTCCTCGGATAATATTGAGATACCTCCAAACATGAGTTAAAAACTCCCAAACCACTCTTTTTATCAATAGTCCTATCATTCATCCAATTAATGGTTTGACAGATTTTTCCAACTCTTTCTAGAAACTAGGGTATAATACAGACTAGCATCTGACAAGCGAATGATCAGGTCAGATTCTCCCAGGCATAGGTTCAAATATTGTCCATGGATTTTTCAAAATAAAAGGTTGATAATAATTAAAAGTTTACTTGGGAAGTCTACGTTCTTGATGGAATATAAGTCAGGGTTTTTTTATTTTTTAAAAAATCACTACAGCTGAATTTATATCTGACCTGAGGATAAAGCATTTCAGAAAAAATGTGGCTGTGTTTATGATAATGGTTTTTAAGTGCACTGTTGTATTATAACCCCTAGACAATCCTCTCAATTTCCTATACAGTAGGATAAAACCTAGGAAGAAAAGTTACAAGAGCAGAATGTACAGTTGATTAAAACACTGTAGAAAAACAGTTTGACTTAAAGTGCTATTAAAAGAGCTTGCAAACTGTCTGGTCAATTATATGAAAAGTTTGCAGGCTGTCAGTCCAGAACTGTTTTGGACTGGGTTACTACTTTTACACAAAGAATAAGAGATTTTTTACCCTTTATAGACTAAGCCATTTCCTATTATTTTTACCTGTTTCACATTTGATGCTGAAAGAGGGTAATATTTGCTCCAAGTAAATACTTTGGGCTAGACTGGGATAGTTTGTGTGGGATTTGTCTCCCATAACTTCACCTGTCTACAGCTTTAGACAGCTGTGTCCAGGCTCCTTTTACAGCAGTGGAAAGAAATTAAGTGATCAGGCATTAGGTAGGACATTACCCAATCAATGCAGTTTAGATATGTGATTTGAGATTGGTTTTTGTGCCACAGAAATTATTTTCTCTGGTGATTGCAAAGACACAAGTGCAAACAGTCCTGGTGCAAAAATATGTGCTAGAAGGTGAATCCCTCCTCTCATGCATTGCTCAAAGTAAGATGTGGACATAGAAGAACATCTTCCAAGAGCTGCTTTTTCTACTATCAGAGAGAAATTTTTTTATTGATTATTCCTTTTTCCAAGAATGAAAATAACTCTCTGAACCCCACTGCAGGATCCAATGTACTTTATGTGTGCCAGATCAGCTCTTTAGCTCTTCCTTAATATTGTCCATCTCCTTTGAGGCACCTCCTACCCACTAATTCAGGATATCCATTGAATGTACACGAAACCAGATTAACTACATGCATTTACAGGATGATCTAAGATTATATGGAATTGTATTTAAATGAATTATGGCAGATAACATCTCCATGTTTTGATTAAACCAGGTAATGGTGGGCCATAGAAAATCATTGTTGGAGCTAGCAAAAAATTTTTTCTTTAGCTGTACTTGGGCTTTGTTACATTTTATTAATACCCAAATCTTTGCAACTACCTCACATAAGAAAATGCTTTGAATTGTGATATATAATATAAGAGAATGTACCAGACTAGACTGAAGTATTTATTTTTATTCTCATTAAATAAAGAGAGTCATAGATAATGATAAATCTTGCATTGCCCTTCAGAGATACATCATCTAGTGCTTGAGGCCAAGAAATGAGTACTTTCCATAATTAGTAAGGGAAATTAAATAATTGGGCTGTGGTTTATGAGGATTCTTTCTCTAAGAGAAACCATCTAACTCTCAGTCAAGTGGGTTAACATGATTTATTTTTCTAGCACACAATTATCACAATTTCATTTTATATAAATTCTATACATAAATTTTTTTTTTTCCATTTCTTCTTAACATAGCAACACAACCTTGGTTTTGTTAGTACTTTATACTCTTTTTTTCTGCCTGAAAAGGTACTTAATTTTTTTGTTAGCATGATTTCTGATTTATTGTATTCTCTGGCATAGTTTTCTGGACATTGTGGAGTAAAAGGTGTTTTTATTCCAATAAATGGAATAAATTGGTATATGTCAGTGGAATTTCACAAGGTGACAAGGTGCCACTTTAAATCGTGTTCTGCCATCCTGTAGAAACTTGGCATCTGAATTGTTCATGCTCAAAAAATTTAAAAAGCGAAATCAGTTTAAAATTATCTTCCTTGCTAAGCACAATAGTACTCCTGTATACTGGCATGTCTAGTGCATATCTGTGGTAGTTAAAGCCCAGCCAGCAACCAAGCCCTATGCAGCCACTCACCCATTCCCACACCAACAGGATTAGTGAGAGAATGGAAAAGGTAACAGCTAGAGAACTCATAGGTTGAGATGAAGATGGTGTAATAGCAAAAGCCACAAACACAAGCAAAGCAAAGCAAGGAATTAATTCATTCCTTCCAATGGCAGGCAGCTGTTCAGCCATCTCCAGGAGAACAGGGCTCCATCAAGTAGAATGGATACTTGGGAAGACAAATGTCACCACTCCAAATGTCCCCCTATCCTCTTTCTTTTCCCCATTTTACATTCTGACCATGATGTCATATGGTCTGGAATATCTGTCTGATCAATTTGGGCCACCTGTCCCAGCTATGCCTCCCTACAATGTCCCCTGCACCCCCAACTTCCTGGCCAGTGTGGCAGTATGAACAACAGAAAAGGCCTTGGGTCTGTGTAAGCTCTGCTCAGAAATAACAAATATCTCTATATTATTAATTCTGTGTTCAGGAGAAAGCCAAAACACAGACTAACACAAGCATAATTAATTCTACCCCCTCCAAAACCAGTACACACATGGAGATAAGTTTAACTTACAGGAAATAACTTCTCTGGATGCACCTGCAAAAAAAAAAAATGTTGTTATTACCTTTTATTGGGTTTGATAAAACATCTACTTAGCCCAGCATTTCTGTTTCTGTCAAACCAGCTGTAGAAGTTTACAGAAAAATATATGAATATACATAGACAGTAGGAAATACATAATATTCATCTAACAGACCTTAGCCCGAACTCGAAGCTCTTATTCATGTGAATAAAGTCCCCTTGAAATCAGGGGATTAACCTCCTGACAGTATTGTTCTGTTCCACTTTTTAACAGAAATAGCATCATGAGCTTACCAAATGGATATTGATCCTCTAAACCCTCTTACGAAAAGCCCCAGTAGAGTTCCCTAAGAGAAGTTGGGATTTACAGAACAGCCAGGGTATAATTTCAGCTAAACATAAAATGTGCAAGTGTCAGTATAATTTGTTTCCTGACTTTGACCAAGAAGCAGTTTTTTTGTGGTGAGTTACTTAATATCTCCTTCTGAATCCAGTTTTTAGGGGGAAAATATTCTTATATGCCATATTTAGAGTTTAAAAAACTAACCAAACAGAAAAAAACCAAAATATCTTCTCAGAGAAAAAATGTTAGGTTGAAAGCTATATTAGTGTGATATCTCTTGAATTTTGAGGAAATACACTTTCCACCATTCTCATGGGAAACTTGGAAACCTTAGATATCATAAAATTATTTGCCACTTAAGATAAGGGTTCCAAAATATTGCTGGTGTTTGAAAGGAGCCATGATTCAGGATTTGCTTGCATCAGACTACATCAAAGAGCTAGGCCAGTTATTCTACACATATCTAAGCTCTGAGTACATGAAGGGCTGCATGCAATTTTGCTGAAACAATAATCTAATCTTTAAAAAAATGCTCTCTGGTAAATATTTAGTTGGGAAAATAATCAATAGTCCTTCAGTAATCACAACCCCTCAAAATCTTAACTGATATGTTGTTCAAGAAATGCAAGAGGGAGGGAGAGGGAGAAAGAATGGAGGGGAAGGGAAGGGAAGGGAAGGGAAGGGAAGGGAAGGGAAGGGAAGGGAAGGGAAGGGAAGGGAAGGGAAGGGAAGGGAAGGGAAGGGAAGGGAAGGGAAGGGAAGGGAAGGGAAGGGAAGGGAAGGGAAGGGAAGGGAAGGGAAGGGAAGGGAAGGGAAGGGAAGGGAAAGGAAGGGAAGGGAAGGGAATTATGCCATCTAGCTACAAGCTGCAGAGGGAAATTAATATTCAAAAGGTTAGGGTGTCTGTGAAATGTATGTAATGAGTAACACTCATAGTTTGTTACTATAGGTTCATTGCCTCTAACGCTGAGGACGGCACATGGATAATTTACGATTCCCATTGTCCCCTCTGCAGGGATTAATTCTGAATTATTTATGTACCTATATACGCACAGAACTGAAACATTTTAGTTAAAGTCAGCCACTCACTCACAGTCTTGAAATTATGCAGCCCTTGTTGCTAAAAATGATGTTAGCCTCTTGTGATTTAAGTCATAACATTTTATTTTCAGTCCCACTGAGAGAAAAAGCATAGAGAAAGAAAAAAAGATATATTTTCCTGCAGATATCTCTGAATGCATTTTTTTGAGATTTAAATTGATAATGGTAATTTGTTGAGTCAAAACTATTGTTATAATGTGCACATAAATAAACGTTTACTTTATTCATGATTAGAGATAATTTTTCTATTGCTTTGTAAGAATATTTTTTAGAAGATAGTTATTTTTGAATACAAAATCTTTGCATTTCAATAAAGGGAATCACATCTACTTATTAATTAATCAAAGAATGGAATTTCCTTTTGGGAAATTGGTCCTTACTGTTAAGCATTCCCATCAAATCATTGCCTTCAGTACAAATGAAACCTTCACTGCTGTTTCCATTTGAACTCGAATGATTCCTTGCACTCTAAATATCTTTTGGATTCATTAATTTTTTTTTAATGGTGGAAAAATGCAGATATTAATAATTTCTTAATAAAATATTAGATTAGGGAGTGTCTTGAGATCTACACCAAGAATGGCATTTGATGAAGATCCATCCTACTCAGCACGAACAGGACACAGGCATTTTATTTAAGCTAAATATCAATTTAGTATGCTAGGTCTGGTTTTAACCAATTTACTTCATCTGGGGGAGGAGCATTTCTTTTATCCAAACCTCTTTTAATATGACACAATTGTGACGCAAAATTTCTTGTTTGTCATTATACAGATGCCGCTATTCTAAGGGCAATTAATAAAAAGGGTAAGAGAAAAGAAACCATTGCTTGAGCAGCCCCAGACCTTTGGGGTTTCATATGAACTGACCGTCTCTGCCTTCAGGAATTGTACCTGTAATGATAACTGTTCAAGCAGACAGCATAGCCTGTAAGCAGAGTATTCAATACAGAGTGGATAAAGATGTAAAAGTATTTGACATGGAAAATAGATTAAAAAAAGGTATAAAAGATCAATCCTCCTTTTTCCCCCTCCTGTACAGTTCAACAATTGTTAATGAATTAGGAGGAGGAGCATATTGATGTACTGCTTGACTGTAACACAAAGAAGTGTAGTTAGCAAAAAGCTGCAGTGGGTAATGAACAGTATTTTAACTCGGCAGTTTAACCTCCGTGTCTGTCAGCAATGACCTTTTACCAACCCCAATGAGAGCCTGATTTCTCACTTTTGCTACTCACTGCTGGATGAGTGAATGTAGAATTTGACAGCTAGAGGTTTTACATGAAAAGGGAAGGTACTTAAAAAGCATGTTTTGTGATGATAGGCTACATTTATTCACTGTTCATTACACTGGGTGCGCAGGAGCGTTTGTGGATTGATTGGGTGTGAGCAGCTTGTCTTCTGGGGCAGCAAGGAGACGTTATTGACCTGCATGGGAGTCGAGGTGGCCTCCAGATGACCCCCCTTTCACCTGGAATTGACCTTGAAAACAACCTAGGGTTCACCCTGCTTTGAATAAATAGAAAAGTGACTTAACAGCATGTGGATTATTAGAATGGACATATTGCACATTTCTCCTTTTTCAACTTTTATAGAGGTGCATGCGTAGGGGGTGGCGGGAGAATGTTGCCTTTTAGATTTTCCAGATACAGCAGCTGTGTAACTTGATATTTGCACAGATTTATGGCAAGAGGCAACTAGACTTTCTCTGGCTTGATGCTAAATTTTGCAATTCATCATTATTGATTAGAGCCTACACTCTATGACAGAGCCCAAACCTTACTATGACAATTGCTATTTCAGTTGTTATGGGCCATAATGGGCTATAGGGATGATTTAAAAGAGCACAAAAGCTATCTGTAATTACACATGAATAATCCATGAATTCTCTAGCACAGTGCTTATAATCAGACCCTAACAGCCAAGGCATAGATATTTGTGCTTGTTTTCCCTTCAGCAACTAGGCTACAAGGCACCTCTACACGTAAACTCCACCACAACAGGCCAAAAACAATTGTTTCCTTCTGTGTCCAATCTTGACTTTTCTTCCTGTGCTTAAAATAAATCAGTTAAAGCAGAGGGTAATGGCATATTGCATCACTGCTGAGAGTGCAGCCTGCTAATGAACTTGGCTGGGCACAGAGAGCTGCCTGGAGCTGCCTTCTCAGAAGCTGCTTTCTTTGGTTTTATTAGACACAAAGAGTTATATTTTCAAGTTTCTAAACTCTGATAGTAGTTTGCTTCTATGACAACCCTTGTCTCTGTGGAAAGACAAATAAGGAAGACACATACTAATTCTGAAAGTCAGTGTTTGATTTTGCATTGGCTTATTTCACATTGAGCATTTTCTGAACTGTTGCCCAGCTTTTGCCTCTGTTTTGAAACACTAAGAGCACTCATCACAAAAGTATATTTCATGCAGGTCAGATGTAATTCTTTCAGGGAACTGATAAAAACTTGGATTGGTGGCATCACATAAGTGGCATCACTTACATAAGAAAGCTGAGTTGACCCAATTTTTCTAAAGCAAGGCCTCTTTAATCTCAGATACATCATTCTGAGCTAATTGAACAAAATCTAGGTGACTAACACTACAAAACCTACACTCACCACTTTGCCTTATATTTATTATGTCTTAGACTTCCATGTTGGTCCTAGGTACGCAGAGAACACTATTTGCGCTGATCAAAAGCATTGTGGAATTTTATTTCCAGCAATAACTTTCTGGGTGCTCATGCTGTTTTGGGCTTTGCAAAAAGTGTTTCCTTCCTCATATAGGGCTGAAGAGGGTTTTTCATTCTCTCAGATAATTTTTCTTCCCTTCAGGTTTCAATGCTAAGGCATATTTAGGACATGCTTTCAAATAGCTTTCTTGTAAAATTAAAATGCAACTTATCCTAAAAAAATAACTATTAAGAAATGAAATAAGAGCCTGCATAATATTCTTCTGAGTCATGCAAATTATTTTTCAAAATATTATTTCCTCCTAACAGCTGTTTGTACATTTGTCTGTACATCAAGTAAACACAAAACAAGGATGTGTCTTCTTTAACAGCCGAGTCTGTACAGAACACACACACACACACAAAAGAGGTAACATCTAAGAGGTATGACATTAGAAAGATATGTAGTAACATAGTCAGCTTCCAGCTCATCTTTTTTCATACTTCTCTAAAAAAGAAAAGGCAGTTTTGCCCAGAGGAAGAAATAAAAGGGAATCCTCGTTAAAAGGTACATCAACAAAATAAAATAACAGTTTTATTAGGGACATGTGCAGAAAGGGATGTTTGAGGAGCAAATGATAATTTACTTTTGAGGTATATTAAAAAGGTTTAATCTTACTGATCATGAGTTAAATTGGATGTTTTAATCAGTTAGGAATGCCAAAAATAATTAGGCCAGAGTGCTTAGTCTGCAGAATGTGTACACAAAGCATATAAATCCTTTCCTTCCCCAGGGATTTCTCAGAATAACACACAACTAGAAGACAAAAGCGATATCAAACTCATATAAATTAACATTGCAAATGATCTGAAAAAAAACCAATAAATAATGTGATTCTATCACTCTGATTATGCTATACAGGGGTGAGTGTCCAACACAAATATGTTCATTAATCTCTTATATCCTCACTAAACTTTTTCAGGAAACATTCCTGCCGTTTACTTTTCACAGTTCAATTGAAGGTCATCTTATGAATAGCAAAAGTGGGTTAATATCTTAGTACAGAAATCTATAATATTTTCTGAAATAAATGTTCAAAACTGAATTAACTTGACTTTTTCTTCCTCTTGGGAAGAAAAGTATATGTCAGTATTTAATACACACTCTGAAATCTGGAACAATGCATCCTAACAGATCTTTCTCTTTAGTTCTGTTGCTTCTCACAGAAATGCATAGAGATTCCATTTATACAGGATCTTTATTCAATCTAGAATAGTACATAACTACAGTGTGTGTCTGTGTGTGTGTGTATGCATATATGTGTATTCATAATTACTGAAGATTGGATGCAAATTTAAATGAGATGGCAGCCGTGTAGGTAAAATGATCTTTAATCTTTGCAGCCTTTGAAAAATAATTTTGGGCCTAAATTTTTCATATAACCTTTATGCTTGCAAAATGTAAGAGCATGCCCATCACATATGCTACGCATACGCTATATGAAGGCTTTTTTGGAAGCACCCAAGATATGGCTTGTGAAATGTGAAAAATAGTTTTATGATTCAAGGGCTTAATTTTTAATTTTCGAAGTTCCTATCTTCACCCTTTCAGTCAATTCTAATATTTTTTTTTTGTTTTTAATAAAAAAATCTCTCAGGGTAAGCCCACCAGGTTGCTTTTAAAATTATTAAAAATTATTCCTTGCAATTTTACTTTCTCAAGACACAAAACTGGAAAAGAAAACTGATGCAAAAAAGAAGTGGCCATTATGCTGAAATGGTGAGTTTGCCATTATAATATAATCTTGCCCTGCTTCTGGCATGGCTGAGTTTTTTCTCAGGCATTTTATTTCTTGTAAAAGGCCATATATAGGCTTAATTTTTCACTACTCCCATTGTTACTTAGAAGTTTACTCTGCTGAAGGCAACAGAATTAGGATTGCAGGGGAAATAAAGAGGATGCTGCCTTTATTCTGTTGCCATTTACATACCTCCACTATAACTCCATCCCACATGAATGAAGCATTTATTAATAGCTTTTGGCAAGAGAGGTGCTTCAGATACTTTAGCACCTAAAAAAAAAACTACCGGAACCCATAAATAGCACAAAATGTGAGCCACTGACAATGTATTAAATCAAGCCTCATGGAAGACCATTTTCAAATTTTTTGTCTGTTTCAGATGCAAAATTCAAAAATAACAATAATTCCAAGGTAACATTTGAAGTTTGGATTACAGTTGCCTTCTTAATATCTTATACATAATTATACACTATCTCTGCCTACAATGTTTTAGGCACTTTCTACTTGTGAACAGCAAAATTTTTAAAAAATTGAAAACTGGGTACAAAATTTTGTATTAGTTGCACCCAGAGGCCACCCTGAAGTTTCAGTTATCAAATAAAAACTGGCTTTTGTACTGAAATTTTAAAATGATGAGTTCTATATTCCATACTTATTGAAATACTGGCATGCAATTAGGTGATCAAGAGACAGAATATTACCATTAACCATGAATGTTCAGATTTTTGTCAGTTAAAGTAACAATTTATTTGATAAAAATCTGCTCATGAAACTTTTTTCAGAAGTTCAGTAATTGATGCAAAGAAGCATCACAGAAACACCTCAATTATCTGTTTGAGAAATACAGCTGGTGTAAATTAGACACAAGATTTACTAGTAGGATTCTACTGGATAGTTCAAGTAGCGGTGTAAAGGGCTTTGAAATTTCTATTTCTAGAATAATTGGATGAAATTATTGGTGATGAGTTATTATTGTACGTAAAATAAATTTCCTGCAATCTCCTACAGTCATGAAAATTCAACTTCTCTTCTAGAGAAAAGTTAAATATTTTTGTCCGGTAAAAATTGTTCAGTATTGTCTTTAATATTTGGTAAACTGTAAAAATTAGAAGATTATTTTAGGTTGGATATTCATAAAATCCAAATTCTTATCTGAGATTATCCATTGTTATTCAGCACAGCCAATGTTTATTTTCTGCCTTTCTTAATTACCCTAAGGGTAAAGCAGAACAAAAAAAAGAGAGAGAGAGAACAACCAAAAAAAAACCGCAAACAAAACACATAAACAAACAAAAACAAACAAACAAAAACAAACAAAAAAGGAACAAGCAAACCAACAAAAATAACCCCTACCCATATATAAAAAGTTAGCATTTATTTCCTGGTTATTTTACCCATAGCATTGTTAACTGTAAGCTCAGCTTACCTCCACAAGATCTCACCCACTCAGTAATATTTTAAGTTTGCTTTTTTTAAAGACTGCTTTTCGTCTTTCCATTTTGAGCTGGAGTTTTGTGAATGGAGTGCTGAGATTTCTTTGCTGACATGTTTGGAGTCCAGAAAAATGGTCAATGGACAAGAGTTCTTGGACAGGGTGGGGGGAGGGGGGGGGGAGGGGAAGAAGGTAGAAAATGCACTTTAAATCAATAGACAAGTGAAAGGGGCAGAAATTCACCCCCCAAAAAATTTTTCAAAGCACAGTGAAAAGGCACAAAACCTTAAAATTCCTCCAATTCACCCACCTACTGAGTTACTTTAATTTTGTCTCTGTCACAACTTTCCTATTTGCAAATAATCTTCTTACATTATCTTTTTCTCTCAGTGGATGTTCTTTGCTGTATGGTATTAACAATACATACAGCTTATGCAATAACATACAGGAGAGGAGGCAAAAACTGGGGGAAAAAAAGTAGAGTATTGAGAGGGTAAATTAAAAATTAGAAGATCCAAGAGTGTAGAGCTGTTGTCCTGGGAAATGGTTTGAAATAGAGAAAAAAAAGATAAAAGAAAAAAAATGGAAGTGAAGTAGATGATAGAAAGTGATAAGATGTACAGAAGCAAGAGAAATTTAAAAAAAAGACAATCTGAAGTGTAGATATACAGGAAATATCTGAAATTAATAAGGTTGAAGGTTGGAAATAAATTAAAACCACAGTAATAAAAGCCAAATTGTTTCCAAATATTTTGTGCATTTTTCATACTTGCTTGAAAGTGAAAAGGAGTCCAAAGAAAGAAGTGTTGATTGAGGTACAACTTGAAAGAAGATGAGGAATTACAATATATGTTTCTGTATTGAAGTCTGTCTGTAAGTTCCTAAGGCCAGTTTTAGTTTAAATGAGTTGGAGGAGGGGAAATAACACTTTCTTCAGTTCACTCACAGGACTGTTTGTTTTGGTTTTTTAACTAATTACAAGTGTTTTGAGCCAAATCCTGCTGAAAGAGACAGGTGATCAGTTCATCAGACCTCAAAGCTCAACTTCCACAATTGCAGTTATGCCAAGATACTTTTGAAAAGCAGGGCTATGAATCTTGTGGATGTACATATGAGAGAAGGAGAAAGAGTCAATTATGGTATATAAACATTTACACCTTCTTTATACAGCCGAGCATGAAAAAAACATATTTTAATATAAAACCTAATTATTTCAATCTCTTATGTTTTGTCAATCCCAGATCCCATGTCAGTTACTTGCACCCAAAGCAATATCTAGTTTTCAAGGACACAGAATTGTCTTTATTCTTTGCTGGGAATTTCTGCATTGGAGGGATTTTTGATAGAAGGTATGAGTTTCCTTCTTATTAACATGTGAAAGTTTGCAGACTTCATAGACATTATTTCAGTGGGGAAAGCTGACTCCCGGTATTCCAGAGTATGTTCGAAAAGCTCATTTACTTGCTAATGTTTTTCTGACAACTCCACTGTTAGCAAAGCTGAGTTTATTGGAATAAAAAACATCTCTTCCTGTGCCAGACCTCATCCTCTTGCTTGACATGGAAGTTGTCTCACAAGCCCAAGTGCTTGAAAGGAAGGAGATAGGATCACAAATAAAATTTGTCCTCACTACAAGTTAATAGAACCCTTTAAATCACTGTGTGGTCGTACGTAGCATCATGTCCTTGTGTGGTATGAGTGGTTATGCATATTACTGCATTAGAAGTATAGACAAATATTGTCGAAGATTTTCTGTAATTTGGTTGTCTTCTCCAGAGTAGGAGGAAACCTGTTTTTAAAAGAGACTGTAATCAAATACCTAATATATTTGTTTCAACTTACCTTTTATTCCCTCCCATTATATTGTGGTATTTCTTACATTTGTTAAAACAGTTTCTCACCCCTAGTGTCATAGCACTTTTGTATATGAGAGGAAATGATAGTTGCTTGGCCTTATTTACTCATTGAGTACAAACACCTGCATGCATTAGATGTTCTTATTCCATTCCTTTCTATTCTTTTTTGAAATCTTTTTTCCCAACAGTTTGTAAAGGTAAAATGAACTGTATTTGATTTACAAATTGTTCTCATTATTAGACTTAGGCTTGTATTTTAATTATGGCATTCATGACATTCCTATGGATTTCTAATGTCATCGATAAGTAGTCTATCCATAACTTTATAAAACCCTTGAATTAAAGCCTGTTTAAAACAAGATTCCTTGCAAAGGGTGTGTTTCTATCACATTGCATTTGTGCTGAACTGATAAGTAGATGGACTGCAACAGCTTGTACTTTTCAACTTTTACAGTAAATAATTTTATTTCTGCGTATAATGGGTTGTAATACAAACTAGAAACCCGAAGACAGAGCTTTTCAAAAGTAGTTAAGTGGAATGAAATATAATATATTTTTCAATTGCGAATAGAAATGTAGTTTCTGCCCATAGCATTTTAAGTACTCATTTCTTTTAGCAGTTCATACATCCAAATGGTACACTCTTCAAAATCCATATCCCACCCTGTTTTCTTTGTTATCCTAATACTTATGTAATTCCTGGTGTTGGACTAAAGATGGAGAAAATCATTTCGATTTGACAAGACTGTTGAGTTGATGATCATCTAAGTTACCACAAAATTCCACTCTTTTTTTAAGAGATAAATAATGGGAAGAATAAGGCTTGGTGTCCTGATTTACAGCTCAGATGCCTGCTACGGAAAGCAGGAACCTCCCTTGGAATGGAAAATGTGACCCCTTTCTCTCCAAATCATTATAACTTTGAAATTACATGGTTTTCAGGCAAAGATATGGGAAAATGAATAATAATTCTTTGCTGCTGTGTATAACAAGGCAAAAAACCCCAACAACTGCAGCAAAAAAAACCAGAAACCCAGCAGCAGCCTTCTCTCAGCTGCCAGGCACTTTTTTCCTTTGTGCAGTTCCAGTCCTGGCCAACAGGGGCGCTATTGGCTCCGGGCCAGGCAGGGCGGGTGCGGTGATTCCCCCGCGGCTGCAGGGGGCGCTGTGGCACGAGGCCAGCCGCCTCCCTCTTGCACGGTAATGGCGGGTGCGCCGACAGAAGACAGAAAAGCGGCTTTCTTTACTAACAGCAGGGTGCTGGTCCTGGTGCTGCTCCAGATGGCAAAGTGGGCTGTAGTCAGAAACTCAGAGCAGCAGGCCAGAACAGCAGAATTGAGCACACCCCAAAATGGCCAACAAAATGTAGCAAAAACTCCGAAGCCGTAGCAGGAGCCACAGGGGCCAGGCGGACACAGGGTGTCAGATTGAAGGGTAGCAAAAAAACCCAAAGCAGCATCCGCAAAGAGCAGGGCTGGTCAGTGGCAGCTGGACTCCCACAAATAGCTGGGGAAGGCTCCCTCTGGAAGTGGGAAGGGGTTGGGGTCCCGTGTTTTTCCCCAAATCACCCAAGTAGATGGTGAGGGTCCTTTCCACTGACTTCATGTGTCGACAAGTTTGAACAGCTGCTGTTACAAGCAAAGCCTCACTCAGTAGTAAGCAGTGAAGGATGGAACTCCTCAGTGGCAGTGAATTCTCCCCATGGCAACGGCAGCACCATCTCACCTCCAGTACCAAGAGCAAGAGAGATTGAGAAGCTGAGCCCAGCCCCTCAGCCCCCAGCCGAAATCTTGTGGTATCTCTGTCCTTCCTAAAAGAAAGCCTCCCCAGCTCAGAGACAGTAGGAAACTGCTCACTTCCCACTCCTCCTTGGCTACATCTTTTGTCTCTCTTAAGTACCATCATTCCCATATGTTAGGCAACAAATAGGAGAAAATTCCTTGAGCAAAAAGAAAAAAAACCCCAGAAAAATCCTAATCTCCAACACTTGGGTAAGAGGTGAAGAGTCACAGTGCAAAGAATTCCTTCAGAACATCATCATTTTGATCATGAATTGGGTCATAAATTCGACCTCCTAGATGATAATAATCATGTCAAGTCTCAGAGTTCAGCAGGTTTCTTCTTGGTGATAAAGGTAAGATGATCAACCACAAGTTCTTTATCAAATGGAAGGGGTCAAGCAACAGTAGCAGCTGGCACAGTAAAGCATTTCTTTCAGCTTCTTTGCTGAACAAGGAAGAAGCATGCTAGGTAGATAGGAATTTGCAAGTTAATTAACTATGTAAAATTACAGATTTCTTATATGAATTGACTATGGACTGTTCAAAGTGAGTTTGAAATTAAGCTTTATTTACTCATTTATACATGGTCATTTACAGATGTGTAAGAAAAAAATATATGTCTGGTAGGTTTACACTGGAAACAATGGTCATCGAGAAAATTCCATTACCTCTCATAAAAGCAGAAATGTAAATAGACAAGTGAGGGAGAGAGTTGCTAGTTTACGTTAAAATTAAGTTACTATATTGTAATAACAGTTGCAGAGTTTACTGATGCTCTGGATTTGGCCATCAGTATTGTCTCCTTGTCACATGGGATAGGAGAAGTCTCTGGCATTGCTAGAAAAATATAAAAAAAGGCTGTTTCGAAGAGTCTGTCTGTGAAAAATCTTGGTTTCTAGGTTTTCTGTAAGGGAGAATTAGAACAAATGGAAAATAAACAACCTCCCTGAAGGCCCCTCTTCTAAAGCCTGAGTTCACTTATAAAGTGTTGACAGTTCCCTATACAAAAAACATCAGAAGTGCCAGATTCCTGAAGTGCGAGGAAATTGCAAGATTAGGTGATATGCCTAAGGAAAATGAAGGAAACAAAACAAAGTAATCACTACGGGGTTTCTTAAAAATATATTTTTTTTTGTTAGTAAGTCCTCAACACAGATGCAGAAAATTTTTAATTTATCCAATTGATTTCTTCATTTCCAGTCATTCTTTGATTGTTTGACAGCTTTTAATTAATGCTGTTGTAGAAATTGATGTGAATTGGACAAAGGGTGTATGTTTTGGGAAAGATTATTTTGGATTTAAATTTTTATTTAAAAATAATTTCATAGGTATCTTATGCTGTTTTACAAGTAACTGGAACCAAGAATAAAAATGGGATTTTAGCAGTGCTAGTAATTGGTACTTTGCAAGTGATAACAGATGTTAAATGTGGATTTCTAAGACTGATATCAAAACAGTTTTGAGTGAATCAGCTATATATTTTCTGGAGTATATTACAGAAATGTTAGCAAGGCAGTTGAAACGCAGTTTCATTTAGATGGTGAATACACCTGGATTAATTTTTTTTCATATCTCTTCAAATCTTATCCTAGATATTCCTACCAACACCTTAGCCCCAGACCCTCAATGCATTTTCTATTTTCAATACAAATACAAATGTGTGATGCTTGCTAAAGGTAAGACATGAAATGTTGAACTAAAAGCTAAAAGACACTTCTGAAGTGGGATAAGGGGCAAATTTTAACTCCACATTGAAAATGTGCCTCTTAAAGGTGACATCTTCTGACAAAAATGTAACAAGCTAATGCAAGGGAGAGCCTTAATGAAGAATTTAATTGATTTGTAACAACTTTGTTGGTGATCACTTGAGAGACGATCACATAACTTTGGGAAGCTGCAGGAGGTAGTGCTGATCATAGGAAGAAAAGTATGGTAGGTTTAATGCAAGCATGGAGCAAGCATTATTCCCAAGTAATTACCAGAAAAAAAAAAAAAAAAGCAGCTGTGTTTGGTTCCTCTGCTTAATTAATTACAGAAGACATCATCACAGCTCTGTGCTGTGACATCATTCTTCAGAGAGACTGCAGAAAACCTAAAGTCACAGCCAGCACTGAATGCTAGGCAACCAACCTGCAGAGACTGGCCAGCCCTTTCCTGACCTGGTTCCACTCATGGAAGGTTTGGGGAGTGCACACCAACTCTTGGCACAGGGAGTGGCTTGGTCTTGCACAGATCTGCAAGTTAATGGAGAGCTGTAGTTGGATGGAGGTTGTATTCTCTTTTTTCCCTCCACCAGATCAAACCATATGGCAGGCTTTTGGTTTCTCTGTAGAGTAGAGGTTTCTTACCTTTCTGCACCTTTCCCAGCAGCTTTCAGTCCTTCTTAGAGCTTTGGTGATTTTGGCTTTTGGGTTGTGTTTTTGGGCTTTTTTGGTTGACTGGTTCACAGGTGGATTGGTTGGATTTTTTTCTGCCACAATCAGGCCAATTTGGCTTGGCTTACTGATTTTAAAATAGAATCTCAAGGATGGCTTCTAACACCTCCTGAACATACATCTGTGCATGTTTTGAAGCAATTTCCTTGACCAAGATCTGATCAGATTTCTGACTTTCTCTTTGCTATGCTTCTACCTGATTACCAGGTTTGGAGAGGGGACATGTCCTGCATCAGTTTACGAACTGCTGTTATCTTAATGAAACTATTACTGCTGGAGTTAAACAGAATAGTTTTCACTGAAGTCTTGTTGTTTTTTTTACTCAGAAGCAATGGGCTAGGTAAGTATTTCCACAACATCTTGCTGTACTCAACTGTAGTGAAATGCAATAATCCTTCTGCCTTATTATCTTGTGTATCCTTCCTTTTTCACTGCATTAGTCTATTTGACACAGAGTACTGTGAGCCATCTCTCATATAGAAAAATTTAAACCACCTCTTGTATAAACAGATTTCAGTGCTTTGAATTTCATTTTACAACTTATCAGAAATATTTTTGCTCACAAGGATAGTTTTAAGAAGATTGTTATATTCTGCCAGAGTTTCCAGTGTGCACTTGTATTGCACTTCAAGGGTCAGAATTTGCAGTACTACCACTGTTTTGAAATCACACTGGCAATACATGTCTTTACATAAGACATCGGAAGAATATTTCTGGTTCTTTGCTTTGAATGACTGGATAGCAATCTTTCAAGAATGTGACACTTTTGCACAGAAGAAATGTGCAAAATCCCCCACAATGCCTGAAGTATCAAAACAGGCCAAAGCTATCTCTTTTCTCTTTGCCTCTGGCTAGCCCTCAAGTATGTTACTTTTGACTACTAGCTCTTCATCTTTACAGGTTTCTTATATCAGTTTCCAAACTTGCTAAAAAATTGAAAAAAAAATCTGGAACATGCACTTACACTTTATATCTTGATCCACGTTAGTTTATACTATGGCAAATATGACAATCAGTTTTACTGCCATGTTTCAGCACATGGATTAAATTAAAATGATATTTCCATTGTCCTAATATGCATGATTGTTGTTTAATTGTTGGTCTAGTCACATATTTTGAGGAATGTTTTTTTAAAGTTCTTTACTCAGCAATGGAAGTATTTTAAATTATTTCATTCACATGCTCTGATAAAAGATTTTGTGCTGAAACACATACATCTTTTCTAACCCAGTCTTCTTTGTTTCACCACATGCACTAAATAAATCCAAACTACTTGTTACATCCCAACAAATGAATAATACCCACAGGAAAATGAACATCCAGAGATGTATTCAGGGTATATTACAGGGTATGTAAACAAATCTGGTTTATGGTGACCCAGGTAAAAGAAAAGTGTCTTCAGGTCTTTTGCTTTAAACTCTATTGTAGATGGGTTCCTTTAAATTCCACCTGAATTACCTGGATGGCTTTTCATATAACTAGTATGTCAAACATTACTGGCTCTTTAAACTAACAAGATTAGCTACAGATATGGATTATATTGACATGATAAAAACATTTATGGAGATTTTATGGGAAGAAAAGCTACCAAAAGAAATACTTTCCCAGATTCCTTTAGTTTCCAAGTTGAGTGTGGACTGGGAGAAGGTTTCAAAGCAAGTCATTACTCTGAAATAAACTGGCTAAGTATTATGAACAAAATCCATAAAAAATCATCCTTTGAGGAAGTCTGATTGTTATTTCACTTTTGTTAATTACTCACACTTCTTTGTTGTTTTTAGTATGACACACACCTCTTTTCTCCACTGAAGTTACTATGAACATAAAACAAAAGAATTTTATGCAAAATTTTCTGCTGAATACTTCTCAATGCTGGCCATTCTATATTTCATAAAATAGTTGCCATAACACAGGCTTCCCCTGGTTTTCCTGTTGATACTAAGTGAATTACAAAATATGACAGAAAATAGGATCATCTCAGTAATTTTTGAAATAGTACCTTAGAGCCTCACACAAACTTCTCAGGACTTCTTTTTTCCTCCCTTTTTTATTATTTGTCATCTGTTTTGCCCTCTTTATAAATTTTAAATCTGCTTTAAATTTATTCTGAAGTTTCTGGATTAGGTTTAATGATGTTTAAAGATTTGATTTCATTTTAAGAGTGTGTGTCATAATTTTGTTTTCTGTAATTTCTGTTTCTTCAAATTTCCCACTGTGTTGTGCAGCTAAATGTTTTGTAGCATTTTGCTATTTATTTATCAATAATTCTCCTAATCAGAAAGAATATTTACAAGGAAATATTGCAGCTGGAAGAGAAAGTAAAGTGAAAAGAAATGTGAAAGGGAAGACCAACCTTTTTTAAAAAATGTAATACCAGAATTATTCCAACTCTTCCAATTTTGTTCAAACAATTTTTGCTGCAAGAGATGTTTAATTCCCTCTTCAATATTTACTTCTTAATCTTCTTGATTTGCAACATCTTGCAGAAATTATGAAATTAATGAAATTGAAATTTGTGAGCTAACTCTCCATCCACTTAGGCCACAGTCTCAGAACAATCAAAAAACAGTAATAAACTTGGCAGCTTTCTTCCATCATTTAGGTGCCAAAAAAGGCTACTACAAAACCATGTTTCCTTCATTTGTAGTTAAGTAGCAATGATTTTTTAAGAATTAGTGTAATTTAATGTTCCTTTTGTTGTTCCTACGTGTTTACTAAAACAATAAAAAAATATTAGTAAGTAATACACAACCTTGTCATTAACTGATATTTCATCAACACTCTGCAGCACAGACTTCCTGTTGAATGCATGGCCTTGCAGTTATTCCAAGCCAGTAAATAAGTGTTTGCCTAAAATCTACTACTTCTCCAGAGAGAGAAGTTTTATAGAAGTCTCATTCAGGTTATACAGAAACACCACAACAGCAATAATTTCTTTAAAATTTTAATTATATGTATCAAGGAAAAAGCAGATGTAGGTAATGAGACAATGTTCAATTGAATCAGTAGTTTGATCCTTTTTGGGTCAGCCCATTGGCACTGCAAAGAAAGTCACTCTGCTTGTGATTCAAAAACATGTTTCCTAGCATTTTGTAAAGATAGATAATTATTTCCCTTGCTCTGAAATTTTAATCTACTTTTTCTATTTTTCTCTGTACTGGGAGCCAATACCCTCTGTGTTTCATAATGCTGTTTTGAAATATGCCACTTATGAAGAAATAGGAACTGGAGTTCAGGTCTGACAGTGTTCCTCCTCAAAAATTCTTTAACAACACTTCTCCAAACACTGAGTGGCTTTCTGCATTGTTCCCATTTCATATGTTGATGAATACAAGCTTCTTACTTGAAGGGTAAGTACTGCTTATTTTCTTTCAGAGCCATCCACATCTTTCCCTGGGTTTCACCATTTCTATAAGGTAAATTTTGAACCAACCCTGAAAGGAAGTCATCATGGTATTAATGTGATCATCTTTCTAACTAAACAGCCTGATTTCTGTAGGTGTTGAAGCTGGTTTGGAACACTGACAAAACATAAAGCTCTGGGCAGTCTTGCAACTGCATTTTGCAGAACAATACACTGGAAGAATGTCCCAATTCACACACATTGAACATTAAAATTACAAGGCAAGGCTGAAAAATGTTCAGATGGATCTTTAAAAGGCAAAGAAAGTTCTTACTGTATCTGTGATTTTGTGTTTGTGAAAGAACACTGAACAAATCACACCAAAACTTCATTGGTATCACCTACTCAAGCCAACTCAGCTACTCCAAGGACTGCTCTGCCCCATTATGCCGTTCCCTGTTGCCCTACTCAGCAAAGAACAATATTACAGGATAGACAACACTGAAGAACTCCAAAGTGGTGGACTACAGTGTCAGATTTTTCCTCATGGTTTTCTTTTTAATCTGCTTTTTTCCTTGGGGTTTATTTTCCTCCATAACTTTTCCAAGAAAATTATTATCCACATTCATTTGGAGAGATTTTTTATTTGTGTCAAACAAATTTGTTTCAAAGATTCTTAAAAAAAGAAAAAATCAAGTTATGCTAACAGATACAGCCATTGTGCAATTTTTGTAGACATGTGTTGTCTTTAATCAGTGCTTTTACATTCATCAGAAATAAAAATCTGTTTACGATGCTGAGGGAATTAAAGCTCTGAAGAGATTGTTTTAGTTCTTTTTATTTATGATGATTTGTTAGCTCTTGACTGCAGAAATAATTTTGTTGTTTACATTAATCTATGGTGGCAGTATTAACTTCACATCATACATAAATATAATTATTGATCATTACCAGCTGTAATTCAGTGTTAGAATTACAGATTTACATAATTGTGCTATTAGGTGTAAACTTGAACTTCATATCTGGGGTCACAAATAACTGGAGGCAGTAGAAACAGAAAATTCTGATTATATGTCATTCATATTTTAATATATGCTGTTGCAATTTTGATCAGTGTTAATGTAAATATTTTTATGTACTATACAGCAATGAGATGCTAATGGCTAGAAATTACAGCAATATTGATCTAGCTAATAAAATGTAATGCTTTAGTGAGAGAGCATATTTATTATCTCCTCCAAAAACTACTATACATCATCTGCCCAAGGAAAATTTCCTCCATCAAAGATTGAGATGACATTCTGGAAATGGTGTAAAGCTCCTCTCAAAAATCAATCACAGGTTATCTTGTTTTTTCTGCCAGCAGGTTTTTCACTGACAAAGGTTCAAAGATAGAAACAAGCTAAATGAAGGGACTCACTTCTGTAATACATTCTCTTCTCCTCATGTAATATGCACATAAAAAGGCACTCCGGAAGGAACAGTCAGTACAGTTGGCCCTCTCCAAAATCTCCTCTACAGGCATTAGGGGAATGTGTATGCACATCCCTGTCTTACTGACTGCCCCAAGTAAAACCTGTGAGCTTGGTGTTGCTTTTGGGCACAGAGCGGTGAGAGGTCTTGCAGGGTAGAGGCCTGCACCAGCTCTTCATCTGGATTTGTCAGTATAGCCAACACAAAACCACACACTGGAAACAGATGGACTACTACATATTACAAAGGAATGATCTAGATAAGGAGAAAAGATGGCTTAAGGTAAAGATTTGTTTAAGATTTGACATCATACAGAGTTTCCCAAAATTTATCCTTTGTGAAACAAACCACCACACACAAGAATTCTAGTATTCCAAGCAACTGGAACAAGCTCTGTTCATCCACAGGGAGTTAGCTTCTCATTTCCTGTGCTTATGCAGCACAATAGCTCAAGTGAAAGGTCACACAAACTTAAGCCATAGAAATAAAGCATTAAACTTAAAAATTAGCTAAATTGAAATTAGTACTAATACCAGAAATTAGCAGCTATTTAATTCAGAAGCTCCTTAAAGGATGCCTAATTTTTTCATGTGTTAGGTCTGCCACAATGCATCCAGCAGAATTCTTACCCTTGTGGTACAAGGAGACTCTTTTGATAATGTTTTTCTTTTCTTTCATTTCCTTTTTTTTTTTTTTTTTTGCTATAAAATATATGGATCTACTAAATGTGATAACATTGCTAGAAAACTTGAAAAAACAATGCTATATCTTGGTTAGTTAATGAATTTTTATAGAAAATTGAAAAAATTATCCCACTAAAGAGAACAGTCCAATTTTACAACATAGAAAGTATTTTTTCTTAGTTCTGTAACTACCTTTTTTCCTTCTAAAATTTAAAGAGAAGCATTAAAATATCTTTTAAAATGTCATTTTTTGTTTTCCATCGTGAAAAGAGAGAGCAAAACTGAAAAGAAAAACCTTCAAGAAGATTCAATAATTTTAAATATTACTTCATTCACATGAATTCCATAATTTCTGAATCAAAAGTTTTGAGAATTGTTCTGAATATTATTTTGAAGCTTCTATTTTGTGGTTGGTTTTGATCTGATTATTATTCTTCAGTTGAGTCAATAATGCCACCTGGTAGCAGGAAAACTGTAAGATTTCATAATGTTGGAAAATTTCCTTTATTTCTTTGAGTGAATTACAAATTAAAAAAGGAAAAATAAGTTGTTTAGCTATCTAGTTTAGGCTAGATGGTCATGGCAATCATCCCAACATGGATGCATTCGGTTAGATCACAAGGCAGTTATATCCTGAAGAGTACAAAACCACAGCCCACAGAAATGCAGTCTACAAGCATTTAAGACTACATTTAACCATAGACCACAGAAAAGACCAAGAATGGCAACAGGTTTTGTACAGGAATCTGACTGAGAAAATTTTACCAACTACAGCAGCTTGAGAAATATGAAAACTAACTAAAGTGAACTGTAATAAATTTGTAGGCATACCTTTTGCTTACACAAAATATAAACAGTTTTAAGGTGTCCTGCATTTAAGAGAACACCAGAATTTTCTTGCAAAACTGCAGCAGTGCTCTGAATTGTCAGACTGACTTCTCAGACAATGCAGCACATAATTTGGAACCTATACAAGTAAATTAAAACCACATTGCTTTTGTTTTCTAGGATCTCTTTTGTTTTCCCCTCATTAGTTTTGCTTCCTACTTCAATCTGATGGAAATTACTTTAATCACAGGAGGCTGGCTCATCAGCTGTACTAGTTTTGTGTTTAGTACATCTGGAGATAATGAGTTTTCAAAAAGATGTTTTCATTTCTTTCAGTTCACCATTACTCCACCCTGAGTAAGCCTAGGTCTGAGTCATTAAGTTAATGTCAGCGCTCAGAATCTACAGGCTAGCCACAAATCTGAATTTTGAGCTTTTAGTATAATCCTGGGAGAATACATTCTGATCAGGGTCCTGTACTGGGGGATGACTCAGGCCCCTTAGTTAGATCTCAGCCCGACAGTGGGTCATGAATTTGCATGAAAAGTTTTCACTGGGTTTGTCCATATTTGTGGGTCCCAGCAACTAGACTTTTGACCAACTCCTACATACTATAGTGAGCACAAACACTTTTGCCAGTGCCAAAAGCAAGTTTCCAAGTAGAATGAATAGTGAAAACACAGGCAAACCATTGATGTCATATGCCTTTGCATAGAACGTTGTGTCCTATGCAAACAAACAGGGTTAATTTGTGCAATAGCCAGAAGGAGCCATGGCAGGGACCCAGATGTTATTGCCCCAGAGGTTCCCCAGAGGTGCCAGGGGAAGGAACTCTTCTGGGTAGAAGGGGTTTGTTCCAGATCAGTGTGGTGTGGTGCAGGAGCAGTTGAGTGGGGCTGATCAGTGTGAATAGCTCACCTCTTTCTTGTACCCTCTCTCAGTGCTGCCGTTGTACTTTCTTCCCTTATCTCATTGTTGTTTCCAGCACATTGCTCTTATCTCAACCACAATCTTTGCCTTCTGATCCTCCAGTGCTCCTCTCCAAGCCAAGCAGGGCATAGAGGAGGCTGGGAGCAAGAGAGCAGTGCATGGATTCAGTGTGATCACCAAACTGGAGAATGCCATTCCTAAACTATGACACTATGTTATATAACACCTGGGGACATAGTTTAGTGGTGAATATGATGGTGCTGGGTTAACAGTTGGGCTTGATGATATTAGAGGTCTTTTGCAAACTTAATAATTCTATGATTCCCTTTACGATATTAACATCTGTTAAAAATACTAATGTACCAAAGAATCCCATCTACTTGTTCAGAAGCAGTGTCCCTGGAAATGTAGTTACTTTAAAAAGAAAAATCAAAGCTTTTCCAAAACAGGTTTCCTCTTTTTTTTTTCCAAAACCAAAATTGTATAGGTACTGTTAAGGTTTAATTGAAGATAATTTAAAACAAAAAGACAATATTGAATTTAAAATATTTTCCGGTTTTGTCTTTTCATAAGTGAAAAAAGAATGGTGTTCCATTATCTGTTTAGCTCAGAAATAAGTTTTGCCCCTTTAAAACTAGATCTCAGAATGAAGGGGGAAAGGAGAAGCAGGGAATGTCTGAGGCAGTTGTATTCAAACACATGGAAATAAGAGCTTCAGCATTCTCTGTCACGGACTGTGCTGTGTGCAGCACGGACGGCCGGACAGAACTCTCCTTTGCTTTGAGATAGTTTTTAGCTAGCTGAGGGAGAGAATTCCCTGGGCTGTGGTTTTTGTTTTCCTTGGAACTGATTGGCCCTGCTCTGGACTGCGAACCCAGAAGAACACCAGGAGCTCACACCTGTGGCCCACCAGGGCCCGGGGTTGCTGCATTTTCCAGCGCAGAAGGGACTGATGAGAGACTGAGTGAGCTGAGCTACACCCCACAGAAAGGGCTTTCTGAGATTTCCATCTCTTCACAACAGCAAGAAGTTTTATTGTTTAATATGATGAATTTTTTATGCTTGTGAATACTTTACTTGTTGAATAAACAGGTTTTTTCCATGTTTCTCCAAGGAAATCTTTTCCTGAACCAGTAGGGGTAGGGGCTGCTTAAATCTGCTTCCTAGAGGGACCCCTTTGGAAGTTTCCTCCCAAATTTGCTCTAAACCACGACAAATGGTCAATCTGAAAGACAGAAGTTTTTTGAAGTTTTTTCCAGAACAGAGGGAAAAATCCCTGGTGTAGTGGGGTATTTTCAACCAAGTTTTTGATGTGGCTCTATGGCTGTTTTTTTTTCCCCTAGGATGTATGAAAATGTGTGATGTGTAAGAAGACTGAACAATGCTTTATTTGTGATGCCTTTCAACCGCTGGTTGCCCTTTTGCATAGAAGAATGACCAGGCATTAATGAGAGTCCAGTATTGTCTGCTGTCAGGTGACACAGTGGGGTGCCCTATCTCCCCCCAGCCTGCATCAAAGACTGATCTTGTGCTCCCTAGGGACTTCCCACTCTCTTCTCTTGATCCATCTTTTCCTCTCCCTCACTTCATCTTTCTACATGTGTTTTTTGTATGTCCTTTATCTTTATAGGGAAAAGGCACAATAACTTTCCCAATCTCCTTTTACTTTCAGAGGTGCTATGCACAACTGTTTTGTTCAGGTTTTTTTTTTCCCCAGGCAAGAAGGAAGATTAAGGAGATGACTTTTATGAAGATATTTGAGATTCTGGCTTTGGGTTTTTCTCTGGGTCATTTTATGACCAGAGCTATATTTAATATGATTCAGAAACACCAGTTTCAGACCTAGCACAGTGAAGAGAAACTTCACAAAAAATAAAAATAATTAGATTTAAAACCAAAAAGAGAATAGAGGAAAGAAACAAAAATAGCAAGATGGAGAACTCTACAACTTTTTGTGGAGCAATAGGTTCTGACTCAAACTGTCCTTAACCCATAATACTTAAACGTAAAGTGAACTGATGCACTTTTTTTTTTTTTTTGGCAGCAAATGGTGATCAGTCCAGCCAGTTCTAACACGATGCAAATAACTTGCAAGACCTAAAAAAACTGGTTGGGCCAGTTTCTAAATACACTTTGTAAAAACAGGTTTTCCAAAACAAAATACTGAGCCTGTTTGTTGGGAGTAAAGAGTTAAAACTGGAAGAATGGCTCGGAGGATGGTAAATTTGCTCAAGCAGCCTTGCAGCTGAGAATGCCAAGGCCTGGAGAGTAACAGTGTGAGAAATCATATACTATGGCTACTGCTGTTTGTCCTCTGTCTGCTTTGAAAAGTAGAATTTCTATGTGGAGATAATATAGGTGTTTACAGAGACTCAGTGACACTTCTACTAAAAGGCTTGCACTTCCTTCTTGGGAGAGTGGTCAGAAAAGCACAGAGGAAAATTGCAATGTGGTAGTAAAATACACAAGTGGACCGTTGAGAAACAGGTGCCAACAGCAGGTCTGATGCTTTGCCTGTGACTGGGCAGAGGCTGATGGTGCCCACATCCTTGTTTTATGTGCCTCTGCAGCCCAGTGCTGTTTCAGGATTCTCCACTCAGCAAGGTAACGAAATAAATTTATTCTTTGGACTTCAGCTGTGGTTTCTTCATTGCCTATAGTCCTGTGCATGTGCTGATTCACGCACTGTTTAAAGGCAAGCAGAGTACAGAACAAGAATTTTCTGTAGGACAGATAGTCCATGCACTGCACAAAGGCTGTAGAGGTCTGGCTTTCTCCTGTTTAGACACCTATCACTGTAGTCTTGGATTCTCTTCCTAATAACAAGTGGTTTTCATCCACTTCAGGGTTATTTGTTTCAGTATCCCTGTAGGCCCCTTAAGGATACAAATTGGAATTACACCCCTGTGAAGGCAGTCCTTACAGTAACACTGGATGAGCAATAAACTGTAGAGGAACATTGGAATTGCTCCATTAGATCCTAGTGAACAAAGCTATTCTTACATTGTTGTTCAATTTCTACTCCAGCAGTAGGCTACGCTGCCCCTCTTGGAATTATCTACAAGTCATTATTAAGCAAACAATAGAAAACCAAATGGATGGAAAATAGGCACAAATATTGCAAATATCCTAAATCCACTGCAAGATATAAACTTAAAGTGAACTGAAGCATCTGCTTGCCAGTTGACAATACTGCCTTAGATCTATGACATTTAGATAACTAATCTGAGATAACTTCAAAAAATACAATGCAATAGTTATTTCCAACCAGTTCAGTGTGATATATATTATCAGATATTTGAATTTTTGAATAGTTTTATCCAATAGATTGACAAGCTTGTACTTCGGAAAATTATCAAATAAACTCTAATGCAGGAAAATTAAGATTAAGGATAATGAAAATTCTTAGACATGCTTCCTACTCTTAATAGTTTGTCTGCACAAGGAAAGTCTTTCTTGGGTATGAATTGATTGTATGATGTACCTTAAGCCCTCTCAAAGAACACTAATTAAAAGCTTGAAAAGCAAGTTTTCCACCAAAATTAGAGCTAAACATGGATTTGTATTATAAATGTATTTGCTTAAACTTGTACATGAGAGGGCTTTCCTGTGCTTTGTGAAAAGACTTGTGAAAAAAGTTTTAAATTTAAACATCTGTCCTATTTTGTAAAATACAGCATTTTCCTTTATGTCAAAGACAGCATAGTAAGGCAAATTATAATTCCAGGTCTTCTGGCTTATGAATAGTTCCAGAGTTATTAGGACAACATATTGACTGCTCTTCCTTTTAGTCAGTTGAGTAATATACAGCAAAGCAGACAGCATTAGTCTTTCAGTGATTTCACAAAAACAAAAAATGAATGTCAAAACCAGCACACAAAGTCCCTATCTAAAGGGTCTTGGGTCTTAGATTGAAACAGAAAAGTAGAAACAGATTTGATACAACGGTTACGCAATAGCTTTTGGGAAGTAAAAATATTAAACAGGAAAGTACATCTATCTATGTTCTTTCTACATCATATCTGGGTTTGTGTCATGGTTTAGCAAAAGCCTGGTTTTCAGCTGGGGGGAGGAGAGGGGTGGTTCCCTGTGGGGACCTGCAGGAGCCAATCAACTAGTTAGTTTTGAAGAGCCAATCAGTTGGCTAAGTTTAAAGACTGACACACAGTTAAATCACTTTAAAAAGTTGAACATGCCCCTGTGGAAGAGCACATTTGAAAGTGAAGAAAGCCCTGGAAAAGCTCTCTTAACTTCCAGCTTTTTGAGCAGGCTGAGCCAGGCCCCTGTAGCCGGGGCTGGGCCGTGTGGCTGGGTTGGGCCAGGCCCCTGCAGCCAGGTTGGCACGTGGCAGGGGCAGCCGCCGGCAGTCGGGCTGAGATTTTCTGCCCTCAGAGGGGTGGTAAGCGGGCAGCCGAGCTCCTCACGGGGGAGACTGCTGGGCCCTGTCCCAGCGGGTGGCTGGGGCTCTTTCTCAGCAGAGCCGAGGACCAGCACTGGGAATAGCCCTGTGGTTGGCACTGGGAGCAGCCCCAAAGCTAAGAGGAGCCAGGGCCAGGAGTGGCTGTTTGGCCTCCTCCATCGCAGACCAGGAGCAGCCACCTGGTCAGGGCCAGGCAGTCAAGATTGGAGCAGGCAGGCGGTGCCATGCAGCTGCAGCTATGTCAACATAACTCAATAGACTGTTCAATTAGCCGCTTCTAGCTAGATATGTTGTTGACTGAAGGACAAAAGCAGCAGCAGAAGTTTTACTTTCTTTTTTCTTAGTGCCCCACATGAAAGAAAAATGGGGGGTGGTGCTGGCAGCCAGTGCAGCTTGCACAGTGCCGGCAGGGACCACGTCGTTGGTAGTAAAAGACACAGCAATTCAATTGTGGACCCGAGAGAAGGTCAACCTTTCAACAATACAAAACTCTATAAAAACTGTTTCAGTTAATAAAACTTGAGAACAAATGAACTTACGAACACCAATTCTCTCCCAAATCAGGAAAAGGAAGGGGCAAAGACACGTAAAGACAACAACATGGGACTCTGAGGTCAGTAAAGGAGTCAAAATTCTAGATAGGAGGGGATTGAGGAGATGCCTTAGTCTTGGGCTGAAATTATTTTTGTTAATTTATGGAGAAGATGTAATTGATACGTCAGACTTTTGTTTTCCCTGTAACTCATGAAAATGCATTGGCAGGATGTAGCATTCTAAGCCAACTGTGAGCTGAGGCACCGGTACTGAAGCAAGTAGACGTTGCTTTAATCCAATGAAAAACTTGAACAGAGAGAGATGAGAAATTTGCCCCACAGATAGTTATAAAAATCCTCTGTTCCCAGAGATGAAGAGAACTATTTGTTTTATGTTAGAATAGCTCATCCTTTAAATAGCACCTCAATAACTTGACATGGCCATAAAAGCAGCTGTGGGAAAGCTACAAAGAATGAGAAAGACTTTTCACGCTGCAAACAGATTGTCCTTTTCCAGGTGGCTGATTCTCTGTAACTCTGTGACAAGAACAGTTTCTTGTGGAGAAGTCTCCATAGCAGAGCAAGAGAGACTCCTCACCCTAAGTAGACTGAAGAAAGACTATTCTAGAAGCGGTAAACTGACTGAAAGTCCCAGATTTTGTCTCTGTACATTGTCACTGGGGGGAGGAGAAATGTTCTGAAGGTTTATTCTGATTTTTTTTTGTCTTATCATTTTTTTCTGTTAATCATGTTTTCTTTGTACCCTTTAAAGTTTGTGCCTGTTTTAACCTCCTTCTCTTGATTCATATCTCACAGCAGAAAAATAAGTAAACATATTCTAGTGGGTGCACTGGTGTTTAGCCAGCAATGACCCCCTACATAATTGGTGCATTCACTGGAAAACTGAACAATTGGCAAAGCAAAATCTCTACAGTCTGAGATGAGGATTGCTTTCTAGAATGGGAGCAAAATCTCTTAAACAGTTTGTCTAGAGTCTTGGTTATGCAAATATGTTCAATATGTGTTCAAGTGTCTTCTTTGTGAATCATTCACACTATCATTCACAATGCCATCGACTCCAGAATTGACTGTTCATGTTCATCATGTAAATTGAGATAGTTGCTCTAAATGGGGATGAATGGGACATATCCATATACCAACACTAGATTATTTTCTGCATTAATGTAAAATGCACGAAGTTCTATTCTTATGTGTGCACTTCACTTTTCAGCAGATGGCATTATATAGTACATCCTACTGTGCTTTGCGCTTTGCTTAAAATACCCTTTTGCCAACTTGACTTGGAAAACATGTTAAGTGTGACACAGAAAATCTTTGGATGATCTGCAAAAACAGGAATCATTCTGACCATGTAAAGGAAGAATAGCGCAGGGTTCCCATCCCACCAAAGGCGGGAAATCCCAATCCATAAAAAATGTTTATTCTGCCATAAAAATATACTTTACAAATTTTTAGTCCTCTGACTTTTTACAGAAACTGTTGGCTAGAGTCGGACACAAGCAGACAAGAATCACTTTTTTAATTTCCCACATTCTTACTTGAAAAATGTTTACTCTTTTAGCCTTCTAAGATAACGTCTCTTACAACCATCCATGAGTACTGGAGACTGGAATTTTGGATCCTAGCAAACATCTACCTGGAGAAATATTGTTTATTGTCAAATTGCATTTCTCAGGCAGAGCTGAGATCTTTGTTTGTGCTGCAGTTGAGTTCCTGATCTCAAATATTTAAATACTCAGTGGAAAACTTTCTTAGCATGAGAAATAGCGGAATAGCATCTGTGTAATAAAGGAGGTTCATTTCAGTAAAGGGGCTTGGGATGTGGGGGACTTAGCAGAAAAGCTCTAATTTATTCAAATACATTTTTGGGCCTATGTAACCCTCTATTCAGGACAGAAATGGCAGAAAAGAAACAATACTTCTGAGCTATACCCTGCTCCCTTCATTGAGCTTCTAGAAGGTGTGTGGATTACTAGGAGGTCCTCAGAAGTTTTTCAAGTCACCGTACCAAGCCTTACCCTTGGTAGCTAAAATTAACTTAGAATCAAGATATTAAAACACCAATCCTTGATTGGTGTGGTTGTTTGGCTTCTTTATGGTTCAGAAGTAACTGGGATGAAAAAAAGTGGTAAGTAAAAGATTATCAAAACAGGTTTTCTTTAACTTCCATCCGCTAAAATGACACCATGTTTTTCTCTGTTTTTCTCATTCATTGTTGACTCACTCATTTACTATTGAGAAACTGGTTGAGAAAATGTATTTTACACACTTATTTATATCCTTTGAATTCGTAGACCTCTTGGCTGAATAGTTGCAAACAGACTTGGAAGGAAAACGTAACGGTGATGTCTTAGGATTTTATATTTTATATTTTTCAGATCATGCACTTTAGTGTGTGATTCTAAAGTTCCATAGTCTGTTAGTTACTGCCTTCCCATTTTATTCAGACAAAACAGTTCCTCTCTGGGCCTGAAACTCAAGGACACCTTACTGTGTGAGGCACTGAAAAGTGCAAACAAAAACTGAGGGAGGTGGGGGGCACGAACTCGGGATATATGACTTTAATACCTGAAGCTGTAATTGGAGGATTAACCCCTGATATAAAAATAGACCAAACTTATAATTGTCTGAAAAACTTGTGACCATCAGCTACCTCGGGTGTAGCCTCTCTCAGAGACCTGACTGCGCAAGGTGTGCTTGTTGAAGGCCTTTAATAAATACCTTGTTTTATTCTCTTAACATTGTCTGTTTCAGGTAGTTGCTCCAAGGCATCAACAGCCCCATAATTTTGCCAGAAGTTGCAGCTCCTATTGTGACTCTGAACCTCTGAAATTTTTCTCTCTCTGAAAGGGAGAGAATGAATGCTGGCAGTAGTATTTGGTCCATGTTACAGGAGCAGAGTTGAAATTATTCATGGGTTGCAGGCAGAGATGACAAAATGGATGGTCTCTATAAACAAAATGCTGCAGCCTCTCCCATCCCCTCCTCCCTATCTGAATGTACAGAAGTGAATTTCTGAATTAGATTCTTCATGTGTAACTTCAACAGCTCTCATCTAATCTACAAGCTTCTATCTTTCATAACAGCTTAGAATCTGGCCTCTATTGTTGTGCAGTCTTTTTTTCAGTGACTTTTACTTTCATGAAAACATGAATAAGTGTACATACATTTTACATACTTATTTATATGTACCTCTTTATATATGTACAGCTATATATACATCTATATAAATAATCCTTTTCACTCTTTATATCCACAGTACAAATAATTGTGCACCAGAGTAGGTGTTACGGTATTCTTTTGATAGGAAATCTAAAATGTCATAAATAAAAATGTCATTATTCCATTTGTTATCCGGAGGAATAGATGCATATTTCCTAGGTAAAAATCAAACACTGCTGGATGAACCCAGGAAAAACTTCCCCTCTTTGCTACCAACTGAGCTTTCATTTCTCAAAAAAGGTGTCAAGTGATAAAAATCTAGCAATGTCCCTTGTAATTCTGTTTTTAAAGGCCTTAAATTTATCTTATTTTTATTTTATTCTGTGGGATGGAAAAAACACAAGCCAGACTTTTTCTTCTCCTGTAACACCAGTGAGACCTGTAGATGTACAGTAGCCATCCCGACCAGGATGCCTGGGGCCAGGAGTCTTCTCAGCACAGGTTCTCCAGCTTGGACAACAAACCATAACCCATGCAAGTTTCCCAGTGCTTGTTGACCAACAAGGGACTCACAGAAATCAGAAGATTTAAAGTGTTACACTATACAAACTCAGAAAATAATACGCAAATACTGCTGTACTCGGCTGAAATTGTCATATTATCAAAACCTGTTAGTTTAGTTGCATTTTTAGCTGCTTCAATACAATTGCAATTAATAACATTAGCATTTTTTCAACTCTGTGATCAGTATACCAGAACTATGTAGAATGTAGGCCCATGAATACTGTAGACAAGGTAATTAGTCAGCAATCTGGTCTCTTTTAGCCCAGTTCTATAATATTGAAACATCATTCTCCAAAGTAACACTACTGCTACAGGTAATTTAAATTTTAAAAACCCCATTCTTCAAAGGCATGGTTGTTACACTGCAAATGATGTGCACTTTTAGACTGCATACATTGTCTGTATGTGATCTGTACAGCAGCAGGTGTGGTGTACACTATGGCATTTAGAAATGAGTGTGTTCCCATAGATTTCTATCCTCAGACAAGCCAATACCATCATTTTTATGTGGCTGGGACAGATCTGCAAATGACTAAACATCTGCTTGTACAAACAGCAAAAATAAAGTCCTTGTGTCACAAAGGTATACCTGCAATATACATAAGGCTTTGCATGAGAGTGTAAATGTTGGGCTTGTTTGTGATCTACTTGCATACAGAGTTGTACGATTTTTCAATTGCACTAGTTTCCCCTCTACATACAGTGTGTGAGTACAATGTTAAGCCACACCTTTGGGTTTGTGTTTAAAAACAAAACCTAAAACAGCGGTGTGTGAGCTCCATATTAAAATGCATGTTTAAAGGCATTAAAATAAGTGCAGCAATGCTCACAAAATACTGATTTATTTCAAACTTTCTCATGTTTCTCTGTTTATGTATGAGCAATATAAGACACTTTCTTTAAAGAAACCAAATCTACTTGTAGACCAATATAGTTTGATTCTTCTCAATCTTATCCTACGTTTTCCAAATAATCACTTTTCGCATATTTTCTAAAACTAACTTTACATTTTAACAAAACATGGGCTTAATCCTTGGGAAGACTCCATGTGGTGTATGCTACCAAGCTGTGCTCTATTGAATTTCTTGAGCATGGCAACTTCCATAGAGAGATTTATCTGACAGCCCTGTAAAAATATGCTGAGCTCTTGTTGACTGGACTTTTTCCAAATAACCACAGGGACATTTTCCAAATAACCACAGGGACATTCTCTACTGGTTTTAGAGCAGCTACCATTAAACATAGGATATGAAATTAAATTAGTTTCATATTAGATAAGTCGTGTATAGACAAATAAGACAAGTTTTATTAAATTTTAGAAAGAGCTGATAAGAAGCTAATGATATAACAATTTCATTTGTGCTACTAAAACCTCTACAGCAATCATTAATTTAATTTTTAATAAGTATTTTAGCGGATCCTGTCACTTGTGGAATCCATAGGGAGATGACACCTACTTGCAAGTCTATAATATGGGGCCAGAATTGTAACAACATTGCATTTCAATGTGGTATTGTATTCTGGAATTCTGTATTTTAATGATGGACATCCTATAGAAAACTGATTTGCATTGTTCGTTAATCCTTGAAGCAGGCATCTCACAGGCTAGTTAATGTGACATGTGTAACCTTGTCAGCTAAGTCCTGAGACTTGGAAGCAGTGAGGAGTAATTCAGCAATACCCTGGAGTGCTCATGGGGTGAAACAAATTAATTTTCAGTAGGCCTACAATTTTTTTCCTTAATCAAGATAAGTATGAAATACATCTGGTTATTTAATTCACTTATCCACATTGCTGGACAAATGGGAAGCCAAAGTTTTCTCCTAGCAAGTGTGTACTACAGCCAAGGGAAAGTAAGGTACATTAGCCTGCACAGAACTACTGCAATTAGACCAAGGTAACTTCAAAACTCTATATTATGTTGCAGATGCTTCTGACTACAATGTGAAGGTGTCCCTAGAGCTACAATGTATTAATGTAGCCCTCACAACAAATTTAATCTATAAGTAGAGGTTATTTATTCAGATTACTTACCAGTGACCTTAATTTAACCCTTTTTAAAAATATATTTACCATTAAACATCAACAATTCAAATAACTAATAATTTTCTAGTTCAAATGTAAATAAGAACAGGGGCAGAAAATCTCTTATATGCATCAAGGAAAAAATGAGCAAATAAAGACCAATATTAGTCTGTCACTAAAAAGAACAAGGGATAAAGCAATTGTTTCTAATCACTGAGGAAAATGGCTTTTTTCCTTTCTTACTTTCATTTTTGATCTGCAAATTTCTAAACAGTTGTTTTGCTTCATGACTAAAATTCTACAGGCACAGTAAAACAGGTTGTTTTACTGAAGGATTGTAATGAAGCATACGTAGCAAGCACTAGTTATTTAAATCACCAATTACCTGCCAAAAATGATAAAGGATTAAAATTTCATTTTTAAATATCTGTGTTTCTAGGATTTATGACTAAAAGGAGATCCTTTCAAACCCAAATAGAAAGTAAGAAATTAGCTTCACTACCAACAACTGTGTAAAGAAAACCTGAGTTCCCTTCTATGAATAGGCTGCTAACTCTGTAACTTAATGATGACTATTTAAATGTCAAGATTAACAATTTTATCTGAAGTATTCAACTACATTCTTCTCCACTGATGCTGAATTTAATAAGAACTGAAAATTTAATTAGTGTCTACTGTAGCTAGATCAATTGATGAAAGTGATTATATGGTTTGTTTACTTATGACAAGAGGGAACTGGGACTGGTGATTGAGGAGATTCCATCTACTGTTGTGTTCCTTATTACCAACAAATGTGTATGTTTATACCATGACTCCAATGTATTGAGACACCAGTACAGAATGGTGTTTCCAACCATATGATACATGCAAGACATGAGATTGTAGACAAAGTGAGAAAATAATACCCCAAAATGTTAGGTTTGTTCTACATATTCCTAAGCAGCCACTGAAAGATGGCTGGAACTGAAGGCATCAGTCATTTCAGTTTCAAATCCCAAACACTTCTAGCTCTTTTTAGATAATAGAATGATCAATGTTTCCCCCACTCTGTGACGACATTGCTGAATCTTCACCCCTAGCAACTCCTCTTTTGTATCCTTACTAGTTTTGATTGCTTAATTCTTTCACTCATTGTCACTTTTCAGTTAATGAAAATCTTAGAAAGCTTAATTCATTTGAATTTGCTACAGAATTTAGAGCTAACATGACTCAAAGAGATGTGGGCAGTGCTGCACTATTTAAAAATCCTACATACAGTGAAGTACATGATGTTTTGGTTACATGAAAGCAGTCCGATATTAACCCCTATATGGCTTAATTTCCGTTTTAGCACTCATGTTACCATGCCCAGAAAACTCATAGCCTTTCATCACACTGCTTAATTTGCAACCACATATCAGCAGCTCCAAAATGGTGGCCAACATGCAGCTAGTGAGATGTCAACCACTTCAAAGTAGATGTCCTGGTAGGAGACATTTCTGTCAATGGTGACACTTACACACTGGAGACTGCTGGTGGTAGGAATATCTGTCATGGGAGGGGAAATAAAATATTGCAAAATACACCAAAGAGAGTGATGTAGCTCTGATAAAAGAACAGACATTAACATAATTTTAAATTAATTAGAGTATGGACTTTGTTAGCTCTGTTTACATTCCTCAGAGTTTGAGGAATGATCTGTGGAAGAAGCTGGTCAATGCTAGCCAAGAAAAGGCAAGGTATAGAAGGACTTTTTTGTAAAGCCAGCAGATGATGTTGCATATGTTTTAAAGGAATATGAAGTGAATAATAAAAAGAGAACAGTTATTCTTTAAAAGAACAATTTGCAGCTTCCCTTTTAGGATTTTTAATTTCTCACAGTTTGTTGGGGTTTTGTTTCTTTTCTTATGGGTTTTATTTTTGGCATGTTCTCACATCCAGAATATTTAAATAATTAAAGGAAAAATCTAAATGTCTTAATGAAATTATCTCCCTTAAACCAATAGGAAAAAGAAATCACTAACAACTAGGAACAGATCAGGCCTAGGGAATTTGAACAGATACATTTCAATGAAAGCCATGACTGAAAAGATGTCTGTTCTTAGCAATCCCACACACATTCCCCCTTTTAGAGTCAATCATTCAAAACAAATTTTGCATATTTTTCATGTGTTTTAGTGCCTGCCATAGACAGAAATAGATAATGGATGAAACAACCATCTGATGAATATTGTCCATAGATTATCACAAGCAACTGACTTGAATAAAAATTATGTCTGTACATGAAGACTTTTTTATTGTAGAATGTGGTCTGTGTAATAAGAAGAATCATGTGTTAAATTATGAGATTTGAAGATGAGAAGACACAACAGGAACAGAGTGAAAAGTTCATAGACCTTGAATTACTTGCCCTGTATAAGCATAGAAGTAACACAGATTCTGAAGAAATTTGCCATGTCCTCACTCTTCTTCATTTGGAAGCACTGCAATTACTCATCTATTTCACCCCAAAATAGTTCCACTAACTTTATTCTCAACCCAGCAGGTAATCCCCCAGGGTCTGAATGAGAAGGCATGGAGAACGTCCCACAGATAAGAAGCAGTGGGCAGCCTAAAGGTAGTAGATGTTCTCCTTTTGAAGGTACTGACAGACATATCTCCTAATCTATAGTCTTTGGAGCACTTGTGGTCTCCAGACCAGAGTTTGTGCTTGTCCTTTTAAATATCATGTGAAAAGTAGCTGCTTGTACCCTCAGCAGAGGCTGAGCAATTTTGGAGTTAGATCTCTATGGATGAAATGTCTGGCCATAGCATGGAAACAAAATACTCTAGGGAAAAATGATGTTAAATTAGTTCATCCCCTACTGTTCCTTAAACTGGGACTGAACCTCCCCGTTTTCTCTCCTGGGAGAATGTAAAGATTTGGTTTTCATAATTAAAAAGTCAATATTTGACAAGAGCTACCTGGTACCTGACTCTGCGTGCTTTCCCTCTTACTTAGCAAGCTATTTGCTCACAGAATCATAAAAAGATTAAGTAATATGCATATGAAATTGCTAATGGCATGTACTTTGTTAAACAAATGAAGTAAGTATAAGATTAATTTAATCCTCTGGACAAAGCACCAATTTCTCTAGATTCTGCAAGAAAGCCCAAGAGAGATCCTTGTCCATTGTTCATTGTGGCAAACACTGAAAATGAGTTTAAATTTTGATTCTTTTGATTTCTTTTAATTGGTCTTTATAAGTGGCTTGGCTCTTGCTAAGAAAACAGATAGAAAGTATTTATGGGTTTAATCATGTAATGTCAAAAAGTATGCACAACCCTCTGAAAGAAGGGTGACTTGAAGTTTGGCAGATATCAGGTATGCTCATTTAGTTGATGAATGCTCATGTATATTTTTTTAAATTAAGAGAACTTTAAAATATTTTTTAAAATAATGAAAATAATAAAAGTTATAAGTGGTATGAGTTCAGTACAAGTCTGGCAAGTTGACAGCTAAATTCTTTGAATGTTTTATCTAATGAAAATGTGCATCCAACTACTGTACAAAGAGTCTGACTAATTACCTAAAAACGATAAAGGGTATTTAATTTTTGTGTGGCACATATAATCTTAATGAGTATCATTTTAGTGTATATAGAAAAATACATTCTTTTTTATCATTCAGATTCACTCAGAAGCTATTCAAAGAAATGCTCAAGACAATATTAACAAATTAATAACTTTGTAGTACTTAGCACAGTGTTTCTATCCCTGAGGATAAACAAGGGCTAAGACAATAATGGTATGAGAAAAACTAAAAAAAAAAAAAAATACACCTAGTTACCTATCCACTGAGTACTATAATTTTATTAATTCACTGGGGCAAAAAGTTTGGGGAACATTAGACAGTTAAACTTGACCAACCTGGAGTTTCTTTTAAGGAGTTTATGAAAAATGCTTTCTCAAAATGCTTGTTCCTTATGCATACAGAGAAGGTTTGGTTCACTAGATGATTCCTGGATGTAAATACCAGGGATGCAGTACAGAGGCTCTCTTCTGCCTCTCCAAGCCACCTAAGACTCTCAGCATTCTGGACTTCCCAAGTGCCATCACAGGAAGGGGCTTAGCCAAGAGAGGAAGGGAGATTGAAATAATCAGAAAAGTGTAAAGGGAGATGTGCAATATCCCAGGAAAACAGTGGGTGGGCAAGGAGAAAGAAGTGACTCAGTCAGGTGTCCATAGCTGAAGTGATTCTAAAAACAAGGGCTTGCATATTGCTCTGTTCGGAAATGAGGAGATGGATACTTTTTTCACACCAAAAAAAAAAAAAAAACCCCACACTCACCGTACAATAAAACAGCAAAAACATACAAATAAACAGCAAAAGACTAAGATGGGTGATGAAGATGGGCATGAGGACTATACGGACCAGCTGTGATGGGATGTCCCTGAGTGTCTATGGCGATGTAGTCCAAGCTCTGGTCATTGACTGAAGAAACTCTCACCAAGCAGAAGACAGAGGGGTTTTGCACCTCTGGAAACAAAGTCTCAGAAATCACAGGAGGTGTCAGCTGTGGAGATAATACTGTGATTAAATCTATAATCACAAGTAGTCAGAAACAAGATTACCTGAGCAAATCTGAATTCTGGCATTAACTAAATTTTAAGTATTCAACTTTGCAGGTTTAGCGTTCTTTCACTCCTTTTAATGTCAGTTTGATCTCTTTGGCAAAATACTGAAGATACATGCATATTTGTAGTTAGGATGCAGTTTTAGAGGATATAGTTCCCATGGATTTTGTAAATAAATCCTATTTTTCAGAACTTTTCAATACTTCAGAATTTTTTGTATAAACAAAAAATCTTTCCCATTCATTTCCTTGACAAACAAGCTTGTGATTTTACCAGGGCTTGGGGTTTTAATATTTGTTAGAGCTGCATGCAATAGTACTATAAGAAACACTCTCATTTTTTCTCATTCTTGAGCCCACAGTATTACTCTTTCAGCACTGCAAAAATGTACATAAATTCTCACTGACTCTAATGGAAGTGGAATCTGAGAGAGCTAAATTTTGCACAATTTCTTTTCAAGTCACAGTTACATCCTTGTTCAGTTGGTGCAGCTGCTTATTGTAAAGGAAAAATAATTTGCAAAAGTGAAGAAATGGAGAACAATTCATAGTTCTTGTCTTATTTTCCTATGATTTAAAAAGAGAGATATGTTTCATTTAAATTAAGCATACAAAACCTCTTAAAGAATAAACATATTCAAAGGAAGCAACAGCTAAACTGCATTGGGAAATCTGTCTAGATGCTGCTGCAAAAGTGTTGCAGTGTATGAACAAATGGAAATACCTGAAGGATTAAAGAAGCTCCAAAATCTAAATTCTTATCTTCTCATTAATATTTAATATAGTATTTGAACTCCAGAAGTCCACTCTCAATTCAGTTGCATTGGTATCTTGTTTTGGTATAGCGATTATTTTGTCTAATGGTGAAGTCATGAAATTAGTGACACACAGGCAAGGCAAATTTTTTGTCAGTTTCTTCTTTTTAAAAGAAGAAATCACTTGGAAATCATAAATAGGTTTGACACAATTAGAAGCTGTGCAGCTTTTTAAGTTTCCTCTTGATATCTGTCATTATTTAAAACATATTTACAGTTGTGTTTTTATAAAACAAGAACCGATATTTTGTATTACAGACTGTTGTGTTCTAGTAAAAAAATGATAAGACTTAATCCCTGAAACAGTCTAACTCAGTGTTTGTTTCCACATCTGATTCAAACAAGAAACTGCCTCTGCTGTGATGAGAATACAAGAGTGACTGTGTCAGTACCTGGAAGAGAGGGGAGGTGAGACAATGAAAATAGGGATAGTTTCTGGTGATAAGAGAATCAACCACTGCCCAGGAGGAAGACTTAATACAATACAATTGGTTGGGTGGGCAGTATGAACTAGGTTATACTAGTATGAAAAGCAGCACGGGCAGAATAGGAGAGAAAAACCCTTGCACTAACTCTGTTCTTGTTGCTAGCAATGAAGACACTGATAGTTAAGTGCTCTTGGACAGTTCCATTAACTTGCTGAAAAATTTGCAGAAAGTGTTACACAAGAAAGCAATAACTTTTCAATGGCAGAAGCAAGGATGCCTTTTCACTTGGTAAACAGATGCTGTACATAAAATAATATTCTAGCTTCTCGTTCCACCATAAAATATCATTTTAGTCAACATAACTGCACTCAATAAAACTTACTTGTTTTCTCTCAAAAAGTGTTGTAGCACATAAGCAAAAAACTCTTCTCAGTTATCATTACAACATTCATCCTCTTTTAAGAATCTCCAAATTAACTAAAAAATCAACTTTTTTATGAAGTACAGTAATATTTCTTTATATTTGGCACGACTGCATGCTCATGAAATTAATTCTCATGCTTTTACCAGCTGTATATGTGAAAACCTGCTTGTATTTATGCACATACACATGTGTCTTTGCAGGATGCACTAGCAGGAGAGAATAATGCTTAAGGCTTCAGCACATATCAGTACATTTATTCTTCTGTTTTCTTATATTTATAAGCTACAGTATGCATTTATTTCAAGGTATAAAATATTGATTCAGGCTGCATGACAAGAGAAGCTTTTTATAGGTCATTAGGACAGAAGAAATACTGCCTTTTCCACATGTCTCATAGCAATATATCTTGCATATAGTTCAGTTCTGGAAATCTATGTTTTGATATGTCTAAGAATACCAGTTATAATGTACTTTTGAAAATAGTTCTCATGATTACATGAGTATCACTATCCATTTTGTCACCTGTCACATCTAAAGATCCACAATATCATAGCAAAATATGCTACAACCCTGGATTGATGTACTTTGCTTTAGCCTGTTGACATACAATACTTTCTTCTAGCTACTGCAAATGTGTTAGTTATTTATAGACACTGAAATTTACAATGAGTCTGTAGAAGGAAACCATGTAGAAGGAAAAAGAATGTATGCTTGTTTTATATAAATATGTATATGTGGTGTCAATGTTAGGTGTAGATTCAAGGGGAAAATGAAAATTCAAATCAACTTGATACTATCCCAATCATTTTTAATCCCACTGCTAGCTACCTTCTTTGCTGTGAAAAGGTCTGGAGGCTTTCAGAATGATTCAGATGTTGTGTACCCAATAGAGGCAAAGATGGAAATTTGCTGTTGCAAATATAACACTAAAAACTTTGGGTTTATATTTTTTCACATTTCCAACTGATTTTCTAAGGACAGAGTGGACAATAGCATTTTTAATGAAGATGAACAGAAGCATCTTCTGTTATTAGACACTGGGGGACAATATGCAAAACTAAATCAGCGTTATTCATAGTCATAACTAGTTGCATTTATGTGCCACATTTATGAGATGTAGTAATCTATCCCCGTTACATGCTAGATACTTTACCTAAGCTGGGTTAAGGAGGATCCCTGTTTTCATCCCTGGTGAAGTTCCTTATCTGAACTTTATGAACAACATGAGTTCCTCCTCTCACTGTGTCACTTTTCTGTATCACTTGTTCATTCTCATACAATAATAATGGGATTTTGTGTTAAGGTTTAAATAGGCTATAGCTGTAGTGGTTTAAATATTTGTCAGTCCTTACTATATTTATATATAATTTGCTAACAATAAATAGAATTGTTTAATTGTTTTAAGATACCACCACCAATGGGCTCTTTGCTGTTAGGCAAGAGTTGTGAGGCAGTCAGTCTGGATTTTTGAACAGTTAGGTGATTTAGCGTCAGGAAAGAGCTATTTTACATCCACCAGCTATTTAAAACATGGGCATTTCAATCCCAGCTTCTTCCTACTGCTAAATTAATGCATAGCCCAGAAGCAGAGCTCACCATGACAAGATAATATCACACCACTGTGGAGAAAAAAACAGTGAACTTGTACTTTGCAAAATAGGTTCAATTACAACTATCCCCATTTAAGATGATGAAATCTAAATTTTTTTTTTATTCCTCTGCAAAAAGCTCCTGACTTCATTTAATAATATTATCCATTTCCTGTTTGCTATTGCAAAAATATTTTGGGTTTTTTGGCAGAAAAAAATTTAAAACTAAAAGGGAGTTGGGTGTTGTGAATTTTCATAGCTTTGAAAAACAGCCCAAGCTAGGAATTCATGGGACTTCTTGAGTTCTCTTGCATGAGCTGTGACAGCACAGGCATGGGTAACGAAACATTCATAAGGTCTTTTCAAATTCTGCAGAAAATATTGTGTGACTCATTTATTATTTTCCAGTGGTCTTTTGAACACTATAAGAAATCAATATCCCAAGATAGTGAAATTTAGATCTCGGGGGTGGGGGGGAGGGGTGCGAAAAGAAAAATTTAAAAAAGGGATAATTCTTCCCAGTGCAAACTCCAGGTAAGTGTTGTTGAATCTCATCAGTAAAATTAATGAGATTTGTGAAGCACTGCTGAATGAGAATTTCCACATAAACTTCTAAAATATAGGATTATATGCCTTATTTACAAATTCATAGACAGTTTCTTAAATTAAAAACCTGAAAGAACTGAGATATAAACTGAGCAGTATGTATTTCACTCTTTTTGTAGTCTAGTTACTACATGTTTTGCTACATTATGTGTTTTCAAAGCACACATATTGATGAAGCAAAAGTACTAGAGATAATAACTGCAGATTTCCTTTAACATGGCATTTTTACATGACACCCACTCACAGGATTACATTTTTTTACACACACAATAATATTTTACTGCTCGATGGAATGAGATTATTACCTAAAAGGTTTCAGCATGAATGTATATCATAAACTCTAGTATTTTCTCATCCTTTATGGACAAGCCCAAGAAAAGTTTTGAAGTTCTGTCACTGGGGGTGGTAAATAATTTAATTAAGCTGTAATTTTGAATATGGACCTTTATCTGGAAAAATTCTTGAACTTATGCTTAATTATAAGTGTAGGTTTATTGGCTCCCACAGAACTATTAATATGCCTCATTCCTTTGCTGTTTTGGGTCTAAATGGCAAAACACACTAGAATCAAATTAAAGGCTATCTCACCATTTTTTGCACAGTCTTAAACAAGATATGATGTTTGGGCAGTCCCACCTCACAGTCTACCCTGGAAACATTATTATTCATGGATGTGTACAGAGACCTTTTCAATTTACAATCTCTGGCGCTGGCACAATTACTGAAATGAACAAAAAATCCTTATGCAAGTGGCTGGGAATCCATTCTCTCAGCCCTATTTTCTCTGTATCTTCCATTTAATGAGGAAAAGCCTTCATTTGTGTAGAATAAAAGTGTTGCTAGACATTTGTTTCCTTTCCTTACTTAACTCAGGCCCAGGAATAGTGAAGCAATCCTTTATGAGGAGGCACTTACATGGGTGGCTATATTGGACTAGACAACACAGCGTAAGAAAAACACAACCACACATTTTTACCTCTCTGCAGTACTGTCCCTCCTTTGACTATCAATGTCTGAATCCTACTATTGTCCAGGGCTGAGTATTCATCCTTCCTATATCAACTTAAATACAAATATATTTTCAGTGTTGCCTTGTACCTGTTATTTCCAGCCCCTTCTGTTTCAAGAGTGGAAAGCTCAGTTACTATAATATGGAAGATGTGGACGTATAGGTATTTTCAGAAGAATTCAGTTGTTACTTTAATGCCCTGCAATACCTTTTTTCCAAGATATTTTTTAGCATCCATGAAGTGCAACGAGTATAAAAGAAGACATTACAAAAAAATTAGTAAACAGAACATAAAAAATTCAGCCAATTTTCACCTTGATACCTAGATCTGTATCTATCTAAAGCTTGATAGTTCTAGGACAGATGTTTCTCTATAATCCAAAATGGATGTAAAATTCTTTGGAAGAAATACTTTTGTTGGTTCTTTCACACTGTTACTAACTTCCTTCTGACATGTCTCTGTAGCATGTCTCTTTTGTGAGCTAGCTCATGAACTAATTTAAACCTAGAAAGATATATGCATTTTAAAAAACTGTCCCACAGTGACAAGCATTTTGCATTCTAGTTCTTGTGAGGGGGGATGAAATTGCTATATAACACTTTAGATTAAGAAAAAGAAATACTCAGTATTAAACATCCAATATTCAAATTCCTCAAATTTAAAAATACATCTACAGCCTTTTTATTCTAAAAATGCTTCTGCCAAGTACTGCTGATTTTCATTCAGGAAACATACTATTTATTAAGCTATAGGAGAAGATGCTTTGAAAAATTGGTGACCTGTAGTGTAGCCTATAAGAGTTTTTATGTTATTGAGCAAATATGTCAAATGTTTGTGGACAATTCTCCACTTTCCCATTTTGAGGAATTGTGATGCTGACATCTGTCAGTGCATTCCTGACAAAGTTTGATTTCAGAGACATATTTCTGTTAAAAAACTCTCAGGATCTCTTCCTTTTTGCCCATTGAGCCATGAAATATTCAAGATTATCTGCATAAATTACTTTAGATGGGGAAGATACAGTACCTCTAGACACAGGATAATCAGTTGTCATTCTACCCTAAAAACACAATTGGAAAGGGGGTTTTTGCCTTTTCTTGTTAGTCCTTAATCTGTTTCTCCCACTGAAGTCTTCCCTTAATTTTAATTAGTTAATTTCTGGAAATATTAGCATGGTATCAAGAAAATGATAAGAACAAAGGGTTGCACATACAATAATTGTCTAAGTGCCCAAGGGTGAAGCTGGGAGATGAAAACATACTTTGCTGTTGTGTCTTCTTCCTGCAGATCAGCATAGGCCACACAGTGCTGACCTGACTTCAAGGCTTACCCCTTATCCGGCTTTCAAAGAGAACAGAGGCTCTGTGGGTGAAATGATTGTGGTTTACTGGGATACAATAATGACACAACCAGAAACAATTCTCATAGTTTGCCACACACGGCACACAAAACACAGCAGAGTCTTCATGGTTTCTTTTTTTTTAAAGTATTTTTGCATACAAGTCTTATTCAATATACATCCTTAATTAAGAGAGTAAATATAGTAGGACTCATAAGGTGGGATACATTTAATGGCTATTAGTATTCAAGTAATTGTAAGAGGAGGGATATTTTTGCCAAAAATGTATTTGCCCCATGACTGGCTAAGTTGAAATTTATTCTTTCTAGGTAGCTAATCATCACTCTTCTGCTACTATTAAATCCTGGCAGTATTCAAAATATTCTTAACAGCCATCTTAGTTCTGTGGCTTCAAGTACTAAGCCTTCCTGATGCAGATTTCAGTTCCAGCATCTGATCTGCAAACTGATGTATCTCAGCACCTTATAAAATCTAACATGACATCTCTAATCATCTTCTAGGCAACAAGAAGAAATACTGATGGTTACAGTGATTGTGGCATCTGATATTAGCAACCCTCTGGAAAGAAGGTAGCCTGTAAATCATCTTTCAAAGGAACAAAATCAACAATGTGTTCCACAAAGAAATAATCAAACCCATGTATTTTTTAATTAAACAGACTGATAATGTCACAGTTATTGAAACATAATTAGTTATTTTGTCGATATATTCAAGTTAGGAAACCGATTAAAGAACATTTCATTTCAAGAGAAATGGCCATAACTCCATGTGAGTCAGTAGTAATGAGAACTTATTAAATAATGCTCCATAAAAGTAGCTCATCACTTCATAGCCTTACCAAACAATTACCATACCAAAACAATTAGTAACTAGTAAGTGCAGACATTTTAATAGAAAAACTGTGACTTAAACCTATGCAAAGAATGAACCATTAGTAATAAGTTTTCAGGATGCAATGCATGGAAAGAGCATTTCCAACACATGGAAAGAGACAGTTTGCTATGAGGATGTTTCAGGCTCTATTTTGTGGGAAATGCTGAACCAAGCTGAGAGAGATGAAAAGCAATGTGTCTCGGAGGGATTTTCATTACCCTACAACAATTTTACACATATGAGGCACAATATCTTAGTTGATTATCTGGCCTTCAGTAGTTAAGTTGGAGACTGAGTTACTCATATGAAAATATTTATCCCCATAGAAATTATGGATTTAAGACAATTACGTAGGATGAACTCCCTAAATATACTAGGCCATTGACTCCAGTAGGGTAAAGCCAAGAAACACGGGAGCACCTTTTCTTGATTTACGTTCCAAAGATGCTTTCTTTTTCCTACTGTGTCAGAAACATGAGTGACTCTAGCCATGCATCTCAAAACATTCATCCACCAGCAAGTGGCTTATGATTGCTGCATGTCTGCTTGTGAGGGTAAAATATTAAACAAATGTGCTTTTTAAAAAAAATATACAAAATTTTTCATGGTTATAAAGACTGTTTTGAAAATCTTTTACAGGAAGCCCTTTTCTTCAGCAGCTACTATAAGTCTTTAGCATTCACTGCAGCATTAAATGGTGTTTTTTGGGTGTGGAAGGTGAAGTGAGACCAGAAGTGAGATAAAAGTTTGATTTCCGTGGGTATAATATGAAGGCAAGAATGTGATTTTCAAAGAAATCTTATTTACATTTCTCATGATTAAATATTTACCTTCATAACTGTAGTCAGATGTTTGCTATAGAAAGAAGTACATATAAAAAGGTGATTTGCTAAGCCTGCCTCAAAAAAGCTGATGCTCTGGATTTAAGCAATAAATGCATTAAAATCTCTACAGATCCTACAATATATTCAGAGCCTGAAGTTACTCAGCAAATTTATTTGATGAGTTAAGTGAGAGTATACCTTCTAATTTGTTTTCATCCTTAATTACCAATTTATTCTTTTGATTCATACAAGGTAAATTTCATACCATTGATTCCCTCTTGACCTTGTGCTTGTAACTGAATCCTGAGTTCTGGCTTGTGGCCCAGGAATATGTAGAAAATTGTTTATATTAACAGCAAGCTGCCTTGAGCTGCAGTGCTTTGATTTAATGTTATAACTGTGCTAAAAGTAGCATCGCTTTCCCATGTACTCTCTATTCTTTTCAAATCCCTTGTCATTATAACAGATGTTTGGATTATTGTTCTGTAAACTATGTCAGAATTTCAACCTCTAGTATCTGTTTATTATTCTCTGAGGGTGATATTACAAATGTTCTCATGCACAATTGATACAGCCTGTCTTTTCCCCGTAAAAGTGCTAAGCAGAAAGTTTTCACTAATCAGAGTAAATTCTAGTTTTAGAAGCAAAAATTTTTGTTTCAAATCTCTTTTGAGAAAATGTTTGCAGCTGGAAGTGGTGAGTATCATTCTTTTTCAAAGTATGTACCAGAGGAGTGTGAGACAGTATTTGGACTACATAGTTTAATAAAATGATTTTAAAAAATTGAAGGTTTTAGGTACTTGCATAAAGAAATAAAATTAACATACAGCCATTTAATTATTTTATTCTGAAGCCATAGTAGCTCTTCTCTAATTTTACATTAGTAATCTAATGGACTGAGATTAGTTCAGTTTGTTGAGGATGGTCTAATAAACACCTTGGTTGTGGATTCAATTCCTCTATGGGCTTTTAATTGATGTTGGACTTGGTGTTCCTTGTGGGCCTCTTCCAACTCAGAATATTCTGTGATTCTGTAATTACATGCTAAGTTATAAGTGCATGTTTGCTGAAAGAACATATTTAACCTTCTTGCTATAGACTGTGAAATAATATATAAGCTGATTATTAGAATCACAGACAGCAGAAGACTGAGATTTTTTGTAAAGATTTCAAGATGTAGAGGGAAGCAGCTTCTAGGGAATATTCCTCTTCAAGGGGAGATAATTTTTTTGTAAAAATCCTCATTAGCTCCAAAATAATAACTATTACATAAAAAAGAGGGTTTAGTAATGTTTTTGAGCCTTGAGCATTACTTTCCATCTGAATTTTAAATTCTTGTAGTAGATGTCTCATACTCCTGGAATGTGTTTCCTGAGGCAACTTGATCTAGTCTGAGGTTGCCTAAATAACAATCAAAGCAATCCATTACACTTTGTGTTCTCTCTCTAAAAATACACACATATGTACACAGGATGAACTTGTGCACACATTACACCAATACATTAATTTATGGTCTTACAAACAGGAAAATCATATTTTTCTTTTTTTGATAACAATCCAGTCTATTATAGACCTTTCTAGTTCTGTAAATGGAAGCTAAAGACCTCCAGAGAACTTCTGCATTTATACAGATGGGGGTTGTGTATGAAAATAATTTATTCCACTTGATGTACTTCCTTTACCTTTTTTCTCCTCTTCCTTTTTTTCTTTTTTTTTTAACCTATTCTGTTTATCATTAGGCTGTATTGTCATTGTCTGTCTGCTATGGGGTTTTTTTAAGGATAGTGTCTATCTGTGAATAATTATCCCCTTTAATATACTATAGAAATCTCTTATTGGGATGAAAAATGCCTCAGACCTAAAGAACACTCTTCATACCTTAATAGAGTCAAAAACAGTGCAATTTTACGGTGCTCAGACAATTATCAACAAAAATGACCCCAGAGAAAAAAAGGTGATGCTATTGCTGTTAATTGCTTTTGCCTTAACAAGGGAATCCAGCTACACAGACAGTAGACTTCAAAGATTTTGCTGGAATCCCTACACATATTATTTTTGCATTTAGGATGAAAAAAACAAGGTCAGCTTTGGAAATGATTAATGCCTTTTTGCTGAAAGCTGTACCAAACGTCCTTGAGTTTAATCAAAACTATTTGTTTTTAGTCAGCTTTGCTGTTGTCTCTTTTACTCTTGTCCACTGATAGCTTGACATTAATGACATCATAAATCATGTGAAGTGGCGGCTGGGGTTTGGTAGCATTTCAAGTGTTTGTTGAGATGTCCTAGACTATTTGAGGAGCTGGTGTGAGGAAGGATATTGGGTTGATCTAAATCTTCAGTCTGATGCATTTTTCTGTTGCTAAAATCAAGTGAGACATGAATTTAAAATGTGGGCATTTTCCAAAAGGGCAGAAGGGCAGTCTCCACTAAAATGGTCAGATTGTAGAAAATTAGTTTGTGATTATTTCCCCCACCATGTCAGTGGGGTAGAATCTTGTGAAATAGATACATATATTGCACAAGGAAAATATCTCAGTTTGTGAATTCCTTAGTCATTCCTTTTACATGGAGGCAGAGGTTTAAGCCCGTGTTCTGCCCATCCCGGTGTGATACAGTCAGTCAGATGCTGAGGGGTAAGCAGTTTGTACGAACCTGTCATTTAGAGGTGCTGCTGTTTTGTTGTGTGTTTGTTATTTTGGTTTATGGAATTTTTTGCTGTAAATAGCAAAACACAAGACATGATCACTTTGAAAATATTTTCATTGAAAAATGTTTAGCTGTTATCGGTTATGTGTTTCAGAGATTTGAGTTGATCATTGTATGTTTTATAGCTTGTTATCAGTATGCCTATATACTTAGGACATGCTTTTCATTATCATTTATTGTGCTGTGAGGACAATGGAGAACTCGTCCTTTGAATGTTATTTATTCAGCTGGATTCTCTTACAGTACAACATGTAATTTGTAGACTGTTACAGAAAGTATTTGTTCTGTTATTATCCCTAACCTTCACAGAGTTTATTCATCACAAAAATTTCATCTCTTTGTGTCAAGGCGCCTCCAGAAAGTTGGAAGGTTTCTTTTGTTCAATCATTTAGAAGGATTTATATTTGGAAAAAATACGTAGTGCATGCCACATAGAGAAGAGAAACCATGGTAGAGCATTTGGGTTTCAATCAATAGATTTATCATTTAACAAATCTGCTAAAGAATGTTTGTATTCCATGAATTCAAATATAAGTATAAGCTTGATCACTTACTTCAACTTTTTTTTTAGAGTCACCTGGGTGAATGGCAAGTGTTGTTGGTAGCATGACTGGGATATCAATGTTTCATTTCCAAGGCCCATATGTGTGAAAAGATGGATATACTTTCTCCCTCTCCTGGTAACAGAAAAATCAAACTACAGAAAATACACATAATGTGTAGTTTTGGAGAAAGAAATCACTGCATCTCTGAACATGTGACTTTCTTGGTGTCCAGGATGCACCACAGGCACATGGACTTCTCACTCACTCCAGGAAAGATAAGGGATCACTCTTTACACAATCATATATCTATACAGTTTTAACTGACCTGAAAAATGAAATTAAAAAATAAAGAAAAATTACATGGAAAAAGTTTTCATTTAATGACTCACATTATATGAACCAGTGTGCAAATTCACTGGTGAGTCTCAATCCAGTGAGCATCTTCCTATCACCCACCAATGTTTCTCTCCCGTGTACAGATTTGTCTGGGAACCAGGTGAGGGATGTTAAGCACTTCTGTCTCTATGTCAGCCTGAGCCTTACTGCAGATCCTGTGCATACAGTGAATGATGGTAATTATAGTGAAAGATCTAGGGTATTATTTATTTCTCACTAGCAGACAGCACCTGACAGTCTTTGTATATCAAGTTGTTATTAAAATCCTATGTCTGGATGTTAAGCTGACTTATTTTACAACTAATCTTCTTTTGCAACTAATCATGTACTATGTATAAAGTTTGGGAAGTAAATTCATCTAATTTGACAGGAGAGATATTAAAATGAAATAATTTATGTCATCAAATAAACCATAGTAACTTGTTTTTGTGATTGCCAAATGTAGTTCCATTACTATATTGGTGTAAACATCTTCTGAGTCATTTCAATCTTGTATTAAGACTGGATTTGCATGATAGCACATAATTTTATTAGTTATAGAATGCATTTTCTGAGGATTTTAAGTATAAATCTCCTCTGAATTAGCATGCCACATTGAAAATAGGGACATACAGAAATCTTTGCTGATGACTCCCATTCGGAGAGCATGTCATCCGTGCTTTTGCACTGTACCGTGATGCTGATATACAGCAGAGCTCAAGCTGAGTTAGAAGAGAAAGAGGCCTGCTCTAGTTTCCTCCTCTGAACTGTGCTTGTGTTCCAATTTTTGTTGTGCGAAAACTTTGATTTTCTGAAGAATGCCTGTTGGTAGAGGAAAACTCACGATATAGCCAAGTGAAAACAACATGAGCAGCATTTAATGAACACAAAAAATGCATCATTCTCCTTTGCTTTTGGGATTGGGTTTTATTCAATGCATGAACACGTGGCAAGACATAGAATGTGGCAGGGAGGTCTACATTTAAAAATATATTACCGAGAGATAAGTATGCAAAATTTAGTGCTCAGATCTCAAAATAATAATGGCAATCAATGGTCTCCAAAATTACTTGGCGTACTTCAGCATTTGCAGGGGAGAAAATCTGAAGCTTGTTTTCCCATTCTCCCATTCTTCTTTCCAAGTCTTATGATCTTGATTTTAAAAGCTTGCACATGGCATTACATGTTTTTCCTCTCCACTTTCTGCTAACAAACAATCAAAAATCAGTGCCACCCTGCAAGCCACGGATTCAATGGGAATGATTGGCTACAAGGAGTTTTCACAAACATGCAAGTTATGTCCAGAGAAGCACTGCAAGCTGCTCGTCCAATCTGTTTGTAATACCACTGTTCTGTGTTCTTTCTTAATTTCACAGTTTATCACTCTTTAACTTCCTTATCCCTGCCCTTTACACAATGGGTTCACTGGCAGGAAACTGAAAACTTACACAAGATGTGAAAAAAGGCCAGAAATTACCCAAGCGGGTAAGTTGCAATTTGCTTAGGGTGTTTAGAATGTTTACATCTTGATAAAAAATGCTCCTCATTACTTAATTGCTTCTTTTTTTTTTTCTGATACTTTTTATTCCTGCAAAACTGAATATAATAGGTAGAGAAAAGGACAAGATATCTCCTTAACTAATATCTTCAACCAGTAAGAAGTGCCACAACTCAATTGCTGTTTTGTTAATGTTTTGTTTGAAGAAATAGTTAAAGCTAAATAAAACACTTATCAAATAATGGATCATATTAAATTATATGTATTTAGAAATATAAATGGCCACTATAACCTTATTTGATGTGAGAGCACTGACTAGTGTAAAGAAATCACAGGAGGTTTATATGTATACACTCTACAGAAGTATTTTACTATAAAAGAAAGGACCCCTGCTGGCATATGTAATTTAATGTGCAGCATGCCTCTCCTAATTCAATCAGGTCTCTACATCCCTTCTTTCATATTCTGCTTGTATTCCATGTGCTAAAGCCATCAAGATTTTCAGGATGAAATGAATGCTTGTATTAATCCAGTAATTTCCATTTAAAACACAGCATCGATTTGATTAATAAGGTTTGATGCTGAATAATTATACAGCAAATATGTAGGATACAGAAAAACCACAGATGTGACCATCAGCTAAAGCCTTGTGGGAGAAGGGGGTCAAAGGGAAGCAATGGCCATGACTGAGGTGATAAATTTTTGGCTTTTCTCTTATGCAATTAACAAGCAATGCTGCTATTAATTTGCCACCCTCAGAGTCATCACTGGTCAGATGTGTCAGGGTCAAGGGGCGTAGGGGCAGAGCAGGGGTCAGCATTTCAGCAGCCCTGAAAAGAAATTAGAAAATGAAAGAAATCCAAATTAAATGGTAGAGCACACTTTTAGCAGTGTAGCAGGGGGTGGGGCATCCCTTTAATGTTAAGACTCCAGGTTTAGAATAATAAAAATGTTCTCTGCACATTTAATTCAAAGTAATCAATCTGAGGCACAGCACTTGAGCATCCAATAAAAGAAAATCAATGTGGTCTCTGCAAGGGAAGACAAACAATGCCAGCTTTTACTAAAGGGATTATAGGTTAACATTTATTCATTGTATTGTAATCTGATGTCAAGTGGTATAAAATCAAGCCAACAATCCATTACCACTGGTTATAGGCTAGGTGCTGATGTCATGCAAATAGACTTTTCATAGAACTTATTAAATCATTTCTGTGTTCTAGCTATAGAACAATTTTATACAGTTGCTGAACTTCAATAAATTCTATTTCATTCTTGTAGTGAGGAGCATCAAAAGACAAATATTTGTCATTTCAAAGCATAGTTTAAATTTTTGCACGGTTTCCATGCTTTTCCTGTCATTAATTAGTCAAATGGAATGTAGTTTGTTTTTGGTTAGTTACAGGCAAAAAACCCCTTAATTTGATAACTGACACCAGTTTGTTCTCCAAGTCTCAAGTTTTGTCCTACTTACCTCCCATGAATGTTATTAATTATCAAGTATAATAAATTGACCAAAAAAAATTTTTAAAGTCTATTTTTGAAAGATGTCTATGCTGTTTAAAGATAATCACTGTAATTTGTAATAAATCACTTTACAAGGAAGAGGGATTCCATGTAAATGTCAGCTCTCAAAAGAAATCTTTGACAATGAAAGACCAAATCCTGTTTCTGAGCAAAATCAATTAGAATTTGCCAGTGATGTCGATCAGGGTGAAAGGGGGCTCATATATCTGCCTTTAATAAGCCACAGTAAAAGAAGTAAAGCCTTCTAAATGATGTATCATAAAAAAAGGATTTGTATCCATCAAAAGCATTCTCTAGGTGTTAATTCATAGGAATATAGGGGGGTTTGGGCATGTGGCTCAAAACCTAAATTTTTCCTGTTGGTGGCTGGCTGTAGTAAAAACCACTTAATCATATCAGTTGGGACGAGGGTAAGTGGTTGCTCTTTTCAAGTCTCAGCAACAGTCAGTACTCTTGAGTTTAACGTAAAACTAAATAGCTATAGGAGTTGTCAAAGTTGATGTTACTTTTGAAACAGTCTGGTTTGCTGTTAGGATTGGGTCACTTTTGTGTGTTTGGAAAAACATTACCACATGTTTGAAAATGGTGCTAATATTTTGCAGATTGTATTGCAACGCAGCTCTCTGCTACTTCAAAACACTTCAGAATTTAAGCAGAGGTAGAAAGGGAAATTGGACATGACACTATTTTAATTATAAAAGCTAAGTTTGATTTTGCCACCCATGACACAACAGAATATTTTAGCCAGGAAGATATCTTTCTTTTTTCCACCTTCTTCTTTTATACTTACCTTGTGGTTCTAAAAGGAAATTAAAGGTCTAAGGTTCTCAATGTCAAAGTGTCAACCCTCTAGCAGGCCAATGAGGGCAGTGCAAATTTTGATTATTTGAGCAATGGAAAATAAGAGTAAAAAATTATAGTATGGATTGGCAAAGATAGGAAATTAATGCAGCATTGCTCCTTCCTTTACTTTGCTAATTATTGCATCATTTTACAAGTGGCTGCACAAACTTCTACCTCAGTTTCCCCTCTCTAAGATAGGAAAACTTTCTCTGCTGCAAAATTTTTCAGCTTTCTGCTGGGCAAAATCAGATGACTACTACAGGAAAAAACCCCTTTGTAGGGACTGATACTAAAAGGCTGCCTGAGTCTCAAAATTCAACTGTGTGTTGGGAGGACCAAAATTTTCATCTAGAAATTTTGTCCAGTCAAGTTTAGGCTAAAATAAGTGGGAAAAGCCCATTATGATTTCCTCCTATTGCTCTACCATAAAGATGAAGAAAGCCACAACCTGGAATCCCCTCCAATGTCCATGAATTTTTGGACCTGGTACATTTTCTCAAGCTTCCCTGCTGTCTTCTATGTTGTCTGCATTTTCCACAGGCAATGCTTTGCTTTTTCTGCCCCTGGCTGCCTAGCTTGATGGCCATTTCTGTGACATCCAAAGCATCAATGCCATGGAGAAAGCTGTGCTGCAGAATTGATAGCTCATGCCCATTCACACCCATTTTCACAGTGACACCAGCTTTGCCATGGAAGCTGCTCCAAAATTAAAAGTCTAGCAATTAGAATTCAAATTTAAATTGTAAGAGTAAAGTATGTAGCTTCCACACCCACCACCAAAATGAGGTTCTAGTGCTTCTACCCTCTCTGAACAGAGAATCATAATGGAGGAGATCCAAAGTGCATGAAGAAAAGTGTGAAAACAAGACAATGTCCAGACACAAGAGGCTGAAATTAGAATAAAATACCCTCCTGCTAGAAAATATTCTGGTTTTCAATTTCTGCATGCTTTATGCTAAGGTTTTAAGAAAAGAGGGGTACTAGTTTGGCCTGAAGAAGGACATCATAGACCCTATGTCATTGAAAAACCTCCTGCATTTTTGAGCTGAAGCCTGTAAAAGGTCTATAGAAGGTTTCTATATAATTCTAGTTGACAGTGGGGTTTAGATAGATACAAGCAGTTAAAGGTGACAGAATACCATGGGCTGAGCAGCGCTTATTATGCCTGCTGTTGTGAGGCTTCAATTCATTATTGCAACAAACTGAAACAATGCAGCAGCTGCGCAGGACATGGTTGTAGTATTGATTTGACTTCTCAAAAGTCTTCTCTTAAGATGCAGAGTGCAGACAAACATGCACAAACATCGCTCAATTACTCTGATTCTGTTATGCTCTTCCTATATCTCCAACTAAGGGCTCCTCAAGATGCAGCAAAATGACTCTTTAGCTGAAGGCAAACAGCGCTCCAAGCCTGACTCTAAGGGGTTCTTCCAGAGACCACATTTCACACTCAAATTGCCGTTAGAGCTCTGTGCTCCCTTGAGGCCCAGAGTCAACTTTTGTGTCAATCCTCCACTGGGGTTAAAAGTCACAATGGCATTGTGTCCATTCTGCATACTAAACAGAGTTAAACAAAAATAAAAGGCAGATCAGCTCTCTGACCAAGAAAAATTGCATGTTCTTTAATTTATTTTTTTTAATACAAGCTTTTTGCCATGGTGATAAATGCAATATCAAACTGGGCTAGTTGGTGGGCTTGATGTAGAGTGGAAACGCACAGGAAATGCTGCACTTTTCTCACTGTAAATAAACTATAAAATTTAGCACTGACAAAAGCAGCCTCTTCCTGCATCTAATGTCAACAAATGCTTTTTGGAAGTGCCAACTTGGAAATGAAAGGTTTTATTTCTTCCTTTAGGGTAATCTAAGCGCAACAATTCCATGAGCAACTTGAATGTTCAGCTGGTTGTCAGCTACCCAACTTTGATCATGTCACACAGCATCTCTGCAGTCCTTCCATGTGAACTAACATAGACTCTTGACCAGATTAGAGTCTTTGATCCTTGTGCACACATTACAGAGAATTCCTTTTAAAGCTTAGTAGCAGTTATGCTATAAAGCTCAATGCAGAATTTGTGTCATGTGGGAGGCTTTCCATAAAGCAATATTTTAGACCCAAAACCTTAATCAATACTGTGGGGCACACACGCTTTCAAATGCAGATTCCAAGTTTCACACTTTAGAGCAACCTGCCAGCAGTGGGTGTAGAAAATATAATGTCTCTGGAGAAAAGAAGGTGTTTGCAAGATTCTTATCCCCTTCAAAACAGAGCCCCGGAGTCTTCCTAAATTCCCAAAGATCTCATGTGCAGACCTGGTATGGCAAAAATGAACTTCATACGATGAACACATATGAGAGCTCTGCCTGGCCCTAGAAGTGGAGAACATCCATAGCCTTTAAAGGAACAGACTATTTTATCTGTCTCAAAAGCAACATCTGAGTAAAGGAAGCTTCAATTTGCAAATGGTAACGGTGAAAAAAACTTTCTTAAAAACTGTTTGAGGAAGACCTAAAATGTTTTCTGAAATAAAATGAACATATTGTTAATTGTGAAGGCCTATTGACATATCAGAGAAAATCTTTGTTCCCACAAAGGTCAGCGGAGATACCTGAAAACTCTTATGATGAGACATTTAACCTACCTGACAGAGGTTTTAATCAAAATGTTGAGACAAACCAGATATGTTTAATCATAAATTAGACAAGTTTATAAACTGCTCAGAAAATATTTCCTAGCGCTAAAGCAAATTTCCTACATAGACAGTGTAGGAAATAGGAAATATATCTGTCAGCAGCAGGTAATTTATGGTGATTTCTCTTTAAAATTAATACCATTTTAAAGGAAGGCAACAATTTTCATTTATTAGAAGAATGTTTTTCTATCTGTGGGACCCCAAATTATTTCCCCATTCTTTGGTTATGTAGAGTATTGGAAGACAAACCCAAGTTGTTAAGGCATCTGTTATAACATTAAATGCAATAAATACACAAAGCCCTCATCCCAGCCCAAGAGCAACAGCAATTTGTAGCTCGTGTCACAAGTCTTTCATATGGCTACTAAACACCTCATTAAACATGAGTTTTAAAAGAAAAGGAAAATAGCTGCCTTAAATGCCACCATGGCAGGTGGTTAACAGAATTGATTGGCCAAGGAACTCAGTGGACAGCTGTCCCTATAAAGGAAATATCCTGTATGTACTCACAGCTGGAAGTTGGGTTAATTCAATTATGAATGCTATCTACTCTAACTCCCTCATAAACTTGTATTACAAGCTCTTCTTTGATATAAGGCTGCTTGAACTTGCCTTGAAGCTAAAAGCAAAAAGAATATCCATTTCAATATTTCCTCTACCACTTGAAATGTTTGGGTCTTGAGGAAGGTATTCAGTTAGAAAAGAACTCAATAACAGAAACATGCTTTTTTTCTGCATTCCCCCCCACCAAAGAAAAAAAAAACACACAAAGAAAAAACAAACAAACAAACAAAAAAAACCCCCAACACCATAAATAGTTTCATTATATGTTTGTTGGATATATTGCCATTCCTTTATAATGAGATTGAAAAGTAGATATCGGTCATCACCTTTTTTGAATTTGGTCATCCTTTTCTATGAGGCTTTGTACACTGCAGACAACCTGTTTCACAAAGCAAACCCCAATTAACATTATATTTTGCAACCTGTTGAGAAAAATGAGTGTTTTCTGTATGTCACCATATTTACACCATGCTAAAACACCACTGAAGTGACAGCCCCTGAAAAAACTGCTTCAGATCAGCCAGAGCAAAGCGTCTTCCCTAGATGCACATATGCAGACAACTTTTGTCCTTTCTCTGTTTACCCTTTAGTCCTCTCTCTCCAAGTCCTGCACAATTACAGGAGAAGAGGCTCATCATTCTGGGAGGTGTTTGCTCCTTTTTTCTTTATTATATATCTCAGTGTTATCTTTCTTCAGTTGCTCTTTAAGCCATTGCCATGATATTTATGTTCAACTTCATTTACTTATCCCAAAAGATCTTGGTAGGTTTTCTGGCAAGTAAGAACTATTAATAATAGGTTGCTGTCACATTAAAAAGTCAGAAAGCTAACTGAAATGGAATGGAAAACTTCATGTTGACTGTCTTATGTCTATCTGTTTGTTTTAGAAGCTTCAGATCTTCAGCTATAGTGGTGGTTGTTGTGGGGGGGTTGTTGTTTATTTGATTTTGGTTTTTTTCAGGAAGATTAATTTGCACAAGAATCTCACAGCTTTAAAAGTAGGAAGATTTTTGATTACCATTTATCTGCCTGAAAATAAATCTTATAATAAGAGAACCAGAATATTCTTAAAAAAAAAATTCATGAACAGCATAGTCAGTTTTGAAAAACCTATTGTCAAGCCAAGCAGCCCTGAGAGGATCATTCCACTCTATCAGACTGATAGAGAAGGGTGTGAACCAAGACACAGGAAGCTATCCACTTTTCAGTAGCCATGTTCTTTAATCTAATGTAAACCTTTGGGTTATTAGCCAAATATGACAGAGTGCCCTGTAGCTCCAGAAAAGGTCAGGAAATTTTTGGCCAAACACTGGACAAAATGGCACATTTTCCTCACCAGCTTTGTGGAGGCAAAGGCTTTTATTCTTCTAATTCACAGTGTGCACTGCAGGATACATCCATTTTCATAGACACATGCATTATAAATTAAAACTAAAACAGCCTTGAAATACCTGAAATATTTGCCTGAAGTCAGTAAACAATGGAATAAAATTAAGAAAATGCAACTGGGCGTTAGAGATTATATTTTGGCCCCAAAAAGAGTTGCAGCAACTGCAAATCTTCATTCCTTAGAGTACTGTCTCATGAGATAAAAGAGAGATATATAAAAACACTAACACTCCTCAATGTGGCAGGTGCCACCCCAAAAATGTTCCAGCAGCAGCATCCACCTGATGTGCAGTTCTGCAACAAACATAACTCTTACTACCAACTTCCTGCTTCCCTCCCAGCTCACTTAGGCATAATTCCTGTGTGAACTTGAGAGGTCACATGTGATCTGTGGAATCAGCCCCTGGGTTGTAATGCAATGAGTAAAAAGCAGAATTACAACATGAGAACAGAATCATCTAGAGATGATGGAAATGCACATTTTATTTTAAATAATAAAATTATTATTAATAATAAGATTAAGATTAATAAAACAATAAAATTAAATACTTCTTCTTCTTTCATCCTTAGCGGTAAAACTGATGATGTAAATTTCTTTCATTCTTGATCTGTATCCACCCAACAATAATGAATACCACTATATCTGCATAAAAAACATATTAAAAATTACTACAGTTGTCATCCCAATGATCTTGGAACACTTAATACTCAACAATTTTTTAAAAGGAAATGAAAGAGTGTACTAAAGGTGGATGAATCTTGACATAGAAGCACATTCACACTCTGCTTTGTAATGGGGTAGTATTTTTGGTTTGTTAGATTGTAAGGAGTATAAAACTTCCTTCTTTATCTTGTATAATATGAGACCAGCCAGACTGAATTTAACACAGTAATATTGCAATATAAAGGCACCATGTGGCAGGTTTCCAGAATCTATCGCTACAACAACAAGATACATATTATTGCAGAAGTACTAGTCCACCCTAAATATATCATTATAACCAATACAGGAAGCATTAAATAGGAAAAAAAAAATACAGATAATGAAGAGAGCTGTAACTTTTTAACCACATCAGATATCTAGACACAAAAAGGTCAAGTTAAAGCACACTCCACAGTAGTATTAAAATTAGGGCTTTGTAAGCAGTGATATATATGATCCTGTAGATGAAACAATGTTTACCCCACCCTTGAAAAGGTAGCATTGACACCACTTGTACCTGGAACACATTATGTCTGTTCCTGCCGCATGACATTTTAGGACTAGAAGGTTGATTTTGGTAACCTTAAATCCATAAGAAATACTAGTTTTATCATACCTTTTACAAACATTAGACTCCATCTATCAGGGCTTTGAAAGCTTATTTATAACAGTCCCACCTACAGCCACTAACCCCCACTTCTTACCTAGGACATAATTAAACTACTCCAGATCCTCATTAACCTGTTCCTTTGATCTCTGCACTGATGATATGCAAAGCCATCTTATAAGGCCTCATCTCTTGCTATTGGTTGGGATTTTTGATAACTGTATGCAGAGTTCTGAGGAAGCAAAATCTATTGAAGATTTTCTCAAGCTATGGAGAAATCCAGCTCAAAAGACCAATTTTTAAAAATCCACATATCAAGTGAAATGCCTTCATTAGGGTCCAAGGCCTAAAAGAAAATACCAGTCCAGGGAAATGTTGAAGGTCTGTGAGTGACCTTTCTTTGGTTTTAATCACTGAAACTCCCGACAGCTTAATAAGTTGAAGGTGCTAGATCACAGTCTAACTTAATAAGGCCCCACAGCAGAGTCTTGGCCACCTTTGATTGCTCCCATAAGTCTTAGCACATCTGGTACTCTGTCCTTGGGTGAGAAATGTTTTCCATAACTTTCCCTGTGTTCACTGCATGTGAATTACTTTTATTAAGCAAAAATGATACGGCACTGTATCATTTAGGCATAATGCCATTAAGTATAATACCATTTAACTGTAAGCTTTTGCAGTTTTACGTCACCATCCAAATAAGAGAGATGATTGCTTTCTCCAAAATAGAATTAAACAAGGTTCATCACAAGAATTTCCTTAGCTTTTTCCTTCACCACCATTTCTTTTGTTGAGAATTACATGGGTCAACCTAACCTTCAGCTGTGATACAAGATTAAAGGACTGAAGACTGCAATATATTGGATAGGAATCATCAGCAATCTGCTTTTGTTCTTTTTCAAAAAATAACAGCACACAAGGGCAAGCATAGATTTGGCTAGGAAGCTTGGTTTTAAGTAAACAGTAAGCCAAAACCCAACTTAACTGGAAAAGGTATTTAATTTTTGTATACATAGTTTAGCTATAATGTAAATTAATATAATATGTGAATTTGTACATAGGAATTGTGGCAAAAATATAAATCTTGCAATGACTGTGGTATATAAGCGTTTGACTCTATGACGCACACATGTATCCAGACATGTAAAAGAATAATAATGATTACAAAAATCAGAAACCACTATGCCAAAATCTTGTTGTTCCTGATCTCATTTTACAAAACTTTCCCATATTTTGAATATATGTCTATTTTCTTGCTTTCTATTTTCTTCCGATTCTTTTCTATTCACAGCTGTAGGACATCTCAGCAACTTCAGTCTGAGCTGAAAACAACCCAATTTAGGTGGTGTCAGTAATCTCTTTTCTTCCCATCCTCCTTCTAGAATGAGCATTCTGAGTAGGTTTTGATTTTCATATACTTTGGGTTGCTGTTATTCTTTAATATTCAATGTAACATTTATCGTGGAAAATCAAGATGATGTGATGCATCATGCCCAGGAAATATAGGCTGTTGACATTTGCAAAGATCCATACACTAATTTTGTAGGATTTGATTCCTTAGTTTTATACCAGCCCTTGAAAAAGGTTTTGTACACAGGTAGCTTAGCAGATTTTTGGACTTCTGTACACATAAGGGAAAAGTGCATTCATTTCAAGGATTAGAAAATTAGTAAATGCACATAACTTCACCTATCTTTTTAATATGTTGTGCAATACCATGTCTCAAAACTGGATTGCTGAACAATTAAGGAAATTGTACTGCTCTTACAAGGGACTTGCAAGGTTGGTGTCAAAACTCTTTTGGGAAAATGAATGCTCGGATTTCAGTTTCTATGTGGAATTCATAGTGCTTTCTGTAAGGCAGAACTGGTAAAATAATGATTAGTCTTTCCTTAAATTTTTAATTAGTGCAGAAAAATATTTTACAAATGATAAAATTATTCACAAATATCTGATCTGAGAATAGAGGAATATAAAATTCAGAGGATCTGTTTTACTTGGAACTGTTTTTAATTGATTCTATTGTGGCCTTGGTAGATTCCATGTGTGCTGTTTTAAGATGATCTCTTCCTAAGAATTGTTTGAAAAGAAAAAATAAAAGGACCACTCAATAAATTTTGACACATGCTCTCAAAACCCTAAACTTTTTCATTAAATAAGCGCTATTATCAGTAGCCCAGCCTTCTAAAGGACTTCTCTCTCGTTATCAACATCCTCATAAGACAAAGATTCTGCTGTAATAGTAGCAGAAGTTTCATGATCCTACTGGGTCTGATCATTGCCCATTTAAGAGTGGCCAGAAGAGATGTCCAGGGGTGAGAAAGAAGAGAGAGTTTATGTGTTAGTTGTTTTACTACTCTCCTAGTCTTCACTTACTTTCAACTCAGAGAATTTCCAAATTTGAATGGATTTTTAATGCAAATGTTATGTAAATTCTCCACAATCCTCAATAGATTCCTCTTCTCTGAAATTACTCAGTGTAACTCAGCCCACCTATAGTTACAGATTCCCTTGTGTTCTCTGGTAAAAAGAAGCCTTTTTCCAGCCGTAACTTCTGATCTGACTTTTACTTCTTTGATGCCTACTTTTCCACATTAGAAGAGATAGTGAATAATTAGCCTGTAGTCAGCCTCAGAATGCCATTCAGGGCTTTCAGAACTCTGCTAAAGCTCTCCCAAATCATGCTCTCTCTTTTTCACAGTTCCATGGGATAATATCTCACATGGAGTTTGTGAAGAAGGCCTCTACACCTACCGTCTTCAATGCATCATCCACGAAGATTCTCCAAATGCTTTGTTGGGTCCCTCGAGCTCTTCTGCGTGACAAATAAGGCCAAGGCAAAGAGAAGGTATGACATGGGAGTTTTTGATTCTCTTTTCCAGAATTACTATTAAGTCTTGCCCAGCTAAAGTAGTTAGCTGGCCATGATAAATTCAACGAGCTCAACTCCATTTTCTAAGAAAAAATTCATTGAACATTGCAATCTTGTCTTCTTATCGCAGGTTGCATTAAGAGGTAATGAAAATAGGCAGTATTATCAGACTCTGGAAAAGGTATTACACTAGTTTCAAGATTTCAAACATCTTTTTGCTGGGTCCAGGCATCAGACAATTACAGGTACACCCTATTTTGGCTGATCCAGCAGCTTTCACGAGAAAGAAAATAACAATTTCTTTTGTTATCAGGTGTTATGCTGCAAGATATCTCTGCAAGATCCTCTCTTTGTGTGAGAAATTTTTCTGACCAGTTCAGTGTTGTTAATTACATCAATACTATAATTTTAAATGCAGGCCCTTTATTTTCTTATCCTACTAAAAATGAGCAAGGTAAAAACCCAATAGACAGTATGCCTGATCATTAATTTTATAATCATTAGCTTACAGTGCAATTGTTCTTATAGTTGTTTGACTGATTTTCTTTCTGTTTTTTTATTGACACCTATCCCCATTAGAAAATTCATATCTCCTCCAGACTGAAGTTTCTGATGTTTATAATAAAGATAAGAGCTTTTAAAAAAAATTTAAAATTATTTATTTCAGTGTTACTTTAACTAAATATTTCCTGAGGCTCTTATGTGTGTAGTCTGTGTAATTCAGCAACGGGCTTTGAAAGAATATAAATTAAATAATATTATTTACAATTAAGCAATGAACTGAAACTGGCTCCCAACCACATGCTTTGACTCATGTTCATTGGACATTTAGTTTCTTTGGCCAATTTAACCCAGCCAAATTTGAGGGATCTAATTAAAATCATAATTGCTTTAGGTTCTCTTGCTCATGAGTAGTGAGAGAGGGACATCTGGGAGACAATTGATGTTTTAAATACAGGTTTATTTGTCCTTTGATATATGTGTCCTTCTCCATTGATTAGCTGGGAAGAAGAGAATAATGGCAATTATAACTAAATGCCTCTCTTACATGCCTAAAATTAGCTAAGATGAATCCAGACTTCTTTGCCTTAACTTCCTTTTGTAAAACAAGTTTAAATCGTTCCTCTCATCCATGAATAAGTAGCACCATGCACAACTGTAATACAAATTTTAGTGAATTTTGTACTGTCAGTTACTATCAATAGCAGTATCAATAGCATACTCACCTATCATAAAGCTATCTTTCCTCAAAAAAACTGAGTCACTAAGATTTGAAAAAGTTTTAATTATCTATTTGTGTCTGATCAGGAGTCAAACCTGTCCAAGGGTTTGAGGCAAGCTCATCTCATCAAGCCCCATAGAAATATCAAGTGATGTTACCAACAGCTGAAGAGAGATTTGAGGAACTCAGAAGTTTGTATTAAATGCCTGTTTACTCAAATCTCCTCCATTGCACAGTTTAGCCAGACCAGAAAAACCTCCCCACTGAGAAAGCATCATTTTTATCACATTTACCATTCCTGGTATTGCTCAGAGACACAAATAACCTCACCCATGGCCAAACAGCACCCCTACATAATGCATCCTGTTACTGATGCATACCATCTACTCATTGCTAAGCCCTCTCACAATGGTGGTCTTGCCAAACTCAGGGAAATATGAGTGCATATGAGCAAAAGAGAGCTCAAGTTAACTCCTCCTACATCCTGCACTGCCTAGTTCAAAAAACTGTCTCTCTCCTTCTCTCTCTTTCTCTCGTTCTGCTCTCTATTAGCAGCTACAAGAGTAATACTATCTTTTTTTTAAAGTCAGGGGAGTTAGGTTGGAGGATCTCCCCCATGCAGCTGCAGATATGAGACAGGTTTTAGCAGCTGAAGTACAAAGGAAGGAAAAAAGCTGTTTAAAAGAATATCACCTGGCTTTTTGCCCTACAAGAACTTTCCTTCTTTTGTTGGCGGGTTCAAGGCTGTCTTCCTTTTGCTCTTTTGGGTTTAATAAAACCTTTTGTACCCCTTCCACTCCCTCTCCCCCAGGTGGTCTACATGGCTGCTGATTGAGGTCAGCTGCAAGAGATGTAATGTCCTGAGTACAGTGCAGCAGCCTTAATCCTGATGTTAGAGTTTCAGCCCCTGGAGGCTGGAGACATTATTGTTTTCCTGCCTGGCTGACCTCAGCTAACAGTTGTTCTAGTCACCCAGCATGAGCCCACCTACCAAAGGCATTAGAGGAATGCTCTGCACATCTTTTTTGAGCAGAAGCAGTTCTGCTTATGTAAGCGAGAGGGCAATATTGGTTGGGTGATGCAGGTGGGAAGGGCAAGATCACCAGCCTCTTGTAAGGCTCAGGGCAGAGCTTGGGTCTCCCAGACAGAGGGAGGCTCCAGGTTCCAGAAGGGTTCTGTGAGCTGCAGTCCGCAGGGCCAAGATATCGCTGTGCAGAGTCCTGAGGCAGCTGAAGGAGAGAGGAAAGGAAATTGCAGCTCTAAAGCAGCAGATTTATTTATTTATCCCTCCTGCAGCCCTCCTGACAAATAAATAACTTTGTCTTGATTACATGTATTGACACCCAGTCTGCTGCAGATATAGCTCTTCTGTGCCCCTAGTAAACTGGACAAAATATTTCCTCAACTCACGAAATGGCAAAGATTATCTGTTTCAAATCTAAACCTGCTCTTTTCTTTTATTGGTGAAGAGCCAGATTGGAGGATGAAGTAGCCCACCCTCCTGTCAGGTTCTCATTGGACCTTGAGACCAGAAACATATGCAGCATATCTCAGTTTGTACTCAGGATAACCTCTCTGCTCAAGGCACACACTTTCAGTAGTTGGTGGGCAGGGGCAAGATGGTGCTCTACAGTGCAGTTCAACATCCTCCCAAACTTTTTCTTAGTTAACAACGGAAAGTCAAGCTATGCAGCTAACTGTTTCAGTCTAAGAGAACTAAATATGAAGATATTCATCAGCTGCAAAATAGAGACACCAGACTCTGAGTTCCTTGGGAATGTGTACTGATGAGTAGAAAATTAATATACTTCATGGCCCTCTCATCATATCCATGAAATATGTATACTATAACAGAAAGAAAAAGACAATCATAGATTGGACTGTTTGGCAGAGGTATCAAGGAGTTATCATAGTGGTTCTCAGCTGAGTCAACAGCTCAGCACAGCCCTATGATGGAAGTGCTTATTTTCTTTGTCAGCCACAGGTAAGGTGCAGGATTCATAAAAGGGAAATTAACTTCACATAACCCAACATCCTCAGAGAGAGTAAAAAAACAGATAGGGGGAAATATCACTATGGTGTTTTTCATGGACTGTTGCTGGGTTTTGCCAGCACCATGGCCTGAATCTTGAACTGTAAAGACATGAAACTGATGTGGGGGTATGAAAGAGAAAAGGGGAAGAAAGAGCACATCCTCCTCATATATCTGACTGTGGAAAGAATGTGGGAAGAAGAAGACAGACCTTTCCTTTTTTTTGTTGCATTGCTGCTGGCACATGACTTGGTAGACTGCAACACTCACTCTGAAAGAGCTGCCCACTATAAGAAGCATTGTGCTTCTTATGAGCGCTCACATCTTCATGGTACATTTCACAGTATATTTTCAATGTTAGATTTAAAAACAAACTTAGAAGAGAGACAGAAGTGTTCCAGCTTCTGGCTGACTGGCACTTTCCCCAACAAAGCTCTTTCTACATCCACATGCCAGTTTACCAACTGGTTTACAAAGTGCATATCACCAGAAACAGCTCCTATTCCCTTTTGCAGTGTCTATCCTAGCTAACTGCGGGACTACCAAGATGCTGGACCTCAAGACTGCCATCATAAAGTCATCCCGTTGATGGGTGAATTTTCCCTTTTCTCATCTGCTTATTGCTATGTTTTTCTTAAACATATATTTTCCAAATGTAGCAGCTTCTTCCTGGTGCCTCTACTACTTATGGATAAGAATTCTTGCAGAGAAACATCTTCCAGTTTACTTGCAGCAGCTACCTAGGACTTATTAACATTCCCCACTTTTAAGTCAGTAAAGTTGTGAATTGCTCTTCAACTTAAAGTCCTAGATTTAAATGGTTTTTAAAGACAGTGATTTAGTTTAAGTATTAACCTCAGAGCTGGACTTGTTCAGCAGTTTTTCCCCCTAGGCTTCAGCATGCCAGGAAATCCAGCCCATGATAAATATACATAGCCCTGAAGTCATTATTACTCAGATTTTGATGTGTCTTGTTGACTCCACATACATCGAAACCTGATATTTTAGAAGCACCGGCACTGATTTAACTTGGGATATTTAGTATAGTTTGGAATATTGCAAGTCATATAATATTTAAGCAGTTATACACCACAGCTACTTCGATCAGTAGTAAATAGTGTATATTTTTGTATGGGATGTGAAAGATGAAGATTTGCACTGTATTTCTGAGGTTTTGAGTGCAACATCTAGAACATTGCAAAGGTGATGTAGCACTTGTTGGTGCTAAACTGTGAGAAAAAGTTTGGGGTGAGGGGGATATGTAGAGAAAGCTCACAATGAAATGTTAAGACTCCATATTTTTTACCTATTAGTCCAAATTGCTCCTGCCCTGATACCTCCTTTGTTGAACCAGCAAGCTCATTGACATGCTTGTGGTAACCATGCAGGAAAAGAAAAACCTGCTGTCAAATGAGAAGACTTCCAGCACCGCAGCTATATAGAGAGTGAATATTTGCTATTTAGTGTGTGCCCTCATTCTCTGGCAGAGAAGCCAGATGAAGTGTGAATCTCAGTGACCAGCATTTCCAGAGCTGTATTCCCAGTTCTGAAAATTGCCTCCTATCTGTGGGCTTTAGATAAAGCATTTTCTTCTGCATATTGGCTTTGATATGTTTCAGAAGCACCAAAAATAGCAACTTGACAAAGACATTAGTTTGGAAGCTGGAAAGCACTTTTCACATAACATTTTTTATTTTCATGTTTCTCCAGTAACCTGCACCTACACCATTTCCCTGAGGAATTAATTCTATGGAATGTTACTGAAAGAAGGGAGAGAGAGATCAATACAAGACTGAATCTCCATACCATCTGTACATAAGGATATTTGGGATGGAGATTAGCATAGTGAAAGGATGTCACTGAGTTTTGTTACTTCCTATTGATGTATTCATGTGAGAGCTGCAGTCAAATGTGAAGTCACCATTTAGCTTGACTCTAACAAAACAAAACAAACAAGCAAAACAAACAAACAAGCAAAACTTAACAGCCACCAGAAAACCTCAAACCAACCTAACAATCCAGCTCCAAATATCTTTCAGTCTGTGTACACTTTGGACAGCACTGAAATAAAGCATTTTCTGGAAAACTGTATTTCCTAGGTCTGTTTTCAGCGTATCAGCTTGTGAATCTGTATTAATGTTTGATTTGTCCCAAGAGATCACTAAACATAAAAATATATACCTCATGTGCAAACGGTTGCAGTGGGATTCAGCCGGTCTTTGTGAGGACAGTACAGAAGACTTTTGTCCACATGGGGCACAGTATAAGAAATGTCAGGAGACAATTTGAATACCAAATTTGTTCTTGATTAAGGAAAAATCAAAACCACTAAGTTGTGTTTTCAAATGAGCTCTTTGAAGCCCAGCTTTTAATCTTGTGGTGTTTTGAGTGCAAACATGTGGCATGTTTATACTTGTCAATTCAGTCAAGTGTTTTGTAAGATAGAGTATTTGGGCTTTTGTACTGCTGGCATTGGATTTTTCTGCAGAGTCCCTGATAATTCTGTGTTTTATAATCAATATTAATTAGCTCTTTAATAGTAAACAAGTAAATGAACAGATGTATGGAAACCATTTCACAATTCATTTTGAGCAAGCCTCCTTGAACTTGTGAGTTCCTGATAAAGGAACAGACAGTGGTCATCTTCTCTATAGACATTGCAAAGTCCAGGCATGTATTTTTGAGGGCATTAATTAATATAATCTCTTATAACTGATAAAGGAAGATATTACTCTAATTTTCGTTGTTCGGTATTGTCTTTCTTATTGAAAACTGTCTTATAGGATTTTCTTTTATTTTTACTTAATAATATCATTCCAAACATATCCCTTTGTAGGAAACTCTAGATGAGAGAGATACCAGTCAACATGAAGAAGGAAAGAAAATTGAGAAACCATGAAGACATACAGATTCACTATACCAGTGGTATTCAACAAGTCCATCACTTTCAGTCCAGTGTCTCTCATCTTAAAGTTCTCATTCCTCTTTTGCAGTGGGATTTTTTTTTTTCACACATGGTGAAAATATTAATCTTTTTCTAGATATTCTTTCTGAATTTGTTATTTAAATATCCTTCCCTCACTATCTGTAAACATCAAAGACTTAAGCCTTCCTTTTCATATTTTCCTTCCACAAGAGCATTTCTGCAGCATCCCATGAGCTCTCCTGCTATTTCACTGATTTCTTTCAGATAAGATTATATTTCAACTGAGATTATTTTCTAATCCTGTGTGAGAATATGTGGGAACTTGTTTTTCTGTTGGAAGCAGCAAAAATTAGCATCTCTCTTACAATGCCATAGGAGTGGGAAGTGGGTTCAAAATCTGCAGTTTGTCAGCTAGCAGTTTCGGGAAACTTAGCTTCCTCTTTTGTAGGTGTACTGCTGACAAAGCTTCCTGCTGATGTGAAATATCATCACGAGTTCAGTACCTCCTGAGAAGCTCCAGAGCTCATATCCCTGCTTCTCTAAGATAGTAGTATGTTCTTTATAGCAAGATAATATTAGCTGTCCAGTCTGAATCAAGGTGGACTTTCCTATGAAAGAGATAGTAGTAATACAATTCTTCACTACTGGTTAGAAACTTCCAGTGTAGAAATTGAATTAAACTGAAATATGTGACTTGAAACAAGGATTAAAAGAGTCATAATTAATTTGTAACTATTTATTTTTATTCTTGATAATTTGTGGAACAAAGTCCTTCATGCAGGCATAGAAAGCTGGAGGGGGTGGGAAGCTGAACCCAGAAGATATCTATAACTGAAGTAGCTATTTTTTGTTGTAAATAGCTAACCCACTGGAAGCATTCATTATTTTAGCCTTGTACAAGATAATATTTTGTAAATGGTTGATACAAAATGCTTGATTTTGTAGAATTCTGTTAGCAAATATGTGCTGCTGATGAACTAAAAGAAGGAAAACTTTGACCAGCTTAAATACATGCAAGATCTCTCTGTCTTAACGGTATAATTCACATGCATCTGTCCTTTTTGTTCATATGGGTAAATGAACAACAAAAAAAAGAAGTTTACTTTCTGGCAGTGTGTACTTTACAGAGGAATTGAAGACTAAAATGTTTGCAGGAGATCATAAACTGAGTTTGCATAAGTATCACAAGAGAAAATACTTCTATAATATTATGTTGGTTGTAGGCTTAAACACACTGTTGTCAAGTACAAGCAAATGTCATCATTTGTGTTTGAATTGTTACATAAATATTTCATTATATTTACATCCCTCTTGTGAATCTCAAGGGTACTCAGGTCATGAGGACTGATTCTTTTTTTTTAAATGCCCTTAACATCCTAGTTTCTCTCTGATACATACTATTTAAAGATGACAAAAAAATGTACCTGTTATAGGGAAGCTCTGTATCTCTTATTCAAGTAGGATATTCTGAAACATAATAAGAAAGTAAAAACAGGAGATGATGGGAAAAAGGACAAAAAGACAAAACAAGAAGGCAAGTTAGAGGCACAGCAAGTGAAAATGCAATTGAAAGGAAATGCGAAAATAATCAACTTTCAAAATCCAGGCTATAATGTTATCTTAGGCTTATGTTAGGACATAAATTAATTCATACCTTCTTGTGATTTGTGGTGTCACTGTTAAACCCTTAAATAGCATTAAATCCATACAACAATAAGTTGCACAGCATTTTTTTCTGTGTGCTGTATGTAACATCTCCATAAATAGTCCTGCATTCCAGGCACAGGCACAAATATGATTTTAAAGTTTTTAAAACATTGCTTAACAGTGGCCACCTACTGAGCAAGTGAAAAGCAGAAATACATGATCTGAATGGAAATCAGGTGGGGATCAAACACCTCTACAGTATTCTATAAGCATTAGCTTTATCAAGAGACATTATCTAACAGCAAGGTGCATCTGCAGAAAATACAATTTTCCTAACTAGTCTGCTGATTTATTTTTAAGTATGGAAGAACAAAGTATTTGTAGGGTCAGCCAGAAGTCATCATTGAAGGGAAATATGTGTGATCACACAGAGATTAAAGAGGAAATACATTCAGTTCATCCAAACATTACAATAATAGGATTAGAAAATAATAGGATTATAAATACTAAACCTTTGAGGATAAATTCTACTGTTGAAGAGATCTGTGACTGGGTCTCTTGATTGTCTGCAGATCTTTTTACACCAGTAGAAAAGCAGGAATTGTTTGGAGTACTTTCTGACCTAATTTGAGTGTTGTTTCAAACGTGATTTTTTTTACCACCTTTGACATATGTTGAAACCTTTTCAAAGCCATTTACAGATGTATTTTTCTATAATTCTATGATAGATTAAGTGTGAATTATTATTGTAAGTAGCTTGGTTCCATCATGCCATACACAGCAAGCAGTGACATATAAAAAAATCTTCTACTTAACTTTTTTCAAAGAGCAAAGACCAGGGTCAAAATACAAATACAATTGTTCCATGATGGTTTATTTCACAGAAGCAATGCAATTCTTCTCTATTTTTTACTCTGTGTTGTCTTAGACAAAGCTGTATTTTATATATGATTCTGTTTTATACCAATTTTGAAGAGTAGAACTATATATATTTATAGTGTCAACTTTAGTCAGGATTTTAATTTCCATTTACCCACACACACATACACATAGAAAAGACCAAATATAGAACTCTGTCATTTTACAATGGGATTGGTTCCAAATGTGCCCTCCCATTGGTCCTACAAAGGAGACTGAACAATAAGAAGGTGTTATGGAGCACCATCACAGGTTTGATACTTACATCATACTTGGTTTACTGTCCTGTTAAATGTCACACTGGTGTGAGCTGCACTCCTTAGCCATTTATATCTATTTTAGCTTTTAAACAGGAGTCAAGTGTATTTTATGGCAATCCTCTGCTAAATTATGCTGACTTATTCTGAGCTGAAGTCCACAGAAAGCTTTAAGAAAAATTTTAAAGATTTGCTTCAGGATGCTGGATCAGTTTACAAAGTTGTTTAGACATGCACAGTTTGAGTTTTTGCTATGATTCAGCTATTCTTCTGAAAATAGAAAATGATGTGAAGTCAGAGGAGTTTAAGTGAAACCTGAAAAAAAGTAAACTGACATGGAGCAATAAGGAAGTGTCCAGGGGACAGTGTGATGCTGGAAGCTCTTGCATTTCAATTGCAAAAGCAGTGAGACTTGGGGATAGATCCTGCATGATGTACATGAGTTCACTCACCACAGTGAAAAGAAGAGCTAAAAGTCCACAAACAACTGCAGAGCTTTTTTATTGGCATTACAGAGAAATGGTGGAATAGTGCATCTAACTGGGAAACAGCAATGGATAGATACAGACCAAGAAAAGGAAGGTGTTACCTTCTTCACACTGCTGTAGTGACAATTGCAAAACTTCAAATTTTAATAACCTTATAGAATATAGCAGATGTGAGAAATACAACAGATTGCTGGAGTGTGATGATGACAATTACTTGATACAAGACAGGATTGAGCCAATTAAGGCAGATTCATTACTAGATACATAACAAAAAAAGTAAGAATTAATTCATAATCTGAAGAACACGGGCAGCCTTGGCCATAATGACCATAAGATTGTAGTGTTTAACCCAGATAAATGAGTAGGACAAAGAAGAAAATTTCAATCCCAGACTTCAAGAGAGAAGATCCACTGGCTTATTCAGGAATCTTCCTTGCAGCATTCTGGCACCTAGGAGGCCTGGTTAGTCTTCAAGGGTATCCTCCTGAAAGCACAAGTATGGTCTGTTCTAACATGCAGGAAGTTAAATTAGCGTGAAAAGACCAGTACAGATTGCATGAGAGATCCTGATTAAAACTGAATACTGAAAGGAGCACAGAACAGCAGCTGAGTGACCCAGATGTGTGGACCCCAAACAACAAGGGATGAAGCTAGAGATTCAGAGACAGCTAGGTGTCATAGGCATTTTTTTCTGAATGAAAGGATACCAATCCTGATATATAGAAGATAGGAGAGATCATTCTGAGAGGGGTGAGTGATTATTAGTGACTGTGTATTTTTATTGTTCTGGTTTGGGATTTCTCTTTACAGTTCTGTGACTAAAATATTACATTTATTTTACTGTATTCATATATCTGGTAGAAATTTGCTGATACATACTCTGCTAGAAAGCAAAGGAAAAGAAGATAAGAATTTCATAAACATGGCAAGAAGTATTCAAACAAGAAAAAAAGTAAATGCATAAAAAATATGTACCTTTGTAGATAAAGTTTTCAGAAAATTGGAAGAAACTAACTTTCAAAAATTTAGAGGAAGTTAGAGTTTTTATATTTGGCACTAGCCATCTGGGAGTAAGGAAGGTATGGGTGGTGCCTGGACAAAATCAAAAATATTCTCATGCAAGGGCTCACTTTCTGCAGTTAGACAGAATTTTGAAACATCTTTTATTCACTATTTAATTTGACTAAAATTTGTAAACCAGCTGTTTAGGAAAAGAAACAAAAATTGTGTGAAAATGAGAACATTATTTGTATTGGCATTTCCAAAACTAAAGGTTTTTGCTAGTCCTACTAGATTCACAAAAAGCCTTACCTACCAAGGCTTACCTACCTAGCAAGGCATGAGATGAATTCTCCTTCATCTCCCCATCTACCATGGCCTGACATGTCAGGACTTTATGCAGGAAATTGAAGATCTCAATCCACATTCATATGGGGTGAAACCTGGACCTTGAATCTGGAAACTGCTCATCATTTCAACTTTTTTGTTGAAAATGTGTGAAGTTGTATTGTTATTTTATCTTTCTTTCACCTCAGAGATTCTGCTTTGTTATTTCAATTTTTTTAACTATTTTAAACTTATTTTTGTGTTAGCAGAATACCTTAGTTATTCAGATGTCTATTTAGTATGCAATGCCAAGGAAGAACTCTCATTACATTGTTAGTTGTCTAATGCAACAGAGACTAAAATGCATCAAAAATAATGCTCAAAGTGTTTTATGATATGGGTTCCATCAAAAAAATCACAGATGGCCTGCAAAAGTGCTAATGCTAATTCATCCATCTTCCCCCATTTGAATCAACTATTGGTTCCTGGGTTACAGATGCATATATTTTATCCTGTATCTATAATCACCTAAAGTAGATCATCATGCCTATATGTTGAGTGTACACATTACATAGAATTCTGAAAATTGTTATTTCTCAATGTAATGGGTGATGCACATTACAAGTCTCTCTGCAGACCCTCTTTTTTGATGCCTTGCTGCCTAATTCAATATATGTGGGGAAGACCAGAGCAGTGAACAAATAAGTCTCTGATGATGAGATGCGCTGTGCACCTCTCCATCCAGCTTGTGACAGAGAGCTGATGCAGTAGCCACTATGGTCAAAGATCCTTTTTCTCTTTCAGTTGCAGTGACAGGTGGTAGCAGGGATCACTACAGCTACATGGCTTATCTGGTAGCTACAGAGAAGAAAAGAAAAAAAAATAAAAAAGGAAAAGAAAAAAAAGAAAAAAGCAGCTGCAACAAGGTCTGCTCCATTTTTTTTAATTTTTTGTTTTAATCCAACATTGTGCTATATTTTGCGTTCATAACTTCATGGCTAGAGCTAAGTGGGCAATGAAGTCAATGTTTGCTGTCTAAACTCAGAATGTGTCATTTAGCCACTAGTGCCATATTGAGCCTCAAGGAGGTTGATGGGACTCTTGGCTACAGATAAAATGAACTCTCAGCGTCCAATGGCTACAGGAAAGGATGACAGAGTTACTGCTACCTGCACTCCTTTTCTGAATGAGAAAAGGGCTCTATGCCCTAGTGGAAATATAGAAGTTCAGGTGAAGTGGGAAAATTACATATTACTTGCTCTCTACACATACCTATGAATACTTGAGGTCAATTTTCCAGATGTTGACCTTCCACACCTGCATCATTCATCCCCATTTTTACAATGTGTTGCAATAAATTCCATATTTCTGGCAATATACCCCACTCAATCATGTCCAGAGCATTTTGTAAAGATGGCAAAAGTACTGAGCAAGGTGTAAAACTGAATGTACAACAGTTCCTGCACCTCAGTACAATTAAAAATAATGGTTGAGCCTGACAGCTAGAGGAAATAGAGGAAAGCTCAGTATTAGATAATGTTCTCGTTTTTTTACAAGGTAGAGACATTGGGCATTTGGAGTGCCATGATCCCCTTTCCCATCCAGAGCAGAAGTAAAGAGAGTCCAGTACAAATGGGAGCAGGATAGCATGGGTAAACTGAGCTCCTTTGCTGCCTAATTTGTATTAGCCCACATGAAGGACTGTGTGAATAGGTAGCAAAAAACTATATGCGATTTTCCCTAACACTTCCAGAAACTAATTGGAACTTTTTAAAAGGTCAAAAATTTCTATTTTGTGTTGCAGCTTATTGTTCTTAGTGCTTTTTACGCTGTGTTGCTATGTTCTGAGTACAGCCAGAAATTCAAAGAATAAAAACCTTGGAAGGAAGATGATCTTGTGTTGCTTCAAAACTTGTCAGAAATACGAGAGAAAAAAATATACATTAATTTATTCTACAGGATTACAAGTTACTTTTTTCTTTACAGCATTGTGTACATGAAACAACGCCCTAGTGTCCCAACAGAAACTTCACCCAGTGTAAACCTTCTTAGATTTTATACTGGTTTTTTATGCTTTGCATTAGTGCTGTCACTGGTTCTAAACAAGTATTTCTTATATTCCTATGAATCATTCATAGTCAAGCATTAGATTATCCAAAGTATACTCATACTCATCCTTTCAATGCTTATTCCGTATCATTGTGTGGTCATACAGATAATGAGTTATTCAAAGAGTGTGCAACAATAAAGTGATTTTTCAAACAAACACATACTTTAGCTTGTAAAATATGCATATTTTGGAGAATATCCATTTTTCAATAGCAGAGTTACTGAAGGTACTCAGAATAATTTCTTCTTATTCATATCCTTCTGAAGGATGAAAACAGACATTCGTCATATGATCTTTCTTTGGGAAAATACTAAGAGTGAATAAAACTGATTCCTTGAGTGGGAGGTTCCAGAAATAGGAGTGTTTGGGAATTTATATGATTCAGACTCCCAGTATATAATAAAGGATTTTTAAATTCAAACAATCTAGAGAACACTTTTGAAATAGGCCATACATTTTTTCAGGAATAAAAAAGTGCTGATTAATAATGAATACTTGTACATTCTGACAGCAAATTAAATAAAGACAATATTTTAAGGGAGAGTATGTATTCCACTTTAAACAGGGGATAAAATAAATCTTTGAAATATTTTGGTAACACAGCCTTTGCTAAACACATACCCTTTCAAGGCTGAGTTAAAGCAATGCTGTTTACAAAGTCTGGAGATGATGAGAAGCAGAAGAAAATTAAGAAACATTATCTAGGTGACTCAATTTGAGCACTCAGCTGGTCTCCTTCAGACATTTGCAGAGGGCTCAGATAAATGGACAGAATGTTTAAAACTGGGCTACCCATAATGAAAGCACCGTGCTATAAGTGTTAAACACCCAAAGACAACACAGGACAAGTACTGAAGTCTGAATAGCAGCTCTGCATTGACAAGCCAGGATCGTAAACCGGCAGGGAACCAGAGCAGCAGCTCATATGACTTACTGAGCACCCCAGCTGGCACAGGTTCTTCTGTAAGTGCATTGATTTTAAATTGAAAGGAAAGGAATGTAGAGGTAAATATCTATTTAACTTTTTCATTTCACTGTTTTGAGGTTAGTTTTTATCTTCTACAGCTTATTTTCCACATTCAGGGATTTCCACTTTACTTGACCTTTGACACAGAATGGAAAATTAGGCTAAAACTAGGTTTAAAAAGGCTTTCAAAATGATAAATATGCAATGAATTCTTTGGCCAGTTTCTGAGAAATGCTACATGTTATCTAAAGAGAATTCAAGGCTGTTACTTCTTGTAGTTGTGAGGAAGGACAGTACTGTCCTGCCACTACCACATCAGAGACCTGACAAAATGTAACTGGACTTTTTCTCATGGAAAGTTTTTTACAGTGGTCCTTCCCAGACTATGACAACGAAAAACATAGTTCTTAAAATGCACCTGATGGGAAGCAGAATGGCAGGTATGGATCACCCAAAGTATTGATAAATTATGGGTCTTTCACATCTTGCACGATGTTTCTAATCTAGCCTGAAGTTGTCTGCTGCTACCACTTAATAGCTGTTTAGTAAACATAGAGAATGAGCTTGATGCTCTTAGTCAGCTCCAGTAGATGACAAATTGATATGCAAAACTTGATAACGAAATTGTAAGTTGATTTCAAAATCATGCATTCTGTTCACTAACAAAAAAAAAAAAAAAGAAAAACTTGTCTCTTCAAGTTTTCCTAAAGAGCAACTTTAACTTTATGCCAGAAGAGGAAAAAATTTTCATCCCTAAATGGCAAAAAAATCTTCACTTCTTGTAATGCTCTTACTCCAATTATCCTTATTTTGTGATCAACTGCCTTGAACTTCCGTCAGGGTGGTCCTCTCATTTAACCTCCTAATCCACTTTCACTTTATTCACTTGAGTACAAACACAAGTCCCTGGGAAAGGTGGTCTTGACATTCCCCAGTAAAAGTTACCTGGAAAAAAAAACAACCTTGAGTCATATTAAAGCTAGTATTGAATGTAGTCCCCAAGCTTAGGTAAAAATAACTGATTTTTTAAAATAGAAATAACTGATTTTTTTCAATTATATCACAAACAAAAAAAAAACACTCAGTGGAGGAAAAAAAAGGAAATATATTCAAAACATATCTATTATAAATCAGGACAGCAAAATGTTTTGTTCCACTCAAGAAAGATTGGCACCTTCTAAATCTTATGTTGTAACAGGAACAACCATCTTTGGGCAGTCACAACGTACTGGGGCCCACTTGCCCCTGTAGGGTTCTCTGACAGCACTTGTTTATCCTGTCTGTCATCCAGGTACCCTGATGCTTAGGAATTGTCTCTTTATTTTACCCTTAAGAAGCAAAGACCTCAGGCTTTTCTATGCTTCTACTGAGGTAACGTAAAAGTTGTCAATCGGATCTAAATTTTCTTTTTTTTTTTAATGTAATTGGGTAATGTCAGTTGTCCTTCCAATTTTTTCCTTTGTACAGAAGCAGAAAAAAGGATAATCCTCCATTTTCTTTTGTAGGATTTTTTTTAAATTCTACAATTTGTATTTAATTCACCGATAATCTCCATTTTCCACTAAGGATACCTGCCTATATCCTTCCATTCCCTGGAATACTTTCCTGGTTCTTGCTGCACAGACCATTTCAAGGTTTATCTTCAGACTATTCTAATTACTTGGAAGTAACAAAAGAGAAAAAAAACTTTGCACTTTGTTAACAAACATGAATCCAGAAATTCCTGGTGATATTTGGTGATATTCCATTTTAATAGAAGAGCATAGAAAACTTCCTACTTGATAGAAGAGTGCATCTCGCGTCTCTGTTGTAAAGTTTTAACTGACTTACCACGCAAACTAATTTAAAATAAATAAATAAACAAACAGAAAGAAAAAAAACAAAACAAAAGGAAAAAAAAAGGAAAAAAAAGACAAAAAGCCCCAAACATAAACTGACCTCAACATAATTCATGTTATATCTAAGTAACAGAGGTAATTGTGGATCTTCCTGTCCAACTGGAATGTAAGCATGACACCCTCCATTTAACAGAGGTATGTTATCATTATTTGCAGCCAAGATGCTAGATGCAATAAAAGATATTCAACTTTTTTTTTTTTTTCAAGAAGCAAATATTGAAAAAATTTAGGTGTGGTGCTCCCATAGCAAAACCAGCCTTCTCTTTCAGTGATGCCTCTAAAAATATTTATATAATCAGGTAGTATTTTTGGAAGTATATTCAGAATCTGTGTTTTTCCTTATCTACTTCTTCTCATTAGATGGATAAAATGGTAGTTATTCATCCTATTAATTTTATTGCATGCTTATCCTCAGGTCATTAAAATACAAAAGCTCCTGAAGTGTCATTTCATACCAACCAACTAAACCAAAAATGTATTAAGAAGTTTTACTTTTTTCTTATGTGGTCTACAGCTCTGCATATTCCCTGGGTTCACCTGTCTCTTTTTCTGGAGCCTGTTTGTAATTTGGTACTCAGAGAATTTACACTTCTATCAGGGCCACATTCCCATGCTGTGTTGATCCTATAAGGTCTGATAACATCTGTGAGATACATGGACAGTTTTCCACTCCAGTAGTGGTGGATAAAAAAGGGAATTCTGCATATCTTAAGAGTCATTGCATTCTCTAGTCCAAAAGGAAATCTCTATCAATTCTGAAATAGCTTGCACCCATTGATGTCCACTGGTCCAAAGCCTGCCTTGTCTTTGTCGCTTTGCCTTGTCTGTTCTTTGATCATTCTTCTTAGATTAAAAAATGGGAGTAAGCTACAAGTGTTGCAAAGCATTAAGAGAATACAACAGCATGTGCTTTAGGAAGTAGGGGATGACAATTAATACAGCTATCACCATGATTTTTTCCACAGAGGTATTTGGCAGCCTAGCTCCCCCTGATTACCTTTACATATCTAGGCTTCTGCATCTGTCTCTTGGGAAGTTGATTTTCTAAACAGGAAATAAGTCTTAGAGGTGGAGGACTATGACCACTTACTCTAAATATCTCAGAAACAGACGTTTCAAGGATTGACGGGATGTTTCTCCCCCTCTCCAGTGATTAAGTACAGCTCTAAAAAATTCTCTACTCAGCAGAAGTAAGTTAAATTTTCTTGTGTCTCTGAAAGGTCTAATTCTGTCGTGAAGTTTCTTGGACAGTAAGACTTGGTGAAACAGAGGGTAAGTGGTTTGGCCCAAGCGATGATTTTGCCTACAATCTGGAAAGACACCTGAAACAAGAAATATATCTTGATAGCCAAATATCTTAACTACTCAGAGCAAAGAAATGGCAAGAAGCCTACCTACATCCAGAAACTTCTTCAGACATTTTCCCCAGACAGTACCTCAGGTGATCTACCAGTTCTCTAAATCTTAAAATGCTGTATTATGAATTTGTTCCATACACCTATCTAGCCTGCAAAATGGCAGGATGTATTCTCATTCCAGTGGTGAAGAAGCCAATTTTTGGAGCTGATAATATCCTTCCAGTGAACCAGAAAGAGAAGACAAAAGTTACGAAGGACAAGGCAAGCCAGAAGTGTACCCATTGGCTCCATGAAGGGAGATTTCACCCTATTGTCTCCCATACCTCTCCCATCGCTGCTGGGGAGAGCAAAAAACCCCAAACAAAACAGCACCAAACCACATAACTGAACAAATTCCATTGACTAAGATACTTTGGCAGAAATCTCTTATGATAACATGTCTATCATCAGGGTAGCCATGAAAGCTGGCTAACACTTCAAGAAAATATGAACAGACACAACCACTGTAGTCTGGTAAAGAGGACTGAAAATTGTGTGTAACACCATGAATGTGGTCATGAGTACCTTCACCTGAAAGTAAGCAGACAACAAGTTTCTTGAGGCTATAGACAACAACTGTGAGTGGGTGTGTGCATTCTGTGAGGTGATACACATTGAAAACAGCTCTTCTGTAAAGTACTGTATGTTACATATAGATTATGAGGTCTGTGTATTTTTGTCTTTGAACACATAGTAGTTCTCATAGTAGAGAGATATACCAAACCCCTGTACCTCCAAGGCTTTATAGGAACATTGCTTCATCTCTTAAGAAGGTAAGCAAAGTTTCTGTTAAGATGAGGACTTCAGGTTCTGTAGGAAACACCAGAAGCAGCATCACTCTTGAGTCACCTTGACCTGAAAATTTTAGGAGAATGTGGGATTTTAAAACACGGAAACAGAAATTTATATTGTCCCATTTTAGTCCTCAAAATAGGCATGAAATTCAGTCTATAACTTCCATCTCTCTACAGGTGGCTAAATTCATTCAGTCAAAGGGAATAGTCTTCAGCAAAAGACCATTTAAAATTAAATTAGTTACCTTAGTTATTGGGAAAGGCTATCTAATGACCAGAGAGTGAGCCAGGGAATTCTAGACATCTAATTTAGCTAGCCAAGCTTCATGCTGTAGTTGGAAGGGAAACTAATGCAGAAAAATACAAAATTACTTGGCATCTGTGAATGCACAGACTTAAACAGGGGAGACATGTCTTTTACCTGTGCAGAACTTCTAGAGGGATGATTAAATTTATTTCTTTCCATGTGATTATTCATCCAGTTCACATTTCTATTTCTTTGTGTATTAATTTCTGATGTATCTCTTTCTTCTGCAACACACAATATTTTCTGCTTTTAGTTGGCGTTCCATTATTCCAAAACAAACTATAAAGGGAGAAAGCTCCTGAAAATGGATGACTACAGCAACAGCTCTTGGAAAGTTTCATGTTACCATCAAAGGGCCAGGAAAAAAATAGCCTGTGTTTTATTTACATTTGAATGTTCCTAAAGCTCAAAACTAAGTTGCTTGGTTTTGCATTGGAAATATTGGTTCATTTTTTTCTCTATTTTCTATAAACATCCTATGTGACATCTGGAGAGTAGTTCTTATAGTTATGACTAATGATCCACATGAACTCACATTATGTTTGTGAGAAATTTGGGTAATATGATGAGGCTGCCCATGGGAAAGTCACTTCTCCATGCCTTCCACACAATAAAAACATCAAAAAATGTTTGCAAATCATTTCAAATCAAGCAAGATTAGGCACTACCTTTAAAAATAAGCTCAATTTTTAGAGTTGTAGTTGGGTTTATTTTAAAATATGGGATTCTTTCTAGTAAAGGAGCATTTCTACTCTTAATATTTATACATACAGAGATCAGCAAATGGTGATATCAACATAGATACTGAAGCAAAGTTGCAAAGTTCAGTTCAAGTTCAGGTCTAAGTTCATGTTTTGAGAAAAGAGTTTTGGCAAGAGTTTTGCATGAGTCTGTTCCCTTTCCTGAAAACCCAGCCTTTATTCCAGATCTTAGATTACAAAGACAGATAAATAACTTTTTCTAAAACCTATCTACAAACTTCCTCTGTTTGTAGGTGCTTATTTTACTAGTTTTATGCAGGAACCTCTAAGCACCACACCTGTCAGCTACAGAAATCTCTTCCTCTTAGTTGGGAAAAAACAAAAAAAAAAAAAAAAAAAACAAAACAAAAACAAAAAAAAAAAACCACCAAAAAAGCAGAAACACAAAGTCTGTGAATTAACTTCCTCCTATTTTCCTTGTTGTATTTCACTTACACTCCAACTCTCCTTTCTTTGTTTCTTTCCAAAGATTGGTAATGTGCATAACACCTGCTGGAGCGGTACCACCAGTTTGAGCTGTCCCACAATGGTGTTCTGCTAGCAGGAAGAGTGACACAGACCAACACCTCTGCCCCTCTCGCTGGCTGCTTCTCGGCCACATCCTCCCTCTCAGGGACACCAAAGAGCAGCCCTCATGCCTAGGTGGCAAGCCATGGGCACTTGGTCCTATTTCCAGTTGTTATGGACCTTGACAGACCCTGGAGCTGAGAATAGAATCAATGTCTCTCTAGCACAGATGGTGTACAGGCTTAAGTGACTTAATGCTTTGAACACAGGCTAGATCTATTTTAATTACTAAAAACCCTGTCATTCCAGAGTCTCTCTGTCATGAGCTGCTGCACTGCTCAGGTAGTTCTTTTTAGTACATAAACCATGCAGCTAAATATCTGCCAACTTAAAAAATGCATTATTTAAATAACCTTAAAATCTTCTCTGCTTTAGCTTTTTCGACCTTTCTCAGAAAAACCTGTGCATAATTTGTATGGATTTATGGAGATGTAAATGCCTAAAGTAATGTTTCAGCACTAACAAATGTGGGTAGATGTGACTTAAAAACAAGCTGATCGTGCACTGGAACAGCAAAGACTGGAGGATTAAGGCAGTCAGTGAAGATGAAAGTGTAGTCAAATCTGCAGAGAAAAAAATAAGCTTGCAAGGAGATCCTAAACAAGTAGAACATGCAGGAAATATTTAAAGATTGGCCTTCACCACAGTGGGTTTTTATTTAAATAATCAACAGGTACATAAATGCTCTGAACATGTAAGTTGCTCCATTTTAGGTGTGCCTGTCGGGATTTCTTTAAAAGAAAAGTTGTATGACTCCTAAGGCAAGTTGTTGTCCTAAGGCATCATTTAGTGCCCACATGCTTAGAAAAGTTTTTAATGAGTTCAGTAGGGAAGATTTCACAGAGCATGGAAAAAAATCCATGTGGAACGACAGCTTCCTCAGTTGTTTGCAGCTGGTGTGAGCACAGCCCCTCACAAAGCACTTCTGCAATACTTTCTTGTTAAGCACACATGCTTTTTTCCAATTTGAACAATGCCAAAAAGTGATAACTCAGACTCTGAGAATTGTGCTGACAGTCAGCTGTCACTCATTGTCCTTTATTCTGACAACCTCAGGCATTCAGCCATGGATTCATGAGTTTTCGCCTTTCTCTTTATTTTTAAAGGAGGTGGGGGATGGGTAAGTATATCAGAGGATTCAGCCCTGAATAGACTTTTGTTTTGCTCTTTCTTTTGCCTCCTGACTGTGTCAAATGCAGTGTGTCTCTCATGCACTTTCACTCTTTAGAGAGCCTTGACTGGCCTGGCTAGTTAGTATTCCGAAACAAGCCAAAGTGGATAAAATTCTCCTCTCTGGCTTGCTGAGACTGCAAATAAGTAATTAGACTAAAAGCTCAGTTATTTGGGGGAGGGGGAAGGAGGGGAGGAAAGAAGACTTTTGCAGCCCATTTTGTTGACTGGAATTTATCAATATACTTTACAACTTTGAGAACCAGAGAAGAGAGAAAATTCAATATGCTCTTAGAAATATGTGCTAGTTAATGCACTTGTATTTCCCTAAAGACTGTTTATTTGTACACCCTACTCTCTCAAAAGTGTGATTTGCTATTTTATGAGAAAGAAGGAGAAAAGGTTAACTATGGAAATGGAAAATTCATCTTTTCCTCGTAAGTAATTGAGATGTTTGAAAGACAGACATACATGGAAGAACACAGATTCCCATTCCCTGTTCAGTCTGTGCTCCTCAGTTTCCTTCACTTCCAAATGCTTTTCCATGACATCCATATCCAATCCTCTTTTCAAAACTAGCATGTCTCTGCCCCCTTTTACCTATGCAGTGTTACCTCTGAGTTTCATCCTCCACTTTTCCAGTCAATTCCTTTCTGCCATAACCACACCTTCATAAAAAGTGTTCTCCCCCACCCTATACAACTGCAGGGGACTCCTCCAAAACCCTTTCTGTTGCTTTCTATACTCATGCTTTCTATAATACCTCCAAAATCTGATTTTTTCTTTGATTTAATTTTTTCTTTGATTTAGGGAAAGAATGCCTGAGTGCTGGAGGGGTGTGAATGATTATTCTAAACATTTAATACTATACTCTGTAAAAATACTCTGTAACTAAGATATCAGAAGAGTGGTCATATCCAAATGTTTCACCTTGTGCCCATGAATTGTAATGTGTATATGTAAGTGTGCACATATATGTATATGTATTGGTGTAGGAATTTATTTATATCTGTATTATATCTACATATAGCTAGATATGTAGATAGATAGATAGATAGATAGATAGATTAATATACATGAACAACCAGAAATAGATTCTATTGCTAGGTTAAGTTCATTACCCCATCCTTCATATCCCTAGTTAAAAAAAAGAAAAATAAAAGCCCAAACAACAAACAAACATCAATTCTCCATTAAGAAAAGCATCTAAAGAAGTCATTATGACTGCACCTCACATCCCATATGTGCAAGTCTGAATGGATTTCTTCTGCTTTTTCTGTCCTTCAAGGTGCACTCATCTTCAGTTTCATTCTTGTTTTAAATTTATATTTATATTATTAAAAAGCTTTTTTAGGATTTTTAAGGGTCAATATTTCTCCAGCACAACAGGCCCTAAGGATACGACTTTTATTTCTATGTCCCTGTGGTCTGTCAGGTTCTACTGCTTTTCATGACCTCTAGAGTTCAAACAAGCTCCCTTCCTTCTTCTTTTGTCATGTTAGTTTCCAGCAGGCTGTATGTTAGCTCCTATGCTTTTACCTTTCATATGGCCTGTACAGGTTGACTAGGAGGAGAAGCAGTCTGCTTCTCCATGCTCTGTCCCTTTACTTGGTCTCAAGGTCCTTGTTTCTTGGTGATGGCTCCTTGGGAGAGACTGGAATATTAGTGTCTGCTGACTCAGATAATCAGCCATTTCCAAAAGCGGCAGAGTGCTTGGCTGAAGAGTGCACGCCCACGCCCATGCGCAGAGGGGTGCACACCCACCACCAGAGGCTTCAAGATGTGTTTTGAGCCAGATAAGGGAAGAGGCCAATAAAGTAGCAGATCCTGCAAAGGTGGCATAACGCTTTTTATCACCCCAAAATTCTCCCTTACAAAACTGACTCAACTGTAAACCCAGCCACACCCTTCCCCCTAATGGAAAGGGGCACTGACATTATCTGTCCCTTCTGATGGGACATAACTGGCTCAGGTGTGAAAACCCCCAGTGGAGAAGTACCAGGACATTCACATGTAGATCTGAAGGGATTCATCCCTTCTGATGGGTGATAATTGGCGCAGTACACAGACACACAGGCAGCTGTCATGTCTTAGAGGGGATCGTAAATCATCAAAGATCCCCAAAGCACCCTCAGACACATTTCTGAGGCCTTCCATGGGCCTGAGGACTGCACATGACCCACAGTGTTACATCAGTGTAAAACTCCCCACCCAGGGCAGGTACCTGAGCATTCCCACTTAGCCTAAGCATATATTAACCCATTGAACTTTGTGTTTCACAGGCTTTTCCTACCCACAACGCATCAAGACTGCAACCACCACTGTGACCATGATATTCACCCATGAACATCGAAATTGCAACAACCAAGTCTCGTCACTGGGTCCACAGGTGGTGATATCGTTCTACTCTGAGCCTTTCTTTCTCTTTCTTACTTTTCCCTTATATATTTTCTCAAGTGTTATTTTTATGTTTTATAGTGCTGCTTCCCTATAATAATAGTCAAAACAGCTACATAGCTCCTTTCCTTTGCAACTTAATTGTTGTAAGATAAATCATATATATATCTATATAGATATACACACACAAAAACACATATACTTGTGTATCTATACTTACACTGTTGCTATAATCCACCCCAAAGATCTGTTAACAAGAGCCTGATTTGCCCTCGCCTTCAGGGGTGGGTTGTAACATTAATTTAGTCATCACAGGCAGAATTACTCTGAGAAGCAGTGAGGAAGTTTTTCTATGAGGATAATATCTGAGTGGTGGACAAAGGAGAATTTATTTTTGGTCAAAGCCAAAATCCCCAGCAGAAAATAATGGTAATCTGAGATCTCAATTGCCTCCCCACTGCTAGTTTTTCTTCTCTTGGTATGACCTGAGCACATCAGACTTGAAAGGTTTTCTGGAGTAACCCACACCTGTTGTAAATTTCTCTCCATAAGAAAGTCTAACTGACCCTTAGAGAGGATAGTGGGGAGAAAAACATTGATCTTCAGTGGATTACTGAAAGATATTACTACCAATGGTGAGTCAAATGAGGATTGTTCCCTCCTGATAAAATTAAACAGCTATAATGATAACTCTTCCTCCTGGCATGATGTGGGCTCATAACTATTGGCTTTGGCTCATAACAAGCAGTGGCAGATCAAACTACAATTCTTGCAAAAGATCATGAACTAAAACCTGGCAATGGAAAGGCAGTTGTGTGCCATTTCAGGTGCTGCCCTTAAAGCAGAACAAAAGGAACTACTGGCTACTCAGAAATCTGAGTCTGAAATTATAAGATCTTTAAAAGACTCAATGAAAGTATTGCAGAAACTAAGAAAGGAGTGCTCATACTTAGCAGCTGAATATGAAGCAGATTGGATGGAAAGGGAAATTATTCTATTATTGCAATCAGCTGTGCAGGAAGCAGAGGAGCAAATTTAATCTCTTAGAAATGAGTTAGAAAAAAAAAGCTTGTGATCAAGAACCTGTATTACCCTTGCCTTCAGGAGTGGGTCATAACACTCCTAAAGCTCAGGTATTTGGTGGCTGATTCCACATGCCACTGGGACATCCCAGTGACTGGGCTGTACTCACAGATATGTGCTACCCAGCAGTGCTTACAGGGCTGTTGCTGGGAATAGCTCACCAATCTCAGTTTACCAGGACTTATTTTTGAAACCACAAGTCATAACAAGAGACTTTGGGATAGGATGTCAGCACACCTTGTGTCTCTACTGCCAGCAGAATGATTCATGCAATAAAGCTTGAAGGTGATCGTGCCACACATCTAAGAGACCCTTGCCAGCAGCAGTGTCCAGAGGTATGTTCTGGACCAAGAAAGCCAGTCCTGGGTGGGGAAGATGCTGGGGTACATAAGGGTGCAGACACCTATCCTGTCTGCCTGCTTGCTCCATCCATCTCATCACATCCTATGCCTGACACTGGGTGAAGATGGCCAGTGTCCTCTTTCAAAGCCTTATGTTGGCTGCTTTGTGAGAGGCTATGAATTGTTATACATCTGAATTATTAAATTACTTGATATGCAGTATAATTTTTTCCATACGCTGACACCTAAGCCATACTGAATTTCTGTGCATTTATAACGCCTGGTGTTACTCCTGATTTAAAGAGGCAGAATGACCTGAAGTTTACAGTGGTATGACTTGGCCTTTAGAGATGCGTGTTTGTGCTCAACCCCAGCAAGCCCCCAAGGCCCACTTTTCCTAAGAGAAGACAAGGCATGTGGGTAGAAGGAGTATGATGTAGTAGACTAATCAGTAGAGATGGCAAAATCAAACAAGTTTTCATCTCTCCAGATTATTTAGATCTGTAGAAATTTTCTCTCTATAAACTCACCTCAGTCATTTCTCAGAGATCAGATTAGACTGCCTTTGAATTAAAAAAGGGTTAATACTTATGATTTACTGATGACGTCATAGAGACTGAGAGTGAAGTCTTCTCTAGGACAAGAGGAACAGAAATCATTAAATGCACAGAGGTAGGTGGTAATATCCAGTAACTGTCAAATCCATGTTGTCTTGTTTTTTACTGGAGTTGTAAATTGCATTTCCTAGTCTTGTCTTTATAAGGCCCAAAGTTGGAGGCACAATATTTCCCTAGACCAGGTAATTTCCTGCAGATTTTTTATCAAATGGCTACTGTTTTGTATGATAAAAGGATTGCCATTACTTGTGAGTCTGTCCTGTGCGGGGTCTTAGACCTAAAAACCATAGCAAAGTGCTCCAGCACTTTGTTGTGTAAATTCCTGTCTCTAGGAAGGGCCCTAGTTTTCACTTTCCAGACTACAGGAACAGGAAAAACTGCTATCTTTGAATTGTAAATAAATAGATTTGCAAGCATAAAGAAGCACACACACCCAGATCTCTCTTGCTGTTGATTCTGTATGAGAAGTGGAATCAACTTTAGTTAGCAGAAGACTTGTTACTATCCTAGTTGAACTGAAGAAAATTTGACCGCATTTAGTAACCTGATAAAGATCACCCTTATGCTGAAATGAAAAACTCCTTTTGCCTGGATAGTTATTAATGACTCTACACGACTTATTACATTTTTACATATGCAGTATTTTTACAATAAGGAATCACAGTAGCCTTGATGGTAGCAGAGACACTCTGAACTGTGTACTAAAAGCAAGAAGACATTGCATAACAACTTTAAAAAGAGAAAAATTACATTTCAAATCAGAATTTAAGATTTTTGGAAAAGGTTCATCCAGGCAAGCCATCTTTCAAGGCTATTTTAAGCCAGACAGAAATTTTTCTTAAAGAAACTGTCTTGAAGTGCAGACAGATTCTATTCAGGTGAACACATCCAATATGTCTTTCTCTAGTATTAATAAAAACTCACATTTCATAGGAATCCATCAATACAATGAAAGGATATATTCTCAAGAAGGTGCATTATTTAAATGTTATCATTATTATGTTTAATTGCTTACAGAATGACAGAATCATGGAATATTCTGAGTTGGAAGGGACCTACAAGGATTCTCAAGTCCAGCCCTAAAGTAAATGTCCAGACATTGTGATTTTCTCTTTGTGTCTCTTGTCTATATACATGCTTTTCCCAGAATTTAGGATTAATCATGTATTTACAAGATAAAAACATAATCTGAAAAATTTATAAAAATTTATTCATTTTTATATGCTTTCTATTTGTTTAATAATATCAGATTGAGAAAATTGTTCATGTCTTTCTTGATTTTACAGTGTGATTTGCACAGATAAGGTTCTTCACATTTGCAATTGATTTCAATGATATTTTGCAGAGACCCAGTAGATTTATTTACCCAGTAAGATCAAGGCCTTAATGATCAATTAAAATAAACAACATCATCACATAGGCTTATGAAAATTAAAACAAGCCAGCAGCTACTCCTCCAACAATGTCAAATTAATTTTAAGTACTGTATCTTAAAATGTACTTAGAAATAGTAAGTAAAATGGTATTTTTGCAGACACAGAAATACATAAACACCAATGGAGGGGAATTCCAGTCATTGAAGTTTCTGTAATTATTGACCTCTCCTGATCTCCATTTCTTAAAAAGAGAAGAAAACATAATAAACCCTGTGTCACAAATCAGAAGTGGAAAAAGTATTATTTACTTGTTAGAATGAAATCCAAAGCATGTATAAGAACCTAAGGTCTGTGCTACTTACACCTCTATTTAAACAGTGTACATGAATGTGATTTCTATAGGGACAAACCGTCAGAGAAAATGTCTATGAGAAGAATAGATGTGACCTCATCTGTAGTTCCCTTTACAAGCCAAAGTTGTTACTTTGCTTTTATCAGAGGATTTATGGAATCTTCATACTGTACTAAAAGCCATAAGTTTTCTCTTCATCTCATTAGATATTGACCAGGTAACTTTCACGTTATGTAAATATTTGCTAACATATTGCTATTTCTTTAAACAGAATCTGCATTTCTCTTGGTTCTCAATAATACTATAAAATCAATATGATGAAATTGTGAAAGTAACTGTCAAAATGTTTTTTTCTTACAAGGACATTTTACAGTAGGTACTAAAGTATGTCATGTATTTCAGAATCAAGTAAACTACCCTAAAAATGCACTAGGAAGATGAAGACATGACTATGGTTCATTATTTTTTGCAATGAACTGTCATAAAAGACTACATTTTTAAAAGTCCTTAATTCTCTTTGCTCGCTGAATATCAATTGGTCCATTCCAAGGATGTTTTGCCTAGTCAGTGTAGAATTCATTCTTTGATAAACAATGACTTGATTTTTGGTCAAAAAGAAAGCTGGGGCTTGGAAATCTTTTATTCTGGTCTGCCTTTTTATGGCGGTAAACAGTAGTGAGTTTCAGCTGTTCTGTTTTTAAATCCTTTGGATTTTACGAATGACTCCTAAAGTTTCACCAGAAATTGCTGTTACTGTAATTCCTCCAGAGAGGAGCACTAAAGTAATTAGGAAAAATACCTTACTCCCAAGACACTTTAATGCTCAAAGTCACAGTGTCCCCTCTCCTTGTATGAATTAATATCTAAAGGCCTGGTTTGGCAAGGCATACATGCAAGACATACATGATGCTAAGCTCAGATACATGATCAGCCCAGATCCTGCTGATTTTGATGGGTTTATACATGCACTTAAAATTGTTTCTTGCTTAAGTGCCTTGTTGATTGGGGACATAAAATGCTGCTTCAGATAAAAGAAAGAGGTAAAATCTGGTCCGTTGATATACAGGAGTCACTCCAAAATTTCAAACATAAAATTAACCTAATTTCAAAATCAGATTCTAGAGGTGCAAAGGAATTTGGAACTAGCTGAAGGGATGGGTGGGATTTGAGAATACTGAGGCTGCTGTCAACTTCCACTGCATTGGTGTAGGACCACGGCAAGTATAATATCTTGCAGTTGCCAGATAATCCATCAACTTGTAATTTTTTTCTCTTCTAAGGGATGTTGCTTATCATGTCAGGGTATAAAATTCCTTCTTTTTTGCATGGTGTACCCATGGCGTTTTTGTGATTCAGACACAGTGCTGACACGTGCAGGAAATGACAGATAGCAATAGTGTAATAAAAGAGTTAAATCAAAACCAAAGCACAGACATATGTTTTGTTGTTTGCAAGCACTGATCTAAGCACCTCTCCAGAATTTTATTAATAAAGTTTAAAAATATTTGGAGATGACTAGTGCTCTTTTGTAGTAGCCTAAAAGAGCTGACTTGTCATCAAGTGTGTTTGAGATGCTGTTATATGGAGCTATATGGAGTTTCATGTCATAGGTGAAAAACAGTGCAGAGTTGGGGGGAGAAAAAGAAAGAAGAAAAGAAAAAGAAATAGAAATAGCTAAAGTGTTAAAAAATAAAAGCTGTTAAAGGTTTTAAGCAGCCCTTCTAGCCTATCTCTGAAGGTCAGCATGTCACTGGACAAGTACATGCTGTATAGTCACTGCCAGCAAGTCTTTCCATAAGAAATTTAAATGAAAAATTAAAAAAGCTACTTGTCGAATTATATGCAGATTCAATCATGAGTTTTGATCCTGGGTTTGATTTTAGCATGAATTTTCTTCTGCTGATTAAGTGGCTTTCATGTTTCTCACTTACTTTTCAGGATCAAAAGACATCAAGGTACCTCGTTGAGCTAAGAGTCTCTGCCCCACAGACCTTACAATGTAATCTTTATGTCTATGGTCTCTAATTCCTGCAGTTTGTCCAGGTATTCCCATCACAAGGGACAGAGCTGAGTAAGCAGTGTATATACTAAGCCAAAGGACCATAAATAAAAAGGTTTTGCACATTTTTTTCCCTCCTCCTCAGAATAAAATAGGGGATTTTCAGCTTTGCTGTTGCTTAGAAGACACTGACATATTGCTTTTTCTCTTAACATCTTCTTGTACATGCTCTAGCATCAAACAATAAAAGATCCCTACTAAATATCCTCATATCTTACTCATTTCATATATAATGATCAATTTCAGGCCATATGCAACTGGGCAGAGTTCAGCTGGGCACTGCAGTTGCTGTTAATGAGGTTTGTTATATGACAATTGAAAACATATGTCGTCCATGCACCACCACTACCACAACTGTAGCAGTAGAAAGGGAAATGTCTTTTTGCTGCCGATAAGGACTGATCCTCCCACAATGGAGCTACAGTAGGTCTCAGAGGGATCTTTAGCACTGGTCTGTATCATGATATATTTTGGACTGCATTGTATGTTTTTTTTAATATGTTTTGGTGTATGTAATTAATAATTATCTTGCAGTATGTTGTCCTCTTCTACCAGCAACAGCCTGAATTCATTGATATCATCTCCTTAAAAGTTTGAAACCCCCAGTGACAGGAATATTAATGTGCCAACACTGTCATATCTATTTCAGCTCATACATATGCAATTTCTTTGTTTTCAAAGATTTATGTCAGACTTTGCTGAAGTGAGGTATTCTACCATTTTAGATAATAGCATGCCAAAGTGATGTTATCAGGCACATTCAGCACTCATTCAAGCAAATGGGAAGGAGCATCCACTCCTTCATAGCTTTAACAGAGAGAAACTGTTATTTATCCTTATTTGATGAAGAAATCTTTCAAGGGGAAAGAGTGTACTTTTCGAACAAGACTATGGTCATCCTGTGGATTATCTATTAATTAAGAATGGATGATTTGTGCCCACTCTGCTGTAGCAAATATCTTGCTGCTAATGAAGTTTAAACAGACTTACTTTATTTAATTACAGCTAATCACTAGGGTAAAATGTGGAATTGCCTTTGATCCACATGTAGATTGGTAATCCTTGTGGCAGATAGCATCTCTTATTCCTTCAAATTCTTTTCAGTTTCTCCAGAAGGTCCCAGCTTAACTAAGGGTTAATTGAGATGGCTGGTCTGGTGTGATTGATGTATTTTTGCTCAGGGATGCCATCCTGCCTTTCCAAGGACTCACTCCTTCTCTCTCCCCCTCTCTCTCTCTTTACCCCCCCCCCACCCCTGCACTCCCACCCCTCCTCTCCCCCTCTCTCTGCCTGTGCAGTCACCTTCAGGCCATGTAATGTAGTAGATGCCTGCTTGTTTGACATGAGGGACCTGAGGGGGCCAAGGTCCTGCTGGATCAGTGCGTGGAAGAACAGACACTGCTGGAGGGAGAGCAGAGGTTAGGAGAGGGCAGCAGAGACCAGTGTAAAGCAGAAGAGGGCACTAGTAAACTGACCTATTTCAACCACAGCTCTACACTCTGAGCAGAAAACACCAACTGACTGAATATTGAAAGCCACTTGGTGAGGGAGTAACACCAAAGATGTTTTATTTTATACCATTGTTTTGTTTCATTTCAATTTTTTATTTAGTTAATCTAAATTTAATTTATGTTTCTTCGTGGGTTTTAGTTTATTAAGAAACTAATTTTTTTTTTATTAAGAAGGAAAAAAAAAAGCAGTGCTCACTTCAAAGAATGTTATTAAAGCATTTGATTTTCAGATTTTTAAATGGCAAGTACAGCCTGTGGAACTGAAAAGTCACCAAAAGAATGTGGGAATTTGTATTCACTGTAGAGAACTTGTGGTCTCATAGTATTGCCTCGTACTCGCAGTTCTTCCACAAAGATTTTCCTTACTCCCCCATTCCCAGAACTTTCTGAGGCTGGTAAAAACTGTGGAAAGGGCCATCCACCAAAATCATGCTCAGTAAATAAAAACAGTTGCAAGGACTGAAGTTTGTACAACTGGTTTCTTACAGTCTTTTGTACTTTGCAAGAAATGTTGACATAAAATTACTGGCCTTAACTTTCATCTTCTAAACCCATTTTGCCACAGTGTCTTTCTCTTTTGTCTTTTTTTCTTTTGTTTTGATGGTAAAATAAGTCACCATTGTATGAACAGGTTCTGATTCCTTGTTATCTTCTACTAAAATAGAATAATGTTATTTATTTCATTCTTTGAGACAGTATGTCTGGGCTTTTCTTTTTGTTTGTTTATTTTTTCAAAAAGTAATTTGAAATGGAAACATTTGTCTATCAGTCTGCTCAGAAATATTAACAGATTTAATTAGCTCAGTGAAAAAGTTATTTGCTTTTATTTACAGGAACTGTTTACTTACCCATTGGCAATAGAGGCTGAAGACATAGAATAGCTCTTTTGTGAAAAATTTAAATCATTAAAATATAATAGTTTGCAATTAGTTTCCACAATAATCCATTAAACATCTGCAGTTTTGTCTTCCCATCGGGATCTATATCTGTGCTGAAGTCACATCCTGATAACATCTGCATGTTTGTGATAGCTTGTGCTTTAGTCTTTATGGCCTGCTGATGAGAGATTCTTCAAGACCCTCTCAGTCATCAGAACCACTGTTGAAAATTTTGCTTGTGACATCCTAAAGGTGGCTTAATTTACATTTGCCACATGCCATAATGCATGAAAATACTCTTAGTTAAACTGTGTAACATCCTGGCCCCTTTTCACTTTCCTGCTTTAGAGCTGTTTTTTTCCCTGCCTTTCACATGAAAGTGGTTCTGACTTTTTCCAAAGGTTGTGTCTGCAAACTAAATTTTGGTAGGATTTATTTTGTTCTGAGTTGCTTCAACACCACAGATGAAATTAAAAATCATTTTAAAAAGTTTGTAAGGAAGAACATGATCTTCATTCCTTCCTGCATGGCAACTACAGCTGCATCCACATGAAAAGGCCAGCTTGTTAAACACCATGTAACACTGATTGTACTGAATATTTTAAAGGTCAGGTATTGACAGGCACTGAGCTGTTTATGTTTCCCAAGTGGCCCCAATTACAGCCAACCTGAGTAAGAAGTCAATAAACAATGGCATTAACATATGTAGAAAAAGTGTTTATTTTACATTTCCAAGACAATTGGCAATCTTCTGCTTGTCATCCAAATGCATAAGGTGGACCATGGGCTCTTTGATGAATGAGCACAAGAGAGGGGTTATGGGTCTTAGAGATCTCAGGCCTGTCTCAGAAATTACATATAGACTGACACACAAGAACAAAATGGATTTTTCTCTGTGGTTTTGAAAAAGTAAAGAATTCTAAGGAGAAAAGATACACACACTCTCCCTCATGCAATGTAATGTGTTGCCATGTTATACGTGTAGCTAGAATGTATTCAAAGGATCTGTGAGTATTCAATTAAGCTTTAAATTAAAGTAAAATATTGATGATTTGTATTGCTTACATACTCTCAGTAGAAATTAATCCTCCTTCTTACTCGTGAGCACTCTTTCTCACTCTGTGAAAAAAATTTCTAACTGTATTTGGACAAGTACAGAAACTTCACAATCCATTGTGGGATGCATGCATAGACCTATCAAATAGATGAGGCTTTGGGAGCTCCCTTACAGCACAGCATGAGAAAAGATATTTATCAAAATAAATTGTAAAATATTAACAAATAAGACTAAGTATTGCAGATTCATTCAATTTCATTCCCAAACTGCAGGCTTTAGTGCAGATACATTAGTCTGCTTGCTTACTTGTATCACAGCAATTACTGCTGGCTGCTGAAGGAGCAGCTTGAATCTTCTCCCAGCCAGCAACAGGAGAAGGTGGGACTGCAGCCAGCCAGAGAGGGACCCTTAAACCAGAAGGATGTGAGTGATGTGAAGCTGGTAAATGTCCCTTACCCCCTCTCATTAAGCCTCCATGAAAATAGTATTTTCATAGCAGTAACTTGCTTCCAGAGGATGAGAAGATAATTCATTGACTATCACTGCTTCGCAGCAGAATGATTTTTATGGGTCCAGCTGACATCAGTTGGTCTTGGATGTTGCATAGATCAAAAGATAAAGTTTTTTGCACCAGAAGGTTTTCTGTAAAAGTAAACTGTAGGAGAATATAAGTACTAACACATCTTATAGCTAGAGAAAAGAGTTCAGACAGACCAACTCTCCTGTTTAACTCTGTGCTTAACTTTCATGGGACCATTCCAGAGTATTAAGTGCATTGCTGGATCCCAACCAAAATCACAAAATAAGCCTATAGCCATCCCAGGAGTAAGTCTCTGATTCTCAGTTAAACACTTTAGCTCACAGGAACATCCTTCTTCAATTTAGGTCCTAATCTGGTGACTTCTCAATAAGAAACTTTCTAAAGGTTTAGAAATTTGCATGGATCAATGACATATCTGAAGTTCTACTGAACCTGTTATAATTGCATTATTTTCCAGATTGAGAGGAAAAGCAAACTAGTATTTTACAATGAATCTCCCTCTGGAGGGATACAAAATAAAAGAGAAGGACTTCAGATTAATTCAACTTCTAGAAAAGCTTGGCATAGGTCTGAATATTTTCTCATTTTGTTCATTTTTCTTTCCAACAGGTGGATAAGCAGGAAAACACATGACTTAGTGATGCTTTGTGAACATCAATTTATTTGAGACAATCATAAAGTGTTTCAAGATAAGAAAGCAATATTTCAACCTGTGTCACTGAGCACAATAAAGACCAATACCTTCCCCTGTACCTCCAACACAACATAGTACTTATTGATGGGTGCTTTCTGATGAAGAATATATTTGGTGTGTTAGAAACCTAAACCAAATAATGAAATGCTGGGGTTTGATTTGTCTGCACCATACTCAAGAAAGAGATTGAAATTATCATGTCTTTTCTGCTTTGGTTTTTATTTAGTCCTCCTGGCTTCTGCCAAGCTATAGGCATAGTCTTTGTTTATAGGGTACAGCTTGAGAACCTTAATTCTGCTCTGTTAAATTACTTCACTTTCATGACACGTATGTTGTCAGTGCATCCTCAGAAATTCAGATGTATCAGTATCATAACAGTCATGATTGGTTTATCTCAGGTACAAAATCGTATGGCAGGCATGGGCAGGTAGAAAGGTAAAGGGGAAAGTGAAATGAACTGGAAAGGAATTGTTACGTCCAATTGTTGGTCCATTTTGAATGAATGACAGACTGATTCAAGGCTAGGGAGAAAGAAGTAGGCATAATAGAGAGTGGAATGTTGAAGCAAGGTCCAAGTAGAAAATGCAGGCTTTTGGGGTGCTTCTGCATAATATATCATTTCAGGTGCTACTTCATCAGCAAGCATGATGCTAGCTCTGAAACAGCTAATGTCAAATAAATCAGTCACCTTTTATTGAGTTTTGTTGTAAACTGAATAGTTGTCCCAGTTTGGGGATTGATGCCTCCAAGAATAATGAAGTAGGTCATTTTGAAAGTTCACAATTTTCATTACCATAATTGCCTTTCAATTTTGTGGCCAGTGATACATATCCCCATGTTATTGTATAAGTGTGCTCTTCCATTGCTGTTTCAAGTGGTCTGGGAACAGATGGCCTTTTACAGCAGATATATTATGAACACCAGAAGAAGAAATGAGACTCCTAAAGAACACTTAGTCTAATACAGAAGTAATTACAGAAACAATGTAGGAAAGAATTTTTAGATGGAATTTATTCTATATATATTCTTTAGGATATTATCCAATGGGTAAAGCTTGGAATGTGGTCAAGAAAAGAAAAAGGAGCAATGTATAACAGATACAGCTTGATTTCTCACATTTAAGCATAAGTGGCAGCATGAATCAGCAAACAAAATTGAGAGGAATTCTCAGTCTGGAAGAGAGATGTTGCCAGGAGCATGTCAGGAAAGCATCTGAGGATGAACAGAGAGGTGCTATGAGTCAAGACAAATATAAAAACCTTGCATTTGTGCAGAATAAAGGACATGGGGGTTTAACTATTAAGAGATTGCTGTTCACACAAGCCTGATGTGAAGACATGTATGAAAGCACTACACATATTCTTATTACAAGGCTTTGTAATGATAGAACAAAGGATAATGGTTTGAACTGGAAGAGGGCAGGTTTAGATATGAAAACAGAAAGGAATTCTTTGCTGTGAGGGTGGTGATGCACTGGCACAGGTGGTCCAGACATGTTGTGGCTGCCCCATCCCTAAAAGTGTTCAAGGCCAGGCCAGAATGGGGCTTTGAGCAACCTGCTTTTGGTTTGGAAGTTGTCCCTGTTCATAACTGGCAGGTTGGAACTAGATGATCTTAAAAGTCCTTTCAAAACCAAATCATTGTATGACTCTATAAGCATAACAGTAGGAAACGAAGAGATTGTTCTATTTATTTTTCAGTGGAGTTTTTAATCTCTTGTCCTGCTTGTGGTATGCTCTTTTGACTTCCAATCTTATACAGAACTATTTATTTCCTTTTCTGTTTGCACAGCTTGATGACCTTTACCATCAGGCCTTCCAGTGCAAGGCAGTTCTGAAATTCAACTATATAGTTTCTTTGCTATTATCTCATTCCCTCTTCAAGTGTTTCTTGTCCTGCAGTTAGAACTCGGTGAAGCTTAGAATCTGATAGACACAACAAACTCCCAGTAGACACAGCTGTGAGGTCCCTAGTACACTCTGGATCTCAGCAAACCCACTTATACCAAAAGCCTTGTTAAAACCTGCATTGTTCTTCTGGAGTTGGGTTGATGGATTGGCGGGGTTTTAGCTGTAGCGTTCCTGCTACCTTTTTCTGCAATGATGTTTTTGATTTCTGGTGTCTCCAGCACTTTGTTTTCTATGGAACTTTACCTCAATAGAATCATTTTGGAAAGAGGTTTCATACAGGGCCCAGGGTAATAACTCCAGTTCATGTATTTGAACATAATGGTGGAGGGCCATGTGTGCAGCTGCAATTTGGGAAAGGATATAAGTGGTGGCAAATTTAGCCATCACACTGCCCATATGGCTGATACAGGAGCACCAGGGTATGAAGGTCATGAGCAAAGGCAGGCTCTGTCATGCCTTTGTTTTTCAGACTCCCTGGGCTTACAATACATGACCATAAAACTGCTGAGGTGCTGCAGCCCAGGGTGTCAGGAAAATACCAGTTTCATTAGGATTCTTGAATCCTATCACGTTACACTTCAGAAGTAGCGATCAGTTTATTTAAAACAAAGAAGCTTTGACCTTTCTCCCCTTGCAAAACCAAAACCACATGAAGATAAAGTGACTCATTTCCGGCTTCAAAACAAGGTCTAAGAAATATTTTTTCCCAAGTTCAATTTGTGCACTTTCTTTTCTTTCCCTCTTTGCAATCTCTTCACCCCGCCTGACTTTTGCATAAATATCTCATATTCTTCTTATCAAGGTCAACGTATTTATTACTTATATTCACTGTGTAGTCCTTTTTTGTTTCCAATTTTCTTTCTTTTTTTCTTCCTTCCTTTCTTTCTTTTTATCTGTGTTGTTTATAACCATGACCCTTGATCCTCCAAGTTTTAAAACAGCTTGGCTTTCAGCAGCTAAATCTGACAAGGTCAGCATTTTTCTGTTTATTCTGAGAATACTATTTACCCTCTGGGATTTTTAAAAGCGCTTCTATAAAACATCACTTGGAAAAAGTTTGTAGCATTCAACAACTTTCATAAACCTAGTGCTCAGCATAGAGGAATTGTTAATTCTTGCAGAACTCAGAACAATTAAGATTGATTTTCCTTCTCCCTGCAAAACTTGCCTACAGAAATGCATTTTCCAAGAATATTGATAAGTATTCCAGCCTAAACAGAGTAGCAACCTACTAGTAGTGAGCATAATCTTTTGCATTGTTGTCAAATATAATGAAATTAGGCATACTGTATGATCAATTAGTTCCTAGGATAACCTTATTTTTACATAACTATATCAGAGGTGTATTTATTCCTTTGGGGGATTTTATTGGAAATAAATGATTGTTGTGTCAGCTTTCTGTCAAAATAGCAAACAGTCCTGTAATTTTCAGAAAGTCAGAACATGACAGAACTAATGATACAGAAACAGTGTTTCCTTGGGCTAATACCAGACATTTTGTAAGTGATGCTGAATTTATATTAATTTAAAACAAGCTAATTTAAACAACCTCAGAAGTTTTTCACGAAGAAGGTAATTGCTCAAACACAAGTGTCCCCAAGACCACATTGAAAATGACACTATTGGGAATTGCAGACAATTGCAGATTTTCCCTCTGTAATTTCCTTTTTCTTTTCCTTTCCCTTCCTTTTCTCTTTCCTCCAGCTCTCTATTCATTAAAAACCAATGGGAATGATGCTCTGCAGCATAAGCAGAAAGGGGGGATACAAAGAATGACAGAAAAACATCTGCAGCAGAACCAGAGGATTTCCGTGAGTGAGTGAAAAATGCTGCTGCTTGAGAGTTTGCTTTATAGGCCTTCTGCATGCCATTTACAGAGACAGAGCAGAGCAACCTGCTAGCAGCCATCAGGTCACCGGGATGCAAAAGGTTTCTACTAGAAAAAGAGAGGGAGGGAAAGACAGACAGACAGAGACAGACACACACACAAGCTCAGAAAATCTTCCCAAAACCTCTGTCAGTAGATAAGGTGCAGACTCCAAAATCCCTGGTCTCTGGAGAAAATAGTTTCAGACATATTCTTACAGCGAACTTAGGAGTATTACCCAGCTGAGTGCTACTTATTTCCTCCACTGAGAATGTTCCTCAGTAGACAGAGGTGTCCTTCACTCCAAGAACACAGTGCTCTTTCATTTGCCCCTCTGTGCTTTCAAGAGGGAGGCGAGATTAGTAAGAGTAAACATTTGCGGAAGAGCCCTGAATTTTCCACGCTTGTTCTCAGCCTAAAGGTAAATTCTTCTGGAAAGTTTAGTAAGATTCTGTTTGTCTGGTTTTCAACTAGCCAGGCACATGCTAAATGTTATTCATACTTTAAGATTTTTTTTTCCCGGGTTGCTTTATTTCCTGGCTTAGATAATGTCAAAACTGGTGTTTTGAAGAGATTGCTTCTGGAAGAGATTTTAGAAGAGATTGTTTTCTGGAAGGAATCCTTTATTCAGTTTGAAAAGAGGTGGAGAACAGAGAAAGGAAGCTAACCCCAAGTAAACATTTCAGAGAATATATTAAGAATATATCATTTTCCTTGCTGAGAGGCTGAATTTCATCTTGCACAGAACTTGTATGTGATTGTGTATGAGTATTTAAAACATGTTGAAAGGAAGGAGAAGATCAGGGTAATGTTTCACAAACACCCTGCTACTAGTGATTTGCTATGAGTTTTTGACAAATCACTACTATTCTTTACGCATTAGGATGCTCATCTCCTTTATCACAGTGCTGTGGGGAACCACTAGATGTTTACATAGGATGTTTTCAAAGTCCATTTTTTACCACCATCACGATTCATGGATCAAATGAAATAGTTATATGTTTAGCTGGCAATTAATATGAAATCAAAAGCAGAGAACCATCCCTTGGTAACAAGGGTTAATCCAAAGTCAAGATGAGTTAGCAAGGACAATTTGAGTATGTTTGAGTGAATGGCTTAATCTCACATACTGCACATCAGCAAAATCTGGTGTAACTATAATAGGCAAATTGAAAGGATTCACAGAAAACTGTGGGAAAAAAAATCTGTTGGAGAAAATATTACAGTAATAAACAAGTAAATGTTGCATGCCAGGTAGAGAAATAAAAAATAATTGCTGTAAAAGATGAATTTCATTTTAAGGGAAACAAAGTTTTCTGCATGAAAATGTTATATCTGGAATGTTGCAAAAACAAATTTTTAATCATTGTTTCTTCATGGTCATTCTTGAAATGAACACATTGTACTGTTTAAATATTTTATACAAAAACATGGTCTAGACATGTACATGTACCAGTGGAATGAAATCATCAATAACCACTATCTAAAATGAATTACATTCCAAAAGAAGAGGCTAATGCTTTATTTTTTTTTCATGGGACTGATCTCTATCAGATTGATTTATGTAGCAGCCAATCATGTTTCAGTAAACTCTAGCGTGCACATGCATCTTTAAGTGATGATAAGCTGTGATTGTCGATTTATTTGTACACCAGAAGCCAAAAAATTTTTTTAAAAACCCAACACCCCAACCTGCAAGAGCAATAGTGTGCTTCCCCAACAGAAAAGCATGCATAAAAGCTAACTTCTCCCATTGTTCCTTAACTTCCATGTCACATGCATGGCCAAATTAACATAATGGGATACAAAAACACATATCCTTAGGGGGGAGGGTTAAAAAATGTATGCTATAATATGACAGATGATAAACAAGCTTATTTTTTACTTGCATGTTTACATTGTTTGCTTTGGTAGAATGTGGGGGGTTTTTTACATTACATTATTTCCTTTGATAGTAGATGTGATAGTAGATGCTTTTGTTGGTAGTGGGAGTGATTGGCAGCTTCAAGCTGTTCTGTTTAATTGCCTTTCCACTTTGCAGAAATCTAAGTTTAGAAGACACTGTTTCACAAATAACTCAATTGTGTAGATGCATGTGTGTGTGTGCGTGCAAGAGAGACAACTAGGGAAAGAAAGAATTTCTTCAATCAGATGCACTACCCATCCTCTTATGGTTTTTTCTGTGCTTCTTTTAACTGTGTGTTGGTTTGTTTCTATCTGTTTCTCAGTCCCCCTCCAAAGAAGTACTACGGTGTTGGTTTGGATTAGTACTATTTGTGGCATCCGGTTAATTTCAAAGGAAGCAGGGGATAAGATGGAGTCTCAGGAAAAAGTGGAAAAAAATAGGCTAGAGTACATAACTTGTTTTTACATAAAAAGAAAACAAAAGGCACATGTAGAGGGGAAGAAAAAATGTTGTCTGTATTGTGTTCTTTGTTTTTCTGTGCTTTATCCTTTGGACTACTTTTTAGAGGATATTTATCAGACTTTATGCCAAGTCCTAATTAAAGTGTTTTTTCTCCCTATTATTTCAGACCACAGTATATGGATCCTTTGGAGAGTTTATTTTTGGTTTGTGTTTTACTGAGAAAAGAAGTTAATTCTGATTTATGTATTTAAGTAAAAGTTTGGAAGCAAGTAAAACAGTGACTACAGCACATGAAAAACTGCTGCTCAAGCCTGTGAAGAGTTGCTGAAAACAAGTAATTTGAAAACTCGATGTCTAGTGACATCTTCCCATTTCAAATTAGCCAAGATACCTCTGAATTTACTATTAATTTTATTTCCTGAAATTATAACAGAATGTTCAAAAGATGTTTATTTCAGTAGTGACACTATTTTTCTTTGATTTGCAAACCTGAACAGTTTTAGGAATTTCATGAGCAGTTTTAGGGGTCTCATGAATAAATAAATGGAAACATTTCAAAAATGCTGTATAAAAATGCCTTTTTCTTTACACACAAGCACGGATGTTCTGTGCACTGAGGTGTAATGGTAAGATGGAAGCTGTGTTATGTTGGTTCATGTTCTGAATTGTAGTTAAAAACAATTGTATAGAAAAGGTCTAGGACCTTTAAGCACTCAATGATTTCAGGAAATGTTGTTTCTGTCGTCTTAAATTGTATAGGATATTAATTGTTCATGCTAATAGTCAGCAGCTCACTTTCTTTTTAACACCTTAATTGAAATGGTTAATTTTTTTTCTAGTAAATCCTTTCCCTTTAGTTCCCCCATAAAAATGAGTAAACCAGGATAGGAAAACTCACTACAATATCATTCAGCAAATTGCCTAAATAAGATCCATAATAGATTGTACATTTTCATTTAAAATCATGTCTTAATTTGGGATTATGTACATGTTTTATGTTCATGTGTGTTTACCATGTGGGTACTGAAAATACCACAGTGGACAGGACTCCAGAACAGAGTGTGCTCTTTTGTTACAGAGACTTGTGTAGCGTATTTCTACTGTATTTGTTTTACTGCATGATGAAAGTAAATTAATAAAGCACAAAGAGGAAAAATGGAATATAAAATAAAAATGTTAACAAAAATCAGAAACAGAAAAATTATTTCAGGGTAGACACAATATTTTTTTATCCTGTGACTGTTAAAGTCCATCTTTAACAAATTATATCATACATAGGAAAATAATAAAACAGAGGCTGATCAATGCAATTGTGCACATATAAAGAATCTAGCTTGTGCCAGTTCAGAAATTTACTCTAGAAAAACAATGCACAGCAATGAGTACTCATTTTTTCAAAACACATCAACATGTCTAAATAATTCTGACAGATTTAGGATATTTCCCTTCTCATCAGCCCTCAGCCACCTTCCAGACTCAACAGAAAAATGAGGTGAGGTGAAAGCCAATGACATAAGAGAACATAGATAGCATGCATAATATATTACATTAGTGTTCTCTGCACGACATTAGAAAGCTATAGATGTGCATTGGACAAAGAAATAAAAAACAAATATGTTTTCCCCACAGTGAAACAGCAAAGCAAAAACATAAGCCGCTCCTACAAATATTATCACCGCAGTCGTTCCTCGCCATCCAGCTAGATAGCTGAAAATATTTTGATCTATATGACTCCTGTGGCCTTGATCCAAGGCCTATTGAAGCCAATTAAGAACCTCTATCATCTTTAGTGAAGTTGGACCTAGCCCATTAAGAGATTTTGCCCTAAGGAAGTAAATGGAGGATTTTTAAGGGCCACCCTCACATGTCACTTCAATTTATCACAAGGGAAAAATACTTCCCTTCATTAACACTGTATAAGTCAGTTTCCTTTTCCAGTAACTGCTGTATGTTTCAAACTCTTTCCCTTAGCTCTCCACTGATCTTTTATACAAAAGATTACTGCAAATATTGTGTAATATTACTTCTAAAAATAGCTCTTAGGAAGTCAGCATTTCCAGAAATTCACATAATTTTTCCCTGCTGCAATGCTCATGTGGGTAGTATATGAATTGAATGATGACAGGTAAATTAAAAGCTATGCTGTCTGAATGGACTAAAAGACTGGCAAAACTCAGGAAACTATAAGATAAATAGAAGTGACAGTTACAGTCACCTTTCACATAAAAAACTATAAACTATTTCATGTTGTGTCTCATTTCTCAGCTGGAACATGCTGAAAGGAGCAGGAATATTAGAGAGATAAAACAATTCTTCATTTCTTTCATGGATGTACAAATATAACATGGAGCATGGAATTTTGCCCATGATTAATTTAGCTTCATAACTTCTGACTTCTTAATTGAATGTAGCTCCCCCAGCAGTAGAAACACAACATAAATATGTATAACAAAGACAATGTCTTTGATTTTTAAAAACTATTGCCTCTCTGCAGTTCTACAAATATGTTCTCATTAATGTGTTTTCCATGCTTTATCTGAATGCCTGCAAAAGAGAAACTTGTTACTGGCATGAGTTAGTAACCAAAAGAGATATTTCCTTCTCACCCACAGCAAGTCGGTCTCTGGTTCTTGCAGTTATCCGCATTACTGTTCTGTGTGCTGCAGTCTGTTCTGGCCTGGGTGGTAACAACCAGGAGCGTACAGTAATCCCTGGGGGAGCTCCTGTGGAGGACAGGGAGGAACTCAGCGAGAGCCAGCACGATCTTACCAAGGGCAAGTGCTGTCTGGCCAGCCTAGTGGGCTTCTATGATGGGGTGACTATATCAGAGTACAAGGGACAGGCTGCAGATGCCATTATCTGGACTTCTGTAAAGCCTTTGACACAGTCCCTGAAAACATCCTACTCTCTCAGTTGGAGAGAGAAGGGTTTTATGTTGTATTTGAATGGACTGTTATTTGATGGATAACAAAGTGGTTGGATGGTCACATCCAGAGGGCCGTAGTCAATGCCTCAGACTGTCAGTGACAAGTGGTGTCCCTCAGGATCTGTACTGGGACCAGTGTAATTTACTGCCTTCATTAATTGCATAGACAAAGGGATCGGGTGCACCCTTAGGAAATTTGCAGATGGCACCAAGCTGAGGGATGTGGTTGATGCTCCTGAAGGATGGGATGCCATCCAGAGGCACCAGGACAGGCTCAGGAAGTGGCCCTAGGGAATCTCATGAGGTTTAACAAGACCAAGTGCAAAGTGTTGCACCTGGGTCAGAGCAGCCCCCAGTACGGGCTGGGGGTGAACAGATCGAGAGCTGCCCTGCCCCGAAGGACATGGGGTGCTGGTGAGGGGCTGGACATGAGCCAGCCATGGGCACTTGCAGCCCAGAAAGCCAAATGCGTCCTGGGCTGCATGCAAAGCCCTGTGGGCAGCTTTGGAGGGAGGAGATTCTGCCCCTCTGCCCCACTCTGGTGAGACCCCACCTGCAGAGCTGCCTCCAGCTCTGGGCTCCTCAGCACAGGAAGGACATGGAGCTGCTGGAGCAAGACCAGAAACAGCTTCTCTAGGACTTCCACATTTTTGAAATCCTGATAACCACTGTTCTTAAAATAGAATCCTGATTTTTTCCTCCTCTGCAATGATCACTTGAATAGGAAGCCAAATATTAATCCATATTATTCCTACCCCATGAGCTGGAACATCTTTGGACCCACCTGAGATAACACACTCCCACCTGGAGCATATGAAGGAAGAGGAAGGATGTTCTGTGAGGTCATCCCTGCCTTTCCCCTAGCTTGTAGAGGGCACAGGGACACTGCCTCTCCATACAGAACACAGATATGAGTTTTGGCACATCCATGTAGTAAGTGAAAAATGGTAACATTTTCCAAAATTTTCCAAAAAATCACCTCCTGCATAGTATATTTTTGAAACTTTGTTTTGCTTGAATAAAAGGAAAAAAAAAAAAAAAACCTGTTTTAATTACATTTCAGGAAAATATTTTAGCCATCTCTCTTGTTTCTGGGAAGTTCCTGCAGACACCGTAATACAGCATGCAATATATAAATACATAAATATGCACACAATTAATTTAGATACAATTTAAATACAATTATTACTCTTTTTAAAGAATAAACATATCAAGCATCAAGAAACCATTCCAGGTCTACTATGCTTCCGTTTGAGTTAAAATACCATTTTTTCCTCTTCAATGAATATTTGAGGGAATAAAATGACACACCTGTTAAATTAACATGTTTAATGTGCAACAAAGCTGTTCATTTCTACAGTAAATAAGTTTAAAGTTTCATTCTCATGTAATCCGCTACTCAACCTGACTGACTGCTGAACCTCCCTAATCAAATACATCTACATGATATTGTAAGCTACATTACAGTACATTATTAGCTTGTAAAATGAAATTGCTGCAAAGTTATGTACTGTATATTTGAAGCAGTAACAAATTTACCGGTGATAGATGAGCTAATGGATACATTGTATTGCAATAAATATAAATTCAGAGTAGCAATTGGAAAACATTAACATTTTTATATATGAGTTTAGGCATTTATGAGGCTGATCCAGCTAGCAGTAAAAACTGAAGAGGTATTCTTGCTAGGTGGCATTTCTTTTTTGGACTGTTCTGAGTAAAAAATAAGTGCTCTTTCTTTGCATCAGTGCTTTTATACCTGACATAAGAAACCATTGATGGGATTTTGGTAAGTACCTATTGTTCCTTTCTCTAAGGAAAAGTTCTCAGTACACCTGATCTGCAGGTCTAATCCAACACTATTTAATAGTAATTTTCCACGGCTATGCTGTCAGTGTTTCTTTTGCCCTCCAGTCTTTCTCCCCAGCCTCCTCTTGAGCTGCTAAAAGTATCATTAACTATCCAACTACTGCTGTTGTTTAAAAGAAAAAAAGCTATTTCCGGAAAAGAGTCAAAAATAAAGTGAAGAAAAGCAGAAAATGGCAGCCAGCTGCAAATGCTAGAAGGAGGTCTGGAGACCTCTCCAGGTGTCCAGGCATCTTTCACAGAAATTTCAGGGAGAACGAGTCCTGCGTGGTCTTACAGGGGGTGCGTTGGCACTGCAGGCAATTCCCCCTGCCAGGGGAGAAGACCAGGACAACCATATTCCCCCCGAGAGGCCAAACACCGGCAGCCAGATTTTAGATATCATCCATTGCAGCCAGAGGACAGATGGGAGTTGAGGGGTGTGGTGCAGGAGGAAAAGAAGGCAAGCCAGAAGGCAAGGGATTTGACCTAAAAGCTTATAGAATGAGGACAAGGCTGCAAATTTTTATATGGAAGTGTGAAGCTGGTTAAGAACCATCAGCATCCTCATGTGTTCAGAGCTTGTCTTGCAGGCAGGATGAGTGGTGTTCGTGCGTGTGCTCTTGCACAGTGGTGTTTTATCAGCACTATTTTCTTGGCATTTGCAGCCAATATTTTCTTCATATACTGTCCTTTTCTTTACAACTTAGTAAAATGAGGGGTGTGTTGCAGACTCACATGCCACAATGCATTTGTGATAACAGCAGAAGCATGTCAGAATGTGGATGCAATTACAGAGTTACTGGAATGGGCGGAAATACAATAATGTTTGGGTATTATAATTCAGATTATTGTGAAGTGCTGTTAGTTTGCTTGTCACTGAATATCCCTTTAATTATGGAGTCTTGATATTAAAACATGCTGCATTTGGGCAGAGACCAAAGCAATATGCCACCATTACTCTAAATTTATAATAATGATTGTAGTAGACAGTCACCTACCTTTTTAGAAAAGGTAAAGAGAGACTGGTGAATTAATCAAAATCTGTAATCTTATGCACTAAAAGAGCTGTAATGCACTATTTCCAAGCAAATAGACAGGTGCTTTGAAAATGTGAGAGTGTAAGGAGCATAGAGGGATCTCTGAGCAAATTTGAATTTGTCCTAGACTACTTATGTCATCTTGTGAATTACTTCACTTCACTTCACTGTACTGAATATGAAGTGGATATTTAATTATTCATAGGTAATATAGCCCATTCCACAGTAAAACAAATCAGCAAAAATCACAACTGGCTAAGACTTTTTTCCAATCAGTCCTGCTAAAAATTATTACTGTACAAGGACAAGTAAAATAATTTGAAAAAATACATGACACTTTCTTTGATGAACAGCTTATAAATCTTACATTTGTCTATTTTTAAGACCTATTGCTGTAGCATATGAGGGACTTACAAATATCTTAGCACACTGGCAAAGTTGTAAAATTTCCTTATTCCGGGACCTGAGGAAATGTTTACACAAGAGGAGACAGGAGAACCTCCCAGGTCTGGTAGCTCATGGCCACACATTAGCTCACAAGGTGGTGGGATTCAGGCGTGCACACTGCTCCTCCCAGCTCTCACTTACACACACAGAACAGAAAGAAGCTGTGATGTGATGATTTGAGCTGGAAAACCAGATCAAACCACAGAAGGCAACCACCTGGCTACCCAGCATAGCCCAAGCTTTTGAGACCTGTAGGTGTAAGTTGTGAACTCAGGAGCTCTTTAGCATAATCACAAAAACACCACAAAGCTGAATGATATTTCATTACATTTGGAGAGGTTTCTCTACATTTTTTTAGCATCCCAGTGACAACCCTTTCAAAGACAGTGGTTCAGGGTTAATGCTGCTCTGATCTGTTTTTACACTGATTAGTATATATGTGCTGTATCCTTCTGTTCTGTATCCTTCTGTTCTTCCTGTATCCTCTGCCAAGGGAAAGAAGGATAACTCCCTCTCCTAGGAGCACAGTTTTGTTATTAAGCTTCCATTGAGGAGTGTTGGAGCTATTGGAGTGTCTGAGCCTTTATTTTTTGTCCTAATTTTAAGACACTTCTTTTGGCATATCCTCAGGTCCCGTTGTCAAGCTCCCCAAAATTAAACCTCTTTAGTAGTTCCCTGATAGATAGTTTCCTGACAAGAACTGTAAACTGTACTTTGCCTTATATTTTTCAACACTTTCATGTTAGAGTAATTTTCATTCTTCTACAATTATCTGCTTCTTTATTCTTGTATGCAGTGATTTGAGCTTCTTGTAGCTTCCTATGGCTGTTTTCTCTCCTGTGGTCTGACACTATCCAAAGCTGCAAGACCATTTCACAGATATATTTGTTTAAAATAAAACTAACCTATCCTGTCACCAGGTCCATGGGAGAAAATAAAAATTCAGCCAGATTTTTCAAATTAACTTCTCTGCTAACATATTTTGAAAAGACTTATTGGAAGACTACAGCTTAAATTTGTCTTGAAATTCTGCTTAGATCAGCCAAATAAACTTCATTCATACAAAATGTCCTCACAACATTCTGTCAAAATTAAGTTTGAAAAGAAAACTTCCAAAGATTACTTGACTTGTTTTGCACTTGAAATCTTCCATCAATTCTTAGAAGAGGAGAGCATAAACGCTTTTAAAAATCACAGCTTTGACCACATAGGAAATATGAGGTGTTTTGCTTTTTCAAACCTTATTTTCCACTGACTCATACTATCCACAAAGGCAATGAGATACAGAACTACACAGAAATACACAGATAAAATGCCTCATTTTATTTTGTTCAATGTTAATTCATTTTTCGTAGAATTATAGGCAAAGGTTCAAATTTGTTCATTTTTAAACTACTTTTTTCTCACAATTAATATATTTCACAGTCTTGACTCTGGAATACATTATTTTTTTCAATACATCCTTTTGCTGGCTCTGAAGAATTAATTCTTCAACCTATTTAGTTGACAAATAGTCTATGGCAGCCAACCCATTTCCACTTGTGGATTTGAACTCACAGGTCAGATTCATCAACACAATAATGAGACATTTTCTATATTTCAATTTTTTACATTTTTTATATCCTTCTACATTAAAATTTAAGATATTATAAATAATAGATGGTTATAGTGATGTCTGTTAAATAAATTCTGTAGGAAGAAAAAAACAAGTATTTTGTGGAGTTGTACTATTGTTTACATTTATAATGGGTTGCCTTAAATGGATATGTTAGATAATTTTTGCCAAAATGTCATCATTTATTAGTAGTTGGATCATAAGGATTAGAAATACTCATGTTTTGTTGAGAAATTGAAAGATTTGCAGTAGTTACTGCTTCTTTTGTCAGCCTAGTTTTGTCTACAGAAAAAATTCAAAACAAACAATTTGATGTTCTGTTCTTGATTGAAAATGCAGTCCATATTTTTATTTGAAAAGAAAATTTCATCCTGCATTTCATTTATTTTTTTCACTATATTCACATGGCACTTCATGTTAGTGAAAATTACATAGTCTTACCTCTTTTCACCTCCAGGATTTTACACATAAATTACTTAAATTGTTTATATTTTTTTTCTATACACTCTGTGTTTTATGTTGTCCATCAAATCCATGTGTAATGTTATTACAGGAAAGTAAAGATTCATCAGAGGTTGCAAAAGTAAGAAGACAACTACAGCACTGCTCAACAATGGTATGTTTGGGTTTGCACATGAGAAACATACTCAGCATTTCCCCCTGCTGTGTGCTTCTTTGGCTGGTCCAATCTCAACCACTCTCTGCAGCATGTTACCCTCAGTAGGCAAAGTGTACCTAATATTTAAATAAGTGACATTAATAAGCATTGGAGGATGAGTTGCAATAACTTTGGGTTGTGGAAAGGGTTTCTTTCAACCTTTTCAGAAGCTGTGGCACATATAGAAGGGTAAAAGCAACGCACGCCAGCAGTGAGGACATTGCAGAGGGTCCTTTCCATCCTGAGTCATCCATGTGATGAACATGCTGCTAACAGCACCACAAATCAGCTGTCATAAGAAGGGTCAGCACTCTGTAAGTGCTGCTCAAAAGGAGCGAGTCTTCTGAAGATTAATTGCTTGTTAATGCAAAATCAGCATCAAAGCATGTGGGATGTGAGCGCTGTGCTCTAACATCTGCCGTCTTGGATTTGACAGAGTGATCCACACCACATCTGCTTTTGGACCTATCCACAGGTCTGTCCTGGCTCACCTGAATCTCTCCCCCTTTCCCTTGCTTCCTGGAAAAACTTCTTGCAGATAATTAGAATGCAAAAAGAGATGGACCTTCTGCATAGCACAAATATACTTGAGCTGGAAATTGCTTTGAAGCCTGATGTGAATCTGTCAGTCAAGCAAAGAAATAAATCAGTTCCAAATCTTGGATGAGATCAAATTAACTGAGATAACTATTCCCAAAGCTGTTCTAGAGACTTTGAAAACAGAGGGAATCCTATTTAATTAGGCTGAAGAAAGGTGCTCAGACCTTTGTATTCACTGTGCCTGAAACAATTTCAGCTAATGAAAAATGCCAAAACAAATGTCACAAAGGAGTTTATTGGTTCAAGTGATAAACCTATCGCTGGAGTATTCCCAGACAATGGGATAAAGACTCTTGGACATATTTCCATTTGTATTGAACTGCTGAAGCGCCATAAGCCTGCAGACTAAATATTTCTCCATGCTAAGTGTTAACCAGAGAGAGAATGGAAGAAGTAATACAATCTTTGGCTAGCATGTTCATTGCTCAATTTGAGACACACATATTCAAAAACTCCTGAGATATCTTAACTATTCAAATGAGATCACCCAGATTTTGGTGGGCCAGGAAAAGTTAATCAAGAGGATGGTGAAATAGTGCATGCCTTATGTGTACAGTCAAGACCCATGACAACGGTCTGCTCAAAGTTTTACAAATATTTGAAAAGAGCCATTTTGAATATGAAAAAAACATGGATTATAAAAGGTATCATAATTTTTAAACCCATTTTCTTTGACTCATGGTTCGCCTTAAATGGAAGAGATTGTTCTGTGTCTAACATAGAACAGAGTATGTAACATACAGCATGGATCTTAACAATGGTCCACCACTCAGAATATAAAATCTCACAAATAGTCACAAATACAAAATTCTGTTCCGACCAGAACATTTGGATATTTTTATTATTATTATTATTTCACTATCTCTTGTGAAACTAGTTATAAACCTATGTTGCCACTAAAATATAACTCTTCAAAGTGCATGTTCAATAAACGGCTTGTATCTTGAGGGACTCCTTCACCACCTTCCACACCTGGGGAGATTTTCCTTGAAGCAAGCTCTGTCAAGGCTTCCCATTTTAAGAAGATTGATGACATGTGAGAGATTACTGGCATAGAGCCTTACAGTGCCTGCAAAAAATTTCAGCCTGGTTCAGCCACCCAAGAACAGACATCCCTGCTTCTGTAAGTCTGCTGTGTCATAAGCCATACAACTCTGTCCTCTTCAAGCAAAATAAGTTTGAAAAGCACAGAAAATGAGAAAAACAAGATTTTCAGGGACCACAAGGAGTGTAAGGTGTCCTGGTCATGTGGAGGTCAGTCAATCTCAGCATCCAGAGTCAACATAGACCAAATCAACATATATCTCTCCAAGATTATACACTGTTAATTCCCCACACAGGCTGCTCCAGAGAAGCCATATGTTCTCATGCTCTCCCACAAGCAGTGAGAAGACAGTAAAGAACATTGCACACAATTTCAGTGGTAATCTGAACATCAGCTGCCTATCACACTCTTGACCTAGCTGCTTCATAGTATTTGCAGCAATTATACCAGTTCCTGCATATTTTATTGTGAGCTGAACTGTGAGCAATCATTTTGGTAAGAGCTCAGCCAAGCCTGGATCCTAATGCCACATTTCATTTCCTTTTCTTTGCCACTACTTTCATTTGGCTTTTCAAAATGATGATGTGAGCATTGAATGCATGCTTGCTCCCTTCAGAAAGCAGCAAAATGTCACTTTTGGATTGCAACTGAGAGAGTCTTGAGATCATGCATTTCATTTTGCTGGTCTGACTCACTACCTGCAAAGTAAACACAGAATAATGCAGGAAATTACCATGTAAATAAGTCATTAAATAAACCATTAGAAGTGGATGTTCTGAGCCGGATATAATGTTTAGTGTGATCCTGCTAATATTCAAAGCACGTCTGCATGTTTTCTTTCCACACTTGTAATGAGCATCAAAGGGCACTTTCCCAACAAAGATCTCCTACACCTATGCTGCAATCAGATCTGTGCCCAGCAAGTCACATCTTTGAGCTTACTCTAAGGGTCCTGCTCTCAACTAAGTTCATGGGCAGCCTTTTTATGTAGCAGCTTTCAGGGTTGCAAACCCACTGTTCTAGACTGACTTTCAGTAATTTTCCTTAATTCCGTACTACTCAGAGCTTTCATCCTTCATTTTCATTTGGGTCTGTGATATGCAGAGGCCTATTCTCCCTAGTGACTCTCTAATTTTTAGGGGGATTCACTAAATTAAGAAAAAAAAACCTTTATTTAGGGATTTGAATCACACTTGAAGACATCAATGTCATCACTAAAAGAGTGCTGTTACACATCATGTCTTTTGATTCACTGTGGAACAGAAAAATTTTATGGGGTTCATTGCTGATGAAGATCTGCTTTTAATTCATAAATCATGTTAAGATTTCAGTTTCAGGTAGAGTTCTGTAAAGCTTGTCTTCCTAGATAAACAAAAAAATTTAAACATTTGTGCTTCGTACGTCCCTTCATAATGAAGTCCAGGGTATCACTAAGTTCACTTCAACTGCTTGACATGCTAGAAATAGAAATAGAAATTGAACCAGTTTCATTGCAAGTGTCATGCACTGATTTACTTTCCTTTAAATTGCTGAAGCCTATTTTACCATCAATAGTCTTTACTTTTGCAAAAGGCTATGCTGGAAAACAAAGGGCTGACTCTGTTCTTTGACCAAAGCACTTTCATCAACAAAAGCTTCAGTTTTTCCAAGCCCTCTCAGGGTTTTCAGAACCAGACTCCTCTGGTGCTGGCTCCAGAACTCACTTCACCGGGCTCGGTCATTGCCATTGACTCCTGTGAGCTCTGGATCACGTTCTTGGTGAACAAAGCTAAGGATGTTGGTCAAAATGGACTATGGGTACCAAAGTTATGAGCACTTGTGTCACTTCTCTGTAATTAACACCTCTGTGTACTCTTCCCTCTTTCCTGAGAAAACCAATGAGTCATTGGTTACGGAGTCAGAATGAATCAATGGAATTTTCTATAATTTTCAAATATATTAAAAATGCTTTGACAAGTCTTGGGTTCTTTAAGCAGATTTATGCAACTCAATTTAGGCTGAACTCTTACTGAACTGTGTTCTAGTTTCGCCTGAGTAACAGTGGAGCAAGAATGTGAGAAAATCTTTAGGTACACATTGATGAGTTTTAAATGTCAAATATTTTGACCCTAAAATGTAATATAAAATTGAGATAGAATGATCTAATTTTTTACTGAAATCTAGGCACTGAAAGTTTCACCTGATTAGTTTGCTTCTATGTTAGGGACTAAATTAATCAATGGGGACTATAGGTAAAATGGATTGATTTTACACAGTTCCCATTCCTGCTAGTGGGCATTGCAAACCCAAAGGCTTCTCACACACTTGTAGGAAAATAAAAGCTTGGCCTTGTTTTCCTAGCAAATGTAGCTTATATTGTCAGTATTTAACACAGAGATATATGGCTTTTCATAAGAGGGGTTAAAAAAATATGTGAACCTTGATATGAAGAAAAGAGGAATCTGACAGCTGAACTGAGTCAACTACGTAGATTAGATAGGGAGAGGAAATTAGAACTAGCACAAAAGGCCAACAAGCACGGAATTAATAAATGGATAGCAGAAAGGAAATTGAACCAATAAAAACAGCTGCAAACGGGTATTGTTGGCATAATTTCAGGCCTAGCAGTTTGAAGAGGACAGAAACATTTCACTGTTGAGCAGCACTTTTTAAAAGATGTTTTGCATTTGACATAATTATATTTTACATAAATTCAGCGCAATTACATTTGAAAACTATTTTCAGAATCACAAACTTTCCCTAATGATGGGACTCTTGAATTAGCCTGAGTTTTCTAGAGATCATTCCTCTTTTCCCATCTGGAGAAGGGGAAGGAAAAACGAGGTGCTATTGTTTTGCCCTCAAATATCAGACAGTAGGGAGACCGTAATGATACCTAAGTGAGATGCCATGGTTTGCCCTGCCTCTTGTACTCCTTTCTTCTCAGTTCATGTTGTCTCCCTACTTTGTAATTTTTCTCATTCTGACCAGTTCCCAAAGATTTTTGAGGCTATCACGGAGGGCAGGTCCATCAACACGACAGACCACACAGTCAAAGATATATTAGCATTTTTTTAAGAAATCTTCCTTCTTCTGGGTGAGAATTATTTTTTTCCAGGCACTCCAATGTTGAAATATTTTGGGTCTCTTTGCAGGTCTCCATCCATTGATGGAGATGGATTTTTTGATGTTTTTTCACCACATCTGCAAAACACCAACTTTCATGGAGAGGACAGAGAGTAGAAATAGCAGTTTAGAAACAGAAACAGAAATCCTGATAAACTGCCTCCTCTGGACTCAGACTGAGATGAGGCTGCAATCCTCCAGCCAAGCAGATGGTGCTCTCTCCTCTTGGATCAAACCTAAGGAATCACTGAGTTAATCACTATATTTCAACTGACCCTGGTTAATGTTAGTCACCAACAAGTCAGTAAGAATGTCTATTCTGCTATATCAGAATTTTCTGACAATATTGTGACAGTATCCTAACACTACCTGCCATAGACTTCAGGCTAGACCTGATGGACACTTGCAACACACTATAGGGTCAGCAGTGTCTTAGATGTAAAATTCACAAATTACTTTTTTAAAGCTGTCTAATTAGTAGCAAGACATGAAAACATGCCATATGTCTAATACATTTGTCTCATTCTTATTTGTTTCTTTCTCAAGTTTTTTTACCCCCTTAACTCTTTTTGACAGGGCAAATTATTTCTGGGAATACATCCTTTCCCACATGCTTGAGGCTTATCATTCAAACTGGTGGTCATTTCTGGGTTACAACCTTATTTTGATACATACATACATACATACATACATATATATTAGCTTTATTATTCATTAATCTTATTTAAAATTCTTTTGATCTCTATTACTGAGTCTTCTTCTTATCCTTTTCTCAGTATCTCTTCCTAAAATTAAATTTAGAGGTGATATTCTTCCAGGTTTGATTTTACAAAATCAAATTTTACAACTGATTTTTTGGTTTTTCTCCCAGAAGACCTTGTACTGTCTCTTCTTATTGACCACATTCAGATTCCATATCATGTATTTCTTTCTGCATATTGGTTGTGTTTAATCTAGGTAAGATTTCTACATGATACTTTTTAAGGTCCTAGCAGTACCAAGACCCTCTCTATCAGTTATTTCCAAAAAAATCAGGCTTTTGAAGAGCTCTAGCTGCTGTTCACATTTTTAGGTAGCTAACATAGCTAAAAAATCTGGGCATGGTCCCATCTCTGCAAACATCAACTGTTAAATATAGAGGAGGATGGTGAGCATGCAGTGTTAGAACAGCTCCCCAAAGAAAACACACACTCAAAATTTAAATTACTCTGCTTAGACTGACCTTGTAGGCTAGAGGACACAGAAGAAAACTTCTTCCTTAAATCTCAGATGTTTATCTTATTTTTTTTTTCATGTTCACAAGGGAATTCTTCTTCAAGTTTTCTTTGCTTAAGAGCAAGTGCTGAGAAACTCAGTGACTTCAATTAAGGCTCGTGAGTTCTACAACAGAAAAATAAACAAGTTTCGAATTTTGGGAAATGTAATGGAACTGACTTTCTTTTTCCCATGAACTTTATCAAAAAGATTGCTTATGCTGTTGTAAAGTATGAAGCAGTCACCTTCACATATAAGAATAGTAAAAAACATGCAACCTGATGTGCATATTAGAAAGTCTGAGAAAATTTGAGATCTGAGGATGACAGGACTCCTTCTGCAATTCCATATTGTAATGAAATGAGCATGGGAGTGAAAAACCAAAGTATTTGAATTCCAGTTAAATTTCTATTCCCCATATATTTGAAATGTACCTCATGCTTATGCAGTACAACATTTACATACTTAATTTTTAAAACCCACAGTATTCTAGCAAAGATTTATTCCTGTGTGTTGCTCTCATGTATATGTAAAAGTTGTTTCTCCTTTAACAAGGATCATTGACATCACAGAACTCGACCTGACAATGAAAGATATTCTGTGTACACAGACTCAGATGGTGGTGTTAGAAAATAATTTAATTATAGGCCAGTGCCAGTGGTTTGTTTTCATCTGATTGCTATGCTATAAGGATGAAAACAGGAAAAAAAGAAATGTACACATGATTGTGAAAATGAAATTTTTCCACAGACTGTGTTCTACTGTAGCCTTCTTTGTTCACTGATGTATTTTTAGCAATATTTTGTCTACATTGTCACCAAAACTAGTTTATGACATTTCGACCACTTCTCTGGGGGAGGATTACAATAAGTTTAATGAGAACTTATTCTCTTCCCATATACTGTACAAAGAGAACGTTACTGCTGCATGTGGGAGCTCCTATTTCAAGAAACCCTTTAGCCCTGCCTGAATGGCTAATAGAAAATATAAAAGCCTAAGCTTAGGATTGAAAATTCACTCAGTTTTATTAAGGACAAGGAAAGATATAGGTCTAGTGGAAAGGCACTAACTCTTTGACTCAGAGAGAGAACTCTGTGCAGATTTTTATTGCATTTATCTTGGGCTGTTTCTAGCAAAAGGGGAACATAAAGGGCATTACCAGGTCTGAAAAATTGTAGCCAGTTCAGAGTAACCACAATGGTACAAGTCCAGTGGCCACAAAGAAAGCTAGAAAGAGCTCAAACTCAGCAGCATTTTCACAGAGACACTGTCTTCCAGCTGGTTCATTTGACACACTTGATAACAGAATCTGGTACAAAAGGATTTTTGGGGGGAGGGGGCGGGGTGGGGTGGGGAACCCTCTTTGGTAGCTCCCGGCTTTGTTTCAGCCTGTAACTAACTCCAGCTACAGGAAGTATACAGTGAAAGATCAAAGTAAGAAACACTAAGTGAGCCTGTTGAAATGAAGTGTTACAGGCATATGTTCCTCATCTCACAGCTCCGTTGACTGGGTGCTGTAACAGCTGGGATATAAGAAAAATGTTTCAGGCAGATTCAGCAGAAGAGCCTGTACTTCATTTGGCCAGCTCAGAGTTTGTGTCTCACCAAAGGACTGCAGCAGCTCAATGGAGGGATGCTTTATTTTAGCAAATGAGACACAAGGAATTTATTCCTGTTTTTACTCAAACCAGCTCAAACCTCACTGGGCAGTAAGTAGCCAGTGTGACCCTTAAGTCACTGGCCTCTGGATGTGTGTCCTGCTCCCTGCTCCCAGAATCAAAAGCAGGCCAGGGGGCTGCAGAATACAGGTCCTCACCCTGCCCTCTGGTTTTTCAAAGTAGGAACAAGGTCTGTTCTTGACTCACATACCTGGACCACCTCAACACACTACACCCTGCTCCTCTGCTTTTGCACAAGAGCTGGTGACAGTCTGAGCATATGATAATGACTATGATGTGTCTCAGATTGCTCAGCCAGCACTGCTGCTGGTGAAGTCACAGCAAATTAAGGTGATTTGTGCAACAGAGGAGTTTGACAATTAATTTCTTCCCCATCAAGAGTGGCATGGTCAAGTGGCTAAACTTGGGAGCTGGCAGAGTGAGTCTCCTACTAATGCAGTCACTGATTTCCCCATACCCTACAGCAAAGGAAGCTTCTCCCTTTGCCCTTCCTCTTCAGGTCTGCCCCAAGGGCAGTGAGCGAGCACCTTACACAGCCATCTTTGGCAGCCACACACCTGTCGTGATCTTACTGACACACGGTGTTTGTGCTGGTTTTGCCAGTTTTTAGAAGCTGAATTGAATTATTACATTTTTCTCCACAGGGAATTTTGTACTTTGATAAAGATCTCTTTTGTAAAGATATTCTGCACTGGATGCTAAAGATATTCCTACCGCACCTGGTGTAAACATGTCTGAAAAACCATCGGTCATTGCACTACTCCAATGTAGATATTTATTATAATTTCTGATGTTTTTATTCTTCATATTAATAGCTTTTAGTGCATTGTAATATTTGGATTTAAAAGAAAAAAACAAAACAGGTAGGTATGCACATGTGTATGTCTATATCTCCATGCTCTAATACCTACATGCTTGCATTGATAGATCTGTCCAGACTTTCCTATCTTGGAAATGCACTGCAGAAGCAGGAAGGATTTTAAAGTGCAAATGCATGTACTTGAGGTGGTTAATTTCTGTACAGTATTAAATCCTCAATGTTAGAAGCCATACTACTTATTGGGGTTTTAATAGAAACTTACAGGTGAACATAAAGAAGGATAGATAAGACAGAAATTGTAGGAGCAAATACGGTCCAGATATTTAGAAGATCAGAGAGTAGCTCATGCTGTGTTGTAATATCTTTTAGACTTTTTGAGGATCCTCCAGACTATTATATGACAGCTTAGCTTCTCACCAAGTAATATTAATCTCATCTTAATCAAGGCATATTGGTTTTCAGCTTAAGACTGAAGAGAACTATTTAACAATATAGCTTTTTAAAAAATGGTTAAGTAATTATTTGGCAGGGGTGGGAAGGGTGAATCTTTATTTATCTAAAGAATTAATATGTTTTTTACAAGCACGGAGTATATTTTAACCCCAAATCCATCCCTGCCTTGTTGCCTGAAATTAAAATCTAATTACAGAGTCTCAGCACACTTTCTTTCCAGGCAGAGTGATTTGTAACATGTAAATTCAAGGCAAGTTTGATTTAAATGAAGTCCAAATCCTGGTTTTAAAACAATTCTGTTACCATAGATAATTGATGCATGTGACTAGCACAGTGAGCTCTCCTTTATGCTGCTTGGTTCAGCCTCACACTGTACACTAAGTGATTTGGCAGTACTGTACCTATAGCACTGCCAAGAAATCAGCAGCATTTACTTCTTGATTTCTGAACTGAATCTGTATTTTTCTTGAAAGAAACCTCATCATTTTTCATATGCCTGAAAGTAAAACAACAGAGGTTTTATGAAAACCTTTTGTACCTACAACATCCAGTAGTTCCCAAATTAGAGAAGGGCTCATTTGCACATGGGTAGAAAGCAGGTTTTATATGTTTGCTTACAGACCTTTGCAATATTAATATACAAGCATTGGCCTTCAGGTAATACAGTCACCACAGAAAACAGAGCATTTTTGACTTGCATGTAGATGCAAAAAAAAAAGTTTCAGTCACAGGGTTATCAAGACACCATCTAAGTTTCCAAATGTACCATACCAATTATTTCACCATTTGAGGGGATTCTGCTTCCTAAAATCAATGGGATCTTACATTCCTTGATGTGACTTACTTTTTTAATATCTTAAGACCTTAAGTTTTTGATAAAGTATAATAAATTGCAGTGATTTCTTTTTTTCACAAGTGATATCAGAAAGATAGGGCAAATTAATAGGATGCAAAATTACTATTTTCTCAACCTGCTATTAAAAGCCAAGTTGCAAAGAACATATATTCAATCTAAATACCATTTAAATTGTCTGACATTGCCTGCAAATTTTTTGCCTTTTATTATTGCTATTTTAAGCAGTGTCAAGTCTTTTTCCAAAGCATAACATATGCAAATAAACTGACTATTATACTCATACAGCATGTTTATTTTATCTCAAAAGCAAATCAAAGGAATGTATATCAAAAAATACAGACGTATGAGTTTTCTCTTGTTGTAAGCACAAGGTGTATCTCAAGTCACCTATATCCTGAGAGAATGTTTATAAGTATACACAACACACGCTATTAACTTAATGCCAGCTGAAAGAACAGAGTCTGTTCATTCTGCTTCATGTCTCATGACAATTTGAAGCTTTATGTTAATGGTATCTATCAGTGATGAGGACAGGGGGGAAGGTCATGAAAATCTCTTAGCAAACTAGACCAAAACACTCCAGTTGAGAGCCTTAAAAATTATAGTCTGATGCACTAATTTAGACTCTGGAGCAGCAAAAGAGATTGCCCTTGAGGGGAAAAAATATTGTTCATTATAAAAATGATCCCAAAGTTTACTGGCACAGTAATTTGGGACCTTATTCAAGACCAGATATCTATGCAGTGAAGACATTCAATAAAGCTATTAGCTACATACCTTGATATCAATTCTCAACACCTTCCATCCTAACCACTTTTATTCAAGAAGAATCTAGCAATGAGAGATAGAGAACAACTTTTCAAGTTGATTCGTTTGGTTTCTTTGACTTTATGGGAAAGCCCTATTGAGTTTTCTGTTCCAGGACACCGCTTCTCGACAAAGGTAATGGTAAAACATCAATAAACATCCTAAATGATAGTGACAGGCATAATCATGAAGGCAATTCATAGGCAAAATGTACTGAAGTAATGCACCAGCCACCCCAATACAAATGCCTTACCCCCATTCTTATGAATATTGACCTTTAGTTTCCATGTAGCCTCTAGTATCCCCCTAAAATAATTTCCTTTCACTCAGTCAGATCTTGACATTTTAACACTATATTTAAAAGCTGAAACTGTGGAAAATAAAGTGTTTGATGCAGCACTTTCAGAGAACGGGCTGATTTAAATGCATGTAGTTATACTGATCCATTTCCTCAAAACTTCCTTATTTCTCATTTGTCATCATATTAACACTGGAATACTACTGGTTTTAGTTCTTGAGTCTGACTTCAGGTGGAAGCTATTTAGATTTTTAAGCTTTGGGGGGGGAAAAATAAATATTTTTTCAAGGGCTGGTCTTCATTAAAAAGCAATCCTGCCCACTACCCTACAAGCTCGATGCAGACAACCCATGCAGAAGAGAAAGCAGCTGCTGGGAAGCTGTTTTGGAGACCCCATCCATTGTGAGGTGATAGCACAGGGTGGGTCAGGGCATGAGCTACAGGAAGTTGGGGACCAGCAGAGGGATCCTGGGCCAAAAAGAAATGCCAGATTGCCTCCTTTTTGTCATGTGGAAATTGTTGTGTTCAGCAAGAGCTGACGTGCACTCTGAACCCTAGTGAAAGAAACTTAAGTGAAAACAACACTACCTGTTTCACTGGAATAATTTCAGAAAGAATTCAGGTGATAAAGGACAGTGGGGAATTACCTCTTCTCAGTTTGCTGGAGCAGAGACACTCAGCTTCTCTCCCATTAACTAGGTTATGAGTTACTCTCCATTCCTGTCTCTGGGTGGGAAAGGCATGCATAGCTCTTCCTCACCAGCTCCTTGCACTTTGTAGACATTGAGAAACAGAGCAGGTGTAGCATGCAGAGGAAGCAGAGGTTTTCAGATGAGCTACATGCATTTCTGCAGACAATACAACCCAGATAGAACCCAGATTTTGGGCCCATGTCACTGTAGCACAGAGGAACGACCTATTTTGGAGCACAAATTTTCATTTAATTGTTATTTATATATTTGTATCTTGTCCTTAGGGATTTATCAGTTACAAAGTACAATTCATATCCTTTTCTATTGAGATACCATAATTACATTATGCAATGTTAGACGAAATAAATTCACACTGCCAAGTGCTGTAATTAAGACTGTGCTGACCAGTTTGATTTTAAAATCTTCTCTTCAGTCATGAGTTTCTGAAAAATTTATCTTGTCTAGAAAACTATATGACATAGATTCATGTCAGCAGATGGGAATAATTACTCTGACTATAATTAATGCAATCTGAAGGGCTTCAATAGTCATGGAGTTATTATGTAACCACACATTAATTAAATGATCAAGTAACTACTCAGTAATTTCATGGTGATTTGTGCTATATAAGATATTTTCCTTGCACAAACAAACAATGCTGTCATACAATTCAGAATGGATGTGAATATCTGCATGTTGATACTGAAATATATGCCGGATTTTTTGATGGCTTGCTCCCAAAACGGTGACTGCCTCTGAGCATATTTTCTGTAAGCAGGAAGATTAGGAGGCACATCTATTTTTAATGAAATTGTATATTCATTTATACATACACCCTTTCATGGGCAAAGATGGAACTATTTCCTATTTAGACTTGAAAATATTTAAGATATGAAATTCTTATTCATGAGCCCAGGCTGCAGAGAAGTTTCTTCCCAAACCTGACCTGTATATAGGCTGCAATACATGGGCTAACTTGTGTTTTACTGTTCATGGCTGCAAATCCCATGCTGCAAGCTCATTTGGAGCCACAAAGTCTGTGAATACTTGGGAGCAAATCTCAGAAATCCAGTGCTGTACACTGTGGAAAATCAGACAGTGCTAATGAAATATCTTAACAGTTTTGAAAGATGGAGGGGTTTAATGAGTCATGGCTGAATTTCATCTTTGGTAGACCAGGCTGGGGCACTTTATTATGCATTCTTAGTTGGAGAGTGGTATCTATTTTGATGTGTGGCAGTGGTTGATACTGTTTTTTTTCTTTTTCATGCATATTGGAAACAGAAGGAGTCCCAGATCATACTTAAAATGCTTATACAAACCCAAAAGAGAATGTTTTAATTCTAGTTGAATAATTACATGCATTTTTAATATTTGTTTACACCTATGTAGAATAATACCTGTGAGAAGCCTTCTGGTTTCCTTTGAATCTGTTCCCCAGAGATGCAAGAGATCATACAACAGCCAGAGGCTTTAACTTTTCTAGCTTTGGTGTTACCCTGTCCAAGGGCTCCAGAGGGGACCTGAACCAAATGTTTCCAGGATCCTGACAGATCCTTTGCTGTTCACAATGTTTTTATTAACAACAGCCTGCCTGAGAAGTACCAGACATGAGCAGGGCACGTGGACAGAGATGGCACAATGGCTGGGCATAGAAGCACATCTTGTCGAAAACTGTAATAAGCAACAGTTATGCCCAGTAGACCATGAATAATTCACATACTACATAATCTGAGACAAAAATGTGTGAAAGGTATCAGAGAGGAGGTTCTGTTCATTAAAGTAGAGTGTAAATAGGAAATATTTTTGGAATATAATTTGGCAATGCTTCATGTCATCTCCACTCTAAATTTTGCAAGAATTTTTTATAAGATTGAACTTAGTTTCTTTTGGGTGCAGGCTTCAGCACAGAGCTCGCTGATCTGAAACTAATATCAAGCTTTGTTCTTAGGTTTTGTGCCATTAGCTGTTGAAACAAAAGAGAAAAAGGAAAGGGGAAAGGTCAAAGGGAGAAAAGCAAGGGCATAGGGAAAGAGGAAAGGGAAAGCAGGAAAAAGAAAGGGAGAAAGGGGAGGGGGAAAAGAGGAAGGGGAAAAGACAGAACGGACAGAACCACAGGATGAATATTCTGGTCCTAAACAAGCTAAAATCCCAGAAGCACACTGACTACTTCTTTATAAACCATCCCTAAAAGAAGTTATGATGAACAAAAGAAACAGAAACACTGTAAGGGAGGAAAGAAAATACAGTGTGCTGTGAAAGTTGCATCAAATTAATATATCATTAATCTTTGCCAATATTGATTCTTTACAATACTGATTACTAAATTTAAACAGTGTCTGTAGTATTTATTTTTTCATTCCATGCAGGGTCAGAGGACAGTATCTATTATTTAGATGTTCCCTTTTTTGCTCTAGCAAGTATCTCTTTTCATTTCTATATTATATTCTTAACTATATTACACAAATTCCTTTTTTTACAGAATATGTGAAAAAAACTTTCTTAAAACAAAACAAAACAAGGCAACCAAAAAAGAGCCGCTTTAATTATTGTAATAAAACCATAGGTAGAATATTTTGAGGGCTATTGGTGAATTTTATTTATTCCAGTCTAACAAATCCTAATGCATTGGGGATACCTTCCCCCTCTATGAACCAGTGCACTTGAGTAAAGCTAATGATATCACCAGTGACAGTTACCAAATTTTTATCTGTCAGAGGAAATATTAATGGATTGCATTTTCTTCCGTAACTTCTTCAACATAAACTACTGACAATGAAACATAATACTGTTTCAAATAGTCATTGTTATCTTCCTAAATGTCTTAATCCTATTCCTGCGTTATCCTCACACTTCATGCCCCAAGCTTGCAAACATCCAAATTTTGCTCCAAGTCATGATAGAGATGAAAAATCTCTCTATGTCTAAAGATGTTAGTGGAAGCTCCCCCACAGTAGTAAACACTGTAAATCTCTTGCTAACTCCAGCCTCTTGTTGGGATCTCTCATGGGGTTCTCAGGCCTGAATCCATGAATAAGCCAGAATTCCTGCTCCTTCTGAGCAAGAAAGATTAAATTAAGGTGCATACACACTGCCATTAACAAGAGGAAAGAGTAATGCGTATGTAGAGACCAAACCACTTGGACTAAACTATGTTTATATATTGTTTATATATTAATATTATATATTAATACATGTAGTATTAATCTTTGCATCACAGTACAACTGCACTACAAACTGAAGCCGGTATACTCCAGGTGTCACAGGTATGCTGACCTCAGTGAGATCCTAGCATTCAACCTATATCTGGAGGCTTCTAATTTGGGGGTGAAGCTTTTAAACTGGGGGAAAGACCACTACTCTGAGCCAGGTCCTACTCTCCATTTTCAAGAAAGGTTTCCAGAGATTTCTCACATAAAAGGAAAGCAGAATTAATATCTCCATGGCTATTTCTAGCCACAACCAAAGTCACGTGTTTACAACATTCTCAAACTGCCCGACTTGGACTCCTGGAACTGGCAGCCCTGGACAGGAATCACATTCAGTCTTGAATATCTCTAAAAAAATCTCTACAGATTTGAGGTTAATACCATACAAAGGTACCAGAGGGTTGTGATAAGAATGAGAATGTCATCTACTCAACTTTCTGAGCCAAAATTTCTGAAAGACTGTGTCTTCCTCTTGTAGAAGGAGATAGCTTTGTCCCATCATCATCATCGACCCAGAACCATAAACAGCAAGGTCACAGTGGGAAAATGTAGAGGTACACTTGGCTATTTGTGAGGAACAATTTTAAATATACCATCTAATCCATCTTTATTATTTTTACTTTCCACTTAATTAAAATATGTTGGAGAGGTGATCAAGGAGGAGAAGAAAAGAAAAGAAAAAACAGAGGAGAGCTGCTATCCATGGAAGCCATAAATGAAGGTGGACTGTATGAAAATATCCAAAGGAGCAATAAACTGCTGGGTGATAATGCACTGGGTTTGAATTCAAGGAAAAAAATATCATATCTCATTCACAATGTAGACCTCATGTTGGAGGAAATTTCCGATAAAGACAGATCTGCTGTCAGTCCAAGTGAAGGAATTAGCACATGCAAATACTTCTTTACATCCTGCAAAACTACTGCCATACTTTATTCCTGCTCTGAATCTGATCCTTTGCTACTTTCTTCCATCTTTAACCGCTGTACTCTATTCCTAGCCACAGATGGACAGCACTATGTGTTTATCCACATGCAGACAAGTAGATTAATGATATAAAACTTCTGTTAGGGGTGCAAGTACTGAACTATACATATCCCATGTGGAAGCAGAGGACTCCATTTCTTGACTGTTTTGCTGGTTGAAATGCTTAAGTCTTCTCATTCTGTCAAACACCACAAATCCTCTGTATGCAAAGTAAAGCAGAAGTTTTAAAAACTCAACCCTCTTGAATATCTTGGTATTGCATCAGCTTAGGTTTTTTCATTTATCTAAGAGTTACTCCTGATGTAGACAGAAAGAGATGTCAGTGTATCTCAACAGACATCACAAAATGGTCTATCCAGAATGTCCTTCACCAGAATTTATTGCAAGAAAATATTAGGGAAGTATTTTTTCAAGATCTTGTATCAGCAACACATCCTCAGAAGGGAAACACCTGAATCACTTCATTGGATTCAAAACCTAATCACTACTAAGTTTTTAAACACTTAAAATTCTTAAAGCTTCAAAATACTTGTAGAGCTGATAAAGCATGTACCAGCCATTATGCAAATGAGGTTTATGGAAGCTGCTACTGCAGGTAAAAAATACTAAGTAGTATTATTATTATCTAACCTTTTAGTTTGATTCTGCGGAACATGAAAATTAAGTCATAAAAGATACACAATAAGGGAAAAGGAGAAAGAAATTCAGTGTGCAATCAGCAAGGTAAAATCCTTGCACCAGATTCTCAACATAAAGCATGGGTGTAAATCACTTGGAAGCGGCATATGATCTTCCAAAGAGAGAGGTGTTTCCTTTTTCTTAATGACAAGAGATTTGTGGGATTCTGAATTAAATTCATAGAAGTGGATTGAAATTTCATAGCACATAATGCAAGTCTAGGCATATAAATTACAGGAATTTGTGAGTATACAGAGGAGAATGAGAATAGAAAGCAGCCAAGAAAGACCTCACTGACATAGATCTGAAGACACAAGTGTAACATCAGTTGTGCTAGGAAAGAGTATTGGTAAATCCATCCAGGGCATTGGTTTAAGTACTTGAGCACTCTGTAATATATTGGTAGTGTATCTCTGAGAAGGAGTAAACAAAACTGCTGAAAATGAGTATTAAGTTAGTGAGGGAAATGGATGGGACAGGAAGGGGTACTGAGGAGGCTGGACAGTTTAGTGGTGCATTTGCCTATGCAAAGGAGCCCAGCAGGGCTATAATTGCTCCTTGCAAATAACTGTATATGTCAATACCAGGGGAGAGAAAAACTGCTTAAGTACCAGAACAGAAGCATATTTATTTCCACTGTACTTGAGCACTTTACAGCAACAATTGAAAGCTTCTAATTATCAAAGCCAAAAGCTTTCAAGTCAGGAGAAATGGTCTGAAATAGCAAAACTATTTTAGCATGACTTGTTTACTTTTAAAATGGCTGTTTGCTTTTAAAACGGCATTTCACAATGCAAGTAATGGCAATATCTGGAGGCTGGACTGACCAGCCTTTGAGTCAAAGATCATTATGTCAACTACTGCTCCCATTTAGAAGGTTGTTGGCCCAGGGCATTTTTTTCCCCAAGATGCTTTTCAGATTCCTGCCCATTGAGCTGTTATTTTATTTTGCCTACACTTTGGCCCCACCTCCCTGCCATGAAATTCCTTTTGTACTTGTATTCTCTTTTAATCTTAAAGTTTTAGGCCATGGGAGTACACATTCATGTCATTCATATATATATATACACACACACACATATATGTATGCATGTAATTATGTATGTATGTATGTATGTATGTATGTATACATATATGTATGTATGTATATTATATATATGCATACCTAAATAGATGCCACACACCATTTTCCTATGCAAAATCTGACATATTTTCATGCATTGCACTGTGGTTTCAATAATATTATTAAAATATGCATTGTGGTGCTGCAGTAAATTTAACTGGTATAATACCATGAAGATACCATTTCCACAAAAATCAGTCATGACTCTAAGGTGTACCATGGCTTTCTTATATATGTTGCAAATATGTCTTGGGTTTATTCCGGATTTCTTTTCTGGCTGTACAGCATGATGTCTGAATCCACAATACCCGGCAATTTAGGGACAGCAACATTCACCATTGTTCAGGAACATTTACAAATATTATCTATTCAAATTTATACATTAAGCATTTTCTATCTATGAATGCCTGCTGATGGCAGATAGGGAGCAGCAAAATGAAACTTTACTAATTTGCAGAGCAGTTTCTATTCTTCAGTTGTATTCTCATCACAAAAACTGACCAGCTGCAACACGATGTTCTCTCTTTTGGCTGCATTAGTGATGCAGGTGCAAAAAAACCCAACATGTCAACAAACAAAGCTCAGAAAAGTTTTTATTAGATAGTTATACTAATCATGGAGTCTGGAGAATGCATTGGTATTTTGTGGCTTAAGACACTAATAGTGTCTCCTTGTGACCATCTAGTATTTGAGAAATTCAGACGCAATTCAGACCATTTCACCCTAAAGTGAACCAGAGAGGTATTTACATAGGAGCTTTAGCTTCAGAACAGCACAGGAAAGATAATACTTTGCAGAAAGGTGTCTGGAAATCAAATGAAATTTTTCAAGTGTCCATCAAAACACCCTCCAAACTGCTAGGGAGTTGGTGAGTGGACTCTCACTTCGAGCAGCTAAGTCTTTAAACTCCAGCAGATAAAAGCAGTGGTCAGGTCTTAGAGACTAGATATTCCTGCATGGAACATAATACAGCATGAAGTCGAGAGAAAGGAGATCCTACTCTTTTAACAAACAGCTCCCTGACAATGAGGCTGAGTATAAGCAGATGTTGTTGCTCCATAAACAACCAAGACATTTGTCCATAGATGCCTTAGGAGCTTAGCTTCTAATGGAAAGGTGGATGGCCTTGATTTACACAGTTTGGCAATAAGGCTGGAAATACCTTTTCACAGCCCTAAAGATACTATCTTTTAGCACCAGGCAGTTTGCAAGCACTTCATAACCTTTAAAGAGGCAAATTTACTGTTCAAAAAAAGAAAACAAAGCAGATGTTTAAGGGATTTTGCCAACAAAGTTTTCTACCCTTATCAGAGGTAAGGTCTTGTGAGCCAACTTTCCGAGTTTAAAGTGAAAGTTCCAGACCTCAAAGCAACTTGTTTGAAGTATTGTGAACTGCAGAGGTCAGTAGGTGAAATTCTAAGTACTACAGAATCCCTTTTTTTCTTAACATTTTCTCTCTTTGCACCTTGGATCTGGTTTTTCTGGCGTGATACAAAGACCAGATGGCCCTACCATTGGCTACACAGCTTCCATGTATTTGTTATCATCCGACTTGCACACCCTTCCAGGCAAAGATTTTGAGGTCCAAACCCTGGCTGAGAGGCAGAGCCAAGCAAGGCATGCACTGTCACAGGCACCTGTTCACCAACAGCCCTTCAACTTTGCATTCTGAGCCACATCTGCCCAGGGATGTCGCTGCCTGGGGCAGAGGGGTTTGAAGCAGACGATCTTTAAGTTCCATACTAATCCATTCTAAAGTCCCACACCAGGAATTATCCCCTTTACCCTCAAAGCCGATGTAAAATCTTACAGTACTAACAGGAGTGCTGGATTCTGGCTGAACAAACCTCTACAGAGGCAAAAGAAGCCATTTTGTCCATTTTATATCTTTATATCAACACTGAGTACACTGGGGGGGCAACACGGTTGCACTTCCTCCTTTTTCTCTGGAGCACACATAGGTTGCTATTTGCTTGTCACAACATTGCATATTTAAACTCTAAACCCTAAGTTTGAAAAAGAGTCCTACTTCTTTTTCCTAAAAAAATGCAGCTTGTTTGGAAAACAAACCGTCACGGCAATATAGACAGAATGGAGGAAACTTTTATTAGCAAAACTGCAATACCATCATGATGATCTTTATGAATGTTGTGACTGATTCCAAACCTGACTGTCTGTGATTTGCTGATGATAAAGGCATAATTCTGACCAGAATACAGAGGGCAAATCATTGCAGAAAGGCACTGATAAAATATTATGCAAAGAACAAATAACTGGTAATTGGCAGACAAAGTCACACTTTCTCTGATATTCATGACTGCAGATTATAGAAATGCACTTTATAGATATAAGTGTTGAACACTTTGGATTTTGAATATGACAGAAATGCACACTTCTGATCAGAACACATAGTGCCAAATTATTGTCAAAAAACATTGATACGATATTATATATTTGCAAATAGCAACTGCAGATAAAGTCAGTATTGCGATTTTTTTACTGTGTATATTAAAAATATACTTTTTCAGTTTAAGTGTTATATATTTTCTCTTTCTTATCTGACAGGATAAATGATATTTACCTGGAAATAACTAAAAATTATTTTTTTAAGGAAAGAAATTACAAGAATGTGCTTAATTCATAAGTTCTTGCATGTGCCACTGCCAAATTAGTATACAATAACAAAGTTTAAATAAAAGAAGTTGTGATCTTACTATAAGCAAAATGGGGTTTTAATGATTCTTTTTAATTATAGAAAATTTTCAATACTGGATTAAATAATGCCCTTAACTTAACATGTTTCCCATTTAAAGAGTCATGCATAAATAGTAAAGATGCAAATTCTGAGCCATCTGAGTCATATTTCACTGCCATTTGTCATAAAGAAATGCATCCATTGTTTATTTTAAATCCTTTTTACAATGTTTTCAGACAGAAAGAAGTCAAATCACATATAACACCAGATCAACAAAAAGCAAAGGTCAACGTTCATCGTGCTGGTTTTTAAAGGTGGTAGGTCAATGTGCAAAACTGTGGGATTTTTGAAAATAAAGAAACACATCTCTGAGGAAACTGCAAAAGAGATTTCTTGTTTTAAAGCATTTATTGTAAAAGACAATTACCTCCATAACAACCAGCCCTTGATGTCTCTGGCACAAGAAACCTGCAAAAGTCATTAAGGCTGTCCCAGTGAAGCTCCTACAGTTGCATCAATTTAGGGTGGGTGTAAGCATGCTTAAAATTAAATTACTTTAAAATAAAGTTAGAGCAATAAGCAATATCCTGCTTTTGACTCAGCAGGGTTTCCCGTGAGAAAAGAAAGTGGGCAAAGACAGCTTAAAAAGACAGACAAACATATTTACCCCTAGGTGGAAGGTACAAATTAAATTAGCTTGCCACAAAAGGGAGATGTTTTCTCCTTCTGTTCAGATGTCATGGTAGTGAGGAAACATCGTCTGGGGCCAAGTAAAATGGCACAAATGCATTCATCTCAGCTACCATTCATCCTGTTCCAAGGACTAAACAGAGCACATAAAAGAACAGCACTGCTGAAGCACTTCCTAGTTACCAAATGGGGACTTGCAGAGGAACATGGGAGAGGAAGGTGGGGATATTTCCAGCATGGATTTCACTGTTGGGGTGAGAATGACAGAGGATTTCATAGATCTGATGAGGCTAGATATGAAATGCCATTGCCACAATCTGACTGCCCCTTTGCCTTGAGGGGAAGCATCACATGGTATTTGGTGTAGTATATTGAAAGGTGCACTACAAAACCTTTCCTCTGTCTCTAAAGCTGGAAAACAGTAGAAACACTTCCTGAAAGTCAAATATATCTTTTATTGTGCTTCATTAATATGCATAGTTTTGGCACTCAGTAAGGTTCAGCTGGTATGCTTTCCAGTATCTCATTCTTTATTTATATGAGACCGGGAGGTGCGACCTATGGAGGCAGTTGGCTGTCATGAATTGGAATCTTCATTAAGCCTTGTGAATTATGCATTGACTACTTATAAAATCAAGATCCACGACTGATCCAGCAAGGACTCTTTCCATTAGATTGAAAGATGCACACATTGGTAAAAGGCATACACGTGTGCTATACACTGCAGAAGTCGCTGTGCCAGTAATCCAGAGAAGTGCTTGGGGATTTTGTGCCTCATGCTCAACAAAGTTGGTCTAATCTTTGTTTTTGTATGTATTTGAAGAGTTTTAGAGTTGAATTTCTGCTCTGGAAAGTCACATTTGCACAATGTTTGTCTAGATTTTGAGCTTTCCTTCCAATCATTCAGCAGCTTGTACAAGAAATTGGTTTTTTTCTCTGGGTTAGAGATCTGCATCTGGCAAGAAACCTCTTTATATAAATATCGAGTTCTACCTTTTGTAAAGAATTCAGTATTAAGAAAGATCTCTCAAGAATACAGATATCCACAAAAAGAAAGCTCATTCTTGCCTGCAAGGTCATTTTTTTATTCTACTGGATGATGTTAAACATTATACAAAGGCTAGATCAATTTTCAACCATTGCTTCTGGATGGTATGTGCATTAAGGTTGTATTTGTCTTAGTGCTTTTGAAATAAAGTTGAATACAAAAATTTTATTCTTTAAACTGGCAATCAGGATTTTATAGATATTTTGAAAGAACAAACTATATATTTTCTTTAAACACTACTGTTTACTTAGAGAAGACTTAAAAGAGAGGCTAAAGGTTAACAGAACTTTTTTTTTAAAATCAGAGAAATTTGACATGTCAAGTTTAATGAAGGATTTTAGTAGTCTTGGTCACTTCAATCACATCAGCAGGTCTCAGTACATGAAAGTTGTCTTGTCACCTTATGACATTTTAGCTTGAGATTTGTAGTGCAGTATGATCTGCGCAAGCCAAAACTGCAAAAAAAACCAAAAAATCTGAAACAAAACAAGCAATCAACAAAAACCAAAACAAAACAAACCACTTCTGTTGAAAAGTCTCCATGTTATTATTCTGTTTGCTGGGAGGGGTTATGTACCAGATTTAAGTGATAGTCTTTCTGCTGAACCATACCTGCCAAAGCCAGTAGCAACTCTATGTGAAGCAGCTGGGAGAAGTAAAGCTCTTCTTGCACAATACGAATTCACTGCATTGTTTGTGATAAGTTCCATGGCCTGGCCTGAAAGTGGATAGCCTGATCTATGAAAAGGTCATGGGTGAGCCCTGTGTAAAATGGTATTGTTTACAGTTTTTTTAGTAAGAGATTAGCTGTCATTTATTTCCACATACCTTAACAAGAGCTTTGAAGGTTCCCAGCAAGAGCATGTTCTTTTCTCTTTCTCAGCCTGTCACATACTTGTCAGATTCAATAAAATTCCTTACCTGAATTATGCAGATTAGGTTTAGTTGTGTCCAGCACCCATCATTGTTCATCTCCACTACAGCTGAAACTTCTAGCAGCCCTCTTGCTTATACTGCCTGATTTCAACACTCCTTAGGTCAAGACCTTTCAACCTCAGGGCTTGACTTATGCCACAACCATTTGACAAATCATCCAGGCCTTCACAAAAGCTGGTTGAGCTCCAAAGTGACTGCTCTCTAGACACCACTGTTTCACTGTTTTGACATTTCCTTCTCACTTTTCCCCTCAGTAATCAGACAAAGGAAGAAAAAGACATTTGTGTCCAAGGAATGCTTTCATTTAGGACTGTGATAAATGGCTACCCTTACCAACAAGCTGTAGTCCCTCTGTAGGAGGAAGCTCCTTTGCAAGGACAACTACCCACTTTCAGCTTTGGGGGGCAAGAGGGAGTGTGAGACACGTATCTTCCACTGTAAAACCTCCACAGTGATTTTATTGATTTTTATTGATTTTATATAGCTTTTCATTCAATCAATGAAAAAGAGTTGAACAAGTTATCCAGACACTCCATTCATAAGCATGCACAGGACAATGTTGCATGTATAACAGTATAATGGATGGAACAGCAGACCAAGATGAACGAAATGTACATGGTAGAAATTAAGAAAAAAGCATACTACTTCCATTTATCTAATGTTTCTGGGTTTTGTAGGATGGACAGAAAAGAGAGGAACTTTTAATTCCAACACTTAAACAGATTATTCTTTCTCTTTGATTAATTTGTTTCTCAGCTTCAGTCTAGCCACACATGACCTGCAAAATATAAGTATGATATTTACAGATTCTTTAAAGTTTTTGAGAATCTCCAAGTGAAGAGCTCTGTATGGAGCCAAGACATTATTGGAAGCAGCACCAGTTACAGCATCATTCTTCTAATAGATGTGTCCAATTTAAAGCACTGCTTAATTCAGAAGAACTCATTCTCATCAGTGCTTGTTAATCCCTTCAACCCATTATTTTTCATATATTTATATCAAAATAACACTACCTTATTGGACTAACAATGATTTAATATATTAGTAGGGCATGAAAACTATGGAAGTATTTTTAAGGCATTCAAATCAAGATCTTTTAATTGCAGAATTTGGTATGGTTAAAACAAAAATGCCATTGCAATGTCAAATAGTTCTTAATAGAAAGAACTTCTGTCAACCATGTTTTTATAAGCTTCTTTCAGATTATTGTGTTAATGCTTGTTGATCCATTGGAAAGAATGACTGCCAAACATTAAATAATTGAAACTGCATGTGATTTGGTTTCTAAAGCTGCAGTGAGGAATTAGTTTATTACAATTTATGGTACAGTTAATCTGTTTCTTCTGTTCATGGTAAAGCATTAATCGGAAAATTACCAAATCATATTACCAAGTCATTAAAATTATTGTTATGTTCTGATATAATAATATTAATAATCCAACAAAGTTACCCTCAAAGTTCTGTGGATGACATATGCCCCTTCTCTCCAAAACTTGCAAAAAGAGCACGACAAATACACATATCTTCTGAATATTTAATTTTGTGCTATCTCAGGACACTACTTGTTCCTCAAGAAACAAGAGAGCTGGGGTGTACTGCTTATAACCATAGAATCACAGAATACACGAGTTGAAAATAATCCATTGGGATCATCAAGTCCAACTGCTCACCCTGTGTAAGACACCCCAAGAATCACACCATGTGCCTGAGGACATTACATCTGAAGCTCTGATAATAGGGTAGGTTAGATGCATTTGAGGTGTATTTTCTCTGAAGTATGAACAATATGGGGAAAACAATTGCACCTAGAAACGCTGGCCTTCAAGAGACCGAAGTCTCCCTTCTTATTTCCATTGTGCACCATGTAAAGAAATCCATAATGTAATTATTTTGGAATCAACCCACTATTAACTGAAAAAGTTCTATTAATTTGACAACCCTACTATTAACTAAAAAAAATTTCATTAACTTGACATGAGAAAGGAAAGATTCTCTTAAGTTTCCTTTGTTAGTGTGCTGGACTGAGGAGACTTGTGTATGTGAAATAACACAGCCCCAGGGCTGGAAGCAGCACACATTCCAGCTCACACTTCCTTTCCAATAAATGTGAATGTATTCACTAGTGGGGTGGGATGGGGTAGGAAACCATGGAAACCTGTCTGGGAAACAGTGAGCTAGTACAGCATTGCTGAAAAAGATAACCAGGCTAAACCAACCATTGCACATCTAATGCTGAAAAGCAGCACAGCCACATCCACACCCCTTTCTCAGAAAAAGTGTCACACTGTTATTAGGATCTTGATCTGTCTTCACCTACTGAACTCAGTTAGATGGAAACTGGGACCTTCCTAGGAGTTTCTGTGAAATACCACAGTTCATGTTTTCAGGAGATGTTTTCTATGTGTCTTCCACTAGCTCTCTTGAATCTACAGGATCTTGGTTTGTGGGACTTACCAATACTTACCTTTACCTTTTCTCTTAGTTTCCAACTTATATTTTGAATGTATTCGTTGCCATTTTTAAGGTCTCAAATGTCCATTTGCAAATATTTTTGTGGCTTTCATTCAGAATAAACCATGAACTGGTCACTAAGTAGTGCGATTAAGCAAAAACTAAAAGGCCCATCAGAGACTGTCCTGACAAAAAAAGGACTGAGTATTCTGACTACTGTCAAAAGAAGAGAATCGTAGAATATCTATTGCTAAATGTATTGATTCTCGTGTAATAAGCATGATGCATTCTAAATTATCATGCAAGGAGTCAGCACTGATGGATGAGGGAAGCAACAGCTATCCTCTGCCCGGAGTTGCACAAAGCACTTGACACTGTCCTGCATTACATCTTTGTCTCTAAAATAGTGAGGAGTAGATTTGACGGTGTAGCAGGTTAACCCAGGCTGGGGGCGAGGTGCCCATAAGTTGCCCTTTCCCTCTGGGACACAGGAGACAGTAAGATGGAGAAAACCAGCAGGGTGAGATAAGGCAGTTTTATTCCAGTAAAGGAAAGAAATAAGCAGAGATCTGGGCATACATGGGCTTAAGAGAAAAAAAAGTCAGTCTCTACTTGCCATCAGCAGCGATGTTCAGACACTTCCTGAGAAGCAGGGCTTCAGCATGCATAACATCTCCTCCAGAAAGCAAACACAGAAAAGTCATGGGCGCCCCCCACCCCCCCTAAGCTAATGCATAAGCTTAGTCTCTACCTTAGCTTATGCATCTGAGCTGTCATCATATGGCATGGAACATCCCTTTGGATAATTTGGGTCAGCTGGCCTGGCCTGGTCCGGCTGTGCAAAGCACAGCATTGCCAGGTCTGTGAATTTCACCTTGGTCAGACCCAATAGAGATGGATCGATCATTCCAAGTGTAAGGAGCGGCTGTATGATCTCGCTACAAAGGAAACTTGACAGTCTTGAGAGGTGGGCCTGTGTGAACCTTATGAAGTTCAACAAGGCCAAGCACAAGATCCTACCTATGGCTCAAGGAAATCCCAAGCACAATACAGGTTGAATGTAGAATGAATTAAAAGCTGTTCTGAGTAGAAGGTCTTGGGAGTGTTAAGAACATTAACACAATCCAGCAATGTGATATTGCGGCCTAAAACAAAGTGTGTCCTAGTGTGTCAGTATCAAAATGAACACAGCCAGAAGGGTGAGGAAGGAAATTCTCCCTCTAATTTGCTTTCATAAGTACACATCTTGAGTACTATGTGTAGCTATGGGAAGGCCAACACAAGAAGAAGGTGGAACCATTGTAGTCTGGAGGAGGCCATGAAGATGATCAGAGGGCTGGACTATTTCTGCTCTGAAGACAGACTGAGATACTAGGGGCTCTGGAGAGATCTTAAAGCAGCTTCAAGTAATAAAGAGGGTTTGTGAGAGAGCTGGAGAGGGATTTTTGTCAAGGGATTTAAAGATCGTCTAATTCCACCCTCTCTGCCATGGGTGGGGACACCATTCCCTTGTTCAGATTGCTCAGAACAAGCAGTCTGAATTTAACCTGACCTGAATGATTCCACAGCTGGGGCACCTACAATCCCTCTGGGCAACCTGTTCCAGTGCGCCTCACCACCCTCATTGTAAAAAATTTACCCCAATATTTAATCTAAATTTAATCTCTTTCATTTTGAAACCATTACCTCTTGTCCTGTCACTTCAGTGTAAATAGTCTCTCTCTATCTGTTGCACGGACTTCCTTTTGATACTGGAAGGCCACAATAGGTTATACCTGAAGCCTCTTTTTCAGGGTGAACATGCCTTACTCTCTTAGACTTTGCTCTTAGGAGATATGCTCCATCTCTCTAATCACCTTGGTGGCCTCATCTGGACTCACTCCTTATTGGAGAGTTGTCTTCCTGTGCTGGGAATGCCAGAGCTGGGTACAGTACTCTGGGTGAGGTCTCATGAGAGTGGATTAACATATTAGAGTCCCCTCCCTGAACCTGCAGGCCACATTACTCTAGATTCAGCCTAGGACACATTTGGCTTTCTGGGCTGCGAGGGCACATTGCCAGCCTCCACTCACCAGTATCCCCAAGCCCTTCTGGACAGGGCTGCTCTCCATCTCTTCATTCTCCAGCCTGTGTTGACACCTGCAGTTGATATCTACAACCTTGCACTTGGTGCAGCACCCTGCACTTGGTCTTATTAATCTTCATTATCTTCTCATGGGCCACTTCTCAAGCTTGTCAAGGTCCCTCTGAACACCTTTCAGGAGTGCCACGTGCACCTCTCAGCTTGGTGTTATCTGCAAACTTGATGAGAGTGCACTCAATCCCTCTGTCAATGTCATTAAAAAAGATGTTAAACAGCACCAATCCCAGTATGGAGTCCTGATCCACTTGTCACTGATCTGAGCTGTGAATCACTACTTCCTGGATGTGATCATCCAACAGATTTCTTATCTAATAGTCCACCATCAAATCTATTTCTCTTCAATTTAAACAAACCAATGTCATGGGGGCCTGTGAAAAAGACTTTACAGGAATCTAGATAAATGCATTCTGTAGCAATTCCTTTGTCCACTGATGTAGTCACTCCATGCATGACAACAATAACATGAAGCCATAAGCCAATGCTACTTGTATAAAAGCAACAAAACCATTCAAAACATGTTAGGTCTATCCATTAGCAAATATTAAAAAATATTTTAACACTTTACAAGAAAAGACCTCATGTTTGCAGACAAAATGCTATTAGAAAATGACATTTTAGGCATGTTTTCTTCATAAATTCCTGGTGTAAACATTTTTAAATTTTAACAAAGACTGACAAACTTTTAACAAAGTTGTTTTTTTTTTTTTTGCCTCTGGATTTTAGTAAACCATAGAGAAGATGTTTATATTCCTAAAGTGGGTTGACCCAGCCTGTGGTCACCATAATTTTCTTCACGTCTAATCACAAAATCCAACTCTGCAAGTACCTGTTTCTACCAACAGCAATAGTTCTTGGCACCAAAAACCTGTTTCTGTTTTAACCCTGCTTTTATAGAATTAATAGAAATGCTTCAGCCTAGAGAAGTTGAGCACATTATACACTTTGCCTTTCTTTGTTCTTTCAGGGTAAGTTTTCTGCACCACCCAAAGCAGATACTTTTCTGTTTATCATAGTGGAAAGTCTTCACCTGAGCTTACTCTAACAAGTCCAGTGACCATGGCTCAGCAGAATACATGATAAGATATAGTTTTCCCTGTGCTGATGAGGCAGGAGATATTACTGATGAAGATATGTTCATATTGAGAGGTTAAGACTCAAAATTTATCATACATACAGATAAAAACATAGGAAAAAGAATCGGTGTACATCTGACTATCTAATATATGACTCTGAGTCTGTTTCGGGACCTCTGCAACCAGTAGGCAAAGCTTCTGTTTCCATATCGTCTCTGGTCCTGCTTGGTTGGGTACCTGTGCAGAACTTGCATTTGAATGAGCTCCTACAGACAGCTTGGAAAGGGTTATGTAAGAGACTGAGTGGTTGTTTTCTAAGCAACACTCAACAAGACATCACACATGACTACATCTAGGTCAAGACTCAGCCGCAAGAGAGGAAAGTGAAGACATGCTTCCATGCTGCATTTTTCAAAACCATAAATAATAATACCAGTTCTGTAGCTATTGTTTTCACTGGTACGTTGTACCTGTTCTATTCAACATCTTTGCTTCAACAGACATATGTATATGGACTCACACATTGCAATTTTGGATCAAACTAGTGAGTGAAATCTTGACATTACCATTGTAAAGAACTACATAACACAGTAACAAACTCCTTAAGATGCATAGAGGTTCTTAATTACTTTACTTTCAAAGGCATATATTCATTTAAAAAACCAAACACATTTATTCCTGCAGCACCTATTGAAAGTTAAGAAGCATAAAACCTGAATGTTCTGTATCAGATGACTTCTGGAGAGGGGAACATGCAAGGGTGCTCACAGCAGTGAGGCATTTCCAAGAGACATTACAGCTCTATCACAAGAAAGGACCAGTGTCTGCTCCCAGTCAAACACCAGGCTGCTGCCAAGAGAGCACTGCAATGATGTCATGGATTGCCCATATGCTGGTTCAAAACCACATATGCATCAAAACCTGTAATTTGGTCAGGTCTAGTACATGAAATCAGAGTAGCTTCTTCCCAGCTGACCTTGAACGATTTGTAGATTCAGCTTCTATTATCATCCTATTTCTGTGAATGCCTCATATATCATATTGCCAAAGGGCTAGTGTTTGTAAACCATGCTGGCCCAGCAGAGGAAAATAGTCAAATACAGATGGAATTACACTTTTTCAGGAAATATTTTCAAATTTTTTGTTACATTCATTGGACAAAGAGAACACAGAGAAAACTACTTGACAAGAGTAATTAATTTTAAATTTCATTTAATTCTCAAACTTCATTTTGCACTAATGGAATACCTTTAAGACCTCACAGCTAGTCCTTCTGTACAGGATCAAACTGAGTTCTACATGAATATGAGTATAGAGGAAATAGTGTTATCTTCAGTTATCCTTATCTTACTGTTCCCAGAAACATTGTTTCTTAAATCAGTTACACATCGATACCTCAAAAGTCTTAAGTATCTAAAGGAGTTACCATTCCTCATGATCAAACATACATCCTAATCCTAAACTAGTGTAAATGAGAGTAACTACACTGACATCTCAAATGTAGACCACACAATGTTGTTCATAACAACCTCTAATAAGATTGCTGTCATATAAATTATTCTTCTGTAATACACACAATAACAGGTTTGTCATAGTTCCATTTATAAGTGTAGCCCATAAAGAAATTGGAAAATGCCATGTCCTGAACATAGTAAAAACTTACCAAAACTGACCAGCACAATCTGCAGATAATTAACTTGAAGGGATGGTTGGCTAGGATCATTTAATTGTCAAACACTAAATACTAATCAATTAAAAATTTATACAATGTGATTACTGAACACAATTAAGGAATGTTAGAATAATATTTCCCTGCAGACATACTATATCTCTGTGGTATATCTCATACTGGAATGTGAACTTGCACAGTGTTGCAGTTCCAGTGACAGCAGCAACATGTGGGTGATTACATTCATTAAACCAAGCTGTATGGAATAATATTACTTTTCTAACCATAACCATAAATGTTCTCACTTTTGCCTTTTCACAACAGAAAGTGAAAAGCTATTATATTTCAAGGCTAGGAAAAAAATAATACTAATTCAGTTAACTTGTGTCTGAAGCCATATTTTCCAGTAAAGATGCAAAAAGTCTTAAGTTTTCATTTCATATTAATAAAAAAATGCCTACAGGAGATGTGCTACTTTGAAAAAGCTTGTACTAAGAAAGGCAATTTTTACTATGCTGTCTGTGGTGACTATATAAGTTTTTCACCTAGTATAACCTACAGATTGCCAACTATTAAATGTTCTTAGTAACTGTGGGTAATGCAAAAACATTTTTTTAAAGCATTTTATTTTATTTTATTTTATTTTATTTTATTTTAATCTCTAATTTAGGTACTGGATTTTCCCTTTGATATTTTACTGAAGTTCTGCATAGATAATGAAGTGAAAAAGTGAAGAAAATAAAAGAGAAATAAAGGAAAAATGTGTGATGAGAGTTAGAGAAGCTGGAGAAGAATAAGAACAAATTGGAAATGTATCTACTAATGTAGGGCTAAGAACAAAATAGTGGGAAATTTATGAAAAATTAGTTTTAAAATGAGGTTTGCTAGTACAAATAAAAGAAACAATAGAAAAGATGAAGAAACAGTTCAGAAAAACAAAAAATTAAGAACAGATGAAAGAAAGAAGGTCTTGTAATAAAAGAAAGATGAGTTTAAGAAGTTTTGAAAAAAAGTGGAGCATTTGTTTCTAACTTAGACACCCTTCTCCTCTCTGTCTGTCTTCATGCATCTCCAATTTTCAGTTGAATTAGAAGAGGTAGAAATGTTAAAATGACTTTTCCAAATCAGCACTGAGATTTTTGCATCCATCGGAAAGCAAACTTCAGTGTGATACTTTATAGCAAATCCTGAAGTTAAACAAGCCCTGCAGCACTGACAACCCCATTTCAAGGCTCTGCTGGGGCCTGAGTCACCATTTTAGAGCATCCCACACCACAATGGTGAACATTCCGTACCCATGATTCATCTCCCTCCTTGCTGCCTTCTCACTGTACTTTCATCCATGAGCAGAGCTCTTCTGCAGCTTTCGCAATCTTCTGTTACTCTACTTAAAGGGTTCTGTCTGAGAAATTCCCCCATCCAGAGTTCAAGTAACAGCTGATTCCACAAAGTGTGTGAGAGATTAACCTCAGCAGAGATCAGATATCTTTGTGTCTTCCAATTATTTAATAAGTCTTTTTCATGTTTCTGTTCTATTCTTGCATTTTTTAGATATGAATCATAGATCTACAGTGCCTTTCCAGGAAAGCCATATACAATGCCAGGAACAAGCTCTCATCCCTCAAAGATCTTAAGAAATTTGCCTTGCAGCTACCTCAGACTTCTGCAGTGTCACATGGTCAAAGGTCTGCAGCCACCTATAAGTTTTCCATATTTGTTTTGTCAACATCAAAATTTCAATTTCTAGACCCTTTGTTGTCATCTTTATATTGAAATATTTCTCCTCGTTTTTTCTTATTTCCCCTCCATCAACAGATCAGTTTTCACCATTTCTACCTCCTTCCAAGACAATATTTGGCTGGGTACTGTCAGTATATCATCTCTTCCCTCTCCTACTGAGTATCTGAAAGAACACGATTTCTTCTCTTCACCCTGAGAAATTTCAGTGCAATATGAAACTGATGAAATGGCTTACCTGTTTTAGGGTATAATTTTCTTTAATCAAGATGCTTTATGCTGAATTGAAATTTTCTTGCCAATTCTGGATTATTTGAATACTCTCTTTCTCAATTATTTTTTCTCAATGGAGATAAAAATTCCATAGAATTATTCCTAGGTCTGACCTTATAGGACTGGGTTTTACAGATCTATACTGCTACTCTTTCGGCCTACAACCAATTAAGGTTATTCTGCTTTGCCCTACCTGTGGACTTCTTTCCCTTCCCCTTTTCTTTTCATTTTCCCTTTCCCTTACCCCCTTCCCCTTCTCTTTGTATTTCTCTTTCTCTTCCCTTTCCTCCTTTTTTTTCATCTCCCCATCCCTTAAAATCAAGCTTGGTTTAAAAGCAGGGGGATCACATGGGAAAAAAACATTTTAAAATCTCCACAATTGTTTTTTTGATTTCTTCAATCACAATTTCAGATCATTTTTGAACCTATCATGGTCATGACATCAGAGGATGTGTTGCTCTAATTATATACTTAGACATAGGTTTTCAGGAAGGGTATTAAGTATAATAATGTTTTTTAGAACATCTCCCTCCCAAATGAGCCTTCGAAATTATGAGAAGAGAGATAAAACACTTTTTCTTCACAGAACAAAAACTTTACTCATATCACACTTGCCCCTTGCCCTTTTTGTATTTTTCCCATAGCCAGCAGTAGGTGTTAACCTGTTTTGAAACCTTGTTATAATTGGGGAATAAGAAAACACTTTTTTTTATTTGGAAGTAAAAGAGAGGTCAGCTTTACTTTCTGATGTAGGAAACCCTTAGGGCTTTCTTTTCAAGTAGCAAAATGTGTGAGTGGAAGGAGGGCTCAGTGATCACAACTTTTAAACCACAGCAGATTAAATCTATCGTCTCCCACACACAATTCTTACTTTAGGTAAAAAAATGTGTGACTCTTGTTATTACTTACAGATACAGACAGCATCTGCTATTCTGAAGGGTGAAAAAGTCCCACACCTTTGCAGCAATGGAGATGAATGTCCTCATCTGGCACCTAGACCAATAAAACATTCCGTTTTTAATTACCAGTAAAGCTTTTCTGGTAACTTGAAGCTCATTTAAACAAATTCTATTTCCAGCCACGCTGCAGCTCTCATGATGGAGGGAAATCACCTCAGTCGAAGAACGACTGTTTCTCAGATAGTTTGCCAACCCAGGAGGCAGGGGCTCCTGCTTCTGGAAATGGACATCCAGGAATGCCTCTTGATCAGGACATCCAGGACCGTCTGAGTGCCCAATAAAATTTTTTCTCCACATTGCACAGTGAATCAGACAAGCACCTCTACTCAAACATTTTGAAGTCATAAACAGGCAACAGAAAGAACCCAAAGAGTTCTTGTCAACTAAAGCTCTCTGCTGGTGAACAGTAGAGACAGTAAACTTTTCTTTAATTCCTTCATACAAATTCCTCTTACATATGTGTTTGCAAATACAGGGGTTTTCCTAACTACATTTCAGACTTCTTTTAAATTGAATTGCTATATTCCTCCATTGAGTATCCTTCTCATTTAATACTTTTTTTTTTAATAAATCATGCTGCCATAATTTCTTTGGTAGCATCAGTAAGAAGTTGTCACTGAAAACACTGATCCTGGTCTTATGGGAACCAATGGAAAATGCCTCATAGACTTCTGGGCAGTAGGATTAGGTTTTAAATAGCTAATACATGACCAAAGATGTAGAATAAAAAGGTTTAATCAATTTATAGAAGAGGCTTCTCTGAGAAAATCCTTTTAAAATACAGGCTTGGAGCTGGGAAAATTAAGGCCATTAAGTTCACAAAAATGTTAGGCCTGGCTTTTTCATATCATTTATCCTCTGTAGGCTAGCACTTATGTATTGTTGATTTGAGCTGAAGGAATTTTCCTCCTGAAATATTGTTGATTAAGATATTTTAAAAAATGTGAAAATGTAGAGGTGGCATTTGAATTTCTAAAAACTTCTTAACTTTGGGCAGATTTAGAAGTGTAAAGATTTTTAAAGAGTAAATTTATTGGTTTCATAACATTTCAGGAAAACCTTTGTAGAATTAACTCCATATATCTTAAAAAAACAGACTAATATCTTCTGATTATTCTGATAGCCTCCCTCTAATTTCTTCCTCTTGCCTCTCAATTTGTGCTTTTTTCAAATCTTTTTCTCCCTTATTTTTTCTCTTAATGGAGACTTTTCTTTATCCCCACATCTGCTGTTTAGCCAGGGCATGACACCTTTTTTTACCCTCTACACATGCAGTCCAGTAAAAACGCGTCAGATTGCGTAGTTCAAGTGTTCCAAAATGAGAAGAAAAACAGCTGCACCTAATCACTTGCATAAGGAAGGGCTTTGGAGCTTCAGTTTCAGCTCCCATCTGCCTGGAATCCCATATTGCCTGTGTCCAGATTGAGTGATAGGCAATGTCAGAGGTCTTTGATATATGGACATCATATTCAGAGCCCGTGGAGGAGACCCTTTTTTAACTGCTGCAGCATGTTTTTTAATTTGATATGACTTCCAGGCATTTTAAGTGTTGCTCCCACAGGGAGAAGCACAGCATCTTTAGCAGTCATTTATTAAGCTAGAGATAATTCAAATTATGGAATTGAATGTGTGTTTTATGCATCATTTACCTATACAAGTCACAGAGAATGTCAGGCATACAGCTGCTTGCAGAGACTAAGTTCATTGCCTTTTTTTCTTTAACCCACCCTGAATGTTGCCCCATGAGGATTGCATTTCCTTTAAGTGTGCTGCATATTTCACTTAAAAGGCCTTCTTGGGCCTGACTGTCTGACTGTCTGGCTTTTTACCTTGATCCATCTTGGGCAAATCAAGTTTGCAAAGAGTAAGTCTGAGTGAAATGATGCAGCACACTATACGATCATTGCATAAGGTCCTCCTTATCTGATCAACCAGATTGTCTCACCTAATGAATTAGCAGTCTGGGTGTGAACAAACAATTTTCTCCTGGAGATGTATAACACACAGAAGAATTCACAAACATTATGATTCACAAAAAAAGTTTAAAAAATAAAATTAAGGAAAATAATGAAAAGACATTTCTTATACAGCGCATACATGGCTTTCAAAATCTTGTTGTTCAAGATGACAATTTGAAAAGTTTGTGGAGACAAAAGGTGACAATATTAGAATAATAAGAAATTATGACAGATGAGGTTTCAAAAAAAATATAATTGCCAAAGGACAATTATATGTATTCTATTAAGCATTGTAAATGTATTTATTTATTTGGATGTGCTATATTTCTGCTGAATGTTTTGATTTAACCTTTGCTACAATATTTTCCCAAACTGATCTTTGTGATCAGTGGCACTTTGCAATGTGAATAGTGCAGAAGGCAATACTAGATATTCAGGGCTTCCAAACCAAGCACAAATGTAAGCACCAGATAGTACTTGCCATTCAGATAGTACTTGCACAGTTAAGTGCATGAACAATTACCCCCCTCGATATTTATTGGCGTAATTTCAAACAAACAGTTCCATGTTTACAGGCAATAGTCGTATTAAAATGCTGTTACTTTTCAAGCATAGAGGCTGAAATAGGCTACAGAGTTACTGAAAATGAGTAGAAGGGCAGTTCCTTAAGGTAAATCCACTTGGTAGCCTCTGAATTATGAAATTAGATTTTTTTCCATGGTTTTGTTTGGTGTATTTAATCTGGGCAGTCCTCTCAATTCATCTCTAGAATGTGCCTTTTTCAATTTTTTTTCTGGAGTTCATTGCAGAAAAAACCTCAATTGCCTTGTTCTCTGATTGGTCACTCTGGAATCAGAAAGGAACATAGCACTGAGGAGGGCTTATTTATTTGATTTCTTCTCAATTTAGCTCCTTAAAAAAAATTTTATTTCCTTCCTCTGTTTTAAAATTCAGAACTTGCCCTGGTTTTGAGTCCTTCTCTATAAAGAATAAATTGCCATTACAGTACATGACAGAAGACATTGATTTCAGCCCCCAAAAAGAAATAGGTTTGCCACTGTAAGAACACATGAATTCAGAATTATCATTTTCCAAGAGATTCCTACTATTAAACCTGTGTGATACTGTTAATTTCTAAAATGATATATTTTAAAGTAGATATCTGACTGCCAAATATGTGTGTGTATATATATATATATATATATATATGTATAAATATAAGTTTAAGTACCAGAGTGAAGAAATTACTTGGGAACATGTGGGGAGTAAAAGCAGTGGAAACAAAAGCTTCCTTTTTATTCACACGCAAAATACAGTATATCACAGCTGTACTGCAGGTTAAGATCATATTAGCCTCTTTATGACCTCAGTTTTGACCTTAAACAAAGTTTCTTGCACCATTTAAAAGAAGGTATTATTTTCCTTTCTAACCTGACTTCTCGTGAGGTTCTTTTGAATGCAACAGTTAGTTGGCCTCATGGAAATAAGCTAAATACCTGAGTCTGATATTACGGATGTCTCCATTTGTGGGAAAATAAGGCCATCTTATATGAAGTCCATGCAATGACTTTTCTTGCAATTACAAAGCCAGAAGCTGGTGCTTGACTGTTCCACAGTATGTTTCCAGATGATAAAACTAAACTATCTGCTTTCCAATTAGAATGTAAATCCTAGCTACAAATGAGTTACTTAGGGAGTCCTACAGAAGCCAGTCAAGAACATGGTTCACATTGCTAGTGTTTTAGGATTACTCTAAAATTGTTCATCAATCTGAGTAACTCTCTAATCCTGGCATGGTAACAAACACACTAAGATAGGAATAATCTCCATTTTGTAGTATAATGGAGAATAAATCAGTTTCTAAGTTTCTTGGTAAAGGACAGGAAAGTTGACCCTATTCAAATGCCAGGCTAAGTAATGGCTGTCTCATAAAATTGACTGATTTTTTTTTTCTCATTGTATACAGAGTGTTGAACACTCAGAAGTCCAAACTGCTTTGGAATTTGCAGAATGAGAATTTATTTCTCAAAGAAAGTAAGCGAAAGTATAATCAAAATACTTAAGAGTCTATCTTCGTGGTCTGTTCAAAGGTGAGAAAACATGTCAGCAAGTTAGGTTTGGGATTTCTTTGTAGAGTGTGCAGATAGAACCAAAAAGGAATTTCACATACAGTTTTGGATTTGAGGGTTAGGCACCAGGTAGCTGAAGTCTAAATGTTGCTCTTGAGTGATCATTAAGTATCAAAATAATTTTGATCTTGACCTTTCCTCACACAAAGATAAAAGTTGTGCTATGATAACAACATTAACTGCTGTATTACTAACAACTGTATTAAACTTCAGTTTGGACCTGCTTCATGCACATGCAGTGTTAGTTTTTATTTCTTCTTGTAAAGAGATTTTTTCATTTGGACTAAATCCTGTCGGTAACAATTTTTATTTTATTTCATATACAAATCATAAGTATCATAACATATTCTTCCAAATTTTGATTGACTCTTCACCAGCTTGGAATTCAGATGCAGCAAAACTCGGCTCAATATGTTAAAAACAGATCTTTCTCAACCTATATTTTAGGACTACCTTAGGTTTTCCTGTTTGGTCTACAAACAGTCGGGCTTTTGCATTGCCTGTGTTAAGGATCATCAAAATCCATTAGCTTCACCTGGAAAGGATGATGCAGTATAGAAAATAATATATGTCTAATTGTACTGAAACTGTGAATATATTGTCACTTTCTAAATCATGCATATTTTTGATATTTGAAAATTATATTGATCACAAACTGACATCATCCAAGATAATTCTTTCCCTAAAATTCCTATAAGTCGGTGGAGGCTGTTGAGATTCACCTAAAAATCATCAGGGCTGCCTGACGGGCATCGCAAAACCACTCTAGATGATTTTGAGGGGCCTTGGCAAGGAGTCCCAGCTGAAGCTGCTGGTCATTGTCCCAACTTCCAGGACAGGCAAGGACGCCAGAAACTTCAGGCCTGTCAGTCTCACTTCAATTCCTGGTAAAGTTATGAAGAAGGGTATTTAGGGACATATTGAAATACACCAGAAAGACAATGCAGCCTTTCAGTCAGAGCCAGCACAGCTTCATGAGTGGAAAGCCCTGCTTATCAAACCTGATTTCTTTTTCTGACAAAGTAACTGCCCTAATGGGTTCCCTTGATCAAGGGAAGCCAGTGGATGGGTTTCAGAAAATTATCAATAGTGTCTCTCGCAGTATCCTTCTGGAGAAAATGTGCAGCACAGAGCTGAATGTACACGTCAGGGCATGGGTGAGCAACTGGCTCCCAGGTGAGGCACAAAGGGTGATAGTGAATGGGGTGACATTGGACTGGTGACCTGTCACCTGTGGGGTTCCACAGAGCTCCATTCTTGGCCCTGTGATCTTCAGCGTCAACATTAACAACCTGAATGCAGGACTGGAAGGGAAACTACTCAATTATATAAAAATGGGAGAAGCTGTGGAATCCCTCAAAGGGAGGGAGGCCTCAGCAAATTAGAGTGCTGAGCAATCACCCGCCATATAAAAATCAATAAGGGAATGTGACAGATTTTGCACTGGGGTGGTGCAACCCTGGATGGATGGTCAGACTGGGGAATGAGATGCTGGAAAGCAGCACCATGGAAAGGGACCTGGGTTCCTGGTCAGTGACAAGTTGAGCATGAGCCAGCAGTGCCCTGGCAGCCAGGAGGGCCAAGCGTGTCCTGGGGGGCATCAGGCCCAGCATTGCCAGCCAGGCAAGGGAGGGGATTGCCCTGCTCTGCTCTGCTCTGGGGCAGCCTCACCTCGAGTGCTGGGGGCAGTTTTGGGCAGTATGAGAAAGATATAAAGCGTTTAAAGGACACCCAAAGAAGGGAAACAAAGATGATGAAGGTCCTTGAGGGGAAGCTCTGCGAGTGGCTGAGTCACTTTGTCTGTTCAGCCTACTGAGCAGGAGACTGAGGGGACAGAGTCTGGAACTCCCTTGAGAGGGGAAGAGGAGGAGAAGATGCTGATCTCTTCTCTCTGGTGACCAGTGACAGAAGCAGAGAAAATGGGCTGAACTTGTATTGGGGAAGATTTAGGTTGGATATCAGGAAAAGGTTTTTCACCCAGAGTGTGGTTGTGCGCTGGAACAGGCTCCCCATGGAAGGTGGTCACAGCACCAAGCTTGACAGAGTTTAAGAAATGTTTGGACAAAACTCTCAGGCACATTGTTTGAGTCTCGGAGATGGTCCTGTGCAAGGCCTGGAATTGGATTCAAAGATCCTTGTGGGTCCCTTCAAACTCAGCTTATTCTGTGATTCTGTGATTTTTTCATTATCATGTTTGTTCATTCAGCTTTATTGCAATATTTGCTATTCTATCTGGAGTCAAGCTTTAGGAACACATTGAAAGACATTCTTCTGACAAATACAGCTCAAATTTTAGGTTAAACTCTTACAGGATTCAAACTAGCTTTGAAGCTTTCCCTACACTGAACCTCCAAAAATCATTTTCTCTTCTACTGGTGGTATAAACTTCCTTAGTTTGCAGAAATGTCTAAAAAAATTTAGACCTTTTGGAAATTATTTTCTCTTTTCTTAGGTCTCTGTAACAGACTTTTTAAGAATATGGGACAGACTTCTCACTTGTCCGGACTCTGACCAGGACAGGGTTGATTTTTGCATTAGCCAGGAGGAAGTGTGGATAGGAGCTGGAGATTATTTTATACCACCTCATGTCATTGCTGGGGGCCGGGTAAAGGGACTCACTTCCAGGGAAAAGGGACTCCTGCCAGTCAAGAAAACATGGAGGGGGAGCTGACTGGTACTGTCTATTGTCACGAGCTCTGCAGTGAGAATTTTTGCATGTGAAATCACTCTCTCTCTTTTACACTTCCGTTATCAATATTGTTGCTGTTCATTTTTCTTATGTCATTTCTATTCCCAGTAAATTTTTCTTTTCTCAACTTTACCTTTTGTGCCTCCAATTGAAGTGGGGAAGTGGACCAATGTCCTTTTTTCTTTTTATTCTTTTTTTTCTTTTTTTTATTTCTTGCTTTTTTAATTTGGGAGTAGTAAGTTGGGGACTATAAATCCTAAACAACATCACCCAAAACCACAACAATAAAACAACACATATAGCTTTGGAACATGAGATGTAGACAATGGGATCTCCTTCCGGCTGACCACCTCAGAAGACTAAGAGCAACCTTGAAAATACAGTGGGAATTTGAGGTGCACAGACAGTCTATCAGGAAGTTTCCTTTTCATAAAGAAAGTAATAGTCAGGGTTACTATTTGCTGTACTTTGTTATATTAAATTTCTACTGTATAATGTAATCAAAGAAATGGGTCATTAGGTCTCTCACTCATTACCTTCATATTACCAGAATCTATATTATTGTAGTTTGGTAACTAGTCTCTGTCTAGTTTTATCCCTGTCTCTGGACACTCTCTGTTAAGCAGTGAGCAAAGCACAAAATCACCAGCTGATTCATGACAACATACTTAAAAGTACCGGTTGTTCAACTACAATATATGTGGCCAGCTTCTGTTGTTCACTCTCAGAAAATTTTAGAATCATCTGAGGAACCTTCTAGTAAAAGAATTCACTCCTGTGCTTTGGGAATACTGGCTGTCTTTATTTGTGTACGCACACAGCAGGCTAAAACTGGACCAGAGCTACCAACACTGGCTCTGAAGACTGGTGACAGATCATATCCTACTTCTGTTACTAGTTTGCAGAGCCTTGTATGTGTAAATCAGTGGATGGCATTGTCTACCTGAATCTCTGAGTTCGCAGAATAAGAAGCTGATAGCTTTTCCTATTTTTCACTAAGAGTCAAAAATACTTCTATACACAGTTGCAATGTGTCTTATTGACTTATTGACTTGACACTTGTAAAGACTGTCTTGTATCTGTTTCAGGCTTTCAGATAAACACATATTTGGCAGCCTTAAAAATATTCATTTTACTTATGACAGGATAGTATATAATTTAAAATAATATGTATAAGTCCTTATAAGAACAAATTATTATTTAACCACCAGGACTGTTCTGTTCTATAGTTGTTTGTAAATATATTTATTAAAAATGATGCAATTACCTAACAGATTAAAATGGCTCATGCTCAGCCATCCTTGAACTCAATGCAAATACACCTTAAGTCATAGAATATACTTGTCAAACTGCATACTTAAAATATTTCTGAAAATAAGCAGCTACACATCTGCTAAGGCCATTTTTTTCAGTAGAGCTTGGTAAATTTTACCCCTTCATCCCCCTTGTTATGTCAAATACAATTATATCCTACAATGGACTAATATGTTGTTAAATTAGGTATATTAAATTAGGGGGAACAGACACCAAAGAAATATGTACTACAATGAAAAAGAGGTAGCTCTAAAAGGCTTAAACACCCTATCCTTTCACCTTTGATGACTAGGTTTCAGTTTCTTGCTTTGATCACCAGCAAAGACAAGCCTGGTGGTCAGAGATGAGTCTGTCAGAAAATCCACACCACTCTGGCAGTTTCTGCTCTACAAAGATCTAGAGATTGAGTAGCACCTAGGGCAGTCCTTGAAACTGTTTTGCGTGTGAAAGTTAAAATTCATGTAGTCTGTATTAAGCTTCAGCAGGAAAAAAAAGTCTTCTGATTACAAAGTAGTAAGACCTCTTAAATTTCTTAATTCTTTCTTATGATTGATCTGATAAGTTTCCAACAATCATATTTTCTGATAAAAAAATAAAAGAAGGTGTGTAAAAGCTGAGAAGGAAAAACCAAACATTGTTTTCTTTGGACTGCTTAAAAATCAGGCTTCACTGTGTTCAAATTGCCACTCTAATCCTCCAATCTTAAATTCAGCTGTGCCTTCGCAATTTTCCACACCAACAAAAAAAAAAAAACACCACCAAAAAAAACCCCCACACACCTGGTTGTTATTCTGTTATTCTGCCTTTGCAATTAATCAGCTTTGTAAAGTGCTTCACTTGGTGCCTTCACACTATTTAAATAAATGTGGAAACACTAACCTTGCCATGTTCAAGGGTCGAGTGTGGGTATGAATCTTTATAGTACAGGGAGTAAAATACTTCAAGGCATATCCACAAGAGATTTCATATGGACAATCAGAATTTATTTTCCCAGCGGATGCTGTAACCAGTGTAAGTGAGCACTGTGGCATGTTTTAAGATCTCCTTAACCTGTCTGTGCAAATTGCATAAATCACGGCAATAAAGTCTCTCTATTCAACATGCTGAAGCTGAAGAGCACTGACCAGCTTTTGACCTCCTACTCTGGGCCCCAACTGACCCTAACTCAGAAGTTCAGGCGGTCAATAGCAGGTCACTGGGGGTATCTGCAGTCTTGCTTAATTTCAGTTTGATTGCAAGGTTAACTGTAAGCTGCACAGGTATCTTTTGCTGCCTTAAGTCTTCCTGACCACCACAGCACATGAGGACCTTATGAAGCCCCCAAAGATGTAGAGAGTGCATGGGGAGGTAGGGGAGGGAAAAAAATACTAACCAAAGTTGCTTTTTGCTGGCCATCTCCCGTTTGGCATAGACCAAGTTGGTCATTTATCAGTATAATGGATCTACAGACAGCCCTAAACAATTGTCAAACATTCTTTTAAAAGCCATTAGTTTTTCAACTAATATATATCTGGTTTGAGCATTTGTTGAACCCTTCACTTGTCACTGAAAAGGGCCTGTTAAACTAAACAGAGGCCTGATCAGTTTTCAGTGAGCTTTGAGCCTCAGAGTTCACCTGGGTCACCTAAAGATTTATGACAGCCTGGTACCGGCATCTGGCTGGAACCGTGAGCTCGGCAGCGAGCGCAGCCTCCCCCCACATGCCAAGTCCCGCAAGGCTGCCCTGCCATTCCCAGCAGCTGCCAGAGAGGCAGCAATATTGATGACCTGTACAGATACCAAAGTGGACATCAATAAAAGGAGATGGATGTGAACCATCAGAGTGACATGCCTCGCTGCTGGGCTGGCTGGAGAGCAGGGGAAACAGGTTAAAAAAACACAGGAAAGTTATTTATACAAGCTTCAAGGACAAGGAGTTTGTCACTACTTGCTTGAGAATTTAATCTTAACATGGTCTTTCTTCTGGTTTCCATCAGTCTCTAGCTTTACATGCATATAGACTGAGAACAACATTGTTTTTTGAAATAACCATCTCTTAGGTTTAAACCACACTAAAGAAACCAACAAGGAAGCAGTTCTCAAAATTTCTTTCAATTTTATATTCAAAGTGTTTTCTTGCCCTCTGGAACATTTTCTGAATTCTTATTTATTATCTAAAAGAGATCTAAATCTAAAATGTGATTTGTGTACCTGGAAGCATTATGTATTTGTCCATATAAGAAGAAATGGCAGATGTTTACAAAGAACTGCTCTGCTCTCCACACACAGCATTCAAACATCCTACCTTCCCTAAAGCAATGTTCTAAGGTGCATCAGCTGAGACATACAAAAGGATGAAAGCCAAAACTGTATCCATAATATGATGTGCTTTAAAGTATAGTCAATGTTAAACATGACCAAGCACCTGAGGAGATTGCAAGATTCTTATTTAAATTGAATTTCCATTTGTGCCAAAACTTTCCTGTACACCCGTGTTTTACCTTCCTACCAGTGAAATTCAAATATTTAATAGCTCAGTAACAGAAATGTAGGTTTCTATTTATCACATGCTGATAGCTTCAAGAGGGGACATTGCACCATAACTAATATTTGATTGATTTTTTTTTTCCGGAGCCTGTGTGTAATGGGTTGAAACCAAATTGAAATTCCATTTGTGGAAAATGGAATTTAATAGTTACCAGAGATCTTCTGAAGTTGATACAGTAGATTATATCAGAAGCAGACACAGTTATGGAAGAAGAGAACTCTTGTGTGAGGACTCATCCTGTTTAAGTTACTCAATAGTGTACCAACACTGTGTGATGGCTCTTTCTCCCTGTCCTCATGTTTTGTCTGCTGACTGAAATACATAGCTTTTCTACTAGTTGGGACAAAGGCTAAGGAAAGGCTTGAACTTGTTTGGTTCAGTGTGGCATTCACATTCTGCATTTACAATAGTTCAGAGAAACAAAAACTGAGTCACTTATAAAGGACTTAATATTAGCTGAAGATAAAAACTTTTTTTGAGCAATTTTTAAAGGACCTCATGTAGCAAAAGACTCAATGTCTTTTTCAACCAATGCACTGATGCAAACCCCTATTTTTTTTCCAGGTTATGTTACTGATAAACCACAGCTGAACTAATTTTCAAACAAGTTGCTCCTGGGAACACATTATCTTCACTTCTACGTCTTGAGAGGAGTACATTTTATTTCCAGAGTATCCATTGATTTTAAATTGTGGAGGTTTTGTTTGCCAATGTGTACAATTAAGTTTGTCTGGAGAACTAGAATAATAATTGCAGTCATTAAACTCTTAAGAGACTTTTTCATCTTCAACAGCTTGATACTCTGTAATTTGATGATTCTTCATATCCTAACCTGCTTCTACAAACATCTGTGTGACATTAGAGAGCACCTTGCTGTTTTGAGAAGGCTAACTGCATTTCTCTTGGTGAAGTATTAATGCTGCGAACGATTCAAAAGTCCTGGTAGGCTTTAGCTGTCACAGGAACTCCAGACTTTGTTTAAGGTCCAGCCGAAATTTTCAAATTCTACAACTGATATTTTACAAGTTCCACAAGATCGCACATGGATTTGACACACCCTCAGGCATCTGAGAGGTGTTACAGCCTCATAGGAATTCCTGCTGTTTTACAAACCTTGCAGGACGACTTGTGCGGACATATAAATATACTCAGTAGTACTTCAGGATTTTATAAAATCATCAGAGCTTCTATTCTTTGCACATCTATTTCCTCGCCTTAGAATTCACAGCTATAACATACAAAGCAAACAATTTCTACCCTGACACTTGATGCTTAGATCACCAAAAAGTCCTTTTCCTGACGCAGCTCTTAAATACCTACATTCAGTTAATTCTGTTATGAAAGATCCTTAAGTTCCAAATTTTCACTGTTCTTGGGTGACTCGGATTACAATAAAAAATCAGTGAAGAGTGCATATAGTGGAAAATTTATTGTCAAGAACTACAGCAATTTACTACCAAATTCTCAATCAAATCAAATCAAATCAAAGTGCCAGTTTTCATGTATAAAAGTTAAAAGAAATCTGTAAGGAAATGAAGATCAAGTCATTCCACTGTAAGACATTCATAAAAAAAGGTTATAAGTCCTCTGTGAAAGAATTTTTACTTGAACATTACCTGATTCATTTTAAATTCCCATTAGTTTTAATTTTCTTACCCAATGAAATAAAAAGATCTCACAAGAAATTGCATATATTTGTCTGCATAATTTAGAAATGTATAACTGTAAAGTTAAGCTCACAGTGGAAACTTAAGAAAGTGTTCATTGAGGAAAAATTTTACAATAATCAGCTTTTGGAGGTAGAACTGTTCTTTCTAGTTTGCATCAATTTTAATAGGGATTGCCAGTTGCTAGGCACAGTAAGAAAGCTCTTTATATTTATTAATAAAAATTTTATGCTCAAATATCTTTTTTCAATGAAAACATTTTCACCAAGACTGTAAGCAGACACAGGGCTAAATTTATGAATTGAAAAATCTTATTATTTTCAGTTTGAGATTCACTAGACTAGATGTCAAGACTAAGCCCATAGCTTCTTTACTCTCTTTAAAAGTAATGCTGCTTCTCATTGCTCACAAATTGCTGCTACATCATGATATAGAAAAATATACTAAACTTTGGAACAACCAGATTTTTTGTTAAGTTTCATACCAAAAGCAGTGTAACTTTTCAGATATATATAAACTCCCAACTAGAGATAGACAATTTCTAAAGCATTACCAATGAACACACAAACAGTACACAAGTGCATTTATTTCCCTGATAAGATTAGGAATTAGCATCTCCAGACGAGGCATATGACATCTTTAAGGGGATATCATGCCCCACATATATGTTTTTAATGTATGTGAAAATATTGCTCAGGATTCTTTCCTTTCTCTACTGATATTGTACTGAACAAAAACTGCAGTGCCACGAGGTTTTTATTAGTATTAAAAATAGCTTGATTTAGCATGAAGATATCATTATATTTTTGGGGGGTGGATGAAGTGGAATAGAGGCAGCATTGAGTCTTTCATCACCAAGTCTTTGTAATTTGGCCACTTTTTGCAACTGTTATTAAGCAAACAGTGAGAAAAGTAGACTAAATTAACACTTTGAAATGCGTTTTTTTTTATTACTCTTGTTTATCTATTACTGTATGTGGTCTACCAGCCAAGGAGGGAAATTACAGATAACAGGTACAACTCAAAAAAAATTCAGGAAAGGCATATTTTTTTCCCTTCTGCAAACTGGATGGGTTTTTCCTGGTTTTGGTTACAACAATGCATTATATCTTTCTATCATTGGCTTTTGTGATTTCACAGATCATGCTCTGTGATGCTTACTAAAGTATAGAATTTTAAGGGTCAGTTAATGAAGATTCAAACAGCCATATGACTTCTAGGACAAAGTAATTTGTATGAGTTTCAGACAAAGCAGAAAAATTAATGGTGGTAACATATTACTACAGTTCTCCTCTGTAGCAGCTTTTTTTGTAGCCATGTCACTCTGGACCACTACAAATTCTGACAATGAAGAGATTTTGGCAGACTCCAAAAAGAAACCAACTATGTAAATGCATTTGCAGGTTTTTTCCTTTATATCCTCTGATGTGTCATATTTCTTTTTCCCCCATTCTACTTCTTCCTGGGCATTGTGGCAGTGTTTGTGGACAATAAACTTTTTCATTACTTGGAATTCTATTTTTTTTTTTTTTTAGTGCTCTTTTTAAGGCTACACAAACACAGAGGAAACCCACGGTCAAGATAAGATTTCTACTCTTTATTGAAAGAAAGGTGGAGTTTTCTAAGAGGAGGGAGGGTTTGGCATTATGTTTGCTGGAGACATTCTGGAAAATTTAACTCAAAAACTGTAATATACATGAAGTGTTTTAAATATTGCAGAGTTTGTAGTGCTTCTCATTTTTTTCTCTCAGTGCAAAAGCTTTGTGACTTATGATATTGATACCTTGTCCTTTAGATTTTTGTCTTTAGGCTCTTCTGACCAGCAATTGTATACATCTTCTTTACACTTCTTTGCCTAGCACAATGGGAATGACATGATTTGGGGCTCTATCAGCTGCCTAGACATACAAAGGAAATAAAAAGAACTGAAAGCAAAACAGTCTCTTTTGCCTTTTTCATTCATTGAGTGAGGGGTTTTAGAAGAGAACCAAAACATTAATTCCTCTGCTTTATCCCAGCTACTGCACTGGGATAGTGGCTAGGCAAAGAATAAAGTCTCTTTCATTTAAATAAATATTTTTGTGCATCTAATGTGGCTGGTACACCGACTTCCTAGGTATACTGAAGTCCTTCCAAGGTATACTGAAGTGCTCATTATGGAGAGTCTTAAGGCCCCAGGTTTGGTTAAGAAAATATATAATTTTTCTAGTACTGTAACTAGTCACTTAATTCACCTTTCTGTTGAGTTGCCAAGTCCATTGGTCACTTTTCACTCTATTTTGCAGTGAATTTCACAACAGGTGCTGAAACACAAAGGCTGCCAGGTGCCAAACAGTTAAACTAATAAAGTTAAATGTCGGTGCTTGCCAAGTAAAACCTCTAAACCACTTGACCGTCATCAAGACATAGAGAGTACAGCTGTGATGATCATGAATCAGCTGCAAATGTCCCATTTAATTTAAAACAACCAGGTAGATTTCCTTTCTTGTACCCTTATGTAAAGTAAATCCTTTTCAAGAGGGCAGTGACAACTCTAATGGATAATTTACAATCTACTGAGTTGCTGGATTAAATTACAGTCAGTCTGTAGACCAAGAGGTTTCAGAGAAAACAGTAGTAATTTGTTTATTGCCCTCTCTCAATTCCTCAGTTATGATTGATCTCCACTTAGCAGTGTAGTGCAACTAATTGCTTGTAAAAGAATAAAATTACTTAATCTTTATAGGCTTCTTCTATCTTAAGGTTTGACTTCATAATTCACTGTGTCAATCTCTCTAAAGCATGTAGAGTAAGTGGAGTGTATAGTTGCATACTGTAATTTAACAAACACTTCATTTATAAACAGCAAACCTGGATAGTGTCCGCTAAGCATCTGACAAAACATTGTCACTTGATGGTATCTGGCTTTATGGCACTGATAGGCAGTGGAAGATCAACAGTCAATAAGAGAGGATCATTAGAACTGATTCAGATAGTGGCGTCAGAATAAAGAAGTTGGTGATAGCAGGAAAATCAGTCACCTCAAGTATGATGACAACTAAGTGACAAGAGTCTTCAACATTAGGGAGGGGTACTTGACAAAAGGGACTTCATAAAGGGTGGTGTAACCTATTGACTACTTAAAAAAGAAAGATGTCAGAAATAGAAAGACTGTGGGGAAAAAAAAAAGAGGGTGATAGTAGACACTGGATTTTTTCTGGAAAGTAATAAAAGTTCTATGTTTTATCCTTATTTTGTAGAAGGTAACTGAGACAATCTGCATGCTCTGGCAGCACCTTACTGTTTTTCTCACAAGTGAGAAAAACAGTGTGTTCCTGCGGTACTGTGAAACATTAATGCATGTCCTGGGGCTGACTGTTTTGCATGGGTTAGGATCAGGGTAGAGAAAATGAGCAACAAACCACAGAACAGCACTGCAGAAGTCAAACAGAAACAGCAAAAACAGATGAGCGGATGGTCAGACAGCTCAAATGGACCGACAGCTTAGTGCCTGTGCATGAAAAAGACTTGGTTTGGCTTTTGTGACTATTTCCAATTGCAAGACATGAACCAGAACGTAAGTCAGCTGGCAAAGAAGCAAGGATACTTAGCTTTCAACAATTTCTGTTGGTGATATGAATATACATATCCAGAGCCAGACTATAATCTTATGTCACAAGAATATTTGAGCTAAAATAAATTACAGTGAAATTTGCACTAAGAAGGAATTCCAATAGGCAATATCCTAAGACTGCTTCAAAGTATCCTCAAGATTTCTAGTACAATTATATCCAGACTTAGTAAAATGCCAACTCCACTTGGCAACTGACTTTTTTTTTGTTCATAGTCCCTGGAGTGGTAGCTTAAGACATCCCTTGGTATATTTCACCTGTCTGAAACACTTTCACATGTTCATAGTGCTAAATTAAACTGAAATTACTCTTTTTCTATAATCCACAGTACAGCTCTTAGATAATCCCTAAAATAATTCTGAATAAAAATATGGCATCAAACAAGCTCTCAGCATCTGCTTATTAAACTGTATAAAGTTAGTATGTAATGTATTTCTAATTCTCTCAGTTGTTTTTCTCAGATTTATTCTAATTCTATGCTAATGAGTCATAAATTCATGATGTTTCAGAGATAAATATTATGTTTAAAATCTCAAGTGAAAGGCTTAGATCAGGAAGTAACTGAGTATCTGCGGTGTAGTAATGGCTAAGAAAATCTTTGAAACGTTGTGGACACGTGAGAATGAATTTTCCCTAATTTATGCTTATAAATTTGAATTTGAAATAATATCATCTGAATAGAGATGCATCACTTAGAGGCACCACATTCACCAAGACTTCAAATTCAATTCTAGTAGAAGTGGGAAACAAACAAAAAAAAAAAACCTAATCATCTGCCCACCAAAATCGACATTTGTTTTGGTTTTATTCATTACTATTTACTGAGTAACAGCAAAATGCACTTTGTGTTGTTGACATCCTGTCTTCCTCACGCTGTCACCCAAAACACAATGTAATACCTATTTTGTGCTACCTCTGAAATGAAACCTAAACCTCTTATTCATGGTCCAAATCAGTGCCTCCAGGTGGTTCTATCTTCATACCCCTACAGTCACTGTGGTTCTCGAATGGTTCTCAGCAGAGCCCTGTTTGGGCACAGACATCTTGTCAAACTCTCTTTCAGATGCTCACGATGCTCAATCACCATGCTACTGCTGCTGTGAAAGGCATCATTACCAGTGAAGGGCTGTAAGCAATAATTTTGTGCCTTTCTTTGGGCATAGAGTTCACATAGGACACAAGCACTTTCAGTTCAATTTCAAATTTATTTTAGTAATTCCAAATAAATTATAGCCATTATCAGCTGCACAATAGTAAGCAAATAATACTGAAACGGGATTCTGACAAAATAATTTAGTTGTTGAGAGTTACAGTTTCTCTTACTTTGAGTTTATTAGATTCATATTCTGAATTTAAGAAAGCTGAAGCACTAATAAGGTTAACAGTGTTAGGTAACTGCCTCTGAGATCTGAAACAACAAAAATCACAAAAAATTCCTATGATTCATTTAGTATGAATGCTTCTTAAAACAACTTGGATGCTTCCTTTTTGCCTGATAGTGCTTTTTGTTTCTTCTATTAAATAGTGCTTAAAAACCTACAACTTCGGTAAATCAGTAAACAGGATCATTACTTCTAAGTGTTTCAGATTCTGAATCAAGGGTTTGATTCAATTTTCCAAGTGGAATAATGCATTAGGATGAGGATGTCAAATTGCAAATAACCTGTATTAGAATGGCAATCACAGTCCTTACAGTAAGTAATCAACATTATTGACTTAATGTAGGGATTTAATATGATGAAAAATATAACAGAGTAAATTGATTGGAAAATAGAGATGCACATCATTGCGTCAAAAAACTGAATTAAATGAGAGTAAAATAATGCAATGGTATTTTGTAATTCAGAAATACATATTCATAGATGTACATATAGGTATAGTACGGATATTATTGATTTAAATTTCCATAGGGACAAAAGAAAGCATACTGACTTTGATTTGAATGGCTATGCTGGGATTCATTATCAGTATGTTAAAATACAAGTTGTTGGCTATATCATACCCCTGCAGAACTTTTTTCATTAGTAGTTAATGGCCATCAAGCTTTTTTTCATGGTTTTGAATGCTATTTATTTTTCACTCCTTCTATAATCACCCTTGTCACACCAGAAATCTCTCCTGAGATAATGAGAAAATTCAAAAAATTCATTTCTGCATCCAAATACTATAGACCTGTATTTGTCAGTAAGAGCATTTAAATGCTTTGTGATTTCTCATTTCAGTTGGAACAGCCAAGGCCGCCATGGTGAAGTACCTCTCCACATTTTCATAGTGGAGCCAGGTTTAAGGTTTTTCAGTAACCCAGAAATATATATTGCCTCAGCTCCGAGCTGGAGCTCTATTCATGGAGTCCATCAAATGTGCCATAAGCAAACTTAGCCAGGAAAGATACTGCTGCTTGTAAAAACTTCATTTAATATTTGCAGCTTACAGTGAATATGATCCCAGGGTTTGTTTGCTCTTTGTCATCCACTAAATTCTTTGTATTTAACACAAATGACATTAAAACCCAGTGGTGATATTCTTGCCCATATCAAAAAGCTCCTTAATGCCACTGGTTTTGTTCTTTATTTCATAAAAACTCTTTCCTGTGCGAAAGGTTAATTGCAAGAGTTTATCATGATCTTGCCCTGAGTGCACTGCCTGCATAGGAACTCTGTTTCACTGCTAAGTCACCTTGTGTTGATAACATGTCAGACCTCACAAACACCATATCTGTCCTACCTGGATGACAAAACCTACCTCCCACAACTGATCTGGAGCAGAATTGGGTAAACAACATTGTGTGGTAATGCCATGTCTAAGCTTAGGATAAAAGGAAATGATGCTTATGTTCCCTAAAATTCTGCTCTGATATTTTTTTTAGAAATAAGTTACTAAACTCCACAGTCCTCAGCAGACAGTGACAGTTTGATCCAGGATAAGTGCTACCCTTCAAAACTGGTGTGCAGGGTTTCTGCTGCATTTTACCCTGTAGGTCACCAGGTTTATCATGGATAAAGTTTTATCTATCTACCTGCAAATTGATGTAATTTGGAAAGCAGCATGGGATTTCATGGGATGAAAAGTGCTGTCTAATGGCCGAGTCCTGTTCCTGAAAGCTGTGCTAATGTTAAGTAGTAATAGGTTGATGTCTCTGTCTGGTTTTGGAAGCATTAGTAGAAATTTTGCTTCAACAGAAACTACAGCACTAGACCTTTGTGAGTCAGCTGCTTTCTGTACATCTTTCCATCATGCAGTACTCATGCTGGAATGAAATTATACCATTGCTGTTTGCTGATGTTAAGCTACCTTATAAACTGCCCCAGTCAACTGAATAACCTGTTTCCACTGCTTTGCATGGCAGATTTGTCTAAGATCACCCTATTTGCATCTATACGTGCCTGAATATGGATGTGTTGAAATAGATGTATTAATTACAAATTTCCCTAGGATAGTCTTGCAAAAGACACCATGATCAGCTAAGCGTTTGAAAGTGTTATGGTTTAGGCCTGGCAAAGCCAGGGCCCCCATAAATATACCTTTTACCTGATATCTGCTGTGAGATGTGGCCAGGAAATAAGCAAAGCAGGCTCCAACTTAAACATAAAGAGAAGTTTATTAACTAAACTACACACACAATTACTAACCTACACACACACAGGGAAAAAAAAACAAGGAGAATGAAAACTACACAGAAACACTTCCTTATCCTCCTCCCACCAAATTCCCAAACACATTTACATTTCCCAAAAAATTATCCACACTCGGTCTGGCACCACCCTTTGGAAAAAAAAATCAAATCTTCAGCTCATAAAGGATAGACGGAGTCCTTCCTTGTGCCATGGACTTCTTGTCACAATCAGCAATCCGCCCGGTATCTTGCTATCTCGTGACATCTCCTTTCCATGCCGAGGTGCTCTCACCACCTGGCATGGGATGGGGCAGGGGCCTGCCTTCAGGGCCTTTTAAGAATGCCTCGTCTCGTTCCAAGTAGAGTACAGTCACAATCCTGGGACCTCTGTCCCCCCCCCCATGTCTTCTATACCCCCTGGGGCCGAGGGGTCTCAAAACCAAACTCTCTTGACGCCGAGCCTCCGCTTCCCCCTGCAATACAGCCTCTGCATCACCAGGAAACAGTCCATGGAAATACAACAAAAAAGAGTCCAGCAAAAACTGCCACTCCATCTTCCTCCATTCCTTCAACATCTCTCTTCTCCCTTTGCCAGACCCTCCTTACTGGCCTGATTTTCTTCCTTCATCTTCCACTCCTGTCCCTTTACCAGGAAAGGCAATGTTCTGCGAAGCCTTCATTCCCCAAAGGGTTAAAAGCTCTCCCAGGCGGCCGGACTGCCCGCTGCCCCCCCCTTTCTCCTCCCAGCCGTGCTGCCTGCCGGCACATGATATCAAGTTTCAAGATATAGAGTTCGAGCACGGGCTGCATTCTCTGGGGGGGGAATAAACAGGTCGCTCAAGGGTCTGCCACCCTTCCTCCGAACCCGGGCCTACCGTAAATGGGCCACGTGGCTTTCCCCTCCCCCAGCCCAGCCAGCAACTGGGCCGGGGGAGAGACTTCTTCACGCCGGAAATCCCAAGAGAACTCCGAAGGCCAAGAGCCCTGCTTTTAACCCCTTGGGTTCGTAGTCTCAAGAGGCGGATCCAAATGTCCCACTGGTCAAACTAAGTGCCCATCTTAAATTCCAATTACCCATTGGTAATCACAGCAAAACAAAATATCCCAGATGTCCCATTTCCGGTCAAACCACGACAGAAAGCTGTGATGTGTGAAATCATAGAATCACAAAATTGAAAAACATTCTGAGTTATAATGGACCTGCTAGCATCATCAAAGTCCATCTTCTGGCCCTTCAGGACAACCACAATCACACCATATACCTGAAAGTACTGCCAAATGCTTCCCAAACTCTGTCAAGCTTGGTGTTGTGACCACCTTCCATGGGGAGCCTGTTCCAGTGCACAACCACACTCTGGGTGAAAAACCTTTTCCTGATATCCAACCTAAATCTTCCCCAATACAAGTTCAGCCCATTTTCTCTGCTTCTGTCACTGGTCACCAGAGAGAAGAGATCAGCGTCTTCTCCTCCTCTTCCCCTCTCAAGGGAGTTCCAGACTCTGTCCCCTCAGTCTCCTGCTCAGTAGGCTGAACAGACAAAGTGACTCAGCCACTCGCAGAGCTTCCCCTCAAGGACCTTCATCATCTTTGTTTCCCTTCTTTGGGTGTCCTTTAAACGCTTTATATCTTTCTCATACTGCCCAAAACTGCCCCCAGCACTCAAGGTGAGGCTGCCCCAGAGCAGAGCAGAGCAGGGCAATCCCCTCCCTTGCCTGGCTGGCAATGCTGGGCCTGATGCCCCCCAGGACACGCTTGGCCCTCCTGGCTGCCAGGGCACTGCTGGCTCATGTTCAACTTGTCCCTGACCAGGAAACCCAGGTCCCTTTCCATGGCACTGCTTTCCAGCATCTCATTCCCCAGTCTGACCATCCATCCAAGGTTGCACCACCCCAGTGCAAAATCTGTCACATTCCCTTATTGATTTTTATATGGCGGGTGATTGCTCAGCGCTCTAATTTGCTGAGGCCTCCCTCCCTTTGAGGGATTCCACAGCTTCTCCCATTTTTATATCATTTGTGAACTTGCTTAGTGTCCCTTCCAGTCCTGCATTCAGGTTGTTAATGTTGACACTGAAAATCACAGGGCCAAGAATGGAGCTCTGTGGAACCCCACAGGTGACAGGTCACCAGTCCAATGTCACCCCATTCACTATCACCCTTTGTGCCTCACCTGGGAGCCAGTTGCTCACCCATGCCCTGACGTGTACATTCAGCTCTGTGCTGCACATTTTCTCCAGAAGGATACTGGGAGAGATATAACAAAAAGCTTTACTGACATCTAAAAGGATTACTTTCACCAGCTTCCTTTTATCAACTAGTGGCTGTCACATGCTTACCCCAGGGAGCAACCAAGCCCTATGCATTCACTGTCTCCCTACCACATCTGTGAGACTGGGGTGAGAATTGGAAGCGTAAAAGCCACAAGACACATGAATTGAGATAAACATCGTTTAATAGGGAAAGCAAAAGCCACACACACAAACAAAGCAAAATAAGGAATTAATCCACTTCTTACAGTGGCAGGCAGGTGTTCAGCCTTCTCCAGGGGATAAGGGCCCCATCATGCATTGTTACTTCGGAAAATAAAGGTCATCACTCCAGACATACGCGCTTTCGTTCTTCCCCTCATTTTACATACTGACTATGATGTCATATGGTCTGGAATATCTCTTTGGTCAGTTTGGGTCACCTGTCCTGGCTGTGTCTCCTCCCACCTTCCCATGCCCCCTCAACTTCCTCACCAGTGTCCCAGTATGAGCAGCATAAGGGCTCTGTGTAAGCCCTGCTCAGCAATAATAGAAAAACCTGCGTATTATCCATTCGCTATTCTGCAAAATTCCAAAATACAGGCCATATCAGCCACTGTGATGAAAATTAACTCTACACCAGCTGTAACTACCGCAGTGGGTAACTTGGTCATAAGAGGAAGTCAGCTTTGACAAGCAGGACTTGTCTGTAATAAAGCTGTGCTGACTGTGACCAATTACTCTGTTGTCTGTCCTTCAGGTGTTTTTCAGCACATCTCAGAATAACCTTCTTCATAACCTTAGGCAATACAGTGAGACTGGCAGGCCTGAACCTGCCAGGATCATCCTTCTTGCCCATTTTGAAGACTGGCACAATGTTAGCCAGCTTCCAGTCAGCTGGAACCTCTCCTGATTCCCAAGACCATTTAAAAATCATTAACAGATGCTTCAAAACAACATCAACTGGAGGATCATCTAATTTCTTAATCATTCCTATCAAGCCTTATAGATTTATAGCAATGAAGCTGGATCAGCAGATCCCTTACAATTTCAAGTTTAACTGTGAGCTTAATCATTCTCACTGCCATGTTTCTCTAGCTCAGAGCGCTGAGACACCGTTAGGTTATTATCAGTTTTGAAGACAGAGCAAAGAAAGTACTAAGCACCTCCACCTTTTCTGTGTTCCCATTTGTGAGGTGACAATCCTCATCCTGCACTACCTTTTGCAATTGATGTGATCAAAAAGACCTTTATATTGTCCCCACAGTTCTGGCCCTTCAAATCCATATAATCCATCAGACATCTTGCTTCCCATGTAATTTAATTTGGACTTGTGGAGGTGCAGTGTATCTACTTACTCATGAAGGGAAAACTTTTTAAGTTCTATGCTGAAGTACTTCAATCACTTTTTTCCTGTCACAGGCAAAACAGACTATGAAGTTTTATGGACAGTAGTAAGCAGCAGTTTGCCAAGTTCAAAGTGCTCAGCTTTCATTGAAATATTGCTTCTAATTATTTCTTTTTAATCGTATTGTCACAAGGGTATTTTCTTCAAGAGAAAAATCATGAAAAGTATTATCTTACCTGTAAAAAAAAACCAAACAAAAAAAAAAAAAACCAAAACAACAAAAATCCCATTCTTACCCCCAGAATCAGAACTTCTCTTCACTATTACAAAAATCTTTATTTTATGTATCAACAAGTGCCCTTGGGCTTTGTTAGTCCTGAAGTTTTGCTGCAGTCACCAGCTGGTGAACACTGCGTTTGAAAGAAAAGGAAGAGAAAATGTAACCATGCATTGAGCTGGTCAGTGGCATTGAGGTACCCCATATCAGCCCATTCCTGAGGAGGTTTGCACCCCATACAGGTAATCTGGCTCCTAGACTGTCATGGGGCAGCTGTGCTGCCTGCAGCTGCCACCACGCCTCTCTCCACACCACTTGCTTTAGGCAGGTTGGCAGACTGCTGTAATTTCCTGGGAGATGTATGTGAGTGAAAGGAAATGCCAATTATCAGCTATTCATATGACAGCAGCACCTGAATGGAATTCCATGGGACGAATGAAAGAGCACTTCTCCCACCCAGGAGCCTCTGCCAGCTCAAGCCATGAAGGGTTTAGTGCTACGAGAATCCTTTAAAGTGGAAAGATGGAGCTTCTGCTTCCCGTGTAGTATTAGGTTTATATATCACCATTTGTAATGTAATTCTGGGTATAGTAATGGCCCAGGAGAGGCCAAACCTTGTTTCCTTTGCCACTGCTTGCTGTGGCACTTTATCCCTTTCATCTCCAAGTGTTAGTGCATCTATTCAGCTTCTAACTAGGATTGCACAATTTAATTCTTCTCCTCTGGGCTATACAGATGACATGCTTCATATAACCGCAGCTTTGAGCATATACATCTTCGTAATATATTTGTAACTCATGCTTCACATGAGCTGAGTACCAGCACTTCTGATGTTTCAAGACACATTTGGGCATTCACCAGGGATCATTTCCCCAGCATGCTGGAAGAGCACTCCATGAACCTCCTGCTGTGTTTCCCCAGTTGAGACCAATGTTACTGCTGTTACACAAGAGTTATGCTGCTGTTAACAATAACGACTCAGTACATTACAGTAGATTTTGCTTTTCCTCCAAGTTCTGTTCACAGATTGTCATGTAGCTAAAAACCACCCTCAGTCTGGTTTTCTGGCTGGTTTGCTGTGCTCCTCAGTTGGGTTTGCATCTAGTATTTAACAGGAAAGATCATGCAGGGTTTGATTGCGTTAGGCTGGGGTTAATTGAGAAAAGAATTTGTAACTTAATCAGTTTTTCACGTGAAAAATTTGGTTGTGTGTAGGTGTATGAAAGTTTGGTACTGGGACCTAACCCTGTAATGTGATGGGTCTGCTGCATCCTCAGCACTTTCCCAAGCACAACACTGGGCTTTCCTCAACAGCGTGATGTGAAAGGCTAAGGTGATACAGCCTTCAGAATTCACTGAATATGGCATGACTACATAGAACTCTATAATTCTCATCCAGAAGGAATTTATTTTTCCTTATTTATCAATGTCCCTAAGGTTATAAAATTTATTCTAGCTATTTTTTCTTATATGGTCTCTATATTTTATTTAAATTCACACATAAGGAGCCTGTCCATATTCAGTTTCACATTCTCTCACTTGAATATTCAAAGCAGTTTTGAGCAGAGTAGAATTTTGGGTGTCTTGTTTCTTCTTTAAATATAATTTTCCAAGAGATATGCTTAGTATTTTAAAGAATTGTAATAAATGAAAGTGCTAATGCAAGACTACTGCATTCCCCTATTAAAAAACCACTTTTTTTTCTTGCTTCTACCATAAAATATTTATAATCTTGAGATATTTTCCAAATAAAAGTGCTAAAACATGGTAATTTATGACCAATATAAATGGCTAATAAAAGCTCTATCCATAAGTTTTTTGGTTTTTTTTGTTCTGAAAGAATTGAAAGTTGCAAGAGATCAAATCAATTCATTGCATATTTGAAGTAAGGAGCAGTAGCAGTAGTCAGACCAGGTCCTCTAGCATGGAGATGGGAATCAGGCCTTTGCCTTTGCAGATGTCCAAAGGCATCTTTGCAGTCTCAGCCCTAGAGGAAGGCCAAAATTAGTGTTGAAAAATTTTGTTTCACAGTTCCACAAGCTAAGACTTGATTCACAGTTCACACCTCTTCTCATTACTGACACAAGCAAACACATGCTTACAAGTATTGAATGTGCTGTACCTTAGTGTAATTTCCTTTGAGTTAGCTGTTTTTTGCCAAAAGACAGCATTTTTCATCATTATTGGAACAAAGGTTCAGTGCTACTTTACCAGCAACCTGTCTGCAAGGAACAGGTTGCATGAGTAACTAGAATTTTTGACTAGTCAGTAAATTTTAAGTCAGTACTCAAAATTAATTCCCAATCAACTGACATCATAAAGAACCATCTTCATTTATCTTTTTGTGTCATGCACTCTGCTTTCCTACTGACAAAATGTGTGAAAAGGGCAGAAGTACAAAATCATGTAATTGTGCCTCTCTAAGTCTTTTATGGAGTAGCATGGGAATACCAACACAGCCATGAATCTCAGCTCTGGTGAGTAGGGGATGAGCAATAACCCAATCCTTGTATGTGGCAGAGGAAGGGAGTTCCTATTGCTGGTGCCCTATCAGGAGGAGGAATGTTATAATTCCTGCTTGTGTCAGCTCATTCCAGTCCCAACAGCACAAACCTTTCCATGCAAGCATGATGCCAGCCTAGGCCTTGCCCCTTGCAGCATCTCCACAGACTCTGTCCTTGAGCATTCTTCTTATTGCCAAAGGAAGCTCAATTCAGCTGCAAACAGAGGAAAGAGGAATCCAGAAGTGAAAAAAAATGAGCACCTGAATTGAGAAGTTCAGCTATGAAACAAGCAGAAATACAAGACAGAGTTGCAGTAAAATATCCATACACACACATATATATTTTATAAGCACTAGGTGTCATATTTTAAACCATGAGACAATCAAAGATAAAACTGGTTTGTGAATCTCACTGGTACATGTTTGAGCTGATCTATATCCCTTGTTCTGGCTTCCCCATTTTTGGAAAAGGTTCTTATTCTAAATTCCGTGGAATATTTAGCATGTACTCTGATGTTTTGAAAGTCCCAGTCTTTCAGAAAGAGCTATAACTGTTAGAAAATTATTTAATTACATTTCATGCACTTTTCTGGAAACTGTTATGAAAAGCTTAAACAAATGTGGAGAACTTAAAGTACAAATTATATAGGGTACGTAACTTGTATCTCTTCTGTTTTTGCAAGTGTCCTGGTTTGACATTGGCTAAACGCCAGGCACCTATGAAAGTGGTTTGTTTGCCCTCCTCTGCTACAGTTGGGCAGAGGAGAGGGAAGAAATTTAACGAAGGGCACATGAGTCGGGCCCTAACGATTGAGAGAGGAAAAACCACTCTAAGGGCAAAACAGGTTCAAATTTAAAGGTGTGAAATAAATTCATTACTAACAGAACTAGAGGAGGATAATGAGAAGTAAAATGAGCCCTTAAAACACCTTTTCTCACCCCAGCTCCTCCCTCCTTCCCACTGACAGTGCAGGGAGACAGGGTGTGGGGATTTTGGTCAGTTTGTCACTTGAGATCTTCTGTTCACTCAGAGAGAGGAGTCTTTGCTATGCCATCAGGTCCCTCCCACAGGCAAACAGTCTTCCCAAAATTGTTGTGGCATGGGCCACTTGTCCACAGCTTGTAATCTAGGCTGCTCTAGTTTGGAAGCAAGGACTCTCTTTCTATCTCTGGAAGCAGAGGCCCTTTCTCTCTATTCACATCTTCCACCAGATCACAGCTGTCATTGGTGTCTACCCACTTGGGCATGAACACTTTTCCCATGGGCTGCAAATGAATCTTTGCATTCCCCCATGGACTTCATGCAAGACAAGGGGACAGTTTTTGTCACCATAGTCCTCACCACAGCTTGCAGAGGAATCTTGGCTCAACACTTGGAGCACCTTCTCCCCCTTTCTTTTCCACAGACCTCGGTGCTTCCATGTTGTTTTCTCTCACACATCCTCACTTCCTACTCTTCTCTGACTAGAAGAAAAATTGTTACTTGTGGATACTATTGTCAACAAGTTCTACTAATTCAAAGATTATTTCAAGATCCTGCAGCACTGAGAATTAATCTTGTCCTGGTTCTGTGTCGGGGAGTCACTCACCCTGCTTTTGCTGCTGGCCAGGTGGCCCCTGACCCTGGCGCGGGCAGCCGCGCTGGTGCTGATGCTGTTTGACCCTCTCTTCATGCAGGGCACGGGCACTGGCGGGGAAGGGAAGCCCCAGCAGCCCTGCCCTTCTGCCTGCAGCACGCTTGGCCAGGGGCAGCCAGGCAGGCAGAGCTCGGCATGGAGCAGCCACAACCCAGGCTGCAGCAGCTCCCCACCCCTGGGGAAAAACTGAGCCTGCGCTGGCTTGATTTTCTTCTTAAATGTGTCATCACAGAGGCATTACCAACTTCTCTGAATGGTCCAGCAGCATCTCACAGAAGGGGTAGCTTCTCCCCTGGTGGCCCTCCCCTGCTACCAAAAAATCAGGCCATGCTAAATCAACACAGCAGGCCTACCTCTGAGAATGCGGCTCAGAAAATATGTCTTTCTCTCTCACACTTTTGTGAGCTTCCAACACACTCTGCAATTAGGAAATATCCCTTTATGTTCCAAAAGCAGCTGACAAGAATGGAAACTGATCTATTACTGGACATAGGTTTATGAACAAAAGCTATTATTAGATGTAAAACTTATATCCTTCTGCAATAATTGGCTGCTTTTTAAACAAATCTGATGCTATAAGACCATATGTCTTTTGTATTATTTAAAGACCTCTGCCAAAAATTTAGGCATGGAAAAATATTCTTCTTGGGAGACATGAGATGTGATTGATGAGAAGTAACATGGAAAAAACTATAATTGTCCGGGATGAATTTAACAGACGTGGGAGGAGATAGGAAGACCTCACCACTGACATTTTATATCATCAGGGAAGTCTACACAGTCTGATTTCTTTCTTCAAGCCAAGATAAGGATGTCCTGGTAGCTCAGTTCTTGTTTTGGTCTCAAGATTGTTGTACAACAAATGAGACTGTTCACTCCTAATAAATTTCACCTGTTTTGCTCCTAGGGTGAACAGTCACATTTTTCATTTACTATCAGACACTAATAAAAGTTGAATGATATTTGTAATACCTTATTTTCTTTCAGTCAAGGCATAGAAGCAATGATTCAATTTTAATCTTCCAGTTTTCCCCTTCAGAAAACTGTTTCCATCTTTGTTTCAATTCAAAAAGTAATCTTATTATTTTCATACAGAGCATATTTTATTATGAAGTTTTTATCTCTGAAATCTGTAACATTTTATTACTCTACTCGGGATAGGTGTTGATGATATATTTCTTTTTTCCATGCAGCAATATGTTATAGGGGATGTTTTTCCTGTGTCAGGAATTACCATTGATAAAATGCACAAAATTCACAAGAACTGGCACTGAAATTTTTGAATGAAAAAGTCAGCCTATGCACTCTGCTTTTAACTGGTTTGTTTTAATTTAAATCTTGTGAATTTCATTTACTTTGTAGTGGCTGTGTGGCCAGATCCTGTCCAGATTAAATCTGTACTTTAGAAATAGAATCATGCTAGGGTACAGACCAAGCTTCATACCTTACCAACCACAAGTCACTATGTACAGGCAGACATGCAGGGAAACCAAAAAATTGATTGCTGACTATGCTGATAGATTGCATTCATTACTTTCCTGTGGTTAAGAGAAGTTTCTTTTGTATTTAATAACCACATTAATTAAATTTTAATTCAAAATACCAATGGAATACAAAATCATAACCAAGAGAAAAATTGTGGCATATTGTTTCTGTCAACTGAGATGGTTTTTCTTCCATATTATGCTTGACAGTAGTTTATATCTTTTGCCAGACTGCTGCCAAAATTCTTTTAAGACCTTTCCACTTTTCATTGTTGGAAGAGATCATAAGTGTTGGATACAAAAAAGCAATCTTCCCATATGCTTTATAGTATTTAATTTAGGAAAATTCGAGTTCTGACTCTATTTTTTCAATGTTTGCTGTCTTGATGAAGCAATCCTATCAGGATCCTAATATGAACATCCCATATCATTTTTCAGGAGGAAGTAATTTGGGGAAGGTTTTTTTATTCATTTTTAGCTATTTGGCCTCAAACTGATAGTGCTACAGGTAGCATAAGGGAGCTAATTTGTTTAAATAGAAGTTGAAGAGATAGGGAAAAATAAGATTTGTTTCTTTTGCAGAACAGAAAGAGAAGCCAGTGTGTTGTTTCACTTAATAAAATTCTATTTAATACCTAAATGCAGGTAAAATAATGCTAACAGAAAGAGTGGACAATGGTCCCTAGAAAGAAGAGGTTCTTTTCTACTTTGCCGAAAATTACTGTTTACCCATTACATCTAGCACCTCCATTACTTTACAGGATATTAATAGTTTTCCACCACTTGTGGCTTTTCTTAATTAACATGACTTTTTAGTACATGGCTTTAAAGAAAGGATTTATTTTCCCATGAAAAAAAGAAATCTTTTCTATGATACCTGTTTCTACCTGTGTTACATGTTAAAGTGCAGTAAAATACGTACATATAGACAAATTTACATAATTATTTAGCACCTTGCACGTTGCTTTTGTAAAAAAGCCATCAATGCACATGCTCCAAACTCTGTCACACCTGGGGCAAGAGCATTTCAGTCAAATGAATATTTGTGTAACATTAATATAAGAGAGGATGTGTGTCTATGCATATTCATCTAGCTCTCTAAGCAGCCCATACTGGTATAAAATTCAGATAATTTTGTCTCTTTTACTTAAGAGTCCCTTCATTTATTCTTGAAGGATTTTGTCACTAACCCGCTTTCACCTATGACAGCCACAGGTAAATCTCAGATTAAAATTTATGTTCCAATCTAAAATGGATCCTTGCTAATATAGCCTGAAGCTGCTTAGCTTATGAATTTTATGGTGTGTTAGGATACTCTTCAGTGATAAGAAAAGAGTAGAGATTAGATATGTTCCAAGCTGTGTGTATCTTCTCTCAAAGAGCTGAGAAAAGCAGTCTCTAAAGGAATGTTTCTTTTTTTTTTTTTCTCATGAATTGATAGTGGTGTATTTCTTTCTTACCAAGGTGACAGCACGTATGAGATGTAAAGACTAGTTTGCTCAGGCAATTACCCCTTGTTGATAGCCGATTACTTCCTCTGTCAAACTTGAAAATAACTTGTTTGCATGTAAGTTACTGCTGTTCTGGAGATGCAGTAGTTCAGCCTCCTGTATCCTTTATAAGCGCATTTATTTTAATCAGTTTGGATGGCTCTTTTTATGCACCCCCTTGTAATATAACAAAGGACTGTATTTGCACACATAGGAGAAAAATTATTTTATATATTGCAGAAGAGCATGCCTTGTGTGGGAAATCATATCCCATGCTCTTTCTCCATGCAAAGAATGTAACATTTATTTTCTATAGCAGTGGCCCAAATTATTTTTCTAAATAAATATTTCATCACAGTGAGTTACAAACAGTATCATTGATACTTGTGAACAGTGTCGGAGAAAAAAGTGATCACACACAATTGGTCTCTGAAATTGTACTACAGAAAATCAAGACTTGATTTCTTTTGGGCTCATTACTTACCTTTATTTCTTTTTTTCTTTTCTTTTACGAGATGTTTTTGTTGCTGGTTGAGGGAAGGGGAGTTACTTTAAAAACTTTATAATAAAGCATGCATTTTATGGGGTATCTAATGAATGGGATATTTTGCAGAAAAATCATTTACCATAAATTTAAAAATACCTGCCAAACAAAATGCTTATTGTGTGCTTTCACATGAAAACAGAAATGAAAGTGAAAATTACCACTCTTGCCACTGGACAGCTTTCCGAGTGTAGAAAGATTTAAATTTTTCTTCAACTATCTAAAGTTCAGGATTCATTTTGCTGAAGTATATGGAGCCATTTCCATGGCAAGTTGCTATTTTACCTGTGTGGCAGACACTGACCTAAATAAGAAACAAAAGTTTACCTCATAACAGTTTCCATATTTTGGGTCAATATACAATTATAACATCATTAATTAATGTATAAACATCAAAACTACCACAGTACATAGCTAAATACATTCATTATTTTAAAAATTGCCACATAAGGACATTTTCACTTCCTGCTTAAAAATTAAGAGCCTTCCTTGATGCATGTTAATAGCCCACATCAAAATTAACAGTACTTTTGTCAACATTACAGCTTTTTAGAGTAGCAAATGAAGTGTTGTCACACACACTATGGAGCAATTAGGGCTAAATATTTTCTTTTCTAGTAACTTCACTATGTTTGTGGACACTTAACCTTTTTGCATGTGTCACCTGACTCATGTTCTGTTTGCTTAGTACTGACATCACTTCTACTGGTATAGTTTTTCATGCTCTGAAGTAAAATCAGAATTATTTTGCACAGCATGGTTAGAAAACTTGTGCCAAATTAGACTTAGCATCCATGTTCCTCTGCACTCTGGTGAAGTTTGTCTGCCTTTAGTGTCTTTTGCTTGCAGAAATTACATTTATTTTCCAATGATATGTGATGTTCTGAGATGTATTGTGGTTGATCTGTGATTCAATGGTCATATCCTGTGCTTTGGAGATACAATAGTCCCCTTGATTTTTTTTTTCTTCCTAATGCTGCTGGTGCATGTCCTCCATTACTTGTTTGTCCTGATTGTGAGGGGGAAAAAAATTACATCTGTGAGCACATCTATTTATATCTATTTTTGTTGATAAGAATACTAGCTACTTCCCTGCCTCAAAATAACCTGTTGATATTTGTTGATTCTATGCAATGTCAGCTGCTGTATTTAATTAAAAGGCTCTGCATCTTTTCCTAAGAATTCACATGTAATGGTATCAAGAAGTAAACAGCTTCTATGAAAAGCTGTAGCCTGCATTTTTTAAGATTCAAAAAACTGCATACACTTTTTCTAATATTTCTCTACATTTTAAATTTTTGCTAGAACAGTCATACAGAAGTGACAAAATATCAGAAGACAAGTGCGCTTTGTGCTTGTGACTTAATCAAGCCTAGAAAGTAACTGAAATTCACATGCAAAGTTGTTCTCATTCTTTGGCATGTTGTAAAGAATAAAGAAATTTAACCAACTACAGAAGTCCTGACAAAATCATTTAATACCAATTTGATATTTACGTGAAACCAGGAGAATTCCAAACACCAGAAAAGTTCTTGCATCCATGACAGAGGTGTACAAGGGAAGAGTAAATATTAGAAGAAAAACTCAGTTCTCATGGGCACTTTTTTCTGAAATATCAAAAGAAAAAACAGGTAAATCCTACCAAAGGGAGCAAAGTTCCTTGCTTAAACAGGAATAGCACTGAAATGGCAATTCACATCTGAAAGGCAAATTGGTGTCAGGCTGAAACCAAGGTAGACTAGATTTTGAAGAGTGGTTACCAAGAATGATTGATGTTCCCTACACAGTAGGGCAATGTGTAATGAAAAACCACCAAAACTAGTTATCACATTAAAATCCATGTGAGTTTGAATACAAATGCAGGAATCTTCCAGAGTAAATTCTGTACTTAATGCAGTCTTGTGGAAGACTGTCTTACCAAGGACACTGAAATTGCAACTGCAGATTTAAAGCAGAAATATATCAGAAAAACAGAACTGTTGATGTGCTTTAATTTTTAAAGGTTATTTTCCAAGTCTGTTATAGGCCACATATTCCCTTTTTCTGCAAAATCCCATGGAAAGGTAAACATACACGCTGTGTACTTATACAGCAGTTAAAGAATTGATACACCAATCCCCTTAAACTAGAAGGCTCAGGTCTCTGGAAGACTGATAGTATTTTTTATATAATATGGTGTCCCAATTAAATCAAGTGATCCCTCTTTGTTCATTCAGTTGCTCTCAATTCTATTGGCGTAGAAAACTTCCAGCCCAGTGGTGAGATCTCACCTTGCACTTTTTGCCCTCCCTGACTTGTTCAAAGAATTTGAGAAAGATAGAAGCCACAGATGGGAGCTTCTGCTCAGCAGAACAGTGGTGGCTTACAGCAGAGATCACACAAGATGTTGGCAGCATTATGCTATGGGAAGCATGACACAGCGAACAGATGAACTTCACAGTTTTTCACAGCTTTTCCAGTACCACATCTACTTGAGTGAAGCAAAACTTCCATGTAATCAGCTATCCAGAGTCTAGCATTTGTCACATGCTGAACAAAACCCTGCTTCAATGGTGGTGAATCAGAATTCTGAATAAAAAAGGCCTTTTTCATGTCCTCCTGTGTAAGAATAGGTTTGTGTGTCTCTAAATTGTTTATGAATCCTCTAGCTGCTTGTTCAGTGCTGTAGGCAAGAAACAGCCAGAATATGAGAATAACTAGGGCCTGAATTTTGTGAATAATCTATCAAAGATATTTGTTTGAAATTTTCTCCATTGATATTGTTATCTTGCATTCAATAAAGGTATTTAAAAAGCAATATTGCTTTACTAATGCATATTAAGTAAGACAATCACCTTGCCTTCTTTCTTTCTGTTAAAAAGTGAATAGATCTCCCTCGCATCAACTACAAATATTTGTGTGTTTGTGTGCATAATAGTCCTGTGAGTAACAATGCAATACAGGATATGGTTACAATTCGCACAATATTTTAAATACTACTTTTGCACCTCTGTGTGATACTTTAATAAAGTTCTGTACCCTGGAGGTTCTTGGTCACTGGGAAACAAATAAAAGCTACAAAATAAAAAGTCTCTAAATGTATGAGTGTTTTATAAATCAGTGATGGGTTTTACACTTTCCTGCTATGTGTCAGACCAGCATGAGGGTCTGCAAAGAAGTCAGCAAAACTGCAAATAGATGATGAATATGCCTCTGGCAAAGCAGTTGGGACTGGGGTGGGTGACAAACTCAATGTAATCACAATATTTGAAATGAGAACACTTTTTCTTTTCCTTGAGAACACTTACCACCTATACAGAAAACACTCAGGTCTTCTTTTATGATTTTCACCAGTCAAATACTCACAAAAAAGATTGTTTTCCAAGAAAAACTTTTATTAGCTTGATCTCCAATACAGGACCGCCTTCCTACATGGTGAATATTGTTACTGATGGCATAGATAATTGAAGCATGGGAGAAATTTCCATTTCATCTGCAAGTATACATTTAACCTCACAGTGTCAAGTGCACTTCATTTAAATAGAGAGAACATGAGTGTGTATTTCAGTACACTCAAAACAGCAACTTCTAGATATCACTGAGAGGACATTAAAGCTTGTCCTCTTTGCATTTGTGTTTACAGATTTTTGTCTTCTGTCAGTAGCCAATTTGTACCATACAGGCATCCAGCAGAGTCAAACCCTGATCACTTTGAATGGGCTGAGCTCCATGAGTTCCTCAGAGAAAGCTAAATGCATTTCCTGAGCTCATGAAGACACCAGAGAGATTAGCAGGTGTAGCCATCAAGTTGAAATAACATGCTACTATGAGATAAATTTTAAAAACACCCCTTCTTTTTTGAGAGAAATCAGAAGGTTCACAGCTGTTAAGCCTCAGTAAGTCTAAAATACAGAATTGTATCAAGACATGTTCTCGCTTCAAAAATGTAAACTGATCAAAATTCAGATCATTCAGATCAAAATTCTTCTTTGGACTAGCAAGAACATTCCAAGATTAATGGAGATGTCAAAACATCAGACTTGGAGGAAAACTGTACTTGTAATATTGTTTTTGGTGTTTAAAGGTTAGTGTTTTGGGGATCGCTGCACTTCAGGTCCAAAGAAATACTTCACCCTTCTCTTTTAATTAGCATGGAGGTTAAGATTTTTCATGCTTTCAAGAATTTTCATCAAGGGTGTAAATACACTGGTCATGGTCTCCCTCAATTCCTTACGAACAGAGTGTTTTAAAGGGGTAATATGCCGTACATGAATAGGATTCTTAGTGCCTACTAATATTACCTGCGGCTCAGGTTCTTTGAAGACTCAATTGGCTGTTTAATAGACTCATTGAACTTCCACAGATAAGAGTTTCCCAGTGTATGAAGCTGGCGCAGAACACCCACTTCTACTCATAAGCACCACTGTACACTGGATTGAGAAAGGTTAAATGGAATGTTGTTTCTCTGCTACTGATATGCTGCATGGTCCTCTTCTAGCCACTTTGGTCTTGTATGTGCCACACTAATCTAAACTAGAAATCTGCTGTAATAGCTGCACCATACTTTGCTAGGTATTGTTTTAGATTCTCCAATCCGTGGTTGTGAAACCACCAAGTGAGTGAATCTTGCAAGATTTCTTAGTGTGTTTGATGCAATTGTGACTACAGAATAACAGGTATGTGACTACAGAATAACATATATGTGACTACAGAATAACATATATTTGTATAACAATATACAAATAATATTTGCAAACAATAACAATATTGTTTGCAAATATTGTATCCATGATTGCATATGAATATTTTAAAAAACCCCTCAATATTTATGTATATGTAAATATATCAACCTATTTATGTAGCTATATACATGCAATTAGGGCCACTAAATTGGATATTCAACTCATTGTATATACATCAGAAATTAAAGCAAATAGCCTACTACTCTGTGTAGTTCTCTTTCCCGTTCAAAACAAGCCTCATGATAAAGGCAATACTTAGCTAATTAATGGTGGTTTGTGGTTGCCAGTTTTAACCTACAGCATTGTCTTCAGCAGTATATCAAGACCAGAAAGATATTGACAGATGCATTGTGACAATCCTCACGCAAATCATATTACAGTCATCCTAACACTAATTTTGCTAAAACAAAGATAATGATTCTTAATAATAGCTAAGCAAAAAACATTACAGCACATTACTAGCAGGTATGGAGTTCTCCTATGGCTCATTTATAACAATGTAAAGCTGCAGAGCTGTTATCTTTATCAGAACCATTTTCTCTTGTTTGTGATTTGTGACACCAGCAAACAAAACAACCTTGGCACCAGCAGCAGTTCGGGATCAATGTGGGTGTTAATGACATTGTGAGTAGATAAATACAAGGGCAGGAATCCAAATCCCACAACAGCCCTCTTGCAGTTAATGCCATCTCTGCAAATGGCATATTCTTGGAGTTGGTCCAGGAGCCGTGGTCACAAGATGAACTTTCCCTGACTTTGCGATGCATTAACATCCAGCACACCCTGGCATCCGCAACCCTTGCTTATGAATCACTTGGAGGCCCTACATATATTTTCCAAATAAGTGTCAGCAAACATGTTCTGTACTAAAGAGTACAATTGTTTAACACTTTGTCAGGCAGTTACCAAGGGTTGTATCAACACATGAGGATGTGTATTTTATAATTTGCTTGGAATAGATTTTTGACCCATGCACCAATGAGCAGGTTGCAGGCTGAGTACTATTTGCTTTCTGAAAGGCAGTATGATATCACAAGGTCGGTTTACTGTCATTTTTTTCCTTAATAAAAAATAAATTTTAAAAAAATTAAGTGGCATTTAAAATATTTTGACAAGGTGACCCACAATTTTCCATTAATGCTGTGTTTGTCTAAACCCCTCTGCATTGATATGCATGGACCATGTAGTCATTCACTGATGTCTCACTTGGGGGTGGGAAATAAGGCAAGTGGGACTTCTCCAAGGTCTTTCGCAGATAGATTGCATCTAGCTATTGATTAAACATTTGGATAGATAATCAACACAGCTAAGCCCTTTTAATCTGCCATGTGCTCTATAAAAAATATTTCAGAAAAGAGAAGGAGCCACAAGGAGACAATTTTCATTTTTAAATTCAACATAAAAATATACCTTAGTAGAAAATAAAGACATAGCAAATATTGTGAAATTAGACTTGATCCCTGATTCAAATACCAAACCACAAGCCTTGAGGTGTTAGGCAATGGTTGGGCTATTTAACTCCACCAAGTTTTACCTGTAGCAATGATGGACTACATGTTCATGAAGAAAGAATTTTCCCTATTTTTTCATGCATTGGAGAGTAGCAATGCTAAATTGCTATTTCTTCACTAGGTGAATATTTTTTCCAGATTCCCAATTCTACCACATCTGTGAGATAGGATAGGCTTGAGAGAGTCATGAGAGACGGCCTGCATTGTGTAGGATTCATGAAATTGTATCAGAATTGCTTTGTTATTTACATTAGTTCTTGCCAGGATGCCAGTAAAAGAAGCACAAAAAAACTCACCAAACACCTGGAATGCTGCAGTAGTTATTTTACTGCTATCTCCACTGTACAATCTCCACCTGCACCATGCACTTTCTCTGTTTGTCCTCCAGAATCAGAGAGGTGTTATTCTTTACTTTTGTAATGTCTCAGAATTGCATTGGCTTCAAAGGGTCTAGAGGATTTATACCAGCTGGAATGGGGCTTTTGGTACGTGGGAGAGCCTGCAAAGCATTCCCCATACTTGTTACTGCTCTCTACAAGACGGGAATCAGCAGAGGTTAACATCAGCTGGTGAATATCAGCTGAACACCAGCTGCTCAGAGGGAGCATCACACATCCCTTTCCTACCTGCATGGTGTTTATAGCGTCACAGCTGTGAACGCAGTCATTGCATTAAGGATTTCTTGCTACTGTAAATGCCAGCTTCTATTCCTCATTAACCGTTTCAAAACAGTTTATAACTCTGTAAATACACTCTGCTTCAGGTACACATTCAGGGATTCCCTTCTTTGCACCCATGAAGACTGCCTTTAGTTTGAAAACAGGGGATACAGCTCCAGAGGCTCTGTAAATTACCATAACTGAAAGGAAGGTTAATAGAGCAGGGGCACAAACTAAAATTCCAAACTAAATAAGTAAAGGTATGGCTACATACCTATTTAAACTATTTTAACTGATAGACTGACTAAAATGTCTCACACATAATATATTAAGCACTAATATATTAAGTCTCACACATAATATGTTAAGCACTTTGCACTCTGAAAAGTGTCTTATAATGCAGCAGTTCAATTAGTGAACTAATAATATGCATAGAAAGGTACTGGGAAAAGATGGAGTAAGAAAATAGCTGTTTCATTACTGTGGTTTGTCTATAACAGTACTGTTTCGGGACCAAAACTAAGTTGTATGCCATAGATAAATTAAACCCAAATAGTCCAGGGCTATAATTTTCTCTGCTTAGTGTAGCAGTGGCCATGCATCTGTACAGCACATCTCTCTTCCATTATTCCTGTAGTTGTGAAGTTCATTGAAAAAACATGACAAATTATTTATAGCACCCACATATAAAATTGAAAACAAATTAGCAACTGTGCTGTGTAAATTATAATTATAGTTTTAATTGGTTAAAATGAATGTGTAATAAAAATCTGAAAGGATGGGTAAACAGAAAGTGAGTTTCAGTTTTGAGTCAATACCGATGATGCATTTATAATTCTCTTTCCCTTTTTTCTTCTAATTATACATAGCAAAGAATCATTTAATATTAATAAAATATAAATAATGCAAATTTTTTTAAGTTGGAATCTTTTTTATGATTGGGTTAAGAGAAAATATCTCACTAATATTTGTTTGAAATTTTAATGTTTGCTAAATCCAATACCTTACTCAAAAGTTTAAGGCTTGGCATTCTTCATTGTCACAGGCAAATATAACTGGAAAACAAGAAAAAGATCACATTTTTATTCATGGGCTCTGGCTACTCATAAAACAGTAATTCACCACAAAACATGTCCTAACTTTTTTCCCCTTGTTCAAAGATCCATTCAATATTTCTAAGAGCAAACAAATTTAGAAAGTAAGCACTCCCCAATAGCTCCATTTCACAGCATAACTAATTAATGGGGACAGCCATAAGTCTTGGAGTAGAGATGGGCCATGTCATCAGCAACTGGAGGATACCTACCTTTCTTCTAGGCTTGACTCATCAAGACTTTTAGAGGCTTTTGAGGGCTCTGGGCCTCCTCAGCCAAGTCAATGCCCCAGTGCACCTGGTTGGGTGCACCAATGGTCCAACAGCAATCTACTGCAAAATTAAGCATTATTTTTCAATTTTTAGTCCCACTGTCTCACAGCACCTGTTGTTCATGTTGTGGAAACACCACATCATAAGAGGTCAAAACTAATGCACCAGAGGATGTAACCCTGCTCACAAAAAATATCATCTAACTATGGAATTATAAACTTAGCACATGTCAAGAAAGAGTAAGGAAATTAACAAAGAGAGAAGAAGCAACTGCCAATTATCTTGGAGGGAAAAAAGTAATATTTTTAGCACCGTAAACATGGTCTCAGCCTAATGGCATGTGCAATCATATAATTTCAATAGCTTCTTTTTGGCAACTTGTTACAAAGTTTTCCTTGTGAATAATTTGTGTGTGTGAGTGTGCAGTCAACTAAACCCTGAGTGTGTGATTGCAAAATTGTCTGTATGGCAATTTATAAAAAATTAATCATTTAAATATCTTTTGTGAAAAATATCATGATTGTTATTGAGCACTAGGAACCTATTTGTATGACCGTGTTTTAAATTGGTATGTCATTGATGTCTATTTAATGCTCTTTGCCACTGCCTATGAAGTAAGGAAGTTCTATATGGTTCCAGAAATGGAAAGGTTTACGTAATAACCATTAAAGAAATATACAAATGCCAGTTTAGAGACTGGAATTCAAACATTTGTCTTTTGATGGTTTTCCCCTTAAAATGAACTTTTATTAACTCAGCTAGTGATATTATTATCAGCTACTGATATGAGAATGTTGTTCAGCCTTTGAATATCTTTCATTTTACCACTTTTAGTGCATCTTTAATATTTAACATTCATCTTATTATAGACAGAGAGCGTGAGATGCATGCGTGGTTTCCACACAGTTTTAAAGTTCAATGCACAGTCACAATTCTGAGGGGAGATTTCACACGTTTATGAAAAACAAGGCATTTTTGCAGTAAAGTTACAAAGTGTGAAAGAATTCTTGTTTTATCTGCCTTACTTATCATGTTTATGAGTTATTTTGCCTGGAAGTAAATTGACAAGTTGTCAATGAACAATAGACACTGCTTCAGCTAGGCTTTTCACAGGTTCGGATGCCTTTGGGCAAAAGGGCTAAATCTGTAGTTTGCAATCTAGCATATGGAGTACTGAAAAAAGTGTCAATGGGGTGAGAGACATTTAGTGAGAAATTCATATGGCTGCTGATCCCTAACCAATTCATTTGGTCTGGGGATTATGAATTCATGTGTAAGTGCTCTATCCTTGCAGTTAGATTTCAATTTACATATAATGACCCAATTCCATTTATTCCTGCTCTACTGCTGATCTGCTCAAAATAAATACTTTTATTTTCACCACAATCAATGACACCTGCCTCTCTAATAATAAGGCTTTCTTTAGAACAGTCTAATACAGAGTTTCTCCATATTTCACCTTTTTGTGACAAGAACTGTATATAATCCTCTAATTAACACAAATCTTGATATCTTTATCCCTACCCACATTGTTAGCGCACCCTCTTGAGGTGTTGATCATATTGTACAATTTACAATAAAATTATTTTGAATTCACATATTGTAGTAGGGGAAACATCACTGTCATTTCCTTTATGTGATGTTGTATTTCTCAAGGGACCTTTATGCACAGGGGTGAAAAAATGTAGTGTCAAAAGATTATCCAGTTTCCACATACTCTATAAAAAACAGTTGTATCTAGTAAAACAATGAGGGGAGAACTCAGAATATCTCTCTTTTGGGGTAAGGTCTGCTTTCTCTTCACCTTTCTGACTACTGAAGCTATTAAAGTGTAGAACCCATGAAATGCACTCTTTACCTGGCCAGAGATAAATTCATATTATTTTAGACATTTGTTACCCATGCACTCATCAAGGTATTTTTAAAATAAACTGTAAGAAATGCTGAACTGTTTTTTCTAGGAAGTATTCAACTATTTATGTAGTTTAGGAGAATTGTTGTTGGCAATTAGCATAAGTAATAATACTATGAGGACTGAAAATTATGATAAACGAATGACAAAAGGACACTAAATTAGAATGGTTATCACACTTAATTAAGGGACAACTGTGCTACTTACTTGATGTCAGTATTTTACATGTGACAAAAAAGGACAAGTAGCCTATTTTTGTTATTATCATGGCCAAAGGAAGTACAACTCAAGCAAGGAAGGATATGAATTATAAATACATCACATCATGTAATGCACTAGTCAACCTGAGGAAAATAATGAATTCATTATATTTTAATGACTTACAAACTCTTCAATTATTAATGGTCATAAAGACTATTGTGGCTACTCTATTGAAATATTATTTTGATTTTAATTATCTGTATGCAGCAATGAAGCATGTTTCCAGAGATCCACAATTTGCACACCACTTTTGCCTTATAGAGAAACAGAAAGATTATGATCAATTCTATTCTTAAATGACTTATTCAAATTCAAGTAAGTTTTAAAAAATTATCACAAAAAAATTCCAGAAAAGCTTTTCCTGGATGTTGTCTATCTTGTGCCAGCTACAAAAACAATGTATTTCCAAAGTTGTAATAGTTGTAGAACACCAGGCTGCTTTTCAAGCAGTCTGTCTCTTCACTCTGCCTTTTCACTTTTGTGAAAATTTTACTGATCATAAAATGAAGCACCATATTTCTTCCAAAAATGTTGAATCACTGTCAGTAAAATAGAAGAGAGGAAACATGAAACCTCATTTTCAAAATTGGGCTAGATTTATGGAAGAGGGCCATCCTTAAAGTAGATGGATGCGTACAGTAGTGGCTGTGAACGTCCTCACTGATTCTGTGGGTTAAAAGCCTATTTTCCCCTGCAATTTTTTTTTTCTGGGCTGTAGCAGTGTTGAATACTTCGGCAAACAATACAAACTAGCAAACAAAAAAGAAAAGTGAAGTTCCTGACTTTAATAGAGAAAAACACCAACATTGTGAAAAGTCTGAGATGGTCAGTGTAATTACTTTTCATGCTACCCAAGATCTGAGCCATGATTGTAGTCCGGCTTGTTCATGAAGGGCTGAGAGAGAGTGAGCAAATCCTGGAACCTGACAAGGACCAGCTAAAGTAGGGGTGCCCCACTGAGGGTCTGACATGCCATATCTCAAGAGCCAGAGGACCACAAGGGTTTTCCTGCCCCATCAGCACAATTATCTCATGGGAAGATAGCCTCTTCCAAACCTGGGAGAGTGTTGCTCCCCCAAGCAGCAATAAATTGAAGCTAGGTGTTTAAGCAGCTCCTAGAAAACTAACATATCAGATTCTCCCAGCTTGCTTTCCTTTCAAGATCTCCAACTCTCCCATTTACTTAGGATGTTACTTTGCAGCTGATGCAATTTGCAGATTGGTGCAATTATGCAAAATGAGCATGTTTATGATTTTGCAACAACCTACTAGCTGCAGAAATTTAGAAAATGCTTCTTATGTGTTGTCTATTAATGACCAGATTTATCTTATGTGTTATCTATCAATAGCCATTCTACTTTAATTCATTCCTATTTGAGATTTCATACCTTGGTTTCCTGTAGAAGCTCAGTAATAGTGACCGAAGCACTGTCAAACATAAACTGGGTAGGTAGAAAGTTTTGTAGTAAAGTACTCTGCTTACACAGCCAGGACTGAAGGAAAGTCCTGGGGTAAGACTGAGCTGTACATGGTGATTCCTGAGTTCAGCACTGAGCCTCAACAGAACCTGGAAGTCTTCAGCAGCCAACCAGGCGAGGAGGGGACAGTTCCAGGAGCAACCCAGGGTGATTTCAACAGCTCCAAGGAGCACAAGCAATGTGGAGTGCCATGAACCCACAATACCTCCTCTGTGAAGGGGAAGAGAAAGGTAATTGTAGCAGGAAATTCCCACCTGAGGGGAAGGAAGGGCCTGCTCTGCAGACTGGACCCAACCCACAAGGAAGTTTGCTGTCTCCAAGGGGTGAGATAAGGGACATTACTGAAAAACTCTCTAGGCTAGTGAGGTCCTCTGATTACTATCTGCTCTTTGTTATTCAAACTGGCATCAACAAAATAACAAATAGAAGTTGAAAGGGAATCACAGCAGACATCAGGGCTCTGGGATGATTTGTAGAGGGATCAGGAGCACAAGTGGTGATTTCATCAATTTTTTCAGTAACAACAAATAATAGCAAAAGGAATAGGCAGATCCATCAGGCCAATGCATGGCTCCAAGACTGGTATCAGCGGAAAAAAAATGGGACTTGTTGACCATGGGACACTTTACTGCACATCTGGTCCTCTGACATGTGACAGGATGCACCTATCTCAGTGGAGAAAAAGAGCTCTAGCACAGGAACTTGTTGACAGTGCTTTTAACTAGCTTGTCAGGAGGAAAGGGACAAAACCACCCTCAGCAGTGAAGACAATGGGATGCTGTGTCAATACTTTAGGAAATGGGCACTAATGGGAATCCCTCAATCTGCTTCAAGAGGTGTTGGCTGCAATGTACCACACCTGAAATGTTTCTACAAATAATGCACAGAGCATAAGGAACACACAAGAGGAGCTCAAGGCCTTTGCTACATCCCAGAGATTTGACATCACTGGCATAAGTGAACTCTGTTGGAACGACTCCTGTGACTGGAGTTCCCTGTTGGAGGGTTCCAGGCTCTGCAGGAGGGATAGGCAGGGCAGAAGAGACTGGGAGGTGGCACTGTATGTAACAGAAGGATTAGGATGTATGCAGCTCACAGTTGGCAATGGCACCAGTGAGAGCCTCTGAGTAAGAACCAAGGGGCAAACAAATAATGATGATGTCATCAGGGGAGTCTACTACAGACTTCCCAGGCAGGACGATAATGCTGACAAACTGTTCTTTGAGGAATTAAGGGACACTTGCAAGCCAGCTGCTCTTGTCCTTATGGGTGACTTCAACTTGCCAAAAATTAACTGGGAGCATCACACAGCTGGTACAACCCAGGCCAAACAATTCCTAAGAAACCTGGATGACAACTTTATGGAATGGGTCCTAAGGGACCTGGCTCAGGAAAATGCCCCCCTTGACCTATTGCTCATGTAAAGAGAGAATCTCATAAGCAATGTGGGATTGGCAGCTGTCTTGGCCACAGTGACCACAAGGTGATTGAGTTTAAAATCTCTGTTGAGAGCAAGAAAAGTGCGAGGAAAACCTCAGCTCTGGACATGAGGAGAGCAGACATCAAGTTGTTCAGGGAATTAGTAAGGTCCTCCGTAAAAATGTTTTTGCAGGGGCTGGAGTCCATTAGTGCTGGTCATTTTTTAAATACCACTTTCTAGTGACATAGGAGCAGCATTTCACAGACACCAGAAGTCAAGCAGGTGAGACAGAAGGCTGGCTTAGCTGAACAGGACTCTTCTCTTGGAAATAAGGCAAAAGAAGGAAGTTGTATGACCAGTGGAAGGAAGGTCAGATGACACAGGAGGAATACAGAGATGCTGCTGCTGCTGTAGGGAGAACATTTATGTGGCCAAAACTCAACCGGAGTTGAAGCTGGACAAAATGGTTAGGAAGGATAAAAACAGTTTTTTCAAATATATTAATGACAATAGGGAATATAAAAACAACATTGGCCATTACAGGATGAGGATGGTCACCTCACAAAGGGTATGGGTAAGGCAGAGGTGTTTAATGCATTCTTTGGTCTCTGTCTTCAACATGGATGATGGACCAAGGAGGTCTCAGTGCCCTGAGCTGGAGGACCATGACTGTGAGAATGATCCACTCCCAGCTGACCCTGAAAGAGTGGGATCTGCTGCTCCATCTGGATCCCTACAAAATATGGGACCTGATAGGATTCACCCGATAATCTTCAGAGCTACCTGGTGTCATAGCAAAATGTCTCTAGATGCTCTTTGAGAGGTCTTGGCATTCTGGACATGTCCCAGCTGACTGGAAGCTGGCAAACATTGTCCCAGTTTTCAAGAAGTGCAAGAAGGAGGGCCCTGGAAACTACAGGCCCGTCAGTCTCAATTCAGTGCCTGGTAAATTTATGGAGAAGATTATTTAGAGAGGTATTAAAAAACACCTGAAAGACAATGCAGTCCTTCATTCAGAGCCAGCTTCATGAGAGGAAAGTCCTGCTTATCAAACCTGACTTCTTTTCATAACAAGATAACTAACCTACCTGATCAGGGTAATTCTTTTGGATTTCAGAAAATCTTTCAATTCTCTCTCTCTTAGTATCCTTATGGATAAAATGTGCAGCACACAGCTGAGTAAACACATCATGAGTGGGCAGCTGGCTCAGAGATTTGGCACAAATGGTGAATGGGGTGACATCAGACTGGTAACCTCTCTCCAGTGGGGTTCCACAGGGCTCCATTCTTGGCCCTGTGCTCTCCAACATCTTTATGAACATGGATGTAGGACTAGAAGGGACACTAAGCAAATTCACAGATTATACAAATTTGGGACAAGCTGTTGGCTCCCTCAAAGGCAGGGAGACCCTGCAGAGAGACCTCACCAAATCACAGGAATGGGCAATCATCAACCATGTGAAGTCCAGCAAGACAAAGTGACAGATTCTGCTCCTGGAATGGGGCAACCCTGGATGGATGGTCAGACTGGGGAATGAGATGCTGGAAAGCAGCGCCATGGAAAGGGACCTGGGTTTCCTGGTCAGGGACAAGTTGAACATGAGCCAGCAGTGCCCTGGCAGCCAGGAGGGCCAAGTGTGTCCTGGGGGGCATCAGGCCCAGCATTGCCAGCCAGGCAAGGGAGGGGATTGTCCTGCTCTGCTCTGCTCTGGGGCAGCCTCACCTCGAGTGCTGGGGGCAGTTCTGGGCACCACAATATAAAAAAGACATTAAACTATTAATGAGTGTCCAGAGAAAGGCAACAAAGATGGTGAATCGCCTTGAGGGGAAGCCATATGAGAAGTAGTTGAGATCACTTGGTGTGCTCAGCCTCAGGAGAAAAAGAGACTGAAGAGAGACCACATTGTGGTTGCATCTTCCTCACGTGGGGAAGAGCAGGAGCACACAGTGATCTCTTCTCACTGGTGACCAGTGACCAGACCCAAGGGAATGGCTTGAAGTTGTGCTGGGGGGGTGGAGGGGTGCGATGTTTAGGCTGAGTATTAGGAAAAGGTTCTCCACCTGGAGGTTGTTGGGCACTGGAACAGGCTCCCCAGGGAAGTGGTCACAGCACCAAGCCTGACAGAGTTTGGGATGCATTTGGATGATGCTCTTTGGTACACAGTGTGACTCTTAGGGATGGTACTGTGCAGGGCTTGGAGATGGACTCAGTGATCCTTGTAGGTGCCTTCCAACTTAGTTTATTCTGTGATTCTATGACTTTTTTTTTTCTACAGGCAATTTTAAAAGATGCTGAGGTTTTCTTTTTCTCTTATAAATCAAACCAGAAATGTTCGCTAAATTGCAAGTATTCAAAACAGAGAAAAAAATTTTCCTGACCTACAGCAGTATGTACCAACAGAGAGAAAAATTCAAATTAGCAAAACAGTAATAATCTCTGGATTCTTTCAGATTAAATGGAAAATAGCTATGCTGTACTGTGTTCTGGCCACATGTCTGCTCCATCTTTTTCCTGTTTTAACTGACAACTCAAACCCACCAGAAAGATCTCCCTTGCTACAATTGTTTTCTTATGCCTTGACTAAGTTTTCCTTAATTATTTCTCCAATTCTGTCAGCAATGTTATTGCCCCACCAGTTTAAAGGTTAAACAAAGCACCAAACCTGTCAAAGTGAGTGAAACCAAGTGGTGAAGTGCTATCAGAAAGCAATCAGTGCTAATAGGTACATAATGGCTAACAGTGAGCTGTTTGCACTGAGATACATCACCCAGACAGAGCGCAGAGCTCGATGAAATCACACTTAAAGAAAACATAGAGTAAAACAGCCAGCTTATAGCTGAAAACAACAGCAAGGGCTCTGAGTCCACAAACTCTTTTAAAAATAGCACATATTCTAGTTACTAAGGCTTTGCCATATCTCAAGTTCATCATAGGGCTTTTCTTCTGTTGCATGTTTGACACCTGAGTTTAAAACAAAAAAAAAACTGTTGGAAAAATTTCCGTGGGATAAAGGGGCAAATGTCAAAAATTTTACGGCCTTCAACTTTTGCCTGCATTTTTCTAAAATAATTTGAGGAAGCTGGAAAAGATATCTTGTCATTTTATTCCCTGCTTCTTCTGCTTCTTCTTCTTCTTCTTCTTCTTCTTCTTCTTCTTCTTCTGAAAATACATTGTAGTTCATTAGCAGTTCCTTTGAATCATATACAATAATCATATAAAATTTTTGGCTGTAATTTCTTTTTTTTTCTACTTCAATGTAACTCAAAGATTTATTGTAAGAAGTCCTGTAAAGATAAGTTTTCAGTGCTCAGAGTCTGATCTTTCAAGAACTTGAGAGTTGTAAGGTATTCAGTAGCATTAACGCAATGAAATTTAAAAATGAGCAAGTCAGTGCTATGCAAAAATAGGCACATGATTTGCTCTATGGTAGGACTTAGTTTCTCTTTGAATTCATCTAAGACCTCATATGAGGTACTATCCCTCTACACATAGCAGATGTTTCTTATTCCCAAATTGGCTAGAGGAAAAGCACAAGTTAAAACTTTCCTTTTCAGCTTAGATTCACACTACGTGCTACCAAGACACACATTGCACCAAAACCTTGGCCCTCTTCCAGGGGACACCTTTTTGTACGGATAAACTATTTTCCAAGAAATGTAGAGCATCTTTTACATAAAATAACGATATTTCTCTTTCACTTTGTGCATTTGGAATGAGCTGTTAAGAAACTGTCATTTCTTATTCCTCATCCCTCCAAAAACATTGAACAAAATAATTTTCAGAAATTAATCTCTTTCATTAAATTTGTGCCACTCCTGTTTCCCGTTTCTGAATGTAAACAGAATAATTTTACTATTTCTTATAACTTTGATGGAGAATTTTCTGTCTCACTACTTTTTAAGAAGTGATATGGGCTAATTAATATTTGGTAAAAAATGCTTATATATAGAGACCACTGAAATAATAACAGAAAATTGATTTTAATTGAATTTATATGTATTGATCATATAAAATAAAGTTCTAGCTTCAAATAGCATTTGAATAATTTCTTCTACTCCTAATATCCCAAGGAAACCATCAGACTAAAGTGTAGTTTTGGAAAAGTCGGTTTGTCATTACACAGAGTTTCCAGTTAAATAATGTAGATATTGTCATATCAGATTACACAAGAGGTTTATTTAGCCCTATTTTCTGTCCCTTAAAGTGAATCACTTATTGAACAATTTAAGTGAAGAAGATTCAAGAGCTTACCTACAGAGAAACATTCACCTTTAGTGCTGGTCCCTGACTTGAGTGTAAAAAATTCCAGATTTTTAAAACACCTTCAGGCTTTTTAATGTTTGCTTTGGCTAATTTTCATGCTCAGATAGATAGATTTTTCCTCCATTAAGTGGTTTCAAATTTTGTTGGTTTCACTAAATTCTGCTGTGTTTTCTTGCAAACAGATAGAAACAAAAGATCCCAAGTTACCTTCCCTTTAATAAAATAATTAAAAATTTAATTCCCTTACTGAGATTTTCTGAACACTTCTAAAGCTTGCTTATCTCCTCCCCCTCCTGCATGAATGTTTTCTCACTGTTAACCCTTTTTTGAGACTATAGAAGACACTCCTAATCATACTGCATCACTGATGTATGGAATAGCTTGTGGTAGTAAGAATTAAATAGCTTTTTGGAAACTATAAAAAAATACAGAATATGGAACAACACTATTTGTTTTAATCTCAGTATCTCTAGATATTGCTAGCTTTTCAAAGGTACTTGTTTTCTGGAGGGCTGCCTATATAAAGGGATTAAACTGTAAGAGTTGAAACCATTCAAAAAAAAAAAAAGCTTCTAAAAATGTGTCTCTTCCTTTACATTTTCAAGATGGTGCTTAGTTATATTTCAGTATGTCACAATTCGAAAAAAAGGAGAACAACAAAAATCCTAAACAAACAAACCAACAAAACACAAAAAGCCCCAGTGCTGAGAGTACCAAAAAACAGCTTTAAAGATTTCTCTTAGACTGAATCATAACATTCTTATGAACACTGCATTATCAAAGCTTTAGGACAGAGGATCAGGGCTAAATGATATCATAAGAATAATTTAAAATAGCAGAAACCTATCTCCAAATTTTAACCAGGAGTCTTCAATTTACTAAATGTATCAAGGTTTTCTTAAGGCAGGAGTAATCAGGATCTCGTTTGACCCCCTTTTTAAAGAATAGCTTCACACCCCTGAGCTTAATACTTGGAACAAATTTGGATCAGCACTATTGTTTTTCCTTTGTCTGTAGGACGAACGGAGCTGACCATATTCGACTGGTGAGGTCTGTTGAAGGCATAGCACAATACCACTGAACATTTCTATAAAAAACTTTTACAGTGAAGGCAAGAATAACTGATAACAGTCAGAAACTGGAAGTATGTATGTGGAAAGAGATATTTGAAAAAAAGTACTTTAAAAACTTTTAGGTAGACCTTTAAAGTGTACTTTTATTTTGGGAGTTTCTTCTACTTAAAAATAACACTTTTCACCTATGACATTATGGGTATATTATGTATCATTTGTACGAAGAGTGCATATATATCTCCTTATATAAAAAGTTTCTTTTTTGGCAAAGCTGATGCCAAATTTAAGTAAAATGAATGCATTCTATTACTGACTTTAAATTCTTGAAAGTTGATAGAAATATTAAAACTCTCAAATAAACACAAAGTGTTATTATGACAGAAGTGTTTACCTGTCTGCTCAGCATTTCAGATTTTCTCAAGATCTAAACAAATGTTTGAAAGTGAGATAAAAAACCAAAAATTATCCAGTTTCACAAGACTATGAAAACGCATGGTGTGGCAGAGCTCAACTGGAGAGTTATATAATAAATTATTAACCACGGGGAATAAGAGTGCAAATTTTTCAAGTCCTACTGTAATAATTCACTGAAAAAAAATTTTAATTAATGACTACAGTTTCTTTTTGTTGCATGAAATGACCAGCACTACAATTTGCACTACAATTTGCCCATCAAATTATTTCTTAATACCCCTAACAGCTAAATACATAGTGTAATTTTTTAAATCACAGTAAAAAAAAAAAAATTCATAAACAACTTGGAATGCTTAAATTCTTCTATAACTCTTATTCAGCACTTATTCAATTATTTAGGTATTTGAATTTCATTAGGTGATTTGCTAAACTCAGGAGTAGGCCATGTTTAAATATTGAAATTGGTTCCAAATCCCTGTCCCTTTCACTGACCCCTAAGTCTTTTTCTGTTACACGTGTTCTTATGAACTATTTACAAAGAATCTTTTCAAACTGTGTGCCAAAGTAAAAAGCTTTTTTTTTTTCACTCTTTATATTCAGTGTGAATTTATTTGTACATTTGTGTTCAATTCACGTTTAGATCACTGATTTGTGGTAGGTATTTTTTTGCTTAAATCATGTTACTATTCACTTCATGGTTATGAATAACCACTTTCTGTGGAAATTAAAGAATGACAAAGCATATTTGTATAAAATTACAGTATTGCATGACAGAATATGTAAGTTTATATGTGTATGCACACTTTTTTGTAAGCATAATACCAAGACCTTTCATTTAACCTTTAAATTATAATTGCTCTTTTTTAAAGTGAGAAAGTCACTAACTCAAGATGGCCAAGAACAGCAGAGATATTAGTCAAACCTCTATCTACTCTGTCTTGATTTTCTTTTCTTTGGGACAGTTTATGTGTTTTAACATTGAATCATAATTCTGCAGGAATTCTTTGAGAAGCAATCTGTGCTGTCTAAAAAGAGTGTCTAGTATATTCCATAGGTCATGCAGGATGATCACCTTGTGACTGGTTGTTATAAATAAGGGCTTTGGGGTCAAATCTTTGAAGAGGTTAGAAGGTTTCACCCAGAAAGCAACATCAGCCCTGAGTCTAGAAAGCCAGCTCCCAAAAGGATTCTTTGGGCAAGCGCCTCTAAATAGCTAAGAGTGAGACAAATGACATGGCAAATGTCAGCTTACATGAACCCAAATGGGAAAAGATGAGAAAATTGTGCCCTTTCCACAAGGACAGAATCTACCCACTCTAAAATAATTTTTTAAAAAAGTATAAGAAAACAAAAACACACTCCAAAATAAGAAAAGTTTACATATTACACTTCTGTTGTTGTGTCCCAGTATGTATCCTAGCCTGACTTTTCATAATGTGGTGGTTGCACACTTTGGATAGAAAAGTATCTGTCATCTGTAAGTTTCATCTTGTTAATTCAAACTACTTTTAAATTTGCTTTGAACTTTAAAGCACAACTTGGATGAGGGGAATCTAATTTATCTGTCTCTGGTGCTATTTGGTTCCTAGTGCTATTCAGCTCCTCCTCATCATTCAATAATTGCAGCAGTGTGATATCCAAGCTATTGAAAAGGCAAAAAAATGCAAAAACTCATAAGAAATTCATTCAAGGTGGTTTTGGATTAATTTTGACCTTTAAAATCTAAGCTTGCACCCTAAGCTAAAAATCCAAGAGCTTGTTCATTCCTGGTCAAAACTTTTGCAACACAGCCTAAGAGGGTAGTTTGAATTTTGAATCATGGTGATCCACTTTCACCATCATGAAGATTGAACAGCAGAATCTATTTGTGGTTTAATGTAAGAAGGAGGGTAGCAGTTCAGATTTTACAGAAGCAGTGGTGGTCAATGAACTGTTAAATTAATTATCATGCTGTAGTCAGAAATTGATGTTTTTCTAACCTGCACAACAGAGAGACTGCACATAAATCCTATAAAGACATTTTAAAAGGTTCTTAAACACAGTGGAGTTAATATAAATATTTTAATCATTTATATGTGTTGTTGAGTTTCACTTAGATGTCAACCTACAACAGCTTTTACCTAGCACATTATTAGCTTGAGTACTTGCAGGGATGTTAAATAAACACCAATGCCACTGAAGCACAGCTGGGTGGTGTTGAAGGCTACTGGTGTTGAGGACAAATATTCAGAATCTGTTAATATTTTTTCTGATTGATATATGATATTCTCATCTAGTTTGCTAATTTGCACAACTCATTTGTTGTGCAAAGTTCAACATGCAAATTTCTGCGGGAGTAGAAACTGATGTTAGGGGATCAAATCTAATGAATTGTGCCACAAATCACACACAATCTGGATGTGCTCAAAGGAAAGAGAAAAAACGCAAGAACTAGGGAGAACTGAGGGCAGATGAATCTTCTTGAACCTATTGCATCAGACATCGATTTTCACGACAAGCTAGAATGGTATCAACAACATCAGAATACAATACTTCCCGGAGAAGAAGTTTCAATACAATACTTTCCCAGAAGTCAGAATATTTCCAAAAAAGGCAGAAAGCATGTGTCTCCAAACTGAGTGCCTCCAGGTCACCAGTCTCCTGCAAACACAGTGCTGTTTGGTTTGAGATGAGTACAGACCTGGAACAGACTTAGACCCAGAGCTACCCCTAGAACCACTTTAGTCGGGACTGACTTAATATTAGAGCCCATGGCAGCCCTTGGGGGGGCGGGCGGTGGTGTGGAGAGCATAAATGCAAAGCACATTCTCTTCCCTTGAAGAAAGATAGAAAAACTCAACCTTGTGTTGTAAAAAAGGAATAACATAGATGATGAGAAACAAAACACTGTCCCACGAGGAATCTGTTATTAGAACAGTAAATTCACTATACATATGATTAATAAACTATCTGAACGTAGAGAAGCAAAAAAATGGAACTAAACCCCCTACATTTTCCTCTCTGTGTCTGTGTTTGGGAAATATTTTTGCTCTCAGCTACATCTCAGCCCAGCTCATGAGTATGAAAACTCCCCTGGAAAGAGAAAAACTGTGAGTTCCCAAAAACAAAAGGAACCTGAGTCACACATGATCACTTTCAAGAGAGCAGAAATTCAGACTGAAACTCTGGTTCAGAGACTTTTTGTTGTTGCTGTTTTTCTGCAAGTGTTTGTCCAGGCTTGAGTGCTGAGTCATTCACCAAAATTGTTCAACTGAAAAGCTGTGTGAAAACTCAATCTCAAAAGAGTTGGATTTTTGATAACAAGGATATTGAACGACATAGCAAAACATAATTTCAATTTTCTTCATTGACCTTCTTCAACAGAGATTTACAGGTGCAGCATTTGAGTATCACATGAGAGTGTAAACCCACTGCCCTGCCTGAGACATTAATTTTCTGGTGACAGGAGTGACAGGAGTCCTCATACATAAAACTACTATTGATACTACTTCACTGTGTCTAAGTTAACAGATAGTAATAACAGTATGATTAATAGAACTGGCATGTTGTTATTTCTTGCTGGATATTGGGTATTTCTCTTGTTCACAGTTAGAAATACCAAAATAAAACTTCTATCAACTTCAGCATCAAGATTTCTCTTCAAAAGCCCTTATAGGGTGCCATAAGACTCGCTTGTAAAATCAACTTCTGGAACAAAATAGAAATAAATCAGCATTTAGGTTGGTTGGGTACATAGATTTTTTTAAAAATTTAAATCACAACCAACCAATTCTATTAAATAAGTCAAGGAATGTTTAAAAGACTGTTTGACAACAGCCTTTTTTCTAGTATTCTCCATGCATCTTCTACAATATTGTACTCATATGAGATCCTTTTAAAAGAAAATTATTCGCATGAGAAATAAGAAAAACAAGGTAAAATTATCAAAAGCTATTAACACCAAAGGGCTGAGCAGAGGATGAGAAAGCTGTTTTACCTTTGAGTTTAAGTCTTCGCAAGAAATGCAGCCTGAGATTTCGTTAAATGGAGGAGGTTTATGACAATGTAAAAAGGCAATGGCTTGAGAATAGCAATGGGGACCGGTGCTGAGATGTTTTTCTGAAGGACTGCAAGGAAATTACCTCATTTTAAAATTTTTGGGAGCTATGAATTCATTATATTGCTTTCATAAACTTCAGTTTGCTCTATAAATAGCAGCTTCCAATGCTGGGTTTTTTTCTGTTTTGCTTTTTTCTTCAAATATTTTCAAGTTACGGACAGAGGTTGCTGAATTTGCTGCATCTCCTAGTTCTGGCCAGGACAAGGTTAATTTCTACAGCAGCCAGGAGGGACTCAGACAGTCCCTGAGGTTATTCTATACCACCTCACACCATGAAAAGGGTGATAGGAACATTTTCCCTGTTTGCAATTTGAGATTGGGTGGCATCAGGCATAGTGAGCAATTGCAGGTGAATAATTTGCTTATCTTGCTCATTTCTGCTATTACCAATGATGTTACTGATAGTTTTTCTTATCTTGTTGCTGTTTAGTAGTAAACATTATTGCTTACCAGCAGTAAACTCTTCTTATCTTATCTTCTGATCTTTACTTTTACATATTTCCAATTCTCCTCTCCATCCTGACACAATGGGAGAGGGGGTAAAGAGAGTGAGCAGCACATGGTCTGGGATGTTTCACCATTCTTAAACCATGACACTGCCGAATCCCCAGAGTTGCACTCTTGCATTTCCCTCCAAAAAATTCCTGAAGGAAAAATTCCTTCAAAATTTTCAGACCACGCCATTCAGAAAGTGAATTTAGTTTCCAAGGCTGCACTTCACAGTGATCGCTACAGCCTAGCAGCATCTCACATGGACTGGGATATCTCACCCATTGTCTTGCGTTACAATGGAAGATGTAACCAAAAGTACATATTCTACTACCATGTACATGAGCTGTTAAAATGGCTGGAGCAGTGTCCATTATCTTCTCCATTCTTCCAGGGAAACAGCAGCCACCCTCTGGGAGGCCATCTCTTCTAACAGGCCATCAAAGTCTCCCAGACTGACTCTTAGAATTACAGGATCACATTGTGACATGACCAGCCCTATGGGAGGAACCGAAGGTTCCTACCTGTATATAATCTGGAGCTTGGAACAGCATGATATCCATGACTGGATTCCCAGCAGAGAAGAGCTCTTGATAACCACCACTGGACCTCCAGAGACAGACCAGACCTTTCTAGAGGATCACCACTTCAACAGGACTGCATCCATCACTCCAATCAGACTGCTGCCACCACCTTGATCAGCAGGGTGTCAGGTTATATTCTGATTTTGTTGGTGTAAGCCAGTGTTTCTATGCTGTTGCCTTTATTGTAATTTTTCCAATAAAGTGTAGTTCTGACTTGGAATTTCTCACAACATATTTGTGTGTAGTTAATTACTCCCAGTGGTTTGCCTTCAAACCGGTACACCCATCCAGTGGTATGTTCCCTGGGATGATAACCAGCCACACCAAACAGGAGTACAGGGCACAAAATTTTGCCAGGATAAAAGAATGACCTTAAGGATGGGCTGAATTTCATTAACCTCTTTCCAGGTCCTAAAAACTAAGGGTAGTAAGAAAAAGTAATCCAGCAGCTTAAAGAGCAACAGGAAATAAATACAATTTCCTGTAGATATTAATTGTTCTGTGGCTTACTGGTAGAACACCCTGAAACCTCCTTAAGTGTTTTAAGCTAAATTCTAGGGAATCCTGTAAATTTTACTTATGAAACTGCCATACTACATGCAAACTCTCCTTTTTCTCCTGTTCCACCTTCACTGCCCCCAAAAAAGGGTGTTATCAAGTCATTTTTTGTTTATCAGGGAAGCAGGAATCAAATTGTCTTAAAGAGTAAAAAAATAACATGCATCTTGTTAGCCCTCTGGTTACAGGGACCCACTGCATCTCAGTTCTAGGAATCAAACCATACAGCCCTTTGACAGGTTAGCCCACCAAATCCCCATTAATTAAAGGAACACTATAAATTTAGCTGAGTCTAACAAGTGAAACAAAAGCTACTGAAAATATATCATAATAACAATTATTAATTATCCCTCGTATCCCTGGGTTTTGTCATTACGTTTATTAAAACCTCTCTCTCATCAGGGTCAGGCATTTTGCAGCACAGTTTATAGGTGCAATTCTAATAATAAATAGATTATGTTGGAAATAAAAGTCATCTTCATTGTGAACTTATCACACCAAAAAACTCTCAGACTCAGTGTCACTCATTTACCACCAGCCCATCTAGAAGCTGCTGTTGCTGGATTTAGCCTTCAAAAGCTTGTTGTCATTTGACACTTCAGAAAAGGTAGTGATACCAGTAGTAATTGGAGAGCCCTGGCAATGACCTTGTCCTTCTGCTAAACCCCAGCTAATCCTAGGTGTGATACCTCAGCTTACTGGCAACATGATTATTATCTGTGACTATTGCTTTTCTTATAGGTACACATGCTACAGAAAGACCTGAGAAAGAAAGTGATAATGCAGTGCAGAGATTAAATGTTTTTACTTCAGCTTATCCTCATATATTTTGCATATTATTTTCACAGTTTTTAGAATTCTCAATTTTTTCAATCCCTCTATTTAATTGATTTTTCTCTACTTTAATAATATTTAATTTTATTAGAGGCGCCAAAAATCCTTATAAATGCGAGCAAACTCGACTACATGTACAAGATATAAGCACCATCTTTCCAATATTTATTGTCCCTCAAAATTACTTTTGCCCTGCAAAGTTTTTAGGGGAAGCCTCTCCCTCCTACTAGAGGACTACAGCAATTAAAGCAACATGAGACCCATACAATTTCAAAGTTTATATAAAACCAAAAGCACACTGGGCAAATAACACAGATAATTTTATAGAGGATAATTTTATGTCAAAAACCACTTTGGAAGGTATTTAATCCAAGGTTGCAAGAGCCATAATTTGAATAGACAGACTCACTGTGAAAATAATTATTGCACTACAACTTCCAGATAGTAAGAATATATAATCATCTACAAAATGCAAATCTTGCTATGGCTGATTTTTTTATAAACCTTGGTTTCAGAGGAAAAATAAAGCTAACTAAGCTCATACCAAATATTAGCATTATCATACAACTTTCCAGTTTCTCACTTCCATGTTTAGAACAGAATTTCTGATTAAAAAATTTAAAACTATGGGAATTTTTTGAAAGGCTGGTAAATTCAGTGTAGTGCTATAGAAATATTTTGCTTACAATTTTTGAGTTTCTGAGAATATACTAAATAATTTTACTGCATTATTTGTACAGGCAGTAGGTGGCTGGCCATTCAAGATTTGGTAGAAATATCTACAAAGACTAGTGGAACAGAATGTTTTAAAGTTTTCAAAAGCAGTGCAGACAGAAGAGTTACCTGTTCTAGCTATATAACCATAGACCAGGGTTTTTCTCAGTATTTCTTAACAAGTGAATAAGGGTAGCATATTCCCATTCTTCTAACCAAAGCAAAAGCAATCATAATTCTAATTTCATGGAAAATAATTTACAATATCTGGTTAGCTGTCCTTCCTAGTCATAAAAAACTACCACACTGTCATTCTGCAAGAAGAATATCCCTTACACCTAGACCAGATTTAATCCTCTCGCAGGACAATTTTCCTCATCTAAGCAGCTTCTCAGCCCAACCAGGAAGCTGATGGTGCAGATATAAAGTTTGGAAAACAACAAGAAAAATTACAAACAAGACATATTGAAAGACCAGCCTGAGGTGGCCACTGCTGAAGTACCAACTTGGAATATATTGCAAAAAACGGATCCAGAAAATGCAACATAATGCCTACAAAAATTTATATATCCATCATCTTTTTCCTGGCCAGGAGAAATCCAATATACCAACACATAACTTCTTTCACTCAACTTTTCTCTTAGCTCTAACTGAAATTTTCTATGAGGCACTAAGATTTCATTAACAGAAAAGATGTGCAAGGAGAAAAAAAACAGATGCAATTCTTCTGATTTTTAGCACCTCTATACGTTGACTTTATAACCGTTTTGCAAATGTTTAGGCAAAATTTAGAGTAAACACCTCCCCAATTTCCTTTGTAGAAGCCCGAGTCTGTGGGACACAGAAGAGTTTCTGTCATGTCAGCATTGTGCTGTGGACACGTTTTCCTTATGACATATTGTAGCCATAATTTCTACAGTAAAACATTGCAGACCAAATACAGTCATATTCAATTCTCAAACCAGTCAGAGACTTAGAAGAGTAGCACTGAATTCTGTGAAAGAGACAGCAATTTAATGAGTTTCACATCAATGAAAAACAGATTAGATTAGATTAGATTAGATTAGATAAACCAAACCAATTCCAAACCCCAGCAAACTGTTGCATATGTGTCAAGAGATTTCAGCAGAATGTATAGGGAAGAAAAAAAAATGCTATTGTCAAACCTGTATTACAAGAAGAATTTTTTCTTAAGTAAATCAAGCCATTTTTTTTCTATCTTGGCTGCTTTCCTAGAACCTCTGCCAATATCTGTTTAGTGCCACATGAAAATGGCATAGCAGAAAGAGTAGAGATTGACAAAAGTGTTAGGTCAATAGTGGACCTTTTTAATGTAGACAAGTTGAATAATTTCTCAGGTTCTAGTGCTTCAGAGACATTCAGACAGAAAATTCTGACACCGAATCATAGAGTGACTTGAGTTAAAAGGGACCTTAAAGATCAGCTAATTCCAGCCACCTTTCATTAGACCAGTTTCCTCAGAGCCTTGTCAAACCTGGCCTTGAATATATTCAGGAATGGGGCATCCAAAGCTGCTCATGTAACTTGTGCCAGTTATCAACTTCACAGGGAAGAATTTCTTCCTAACATCTAATCTAAATAGATTAGATAATCATCTCCAGAATGATGCTTGCAGCCAAGATTCAGTTTGAGCAGAAACTCAAATTGAAGCTTGTGTCCGTTGTGTGGAAAATAAAAGCTGAGGTAAGAAACTCATAGACGGGTTTTCAGGTGTATACTTGCTATATCACCTTAATTCATATGATTTTACATTTACTCTTTTAAACTTTTTAAAGGGTTCAGAAAAGGAAAAGTTTGGAAAGAGACAAAATATTTCTTCTCAGGACAAACCATGCTCTTGTAAAACATTAGGAAACTTTCAGATGCAGAAAGCTAGATGTGTTAGGTAGATGTGCAGATAAACTGAACATGTTTTGGTAGCCACAAGCCTTTCAGAAGTATTTGTTCCAACTTTATTAAGCTGAATAATAAAAATATCACTTCTTGTTACCTTATGCATTCACGTTTGATTTCTTTGTATTCTCATACCACTGCATCTAGAACATTATTATACCTTCACTGGTTTCTTCCATAGCTTTAATTCAAAGTACACCCTTGCAGACCAGTTTTATTAAAGCTTGTTTGCTGATTCAATGAATTTATAGCAGTGTTAGTTTTTGTATTTGACTGTACCAGAGCTAAAGGAAAACAGCATATTTCAATAACTACCAGCAGTGCATATGGAAATAGAATATGTAGGTCTTGCAACTGTAATCGTTTCTGAAAGAAAGAGGTCACTTAAATTCTTATCGAAGGTAACTGGTTCAAGAAGAGCATGAAGAAAAAGTTTATCTGCATTGAAACTACACAAATACAACCACAAAATAATTTCAGTATATATAATACGTTAGGATGGCTCTAACTTTCCTGTCCTAAAATATGCATAAAAAAGGAAATAAAATAGGTCAGTTTCTGCATAAAGCACTTTCAGCATCACAAAACCTGAAAGTTAAGGGGACAGTGAAAGCTTTAAATGCAGTCAATTAATTGCCAAGATTAATTTAAATGTTCTAAAGGAAATTAGATATGCCCCTTAAGCTGCTCACCAATTTCCACTTATTTATATACATTTTTTCTATTTTTGATAAGTACTTCTCTTTCCACTTCTGCATTGAGGGAGACCTGCATAACCAGAAGATGAAACTTTAAAATGAGTTTTTTTCTGCAGGGAAATAATGAAATAAGCACAGAAAGTGCTTTCAGCTTTAAGAAAAGGAAAATGTAAATAGATATCATTTAATAATCCTGATTATGATAACCTCAAGAATTTACTTCAAAAATAAATTATTAAATATTTAAACAAATACTTCTTTTTAGATGCAAGTATTCCATGAGCTTTCCCTAAGTTTTACAATTAACTGGTATTATGCCACAACAAAGTTTTAAAAAGCAAGAAGAAAGATTTCCACCCCATAATTCTATTTGTATTCAAGTCAGATCTGCAAAAACATGTGAAAAAGAACAGAAAAAAGGTGTTCCAAAAAATGCTTATTTCTACAACATTATGCTTTTTTTTTTCACCTGTAAAGGAGCAACTTTCAGTTTATCTACAGGAATTGAAATTAAATCAAGCTTTTAAACTCATTAAGTCTGAGACTACTCTTAGGTACCTGCATTCAGCAAGACCAAGCAAAAAATAAAAATAATTGTAATCTCACATGCAGAGATCACAAGAGTTTTATATTTGTTACTTGACTATGCATTAAATATTTTTTCTTAAATTCTACTAAGATTAAACAAAAAACCGATTTTACTGAAGGGATATATGTCATCTTGAAAAACATCAATTAAGTCCATGCACTTTCATGGAAATGTTTCATTTTCATTAAATCAACAGATGCTGCACCACCAAATTTTTAAATTGTTTCTTCCTAAGCTTGCTGGGGACTGTAACTCAGAAGGAGAGGCACATGCAGAAGTCTCTATGAGTAAATTAATCAGAATCTACAGGAGATAAAGCTTTCTTCTGACCCAGCTCCTTTGCCTGGTTTCTCACTAGCAGAGGACATGACCTGGGGCATCACAATGCAGTAGGCACAGAAGGACACTGGATCCTTCTCAAAATATATGTGTCATCAAAGCTTAGTTCCATCTCATAGGTTATAAGTTATTCTTTTTAGCAAAACCCATAGACCACTGCTTATCAGATGAAAATGTTTTCTCATCTGTACTGCTTTAAACTAAATTTGAACGACTCAACTTCAGTCCCTATGTATAAGGCAAGATGGATAAAGGTTTTTAGGGAAAAGCCATGCTTCTATTAAACCAGCTGATAGTGTAGGGAAAAGAAAAGATTGAGGCACACATACAGTCAAGGCAGACCTGTAAACTTTAAGGAGTTCGTTTTACTTATGTTACTTACAGAAATGAAAACACTTTCTGTGCAACAAAGAAGGGTGGATCGGTGAAGTGGGATCCTTGCAGAAACAGAAATCCACATGAATTCTGGTGTCATTAATGCCTTCTGGAGGTGAGGTCCTCTGCAATATACACAGTGCCTCATTTTACTGTTTTCAAGGACAACTTAGTTAAAGTTGCAAGCCAGACAAATTTAACATAGGAAGGTGGATAACACTCAGGGTTCAGTCAGCCTTCAACCTATTCAGTTTTATCCCTTGTGGCTTAATTTACTTCTTCTCTAATAAAATCTACCTGCCAGCTGTGATCTGCTTTGCTTTGAATAGATACTAATATTGTTTTGTGGTACTGCCATCTTGGAAAACATGATGGTGCACAGGAACCAATTAAAACATACTTTTCTAAGAATATCATTCAATATGTGATTTTTTTCTTATTAGCTACTCAAGAAGGGAATTGCACAGAAACTCTAAGACTAAACTGGTGATTTCAGGAAAAGTTTTTTCTATTGTATTTTACATAAGTAGCATAACTGATTCCATGTGCTGAATGTAAATACAAAGCCAAGCGCAATACGAATGGTTAAATGAAATTCTTAAGCAAACAACAAATTGAGGTAATCAAACTATGTGCTTTACAAGTCAAAGCTGACTTTTCAGTTTTCAAAGACTTCTTCTGCTCCCGTAGTATATGGAAATCTGTATAGGGAGGGGGGGCAGAGAAATAGAAAAGGGGTTTTAAATGCTCAGAAAAAAAATCATAGCACATTTTTTAGAATCTTGAACAATATGGTAACTAAGAATTCAGGTGAGAAAAATTTCAATTCTAGGTATTCCAAGATAAGTGAGCTTTTTTACCCCCTGTTGTTTTGATTTTTAAAAAGTATTTGCTGATAAAATGTGAAATGGATGTTACATCTTGGCATTGCCATGCTTTAGCTACAATATAATGTATAGATACTGACAGTAAATAATAACTAAACAATAGTTCAATATTCAAAGGTTCAGCCAGGGTCTTGATATCAAACAGTAACTGAGCCAATGCTAAAAGAAATGAAAAATAAAAGGTTAAAATTAAAATTTTAAAAAATGTGAAAGTTTTCTTTAAAAGTAAAATGTAAAGCCACTGAGCTGCATGTTCCAAATGCAGAAAATTCCTGGTTCCACACTTGCACCTAGAGAGTGGGAGAGCAGCCCAAGTATTACCTCAACTAATTAATGTTTATAGAATCTGTGTATGTCAGGAAATGACCAATTGATTAGACTGAAAAAAAGGAAGTAGATCTTAAAATGCATTAAGCTGAGTCAAAAATGGTAATATCCCCACTCCCACCCCCACACCCAATACCATTGTGAAATTTTTTACTTTTTTCTTATTTCACTTCGATTGTCTTCATTATAGTTGAGAGTAGTCCAATGATTTCAGGCTGTGAAACAAAGAATTACACCATTGACATTTGGGAAAGAATATGAGATCATTAGAAGTCCTGAGCAGGGTGGCCTATATGCCTTACTAGCTATTGCTTTGCCCTTTAGCTAAAGTCCAGTACCTAAATCAATGGGACTATTCTACTTCTCTTTGAAAAGCACTCCAGACTCTAAAACACCTTGGTTAAGAAGCTTCCTTCTGTTTGTTTCTTTGGGGTGTTTTTCCCTTTTTTATTTAAAATCATGTCTAAATATTAGTATAGATTCTTAAGGTCACATTAAAGTTTGCTTTGGCACATATTCTCTGTTCATTTCCTTTAAATATTTGAGAGCAGTTATCTTTTTCTTTTTTCTGAATTCCATATTAATCACTGAAACTCACCATTAATCTCTCTTTTGTTCTAGTATTTTGTTGCTGAATTCCTCTAATAAGTTCACTGCTTTTTCTGTTTGCTTCTGATTGTTTGGAATTAATTCCAAGTATTTTGCAAAAAACTCAGCACCATCGGGGGCGAAAGCCTTATGCTTATGTATTTTCTGCCCAAAATCAGCAATTCTCTGCTGTTTTTTTTTTTAACCCAGTTAATTCCTGGGTGATTTTCTGTTCACTCTACCTCAGATCACAGATTTACTCTAACTTCCTCTCAAAGTCTTTCACCCATCCTCTCGTTTCTGTATCCATGGTGTTTGGTGTTTGTCTCTCAAGGCTGTCAATTGAATTTCTGAAGTGATTGTCTCCTTCTTGCTGAATGTTTTCAACATGTTAGGCAGACACTTTTCTTGAGTCATCTGTTATAAGCATATTTGAAGTTCTTTCCAATACTGCTCCTTAGCCCAATCCTGCCACTTTATTGCATCTTTAACAAAAAAACATGGAAAACCTTGAACAACATCAATTGCTATAAAACACCTTAAAAAACATTTCACAGAGGTTATAAACAGAAAGCATATTCACCAGAAGCATGAATGGATGTGGAGGAAGAGTAAATAATAAATCAGCTAAATAAGATTTTTCAAGTATTTTCTGTCTAATTTGCTCGTACAGCCTAAATTGTACTTATAAAGTAGTTAGAAATTTATGGTAATTGTTTTTTTAATTAACAATAAAACTTGGGAAAAAATAAAATTCTTGTCATTCCCACTTCCTTCTGAATTAATTTTCTTTCAGCTGAGAAAGGTGGCAACACACAGGAGATTTTTCAGTTCAAGACAAGGACCAGAAGAGGGTCTTCACTTGAGCTAATATCCATGACCCTGCAAAAACAGTTGATCAATTATTTTCAATTTTCTGTCCATAATATGGTTATATCTTTATCGTACTTCAATAGGCTAATATTTTGATCTGTTTTCAATTGCTCTGAGACACTTTAATGCGAAAGAACAAGACAGGCATTTCAGCAAGGCACATACCAGAGACAGTGGCCATCAGCAGAGGTGTCACTGCTGCTGGCACAGGGATAATTAGAGTGGATGGCCTCTGCAAATAATAGCTTGTTAGAGTGACAGACCTAGAGCAGGTGAGTGCAAAGCTGGTGATGATGCATCAGGGTGGGAGCAGGAGCACTGTGCCGGCGTGCAAGCTGCTTCCTCTGCACCCTGGCCCTTTGATCTCCAAGCGCTCCATTTGCTCTTACAAATGGAAAGCCAGGGACATACGTAAAATCTAGCTCTGCTAAGAGAAAGGAGATGCCTTAGGACATCGCCACAGCACTATCAGTTCCCATAAAACACAAAAACCTCAGCTTTGCCCTTTTGGGAAAAAAATGGGAATACAGATTCACCTTGTCACTGGTGATAATTGCATCTTACATCTGTGCAATGAAGCTGCCTCAATGCATAACCCTTCCCCTTCACCAGTCATTTTCACTGCACAGGCAAAGTGGTCAGCAAGCTAGGGCCAGAACCATCCACTGCATCTAGAATGTGGAAAGCTGCCTCCATACTTTAATATAAAACAGCTGAAATGCAGAACGTTTACAGACTCAAACAAGGGAATCTTGCCTGCACTGAAGTTGCTTGAATATCAGCTAAAACCTTACTCTCTTTGAAAACCTATTTAAACAGGGTCTTTTGAAGATTTCCAGTGCCTGTTTCCTCTCCTTATTAGCGAAGTGCTGCTGAAGTCACCTCTAGTGCACTTAGGATAGAGCTTCTATTTACTCTCAGTTGTTTTCTTTTCTGCTCCTTTTCCCTCAAACCCTTTTTCTCTCTACCGTTTTTAATGTAGAACCAGTGTCCTGCCTCAAACCTTTTGCAAAACACAAGAGGGATAGCTGTTAGGAGCCTTGCCTCTCTTGCAGAATAAATAAAGGATAAACATGTGAAAGCATGTCAGCACAGCAGGCAAATGGATGTGTGATATGTGAAGGTTGGCTATGTGAAAAATCTTGTGGAGAAGCTGATTGAAAATGAAAATTAGTTGTCTTTTTGAAAACGTGTTATAGTCTGCTGTGTGATCCATAAAGCAGCTAAAAATATAATCAGAGTTGTTACACTCTCCAGAATTAATAGAATACATTTCCAACAACAGGCAAGTGTCTTCAGCAGAGGATGGAAGTAAAACAGCAGGATGTGCATGGTAATGCTCCGTTTAAACTGCCCATGCAAAGGGAGATGTTGTTTGCAAGAAGAAGTCTCTAATTCTCTGGTGTGCCTCTGTTTTGAGCACCATCTCCTGAGAAAGGCTTCAAACACACAACAACAATGTTGTAGCCTGAGGACTGCCCTGCATGAAGGGGCAGTCCATTTACTTGCATAAGGGCAAGAAGCCACTGTGGAATGATCTCTCACCATAAACGCGTTCCTTTCTTTCAAAATCTCCCAGTCTCCACTGTCCCTGTCACCATAAGAGGGTGACAATGTATCTGGACTCAACCTGCCCAATTATCAGGATTAAAGGTGTAGCCTGGTGGCAGTCATAAACCAGCTTTCTTTCAGCAAGGAGATAAAAATTACACTAGTCAACTTTTTATTAAAATCTTTATCAGAATAACGTGGGACACAAAGATGATTTAGGGATACAATTCAGAAAATTTTGCTCTAAAGCTGAAATATTTTGGTAAGAGTCAGATGTGTTCCCAGACCACAAAACAGGGTTGTTCTAACAAGTATGTTGTTTTTGCAGAAGATGGATTATAAGTGAGACCCCACGAAACCTTTAGCCTGTTCATTTCTAGAAATTTCCTGCATTACACTATTGCTTTCCAGGTGGATTAACATGATACAACATTGTGTTTTCTTATGTGGAAAAGTTGAAGTGAAATAACTTAAGAATTGTATTGTTAAAGGAAATAAAAAGAAGCTTAATAACAAAATATAAGTATGTAAATGTATTTCTTCTACCCACTCAGAGAAGATTTTGTAGAATTTGATCTAGTCTATGAGTCAAGCTCTGTCTTCTAACAGACTGTAATATCTTTCTGCATCTTTCCAGCAGCTGAAAGCAAAAAATCAGCACTTAATCACCTGTTGCACATGTTTCTGTCACTTGCAAAGCCATAAAAAGATACATCATGAAATAATCAAAATTTGGACTCCTTTCACAGTTTTCTGAAGGAAAATCTTAGAGTTGCCTTCCCAATAGGACATGAAATTTTCTGCCCCAACACCCAAAAGCTCAGATTGGATCAAACAAGCTGCCTGGGACACAGCAACAGAGACACAGGCCTTGAAAGAGAGTATTAAATTCCACTAAATAAATGCAGTGTGTCTTGGTCTGCAAATGCAAGATGTGGCTGGGGCTGTGCATTCTATTCCCGTGTGTTAGAGGTGGGGCAGTTATCTTCTGTTAATTGGGCCACCTGTTAAAACCAGGTGGGGCAGGTTTCTTTATCTCTTCCACAACCCATCCTGGCTCAGGGGAGATATCTTCTGTTTGTGGGCCATTAAGTGTCACTGCATGGCTGATAAAATTATATCAACCCATTGGGAGGTGCTCCACCCAGGGGGAGGAGCCAAGCATTCCTGCCTAGATAGAATCTGATATTTAGAACACCACAGGCAGCCTTTTCCCTCTGGATTCCCAGAAGAAGACCAGGCCCACCTACACCACCACTGGACCTTCAGAGGAAACCTACACCCTTCTACAGCATCACTGCTCCAACAGAACCACAGCTGTCATTTCAGGAGGACTGCAGCCACCATTTAATAAGACTGCTAACAACACCCTGACACACAGGGTGTCAGGTCATTTTCTGACTCTGTCAATGTTGTTTTCTATTACTGCTTTTTTTTTCGGTAATAAAAGACTATTATTTCTACTCCCATGTCTTTGCCCGAGAGCCTCTTAATTTCAAAATTATAATAATTCAGAGGGAGAGGGTTTACATTTTCTATTTCAAGGGAGGCTCCTGCCTTCCTTAGCAGACATCTGTATTTTCAGACTGAAACACTGTGTTTTAGCCATATTGGAAAGCTTAATTAATAGTGGTTACAAGCTAAATCTAGAGACCTGCCAGCCCCTGATTTGGCAGAGCAAGAAGCCAGGGCAAGTCTGATAAACAGAATTACTGGGGAGTTCCAAAACAAACTGAAATCTTTCCTGGGTTATTTGGTTTCTTATTCCACTGCATGCTTATTTTCTCAGTTTAGAACTGCAGCAAAGATGAAATTTATTTATTAACATCTAGATGCATTCTAGTGGGGTGAACAAGCAAGATGTAATTTTTGGAGGTTGCTTCCAATGTCTTTGAACACAAAACACCAGCTTTTGGTATATTTCCCCTTTGTGCAAAGTAGGGTTGATGGTGCTGTCCTACAACTGGAGAATGCCTCAAAATCTACAGTACAAAAGTTTTTTATAAATGTCAGTGTTTAGGAGGTGAGAAAACACACATACCAAAAAAACTCTGAAAATTTTTCATTTCCTTCCAATTTATTTCATTTCATGCTACATGCACAGCAAGACAGGGATGGATGTGTACCTCTTTGATTTTAAACTAGTTATTTTAGGGATCCTAAGTTTTTGCATTTAACCTAGTTCTGTGTGAAGTCAGCATAATGATAAGACCAAATTTAAACCAAAAAAAATAAATAAATAAAAAGGAAAAAGGGAAATCTGGAAGGAAGTCCCATTTGAATTTACTCCTTTGGTTTCGGGCTGCCAGCCCTTCATTTTCTGTGTGCAGTTCTATTAGCCCCACTGCTATTCTCTGGAAGTGGCTGCACTTTCCCTCCAGCTGGCAAGGTGCAAAGGGCTCTGTAGAAGTAGTCTAGGAAGCAACCCGCACCCTCCCTGGAGACCAATTACTTTTGAAATGTGCCTGATCGTTTGCTGCTGCCATGTCCCTCTCCCCAACCTGCCCCCACCTTCCCCCAATCACTCATTGTGCTGTTGTCATCGAGACACCTGATCAACCCTAATTCTTGCTTTTATTTGAATTAGGGTGCCACCAATCCTGGATCCATGTCAGGGCCCATGTAATGCCTTTGGGCAACACTGGGGATTAGATTAGCATTTTGGTGTTCTTCTAAAGCCACATGGTCAGCATTATAAGGATCCCATTAGAGATAAAGGGAGCAGTTACACAAAGCCTAAGAAATATAAGGGCCAGAGGAGGTTGATGTAATTGGCTGATATTAGAAAGTGCTTTAATTGATGAAAGCATACTGTGGTTACTACCCCTTTTTTATAGTTTAACATGCCTCTTAATTAGATTCTCAGTTGTTCGTTTACACTGAGCATGTCTTTCAGGACTGCCAAACTCTTCAGGGAAAATTAAGCAAGTATGTTGTAGTAGGTTTGCCAGCCTCACAATTCAAACCCCATTATTGGATGATAGAAGTAGTCTAACCAGAAAAAAAAAAAAATGTTGCCTAATCAAACAGTCCCAGACATCAGAGGATGAAGAAAAATGAATAATTTTCAGTCTGGGGAGTATCAGACAGACAGCTTATGCTGAAGTGCTTTTTTAAAAATACAGATATATATATATATATATATATATATATATATATATATATATATATATATATATATGTTTCCAATGTCAGGAAAAGACATTTTCCAGCAATTTTGTACGTGAGTCTGTCTCAGCTCAGAAGGGCAGATCTTGGCAATGGTACATCCACTCTGCAGTACAATGATTACCTGAATTTCTGTTCTTGACCCACTCAGTCCACCTGAGATATATCAGAGTTTACTAAGCCTTTTATATACGTACACTATTATTTAATTGTTGGGCTTCCTTAATACATGTGGTAACTTGATGCAGTAGTAATTGTCAGGGCACACTCCAAGTCTTACTTTTCTTACTCTTCCTGTCAACATTCATGGTCTCAGGAAAAGAAGGGTTTACACTCAGAGGAAAATGCCAAAACTTTTTACAGAACCTTAAGTATTAACATCCACATGATGATTAGATTTAAATAAAGTTCCTAATCTCTGCTTTACTTATTTAGGTCAATAGACCTAAATTGTCTGTGAATAGACCCTTTTTGATTAATTGTCTGTAATGCAGTGGAAAATAATACACAAACTATAAATAAAGGCTAACATTTAATCGCTTACGAATTATCCATAAAATTAGTTAATATAAACTTATAGTTGAAACTATTGGTGCTCTAGTAGGATGAATTCTGTTACTACTGCCCTTCATTTAGGTTTTTCATAATATGTATGTTTCTAAGCTGTTCCAGTAGCTTTTCTTACTTTCTTTCAAGCAAACAGGTATCTATATCCACCATATATTGAATCATTTGAATAGACAGAAAATAAAAATTCCTTCAACCTTACAACCACTGTGTTCATTACTACCAGTATGCAGGACTCAAGCTGCTGGCTTATTTAGGGCTTTCATAACAGGCCACACCTAAACAAGGCAAAAGATTATCAAAATACTGAATTTCAGATTACATTTATGTTACTACAGAAAAAAAAAATCTAGAAAATAGGTAGGCGTATGTTAAGGCCTGCATGTTTTGCTGTATTAAAATTGTTTTTCAAGAGGTATGTATAAGATGTAACATCATATGCTTGCAAAATTGCTCATACAGATTTATGACTTGTGGTCATATCCATGAAACACTATCTCTGCTTGGTATCCAATACACGCACCAACACACCACCATACATAATAAGTGTAATTTCCTTCATTAATTTAGTCACCAATATGGATTTTGAGTTAATAGAAAATATTAAGAGAAAGGAAAACAGAGACATGTCCCTTTAAAACTGCTTTCAAGTCAAGCTCTGCCTTTGTGGATAGGGTAGGAGCTGAAGAAACAATAATTTCTAAGTGTTTTATAGATTCATCAAAGCAACAACAATGGTACTCCGCAAAGGAGTGTGAGATTCTGTAGCTCTAACTGTGCTGCTCTTCTAGATAAACAGATAAATACACCAGCTCACGAGCTTAATGTGCATCATAAGGTCCTTCTGGCTTTAACATGTTTCATTTTGAATTCCAGCATCTGAATTGATTGCAGGTGTCTGCTTCCAATAAGATTACAGTCTTTAAATTATACGTGTCAGTGCATCACTTAAACCATGTCACTTCCTGTTAAATTTCTCCTCACTGTAAGTTTATGTAACAAAATATGATGTTATGGAATTGTGTTGGTGTAGTGCAGTATCTCAAAAATTAATATGAAATTTTAGGATATTAAACTCTACTGATCTTTTGAGGTGTCTATGGATGATTAACATGTGTAGATAATAGTTTAGTGAGAAAGGTTTTAAACAATAGCTGAGGGTAAAACTGTTGACCCTGAAGTTGTCACACTTCTGCTATGAAATGAAAACACCAAAAAAAATGTACACGTTAATAATGATCAGAATACCTGCTTGACCACACAATACACAAAATACTAAATTGGAAGGGTCATGACGCATAAATAGAGAAAGATAGAAATATAGACATGAAAAGAACTCCAACTAGATTGCTTCCATCAGAGTTAATGTAGACACTTGTCCTAAATAACTTTCTATCCCAGATAATGTCTCCCGCAACAACTTGTACAGAGCAAGAACCACCCATATACATTGCCATGGTGAGGCTTATAACGATGCTGTACTTGCAACTGGATCTCTGGGATGCAGAGAATCTAATTCCTGTCTTGACTGAGCCATGCAACTTCAATAGCAAAGGCCTGGGAGCAAATGTTGTGTAAAAGGTAATCCTCAATCACTTAGGAACTGTGGTTTTATGAAAGGCTTAATTTCTACTGTGCCTAGTACAGGAAATAACTACTAATCACTTCAATCTTTATACTTAATTTTGGAGATATTGGAATTATGTACTAATTGGGCATCAGTCTGTGCAGGTTTTGCCTCTGCAAAATCCTTAGCTAGATTTCTTTTCTTCTTAGCTAGAAAACTTTTCAACATTACACAGGATAAAACACAAAATCTACCATTCTAGCTACAGTATTGCTGTTCTATTTAATATAGAAATATAAGTGTCTTTAGTCATAAAAGTGAAAATTATTTGCAGTTATTCCACTCATCTACCCTAAAGACTCAGTTTTCTTAGAAAACTTGTCCTTATTGAAAATTAATAAAATAGCTAAACTGAACTGAAATCAAGATTGTACTAGTCTTTGTCAGGCCTTTCAACATATAGGCACTACCAATCTACTCCTCATTATCTCTTCTGTAGATCTCACCTCGCCCCACAGCAGCTGTCAGCATGAACAGGGAATGCATTTCCACTTAGGCAATGGATATAGTTAGCTGTCCATGCACAGGCCCATCTCCAATATCTTATCCAGCAAATAATGCCTCTTCATTTGGCCAGGTGCTCAAATGAGCTGTCATTACTTTCTCCCATTAAAATTGTTCTGGTTTTTCTGTAAACTGATATTCAGCTGCTCCCTACCTCTTACTGTCTGTACTCCTCACAAAACTGCCAGTCTAGTGTTTGCACTTAACATGCCACAAAGTGGAGCCAGCTCAAATTCTTCCAGAAGTTACAGTCCATGAGGGAACATAGACAACTCTTAATGGTACAAATCTAGTCTGATAGGGGTGTTTTGATAAGCACGGTCACCACAAGGCTACGTCTTAACCTTTATTTTGACAAGTGAGAGGATCCTGGTTCTCTCATCCTAAGGGAAATAGGAATTTCATGGGTTTTGGTTAAAAAAATATAATGCAATCAAGAATCAGAGGTGCCTACTGCAGAAAATGGAGAACTATGAAGAGACTAAACATGGAGAATACCTAATCTAAAGATTAAAGAAGCCTTCAAACCAAAACATCTTGAGTACCAGCTCCAGTGAAGTTGTGGAGAAATGTGGAGCAAAGGAACTCATGATGCTGCACATTTTGTATGCATTCATCTTATTCACGCCTGACAATCTCTCCTGTTTGTTGAAGTCAATCTTCACAGTGACACTTAAAATAAACTCAACATATACTTTCTTTTTGACCCTTGGATCTACACAAATCATAAGCAGTCCTCCCACAAACTGGGCATTAAAATGACTTTGACAGAGCATATCCATATTTTCTCCCTAAGGATAACAATGTGGAGTCTCTAATTATCAGCAGACTACTATTTAATCAGTGAAACAAGTAGGTTCAGTAATATAATAAATCTCAAACCTGATCCTTCATTTTCCATTTACACCAGAAAACAGTTGGCTTGTTACGTTTGCAGCTCCTATGGTGTTTTGTCAGTAGAACACAAAGTCTCCTTCTCTGATGTTCAACAATACATAGCTTTCAAATGAAAATATATGAGCTTTCAAATGTACCTGCTCTCTACGCAGGTATTGTTCATATTCCCCTTACAGTATATTAGATCTCTCCATTACTTATTTGTCCGACAGTCTTTGACAGTGGACAGGTAATCATCAAGCATGTAGTTCAACAACACCCAAACATGCTGGCAGAAAAGCACAGTTCTTTTTTGTATGAGTAATTGTCACTGAAGAGCTGACTTCTCCAGAAAAGGCTGAAAGGAACAGTAAAATATCAAGGTGGTGGCAAACACCACAGGTGTGGGAGGCTCAGAAGCAATCCAAACAAAGAACCTAACACAATGTCCTTTTGATGTATATACAGGGCAGTATTTGCAAAACTTCAACCACAGACATTGCCCTTCAATCAGTTTATATTACAGATAAGTAAAATGTTTTGTTGAACCACTTTACAGGTATTTCTGTGTTTCTCTTTCTATTTACCAAGGGAGAAATTTAATGAGAATTTGATTCAAATTCAAATTACAAAACTTTACAGTTAAGTATGAAATTATATATTGCATATGTCTTATAAATAGATAAAGCATGGAGGTGAAATAGAACTGGAAAAAATAATTGTGATTTGTTTAGTAATTTTGGAAACTGTCTGCATGTGTTCAGCAAATCATACTTGCTCACTTTATAAGTCCTCTCACCCTTTGGTGAACCTATCGTTGAAGTTTCAGTATTAAAATTAGCTCAAAGTCATGAAGGAGGGTTTTTTTAATACTTGGATCTGATGCCATTCTCAAAAATGCTGTAGGTAGTCCACTATGTTCTAGAAAAACTAACTTACTGGGGAAGTTACCAAGTCTACTCACAGGAAAACTATGAAATAATTCAAGTATACCAGTGATGCAATTCTATGTATGCATTTTTCCATTCAACAATCCTTGTAACCATTTCATTTTTTTGATTGGGATGAGTTACCATTGTGTTTCTCTTTCACATGCCTAAGTCTAAGGTCTTTCATATCAAGCTTACAATGTTCTTAGCTCCAACCAATTCAAATTTATGCCACTAAGACATGAAGACGTCTGCTTATATTAATGATTCTTGAGCTATAAAGAGATGATACATGTATACAAATCCTGACTTTTAGAAAAATAATGTTTTATAGTCTTGCATATCATGCCTGATTTTTATCTACCTTTTACTGACACATCTGGAGGAATTGACAGGCCTGGAGGAAGAGAAATATCTATATTAGTAGGTTAAAACTAGGGTATACAAAAACAATTTGTCCAAATTTAAAACTCAATGTGCATGTATATATATATACACACAAACATTTGTACTACATCTAATATGATGGAATGCTTTCTGAGGATGCCAAACTTGCATTTGGAGGAAGTTCAATAAGGACATTCAGGGACTCTTCGTTTTAGTTTATCAAGCTTAATGAAAGCAAAATGTTGGTAATTTCATCAAAGCTGTTTAATGTTTACCTGGTGACAACTTCTTGCTCCTCGCCAATGAGCTCACATTTTACCAAAATTAGACTGTCATACATGTACATCAGTTTGTCCATCTCCTCAAAGACAGTAATTTGGTTATTTTTCACTGTAGTTGTAGTTTTACTCTAAGTAAGGCTGCCTAGGCTGTGCATTTTCCATTTTAGTTCTTTCTTGAATGGCTGAAGAATTATTTAATGTTGTCATGTTTGCAATTATGAGCCTTTTATTGCTCAAAAGCTCTAAAAGCCTTGAATTTTCTCCTCTGCATTAGCTGTACCACAATATTCAAAGGCACCTTTATTGTCAACTGACACAAAGCAGAAAAATCCTCTGATGGACTGTTTAATATGTTATCTTAGCCTTAAATCTGTACCCCATAATCAGCAGCCCAAGGTGCTCAGTGGCTCCTGCACATATCTCCATCCAGTTGCTGGGCAAGCAAGAGTCAGCTTAGAGATCCTGCCTCAGAGAAAGCAGGCCCTCCCTCCAAACAAGTCACAAAAAATTAAATTAATGGAGTTCCAGTTTCCAAGCTGGAACTAGGCAAGAGTGGACTGAGAGCTGACAAATTTGTGAGAAATTGTGTTAAATTAGCCAAATTTGCCAACAGGATACATAAACAGGCCAAAAAGAATAAAGGACAGAATGGCATCTGAAGTCCTCTGTGAGGTTTTAGGAGTCTGAAAAACTGAGAAACTATCCCTCTCCTCAATTCAAAAAATTGCAGTGTCCTCCTACTTCTGGCTCTTTTTTTTTTTTTCATTTTCTTTTCTTTTCTTTGTTTGTTTGTTTGGCTGCAGTAATTGCAGTGAGTGATCACATTTGGGCTTTATTCCTTTTGCAGCCATAAAAGATTCCTGGGAGATGAGGATAGGATCTTGTATTTAAAGATAATTCATGCACCAGAGTAAATGCTGAGAAATATAGTGATTTTTGGTTTATATAGAACTTTGGAGCTCTTTACTGAAAAAAACAACAACAATAAGGAGTGCTGTAGAAAGTGGGAAAAGTGTTGAAAATAGCACTTCCTATGTCTGAGGTGCCTACATCTGCTGTACATCATATCCTCAAACCCTTTTCCCAGCTGCTGGAGTTGGCAAGACAAGAATAATTTGGGGAATAAAGATCTGAAAAGGCAAGAAGTAAGGCAAGGTCTGAATCTCTCCACTTCAAGGGAAACAATGCTCATCATATAATAAATCAACTTTGCCAACAATATGCTTTCCCACTGAGGAAATACTAAGTTTTCTCAAAAAGAAATAGTTTTTTGGTAAAATTCTGTTAGGTTAAATACATATCTGTACCAAAGTACATCAGTACTTTGTATTCCTCACAGTATTTTCATTTAAAAGGGAGTTGCTGTGCAAAATAATGTCCTTGTCTGTCCCTTCCTCATACAAACCTCAAATCAAATTTAATAAAGCTAGTTTGATACAATGCCAGCCTACACTTGGTTTACCCTTGATCGCCTTTAATAGGGTCAAAAATATTTTCGCTTTGGCAGTGTACGCATTAATCATTTTTCCAGAGGATTTAGAAAATTGGAAGAGACAAGGCCAAGCAAAATTTTAAATTAATTGGGCCTACCCCAGCATTCAGGGGGTCACCTTGTGTATGCTGTCCCACATTTTCCAGGTCACAAAGTTCCAGTGTATCCTAAGCTGCCATGAGGAGAGATCTGTACTGTGGGCACACAAAGGTGAAAGAATTTCTCCCAGAAAGTGCAATTTTCCTGGAGGCAACCACAGCGACTCCAGCTTCCAAACTGTCACCAGACTCCAACCACTTAAATAATGCATGCTCAACTGATGCCTGTACTCGGCGCATTTTCTAATCAAGTAGTCAGGAAAATTTGCAAACATTCTGTCTTATACCATAAATCTGCTCTCTGCTTGCTACTACAGTGTAATTAATTTTAGCACTGCTCAGAAATCTTAATTTCAACTGGGAAATCTACCTTTACAGTCATTACTGTTTTTACCCTCCCTTCTGTTTTGTTTTGGTTGGTTTGTTGGTCGGTTGGTTGCATTTTAGTTGGGGTTTTTTTGTTGTGTTCTTTTGTTGTTGTTGCTTTGCTTGTTCCCTAATACTCTTGCTAGGGGTCTGAACATCACAGCACGATTCTTACAAGGGAAAGACTGTTTGTGGTAATGCTAATATGCTATTCCAGTGTGCTTCGACGTTCCTGATTGTTATCTGCAATAATGCCCTCTCAATATCTGGCTGACTGGCCAGATACAGAAGTCTATGCTAAAGGAGGGAAGTAAGTGAAAGACTTCTTTACAGATATACTTAATTTATTGGGTTATGAAAGTCCTTACTATGGGATAAGGACTGTGTATACCTTTTAGTTTGCAGTTTTACTTTGAGGAACAGAATGTCAGAAACTAAATATGCTGAAAATAACTACAGGGGAGGAAGTTATGTTAAATTGTTTATCATCAGTTAAACATTTCTACTATTTAACCCATAGCATTGATAGGGGTTTTGGCATAAGAAAAAATAATGTCTTGCAGGTTTATTTGCAAACCTTGAAGTTTTGAGGAGACTGGAAAAGAAATATGTGTAATTATTGATTACAATTCTGCAGACACAAGGCATAATGCTTTTTGAAGAGGTTTACCCTCATTTGCAAGGTGGACTTGGAGCTGCAACAGTAAGTATTTAAAGTGCTCAGTCCTGGTCCAATCTGAATCGTGGCCACTGTGACCAGAAAAATAGTGTAGCTGGTGTGTTTTCAGGGGAATTATCCATGCCAGTCAGGGCTTTGAAATAATCATACTGTCCAACTTGCAGTCTAATATGACATGTAAATTTCTTTATTTCCATTCTATAATTATATTAAACAATAATGTTCAACGGGAAGATAAAATAATAAAAACCAGAAAAACTTACATTAAAGTAAAAAAACTATAAATATGAGTCACAAAGAGATTAGATACAGCTAAGTATTTCAGGATGTTTGTGGCTATCTTCATCTGTACAATACTGATAGTTTTCTCTGGATAGTTCTGTCTCCAATTGTTCCCCAGTCTCTTTAGGATGCCCCAAAGTGAAGATGATAGTTGTTTTGTAACAGCTGCAACATTTGATATCAAGCTGACTGTTTTCCTGTCAAATGACTCGGTTTTAATATTAATGAAACCAACTGCTGGTGAGTAGCATAGTACCATCACTAAGCATTTAAAAGCAAAAAAAGGAGGAATTGAAATCTGATGAAGCTTGTTTCCCATAGGTACATATCAGAAAAGGAAAGATTATGGTCCTGTAGGGAGCAACAGCATACAAATACCTATTAGAAAAAATATTAGAAAGAGGATTCTACATGTGAGGAGAGAGTTACACAATAACACAGCATAAAATGACCACCTATTCTTTCTCACCAGTTCCATTCATTAATTAAATCACATATTTAGCCATGAAAAAAAAAATCTAAATAGTACTGAATTACTTTGTGCTTACATTTAAATGTGTATCTGGTACATCTGTGGTGTATCAGTGTGATGTCCAGACCTTTTTTCCCAACTGCTATACTGGAACCTAAAATTGACATTACAGATTTTTAAGAAACATCCAAAAATATGCCCATTAACATCAACAACCTACTTGATAAGATCTATGTGGGACACTTGAAAATAGAAATTGGCAGAGAGCTCTAATCATATCTATTTCATAGGCTATTAAAACAACACGCTGATGAAAACTGTCATGCAGCTGGGATCTTCTCTTTAATACTGCAAATTTTTTTAACAAAATAGAAGCTTAAACTTTAAACGGGCAGATCATGCCTGTGAGAAATAATGCAGACTCTATGACACTGAGCAAGGAACAAAATAACATGCAAGCTTATTAATTAATCATTATAAAGTACTGAATTGCAGCATTAGATGAGCAGTGGTTTTGGTGTCATAAAATATTATGGGATTATGTCTCATGTAGAGATGAGATACTGTGATTTAAATGTACACAGGTAGAATAAATATAAATAAATATCCCAGCATACTTGTTCCCAAGTGATGCTATTAGTGATGTATGACATTACTAATGATACTTCCTTTATTAATGAAAAACATTTTAATTTAATTCGGTATATTTTTCTTAAGAGCAGCACTTTGTTGCTCATCATTATATTTTGACAGCAAGCTGAATTCTTGTTCACAAGTATAGGATTTGTTTAGCTCCAGGCATCTGTGTTTGGATTATGAGAATGCTGATTGGTTCACTGCCAGGGGCACAAAAAGGTCAAACTGTCCTTTTTTACAGGCTCTTTTTTTCCTTTCCCCCCACCCATTTTTCCTTTTTTTTTTTTTTTTTTTTTTCCCTTGCCTGAGAGTTTGGCTCATTAATCAGAGTTAAAAGAAAGGGGAAAAGGCAGTGACTTGAAATCATTTGATTCTTTTTCAAGGGGTATTTTAAAAAGCAGAACTCAATGTTAGTGTTAGAGGTTGAGTAGATGTTTGTATGGATCATACTGACATAGTTCTGACAGGTGACCTGAAACCTTTCAAACTGACATCTGTCACAGAGACAGACAGAGGGTTTTTAGCCTCAGAGGCTGTTTTCATGACATTTCATTTTTCATCAGATTTTGAGAGAAGGGGGAAAAAAAAGAAGATGAACTTGAAAAAATCTTGCCAGGGGCAGAAAATGAGATCAGGTTTTGTGCAGCTGTCTAAGTCACCTTTAAAGGTTAGAGGTCCAGGCAAAGTGAAGAAAAAGGTCTCATTTTGATGTTATTAGCTAAAAGGACAGATTACTTCTTTAAGTCTATTTCTACAGTTGCATGGCTGGTATAGGACATTATAGAGGTGTAGGTAGTTTGGGTTAGCCATTGCAAGTCCTGATTTTCAGCATTTACTTACTCTTTGCTCTGAGCTGAAACTTAGGGAACAAGTTTAACTCCTATAAGCATTTAAGCTGAAAACTTCAAATCTCTATCATATGGAAAGTATCACATGATAAAATATTAATCAATATTTAACTTCGGTTTTCATTTTATTCAAATCAAATAACAGCCCAAATAGTTGTTAGGAAACAGTGACTTCTATTTTAAACTAAAATGGATGAACATACAGGCATCTGCAACACAGGCACCCTAAGGAGAGTGTATTTTGAATTTAAACTTTACTGAATGCACCCATAAGACAGATTGAACTAGCTAGAAATTTTCTCCCCTTGCATTTCCCAATGGTCACCATGGCCCTTCTCCTTCAGAAGAGGAAGCTCATCTCATCAGAAATCCCAGCTTTTTTTCACACCTGCCATTGTAAGAAATCCAGATTGAAATTACTGTCTTGACCAGCCTTCCTCTGGCACATTGGGATGGGAGAAGTAACAAAGATGAGGTTTTTATATGTGCAAAAGGCTGAGATTGTCAGCTATCTTTCATAAAGATATTCACTCAGATTCATTAAACCCATCATAATCCTGAAATCCTGAAACACTACTGGACACTGAAAAAGAGACAATAAAATTCACATATCAGGCTACCAGAGAGCAGCCAGTGATGGTCCAGTTCTACCAGGGATTTACCAGCTGGGCCACTAATGTGAAGCGGAAAACCTACAACACCTATTAAATTTTGTGGTTGTAACTACCAGAAAAATGAGGTGAACATTTCCCCACACACCTATAACACTCTGGTGGAAGCAGTGGCAGGAAGACTGAGGATTCAGGCTGTTGTCCCTGCTTTCCTTTCTCTTGACAAGAGGAGGAAAGAAAATAGAACTAACATTAATTGTACCTCAGCTGATCTGGAAAGACATCTTCAGTACATTATTACTGTCAGCCATTTACTCTTGCTGAAGCTTTGCAGGCTGCAGCAATGAAATCTTGCCCAAAACTGATTAGGTTTTTGCTACAGTCTTGAGATTTCAGGGTGAATTTCCAAAAAATATTAATTTGTGTTTGAGAAAAAGGCTGGATGATGTTTTTCTTATGTGTTCAATTATACTGAAGTTTAAGAAACTGCACGAACTGAAATTATTCATTCATTAATGCCATTTTTTGGCAAACAGGATTTAGGAGTAAACATCAAAACCAGTATTTTCATGCACTATTAATTTCATAAGACACAGTTCTTCACTTCTGAGGATGCTGCTGGTGTTTCCATTGCTTTGAACTGTCAAGAAATCTTGAGAATAGCTCAAGAGTTATGCCATCATCAAATATACAACCTCAACCTAATCACAAATTGGACAAAGCATCCCAAGCCAATAAACACTGTTTTGCATGTACCCTATCAGCCTGACATTAGCTCTTTTCTCTTGCAAACATTGCTTGCCATACTTCCTTTGCTGCTGTTTATGTAAATGTATTACAAGCACCTATTTTAGGGTGTCAATGGTACTCATAGTCACCAATTGAATAAATGTTCTCCTGGTACACCTCAAAATTTAGCAATTTAAATTAAAGAAGTTTGACAAATAACATAAAGGCACAAAATATGTTTTGGTGGGGTTTTTTCCTGTGAAAAATAAATTAGTTGTGAATCTGAATTGGTCTTTCAAGGAACTCCTTCATTCTTTTTTTTTTTAACAAAGGTGGGCAACTGCTGTCAAGTTAGTGCAATATTCTTCATTTAAGATATATTCAACCCTATACAAAATATTATTAATGTTAGTGTTCTGCCTCACCAGGTCCTTGGACTTTCTCTTTTCTGCTCTTTAAATGTCTGGCCTAGTCTGATTAAATGTGGATTCACACAATCCTTTTTCTCCATTTTGTGTTAAAAGCAGTGATAGTTATTGCAGGGATACAGCTAGTAAAATTCTTCCTTAGACAATTCAATACTAGAGAACATTAGACTTTATTTTATTTTTATACACTAAACAATAAATTCAGACACTATAGTAGGCTGTGTCTGCAGAGATAATAAGCCTGTGAAGGGAGGTATAGAAGACATGCAGAAGAGCTGCATCTCCAGAGTGTCAAGTTTGAACTCCCCATGTATTTTCACAGCTGTTTTATAAGTGTTGTAACTTCAAAATCATCCTTGAGGAGGAAATCCTTAGACAGGTAAGGCTGCTGCTGCCAGGGACAGAACCTGTGTCGAGCACGAGTTAATGGTATTGCAGAAAACTGTCCAGGACTTATAACCTCAATAAAATTCCTGTTAGATCTGTGCTGTCAGATAATCTCTCTTACACTTTCTGGACAAGAAGAATTCAGACTCAGGTGTGTAGAAGATATTTAAATGCTCTGCAAAACATTTAAAGTGCAAGAATTACAAGGCAGGAAAAATAGGCCACATGGAAAGATGGAGAAGATTGAAAAAATCAGATAGTATTTTTGTGGGAAAATTGTGCCTCTGGCTTTATGTTGGCTGTGATTGTGCAGTTGTGCATGTCTCAAGAGAAATCACTCTTGAGGTTAAGAAAAATATCAGTGGAAAAGGCAGTTGGAGTTTGGAGGTAAAAAGCTACAATTCTGAAAGTGTTGGTTATTTTTTTCCACAGAGAGGGGAGGATTCTAATCTTAGAAGTTCAAGCTGATTATATAGAGTTTGAGTAGCAGCAAAAGAGTTAAGCCCATCAAAAAGGAATGAACTAAATGCTAGAAGAATAAAGAAGGAGTCATAAGTAGTTTAGAAAATCACCATCTCATATTTCCAGTGCAAAAGAATCTTTGCCATTTTTAGCAAATGAAGTAGAAAAGAGGCATGAGTATGGTATTTAGGGCAATATAGTGCAATATAATGTATTTGGATCACTGTTAGTTATTACTTTAGTTCAGAAATATAAAAAAATAAAATAAATATATATTCAGAGCAAAACTGGTGCTAGACATGAAATGCACAAGAATACTGTACTTATGCATGTTGCTTTCCATTCCTCTAGAGGGTATTGTACCCTTATGGTACTGACTTTGAAAGGGCCTGGATTGTTTCAGCTCCTACTGAGATTAGTTTAAAAATCTGAGTATTCATCAACTCTGAAAAAGCAGATGTTTTTACTGGAGGTGAAGAGCTATTTTCATCATCATAAAGCATTCACATCATGGTCTCACACACAGCATTCAGGAAATTTCTCCTCCCACCTTTTTCCTGTATTTTCCCCATATGAAAATGTGGTGAAGGAAATCCTCCCTTGTCCTGGTTTGGTGATTCTTTACATGGTAACAGGAATTCAGAATTATTAAAACGTCTTTATTTGGTAACAGGAATCACAACTGTCAACAATAAGATAGTTAATGATAAGACAGTTATTAACATTCACTTGACATCTATGTCGACCCATAGACTTCAACATTTAGAAGACAGGTAGATGGGAAAAATGTATATACAAGATATACTCTTCATGTTAGAGAAGCAAGCAAGGTTAAACTTCGCATTATTAGCTTTTCCAAAGCTGCACATTGATGATAAACATGGGAACGGGAGATGAGTAATGAAGATCCATTTCCCATCCTTCTGAGGAAGCATCATCTGTCTAATGTGGTATAATACCTTTGCCTCTTCTTGCTCAGAACCACTTCAGACTTTCTTTTTGGTGATTTTCCTCACACTGGAGGAAATTTTTTGGAGAAGATTTGCATGTGAGCAAAAAATATGAGCAGAATATGACCACTCCAAAATTCTAATTTGATGGTTTAATAGACAAATTAAAAGTTTGACCTTATAGTTATTTTTTTTTTCAATATTCACTGGAGAATCTTGCATTTCTGAATATCAAGGCCCTCACAGAAAAGCTGAATATCAATTTTCCTAGAATTATTCACTTTTAACTAAAGTCTGAGACCAATAATTACTAAAATTTTATGAAAACTCAAACTCCCAAATTATGCAAGTCCACTCAAAACAAATTTCCTACAGTAAATCTTTTTCCAGATCTTACTTGTATATGCACAATAGTTCATTAATGCCAAATATGAAAAATTATTTCTACAAAATAGGTATTACACTAATTTTTTTTTTTGTTGTTGTTGCCAAGTCATGAAAAATATGCAGTTATTTCTAAACATTACACTCGGAAACAGGAAAATAATTCCCTTGGTTTCTTGACTTTTGTTTACTTCTTATTTTTCTGTTTACAAAGGTTTACTATTTTCCATGAACATTTTTCCTTGCCTAGACAGGAACAGACCTTCTCAAACACAATTTTTTGTGTCATCAGTGACAGTGCACTATCTAAAGTTGCCAAGGTTCATAATACAATTATATTCAGGATATTATGTATCATTCATAGGACAAATTCACATTCTCAAGGACTTACAATGGCCATGGGAGAACTGCAGTCTTCTGTGCCTGTAAGATTTTTAAGCTAACTGATTATGATTCTGTTCATTAGTAGAAAGATACAGCATTCACTACCTGAACTTTACTAGAAGGAAAAACTTTTGCAGCCTTGCTAATTTTTGAAAAAAATCTTGAAGATAGGCTATCCAGACATGATCCTGAAGAAATAAAGTAAAATAACAAGACATAACCTCTTAAATTAAACTAAGTCCTTGTCAATTCTTATACCTTGAGTGTGAGATTTCCCTATGGGTCTTCACAGACAACTACTCCACTATAGCATATACATTTCATGTTTGCATGCCTAGCTTCTCTGAGAGCTATACGCTTTGATCTAATCAGGATTTAGTTTGGTTATGGGGACCAAGAGTCTTTACCAAATATTTCTTATGCTGATCAGATGATTTACAGAAATTCTGGATCTTGTTTCCTAAAAAAACTGGGAGTTCAATACTCTCTTCTGCTCCCTGCCTGAGATAGGAAGCAGAATCAGATACATAACTTCCTCAGGAAAAAAATTAAAATACTTCTTTCTGAAAAAAAATTTCTTGAGATTCCGCAATGACAACCAAAAGGCCAAATAAAGAATGTGGGGGTATATATATATGTATATATAACAAAAACTGATCTCTCTTACAGAAAACATTTCCTTTTACTTTTTGTCTAACATCTGTGGACCTCTGCATGCTGTTTCTCTCACACAGGTGTGTTAATACAGATACAGATGGAATTTATCATAAGTAGAGGACATTGAATGCAACAGGAATAGATGTGAGTTCCTTTTAATAGGACCTAAATTAATAAGCAACTTAAACAGAAAAGCCTTTGGAAAATTTCTTTTAAGTCCGTTGGGCAAGGTGTTGCTTATATGGTGCAGAGGCTGAAAATTTTCTGAGCTAATGTTTTTGGATATAGGCAGGATATCAATCAGCTGATAATTATGAGATGTGTGGGTTCACACTTGGAGAATTGTTATTCAGGGCTCTGAATAGTAAGTCTTAAAAGGAGATGGGAAGTGAACATCTCCACTAGTTGCCACCCATTAGCCACCACAGTCTTTATTTCCAGGCAGAATTGGTGATTTTTCTTCTTTTTGTTTTGGTTTGGGATTTTTTTTCTGAAAATATGTGCTATAAAGGAGGATGGCAAAGTCCTTGGAGAAGTTGCTGTGCATTCTCTTACAGGTTGTGCTATCTCTCAAATACAGATCAGGGCCAATGGAGACTGAGAAGCTTTGACACATTCTTCGTCTATTACTCATATTAAAGCAAGAGGAGGCCTGTGCCTCATTGTCACCTTCCACATTAAAATAATGCTAATGCCTCAATAGTAGACTTGGAAGTGCAACAATCACATTAAAATAGAGCAGGTTCAGGGGGGAAAAAAAAGCTAGTACCTATGGCCTCATTTACAGTAATTAGCAAGTTACAAATTAATGATATTGCACTGAAGCAACTGAAAGACAGTAGCAAGGTTTTGGACTTGCAACAAATGTTTTAGTTCCCTGGACACTTAGATACCCAGATAGAATCAATATATGCACAGTAAACATTTTAGTTTAAACTGGACATATAAATAGCAGAAGTAAAGATATCTCTCTTACAGGAGAGGCTCCATTAAATTTCATGCCTTGGCTAACTCCGTTTCAACTGCTGCAGGGTGAAGCAGGTAGATTGCAGATTTTATTTGCATTTCTCACAATCTTACATAAAATTCTTGCTTTCTAGCTGTGATTTAATGTTGGAATGTTACAATAACCTTCATAGTTAAGGAGAGAGAAGTTTTAGCTGGATACTGGTTGTGGTTTTAGTACATATGAGTTCATAGTTTTGTTTTAATTCAGATACATGACTTCAGATAAAAAAAGTTGAAGGAAAGAATAAAACTAACTACAGTAACTTGGGTTACCTACCTAAAATAAAACCCCATTTCAATTAACTCTTCATACATAATTTCTTCCTTTCTTTCCCCCTTTTTTTTTCTTCATTCATCTGTTTACTAGGAAATATCCTGAGTGTCATAAAATATTTCTCTATATGATGATGCTGTTCAAGTACTAAAAACCTGTTCCAGGGTGTGTATTCATGTCTTTATTTTGTTTGACTTTTGTGAGGTCAATATTATAACTGTTAAGAAAAGTGGTGATATTGTTTTCTACTCAATATTTAGTATAAAAAAGTTTTCACTTTCACCATTGTGCAATATAAGTTCAGTGCAGCATGAACTAACATCTGGAGCGGTAGACGTGAGAAGAATATGTTCCTCCATTTTCAGGAAAAAGTATAAATAGTGATTTAATTTTTCAAAATATAGAAAGAGCAAAAGGAAAAAACATTCTACAAGGAACTACTAACATTGATAAATTCAAAAGCAGTAGCAAGATAGTAGAACTAAAACACTTTGATGGGGAAACATGAATGGTGGGCTTGTGGAAGAAATCTAAATTAGGACCTCTTGGATGGATAGAGCTCTCAACTTATTTATATATCAGATATCAGAGGTTAAGACTATTGGCTGTGGTTTTGGGCTAAAAAGCCAGGGAAAAAAACGGTTACTTAAAATGTCATGTTTGTTGGTGCCCACATACCTTCAGCATGGAAACCTCTAAACTAAAAATTGTAAATTATGAACTTTCCTCATTCCTCGCTGCATGTTCTCTGTTGTTTCACCCCTAGTGCACACAGAGCACATATCAATAATACACACAATTGTATTTGTTGCCGTCCTCCACTTTTTCCACAAGACAATTCAGCATCAGCTCTCACATACTAGACATTGTGCATGAAGATAGAAAGCAACTGGATATGTCCTTAAAAACTCTCAACTTTTTTGTTGTCATTAAACTGTAATCCATCACATGCCACAACTGTAGCCTAAAGGGAAGGAGGAGACAGCACAGGCTTATTATTTCTGATTTTTGTTTGGCTTCTCTTTTCATGTAAATACCAGTATCTTATGAATAAATAGCTTCTTTATCTTTTTTTTTCCTAGGTATTCATTGTGTATTAATAAGCTGCTTATTAATCCTCTCTTTAAATGTTTTTTTACAACTTGTATATGTTTGTGTCTAGAAAAGTTGGTGAACTATTTTAATAAGATGGTTACAAGTAGAAAAAATCAAATCTAAAGACACCTAAGTTTCTAGACTACACTTCTCACAGATAACAGTACTTTGTTGACCTAGAACGACCAAAACTAAAGCATTCTCTTGGAGACTTTCAAGAGGATGAAGCCTTAATTATTTCTAACTGTGTGATATTTTCTGTCTCTTAATTAGGATTTGCAGAATCTGTTTGCCAGGTCTGCACAGTCTGAAAACATGCAGCAAAGCCCCAGTGTTTGGTGAGAGTTGACAGGCTCCCACAATCTTGACTCAAATGCTTGCAGGAATTTGTTGACCCTGCCATAGTCCAGAGTTTGAGGGAAGGGTTAAAATTGATGACGCCAGATGGAAATGCTGAAGGTAGGCTGGAATTGTAACTTTGCAAAGTGCACTGAATGTGATCTGAAAGGGTAAATGGAGAAAAAGAGAGTGAAAGAGTGAAAGAGGAAGGGAGGGAAGGAAGGAAGGCAAGGAAGGGAAGGGAAGGTTCCGGGAAGGGAAGGTTCCGGGAAGGGAAGGTTCCGGGAAGGGAAGGGAAGGGAAGGGAAGGGAAGGGAAGGGAAGGGAAGGGAAGGGAAGGGAAGGGAAGGGAAGGGAAGGGAAGGGAAGGGAAGGGAAGGTAAGGTTCCGGGAAGGGAAGGGAAGGTTCCGGGAAGGGAAGGGAAGGGAAGGGAAGGGAAGGGAAGGGAAGGGAAGGTTCCGGGAAGGGAAGGTTCCAGGAAGGTTCCGGGAAGGGAAGGTTCCGGGAAGGGAAGGGAAGGGAAGGGAAGGGAAGGGAAGGGAAGGGAAGGGAAGGGAAGGGAGGGAGGGAGGGAGGGAGGGAGGAAGGAAGGAAGGAAGGAAGGAAGGAAGGAAGGAAGGAAGGAAGGAAGGAAGGAAGGAAGGAAGGAAGGAAGGAAGGAAGGAAGGAAGGAAGGAAGGAAGGAAGGAAGGAAGGAAGTGGCGGAAGGAAGGAAGGAAGGAAGTGGCGGAAGGAAGGAAGGAAGTGGCGGAAGGAAGGAAGTGGCGGAAGGAAGGAAGTGGCGGAAGGAAGGAAGGAAGGAAGGAAGGGAGGGAGGGAGGAAGGAAGGAAGGAAGGAAGGAAGGAAGGAAGGAAGGAAGGAAGGAAGGAAGGAAGGAAGGGAGGGAGGGAGGGAGGGAGGGAGGGAGGGAGGGAGGGAGGAAGGAAGGAAGGAAGGAAGGAAGGAAGGAAGGAAGGCAGGAAGGAAGGAAGGAAGGAAGGAAGGAAGGAAGGAAGGAAGTGGCGGAAGGAAGGAAGGAAGTGGCGGAAGGAAGGAAGGAAGGAAGTGGCGGAAGGAAGGAAGGAAGGAAGTGGCGGAAGGAAGGAAGGAAGTGGCGGAAGGAAGGAAGGAAGTGGCGGAAGGAAGGAAGTGGCGGAAGGAAGGAAGGAAGGAAGGGAGGGAGGGAGGAAGGAAGGAAGGAAGGAAGGAAGGAAGGAAGGAAGGAAGGAAGGAAGGAAGGAAGGAAGGAAGGAAGGAAGGAAGGAAGGAAGGAAGGAAGTGTCGGAAGGAAGTGTCGGAAGGAAGGAAGGAAGGAAGGAAGGAAGGAAGGAAGGCAGGAAGGAAGGAAGGAAGGAAGGAAGGAAGGAAGGAAGGAAGGAAGGAAGGAACCTATAACCACAAAGGAAAACATCTCACAAGAAATCCGAAAAGTACTAAATCTTCCTACCTTTCTGTCTTCCTCTCCTTTTCAGTCTAGGAAAAAATAATGTGCCTAGGGAGAAAACCAAGGTCTGTGGGGCTAAATAAGAAAAAAATGGGTCACAAAGACATGAAGGCCAGTTTTTTTAATTTGTGAACATTTATGCAGCTTTTATTTATCATGTATTTTAAGCTATGAACTTTCATCCAAACAAAATTTGAAATGATATTTGAGATAAGGTTGGAAGCATATCATTTCTGAAACAATTTAGCTCCTTTAAAGCAGTAAAAGTCTTGTGTAAGTAGCATGAGCCCTTGGTGGAGGGAAGAAAGGAAAAAGGGAAAAATACACAACCAATTGACTCCAATGGACATGAAAAAAATCTTGAAAATGAAAGCCCTAGAAATTTCCTAATATGTGTCCACTGAGTAAGAGTATATATTTATTTATTTTACATACTGGCAAATATATTCTTGTGCAATTAAATGCGGTTTGTGAGCTTTGTCAGAAGCTACACCTTCTGACAGAACTGACCTATAATTCAGCATGAGGCTGGTATGATGGAAGTTCTCCTTGTGCATTTGTTTGTTTATTTATATTTCAGAAGAATTTTTCAGCAAGATTTATTCAGAAGGAATAAAAGACTATCAATAAATTTTTCTGGTGGGGATTTCACAACACAATTTACTTACCTTGTTGCTTTCAAATCTTCTGTTTCAGTACTTTACATGCTTACTTGCTGAAAGACTAAACTGCTTATCTCCAATTTCAAAAAATTTTACAGTTAAAAAAAAGGTATTGGGCACCATGTGACATTCTGTTTCCTGAACTCAAAGAATCATTATTGTTTTACCAAATTAGGGCCTTATTTAATATGTTAGTCCTTTTCAGCACAGTATATTTAATCAAAGAGGAGTGTACCTTCCCAAACTGGAACCAATAATGTACCTTTAGATCCAACAATTCCCAAGTAAGCCTTAAAATAAAACAGCTCTATAATCTATACAGAGAAAGAATGAAGCATATGTGTGATTCCAAAGACCTTTACATGCCAGATGAAGGATTTGCTTTTATTCTCTGGGTTTTTTCTTAGACAAGGCAGGATGACCTTTGAACTAGGTTTAATTTTTTATTAAATTAATCAGATAAAGTCCTAGTTTTTGATGTGTTGAGATAGCACAGGAAAGGTGTGGGATGGAGGCTTTAGGAGGGCTAAAATACAACATAAAACAATCTAGTTTTTATTCCCATACCTTATGTTATAAAAGCTCCAGGAAAGACATTTAGTGGTGTACTAGTTCTCTTCAACTGCTCATTCCACCCAAAATTAAGGCAACATCAAAGTCATAGCCCAACTGTACTCAGTATCTTTATATCCTGAATTTAAATGTGAGAGGCTAATTTCTCTCTTTTTCTCACATCCATTACTGAAAGATTTAGAGCCATTGGCTGAAAAACCTTCACAATTTAAGGCTGAATTTTTCTTTCTTCTGTGGACCATGTGCTATTCTAGACTATACCATGAAGCCTTGCTATTTTAAAAGAGCTGTACTGCTGCAAAAACAGGGTGTCCGTTCTGCTGCTTCTAGACAACATGGCAAAACCAACACAATATGGATTACAGGTTTCAATGCTTTTACATTGCCTGGGTGATCAGTTATAAATAACTCATTAGCAGAGCAAAACCATCTCTCCTGGCAGGATTTGATTGTTCATCCTCAAAACGGCAGGTGGATAGTTAACAAATGCGTAACACCTCCATAATACTTCTTCTTCTCCTCTCTGCCCAAGGCAGACAAGAAAATGCCACAGTGAAGACCTCTGTCTGGGGTTTCATCCTGAACTAAACCTTTAATCATCTCTGGAGCTAGATATTTTTGAGCTTTATGTATGGCCCAAATATACTTTTAGACTTGGAAGTCATTAGCGGTTTGCAGAATGTTACTTGGGTGCAATGGTACTCTAGAGATTTTTTCAGATCTGGAGCATACAGAGGAATGGTATGTGCAAGCTACAGTATAAAATGTTTTTTAAATTATTTCAACTGCTGTGAAACCATCCAATTTTCTAAAGTAGTACTTATGGAAATGTAGGTCATTTGTCAATTGGCCATCATTACATTAGAACAAACCAAAACACATGCAAGGCTTTTCCAGGGAATTTGAGAGAAAGAGTTGAGTTGCCAAAGAGGTCAACTCAGACAATTAATCAGGCACCTAGATTGACAGTCCTTTGGTTTTCACTCATAGAAACCAAGCTGATCTCTGGTACTACTTCCTTTCAGCTAAAGTCAGCCCCAAAAGTTGGTTTTTTTTTTTTTCAGATAGAACTAAAATGTCTCACAATGTAAATCATCTCTGCAGTAAATCAGGTATTTGGGAAATGTCTCATGTTTTCACTTTTTCTTGAAGGTCCAAACAGAAAACCTGGATCCATTCTTAAGTTTCTGTATATGTGTTAAAGAAGACTGTATAATATATTGCACAAGTTACTTTTTAAATTAATTTTTAAATACATTCTTACCATGCATCATAAATACACTAAAACTCCTACTATATAAATTTAAACCTCAAGATTATGTAAGAAACCAGCTGGATACACTATATCCTCAGCTAACAGTATGCTTGAAAGCTGTGTATGATAATGAAGATATTATATATTGTTTCAACAGAAGGCAAAATTATTTAAATATTTCACTTCTGGGGTACCAACGTAAAGTAATAAAAATAATCAAGTTTTTTTTAGAAATTTAGTATATTTCTAATAGTTATGTGTGACCCTTCCTCTGCTTTTACAGAAAACAGAAAGTTTTAAATCCTTGTTTCGTCCATGCAGTTTTGGAGGAGGGACAGGGGAGGGGAAGGGCGATGGATGGGAAGAAGGTGTACACACTCACTTAATAGTCAATGCAGCCTTCTTTTATGTAGCACCTGCAGAGTCTGCTTCAGAGTTCCAAGTCAGACAGACCCCAATCTTCATCAAATGCATCAAGAACTGATATCAGTGAAAAAGAGGAGCTACAGAGAAAATACATACTCCATTGAGTATCTATTTTTCCCTAGTTTTTATCACACCTCATGATAAAAATTATAAATTCACAGTTTACTAATTATGTTCTGAGGGGAAAGCATATTTTTAATTTCCCACTCTTTACTAAGTTTTGACTTTTCCAGGTGGAAGCTATTAAAACATAGACCTCTTAAACATGCATTTTATTTTTTGGTGTGTGCTTTTGGTTTTGGGGTGGCAGGGTTTTGAGTTTTTTGCTTTTCTCCCTGTCTAATTTTGTGACATCATGTTTGCCCACTCCAAAATAGACTCAGACAGTTTGATTGATGCAGGGATTCAGAGATCCTGGCCTCTGCTTTCAGGTAGATGCAGTAAGTTCAGTACCGTGCTTCCCTCATGGCTCAATTTCTCTTGAGGTATTGATCTAAAATTATACGGTCAGCTGAGCAGTTCTTTCCAATTTTTTTACCAAATTGGAAGCATTTTTCAGCATTGAAATAATTAATATGTAACTATTGCTTGGTATTAGGAGGTTGTGATGTTATGAAGGCGGCTTTATGAACACCAAAGAAATAGAACAAATACTGTCAGGGATGTGAAAAATAATAAGCCCTTTTATTAAAAATTATATCTGTAAGTATCATTGTTGTTGTTGTTGTTGTTGTTGTTGTTGTTGTTGTTGTACTGGGAATCAAAGCCAGCAACGTCTGAAAGGACAGAGATGTCTGTATTTTATAATAAACATGTGCCTTCTGCTTGAGTTGATTATCACCTAAAGGACATCTCTCACGGCCACCACACTATAAAAAATGGCTGTGACATAAGAACATCTATATTTTGTAGTCAGTGATAACAGTATTTTCCCATCCATAGGTCTCAAAAATTAAGAAAATAGCCTAGACAAATGAGAATTCTTTTACCTGGCTTTTTGGGTTTTGTCCAGAAAGTCAGTTGGCAGCCAATCAAACCGCAGGTTTGACAGCTGTAAAAATCAAGTCAATCTCTCAATACTAGAGTCTCACCATTCCCAGCTACAGCATGCACCTTAGCACAAAGAGGTACCACATCAGAGAAATTAAGGGCTTTGCTCTAGTTTTACTTCGCCTGACCACAGGCTGTAAGGTTGAAAGCCCTACATCATCAGGTCTGAAAGCATGGGTTCTCATGAATTTCAAACTTTCCTTTGAAAATAACAGCATAGTCAGGTACTGCAGTGTTTGGGGTCTAAAAGGCTTTAAAGGTAAGTGACACCTTGTACAGGACACAGCACAGATCTGTAGAAACAGCTGAATGGTAAGAACGCAGGAGCATTAGCAGGACCTCAGCTGCAAGAGAATCCAGCAAACAAATTCCAGCTAAGGAGTCAGGCTCAAGCTAGACCAAAATACACTTTTTTTAAATCAATTCTTAGTTCTGATTAGGTTTATATGGCAAACAAGGGCTTCCAGTTACACTTTCCTGGAAAAACAGCTTAAACACACACCTGTTGAGCTCAACAGGTATCAAAGTGGTAAATTGAAATGTCGCAGCTGGAGTGCGCATGTGTAGCAATGCAGACCGTGGCACCTGCCAAACATGCTCACCTGAGTCAAACCTTGGTGGTAAGTTCATCATGGCACAGGGCAAGCCAATGCAGCAGGAGCACACTGTACACACATGTGCTCAATTATACACACAATTATTACTATACATGCACATGTGTTCTGTGCATGCATAGTCATAATTTATCCAGGATATCCAGAGATCCTGTATCCAAAAATGTTTGCAGCAATGTTCAGTTTAGCAGCATGGTGAACGGCCAAAGGTTTACCCACAAGTGGAGGGCTAACAATGATTTTTAAGAGGAGCTGAACACGGCACACTTAAAAGATAGACACATTTCTTTTTCAATCGACCAATATATACTGAACATATGGCATAACTTTAAAAGAAAGAAATTTTTTTTAAATGAACACACAAAAAATAATTCTAACACTAACTTGCTATTTAAAAATATTAGTTTTTCAGTGTAAGTGCTGTAAATATTGATTAGAATTAAGGTATGCAATGATAAAATTAATCAGGCATCATTTTCCCTGTGACACTCCTACTTTCTTTCTCACATAATACATTTAGAAAACTTTTCAATTTCTAAGATTACTTTTTTTAATTAAAAAAAGAAAAAGGCTTAGTATTTGTTTTTGATTAGTCATATCCATAAAAAATCTTGCTAGTACTTCTGGGTATTGTTTTACCTCAGACCATTTATTCTGTCAGACTGAAGGGTCATGAAAATCTGATTTTCAAAATGTCATCTTTTCTTGCCACATTATTCTGCCATTTTTATGACTATCTCAAAAATATTAGAAAAACTTTAAAAATCCAGATTATCAATGAATAAAACTGAAAAAATGGCCAAGCTACTTTCTTTCTTTAGAGTACCAAATTCAGAAATATCAGTCTGTACTATCACATTAACAGGGTGACTATATTGAACTGATAACTGCTAATGTTTTGAATCCATTGCTAAAAAGCCAAGGTACGACATCTTGACTATCTCCAGCCTAATGAAGAACTGCAACCTGGAGCTTATTGGTCTTGCAAGAAATGGCAAGAATTCAGAATAAAAACCCAGAAGGCTCCCTTATATTGTATTACAGCAATGTGTTTGTCTCAAATGAACTCAGACTAAATTGTGATTTATTCTGAGGGACAGGGTACAGATACAAAAAAAAAAATAATATCATCTGGAAACCTTCTTCCCCTAAATGGTGACTTTCAGGAAGGTGCTTCCTTCAGAAGTGATTTCTGGAAAATTTCTTAATCAATAAAATCTTGCAAATAAACTTTAAAATGATGGCTTTGTTATTGCTTTGGCACAATACATTAACAACACAGCAAGCTCTGCCAAAGTGTGAGTATTCTTTTAGGCGGATTATGTCCTTGTTTACATATCCAGCTGCACTTGGGACGTGTCCATGGTGGTGCCTGAACAATGTCCCCAGTGGGGGTGCCCATTAGGGTATACTAATGGAGGGTATGCCATTTACTTTGTTTAAATTGAACAAGAATGCTCAGCAGTCCTCTGATCCTGGGGGAAAGTGTGGAACCCTGCATTTTCTGAATCCTGTTTGAGTTTGCTTAATGGGGATGTTTGGGTTGTTCAAAAAAAATTGCAGAGCAAAAGATTGTTCTAGGAAACCACTCTGACATATTTCATGCAGTCTGTAGATATGTGAACAAGTGTGATGTTATTTACACTGCACACCTAAATAAGGATTATGTAGGCGAGTAAAAGTAGTAAAAGTTTGCATCATATTCTTGTTAATTAGGCATGTGTCTTCTCTTTCTTTTACTTCTGCTTACTTTTGGAAGAAGTCAGACTTAATGCATATGATTGTGCACATTCTCTTCCTGAACCTTTCCAGTTCCTTCATGAGCATATGGACAGAAAATACCTAACTGACACATTTATGGAGTTATTTTCTTCATGCATGTAATTTCTAAGGAATGTAGGTAAGTTATTACAAGAAGAGCAATCAAATCAGTAACTCTACTGTGGAAGTAAGACCATTTTAGACCACTGTATCTATAAATTGTTACTGCTTTCCTGTCTTTGTTCCTTACAGTTTTATACTCTTGAATATGAAAATCTGTAACAGTGAAATTCGTTATGTAGCAGGCTGAAAATTACTAAACCATAGCTATGATTTAGAAACAGTCCAGCTAAAATGAAGAATTCCCTAGGCAAATACAGGGATTTTGTATCCTCCAGTAGGTGTTCAAATGCATTAAGATTGATTTTCCTTTTCAAGTATCTGAGTCTGCCTCTTACATACACATGAAAAACTTAGATGATGAAGTTGTTTAGGTGATATAGTGAATTGCTTCCAAGGCACAGACTTACTCCCTTCCCAACTAAACAGTGCAGTGTTTTTAAGGTGTTCATCAACACTACTGTCAGCAGCAGACTTGTGATGAAATCCTAGATTTGGTGAAGTGAACTGCAGATCTCCCGCTGACTAGCCGATTCACCTTTCTCCACTTCTCCCCTCAGCAATCATTAAACAACATATCATTAAGGCTTGGTTCGAAAATACATTGTCATCTCAGCTCTCTATCCAACTACATGTAGTCCAAACAATTATAGAGGCTTCTTCCTTTCTTGCCTACACCACTCTCACAAAAACAAACAAACAAAAAAAAAAGGACTAGTTGTTTTCATTGTCCTGATAAATGAGTTTTTTTCTTATAAGCTACTCTATATGTGCCAAGACCATTCTGTTCTAAAAAGTTATTTACATGAGACTCGAGTCTGGTCTGTTCAACTCTCCTCCTCCATGAGGGTGACAACATCATGTCAGAAAAGCACTGGGCTTCAAATAGGTCTTCAGAAAGACCAGCAGCTCTGGTCACATGGGACTGGTGAATGACAAGAGTCTATGGCACCATGGGAGTGTGTGACAGTGCCCAAACTGTGGGAGTCAGAAGGTGAGAATACTGCAGGCTCATGCTTATAGGCATTCTTTGCAAAGGAGTAGGATTCACCTCAAGAAGGTTCAAATGCTGTTCACTGTCTTTTCCAAGAAACACCAGAAATACCTTCAAGCACCATTTGCTGATTATGGATCTCTTGATCTTTACATGCATTCCTTGGTGTGTTCCATACTGTGTTCAGCATTACAAAATTTGCATTATCTCTGGGGCTCTGGGGTGGCTCTTCCCAGGAATTTGGGCATATTTCAGCCCTTTGCTGCTCAGAGCTTTGGTTTCAGCAGAGGTTATTTGAGTGACCTGCCCATAGGATGTTCTTGCCTCGCCAATTCTTCAGCTGCATAAGATCTGCTGTATGATTATTCCCTCAGGTAGTGGTTACAGCTCATTTGTCAGTCTGAATTTAAACACCAGTTTTATGAAGGATCTTTCAGTGCCTCATTGAAGGATAAGCCATCAGTTAATCTATATCAAAGGACAGACCATTATGGAACCGAGATACCAGACAACAGATGTCTTGGTGAACGGGTGTTAAGCCTTTCTCGTTGACTATAATCCCACTCACCAGGACTGACTAAAAGCTATTAATCATGTGTCGCCTACAGCATCTGAGAGAAATTGGGCTTCTCCTGCCCCTGGGCAGGCTGACAAGCAGTTGTCTGAGCAGGATGCCTAAGGACTGATGGTCCAGGGTGACATCAAAAAGTCTATGACCTTTGCAAGGGTCCACCATGGCCAGGAGTAAGGATCACTGATATGTCTGATTGCAGTAGTGCAAGACATGGTGATTATTGATTGGCTTGTTTTAGAATAGAAGTTTTCTTGGAAACCCCTTAGGATTCTTCTGATGTTTTATGAGCTCAAGCTCTCATGGGCCGGAAAAAAATGTAATTTAAATACTAATTGCTAATGCTGTGAATCTTGATGGTAGAAGATAGTTTTCTTTTTTATCTCCCTGCTTGCCTCACTAACCACACAAATATAAGGAAACCACCTAAGAGTGTGTAGTATGTGGGGAGATGCCATTTCCCCAGATATCTGGGTTTGCACTGCTCAGCTAAACTCAGGCTTTAGAACATCTCAGCTGCCTCTTCTGATTTCAAATGTAACCTCATTTAAGAATCTACCCATCAAATACCATACTTTTTATGGTTTTATGCAGTAGCTACTGTACTATGTGTCATGCCTTATGAAGCCCTAGCCAGGCAACCTAAGTCAATGTTCAAAGCCATTGTTCCTGTCACAATTTCAGCCTGAAGTGTGGATGTTAAAAATACTGTGATCTTCTATGAAAGTGTGGGATGAGATCCTGCAAACAGATGTGCATACACAGAAAAGAATATATAAAAAAAATTCTCTCTTCCCAGAATTTGAACCCAAGTGATTTTCACAAATTTAAGTTTCCTAATTACTATGGCCTCAGGTCCCTGTTTACCCTGCTCACATTCACTCATTCTCTGTCCTTAAAAAAGGCAAAGGGGACCATTCATCCAACACTGACTTACCAGCACAAAGTACTGTAATTCACTGAAAACTCTGTTGAGCGTCAGTATTTAAAAAAATGAGTCCAGCTTAAAGAAGAATATGAACTAACATAATCATTGCAGAAACTGGGCTTTTTAACAGAAGATGGCTTTGGTTGACCTTTATTTGGACAGTACTTTTACCTCTGGTATTTCTAGGTAGTCCTCTAAGTGATGGAAGACGCACAAGTTGCGAGGGTGATGTGCATTTTCAGGAGGGAACCGGTGCTTACAAAAGCAATGCATGCTAACCACAGACATGCTCACCCTGCTGCCCTGCCAGCTGGAAAAAAAGGTGTTAAGCAGCAGCTGTCAAGCTAGAAAGGAAAAGGTGTTTCTTAGGCTGGGCGAAAAAAAATTGTTAATAACAGCACAGCAAAAAAAGCAACTCTTCCAGCATTCCTGACTCACTTCTTTGAAACTCTTCAGCATTTTTGGCTTTATAAGATTGAGGGCAACTTATTATTCAGCCACAGCTGATGTGAACTAAAGCAAAAAAAAAGGAGAAAAATATTAATACATTTCTCATAATACTGCCAGATTCCTTCTGGTCAGGCTCAGCTGGGGACAGATGCAGTAGTGTCCCTGATGTCAGGGGGGAGGGAAGGCTGAACCATTTAGGTGTGCTAATTGGAGTGAGGCAGCCCCCTCTGTGCACACCAGTATATCTGCTCATCTCAGCTGAGAGGCTGTTAGCAGTTGAGTTTGCACATCGAGGCCCAGATTTTGACAGGTTACCTCTATTGCAAATATTAGTAGTTAAGCATCTAACTACTCAATTGCATGTATAATTCAGGTAGGTACATGTATAATTCAGGGAGTTCGCTATCCAAGAGACTTTCTAATTTTTGTTCCCTGTGGTGCTCATGAGCACAAAATTGTGGATGATTTTTTTATAATTATTTTATTTTTGTGCTGAAGAATCTGCTGTGAGGAAACAACATTGGGACGAAGCCCATCTGAAAGTCTGCTCCCCGGTGTGTCAGGATATAAATGTAGATTTTAATGTACTGCTCTGTTTTCAAACCTTGGAGCCTGCTTCTGTACTGCATTACACCAATATTAAATCAATCACATTGTGCTGATACACAACTGGATTAACCCAGAGGTGAATGAAGCTTGTTGTTTGCAAGTGCCTCTTGCTGAAGCTAGGACTATCTATTAAGAAAAAAATATCCTTAACTCCATGAGGAAATCTGCAAATTTTAATGGCTAAAATGTGAATAAGAAACTAGATCACATTTTTAGGTCCCTTTGTTTTTACCGTACAAAATTCCCAGTATATGATGAAGAATATGTACAAGTCTGAGCCAGGTCATAATTTAGCATAAAATAAAACAAGACATTTAATCCTGGAGAAAAAAAATGAGAACAGTAGAACTGTCAAACTACGTGGGCAATTTCCCTGTGCTCAAATTGCATTTTCTCCCTTCAATGTTATATGGAAAAGGGCCTTGCCCTCTAGATTAGATGCTTTTGCATTAGAGGAAACCAGGTTATATCTTCCACTGTCAGAGATAAAAATTATGAGCTGGAGCGTACTTTAGCCAGTCACTCTGAAAAATGCTAGCCCAAGGGTGTAATAATTAGCACTGTTTTGTCAGGTGACTGCATTTTAAGCGTGTGCTGAAATCAGATGTTGAGATCCCACAGGTGGGAGTGGATGACTCCTATTTAGACAGGTGTGTCCTCCCACACAGAGCAGCCCTCAGGGCTGAAGCTCAGCATACTCATCACGATATCCTCCATGAATTTCAGAAAGGACTACAAACAGCATCATTTCTCTGTTTAGCATTTACATAAAGATGAAAGAGCTTTAATTGATGACGAGAACTTTGTTATCTTTTTCATAAAACTTCTCAGTCTTTGATTACCAAATTTATTTCCAATAATTCATTTCTTTTCCTTTTTTCCATCTTGTGAGTATTTAAGAAATTGTGCTATTATGAAGGTAGCTCCGAGCCTGGAACTGCTCTCTGCTCAAGCTAGCAGAGAGGATTTGTGATAACAGTGGCTCTGTGCCAGACTCTAAATACTGTACATCAGTTCTAAAAGTAGGATCAACTGGAAGTCTGGGACAAAGAAAACAAATCCAAAACTGTAGTCCATAGACTTTTAGCAATTAAGAAATCCCGGGGGGGTGGGAGCAATGGACCATGGGAACCTTACCGCTTCCTTCCACTGACAGGATGGTCAGGCTCCCTAGCTCAATGTGAAAGCATTTCTTAAATTCTTTCTCTCCCTGCCAACCCCCCAAAAAACCAAAATAGTAAATAAAAAATGCAATATTGCATGGAAGAGGTGTGAAGTTTAGACTGGATGTCTGTATTTGAGTATACCCATTTATCTTTGGCACCTGCATGGGCAAGACCCAGATAACTTAAATTATATGCCTGGGTCAAATCCTTTTTGCACTGCTCCTTGGAAATAGTCCCATCTGTTCCAATAGGTTTCTTGTTTGCTTACAGTGAACAGGATTTGCATTTTTGTTGTTTCTACCAGCAGACAAAGCCTTTATGTATCATATTTGATATAGTCAATTATTTCTTACTGTACATATGAGAATAAGTCTTTTATATTCATTGTTTGTCTAGAATCAGTGTTATTGATTGCTAATTTCATTATCAAATTATGAATCATTATCAAATTAGCAAAACAACATGAATTTTTTTGCTCAAATATGTATATAAAATATATATCTCTTTATTACTAAAAATGAGCAAGAAGGTTCTAGAAATTGTGCAAACTGCTATTTAGTTTCATATTTGTTTTTAAAATACTTTCAAACACATCAACAGCATCCTACTCCTAAACATTTATCCACATATGTTTATAAATTTTCTTCTTCATATGAAGACATAGAGATAATTCATATATTAAATTCTTTCCTTCCTTTATTCTTCTTTTTCCTTTTCTTTAAATAAGTGCTGTAATAGACCTACCAAGGTTATAATTTGTCCTTGTATCTTCAATGAATCCATGGGAAGAATGTTTTAGCTAAAATTGCTGAATTCCTGCTACCTATAAGACACATCATTTTTCAAGAAAAAACTTCCAAGTTTAATCAGAAAAAAGCATATTACACTTGATGTAAAGTGAAAGACTATTAAAATACAGGGGGTATATCCAAAAATACTTTTAGACAAATAACTTCATATAAATCCTTTCTTTTTTTAAATTTTAAAAACCCCAACCTGCTTCTGAAAGCTTAAGTATTTGTTCTATTAGTCACAAGAAATTTTAATTCCTTTATTAAATGTACTTACAGGCTGCTGAAATAGTCTTTATTTTAGTCAAGGGATTTTAAAGGGAAATTTTAATTTTATTGTTGAATTGTTGAATGTTCACTTTTAGGACAGAATATACTTGGGATTCACCAGGAATTAACATCCAAAAAAAATCAGAAATTTTGCCATTGATTTTAAGACCAAGTTTTGTATGGCCATGGCATTCTGATAGAAATCATTTTGGGGTTTCAAAACTTTACACCACTTTGTTCTTTGGCTCTGGAGTATAACCTAAAATTAGCCAACAGATGCACTGAAGAGTCTTATCAGGCTTGCTTCATTGGTATGTTCAATAATCTCATTCTTGAAATAAATTAGATTTGTTTCTGAAGAATTTAGTAGGATTTCTAGGCTACTGCTAAGGGCTTCTGAAGCTTGTCCCACAAATCCATGCCACTTTCTCTCTGAAAATCAAAGCCAAGTAAGAGGTATATTGAATGAGCTACAGCTTTTCCTCAAAGGTTTTTCTATCCTAGGACTTCTGCCCTTTTACCATCCATATTCCTGGCTAGCAACGTCTTCTGGTCTGGAGAATGTCAATATGAACAAGGTAATATGAACAATTTTACAAAATATGTATGAGTGCTTTGGAACATTATTTATAAGTGTTTTTACTTGATTATGACTAGATACTGGAATATTATCTAAGCATAGTTAAATTGTTCTTTGCTTAACACTTACATTGCCGTTAAGATTATTTCTACATGATGCCATGGATTGAAAGTTTTCAGGGTTTACATGCAATGACTGACAAGACATAGACAGATGTTTGTGTGGCTACAGGACTCAATCCACTTAAGTTGTTATTGTTGTCTGGGAACATGAAACAGTTCCACCTATGCCAGCTAGATATTTAGGGTGGATGAGCTAATCCTGATTCACTAAGCAGCTCCTAAGTTAACTTACCTTTCTGAGGAGTTTAAGCTGATACCACTGACCCCATGCTGAAGCAAATCAGGAGCATTCACCCATAGCTGTACTGCAGGGAGTGCCATCTTCCAGCAAAAGACTACTAATATGTAGATTGGGAATGTCCAACTGCTTTGCAAAGGGAACACGCTTAAATTATCACTGTCAATATTCAAAAGGCATCACAGTTGTCCTCCTTGCCTCACAGCTCTTTTCTTATCTCTGTGCACACTATTGGTTAATGATTATGAAGTTTCCTGTTCACCAGTCTTACCAAAAACTCTGTCATCCTTCCTATCTTTGGTCACCTCTTCACACCAAATGCTTTTACTATTACCATATACATATATATACATATACAAAACACAGCTGGATAGGGTACTTTAACATCTCGGTTGCTGATCACAGCTCAGACACTGCGGTTTCTCCACTGGGGTCTCCCCTTTTTGGTGTAGAACTTTTGTCCTACAGACCTACCCTGTGGTACTTAAATGAGTATTAAAGCTTTAAGAAACAACTCTCCTCAGTAATGAAAAGACTAATTTTAGACATACCTTTAAAAAAAGATCAAACTTCAAGCGGTTGTTCTTCCTTTTCACAAAACTTAACCATTAACATCTTTCTTTTTCCCACCTTATTTTTGCAAGCACTTGGAGTTGAATTAAGATTCTTATTTGTCCAGTTATCATACAAACCTACTGTCTTCTGGAGTACATGACTTGCGCAAATTTGACGGTCACAAAGAGACACTGGTGTAATCCCCCTTTAAGAATTCTTAGACCTTTATAAATTCAAGGTAAGTGCCTTGAATTTTTTGTGTGTATTTTTAAATAGAAAAGAATTGAGATTCTCTCTGTTTGAGGAAAAAAATACCAGTAGATAAAAAAATGCTCATATGCTCACAATTAATCCTACCCTAACAACAAGTGCATGCCCAATTAAAGACATTAGCTAAAGAACAAGGTTGCCTTGTCAAACCTGTTATGAGAGTGAGCTAAAACTTCATGTTACTTTTATGAGAAATGCAGTCATTTGTATATATTTGTATATTTGTATTTGCAAATATTTGTATATTTGTATTTGTAGGTGTGTTAATCTGGCAGGTGCTTTAGGATATACTGGGATGAGATGTGCTATAATTGAGGAAGCACCGAAAAATGAGGCAAATGGGGAATATGCAAGAAGAGAAGTAGCTTGCTTGCCAGTGTGAAGAGACTGGCATAGATTGTGCCTCATATCAACAGAATTGTGTGTTAACTTACCAATGTAAGCTGAAGCGTGAATAAAATTGGTGTTACTACACAAAAGAACCCTTCTAGTGACAGTAATGCACTATATACTTTTCACTTATAAGACAGAAAGTAAAAGTGAAGGCTGCCTAGAAAAAAAATAGTATTTCAGCCATCCCATAAAATTGGCTACCATAGAAAAATGTTCACTTTTTTTTTTTCCAGGCTGCACTTCTCTGAGCAAATCCTGGGTTTCTTGCTTCATAGACAAGACTCTAGGAAAAAAAAAACAAAACAAAAATTTAAAAATAAAAAAAAATTCCAAAACAAAACCAAAAAGAAAAACCCACCCCAGACTATTTCCTTACCTTATGTCATGATTCAAAAATCAGGAGAAATTCTATATCTTGAACAAATTTGTGAAAAGTAGAACTAATACATGATTGTGGTCTTCTGGATCTTCTCAAGCTGTCATGCCAACTCAGCAGCTGGTTTTGTGGGTTCAGTTTCAAGTGTCAAGAGAAAGCTACAAAGAATCTCAGACTGTGAATTGACGCTTTCATTACACATAATGTATTGATGTGTAATGAATGTGGATTTTGTGACAGTTTGTGGTAGCATGGTGTGGGGTTGATTTATTTTTAAGCCTTTTCAGGAGAAAGGTGTGACCCTGCTTGAACTTGCTTTAAGCCGGCAGACAGTTTGATGTCTTACAATCTACACTATATGTCTTTCTATGTCCTGGCCTTTCCTAATGTTGACAGTTGTTAGACTTTCATGAACTCATCTACTTGGAAGAGATTTTCAATGCATTCCAAAAGAGCAAACATTTAAAAAAAAAATCAAAAAAATCAAAGCCTTGTTAAGCTTTCACTTTAATTTGAACAATGTCGTCTTCACTGCAAGAACCTCACATTTACCAATCCATACATATGAACAAAACACATAATATATTAAATAAATCAGGATTGACCACTTTCACATAATTTTTGACCTCTTTACTTCTGTTGTTTTTGAGCTTAGAGCACTATCTCTGACATTACCATTAACTAAAGGATATTAAATGTTATTAAAAGACTGTATCCAAAATAGTTGGCTTTTATTTTTACACTTGGGATTTGGTCCTTTTTAGTTTTATATAGTGGACCAATTAACAACTTCAATAATCTTCTAGGTTATTCTTATATCCATGTCAAATATAAAGAAAAAAGAAGTCCTTCTCTTAATCCTTTACACTCAAGACTGAGTTACAGCACTCTAAGTAAATGCTACCTTACTTCCAATCAGATCCAATCACAAAAAATATTCAAAATTGTTCTGGTTACAAACCTTAGTATTTTGAAATCTTAGTATTTCCCTCCCTATGCTGGATGTTTAGCTGAGGGGAAATTGCATTTAAATGAATGAGCAGTGCTTGGCTAGAGATGTACATTATTGCTTGCACTTGAGGGATTTAAATATCGCGTTTGGCAAGGCATTTTTCACAAAGTGGAGACTGCGTGATCTGGGCTTTTGGCTCTTCATTCATCTGCATCCACATTTAAACCCTCATGCAGAACTTTTCTCCAGTAGTGATTTTTGCAGGACTAGGAAAGGATAATGACCTGTTCGCCAAAACTGCTCATGGAGAAAGTCATAGGCTGTTGGCACAACCAACTAAGCAATCAAGAGGAAATACCACTTTTTCGTTACAGTCCTCTTACATTAGAGGAGTGTGCTCTAACCCAGCTGCAGTATTCATTGAGAACCAAGATGTGGTGTCAGAGAATCTCTCTGTTTCCCCGTAGATTTTTTATTTTTTCATTTTCTCCCTGTTGGGGTGGGGGGGGGGGGGGGGGTGGTTTCACAGAGAGGATGGTAATGAAATAATATTCATTTCTGCAGAGAGATATGTGTTTTGTCTTTTGTGTCTGACAGTAGGTTTATAATGGCAGCTTTGTGCTACTTTTGAATTACTTTTTTGCAATACAAGTAAGGGTGAACTAATAAAGAGAAATTCTTGCTCTGTGATGATGCTTTGAAGTTTCAATGCATGATACCTCTGAGACTAAGCATCTTGCAAGGCTCACAAAGGACTGACTGGGTACATGCAAACAAGACTCCTAATAATCCAAATATTTATAATCCAGAGATGTTTGTTGAATGAATACAGTGTCTCAAACTCAACATTTATACAAATCACCACTCTCAGGAAGCAAAAAGAAGCACTAATATGTTACAGGCTTATTCATTGTGCCTAGTAGCACATCTTATGCTAAATCATCTGTGAGACTCAGAAGATAGCAGTTACGATTTAGGATGTCAATACTTATGTCCCTTTTCATTTGGTGCTGAGTAGAATGACCAAAAATAACAAAAACTGGCCTACGCATTCTGCGTATGGGGCTTTTCTATTCAGACATCTTTATTTTAGCCAGAACATAAAAGTAATAAAAGTTTCTTTTAAAATGACACAATAGCTGTTTTACATCTTTTTACAGTTCCCTCTCTGATTGTTTTTATTTGGTGGATGCCTACATGTTTTAAATGTTCTTCTGTTAATTTTAAAACAATAGCTTGTGTTGAGTTCACACAACACAGTATAAGCTCTGCACTGTGCTGATGACCCTCATTCATCTCTAATTCTCTTCCTACCCTTCTGTTATGCCATCATTTTTTCAGGTGGCCGCTTTATATAAATTTGACTCAAACATATTTTTCTTTGTTATGCAACAGATAGCCACCCAGGAAGTTGTGCCTTATTCCAAAACCTCAGACAACATCTTAGATTATGCTGAAATAAAATCCCTGATGCAAGATATCGTATTAGAGTATAAATACTTCTTTTGAGAACATGGTGGGTACCATCTTGCTATTTCATAAGACTCCAGGTTTCTACATCAGTGATATGAAAAGACAATCCTAATAGCAAAGCAGATCCTCTTTCAAAAGTAATTTCCAGAATAGCTAAAAACAAAGCCAAAAATTCCTTAGAAGCAATTTAATATTTAAAGCCAGAGTCTGGTTCTAAATAAAGCAGTTACTCAACTCTCACAAGCTGTAAATCAGACGAAGGACAATTGTTGCCAAGAATCTAACAGACTTATTTTAAAAGCACAGCAAAATGGGAGAGGAATAGTTCAGGGTGGGGTGTTTCTTTTGCATTTTTTTTCAAATTCTTAAAAAAACCTTTTTTTTCCTATAAAAAGTTATGTTTTCATACATATTGTTTATGCTTTCAAGAGGCATAGTGTACAAGTCTCATCAGTTTATCATATAGCAAGCATTTAAAACATTCAAGTTTTCCTATAAGATAACCTTTCAAGAGCAAGAAATTTTTCTTAAAGAAACTGCTCTTTTACTAACACCTTCTGCTTTTTGGAGTGGGTAAAAATGGCTTCCCTATTCTCATGGGGAAAACGAAACTTCCCCAAAGCTTTGGAAGATAGACCAACAAAGAGTGCTTCTTTCCAAGAACAAAATTGAGCAGATCTGAAATGTTTGGAGCTGCTGATTAAACCTTCAATGATACATTTCATGTACAAAAAGCATTTGTCATAACTAGCATGTCTGCTAGAGTATTATTGATGCCGCTGGACAGAAATTGACTGAATAATGTATGCTGTTTACAGTTCAATGAAGATTTTTCATAGAAAAAAGGTAGAATGAGCACTGTGGGAAAACAAGAGATGGACAAAAGTATATATGGAGGAATGTTATTTGTCTTATAAAAAGAAAAGAGTTCTCTTCTACATTTAAAATTAATAAAGTGAATCTAAAGGGGAAAGCATAACTTACCATAAGAACAATTCTAATAAGTGAACACTAGCAGCATTTGCAATGAAATCAATTGGCTAAGATGCCAAGTAGGTGTGAAATTAGGTGAAATTACCAGGGATACACTTTCTTTTAAGATACTTTGCTTTGTTCCTTGCAGTGCCATGCTGAAAAAAAAATTAAATACTGGCAATGGAAAGGCAGCTATATTGATTTAAATTTGCTAAGGAAGTCTCAGAATCTATTTCCTCTTTCTCAGAATAAGTACATTATATATATATATATAAAGATATGCATGTGAAAAATAAATATTACATATATAATACCTTCAACTTTTCTACTCTTTATGTGTGAATCACAGTTTGCTAGAAGTTACCACTATGTATATTAGCATAAAACACATAACTTGAATTGTCAGTTTATAAAATTTTCAGAATGTATGATTGTGGTTCTGTTCTTACTCTAAATTTTTACACCATTTGTATGACTTCTTTTAGCTGTTAAAATGTGGGCTTTATCTTAACACATTTTTCCCCTTTTTTAACACAAGAATTTAATACTCTGAGCCTATTGCAAAGGCAGACTTGCAGACCAAAGGATGGATGGATGAGAACGCAAAAGGAGGGGTGGGGCAGAGAAAAAGCATGTGGCTCAGTTAAGCTGAAAGTATTTCACTGATAACTCAGTGGCTAAAAATATCTGAGTCGTTTAGAGGTTGCATAGTATATATGTTTGACATATTTAAACAGATTCGTATCAGCTGTTTCATTCCTGTAAAACTCCTTAAAAGAAATCAAGAAAAATCACAGGCACCAGTCTGCTGTGCTGTTTCTAATTTGAGGGCAAATTCATCTCTGACACACAGCAGATTCCACACAGGTGGAAACAAGCCCCTCACTGTTCCTCTCTCTGCCAGTCAAATTATGTCATCAGTGAAGGATCAGTGGGTTTTAATGATACGGTGGCTTCCATACTGAGAAGTAGGTCCTCACAGAGCCATATGCATAGCCAATAAAATGGCTGTCACCAAATTACAATTGACACTTAACATCACTAAATCTGCAGTGCAATTCCCTGTGACAGTTGTGTAGGTATATTAGAAGAAAATCTTTTACTTCAAAAACAGCATGTAAAATACATTTTCCTGGGAGGAATTCATGTCATATTTACAGTAGCCAAAACAAGCAGTCTTGTGGCAACCTTAATCTGGGAAGAGATCATAGACACTAACATGTTAATTGAAGTAAGATTATTTATGTGTGCAATAAATAAAGCTAGAGCAGTTGCTCTGTAGATCTGTAGATTTTAATTGTAATTGGGGATTTTAATTGTTTCTTTGGTATAAATTAATATTACCCTCTTTTGCTTTAAGGATTAAGAAAACTATAAATACAAAGTAATTCTTCAAATGAAAACTGACACTGTCTGGAAGCATCTTGATGTTATTCTGGATCAGAAGCCACATATGAGCATTGATTTCTTTACTTCCCTCACTTGCTCTTCTGACATAACCTACTGCTGTATGTGAATTTTAATACCTGCATGCTTTAGTATATAACACATCATGCTATGCACATTTGACTCCATAGAGGCTAACAGACATGGGGAACATCATCTCCAGACCACCTCAGTGGTGCTTCATACCTCTTCTCATCTGGATGATTGTGTTGATTGTGAATAAAAGGTAGAAGAAACAAAACACTTTACTCTGGTTTACCTGATTTGACACAATCACCTGTAGCAGATTTGCAGGGAGAATCTGTTCTGGCCTTCTAAACATAAATACATATGACAATTAAAGGTGTTCTCTCAGCAGGACAAAGTGGTTTGAATGCCTGGTGCGATAGGACTGCAAAAAATTCATTCCAACTTTGTCTCCAGGCAATTTACCTTTGTCCCAGTGATAATATGAGTCTTTCTGCTGATGGGAAAGGTATAATAAGTCAAGTCAGGCAGCCTTCAACGGGCAGAGGCCAATGTGCTAGCAGAATGAATCAGGTGTAGCATCTTGTGCTAGATAGCTCATGAGCTTCTTATTCTCCCAGCATGAGAATTACCTTGCTGGAAGCCCTCAAAGTTGCACACGAAATATAGGAGATGGGTGCTTGTTCTGCAAATGGCCCCTGTGTGCAGGTAAGAAAATTTATTTTAAAAGCCCAAACATGAGACTTGTAATACTCACCCTTCTTGAAAATCAGCCGCAAAATTGTGTGAAAATGGAAAGGCTGACAAGGTCTCTATGCACATAGCTGCCAGCCTATGTTGGAATGCATTGTCCCAATACAAGGGAATCCCTCTTGTATCATCATTTCCTTTACAAACCATCAGATAAAAGATGAATGCAATCTTTGTCCTGTCTACTTTCAGGCATGAATAATTAATCAGAAAAGCAACAACAAAAATTAAGCAAAAAAAATAGTTGCAGAGTGCTGAACTCCTCCACCCTTTCCAGGCTAGCCTGAGTGAGTGCCTAGGTCCTTCAGCACCTTCACAGGAGCTCAGGATGCTACCTGTAACTCACTGGCTGGGAAAAGAGTCACTCTGATGTTACAGATATGCTGCTGCTGCTGCTGCTGCTGCTTTCAGCCCATGTCAGTGGAGACAAGGAGCATCCTCAGCCCACTATAGCTGGAAACCCTTTGAAGTACACCGGACCAGCAAAGATGACTCAGAATTGCTTGTCACAGCAATTTACCCTCGAGAACTCTCATGTTAAGCAGAGGACAGGTTAGGTTTTGGCAGATTCTTTTAGGACTAGTTTTCTGAGCTCATGGAAGCCATATAAGAGCAATTTATCTCAAGGCTGACTTTGAACATCCTAATGACAGCATGGGATTCCTGTATTTTCATGAGTTTGCTTGGTGCTGCAGCCTGACCTGGTTAAGCAGCAAAATAGAGAAGTCTATATGTCTTGAAATTAGAAAACAGTGTGGCATGTGGTGGTGAACTATTTTTCTGTCTAGACAAGCAGAACTGCTTTGGGAAATATTGTTGCTTCCTAACCAAATTTGGAAAGATCTGGCTCCATGGTATTCCAAAGGGAGTTAGAATGGTGGCATGCACGAGCTTGGGAAGAGTTTGACTTTTTCTTGTAGTGACTTGCTGGAACACACTGGATCACTTCACAACACGGTTTCTGTAAACAATAGAAGTGGCGCAGAGTTACAAGTGACAGCACCTTGCAAAAAGCTGTCCTCAGCTCTCAAAAGCAATAACACTAGGGTGCAGATGCAGTAACTTTCATGGAGCATTGCATACCAGAGAACGTTTCTTCCTATCTGCTGCCTTTGTTTTGTTTAACACAAAAAACACCATATCCCTTTATATTTAAGGTTTCATTATAACAATTGCTTTTTGTATCTGGCTCCACAAGCTGTCTACAGGCATCTTTTTGGAGCTTTTATAATTCCAGTAATTCAATGCTCCATAATTTACCTCTTTTTTCAGAGCTGCTGAGCAACTGCAATCAATATTCAATCCCAATATACAAGTATCTGAATAAGATTAAAAAGGTGAATTTCATAATTTTTTCTGAATGTAGTTTGAAAGTTTTCACTCACAGAGATTGCAGAATAAAGGCATTTGTAAGGGTAGCTCTGTGCATGGCAAAACCAAACCTGTGCAATATGCATCTGTACCTGGAACATCTGCCTGGAACTTGTTGATCCAAAGAGAAATATCATAAACCAGGGTAGATGTGGGAAGAGCACATGAATATGAATAATATAGCAGTCAAAAATGAAATGCACTGTACTCTTAAGCAATAACTGAAGAAGTAGCAGTAAATCTTTGATAAACTCATAATGCTACAATTCAGTTTAGAAAACACCTATTTGTCTTAATTGGCATAGGCTTGTGTGTATCTTAGCAAACACAAGTAAATTAATGCAAAATTTTAAGTGACAACAGGAGGAATGTAATTTCTCTGCCTCCCATGCTGCCAAAGAGGGTTGTGTCATTGCGGCTTTCCAACCTGAGTTTGTTTGTCCCATAACACATGGCCTACTATCTCATTATCTCGTGAGTCTCACTGGCAGAACTTCTACCCTAAAGATATCATCCTTTGTTGCTGAGATTAGTAATACTGCAGGTGCAGCTTGTGAGGTCTCTGGCAGGAATGCTCTCTTTTTTGAAGAATGTTTGTTTTTGACTTTCAGGGAACTTACTGTGGATATACATGGGCTTCCACTGCTTCTCCAGTCACCTATTTAAAATTTGTTAAAACTCACAAATGCTCTACAGAAGTAATTGGTTACAAAACCATCTGATCCATTGCCCAACTCTTGGTGAAACATCTTATCCCACAGTTACCCAGTATAACATCCTGCTCTGCTTACTCTTCTTACTTTATATTTTCATATATGAATATTTTATATTCACTTGCATTTCCTTTTCAGCCTGTCATGCCTGACAGGACATCCATGAAAAAAAATTTGTCCAACATCAGCTTGTCCAACAAAACTTGTCCATCATCATTAATAAAAAAGCTTAAATGTGGATGGTATGTGGGAGTTTAAGCCTGTTTAAGCCTGTTGTTCATCTCCTGAATTTTCTAAAACATACCTTGAGTTAGAGAAAGCAGTGGTTTGATTTGGGATGCTCAGTATTTCCAGACGAGCCCAGAAAATTACATTGTTGGTCCAAAAACCTCTAGTTTTCTGTAGCTAAAAATATCCTAAAAATAGCAACATATCCTATTGGACCATACTTTCAAATCATTGCAGGAAAAGACAGCATTTCCCAGAAGATGCTGAAAACCTGCCAGAAAGCTCGTACACACTAAAGTAGCTGAACTTGAAAACCAGGGGAGCACAGCTGAATGTAAAATTAGAAAAGTTTGTGCTTCTGCTCTCACTTACAGAACATGGGGCACAAATGAATTATATGCTCAGGGTCATGAGCTTGATTTCATCTCTAAAACTTACCTTGAATTTCAAATTAGTTTTTTACCTCCCCAGTCAGAAATGGTCATAGCAATGCCTACTAAACCACTAGCCCTATGAATTGTACTAGTCCTACCCAGCTCCTCCCAGCAAACTAGTGAAAAAAAAGTGTGAAAAAGTGTGAATGAAAAAGTGGAAAGTCTGAGTAACCAAAAGGAGTTCATGCCAGACAGATCTTTTGGAAAAGACAACTGACTCTCTTAGACTAAAGAAATGAGACAAATGACTAGCAAGGCTTCAATAACATATCTGATATTGTGACATGAAAAAATCATTGGTGAAGCCAGAGAGGCAGGGACTGGTATGCTAGAAAAAGTGATCTCTGTTGAGTTCAAATACTAAAATGGTTTAAAGTAAATTATTAATTTGGGGAAAAGTTGTCACTGAAGCTTCCCAAGGTTATTTCTTAGGAATAAACTCCTAAATCTCTCATTTAAATTTAGAGAAAAAAAAATGGTATGCACTGATTACAGATGATTTGGTGGCATCTTCAATACAGAGAGAAAATAAAAAATAGTTTTGACTTTCATGACCTTGCAGGCTGCAGCAGAATAACAGAATGAAATATGGCAGGAAAAGATGTGAGTTCACAGAGTTGGGTACTTTCAATACATCCCAAGAGAGCCAGTTTGGGGGGAAATTGCAGCCACCTGTTGACGGTTATGTATACTGGATAAAAGTAGTTTATAGTACATGATTTTTAATTTTAACAAAATGTTGAGTTACATTCAGGCAGAGATTGCACTGCACAACTAAGCGGCACTATTTGTGCTCTGGAGTATTACTAGGCAGAGAGAGGGGCAAACCCAAGATTTGGCCTTGGCAACCCCTGATCTCTTTGCAACTCTCTGCAATCTGTAGTGCATTTTCAAAACTCAGAAACTGTCATTGCAGCAGCAAGGGATAAAGGTTCTTTATACTCTTTCTCTCAGCCTACTGGATTCTCACATTAGCACAAGCTGGAATCTGGCACAGAGGGGCTGCTTTTTTGCAGAGATGCTTACATCTATTTCAGGAACATCTGCTGCAATAAAAAATGTGTGGCACATACTCCATGACTTGCCACATAATCCTCATGTGACAAATAACTAAATATAAAATAAACCTGACAAAACTAATAAACTACAGCAATGCCAGGAATAATAATCAATAACATAACTCCTCTTTTAAGAGATGAAACAGGAAGGTCACATTGTGGCTAATTGCAAACATTGCAACTCAAAACACCACTGTCATTGTGCAACTATAATTTTGACTTCACGCTCAGTCAGATCACATCAATAGTATGAGCCTCAGTGACCTTCTGCTAGTTGACCAAGATCTTAAACAATAGGCCAATGTAGTCGTCATTATACCTCCTAGCACAGTCACTATTGAGGCTATTTTTCTTCTGAGGAGTCAATTAGACAATAATTGCTAACTGAAACTACATCACAAGGAAGTGGATTCTGATATCTGACAGTGAAAGCAAATGTTTGCCATAAACATATAAAAGGCAATTAAAAATAAGGGCTATATCTGTGGTGACATACGTTAGAGGCTGATTTAAGACCTGTGTATGACAAAAATTTAGACAGCAAAATTGCAAAAATACAAAAAAAAAGAATACATTTTCATGTTTCAGATCCTCTTGGTCTATCTTAAAAATTTAGAGAGGTAGTTCAGCACTCAACATAATAAATATTCGAAGAACAATGCATCTATGTTTCTGCCTTCCACCCCTGCAACCTCCCTGATCCATTAGGAAAAATAAAGTCATATTTTCCTTCAGATTTTACAGAATGTAAAATCTGTAATGCTCTCTACAGAATGGGCATAAGAGTTAGTATGTATCTTATAGATAGCTGAATGTGTCAGATAGATGAATCAGCCTTCTGTGACCTGATGCTATATTGAATTATTAGATTATATGGTATAAAATGTTCAGACGTCCAAGGAGTTCTTGACTGCTCCACAGTTGCAGCAAAGAATGAGAGAAGTCCTTTGTCACTACTACCACTGAAGAAAAAAAAAAGAAGATGTACAATATACACCTATTTTTTTGTTTTATTTTAGAGAATAGGAAGCATACCTGTCTTTTACAGTTTCCCATAAAATAGCACCACACTCTGGTACCAGAAATGTTAATAATTAATGATTGACAACTAGTTATTAATGAAATTAAGAATGAAGAATTTTTAATAAATTATTATTATTATATTGATTACATTTTACTTTTTACATTTTACCTTCTGCTATCTGTTGAGAAGTCAGGTCAATTAATTCTACATATTGTTTATATTTGTCATTGTTATGTCTTAAATATGATGTTTGGGGTAACCTTTTCAGCAAAAGCACACAGTGTCATGCTGGTGGCCAGTCCTCTATACTTGAGCATGCTGTTTGAATTTCTTTACACATCAGTTTTATATCTCATAGCAAAACTTAAGGATGAAGTAGAGGTCCACCACCCAGTTTGTAGAGCAGACAAGCACCACCATTCTATCTCAAGATGTGTCAGGGGGGAATGAGTACATACCTAGACAACTGTAACTCAAAGACCAAAGGCAAAAGAATGAGCCAGGCAAGTAACCTCATTGTGCATGCGTGTAGTGTATTAATGAAGCAGTTCCCTCTGCTTTGCTGGCACTGAATCCTGCTCACTGCTGATCAGTGTGCTCTGATTCCAACAAAATCTTTACATATACCCAGTCTTAAGAAAGGCAGAAAGTCTTTACCTGACTGGTAAACTCAACAGGGTGGTGTTGGCGTGTAAAATGTAGCCTTAAATCTGGTCGCAAATTAAGGAATTCTTTCAACTGGGCAACTGGATTCACCCCTTAATCTTCTGAAGGGAAAATTAAGGAACACTTTTATCGTAAAATCCTTGAAAAATATCCCCAGGTTATGCAGCAAGTCCAGAGTGCTCCTGAATGCAATTGTGGGATCCACCTTTGAACTCTTAAACAAAGTGAAGGAGGGCAGAAGTGTGTTTCATTTGATGATTCCTAATGTCAAATCTTTTCCTATGACTCACACAAGTTCAGAGTGGGGATTTTACTCACTATGGTGTAAAAATCATCCAAAAGCTTAACAATAATGAAAAATAAGAATATAATACTGAGAGAACAGCATCTTCGGTTCTCTGTAAAAGTGCCTAAACTGGTACAAAAAGGAATGTAAGGACCATTTCAGATAGTGCAAAAGAATGTAGCCAGTAGGTGGGGATGAAGATGAAATGGAAATATTTAACATTCACTCATGGAAGAAGCTCTCTGTGAAGGGCAGGAAATCCTCAGACTTATTTTTCAAAAAAATTGAGAAGAGAATGGTCACACATTTTTTTAATCTCATCCAGACTTCTCAAATCCGCTTTTTGTTTCTTTTTTTGTCTCTTTTTTTCCCTAATAATTTTGGAATTGATTAGTCTTCTTGCTGTTTTCTGCCAGTCTTGTACTTCATTTCTATTGTGGAAGAGATCTTTGTGTGACGCAGGTAGTGCCCCAAGTGTTTGATCTTTGACCTCCACTCAGAGACCGTTTTATGTAGAAAAGCCCTGTGATTATTGCCATTACTTTCTTTAACCTACTTTTTCACCTTGAAGTGTAAAGGGTCACAGCTAGGGCCTAGCTCTTATTGCAGTCTTTAGATGAAGCATATCCTATGAAAAGAACTCTGTTTTTATTTCTTAGGAATTATGGGTTTAAGTCTTTGAGTTCCGTGAGAATAATTAATGTTTTGGTCACTTTTCTCTTATATTTGATGCTACTGAGTGGACTAAATTACCTCTCTAACAAGGAAGGTTAATTGACAGTTGAAAACCGATGTGCATAGTCTCTGGTAATTCCCTTAGTATTTTTCTTAAACCTTCATGTGAGGCATTGCCTCTCAGTGTCCTTTTGTTTTAACTCCTTCCCTTGTATCAGTAGCTGAGGATGACTATTTATGAGGATGACGATTATCCTAAATTGGACCAGGGTTTAAAACATTTATGTACCCATTACTATGTGATTTGCAATAATCTAAGCCTGTCCTGAATTGTGTAAAGGTAAGAGAGTGAGACATCAGAGAACTAAATATTTCCTTGGCATTTTTTCCCATTAAGGTTCTTGAAAGAGGCTCACCACCAATATTGCAATAAATACATAGCCTCTGTTTATTATTACTGTTGATGATGATGACATTATTACTTTATTATTTTGTAAATGAATCCATTCACTTACAAAATTTCATGGAGGAAAAACATTTGTGTCAACTTTTGCACATAATGGTTTATCACGAATAAAAGTTTTTAGGTCTGCAGCTCCAGACAAAGTGACCTAAAGCAGTTTGGTAAATGCCCAGAAATATAAAATACATGTAACAGAAAACCTGCTTGAAATGCTGGCTGCTACCTGCAATGCTGATGTCATTATCTAATAGTTCTGTATTTTAGCAAGCACCAGCCATAGGAAGGGTGAATGGTCAGCAGCAGATTCATGCTGCACAAAATGAAAAATGCCCCATGCCTGGACAGTATAATAACGATAACATTATTTTAATAATTACAGCATTTACTATATGGGATTAGTCCTTCTGATAGTACCATTAGCCATCACTATACGCTGTAATAGGTGGCTTCATCCTTGTTATGACATGATCTTTCCTACTGTTTATTGACTTTTCAATGCAAGGGGGAGGGAACATTCCCAGCCCCCCAAACCTTTAAGAAGCTACTGTAAAGCTGTGGTTTTATTCTCAGCTGGAATGTTTAGAAACCCTTAGAGCTAAATACCTCGGTGTACTACTTAAACACCAACAACAGCCTTATGGGGCCTTGCTTGACTTTAAACACATCTTTTTTTGTTGAGAATATTGCATTCTGTCACAATTCTGTAGGCAAACCCTGGGCCCACATTAAATATACCAGCTTCATTGAAGCTTACTGAATTGGACTGAGTAGCTTTTTGTTTATTCTCTCTTTACTTCACCCCCGGCTGAGACTGGACAGCCTTTCTTCTAGTGGAGCATGCTTTTAAACATCCCAAAAAAAGGGAAGGGGGTGGAGTGGGTGGGGGAGGGGGTGTTCTGCTTCCTAAGGAAACCAAGAGGTGCAGCTTAGGTCCATAATTAGTCTTGATCCTTAGAGTCTAAAATATTTTAACACCAGGTTTCTGATTGCAGCCCTGCAAAGTGGATTTGGGAATGCAGAAAAGTAATTAGGTCTGTGCATTGAAGTGTGGAGAGCATTTAAAAGTGAATGGGTGGTTACTACATTCTTGGCAGCCTGGGTTTTATCTTTTCATGCCGCTGTTGTTAGAGATGATGGGTTTATTGCAGTTTTAGCACTTTGGAGGTGGCTGTGTTTTTCTTCACCGAGCCTTTCCCTTTCTGTCTCTTAGAGGAATACTTGTGGCAGAAGGAAAAGTGAAGAAAATGTGAAATCACAAAAATAACATTGCCTGAAATCCCCCAAAATATTGTTTGTGAGAGCAGAACGAGCAGGAATAGACCACAGCCCTGCAATAGGCCACCGGCAAAGAATCCAGGTTTAATTAATGACTCATTCTGTATAAAACCTGCTGGAGACAATGGTCACCCCAAGGAGAAGAAAAATAATTATTGGATTCTCTGGTAGGGTGTGGTCACATCTGTAAAAATCACCAGGTGATTTGTGCAGGCAGACAGAGCTGGAACAATCAACCTCCTTACAACTCCAGACTGTTTTATCAATGTGGATAAAACCAGCATGCAAATGGTGTAAAAGCAACTAGGAATTAACAGCCGTGCAGATCCCTAAATTTCACAATGCTTAATATTACATATGTTGTTGTCATTGTCGTTGTTACTATTAAGAATATATACACTCAAAATAACAATATATGGATTTTCTTGTCAAGTGTATCATTTTCACAGGTCTGGCTGTTGAATTTGCCATTCAAAGACTCACTGTTGCTGACCTGATAGGTTTGGTTTCACCTGATGGAAATTTTGTTTTTAAAACTCACAGTTTGCCCTTATCGAAATTTTGTTTTTAAAATAGAGTTCTAAAAATGAGAAAGGAACCTGTATATTTCCAAAGTGCTGTTCTAACTCCAGACTGTTGCACTAAAAAGTTATGGCGGGAATATGAGGAAATACTGAGCCAAAGAAAAATGTGGGAAGGTCACTTATCAGCTGAGAGAAATTGCATAAAACATTGAGAAAGATTTGCCAATGTATAGGAAGAAGAATGATCACTTACAATAGAAATCTGATAAACAGATAACCTTGGGACACTATCATTGTATTATTTATCAGATTATTCATTTTAACTAGTTCAGTTCTTTTTGTCAGGGATTCATATGGCTTTTGAAAGATATTTTAGCATAATTTTCTTTCTTTTTATTTTATCAATTTTTACCTGATCTATTCTTTTTCTTCTATTGAGGATACCTAAAAATTTCATTTTATCTTTGGGTTCAGTAGATATTTATTCATATAAAAATTTTGGTTTGTTTCCAGACAAGTTTCAAAAGGGAATCTGTTATATTTTTCTTATCTTTGGTCAGGTACTGGAGAAATGCCTTTTTCTAGTTTGCCCTTGTTAGTAGGCAGTGTTTCTTTCAAAGGTGTCTCATGTTTGTGAATGCATGGTAGAAAGGGTTCAGGTCTTGCCAAATGCACTTGCTATCTCTTTTGTCTGTGATGCGAGGAAAAATAATGCTCACTAAACATGCCCTAAACAGCTGATTGTAACTGAGGAAAAGAGTACCTCTGTGCGATTTGGAGTTTGCACAAGTATCTTGGATAGGTTTAGCTTTATAAAACGAATGTCAGTTTCAGAAAATTTGACATCTCTTTCCTAACTCTGGGAGTCAAACAATAGATTTTTCCTATGATCTGGAGAACAGGATGAAAGGGACTGATTTTGGTGCTTTTGGAGTCAGTGTCACTAGTCAGAAGACCTCAGGTCATGCAACTTTAAGACCCTAGTGTGACACTAAGGTGAACATTTGCTAGATGACATTGGAAAATTACCTTCCTGGTTCCTTTGAGATGTGTGCATCTGAAGGTCTTATGTGTTTCTTGCTATTCAGATTGCACACCCAAATCCTTTATATAAATTCTGCATTGCACATATTAATTCCAGAAATATCCAAGCCTATGAAATGGGTTCCAGTAATGATGCTGAAGTGCTAGTGAAATAATGTTGACATAACACTTCCAGTTCTGAAACACCAGGTTTTGAAACACTACATCTGGTGAGGTGAAAGAGATATGCAAAAATGACTGTAAAATATGAGGAGGCTTAACAGATACGCAGAAATGACAGTAAAATGTGAGGAGACCCAGCAGTATTCCACCAATTCACGGGAATTAATAAAGCTCAGGAAGCATCTGCCTGACATGAGATGAAGGGCTCGTGCTCAGAGCCAGGGTATCTGCACACAGAAAAGAGAACCCTACCCTTAAAATACCTCATTGCTTTTTTGAAGCTCAATGCTGGGTTCACTGGCCATGTTTCAACCTCTTTTGCATAGAAACGGAACACTTGTGTTTACCATCCCTAAATCAGAGCATACTATTGCATAATCCAGCATGCTATTGTCTCAGTATTTCCTCACCACACTTGTCCCTCTCTCCAATGTCTGTGTCAGAAAGTTCTCCTCAACACCTTTGACTCAGGGAGCTGATGATGTCAGGGCTGTAATTTGTCCTGACTTTTCACAACCAAATCATGACAAGGTAAGAACAGTGTGCTGCTGACACTTTGATAGTTAAACCTGTGCGCCTATAATGCTCTAAGGAATAGGGAAAAAAAGAGTAATAAAGGGATGAGTTTGTTGTACTCTTGTTGTTAATTACTACTATTTGTCCTGATGCTCCTTCTTCTTCTGCTGAGTCCCAAGTACTCAGGCACCTCAGAATTTCATTTGGGTTTTCGTATTCAACAGGTATTTACATTAACATAAAGATCAGAGATCAACAAAACTCATTTTGCTATGGCAGTTCTCAAAACATTAGTTCATTTACATATGGAGCAAAAGGGCAGGTATGCTGAGATCTACATCTTTTGGTAGCATGCTAGTGACCTATGCATCAACACTGATGTCCTTCTTCACAGCTCTATGAAAATGCCACCATGCAATGAGGTTAAACATGAAAAGAAACAAAGACACACTGCAAGCAGGCTGAGGACCTGAGCCCATCAAAGGATAGGACCAGGAGCAAAGAAAATGAAAGAGACAACGGTGGTGGAGGGGTAAATGACCGTCTATTTCTTACACAGATCAACATGATCTGGTATGTGTGAAAATTTGCTTGGTTCTCTCCAACAGACCGTCAGTAAAGCCTACAATCATGTCAGCCTTTCTGTCCCATGACAGCTCACACCTCCAGAGGCCAAAGAGAGCCTAACAGAAATGGGTGAGAAGAAGGTTAGGCACTTCAGTGGAGGTGAAAGCCAATTCCCTTGACTGACTGAAAATTTGCTCTTGCTGATGATTGAGTTTGGTATCAGGAAAAGAAAAAAGGGAATTAAGAGGGGCAGTTTGCTGCAATGGCAAAAATTAAAAGAGATATTGAAGAAATTATGGGCAGTTAGGCTTTTGAGGAGAGCATGCATTACCTGTCGCTGGAGGTCTGCATCAGTGATTTCTTCCAGTGTTGTAGAAGATGAAGGTGCACATGCCTGCTAAAGCAATATCCTGAGGTTCTCACTCAAGTATCACACACTTTTGTGTGTACAAACAAAAATGAGGGATAATTCATCAAAGCATATCAAAGATTTCTACTTCAGAGCTCTGTGTCTATCTCCAAAAGTGGTGTACTAGAGAGAATTCACACCACATCAGGTAGACTGGACAGATCAAAGTCCTCCTTAGTGACACTGGATAAGGACGCTGATGTCCCAAACACAAAATTTCTCATTTTTGCAAGGCTCTTAACCCAAACCTAAGTCTGATTTCACATCTTAATTAGCTCTTCATCACTTGGGGCAGTGCTAACCTTAGAAGAATCAAGCAGTATCTATTATGTATTTTGCAGGTAGAGTTTGTTTGATGCTTTTTAAGGCACCATATATTTTGTATTATATACAGCCAATTGCAGAATAGCTGAAATAGCCTACCAATTCCTTTTAACTTCAATTCTTTTTAAATTGTCTCATAAACAAAACTTAGGGTGTTAATTTAACTATTATATGACACTAAATGTGACTGTAGGACAGTATTTTTAAATTAAATACACATCTGCACATGAACATTACTTAACAACCAGGTGGTTCAGAATAATGCTCAGCTTTAAATTGCTCCTTTTACTTGTTTATCAAACTCTTCTGCATTGTGAAAACTGTTAAAAATGAGTGGATTTAAAACAGAATGCTTCTAGGAATGGTAAATCTTTTGAGTGATGGTTAAGTAAGGAAATTAAATTTGTTACACTTGTGATAGCAATCACTAAGTTTAAGAAATCTGAAACCTCTTGTAGCATACAAGAGGTGTATGAATTGTTTTGAAATAATGCAGTGCCAATTTTCCAATGCCTGTTGTTTGAATTATTTTTATAGTAAAATCTGAGGTAATAACTGGGTTCTGAAATTATACTTAGAAATTTTAAGAACGGGAAAATATTTTCTTATGTCATTGTAGAATCTGCGTTTGTAATGGCATCAAAAGAGAGGCAGAACATCCAAGAAGCTATGAGCTTCTTTACCATCTAAGTGGGAATCCTAAAAATTATTATTTCTTTGTTCAATCTCATAGATTTACCTGGAATTACGATAATCATGACAGATTGCTTACCCTTGCAAATTCTCTTATAGCATCAATTAAATACTTGCTGCAAAATTATCATCATCGGATAACAGCAAACCAAAAATCTGAAAATAGAAAAAATAATATATCTTTCCACTCTTGCTTTTAGCTATTTCTTCAACCTGCCAGTTGAAAGAAAATCAACTTTCATTGATGACTGTCATTAGCCTAGGACAGCTAGATCTCAGTTTTGTGATAAGTTTCAGAGAAGGCCCCCAGAGAACTTCTCTTTTCGCTAAAATGCAGAACCTGAAAAAATATCTTCTCACTCTTTTTATTTTCTATTCCTGCTCAGCAGCTCTCAGAATCCCATGAGAATGCCTATGGTTTCTTCTGTCAAAATCTCAAGAATCTGCTTTTCTTTGCCTTTTTTTACTTCCTCACATATATGGTGCTATATAAGTGTAGAGGATAATTATTTCCATAAGAAACATAACCAGAAATTCTAGAGGACTGACTCTCTTAGAGACTTTCACAAGGGTTTGGTGAATTAAGCATGCTTTTTTTCATCTCTAAAAGAAAACAACCACACAAATAAAGAAGTGATTCCAATATCAGCCTGCCTCCGTAAACAATCCTATGAAATATTTAGAAACCAATGTTTCCTGTGATTTAACACAACCTATATATTTAATTAAAAAAAAATAGATCTTGAAATTAGCAGTAGCATCAAAGATAAATTCTCTAATTCAATTTTCATGCCAACAGTCAGACGACACAGCTTCCTCGCTGTTGGAAGTGGAGAAGCTACAGCTGAAAACTGACTAGAGGATATGCTGGTGCATAACTACTCAAACTGCAGCATCAAATCTATGACATATGGATCCTGGCACTCCCCTGACAATATCCTTGATATTGAAACACACTGAACCACATGTTTAAACCACACCAAAATCACTGCCTTTTGAATACACCTAAAACCACAGAGGTTTTAAGACCCTTCTGTATGCTTCACTTATTTTTTTGAATTAGAGTATAATCCTGAAACTGGATAATGAACTGATTTCATTGCTAAAACAAGGCATAGGATTAAATAAGCAAAGGGAAAGCTGTATTTCATCTGCATGTACCAATGATAATCAAATTAGCACTCTATGTGTTGGAGAGCAATGGGTAGGCAGACTGTAAGTTACCACAAAAAAATTATACAGAGATCAACAGAAGAGTGTGATGACCAACCTTTGCCTTCATGTCTGTAATTCTTTCCCTTCTTCATCCATTTCACTTATATAGTTCCTGTATTTGTTGGATCAAAAGTAGCATAATGTGGAAACACTTTGCTAGATATTGCATTTTTCTATTCTCAAAAATTCTTGTGCCAGACCCTGTTTCCCTGTTTTAATTGCCAGTGTCATAAGTCAGGGCTAAGAATTAATTGTTTAGCATTTGTGCTGAGTAGAAATAGACTGCTGAGGATCAAATTCATCAGCATAAATAGTGTTACCAGACACCTTTATTTAATCATGTCTCAGGCATTTCAATGGCAAAATTGTTAAGACATGTATAGAAGGACTGGGATTGATAAGGTACATCTAAAGAAAACACTTTATGTGCTTTAATTTAATTGCTATTGCCACTGCCACAGGTTAGCAGTGAAATATTAAAACAGTATAGAATTTTCAGTAAATGCCAGCATCAAAGAAACATCAGCCTGTGATTGACACAAGGTACTTTCCTTGCGTGACTTTCACTTCACAAACAGCAGAAAGAAGAAAACCTCCTGAGAATGCTGGCAAACCCTATAACTCAGAGCAGCCGTCAGGATTCTCCAATTTAAACTGGAACAAGATCAGCACTAAATTAAGAGAGCAGCAAAGGTAGTTTACAGCTATCTCATTCCTACCCCTGAGCCTTGCTGAATTCCAGTCAGTTGCAGCCTGTCGCTGGTTTTGATCTTTTTTATCGTGGCTCTTCTTTTTAAACTAATTTGTCACCCATTGGAGGGAATGCCAAGGGGTATAAAACCCCTTTCCTGACTTTTTTTTATTCAATCCTTAATTTTTTATGCAGCATTACCAGGCACAGGGAGTATTCCCAACCCTGATGCTGCCAGCAGTAGGACAGCTTCTGCACCACTAGCAAAGGATGCCATAAGCAAAATAACCTGGACTGAAATCAAGTGCATTCTGAATTTCTGGTATTCACCCGCCCACATGCATCACACACTCAAAGCTTCTATAATATTGTATTGTACTAGAGCTGAGCTCATGTGGTGGCTTCTGTAATTGGAAACAGGGTTAAATGCAGGATGGTGATATCAGGTCTGGCTTCACTTATTTATTTGCCACGGCTGCACAATCAGCCATGAAGTTGTTCTAACACAGCACAACTCAGCAGCACTGGGTGCAGTTGGACAATAACTGTCCGTTCTCTTGTCGGCTTTGAGGTTTGATCTAAGAGCTATAGGCTGCATAAAACAACAGTTTATACTTGAAGTGAAGATGAAGAACAACCTATCACCTCTAAGGTGATAACGTATTCTTCTAATTATAAAAGGTGATCCATTTGAATATTTCCCATCAATTGAAAAATAAAGTCCTGGTTTTTTCTCACTTGAAAATTACTGGATTGGAAGTGACCTTTGCCTTAGGGGTCCATTAGTTGCCAAATAAATTTGCTATTGAATGCAAAGAAGAAACTATATAAAACTGTACATGATATGCAAACTGAATTGTACATCAACAGGGTTTTCTGAGAGAGCATTAACTCTAAGCTGGAAAAGGATAATAGATGTCTGTATAGTAAACTGCCCATCCTATTCTCCATGTCTATATTTAATATCTTCGTTCTCACAGTTTGCATCAGTCACTTTTGCCATTTAGTCCCATTTACAGGGACTGGGATATTACTTGCACTGGGAACCCCTAGGACTTGTTACTGGGACATATGCTCGTTCAAAAGGAGACTTTTTGGCTCATGCCAATGACAGGAGAGAAGATCTGTAAACAGGCCTATGGCAAAGCTGCTATAAAATTGGAGATAAACAATCAGATTTAGCTACCCCATGTTTACTCCTAAAGCAAAAAATGCCATTTTCTAGATTCTGTCTTTTTCTCCCTGTTATCTTTACACGTGATCTTTCTGTTCTTGCTAAGTGAAAAGATTAAAAAAATATAAGGTTATGTGGGGAGGTGACATGAGTCATATAGAGCCTTTAGTGTATGTCTCACCCCAGTGTGCAATACAAAATTCTTTGCAGACCAAGCAATTCTGATTTAGATTTCAGTGTGAAGGCTGCATGTGCATGCTTTACTAAGGGTTTTAAATTCCCTATTTCCAAGGAAAATTATTTAAAGATTTAGAGTTTATATGTTAGCCTAAGGTTTAAAGAACTGCCACTCCACATCAGCAAATGGAGATTTGGCCTTTGGACAAAGACTGACTTGTAAATAACCTATTCTTCTATTACTATTTTTAAACTGTTTCTTTGACTTTTATGTACTTTTCCAGAGGGATTCATCAGTTGGGTTCCCCTTTTTAAAGAAGCTTCCATCAAGACGTTTACTGACAGTGAACACCAGGATATTTCATGTTTTAGAAGCTGTCCTGAGGAACTAGGTGACCTGATCCTTTAATCTATTTTGGAGAATTGTACTTAACTAACAGCCATTTATTTTATGTATTGCCTCTGCTAGTTTTACATTTATGTGGGTTTCTTTTGCTCAGATCTCCAGCCTTACTCTCATAGAAGTTTTGACCTGTGCAAAATTTGGAAGTAAATCCTTTCACATTTGAGAAACAGTGTCTTTGTTTTAATATGATGCATTTGCATCTGGCATAGATTTTTACTGTACCTTGGATGTGCATTATCTCTATCGCATACAGTCAGAGGAATACACATCTGCCAGTCCCATTAAAACACCAGGCACTTGCAACCTTTCCCAATAAAGACCTGCACACAGTCTTACAACCACAAAACTGCAACAATTTTTTGCTTGTATTTAATACAAGAATAGATTAGTTTAAATTATCAGGAAAATATTTTTTTATTATGCAGTAATTTGATATAATAGTTTTGCCATGACAGATTTAAGTTTACATAGCTGAAGCTATAATGTACAAGACACACATATTGAATGTTTATTAAAGAAGTTATAGAAACATTCCTGTTACTTGTGACTAGAGAAGGCAACAGAAACACAGGTACCAATAGAAAACAAGTTTATTTTCAAATATGATGTTAGAGTAGCTAACTCAGTTAACTGCTATGTTGCCACCCTGAAATTGCTTTGCAAATTCTATTCACCAACATAAAGGGTATTATTTGGGATTTATATTGGGGCTACTGAGGTGGTACTTGGCCAGAGGTGTGTAAACATCAGGCAATTTGCTATAATCTAGTGTAACGCAAAATCCATGGGTTAGCATACCAGCAGAATGAGTTCCAAAGGCTGCAACAAGAAGTCTTATCTGCATTCAGCATCAGTAGGAAGAAAAGCACTAGTCTGTGAGAAAGCAATGAGTACTCTGAAGAGGAGAAAGGGGATTTTGTAACCAAACTGACAGTTTTCTGGTTTTTCTGTCCTTTTTCACTTGAAAAACTGGAACTCCCTCCCTATATATCAAAAGATTGTCTATCATTACATTCAAAAATTTCCTATGAATTTTGGCAGTACACTTGGAGAAAATGAATCTCAGACCCCTACAAGGTAGTTGTCACAAAGGCTTCCCTTGGTCACAACAGTTTTTTGACAGTATTTAATGTTCTGCAAGTGCTTTACCTGTACAGGCACCTCTGGTAGTTATACACTTATAAGAAAAAAGTAGCTAGATGGGAACTGTGGGCTTTGTCATAAAGCTTTGTTCTGTGGCCAAATTCACAGTGGTAACTGCTATTTATGTCTAGGTGGGATATTTATATATGCGATTCAAATCTCTTTCAGGGTCTTCTAAATGCCTCTTTGTCTTTACCAAGTTGCAGAGGCCACAGTAAAAATTAAAATTAAACCACCATTTCTTATATTTGTGTTATAGTCAATCAAATATCAAGACATTCTAATGTGTCCTAATTACTACCTGTGAATATGTCTGGTCTGGCAACTGAGATAAAACTGAGAACATTTACTGTGAACATGCTCCACCAGCAGTCTGACTACAAGCAAGGTATTTTATCTCATCCACCCCTGAGGTACTGCCTGAACAAGTGTGCCAAATGTGCCCATATTTTGCGGGGGGGAAAAGAAAAGAAAAAAAACCAAAACACTGATGGAAGATTTCATTTTCAGGTAGCTCTGATGATTGAGATCCTCCACATGGCACAGATGATCCACCAGTAGGTCAACACTACCCAAATTTGTACTAATGCAGTTCTGGCCTTCTCTTGAATTGCATTTAAACCCTAACACTATCTAGTTTGCTGGGAGAACATCCATTGTCTTCTTCTGCTATCATGCTCTCTTTTTTCTAGGATGCTTCTGTGTTGACTTGCTGATTCTTTCCCCATCATGGCTTTGACCAAGGCTACTGCAGATTTCAGTAAATATGTCTCCAGTATCTTGCTTGCTCCCAGTTATTGTGGTATTCAAATCATACAGGTATTTATATAATATATATTCAGCACTGTGAAGTAAAAGGGTTTACTACTCTTATCTTCTGGATGGAGAAATTAAACTCTGAAGATTTAAAATATTTGTCCCAGTTGTATCACAGAGATTGAAACAGTTGCAGTAACAGAATCCCAGGAATACTTCGGTATTTTAACCATTGGACTATCCTAACCCTGACAGGTTAAAGTTGTAAGCTTGATCTGACTGCATTGTAAACTGACAAATGCCATATATCACACTTATTCATTATTGTGACTTCTGGTTTATCATCTACAAAAACAGTACTTACTGAAGAAGCCCTTATGTTTCATTATTTCCTTCATATATAAGACACCCATATCAAAAGCCCCATCTACCTCAATGCACAGTTATGGTATAATTCTTAAATACACTGTTTTCATCATGCCTATATTATAGCTACAACAATCAAAAGAAATTATCTAATTCTGCAATACAGAAATTATGAAGCAACAATGTGATCAGTCAGCAGTATGATGCCATGTGCTGTTAACATAGTGCAGTAGATCTAAGGCCAGGGTAATATCCCAAAAGTAAAATTATTTTTCTTTGCTTGAGTATGTCAAAGTTGACTTAAGTGGGGAAATGATCACACTCTAATGACAGTATGCAGCACACAGGTCAGGTCCTCCTGCAAAGGAGCCAAGACAGTGTAGAGGCCTAAAGCATATGGTTGGACTGGGAGATCTGAAAGGTCTTTTCTAGCCTTTACAATTTCATGATATTTGATATTTGACAGAGTTGATTAGGGATATTAATATTGACAATTTTGATATTGACAGAGTTGATTAGAGAAGATAAGATCCAAATTTTTCCAATTGTTTTTGAAAATATAATTAGCAGTTATATATAGAGAGAACTGGGCATGTCAAAGAGCATGGTGAAACACTCGTTTGAAATATCTTTTGAAAATCAGTTGTCTTGCTTAGACTCCTAAGCCGACAACTGAACATCACAGTAAGTTTCTTTCTTCTACCTCCACACCTATGACAGGATTGCAGGAAAGAGCATGGTTCAGCCTGGTCACAGGTCAGTCATTGCCTGTGTTGAGCTCCAGTGATGAGATGCAGATTGCATGGTCCCTCTTGTCGTACATCTCCTGTCTAAGATAAACAGTCCCAAGCATTTTCATTCAATACTAAAGCAATATTGTTTTGCAAGTTGCTTTAGTATTCTGAACATCCTTTTTAGGGTCAAACTGAACATGACTGCACCTACTTCCCATATCAAAGAGGTGATGGATTTTTAGATAACAAACTCCCACAGATAGAGCAGCTGATACAAAGTAGGTGTAGCCAGTGGATACAGTTGATTCACCTCTGGCAAATTAATTTATCTCCTATAGCTCAGGCATCTGCACTGTCCAGATATTCTGTAACATAGGAGCCACAGAGTCAGACAGCCAGGACATCTCCACCTGTGGTGAAGTTCATGCTGCTGGTAGGTCAGTTGAACCTTCACTAAATAGCCCCTCTGCAATTTGGATTTTATTTTATTATATACCAGCTTCATCAAGGATTAAATCCAATTAATATAATTTTTTTAAGTGATATTACAATAGATCTGGTCAGACAGGGATATTAGATCTCACTGCAGACACCATGAGGTGTAGCACCCTAGGAATATTACCCTATTCTCTTCCTTTGTGATTGTCATGAAGTTATTGCCTTGTTATTTCCAGTAAATCATCTCTCTCTCTATTCATAATAGAATGCAGACAAACCTTTCAAGGCTGTCCAGGCATTTTGGGTTTTTTTAGCAGGTTCTACATCATCAGAGTTTTAAATGAAACCACATGTAGTAGTAATATTGTCTTTAACAAGGAGATGGGAATTATGATGTTGCTTGAGAATAATAATTTTTCACCACATGTGTAATTAATCAAAAGTTAATGTGACACACTGTTGTATTCTGAAGACAGACACAGATGACAATAAGAATGTCATGGTCCTCTCTTTATTTTACATCACTCAAAAACTTTGACTTCTTTATTCACATATCTTGTTAATCTAATTTAATATCTCCTTCTATGGGGTATAATTATATATATATAATATAAAATTATATATATATATAATGTGTGAAGCTGAATATCCTAATATACAGGACAAGATTCCTCAACCCAATAGATTTTTCAGTTATTTCTGAGTTATTTTTGAATTGTACTTATATGCTTAGATTTCTGAATTTCAGTATAAGTTATGAAATTGACGTGAATTTAAAATTTTAGTTCAGTCAACTAAAAAATTTGTGTTATGAAATATCAATTAATTTTCAGATATCTTCAAAATACACTATTGCCTGAGTACCACTATTTTTACATGCATGTAGCAGGTATGCATCTAATACATTCAAATAAAAAATATTATGAAAAACATTTCATACCACTTTAAATTTTTAGATTCATGTGTGTGACTGAATTGGACATTCCCCCCCTTTTATGTTGTATTGAGTTGTACTTTAAATTACAAAATTAAATGCTCAAAGCAGAAACCTTGTCAGTTGCAATGTCACCGACTCAAATGCTGTAAAGATTAAGTAGCCCTGCTGTTATTTCTGTTGAAACCTTCTGGCTATATTTCACATTTGGTGCTTTTATTTGTACCTCTATTTCTATTTTGCTGAATAAAATGTTGAAGTAACAGCACACACTGTGATACACAAACTGTAAATATAAGCAGTGAATCCAGGCCAAGCCTGAACATACAAAACAACTGCCACATCACTGCCACATCATCATCATCATCATCATCATCATCATCATCATCATCATAAGGAAGGAAGGAGGGAAGGAGGGAAGGAAGGAAGGAGGGAAGGAGGGATGTGGACATTTTGGGATGCCTGGGGGAGGCGTGGACAGGACAGGGCACTGCCCCACCCCCAGGCCTCCCGCCCTGCAGTGCCCATCAATCATTGGCAGCCTTGCCTAAAACAGCTTCTGATTGGCCAAGAGAAGCACCTGGGGGAGGGCCCACAGGGGCCGCGGGGCTTTAGCAGTGACTCTGAGGGAAGCGCATGGCCTTGACTCTGTCATTGACGTTTGTGTAGTTTGCGCCTCATTCTCCCTGGAACCCAGGAACTTGTAGATATTTGTGTGTTTTTCTATATATTTTCTCTCTCTCTCTCTCTCTTTCTCTTTTTTATCCTTACAGCTCTCTTTTCTTGAAACATTTTGAGTAATGTAGGACCAAACTGGTTTAAAGGTTTCTGGGTTTAATGAACTAGGGTAATGCTTTTTATTTTGTGTAGTTATTTTGTGTTGAATTGGATGTTGTATTAGATCCTTCACCAAGTTCCTTGACTTTCTGTACTTTGCCAGTAAAATTTTGCATCATTTTGACCTCTTAAGAATATCTGATTGGCATTTCTGTAATGCACTGACCCACAGGAAAGGAACTTTTGGTGACACTCTTAGCATTTAAATGTTCTGGGGTGTTACACGCATGATTTGGCATTCTTCCCAATTTAGCAAATAAAAGCAGTAACAATTTCAAAGGAACTACATGGCCATGCATGTCAAAACTAAATTAGCGTTGTTTTGGCATGTGGACTATAAAACAGTTACAGAGCAAGGTGATGGAGTTTCAGAATAACATCCTATACCAAATAGCCTCACAGGGGTTACAGGTCTTTTTTTTTTTTGAGTATTTTCTGGTCTTTGATAGGTCCCTGTCTTTTTACCTCCCAAAGTCACAATTGTGAGTCATTCATATCTCTGGTTACTGTTATTTTGAATATATACAGAGGCAGTGCTACTCAGAATGAGATGATATCTACAGATATTATGTCAGTACTGAAATATATTTTTCTTAGGTTGGAAAGTGCTCTTTTAGCAAATGTTCTAAATAATTATCCTTCATTTTGCAAAATAAAAATAGCATGTAACATTCAGTTGCTATGATTTCTTTCAAGAAAAGAAGCTGTTATGTAGAAGTGAGTGAACAAAGATCTTTGCAGATAAGCGGATTATTACCTTACTTAATTTTAACATGTACTTCTACCAGCCCTGAACTGAAGTTTTAAAAACCGTTGGTCTGCTTATGCCTAAATCTCACCGGAAAATTATCTGAAATTGTACAGCAAAATAAACACATACCATAGAATGTGTTTTCTTGGAGCTTCTTCTTTTGTGAGGTTTGGCACTGAAACACTTTTTTCTAGGCATATTTAGCACAGTCAAATAGTGTCGTTATGGTGGGCTTGGCTGCCACTAAGCTGTGGATTTTGCAAACAGCCATGTTGCACAATTTTCACACAGCACAGCACAAGGCATTGTAAGTGCACTGTAAATTCACCTAATTGTGTGTCTTGTACGTCCTATGACCCTCTAGTGCCCAGTCCTTTATAGTATCCTCCTTTGAAGTCAGAAACAATTTTATTGATTCTCAGTGGTCTGCTTGGAACTGTAGAGGAAGAATGCCTTACTAATTAAATTCTCACTTCTGCTATGCCTCTATCACTTAGAACTTTGGATGCAATGTCAGTTATAGTTTTTGCTTGGTAGTGCTAGCATTTTCTTTAATGGAAAAACTTATCTCCTTTGGCTTGGATGCCTAAGCCATGAAGATTTTCAACTGGTGGGCTTCAAAAAAGCTGAAATTTTAATCTCCATAATTATTTTTCTAATTTCATATATGTTTAATATACACTACTAAATTAAAGGCAAAGCTTGCAACATGTTAACTTCAGTACTTCATCTGTGGTGATGAAAGGCTGTAATACTAAATGACTGTTTACAAACAGAGAATTGATCCTTATTTTATACCAAAGAGAACAGTTTGACTGCCAGGTAAAATTTAATTCTGCAGGATAGGTGGAATTTGAAATTTAAAAAATACTTGTTTAACGCAATTCATTAAGTTATTGTTCCTTTTTAAAAAATCAAGTTTTACTTGTGATTGGACTGATTCTAGTCCCAGTAATCTATTGAGAGAATTTTCCCCTGGAACATCTGAAATATAGTACAAGGCACTTAAAATTTAAGCAGCATTTTTAAACCTATCCTTGCTTTCTTGGCACTGACAAAAATTTGTGCTCAGGACGACCTAAAACAAAGGGATGGCTTAAAAATAATCTCAAGCATGAGAGATGGAACTGAATGCACGTAAAAATAAATGAATCACAGAAAAAAACTCATGCCTACATTTCTCAACATAGGAAAGTAACTGTGATAGAGGTCCTATTCTACAAGCTGGCATATTTATGACCTTGACCTCTTTATCTGAAGTTTTAAAAAGTGAATGAATCTAGAGTGAAGGTGGCTTTCTGCTGGCCCAGAAAATTAGACATAACCTCCAAAAATATATTCAGGAACATATTTAGATAGATGCAGAAGCAGACAGATGGCTGTAACTTAGCCTGTGATCAAAAAGCACAAAAGAAACAGCCTCAAAAAAAATCAATTTTTAAACAATTTCTTCATCTTTATTCCTAGACAATTCATATTACATACCTTCTATATTCTACAGTCTTCAAATATGATTACAATTTATTAATAATTAATTTATTCGTAATTCTTATGCCTCTTCTGGCGTTGGTAAATATTCTGAAAAATAGAGACATAATCCTGGCCTGGAAACAATCTTTAACTGGAAAATATTTTAAATTTTTAAACCATAATTTCTTCAAATGAGAGATCTTTATTTACAGCTCAAGACACTCTAATGGTAGCATGTATTATTTTTACTCAAAACACCCTTATATATTTGCATGACAGATTTCTGGCTCTTACAATATGAAAAATATTTGATGCAATATGTGATGCAATATGATGCATCACGTCAGCATTTAATGTATGTGTTTTGCCTTCATTTGTACATTTCACCTTTAAATATTTATTCAACAGCCTACTTGAATTCAAATATACCTGCAGTTAGGGAAAACAGTGTGCCATGTAACTCAAGACAACCATGATTTCTGGAAGATTTATATCAGCAGATTGACATAATTTATGTTCCAAGTTTAACCCAGAATCAAAATACAGCATATATGAGTCACCCACGATTTGCCTGTGCGATAATCCTCAGTGTAGAAGATGTGATCCCAGAAGGAGTGTTCTCTTTTGATGTTGCTTTCTGACCCCACAGAGAGTGTGAAACAAAATCTTTATAAAATACAATGACTGTACAGAATCCTGAGTGTGTTATATATGTGTCCAGTTGATGTTTGACAAGTAGACTGTTTCTCTCCATGTTTAAAAACTGTTGAAAGAACTTTTGCGACACAAATGGTGTTGAAGGGGAGCACATCATCCTGTCTGTGGGCTGTGTGTACATCTTAAGAAAGAAGGCTTTCTGGAAAAAGTTCCTGTTCCACTGTTCACTGAGCATTCTGCAAAGTTCCAAAGAGACACTTCTGGTAGAGCAGTGTTTGCCAGAAGCAAACTCAAGGTAGAGGAATGGATGGGCCACCACAGATACTGCATTCTAAGTTCATTGTTCCCCTGGTAATTGGGAACTTTTTGGTATGTGTTATATGTGTTCCTGTCACCAGCTGTAGCAGTGTTTAAGTGAGAGGACAATCAGCATTCAATATTATTTGTTGAGCAATATTCACTTTGCAGATCCTCTTCATGGTTTTTCTGTCATCTTTCTTTTGTGCTAACCATGAAACACTTTATCTAAAAAACAGTCATGATCAATAATTCAAAGTGAGTTTGTATTTTTGCTTCAATTATGGTGCACTTTTAATCATTATGTGTATGTTGACAAGTATCAAAAACCCAAGCTTGTGTCAAACTTGTCTTGCTCCAGGGCTCTGGAGACAGGGTGCCTAACAGGAGAAGGAGGAGTCCTAATAGGGTCTGTAGTCTGCTTAGAATGCACATGCTCAGTCAGCTAAAGGAGCAAAGGAAATGGGTATTAATAAAGTTCATAAGGAAAAAGAGGAGAAAGATAATTAATGTGCCTAGAGACTTTTAGTACAGTCTATTCCTGTTAAAGAAACAAGAAACTTTCTTTTTTCTTTTTCTTTTCTTTTCTTTTCTTTTCTTTTCTTTTCTTTTCTTTTCTTTTCTTTTCTTTTCTTTTCTTTTCTTTTCTTTCCTTTCCTTTCCTTTCCTTTCCAGAACCTTCCCGGAACCTTCCCTTCCCGGAACCTTCCCGGAACCTTCCCTTCTCTTTTTTCTTTTTTCTTTTTTCATCTTCTTTATTTTTCTTTTCTTTGCCTTGGATGTGTATGTGAAAATCATAGCGTAGTTACTGTCACTGCTGGCACAATGCCGGCATCACTCTTGTGAGGTCCTCAGACCCAAAAGCACATTAACATTTCAGCATGCAGCATTCAGATTAGAATGCAGCATTCAGATTAGAATTAGATTCAGATTAGATCATGCAGAATTATTTACAAGTGAACTGACTGATATATCACCTTGGAGTTTTAAAACCTCCAAAGTTGCAGGTTATTGGCACACCCTGAGCATTTAGTGCTCTAACTTTCATTTTGCACTGTGAGCTGCGCTCACCTAAGTGCTGCCAAGGTTCTTTAAAGGTTTGAATGAAACTCTTTATTAAAAAAAATACAAATAATTCAGTACCAGAAGCCACCAAATACTGTAGACTGTACAAACAGCCAATCTGGAAACCTGAAGTGGTTTCACCAGCCTGAGGAGTGGCTCTTGCAGAGGTGCTGTTCAGTATCTCTGCATGCTACAATATCTACTTTTGGAAGTTGTAAATCAACCAGGTGGTTAATTAAAGTACAGCATCAGTCCTGTGTATTTTTGAAGGGATTTGTAGATCCAGCACTGTCAGCCCACTCAAGGTCTGAATTCATTTATTATAATGATCTTTCAAGTTTTGTTGCCTGAGTCAGCTGCCTTGGCCTATCCAAGCTGCTGCTCAGTACAGCTCTGGCTTAGAGGCACTTGCTACTGAAAGGCTCAGCAGCAGTTGCTCTTATCTCAATGTGCCCTAGCAATAGTCACCCACTGCAGTCACTCTGCTGAAAATTGAAGAGAGGAGCACTGTAATAGGAAAGTCAGAATAAATTTTATACATCTTTAAAGCTGAAATTAGAAACCGTCACATACATATGCAGAAGTGTAAGATATTGACTAAGTAGATTAATATTGGAAAGCGCATTATAAAAGAAATCTTTGACAACTTATGTCGAGATGCTGTAGAAACCCACAGGGGTTAAAATCTTTTGTAAATTATTATTTAATAAGAAGTCTGTAGCCTTTCTGAGGCAAGAACTCCCTCCTCAGAAATGCATTCAGCCTCCACAACACTGGTCTTTCTACTACACAAGGTCGTGTTGGTATCAGGTGCTTTTTAGGAGTGGGAATCACTGAGTGGCCACTGGTCTCCCTACATTTATAAACACACATTTCTCTGTCAATACCAGGCTGTGTGCGGATTCAACCATTTCCCTCCTGCTTTTTTAAATGGAAGTGTTTTTCTGATTTCTCTTGCAGCAGTTGCCTAGTTTAACCTGCGAACCCTTAATGTTGCCATTATATCATCTTACCTGCGACACTGCAGAAAATGAGGCAGTCAAATTTTGTCTTCAGGTAGGTAACAAGGTAAAGCCAAAGCAGGTTGGAAAATGGGACTTCTCCACTGTCAGTGGATTTTGGAAAAAGAACACCAGCCTCAGCTGCAGATACAAAGCTGCTGTACCAGAGCAGCTTTAGCACAAAGATTTAGCACCAACTTGAAGATTAAAGCAGTTAGAGCTAGGGAGAGTCAATGCCATTTAAACTTACAGAATGCGTATCTCTCTGGTCTGTCATCGTGCAAAACCACACTGCAGCAGGCTGAAATAGAATAAAAATCAAAATCCCACTTGCTGTGTACATAGTAGTAGTCTCCTTGAAGGTGGTAGGACTAATGGAGTGAGTAAAATGAGCAGAACGTTGCACAGATATTTTGCTTTGACTTGCAAATACCATGTCATTAAGGTGGAAATTTCACACCTCACCTACAAATACTGTAGCCAAGAAATAAGAAACACATTTGCCTTCAGCAGATTCCATTTTCTCAATTGCTGATTCAGATTCATCTCCCCTAGAACAATATTTATTTAGGCCCTAGAGATGAAGAAATGTCTTATCCAGTCCAGATGCATGAATTTCAAGATGTTCTTAAAAATCAAGCTATGTGTCTTCACAAAGAAAACTATGCCATTTATGATGGAATACATACAGAATTTAAGGAACCTAGAGATTTGCATGAGGAAGTGTAATGTTAGTAACACCTCTTTTAGTTCTTGGAAGATGGATTGTATGCACAACAGATGTCATTTCTGTGAAACCTTCTTTAAAGGAGCGTTGTACAACTGGCCACCATTTCATTGCCTCTAGCTATCACCCTAGTGAATAGGCAAAAGGGCTGTGAAGCAACTCAAGCATGTGTACATAAGCATTTATGCAAGCAAACCTTCCCTCTGCAACACGCACAAAAAAAATAAGCTGTTTTACTATATCATTTTAATAGGAAATTATCTATTACATTTGGGTTTGGGACATGTTAGGTAAGACACTGACATGCCCACACTCTCACATTTTCTTTTCTACATTTCTTTAAGATGTCACAAAAAAATGATGTGTGTGTCAGAAAGTGGTTTTATCCTCATCCTCCAGAGATAAATGAATTAAACCTTCCTTTAAGCACCAATGAAATCAGAATGTGTAGGAAGAAGGATCCATTTACTAATAGTGTATTTTCCATGTCAAAAGTTGTGTTTAAAAAAATGTATGTATGTATATATTCAGCTGTTCAAACCTTGCAGATTTTTGTTACTCTGTGGTACATTGAAATATTAAGAGAAATTGGCTCTGTCATTATTTCCTGTTAAAATACTGTAAGGATGCTCATTCTCCTAGTATTTTAGTGAAAAACAAAAGTCTTGTCCTAGAAAAGAGAACAATTCAGTTTAATTATGTTAACATCCTCAGGGAATCATGCTTAATAACATTTATTTCTTCTGGGAGGCTTTCTAGATGCAAAAGGATTTCGCACTGAGCAGTCAAAGAGGGGTGGAGAGAAATCAGAGTACCATGTTTTATGCCACTTGCTACATTTTCTTTTTTTACTGTAAAGCAGTTATTACATGACATAGATATATACAGAGCTCTCCAGGTTACTTCCTGACATTCCTACCATTTTTGAAATTGTTTTGATAAAAACATCTTTTTTCCTACTACCAATTTGTGCAATTTAAAGCATTTGAAATGGCGCTCCAGGGATTCGTTACCAATTTCATCTGCAGCATCTGGTATAATATTAGAAGCTTCCTCACAGTGTTTTAATATCGACCTAGAAGACATATTTTTATGCAAGATTTGTCTTTCTGTAATACTTTTGTCTCTTTTGGAATCTTTACATAAAAATCTGAGGATTTTAAAGTTCTTTGCTGATTCCATTAATACTGCTGGTGGAACCAGTAGTATCCAGCAACTTTTCTTAACAAGTGGTGGCTTCAAACACTGAATTTGTGACATCGTTCTGGGATGAAAGCAACGTCTAGCGCCCAAGTCAACCTAAAAATTTGATAACACTTACTGAACAGTAGATTGTCTGGAATTTAATTTTGCAATGTCTGTCTTTCTTCTTCTTGGTTACTGTCAGCTGTAATGCACTGAATCGTAAGGTTAATGGAGATTTTTAAGTCTGCTTTGAGCCTTTTGTAGTTTTCCCTATATTTATGCTAACCCTTTTTTCTTTAATTATCTGTAAATTATTATTCTTGGCAAGGCTCCACTTTTCAATCATGAACTGTTTACACAGGCTTTGCTTCCTCCTTATCTGTGCTGGCTTGTTGATACATCCTACTCCAGCAGCTCTTTTCCTTTCCATGTATTGTACACAAACCTTCTTCTCCTTGCCAGCCATATCCTCACCTTTGTAGCTTAATTCTCTCTCACTTTTTCTGTATAACAAGCAATTTCCTCTCACATTTCCTCCCACTGGAGTTGTTTTAGGTTCCATTCTCAAAAAAAAAAAAAAAAACTGGCATCAAATAATGCCCATGCCTCTTTCTCCAGGGGGCAGGCTTCTATGCGTGTTTCATTTGGCCAACAATTTGAGACAGGTCTGGCTCAGTAGATCATATTCATTGATTTGTTGCCATTCCTGCCTTCCTGCTTCCTGCAGGGCAGTGAGACCCGGGCTGGTTATGCTCATCACTTCCGGCAACAGTCTGTCCTGCTCGTGTTTTCAAATCAATTGCAAGAAGCGTGTTGCAGTATAACATGAAACCAGGGCTTTTGTGTTTTTATTGAAAGTGAAAAGGCTATTAAGCTGGGGAGGGAAGTGCTGAGTAAGCTATACTTGTACTGCTAAAATACATTTCTCAATTTATTAAATGGTAAATGTATTATCCAATTACCTTCATATCCTTAACAAAGTTACAGGTCACTTGGAAATAAGTTCAACTCTTCTGTAAAAAAACAGAAAAGACCTCTGAAGTGGAGGATTCTTCATAGAGAGAACTAACAGATATTATCCTTAAAAGAGTATATATTCAAAAAGTTTTGTATTTGCCCTGCTTTGTATTGTTTTAAGCAGCTCTATTTTGGTTTAAATTTGAATGGCTGAAAGGAATTGAAACTTCCTAAAAAGGAATAAAAGAAAATAATGGTTTTTTCTGGTTTCTAGTTGTGACTCTTTTGTTTAAATGACTGTCTCACTGAAAGCATTTAGCTTCTTGTCCTTCAATTTAAATCTGATCATTTACTTAATACTTAGTGAAAGTAACTAGCTAAATAAGCAATAAAAAACCAAAGATCTTACAAAATGCACTTTTAACTTGACTGAGATGCTTACAGCTTTAAATTATTTTGATCTTCATCTTCAGAATGCCAACAACTGAAGATCTGAGTGTATGAACAAGTTTTCACCAAGTAGATTTTCCTGTGAACTTCAAGTGCAGCAATCACTAAATCACAACCATGTATGTACTCAGGATAATATACAGGCTAATTTGAGTTGTTTCTACCACAGTGAAGAATGGGAATTCTTCACTCCCCCATTTACTGTAGGGTAAGAATGGAGATCCAGTCGGATTCCACCATGGATCCAGCTTGCACACAGCAGCTCTTGTGGAATACAGTGCTCCTGAACTGAAGTGTTTCTGAGCAATAACAGCATTTGAATGGTATGAAGAATTTGTTAAGAACTACATTGTTTAAAAAAAATCTTCATTCAAGTCAACCTCCATTATGCTAAAGGACAGAGTATTTTATGAGAAGAGTTTTTGCGCTTTTAACAGTGGACTCTACGCTCCAAGTAGTTAGGCACTGAATTAATTATTTCCTGGAATGAGTCTTAGTCCCCAAATATCTTCAGAAGAGGTCTGTTTTATCTGAAACAGTAAGTTTCAGACATCCCAATTAGCAAGAGACCCCCGGTTAAAACTCATTTATCAAATCTTACAATGTTTAAGTCTAAGTTGGAAACAGTTCTTTTTCATGGATAAAGGAAAAGCAAAAGTGAGGGGTCCAGCTTTGATCCTAGGCTAACTCGGATGACTTGCAGCCTTGTAAAACCAGTGCAGCCACAGGGTGTATCAGAGTTTGAACCTGTATTTTAGTCAAACTTCCTTTTAATTGAGAGAAATTACACATTAGAATGACAAGTGTTCTGATGAGTGATGACTTCTTGTTTCACGACCTGTTCATTCACAAATAACATGGATTACCTTTTTTTAAGTTGTCTTTTCTTCCCCCAGTTTTGAACAGATCCTTCCCATTTATTAATGTGGGAAACTTTCTCACTGTTTGGGAGGGTGAGGTTTTGGCCCATGCATTTTCCATAATGAAGCATGTGAGACTTTGCCAGGTCTAATGATTATGTAGAACTGGACCATGCAGAAGTTGAGAAGGTTTGTGTGGTCAGCTGATATATTCCTGATGGGTCAGGGTTTAAATTTTAAACCAGAAAATATCTCTGGTACCATTGTGAAAAAATTACTATTTTTTTCCATCATTTTTTAGCCTGAGAATTATACTGAAGACCATTTATATCTGGATTTCACATTATTTTTCTAATTCTTCATGCAGACCCAAACTTGCAATCTTCAGTGTATTCACATGGCCTTGGTGAAACTTATTTCACAAACTGCAAAATCAGTCCCCTCGTGCCTACCATCTCCTATTATTTCTAGGTAGTTTTTAGTCTTTTTTCTTTTTGTTCATAAACTGAGTTCCATAAAACAAATTATTTAGCATTCCAAATATTAGAATCAATGTTAAGCACTGCCTTCACTTTCAAAATGTGTGCTCTTGGATGCTCAGGTTCTTATGTCAGCATATTTAGGAGGATCTAAGATAACTTTCTTCCTAAACTACTGATTTGCTTATACCAGTCAAAGCCTCCTTACTATAAATATTATTTCATCTAAGACTAATTAAAATTAGGCAGTTTTGTGAAGGTGTCTTTTCCACCTCTACTTTCTGATTGTGCACAAGTCTAATGTTCTCGCAGCCGTACAGAACTCTCTGAAAAAGGTTGCCCTTGCTTCTGTCTTATACTTCCTATGGTTGGTTGAGCTCCCTTAGAGCAGGCTGGTGTTTATTTCCAGCTAAACACTGTTTGTGTGTCTTCAACTGTGCCTCATCTGTAAAATTCTCCATGCCATGCTTTATTCTGAGAGACTTCACCTTTATTCCCTTGAGTATTTCCTCCCCTATCTTGTAAAGTTTGACATATTCTATAAGTTGTTGGTGAGGAGAGGGAAGTGGGAAGGAGATACCTTGTTCAAAATCAGTGAACAAGTTATTTAAAGTCCTTTCTATCATTTCTAGCTTATTTCTTCACTTGAGGTACCACCCACTCTTTAAGTGGATATTGATTTCTGCCTCCTCCAAATTCTTCAGGATGTCATTACTTTCAACCACTCGCTCTCTCCCCAGGCATCCTTGCACCTACCTCCCTGTTCAATATTCAGGTTTCAATGGACTGAGAGTCAGCACAGTGTAAGTGATTCAGAAGGCCCATACTGACTCAAGCACTGTGCTATTTCTTTCCTGAGCTGTCAGTCTCCTGTGAAGAGTCTAGCGGGGCAAGGACATCCTTCACCACTTGCACACCAGATGTAGACTCCAGAATCATCTGGACTTGCATATTTCAACTTTCAATTATCAAGTTGATCTCCAACAAATTTTAACAAATTCCTGTCTGTTTTCAGTTACACCTTTGACATTATACTCTGTGACAATGAGTTCCAGAGATTTGAGGTAAAGATAAATACTGTAAAATTCAGATGCTTGAGTAGTTTCCATTTAACTGTTAGTTTAACTATTCTTCCTTTCTCCTCCCACACAAACAATTTGAAAACTTTCACAGTAACATTTTAAAAAATATAATTCCAAGGCATTATCACCACCTTTTTATGTGTCATCCAAACAAGACTCTTTTTTTAATCCTTTCAATGTACAAATTACATGGAAAAACTATTTCTTGATGTTAAATACTTAGGAAAAATATTTTAAATTTTTTGAGCAATTGCAAAAAGGAAAAATCCAAAGACAATAATATAATATTTTGGAGGACACATCTGTTTCCCTGTACTCTGATTGAAATTTCTGATTCAGTTGTCATTATCCCTGTGGTTGAGAGAAGTTGCAACAGTGGTTTTATGGAAGTATGCATCTTTGTGGCAATCCCACACACTTCAAGCAGTTCCATATGTGAGATCCAACTACCTATGACACCAACACAAGCCAACAGCTTCCAAGAGTTATTCTAAAAATTAAAAGTTTTTGTAGGAGCCAAACAGTGATACATAGGAAACAATTACATAGTAACTCCTTTTAACAATATCTGCCATACCTCCTGCTCTCAACAACTGGAAAAAACCTTTATACATAACCTGTCTGAAAAGGACAGAAAAGAACACTGCCTGATGTTGGATGCATGATAACAGAAGATAGATGAAATTGTCTTCTCAGGCCTTGATAGTGGCAAGATGGCCAAAACTGCATTAAAATCACAAGACAGAAGATTTATCTTGGGTATAGTTTCTACAGAATTCTAGGCTTAATTTCTACACAGTTTTAGGTTTCAGCTATGCCCTATAATATGCCAATTTTCTTAGCTTTTATTAATTCTTTTTATGTTGTTGTAGATATCTTTAAAATTTTTCTGCCTTTTTTGATCTGTTCAGCTTTGTACAGTGCCAAATTGTTGGAAGTTTTGCATAAGGACAGGAATTTCTCTGCTTGCTCTAAGGACCCTCCACTGTAGTTTCACTGATGGAACATTTTTTTACCTTAAGGAATTGACTGCCTCCAAACCATCTATTCATATATATATATATACACGTATATATATATACACATACATACATATAGATATAGATATAGATATAGATATAGATATAGATATAGATTAGATATAGATATAGATATAGATAGATATAGATAGATATATATAGATATGTTTATATTGTTTGGTCATCCTCTGAGTCTAGGTATTTGTACTTCATTAACTCAATGAGAATTTTGCCATTAACTCCAGGGAGAATAAGATCAAGTTTTAATTCCATTTTCCTCTAATCTATTTGATCATTTCAGTCTCCTCTCACACCATCATATCAAATCTTCCTAAACTTTCCAACACTTTCATCACAGCCTTGTTGCAATTAGCTATGATTAGAAGTAAAAAAAAATTCTGATTTATATCTTATGGGAGTTCAGTAATCCAAGTTCAATTGGTTCTTTGGAACTAACATCACTTTATTTTTGTTTATTATCTCTGTCTGAACCCCTTTACAAGATATTCTGGGCTTTAATTATCATAATTTTAAAGAAAGAGTTAAGATGCAGAAGAGTTGCATCATTGATCCAAAGTTTCTGCACAAGTCAGCAATCAAATTGAAACAACTTCACTGTATCACATTTTCTCTACTCTTTTAGAAACAGGAATGTTTCTTGCATCTTTACACACACACTTTATGAATGAAATTCACAAGTAACACACATACTAAATAAAGTAAGTTAATTTAAAATGATGTATTAACTGAACTGACCTCTGAGAACAGACTCCTTTTCCTGCCACCAAGTAAATTTTCCCTTGTGGCAGCAAGGAAGTGAGACAGAAGAAAACTCTCTTCTAACTTCAATTTACATAAAAATATAAAGGACTGTATTACAATTTTCTGTGCACAAAGCTTTTATCTTTTGACTGAAAACATGTTTTCCCCCTTGAAATTTAGAAAATATGTGTTATGTTGACTTGGGGCAGGATATCATGAAGTGCTTGAATTGTAGTGGAATCGTTTTCCTTATCACCAGCTACAGAGTCAGTCAATTAATTGGCTACCAGCAGGTCCAATAGTACTAAATCCCTGTGTATTAATGGATTTGGAGTAAAGGACCAGGAATCACAGAAACTCAGAAAGAATGTCTTCTTTCCTGCCTCCTCAGTGATTAGTGTGGATTTAGCACCTAAGAAAATAACCTGAGCTTTATACCAGTTTGTCTCAAAGGATAGCATGGCACAAAATATGGGCAGCAAAAAATTCCTAGCTATTTTGAATGTAATATTATTTACAGGAGAATTATGCAGCTTATTGAAGGTTTTTTTCTGTCCTTTTACTCTCAAATAGACCCAATAGAGCAAAAGATCTAATAAGCAGCATCCTCTTGGTAATTCTGCCTACAGCTCTCTTCATGATGACAAACACCACCTGATAAATTTGTGGATGATAGCACTGAATTGGGTACCAGTGCTGGCAGTGGCCGTGGGGTGCAACAAGTGGGAGCACAAAGCACACGCCCTGGGAAATGGGACTATGAAGTATGAGATAAATCCACTTCATATAAGAATTTAAAAATATGCATGTAACTAAATATTTTTTGGATCAAAACCCAGTTGTTCAGTATGATCCTGTATTAGAGCATGTCACAGATCCATTGACTCGGTCTCCATCCAATGCCTGAGGCAACAATGTTTGAGCACGTAAACAGATAGTCATTGACTTGATTTCTCCTAGAAGGTATTTGCTCCAGCTACAGTACCTTGAATTTCTATGGATGTGAGTTACTATCACCAGTATTTCAGTCATGCATCTAAATTAAAAAAAAAAAAAAAAACAGCCTATATGAACCAACAAATGTGTGTAATGTATGTTCTTTCTTTCCAGGGCCAATGGAGAGGTGGTTTTCCCTCCTGTTTCCGCAATAGCTTGCTGATGGGAAGCCTGTCCCATCTGAAATCTGTCTTCTACATCTTGTATTGAAAGACCTCCTCCCTGAAAAAAAGGACTTATCTACTATGCAAACCCTTATTCAAAATATTTGCTTTGATTTTTATTGAAGCGTGTCCATCACCAAGAATAAAACTCATTGAACTACAAACTAAGAGGCAAAGTATGACAAAGAAAGCAAAGAGTAGGAATTGCAGACAAAAGAAGTTTGCCCATTAGGATGCTGTCTGGAAAGGATCCTATTTCTGTATCTCCCGTAAGGAGAGTTTGTTCAGTTTACATGAAACAGTTTTGGAATTACCATAACATAAGCATGAAATTGGCTCCAAGGTTCTCATCACTGCACACCAAGGAACTTATGGGCAAAAAATAAAAGCAAAATAGTAGTCTCATTAGGAAAATATAGCATAAAGCAGTTAGAACTACAAAACTCAGATGAATATAACTTCAGTTGAAATATTGGCATCAGTTTTAGGATCATCAAGTTTGTGTTTAAGCACAGAATGTAAAACAAAAAATTGCTAATTATGATACACTTATAAACACCAAAAAAATCACATTTATCTCCTTACATCATAGTTTTTCAGCTTATTTTGATTTGTTGATTAGCTCAACACGGGTAGCTTCCACAAAGTAATGAAAACTGTGCAACGGAAGGAGAAGGAGAGGAAAAGAGCAGCACACTGATAAATGCAGTTTTGTGGAAGACAATAAACCTTTATTTGGAAGTCTTAAGAGCAGGAAGAAATGAAATGAATTACTGGGAAGGGAAATGTAAAGACTAGTTAGAGAAAAAATTCAGACGGTTTGTAAACACTTCAAATGCATTCCCAAGCTATTTCTGTGTAAACTGCCTTTAACATCTCGGCATGTTTTAATTGTAGTGTCTTTCCATAGCCATCCCCCCATAAAAGTGCATCATCCAGCCTGATTGCACCTTCCTGTAGCTCAATCCCATAAGTAATTTTTCTACAGATTTTTCAGTTTAGGGAGGATAAATCTCTCTGCTCTTTGGCACCAGAATTTTCAGCAGGGCAGCATTGTGACCATATCTGTTGACAGTCTTCACCTCTAGAGGCTGATCAGCTTCTTTTGGGGTTTCTGCATGGATCATGTTTCCCTGACCTTTTTCTTGCTCCACTCCTCTGGACCTCCTCCAAAGACCCTCAGTCATGTAGTGTCTGAAATGAGACAAAGAATGATAGCAAAAGCTTTGTTAATCCTGAGTGGAAAGATGGATTCATTGGAGGGATCATAGATGTTTAAATCATTAGATCTGTCTCTGAAACTGAGGGATATTTTAGGTTCACTCATTACAGTTCATGTAAGCAAATGCAAAGACTGAATATAGAAAGCATTTATATGTGTGTATATCTTCTGTCTGATGCGCAACATACAGCTGCTCTGTTTTACGTCTGAACTAAGGGGAGAAAACATAACAGTTCTATTCCAAGCAAGCAAGCAAAATGGCACAGTGGGATTTTTTACCTAACAAATCGGAATTTACTGAAACATTTTTTATCTTTTTAGACTTTTAAAACATCTAATTAATGTTACCAACACAATATCTCAGTATATTTACATGAACTTTTCCAAATCCGAATAGAACTACTAGTCCATAAAACCAGGTCAGCAGTTCAATGGAGACCAGTTTGGGATGGAAAGTAGATGTAAAGCAGCAGAGTCCTCTATCACTGCTGCCTGTTAACCCTTCCATCTGCTTTCTTTTGTTACCTATTTATTATTTAGATCACCTGTACAGTCTTTTCCCTGGATTTCAGAAAAGTTTTTGTGACTTCTGCCTCCTTAGAGAGTTGTTGCTCCATGATTTTTCCTCACGTGTTGTGACCCACTCAACCTCTATAAAGTTATTCTTTCATTTCAGAGACACAAATTTTCTGGTTTGCCAATTTCTTTGAAAAGCAAAACATGAAGGCCTTTCCTAAGCTGATTGCCTTATCATTTGTGTGCAGAGGTAGGGGAGTGGAGGGGAGGAGGCTGGGGAGGGGCTAGGAAGAACTACATAATGGTTGTTAATTAATATATCAAACTGTATTCATTTTAGTGTATTAACATTGTCACTGTGACCCATCAGAGAGTGGAAATTTAAAACTAAAGCACAAAAATTAATGTTGGCCCAAATCACCTTGAAATAAAGCTTTCTTGAACTGAGCACACTTCTAGCAGTACAGTTGTCCCTCCTTAACTCATTTTAGAAAGTATTGAGTCCAGTTAAAGTACTTTCATCCAAATTCAAATTAAAGTTTTCACTGCTGGAGAACTTCGAAGTGTGTGTCTATCCCACATCAGGATATCATTCAATTCTAAGTATGTGCTTGAGTCTGAGTTTGCACTGCTTTGTCAAAGGGGTGGTTAACTCCTGCAGGAGTTTAAACTGAGGCTCAGTCCTTGCCTTGTTCTTCACAAAATATCAGTGTGAAAATGCAGAGGCTAAAACAAAGCCCATGGAATTTTAATAGTAAATTTTCTTTTCACATCTCTGCCTTGATGGTCCTTTATGCACCAAAATATTGTCCTCAAAAGGTGGAAAGATAGTGATAACTGATAAAAAAATTTTCCAGATGTCAGTTTTCTTATTTCCAATATACATGTGCTATCAAATCTGCCATTTTCCAGTGTGATAGCATTAAGTGTTAAAAGTGGGAATAGTTAAAGGAAGCATTCTTGTTCCCATAACAAAAGTTATAGAAAGCTCCAAAGATATAATTAATGAGCTCTTTGAGGGACTGATGTCAGAAAACAGTGAGGTCTGTTGCTTCTCTTGAAGTTCAACTCACAGTATTGCAATATATGATATTTTTTTAACATCCTCTGAGATTCAGGAGAAGTTTTCTAAGTATTGAATTGAAAATTATGTCACAGAGTGTGGAAAACATAGTAGTGTACTTGTTCCCACTACCAAATGAGAGTTTTTCTCTATTCATTGTGTGTATGTCTGATACGTGAGGATGCGTCTGAACATAAGCCATATAATTCTAGGTCTTTTAAGAAGAAATTCTAATGGCCAAAGAAATTGGATACCCTGAAGGATTATTATCTCCTTTTTCTTTGGGGTTTTTCCTCCCCTTATTCTTAGCTGACATGAAGAAAAAAAATGTATATCATACTTAATAGCCAAAAAGAGAGAAAAAGGTTTAAAATATTCTTGTGGATCAGGTTTGCTGCTCATCTCCAGAGCGAGGAGGTTCTTCCACACCCACAGACTAATTATTCCTGCAGTTTCCAGCCCTTAGCTGGATGACAGTCTCTCCTAATGGCTGAGATCTCAATGTACAATCCAAGCTTGGTTGATCCTGAGTTTCTTTCACCATTAGCTCATTCAGTGTCATGAAGTGGTAGTGGCCTTGAAGTGTGTACCACTGATCTTCAGGGACATGGGAGAGCTCAGCAAACTCAATGCACTTGACAGCCTATTCAAATGGAAAGTTGAAACCAACTCTTGTCAATGAATTGAAATGTCTATAAATCGCTGTCTAACAACATATAAATAAATAGACATATAAATAACTGATTTGTTCAGGCCCTCCAGTAAATCATTGTCTTGCCTTAATTTATTTGCACCCTACTTTTCAGACTTCCCTTGATGAACCTCATCACAGACAGAAATTAAAAGCAATTGCTGGCAGAAGAGAAAATAAAAAATTGCTTTAAGCCCCTCAAAACACAGAAGCTTGAAATTTTATATCTGGAAGGTATGGCCAGTACTTGTGCAGTGCTTAATCCAGTCAAAATAATATGATCACCTGAAAGTTTATTTCCACTAAATGTTCTTTAAGGGCATGAGGTTTATTACATTAAGAGGCAGAAGAGGTGGAGATTAAATGAGGTATACAGTCTCCTGAGTCTCTGGAGTCGAAGGGAAATGCCCTCATCCCATCAACCACCAGCAGCAAAATACACCCACACAGAAAAAGAGGCTTTTTCTTCTCGAGGTAAATATAGATGAAGTTTTCTCTTCATTGTTCAAAATGTGTGGGATTTTATATCTAAAAGCTAGACAAGCTCAATACCTGACTGAAATAACCTTAGGGAAGGTTACGTATTGAGGGCTGAATTCAGGATGCTCTGTAAAAGTACATCTGTTTTATACGAGACACACAATCTGTCTCATTCCAACCTGCATTTCTGGGTCACTTGAGACATTTAAACTGCACTTATAATTAACAGCTATTTTTAAACAACGAAAAAATAGAGCACTGGTAAGGTACAAAAGCATTAAAATTGCCCCAGTTTTGCTTTTCAATAGGACACACCACTGCAATATGCTTCAAGATCAAAGAGAGCTCAGAAAAAAGAGACAGGCTGATCAGTGGGGATAAATTGTTCCCATTATGATGGTATAAGAATAGGGTTCTTTCAATTGAAACAATTTAATAACCACATTCATTACATTCGTGTCCACTTGGTTTTATCTGAACAGTTTTTGCATAACTGGGGAGCAAGTTCAATTGAGCTTATTCTCTAGAAATTAAGATGTGCGGGATTTGACATTCAGAAATTAAGCACTAATAGTCAGCAAAGCAGTTGTCTTGAGATTCCCCCTGGATATAGCTGGATCTGCCTACCACTAATTATGTCAAATGCAAATGTATTCTCTAAAAGACACACCAAAAAATTTAATTAGTTCATTTCCAGACAGCTAAGGTTATACTAGAGCAATGACAGCTATCAGAGCACAATCCTTTCTGTGTTTATATCACCATTTTCATAAAAGCAGAAGATGGGCAAGTGCAACAGTGCTGTTTGTAAACTTTTTTTCCCACCATCAACAGCAGAAGCAGTTTTAAGGATGAGACTTTTACAATCCTAAGCAAAGCAACTGAGCAGTATCTCCACAGTGACATTTTCAGCTACATTTTTATAAGAAAGAAGAGAGTCATTGATAAATTTCCCTCTTCCTCTAATATATTGACTTAGCAGCTGACATCTATGTTTCAGCAAGAAGAAGAATTTCCCAGCAGACACCTTGGTGGAGGAAGATTGAATTTGCCAGTTCTCAGCTGCGTGGTATTGTGCGAAGCGTGAGGTGAAGTTCTGTGTGGCTTGAAATACAGTGTGGATGCTAAGAACAAATCTGCACAAACACTCCTGAGAAGAACCAAATCCAGAGATTGCAGACCATGTATATATAAAGCCCACCATACCCATTTCTGCCTGCTAGTCTCACTGGTAGAGGGAACATAGGCAGGAGCATTTAAAAGACATTTTCCAGTGCACAGGGGATCCTTCCTTGTTTTCTTGTCACTGCCAAACCAGCAAAGAGTAAAGGCCTGTTGAAGCGTCTATTGGGTGGCAACTGCATAATAGCAGCATTTCTTCCCTTTCTGTCTGCCCCCTTCTTTTTTATCAGAAGACATAGTGTAAAAACTGTGAAGTTATTCTTGCCTCAGTGAAAGTTTTTAAATGGATGGCTTTTCCAGAAGCAACGATTCTTCTCCTACTTAGCTATTTCCCAAAATGGCATTTGCAGTATAAAGCCATACATGGATCTAATATTGAGGAAAGGGTATAGACTTGTACAAATCACTGGAAAGATAAATATGCTATATAGATCAATAAATAAAACCTAGTTCCAAAAAAATCAAGCTCCAGCATTCCAGGCCAATTAAGATGTTATTTACTGCTTACATGATTGCTAGTTTGATGTTCTCCTTATTCATTTTTACACTATAGGCATTTGTTTTGTTGAAAGATATATAACTGATTTGTAAATAGAAAATGATATAAATAGATTTTATGTCTCATAAAACTGTTAATCCATGCTCCATATTAAATATATGCTGTACTATTTTTTTGTACTTAGACACAGCTCTAGTATAATTAAAATAAAGTATGCTGGCTTTATTTTTTCAGTAAGTCATTTCCTAGCATAGAGCTCAAATAACAGTGCAACTGCAGCATGAAATGTGGTTATAATAGCCTGAACCACATTTCCTGAAACTAAAACATGGGAGATAATAGTGTGAAGGTACAAATTAAATGCAAATAAAACAGATTTCCCATTGTTGCTAATCCCTGGATTAGATTTCAGTAAGAAAATTAGCTGTAATATTTAATTTCTTTGTATTGTAATCATTGACATATTATCAGTTCCATTTTCAGAGTTTGTATAGGAATTATTGCCCAGGACTTTGAGAAAGACAAACATTCACCTTTTACACCCTGAGTGGACCTATTCTGTGGTAAACAATATTTAACTGTATCTAGCATCTAACACAGAGATAATTAGAAAACCAGCTGTGATTTTTAAAAAGGGTTACTTCAGTAATCGATTCACATTTGGTTGCTACCCCATGACTTTTTAGATGTATACTATTTTCTGCACTATTTTAAGTTAAACAATAGCTACACTAGTGCAGCTGCCATTTTAAAATTAAATTATCATTTAATAAGCTTAATAAAGCTTATAATGCAAAATTTAATATATTAATCAAGTTGATAAATTAGTATAAACACAGAATATATTTCTTTAAGAATGTACATGAAGCATTCACATCATTGTAATAACATTGATGTAAAATTAGGCAAATGGATGGACACTTTATACATGGACAGGACTACAGTATTTCTGTAAAACATCAAGATGTTTAAGAAAGTTAGTCCTATTTCTTTGAGAGGTCATTAAAAAAACTTGCATTAATAAGTACTTACAGCATCACAGAACCATATGGTGTGATAAATTTGTAGCATACCTTGCTTCTGTGAGTAGTTTAGTCTACAGCTGGAATACATACCCAAGACAACTGGGCAAATCACTTTTAAGACAGCCCTGTGTCACACATCTATGTACTACCATTTGAAGGGTCAATTTTTTCCCTATTTTTGAAAGGCCTAATTTTTGGCCTTACAAATGGAATTACACCAAAAAAAAAAAAAAAAAAAAAAAAGGCATACTACAAGTCACTTAAGTCACTTGTTTTAAAAGAATGAATCACTATTTGATTTTGTCTGGTTCTTGGGTTTTCCTGACATTTTGTGTTGCAGTTACCTCTGTGAAGTACCTATCTATGAAATGTTGAAACCTGAATTTGGTCTGTTTCTCAAGCTCTAACACATAGACTCAGTTCTCATGTTAGTTAGGCCACAGGTGAATCTTGTAAATACATATTTTTCTTCAGCTGAACTAGTTCTTAAGCATATGAAGTACTGTAAGGACTTGTAGAGTGAAGACAACACGCTTACAAATGATTTGCAGGAAATCTTTCTGCTCCCCTTTTCTCTCCTCTGTCTGGGAACAGTGAAGATCATAGGTCATTAGGAGGCTACTAAATTACTCATTTTCAGATTTCCACTGACAGAGAAGAAGGAATTTGGTCCAAAACCACTGAAGTCAATATGTGCCTGCTTTGGTGTGATTAGAGCACTTGAGACATCTGCCTCAGTTCATCTGATTATTTAGTGTGAACTTCTGTAACTGGTCAATGAGTGGTAGATCCTACATCCCCTTGCACTTCCTGTTGATGCTGCTTACATGGTAGCTTCTTCAGGAGCAGAGGAATAGATACCTTCCCAGCTTTAGATTAGGTCCCAGAGAACAGAATTTTTCAATAAGCAATGGCACAATGTGACTGTGATTATACGCTTTGACTGACTATAAGATGGGAGCAATGTCAAGCTAAGTGTCCACACTCTCTTCTGTTTAAAATTTTTACTTTGAAGATATTGTGGATTTCACAATGCCAAAATATCTGTTTGAAGTGCAAGACTTTTAGTTTTGCAATTCATCTGTGTAGAACAGCTAACACTATCCTCTGAGATATGTAGGTGACATACAGAATGATAAATAAAAGCTGCTCCTGAAACATCAAGAACTAGCATTCCAGGACATTAAAGTTATTATTTGTTGCTCAAGTGATTGCTAGCTGGGGCTTCTGTCTGCCTTGCAAACCTACTGCAAACCTTCCCAAGAAAATCACGGTATCAGTCATGCCATTGTAATTCATATGAAGAAAATTCCCCACAGACAGATGAAAGCATGTGAATCCTGCACTCAGTGAAAGCAGAAATACTAGTTTAGTTGAAGAAAATGGCTGTGACCAAACAAACAGGGTGTTCCCCTCCCTGAGGAAATGTGTCTCAGCAGTCCCAATGAGACAGAGGTTACAAAGACTCCGGTCTATCTCAGAAATGTGTGGCTCAATCTCCTTGTCAGTGTGCTGTCAAAAGCTTCTCACACACCAGCCTGACTTTGATGACAGAAATCTATTAAAGCACAACCTGTAAGCCTCAGTTCTGCTCCTCCACCCAATTCCAATTCTGACAGTTCTTGCGGGGCTGACCCCACTCCAGGACTGCCTAAGGATGCCCAATCCACCACAAATCACCCAAGGGCAGTTGATGGCAGAGGAGGGTTTGTACTACATCACTGTATCCCTAACATTGCTCTGCACATTTTGTGTCAACTGTGTTGATCTTTTCCAAAGTTCCAGCTTCCAGGTTCTCAAAGTAGACTCCAATGCTGCTGCTCCTTCCTCTTCTTCCTCTTCCTCTTCCTCTTCTTCCTCTTCCTCCTCTTCCTCTTCTTCTTCTTCTTCTTCTTCTTCTTCCTCTTCTTCTTCTTCCTCTTCTTCTTGCTCTTCTTCTTCTTCTTCTTCTTCTTCTTCCTCCTCCTCTTCCTCTTCCTCTTCTTCTTCTTCTTCTTCCTCTTCTTCCTCTTCCTCTTCTTCTTCTTCCTCTTCTTCTTCTTCCTCTTCTTCTTGCTCTTCTTCTTCTTCTTCTTCTTCTTCTTTCTACAACTCCCCCACCTCTTCATTCTGTAATGTAGAATCGACTGTGCTCTTTTTTTGGTATTTTTATAGGGTGGTTTCAACAGGTTCCAACAGCCTGTTGTGGTAGGTTGTGTTCATGAACTTTTTTTTATAAGTGGTAATCACATATTATTTCTGCTGTCTGTGGTTGGTGCAACTGGTTACAGAAGTATGGGGAGTTTTGTATCCTTTTATCCCATCCTTTTAAAAGTAAGCAGATCACCATGCCTATGAAGTAGCAAGATTTTTTGTGAATTCAAGCTTAATCTTGCATTTTACAGCAACTGATAGCATGAGGCTGCAACTAGTCTTTTTGTTGAGTTGTGCTTGACTTGGCTGAAAAGAGGAAGAGAAAGTGAAGGGACCAAGGGCAAAATGAGAGATCCAGAAATTATTCAGAAAAAATGGGAGAATTTCTAGCAATTTACATTGATACTAATAAGTCAATGGGATAGGAAAGAACCTGCCACATGTGTCATTTGAATATACCTGACCATTGTGAGATACAGTGCAGAGTTTCTTGCTCTGCTGTTAGGTTCCCAATCCCTTCTATTCCCTTAGAAAATCAGCTGGAATTATCTAATGAGTTCAAACTTGCTTGGACATGTGCATAACCTTTCCATGACCAAAAAATAATCTCTGTTTCTTGGAAGCCAGGGTAAAAAAAAAAACAACAAAGGCTAATCTTGCTATAATGTCTTAACTTTTATATGCATCTGTGGGAGTAATAGAGGGAGGCTGCATGTCCAGCTCTAACAGAGATTATTACATCAACCAGACTGGACTTCACAGGCTGCAGGGCCTGTGTTAAAAGTCTGTGAATTAAATTTTGGACTCACTGCAAATAATTGCGTCATAATGTCCCAAAAGGTCAAGGAAATCCAGCCTAAGTCACCTGATGTTATATAAAAGACTAGCTGAAAGAAAGCGTTTGATTTTTTTTATGCAATTTTCCCACTTTTTCTTCGTTGTGTTGCAATTCTCCCTATCAAAGGTCAGTAGTATTTAAAACAAAGCTTGTCAATATTTGTGCACTTGCATCTCATTATCCTGATACATAGCTCCACTTAATGTGAAGGAGTTTGGCGTTTAGATTGTCACCAACTTAGGGACAGAAACTGTGAATTTAGATGTCTTCTTCACGATGCAGTATTATCTTTGATGTTACATGTGTTCAGATTTGAGTTGTTTCTCTATGATATTTAATGTTTTTAAATTATGATTTGAAGACTTGTCTACCTAAGCCTAAATTATAGTGTCTCATTAATTTTGCTTGCCATTAACATTATTCTTATTAATCAGTCATGGTGTTGCAAAACATTCACAAGCCTTCACTGAAGAGGAAAAGGCTTAACAAGGGAGAACAGTTTCCCTAGAGAGGTAGAGCACATTTATGCAGCCTTCTACTGACCATGCTCCCTGACTGACCATGCCTCCTTATAATGGAAGTGTTTTTCTGGGAATAGAACAGAAAGCAGCTAGCCCAACAGTGCAGAGGAATATGGACCAATAAACTGGCTGCTCCTGTAGGTACAGGATTAAAATAATAATATTCTCTCATATTTTAGAGCTTGGAGATGTCCAAACTTCAGCAGACTTCAGTGTGGGCTGAAGGATAGCCAAGCTAGTTCTCAGTAGCTGATGAATAGTTAATGAACCAGGTGCTTCCCGCCCACAGCTCATTTGCAGGGACTTTACCCCACACAGGCATGCAGAAAGGTTGTCTGCACCCCAGCTTAGACCCTTTCAGGCCTGTATATCTCCAAGACCTGTTAGAATGTCCTGTAAACTAGATGTTCATGTTACTTGCAGGGGCAAAAAAAGGCCTTTTAGAAAAGAGAAAAATGAAACAACTCCTGGGCAAAAAGTTGGACCTGTATGAATAAATGAAAAATCAGTGGAGCAAGCATCAAGTCTTTGGTCACACAAAAAATCAGTTATGGACTTTTCATTTGTCACAAATAAATCTATCAAACCTAAAACTCATCTTTTCTTTTTTCTTTTTTTTTTTTTTTTTTTTTTTTTTTTTGTCATTTTACATAGATGTTTCCCCAAAATAGAAAGATTTTCACACCAGAACAAAAAAATCTCTGTGCATGGTCAAAAAACATTTGTTTCCATTTTGGTCAGCATTATGTATAAACAATCAGGTGACAAAAAATCCTGCTGCCATACTAGTTAAACTCATGGGAAATGCATGACAGTAATTAACTGTGCTAAAATATATGATTGCAGTCAAGTCAACTCCTGTCCACTAAAGTGTTTGCCTCTTATGCATCTCAGCACACAGCAGAAGAGGTCTTACACATTCTTTCTTTTACTTCAGACCTCCCTCCTGCTGTTGCCTTTGATTGACAATGCAGCTCTGAATTTCCTAAAAAAACTCTCTTCAGGCCAAGGAGCAGAAAGAAGTGGGGTTTATAAAGAGAAGTCATATCCTATAAATATGGGAGGACTGTGAAGAGTATCCTATCCTAATTTCTACCTCTCACCAGCAGACCTTTAGTGCTCCCACTGCAGCATCTACTGGTTGACCACACAGAAAGCTAACAACTAAGCATGAACATATACAATTGTAAAGAGTTGCTGGAATTAAGTTCAGCTCACTCCTTTGTTCCTTTAGTTGATTTGCCTGTGTGATCAGTCTTACAAAATTCACTTCTGTCTGTTCCTCCTTAGTTTTCTCTCTAGACCTGGATACAATTTTTTTTTTTTTTTTTTTTGTACAGTGGGTGCTTTCAAGTTTCACCATCCAAAATTTTTAGTATCTGGAAATCTGTGGGCTTTCATCCCTCCCTGCCTTTCAGTAGCAGAATCATTCATACATTATTTAAGTGTAGTTAAGTTTTCCACTGATTCTAACATAAATTTGAGCATATTTTTAAAGCCTTCTCCTTTTTCTTCTGCTTTATGTGTTTTGCTATACCAAGGCATTAAGCAGAGTGCTAAGGAGCATGACACCACTCCAATAAAGATTTCAGTCATCAAAAAAGCCCACTGCTTTAGCCAGCTCTGCCAGTGACTGCTTATAACTTAATATGTACAGACAGTGCCCAAATGTTTGACATCTTACAAAACTGAACTGTAGCTAGGAAAGTGCCCATTATCTCACTTAGTATTGTTGATCAATCATAGATTTGCCAGTCTGGAAGTCATACTACATGCATTTTTGTCTCAGTAGATTCTGAGAGGCAGCTTTTTTGGCACTACTACTGTAGTACTGCCTACAGTGATTGTGGAAAGCTTATACCTTCAGGAAAAGTTAAACCTTTGCTCTGAGATGGCATCAAGACCACAAATTGTTGTCTAGATGTCTTGTGCATGAAAATTACTGAGTATCTATTGAAAGGGATGATCGTGTTAGTCTCTCTGTCTTAGAATGAGTGTAAAACCTCTGAAGAACTAAGTCAATTTTTTTTGGCTGACCCATAATACTGAGGCTTTTAGTGGAACTAGATACAACTGATCCCAGAATCACAGAATATATTGAATTGAAAAGGACCATGAGGATCATCAAGTCCAACTTCTGGCCCTGCACAAGACCATCCCCAGGTGCCACACCATGTGCCCAAGAGGATTGTCCTTCTTGAACTTTGTGAGGCTGCTTGAACTCTGTCAGCTTTGGTGCTGTGAACACTTCCCTGGAGACCCTGTTCTAGCCCCCAGGCACCTTCTGGGTGAGGAACCGTTTTCTGATATCCAACTTAAACGTCCTCTGACACAACTTCAGGCCATTGCCTGGGTCCTGCCCCGGGTCATCACCAAGATCAGTGCCTGCCTCTCCTCTTCCTCTGACGCAGCTGTAGACTGCAATGATATCTCCGCTCAGTCTCCTCTTCTCCAGGCTGAACTGACACAGTGACCTCAGCTGCTCCTCATATGGCTTCCCCTCAAGACTCTTTACCATTTTTGTTATCCTACTGAACAAATAAAACCTTGCATATGTGTTGCCTCTCTCTGCGTGCATATTGTATACGTACACCTGCATACGGTGTCTACTGTATCTGTAATTGTACCGTAATATAATTTTTCTCTTACCACTGCTCATTTTAGGCAGGAATGGTGACTAATTTAAAATGTAAACATGAGGTTTACTCCATTAGGCGGAGATTGACTCACGTAAATCCTGCAGTGTTTCTACCACTGTAGACTCCAGGTATTAGCAGTTTTGGATCATTAGTTGTCATAGTTGAAAGGTATCTATTAATTAAGTTAAAATTTATAAATTTCTCCTTTTCAGAGCAGTTCAGAATAAATTTTATTTTTATGAGCTCTTATGAGCAATTTAAGAATTATTTTCAATATAGCATTTTATAGGTGCCACTGGATAAGAAAGTTGTTAAGTATAAGAAAAATGTGCTACAAGAGAAATGCAAATCTGCATAAGCCTCATTGTGATTTAACCCTTTTAAAGCTGAGAATGACATAAAGGGCTTGACTCTTTTTTTTGCTGTGCATATGTATCTAGATAGTACACAGACTGAACCCCTCAGTTATACTACAGCCTTGACAAAAATGCATTAAGTTAATCTACACAATGTAGAATCATCACCTCAAAAAAGTATTCACTGCTTTAAAAACTGGAGGGAAAATAAATATAGTGCAGTAAAATTGTTGAGTAGAGGAATCTATCTGGACATTTCACAAAACATTTCATTATGCTGATAATTCCCAGAAGTGCTCTCAAGAGTGCTTTAAGCTGAGGATTACTGCACTGGATCTGATGGACTTTTTTTGTAGCCCCTTTAAAAGGCAGTGAACCGTTTTTCTATTTTATTTAAATAATGCCCCTTAAAATGGATTTTTAGAGGTATAATAACTCCTTAAGAGTCAGTTATGCTAAACAGTTTCTCTTGATAGAAATGTTGTAAAACTCGTTAACTGCACAATTTCAGATGCTGGCTTGGTGAGCACTAACTGACATGTGAATGGCCAGAGTTTGTAAAATAAATTGAAATAGTTGTTGTATCACACAGCTAGCAATGCACAAGCTGTAAGCCACAAGGGGCTCAAACCTGACAGAAAATTACTTCAAGATGAATGAAAAGTGCTTGTTTCTCTTTATTAGTTTTTAGAGAACAATGAAAATGTTGAATTGTTTACAGAAAGGTTGATTAAATGTGGTCAGTAGGGCCATGTCCCTACTGCTAACTGTTAGCCTTCCCAGCATCCAGCCTCTTCCCTCCACCCCATGCATCTTCTTGTAGACTATAATGGTCACACATCTGTGTGTGAAATGTGCTCATTTTGACATTCCTCTGCTGCTCTGAGCTGTTGAGGCCTTTGTTAGGTAAAACACTGTTGTCAAGCCTAACAAGCAGCTCATGCAATTTGCTGGACACTGCCACAGAGAATAGCCCTGCTATGAATTGCTTCAGCACCTAACAATGCTTGGTTCAATATTGAAATACATATGCATTTCTTTTCTTTGTTCAGCCCTGAAACTTTCAATATTTTGAAGAAATACATATTTTGCATTTTAAAAAAATCTGAAATGGGTTTGACATCACAGCACACTGTTTGTTTTATTCTTTCATTGTATTACGGTGGAAGGGGGGAAAAGAGACTAGTTGTCCTTTTCTGAGCTAAATTCACTTTCTATGTGGTACTGAGGGTACAAAGGGGAGATGCATCGTGCCACAACATATTCTAGCAGATTATCTGGTCTGCTTTCAAAGCAATTCAAATTAAGGCCACTTTAGGAGAAGTGGTATTTGCACAAGATGGCAACAGAAAATGTCCCTTTGAGGCAGTGACTTTAAAAACAACTTAAAAATCAGGTTCATTTAGCAGCAATCAAGATAGTAAAAACCACTGTGAATGTTACTACGGCTGTTGAACAAAATTGTCTTCCTTTTTTTCCCCCCTTTCCACCCTATTCCATAGCCTTCATCCCTTCCCCCTCTTCCCCAGAAGAAAAATCAACCACTACTGTGCAAGAGTTTGAATGCTATTTGTGGCAATCTGTCACTTTGCATAGTGTTCCACCCTGATGTGAAAGCAGGATTTTCTCTTTTTTTCTATCTGTAGAACATGCTTTTCCAGGCCTATTATGCATATAAACAATGGTGTATGTAATTACCTTTCTGGGGTGGCAATTATTTCTCAGCATAAAAGCTAAGATAAGGCAATCCATCCTGCTGCCCCCCACATCCAAATAAAGGATATCCTAAATATCAAACAAACAAAAATTAAATCATTTTGGGATGAAATCAAGGCTGCTTATGTCAGCCTGGGAAGGGACAGATACTATCACAGCAGCCTCTAAATGTCAGCATGATCTTTTTTTTCCAGGCAGTAATTGCTTTACATTTTGTTTCAGATTGAGTCATTTCAACCTTTGCCTAGAAGCCAGTTTTTGCACCCCACCTCCTTATACTGAAAACTTTTGCACTTTTGCTAGGGCGGATTTCCTTGGCAATTCTGTGGGTAAGAAAATACCATACCTGTCATGTCAAAGCTGTTGGAGGGTGCGAAATGCTGACTTTCTTGTCTTGCTTCAAGCTATGGGAGGTTATGCATAGTGGGTTGAGAGAGTATGGGATGGAGAATTTTTCTTTCCTTTTCCCCATTGTGTGTCCATCTTGCAGTGTATGGTTGCAGTCCTCTGTGCCACCTTCTGTTGGGTGTCTATGCGCAGATCTGTTATAGTTTCACCATATCTGACAATTTAATTTACTCCAAGGTTTCCACTATTGCAATAAAATGATTAAGTTTGTGATGAAAGCTACTAAATCCTCTTAAATGCATTGAGCAAGTATGCTTCCATTCCCAGTTTTCTGTTCTGAGACCTTCTGATGCCTCTTGCTTCCTCCAGTGAGAGCCATGCATGGGTGGAGCTGGCATATGCAGCACTGCCCCATCCGCAGCTAGGAGCTGCTCCTTATGTAATTCAGTCATACAGCAAAATATCAGCACAGATACCGCCCACCTATATGTTTACAAAAACCAGCCTAAACTACCTTTTATATCTGAAGAAGTGGAGGGTATGATACTGATGCTACAATGGAAGTCACATAGCAGCATGTGCCGCTTCCTCTTTTTTGATGCAAATCAAATGCGCAAAATTCAAAATGTGTTCATCAGCAACAACATATGCTTATATTTATAAAAGTATGTCTCGTGTCCTTTCTCAATTAAGTTTAAGGGAGGATTTTTCAGAGTCTTTAATACATACTTAATTCTCAGAAATTAGGGCCAAACTGAAGTAGATTTGTGTAAGTTTCTTTTGTGCCTGACAATGTTGTTGTCAGTGTGCCTAAAAAGGTATTCCTAAATACTGACACTACTAAATGGAAGGTGTTCTAGTGATTAGTTCTTCATTCTCTTCTACACCATATGCACTGGGAGGCTGGCTGTGTGAGTGCTCTTTGTGTGTTACATGCTTCTACAAATTAAAGAATGAAGGGAGGAATAGGGTCAAGAAGAAGCATAAACAAAACATGAACTCAAAACATGATTAGTGTCCACCTGCTTATCTAGTATATACAGACATTTTTGTTGTTCACAAAGGTGTTAACAGGCACCTTTTCAGGCAGAAAAGACTGCACAGAAAGAAGGAAGTAGATGAATAGATTAAAATTTTCTTTTCTTTCCAGTCTCCTCTCACTTCCTGAAAGGACAGTAAGAAGCTAAGATGCATAGTTACACAAATTCTTCAGCCCAGGGACAACACCAGCATATCGATTGAATCAAATTATGTAAGCAGCTTTCCCAAATTTGTATCTGCTGGTGATATCAACAAAGGGAAATAGGAATTAGGAGTTGTCATTTGGTTTTGTCAGCCTGGTAGTGGATATAAGAGAAACTAAAATCTCCTGCAAAGTGGAAATCAGCTTTGCTGGAGAACACAATCACAGCTTTAAAACTTCTATTTTTTGCCTTCAATAGATGTGAACAGAAATAAGAGCCAAACCAGAGGAAATACTAATTATGCCACCAGGATCTGTGTCTAACTCTCTTCCTTGTGAGTTTGAGTAGGTGGTTTTGGAGCTGCCCCAAATGCTGATTCCATCATTACTTTGACTATTAATAAGTTTTCTCCACAAGGAAACATTTTCCCTTGAAGAAAGTTCTGAGGGCCATGTTCACCTTTGCATCTGTGCAAATATTTTTATAAGATACGGGTTAAGATGTGTTAATTGAAAGGAGAAAAGGGTGTACTGTGAGAAGATGGCATCACAGGTGGTGGTGGTACCATAAGCTGGTGTTTCTTGCCTGTTTCTTGCCAGCTATCTTCTTGTACAACCTTCCTTTTCTCTACCTCCTTTCCTAAAATCATCTCAAAACACTTTGCTTATATAAGTCAGTAGTTCTAGCATTGCTCTGCAATGGAAAAGTATTATTACTACCATTGTTTTTAGGTGAATATACTGAAATACAGAAAAAATTAATGTCATTATCAAGAATAACAAAATGTTGTTACTAAAGTTGAAAATAGAACAACAGATCCAGACTGCTACGAAGCAGATCCCCTCCTTTTCTGTTTCACGCTGTTGTGGGTAAGGACTAATACCCAAAATTACCAAGTAATACTCTTCCTATGCATTTAATCAGACTTGTTTGCAGAATCAAGAAACAGTTGTGAAGCCATATTTCTTTACAAAAGAAGTAAAAAATTACAAAGTTTGTTCTGTTTTTCTGACTAAAAACTTCGGTCAGAAAAAGAAATTACAAGCTCAAAGAGATAGGAGAGCTTCTGGGTCTGAGATCTTTTTAAGAGAAAAATAATCTGTTTGGGAGCTTTATATGAAATATATAACATTGTTCATTTTCCTGTGTGAGGGTGTGATGACTTCATCTCCCCTTATCTACTCCCTAAAACTGGGACTGGGCCCATATTTTTTAAATTGTAATGTGCTTTTCCCAGTTACATTAGTTTTATGAAATTTAGTCTGCTTGATAGAGCAAATATTGTTTCTCACCTGTTTTCACAGTTTCAACCTCCAGAAAACACCACAGATGACAGTAACACTACCTTTCCATAACACACCAACATTTCTACTAGGAGCCCTAATAAGCACAGACACCTCGCCACTTTTATTTCAGCTCAAAGTATGTCCAATTAAGCAGTCATGGAATTCAATCTTACCCATTCAGATGATGGACTTTGACAAACCACATAAACCTGTAATTAAGGGGAAGATATGTTATTGTCACTACAGGATGTTGCAGCTTTCCTCATTGTTTACTACTGATGGGGAAAAGCAGCACAAGCAGAGAGAGAAGATGAAAGTAAGCTACTTTGTGCTTAAAAAGAGTGTTAGTATCAGACCAACAGTTCAAGTGTTTGGTGTAAATAATGTTCATATGCTGTTTCAGTTGTAAGACCAGTTAGTGGAAAGATACCAACCTGCATGTAAAACAAACTCAAATTTTACAGAGCAAAGCCAAACATAAAAAGTGACCTCTGTTCCCTGATACAGTGGTACTTAAAAATGTAAACCTTTGACCTCTGTAAACACTATTTCTGGTTTCCTTTGCCTATGACCTGCAGCTGGTTAATGTCTTACCATGGCTCTTTGATTCCAGTTTTCTAACCTGCAATTACTTATGCAGTAATTCAAATCCAATTTCAATATTGGCTAGTAGGTTGAATTCACATTAGTTGACAGTTATGTCACATTCCAGCTCTCTGTCATTTTCTGATTCCATTAAGAATGAAATATTAAGACTTAAGAAAAAGAGAAAAAAATATCTAAAGAGTGATTATAGTGAGTCAATTACACTTGTGTTGCATGGTGTCCTCTAAGTTCACATTAAACTTGTATTGCTCATAGCACTTAAAGAGGAACATTTCTATTAAAAATTAAAGCAGGTGAAGAGTGTCTACAGTGCATAAGATAATTCTTTTTCTTTCAATCTGACAGCAGATCGCAGCTTTGCCCATTGCTTTGTCCATCTGCAGAGATCGTGTGTCCCTCCTTGATTGATTTCACCAGTATTGCTAAATTGACACTAAATAGCCTTCTTTGGGCCCAGCCTTCACCTGTTTTTGCAGCAAAGATTTGGGCTGAATCCCAAAGGTCGCTTAGCTCCAGTATCCAGCCAGCTGCAGGGATGGTGCTGGGAGCAAGCTCTTTGGTGTGACATATGGTGGTTCTTTCCTTCAAGTGCAAGACCAGCCCAGGCCAGGCCAAGCTCAGAACAACATACATATTGGTATGAGCATACAGGTACAGTTGGAGTGACATAAGTGATGAATATTTCCTCTAGGGTTCAGCATCACTGCTAATTTTGCCTTAACAGGACGATGAAATATCTACAGTCAGTTCCCTGTAATCTCCTAGACACAGAGATGTCTTGATGTGTTGATCCTGTGTTTGTACAGTACTGAGCACAGAGGGATGCTGTCCTCTAGCTGCTGCACAGTGTCCCACTTCAAATATTTAAAGTAATGCATGAGCAGCAAATACTGAGCTTGCCAGTATTGTAGAAAGCAACTGCTGACAACGGCCTACCAGCTGAAAATTAATAAGCTTTTTCACTGATAGCGTTGATTTCTGCTTTGGGCAGTAGGCAGGTAAAAGCTTGACTGCATCACTAATTTGTCTCCTGCACTGTTTTGTAGCTTTCTTTTGTAACACATATACTTATGACCATTAAAAAGAGTGAACTGGCAAGGTGTATTTGTATCTTCTGCTCTTGGAATAATTTTCTGCCCTGCCCCAGAAGTACCTTCAAAGAGAACATCCTTTTACCTCTTCTTTACACCCCTCTTGGTGAATGTTCTCAAGTGTGGTCTGAACAAGTTCTCTGATATTTTCTTCTGATCACTTCCATTTTGATTAAATGCAGGATTAAAAATGAAAAATGTTTGGGCTGATGATGATCAGTGTATGGAAAGTATCTTATATTCCTTCAGCAACATTGCTGAAGATGAGAATCATATGTCATGGTCTTATGTGCAGCTGCTTGACGGGTGACTAGGAAAAAACACCCGAATACTCTGATATCACTTATAAGGAGAAATAATTGTTTCTGTCAGATTTGAAAAGAGCTCTCTGATTTTCTTTCTATCTGGGCATTTATTAGGGATTTCCCACATTATTCAGGTGTGACTAATCTCATCTGAAAACTGGATTCATTGTTCTGCATCTGGAATTGCATTAATAATGTGAAAAAAACCACATTAAACTGAACTGAATTGTTGCACATTGAATGGTCTGGCTGATATCAGGACAGGTCCACTTTCCTGAATTTTTAGACTACAGTTCTGCTACCTGTGGGCGAAATGTCACTTTCGCTTTTGGAAATCCTTGTGTGAAATGCTGCACAACTCTGATACTTTTCAAAGACATTCTGTATGAAAATCTTCCCTGTTCCCAGAAAGCAGTACCTTCCTTCTCGTTAGAAAGCTCAGGCCTTCATGGTATCTCATCATGCCAGACACTAAGAAAAATATGCCAATATTCTAAGACTACTGCAAGCACATAATTTGTAAGGTTTTGAAGATGGCATAACGTATCGATCTGAAGTAGTCTGTGTAGTACCAGCCAAATACAGATACAGAAGAATTTTTTTTTTTATTTGAGCAGACAGTCTTATCAGGTATAGTGAATGCTAATTGTGTATACTGAATGTTTGTTGCGTAAACAACCAGCAAATTTTTGCATCAAAATTGTGAAGAATGCAATTACAATTATCAACTCACTTGTCTGTCAGAAAAGTTCTCCTGTCTCACCAATCCTTTTTTATCTTCCTAAAAATGTACTCACTGTCTTCTCGGCCCCCAGATGCCACTTTAAGTGTCAAAGGCAGGTTTGGGGTGCTCCTTCAGGTACTGAAGCTTTGTCTAATATTACCACGAGAGCAGGCTAGACCACTTGGCTGAGTCTGTTTTGCTGTTCCCCATGAGGCTTCAAGCCTTTCTGCCCTTTTCATCCATTCCTCATTGGGTGGCTCAGGATCCTCCTGACATCAGAAGCCATAAAGACAGATCCTGAGGCAGTGATGGCAAAGCAAAAATGAGGGCTTTACAAAAGCCAAGAAAAAATCATTTTATATAATAAAATAACTGCTCATAATTGGTCCTCTGTCACTTTAAATTTTAATAGTAATAGTAATACTGGAGTTTTAAAATACAGCTTTCAATGGCTTCCCACTTAATCTTTCATTTACTCTTTTTAATTCTCTTTCTGGAGCATGTGCACCATGACATTGATATCACTGTCCAAACAGAATATTATACTGGTGTACGCCATGCAGGGCTCCTGCCTGTCTCCAGTGCTAGCAACTGGACAGACATATGAGAAGGTAATGCTCCCAGGTCTGAAAAAATCCTGGTAGCCCCATGCCAAAAATTTGCACATTCCTGGCACTGGTACAGCTTTCAGCCCACCCTGTAAGTGGACTGGGGGATGCTCCTGCAGATACAGCTTTTTATGTAAGGGTAGACAGCTCTGGGAGAAGCAAGGCAGCCCTGTTAGTGATCATTATTCTGATTATTAGTGCAGTGGCTGCTGAGGTTGCCATTGAAAATAGGTAGTGGAGCAGCCAGAGGCAGCAAGCCTTCTTGCAGTTTGGAAGCAGATAGAAAGTGGGCAAGTATTTTCCTTCAAAGAGAGTGAAGTTATATACACAGAGACCCAAAAGGGTATAGGGAAAAAATGTGTCACATTCAGATGTAACTTAATCCCATATTATGGACTTTGTCATTGTTGTTACTGCAAGCTCTGTTTTGCTGTTTAACCTGACTCTGTGGTATTTGTGCATACCTGATGCCCAGTCTCTTCATCTGCAGTTCCAGTCCTAGAGACAAGCACAAAGCTGGCAAGAAAAATGCTCAGATCCATGAGACCTAAAAATACACTTTTAAACTCAAGAACAGTAAAAGGTCTCAGAAACTAATTCTGTAAAACAGGTTTTGTGAGTAACCTGTTTTGAAAATAAATGGGATTTCTGGCAAGGAAGAAGCAAATTTTGTACTGGTTGTGCCCTACACTGATGGGAGCTAGAAGCAGTCGAGCCTGAAGTTTACGATAAGTGGTGATAACAAGGCAACACTTTGTCCTTCCATTAACCCTCTCTGGATAACTGGAAATCTGCACACAGGAGCTTAAACCCAGCTTAGACTAGACCCCGGTCTATTCCTGCTTCTAGCCATGATGAAAAGCATGAGGATAGAGGCCACAAAAACTACTCAGTTTGTGCAGTTCAGAGCTATTTGAATAATCCAGGCTTTCATTTTAAACAAATTAAGTGCAAGGCACTTTATGGTTGTGAAGAAATCTCCCTGAGGTGTGAGTGAAGTATGGATAAAAGCAAAGTCCATGGCAGATTGAGTGGGAAATGGCAGTGCAGAGGAATGAATGCTCCATAATGTGAACAGAAGTGCAAGAGATGGGAAATTTTTCACATTTTATTAAATCAGACTTTTACAGTAGTTATTGAAAGCAAAAAACACTGAATTATATTTAGATAATAGTTCCATAAATAATGTGTGTTTTCACAGCAGTTGCAAAGTCTGAAATTTATGTGCTAATTACAGACCCCAAATCATCTCTGCACAGATTTGCAATTAAAACTGAAATATTTTCACATACAATGTAAGCCTTGTATTCATAGCAACAGCTAAGAGACATGCTGGTTATAGTTTGCTCCGTAAATATGAATATTTTATGTTTGAACACAATTGTTTCGCTATTGTTGTCCTTACATTTGGTATATTAAAAACTGGGAGTGTTTAAAGCTGAATGCCACATTGTGGATTGTTATTCTTTTAGAAAAAATATTCTGTGTATAGTAGTGTGTACACTGCAACCATCTAAGGGAAAGATGATTATTGAAAGACATAGAGAAAGAAAAATTTCTGCAAATGGTTATCTTCTTAATAAATATTGTAAAAATCCATACTTTTAAAACCCTGTAGTGACAGCAAAGTGCAAAAAGAATGCAAAATTAGGGAGAACATTGAATAATTCAGTAGCTTGTTATGTGATTAGATCCGATTCGCCCACACTGAGATGCTGCCCATAAAAATGATTTCCCATGGCAGCATTGGTCCTGGCGTGGGGGGCCTGAGATGTCCATAAAATGGGAGAACAAGGCTTACTGGAACTAGTAATATCATGGCTGTGCAGAATGATTGATGATCTTTAAAAAGGTCCAGATTGGTTTCATCTTTCTTCAGATTTTATCACTCACTCTTTCTTAGTCATGTGCAGTCGCTAAGGCAAAGAGAGGTAACAAGTGTTTGATGTATGGTAGTTGAGCCAATTTTGTCAGAACCACATTTATTTTAAACTGCGCTTGTATTTGATACTCACAAGATGTAGATGTTCATTATTTTCTAATCCAGCTGATAAGAACAGACAGTCCTGAGGCTGGATTAAGAGGTAAGCTAAGCTTGTGCTAGAGCAATAGTGCCGAAAAAATCGCAGTAAAAATTAAAGAGATCCTCTTTCCTTGCACTGGGATGATTTCCATTACTGATTAAATGGATATAGAGCTCCAGAGGACTGACATCTTACTGGGAGAACTTCATATCATTTATTATTTGCAGTACACACACACACCTTTCAGAATGCTGCTTAAGCTTTTTTGAATACATTAGCAGTTTCAAGTCATTTTACCCTTCACAATCTGCAGAGAGCCATTAAAGCTTCTTTAATGTCAGAAGAAATTTCAGATGAATAAGGGAAAAATTACTGAATTTAACCATTTGGGGGGAAAGGGTCATTTTTGCTTGTTTCTGAAAGCCTACACACCTCCTCAATACAACAAATCAAGCCATATATCTTACTCACTTGTTGGAACTCTCTTTATCAGTAACAGATTATTGCAGATGACCTGAAAAGTACTTGGCATATTTCCAATGGGATAAGGAGTATAAAACGGTTGATCAAGTAGCAGTGTATCAGAGTCAAGCTCATTTGAAAACTTTCCATTATCTCAATTTGTTCTTATTGGAAAAATAAAAAAAATAATTCATCGGGACGTTAGGTTTCTGAGACCCATCACTGACACACACACACCTGTTTTTATGTATAAGTGCAGTTACAAGACTGTATGCAGGCCTGTGCCATACACCTTTATGCTTGCGCATGGCTGTGCATGCAGCTCTGCATATCCTCTCCACTTGAGATGGATTTGTCTCCTGCAGAGTTTAATGGTTTTCTGTTTTGACAATTTAAACACTGACTCAACACTGTTTAACAAAATCAAGAGTAGGTTTTGGCAATTAATTTTTTGCCATCAATAGTATTCTCAAACTGGGCCATAACGGCAAAGACTATGAGAGTGAAAGAGCAAGACAATTCATTAGACAACTCTGCAGCAGCTAAAAGTGGCAAGGGATGTCAGACCGTGTTCCTGTGCTTCAATACTAATGAGAGTCATTGCATATTCATAATCCTAAATACAGTCAGCTTCTGATAAAAACTTTTGTCATCGAAGCTTCACAGAAAGAGCAAAGCAGTGCACTCCTCGTGTTGTGGCACTTCTACCAAGCCAGACCAAGAACAAGATTGATTGTTTTCCAACACAGCCTGACAGAGAACTAAGAGATACTGCCCCAAGGGTCCTGAAACTAAGCTTAGTTTGATCACAAGGCTCCAAGTAATCAAAGAAACAAAAGAGAGGGGGGAAGAATGTTTGTTTGCCTTGCTGGTGAGTTTTAGTCTATTTTTTTTTAATTACTTTTTAAAGATAAAGGATACTCTATAAAGATGCTTTATAAGCTTTTCTTATTGAGTGTTGAGATTAATTATCTGTTAGGCATTTTAAAAAGTTAATATCAATTTTTATCATGAGAATGAATGGCAGATGCTAGCAAACTTGTTCCCATGTTGTAGCAACACTCCTTTATGTATTAATAGATACAAATATCTAAAACTCTATGAAGTTTCACATCAATATGAATAGCAAAGATTAGTGAACTCAACCTCCAGATATTAAAATCAGCTCTGCCAGGTGTTGTACTACCCAGAATTCATTTTTTGCTTGTTTCTTTTCTTTTTTTTCCTTTTCTTTTCTTTTCTTTTCTTTTCTTTTCTTTTCTTTTCTTTTCTTTTCTTTTCTTTTCTTTTCTTTTCTTTTCTTTTCTTTTCTTTTCTTTTTGTTGTTATTGTTGCTGTTGTTGTTGTTGTTATTGGGTCCTTCTGCTTCTCATCATTACTGACATTTTCTTTATTAATTTTGAGAAACTACTCATCTCCTTTGCAGTAGACATTCAGATCCTGAAGGTGCACAGCTCTGCTAGCCTTTAACCTTGTGATACCTGTCTGCTGGGACAGCTTCTGGAGTCAAAGAGAAACATATGTTCAGCAACTACTTTGAAAACGCCTTGAGCATTTTCTCACTCATAAAGATCTCTTCAGCTGGAATGCCAGCACCTTTCCACATACAGGGAACAGGCAAGCAGGCCATGAAATACACAGCAAACTAAATAAAACAGAACATTAATACAAACATTTAAAAATCTGATTACAGTGCGGGATTGGATTTTTTCCCATTAATTATAAAATCATTCATTTGGGAAAAATATCATTTCACAGCTTAAGAGAAATCACTAAAGATTAAGGATGGGAAGGCTTTTGGTAATACTTTTAAATATCTCTGTCATATGTTTGCAGTCTTTGAAAACAGAGGAATTTGTAGTTCTGATTGAAGTATCCACAAGTATTTTATAGTTATCCACAAGTATTTTAGGTGTTGAGACATTAAATTGTCAGCCTTATCAGTTTGATTGCAGTAAAATATGAAACACTGACTTTTGTCTATTTGGAGAAATTTATTTTTCCAAGGATGACAATCCTTTAAGTAGAAACCAGGCAGCTTGCCAGCTCTCCATGGAAGTTTGCAAATGCAGCCTATGTTTTCAAAAATTTCTTGAAGTTCAATGAATGGTGCATGGACCTTTGGCAAATAGCCTTGTATTAAACAGATTTCCATATACTGCTTACATTTCCCTTAAGCCTGTTATACAGTAGTACGTATTCATTACAAATAAATGAATGTCATAGATCATGGTTTGCATTCAAGTTATACATGTATTCATCGTTCCTCAATTATGTACATTTTTCTAAAGCAAACAGTAACCCTCCTTGGACTGAAGCTATAGGAACAAGTTTGATTAAATGTTCTACAAGACTGAAGTAAATGTTCATCATATCTGTCAGCAAGCTGACAGCTTTCAAAAAAGAGCCTTTGTTCCTGGGATAAGTAAGTTGTATGATCTTCTTTAATATGCCTCATTCAAAACCTTAGAGGGAGAAGGTGTTACATTCAAGTGAATTCTACGCAAAATGTGATTGTTGGTAAGTATGCTTTGTATTCCAGATCCTTGATATACAAACATTATTTGACAGGATAGTGACTATTTTTTTAATTTGTTGCTGTTGCTTGTTGGAACACTTGTGCTCTCATTAGGCAGAGGTGTATTTGACAAGCTTTTGACATACGTATGAGGAAAAGTCACCATTAACCAGTGCCCTGCATCACTTTTGTGCTTAGTTGTGCTTTAATAGGTAAACCCTGGGCATAGAGATTACTGGACACATTAGAAATTACATTTGATTGACTAAAAGAGAAATAAAGTAGACCAAAATTTGGATGGCCAAAAAGGAATGATTTAGCTGAATCCATGAGAAGCAAAGGGAGCAACTGTTCCATTTTTTCTGGGATGTTAAATGCTTTCTCCCAGCTGGAGAAGTAACATCACTGGCACAAAGAATTAGGCCAGGCACACTGTGTCTCCCACGTTAATAAGTACCTCAAAAACATATCAGCTCATGAAAAAATAAAAGTGAGGTTACCCATTAGCATGGGAAGATATATCCTTCCTAACCTCTTCAGACAGAAAAGTTACTGTACAACATGAAGCATTACATTTGATTACTTTTAGATAGCCAAACTTTTCACAGTAGTAGCATTTCAAAGCTTGAGAACAGCATTTGGCTTAAAAAGTCACATATTTATCTGTTTAAATGAGTTGTTACAGTGAATAACAGCAATGCACTGATCCAACACTTTTTAAAAATCCAGCCAAAATATTTGACTGAATAGGACTGGATTCCATTTTGATTTCAAGCCAGATAGAGGACTTAATCTTATTTCTGTTCATCAATATGTCCTTCTACTTTTTGTCTGTGGGTCTGCATAGGGCAGAAGATATGCCGTTTGTTGTATGCCTATATGCACTCAACTAATATTCTTTTCTACAGACTTTGGGTGAGTCCAAGGTGAGTCAGTCTCCGGCTGAGGTCTAACTACTTGCTTTGCAATCTGACCCACTAAATAAAACCTGTGTTGAAAGTGTGTTACCCAAGTGACACCAAGTGTCCTTCCCAAAGTCAGATGAACAAACCTGGATGTGCTCCTACAAGCAACAAGTTGTGGTTAGGGTGACAATATGACATTGATTTCTGTATAATTTACAGGTTTAGAGCAGAAAAAATTTATTGGCTGGTTGTGTTGTTGCTATTCCTTTAAATAAGGGAGCACAAGCTGCCTCACTGCTCCTCCCAAGCAGACCTTGCATGAGTCTCCACTGACACTGCAACGTCCTTGCAGTCTCTGTAGTATGCTCCTAGAGAACAAATCTGGAGAATCAAGCTTTGCTTCAGGAGTAAACACAGCCACAGCTTGGGCATGGACAGACAGGTTGCTGTGTAGTGTCAGACCCTGCAGGAGCTGGCAGGAAGAGCTGGAGTTCAGCAGATGCCTCCGTTACCCCAGCATCCCACCGCTGGCCGTATCAGTTTTAGAGCCACTCAAATCACCTCACTGATATTAGCTACTTCTTACTTTCTCCATCCCAGTCAACATATACCAACATAAGCAGAGAAATACAGCAGGAGTTATTATCCATCCTAACTATGTGTTAGTACAATTTTAATTTACCTTCATGCTGGGTGGGGCGGGGAGGGAGAAGAGAATTGATGCAATAAAAATAATAAATATCTGGTTTAATCCAAAGTAGGAGTTCATTCCTTCCTACAAAGAAATTTATTTCCTTAAACAGTTTATTTAAATTACCTTTACCATAAGATTTTGGAAAGTCCAGGTTTTTTTATTCCTTTCTTACTTTTACCTGTTTTGCTCTAATTCAGCTCCTCTTTACAGAAGAGGCATAGTTTTAGTCCTTTCAGGTTATACTCCTTCAAGTTCTGCATTTTTATCATCTTTAGGACAATTCAGCAGTCATGGAGGAAAAAGAAATATTTGCTTTGACATTGGAATATTTATCCTGATGTGTCTATCTTATAGGAGAAAATGACAATAGTATTTCAGACACTGTGGTGTGGCAACTGGTGTGATTTAAAATCTTTAATCACAACTACCAGAAAATATGAAAAATAAAATACAGGGATAGGTCTGAAATTTTTTAAAGCATTGTCCACTGAATTATGATGCAATATCACGATTAATTTGCAGAATCCCCATCAGCTTAATGAAACTTCAGTGAAATGTATGGGCAGAAATTGCACTCTTTTGACATCAGGATTAATGAAGTAGAGAAAGGAAGAAATAAAGAAATTCAGCATTCAACCTCTCTGTCCCCTCTCTTTAGCACAATATTTTCTACACATGTACCATTTGCACTGGTAATTAAATTAGTAATATGATATCTGTTCCCAAATGTCTCTGAGTATTTTGATTTCTCACGTCTTATTTGATGTTTCATTCCTAACTGCTCCTGGTCTGTCAATGTATGCTCTAATCTCTTTCTGTTACGTGGCAGAGTATCATCTCCAAAGTTTCTTTGTGTTTTTGAGGCCCAATTTAGTTTTATACTTTTCTAAATTCCTATGAAAACAAAAAAATTAGGATTTTTTTACAACTGCTTTAGGGGAAACATGAAGGCAAAGGAGTTATGGGTATCTCAACCCACATGAGCGGCCTCCATTTGGCTAGAAACTCAAACTTCTTTGAAAGGTAGAGCCAAATGAGATTAAGTAATCTCAATTATACCTGTGGAGATCCATATAATAGTTTAAAGTCTATTGACTGTGTTTATTTCCTAATTCATTGTTTGCACTCAAATTTTGATAACATAAATCAAATCTGTCTGAAGGACAAAATGCCATCCAGAGAAACTTGGACAAGCTCAAGGACTGGGATTCTGGAAAACGTATGTGGTTCCTTGCTACCACTTTATACCTGCAACCAGTACAGTGTCATAGCAAGCAAGTTAGCCAGGCATGCAGTCTGGATTTAATGTGGAATAGGAAATTAATCCTTTGCTAATAGATGGGCTGTTCATATAGCACTTTAGTTTGGTTTTTTTGTAAAGTAAATATTATATATACTCTTCATGTTAATGTTCATGTATGTGAAATATAAGAAGGCTATTTATGGTCCATGTCACATGTCACAAGGTTGTGAACAAACTGCATTTGTGAAAAGGGATTGCTACTACTTTGTGGTCATGGCAATAGTTGTTTTTCAAGTGTTTCTGAAAAAAACAGAGGCCAGTGTTAGCCCATTTTCAGCTCATCAAACCCAATGGCGATTAAGCTTCTGGCAGTGGTTCCTTAAACTAAGCAACACTATCTGTCACTAAAAAGACTAGGATGTATTGCAGCATCAATTATTAATGGGAAGTAACTTTCATCTGCAGACGGCAAGTTGCAGCACCATGAACAGGAGACAACACCATGGAAATCTGCAGATCTTTCTTAAGCATCTTGTTCTGCTGCAAAAATTTCTCCACATCTGGTTGTGGGGTTCTACCACAAATGCTCTGATGTAATGTTCTGAGAGCAAGAGAGAACTATGTGGGTCAGTGAGTAGCTTTTTCTTTCTGGGCACATCTTTGGATTGGCAGGAAGAAAGCTGTTGGGTAATACATAAAGGCACTTGATGGCGCAGCATGAAATCTGTTCCTATGCTGAATATAATCATAAATCTACAGCAGAAAAGTAATAGTGTTCTTCCCAAACAATTTTATTTTAACTTCTTCGGTATGCCAGGAAAATGACAGATGATCAACTGACTACCAAAACGCCATTTTATTATCTCTGATAGTTGCAATGAAAGGAAATAGTATTATTACCAATAATTGCCTGTACTAGATGTCCAGAAATATAACCCTCATCAATTACTTTTTTGTTAAATTTCTGGTCCATTCCAATTAAAGTTTCTTTTAATTTTTGTGAAATCATATTCCGCTACCCATCATGACAGATCAAATGTGTTAATAGTGTCTTCACATTAAAAGTTTTTTTCAAGGGGTTACCAGCATGCATTCTCTTTATTTTTTTTTCACTAAACATTTGCATGTCTTCTTTAGAACATGCTAGCCTGAAAATCTCCATTATTAAATGTATTAAAACATAGAGGGAAATTATCTATTTCAAAATTACTGGTTAATTATTATATATTTATGATTTTAAAATTTGAGTATAAATAGTCAGATGCTTTTGTGTACTTTGAAGCACTCATCTTTACATAAATTTTGAAATAATTTAAAATTATTCTGTTCATTTTATAATCAACACACATGTTTTTAACTAGCCTTTAAACTCACCTGTTGCAAGTTAGTTTCAGACAATGCACTAGTTTAAAGTACTTACATAAGCCGGTCAAACATAGTAAACAACCGCAAAAGCTCTAATAGCATCAGATTAAATATTTTAGGTGATTTTTAGTCAGTGCTTGCATATATAAACATTTGGAGAAGTGATTGCAAAGAGATAGTGATGACACCACTGTCTTAGTCAGTGATTTCTTCTCTGCTGTTAGACATATTAGACATTAAATGATCCCATCACCATTAATCTGAATATTTGGTTTAATACAGCTCTCTTACAAATGAATTTTGAAGATATTCCCTTAAACTAGATATACCTCTGTGTCTTAAGCTCATAACAAATATTAAATATAACTTAACAGTATAGAATATCAGACAACGGTTGTAATAAACTTAGTTAATCTGGTGAAAAACTTTAATTGGTGCATAAGTTCATAAAATACGAAAATTGTCTATCTGCATGTCGTCAAATCCTCATTTCTCCAATTCACAGAAATTTCCTTTCAATGTAGTATTGTCTGAGTGAGATAAGTAGGTGACTTGATAAACACAGCATTCAAAAAATTCTCTTTTCCTGCTGTTACTAAGACACTTACTATTCAATATTGGGCTGCATATGAAATTGACTTCTTCAGACCGAGATAATGTCTATAAGCTATAGTGTTTGGTTTTTCTTGTTTGTAAAGAAAGAGGACTCTTTGTATCTCAACTACCAGGTCAAATGTTCAAATTAGGAGAAGTAATAATTATTTTATTCTGAAAATTTTGAAGGTTCTGAAGAAGTTTTTTTCAAGAAGTACCCACTCCATTGACGAGTCTCTGAGATGAGAGGTGTGAGTTGATAACATATCAAAAGAGCTGCTAAGTAGAAGGCCTAAGGATGAGTTTCTGACAGAAAAAAAACTAAATTTGAGCACCAGCATCTATCACCATCCATTACAGTTATTTCAGAGAATGAGTAATATTTCATTGAGAAAGTTCATCACAGAAAGAAATCAATCATTTCTATTATGACTATAAGTTTGATTATTATTTAAAAACTGGTCTTTTGTCTTATGGGCTGTTTTATTTTTAGCATATAAAGTCCACCGTTGGTTATTTAGCTTCAGCTTCTCTGTAACAGCAAGTCTGCAGACTGCAGGTGGATTGCAAAGGGATTTTGGCAGTGTATTCAACCTGTTGAGAAAAATCCATTTTTCCTGCTATTACTTTCCATTGTCAGCCTCGTGCCAGTGTTCATGGTGGCTGTCAAAAAAAAAAAAAAAACAAGCAGGGAAGAGAGTGATGAAGTATAGATTTGCAATTAAACCAGCATTTTGTTACAGAAATAATCGTGGAAAAGAAAGTGGTTTATTAATACCTTGATATCACCTGCCATCTGAAGAAGCTCAGACCACATTGGAGATGTAAGATTTGGACACAAATTTCTGCTATGTGATCCCAAACTTCAAGGCTAATCAGTCAAAGATATGAATGTAGTTTTAGCCAGCATTTCACACTCATTTGACACATAAGATCTACACAAAGTGCAGAACAATAGAGAATTAGTCCCACTGAGCTTAATAAAAACCTAGAGAGGGGGGAAAAGTCATAGTTCATTTGTGGAGCTCTAAGGTAAGTATGTTTTTCATAACTTAAAGATGTTCTGGGAGGTGCCAGTATAAAACAAAGTTCCAATGCAGCCAAAAGGAAAATAGAAAACAAAAATAAAAACATATGGAGACCTTTAGAAGCAAGTTTAAATTTGCCTTCTACTAATCCCCAATACACACTCCCTGTTTTTCCTGGATCTCATGAGCAAAGGACAGTTCTGGGTTTCCTCTCCAGATTAAGACTTTAGCTGTTTATTTCCATCCAGCTCTTCTTCCAAAACTGCTGCATAATCCCTCTTTCTTTAACACCTGCTACATAATATTTCACACTTGTTCAGTCTCATTTGAGCTACAGGAGGGAAAAGAACAGCATCATCAAAAGTTGTGCCCAACACTGCAAATGTCTCTATGAAAGCAAGCCATCCCCTCTGCCCTTGTGCTACATGACTGAGGGTGCCAATTTTCATGGACACCATCCAAGCAAGAGCAGCAGCAGCAGTACAGGAGATGACACCTCAAATTCAGCATGAATGAGAGGGCTTGTGGGATTCCTCTGTCCAGCATTTATTTTATGATTTTCATGATACGTGATATTTTGAAGAAGGAATGCTGCTGCTGTTGCACACAAGTAACCTGTTGCAGTGGGTGAGAAGGAGGCTTTTCCAAGCCCCACACAATGAAATGCATTAAAAATGTACACTCTGCTGTCACATATTTCTGTTTTCAGGTGACTTATTGCCATGTAGCCACCACAAAATCTATTACATATGTCTGAAGTCATTTAATGCCATGCAGAATTCATTAAAGATATGTTGGCAAAGGTTATCTTGTCCTCCCAGATTCAGGTTAGTTCATGTAGACCACAAATCTCAGCCTAGTTCCTTTATTGTCCTACTCTTTGGCAAGAGTGGAAGAGCCTGGAAACTGTTTTATTCCACCTTATTAACAGCCTCTTCAAGTGTGTGAACAAACTTGGGGGTAGCTTTGTGTCTGTCCATGCAGGGGCAAAGCCATATGTTCCAAAAAGGTTCTCATTCAAAATATTGTTCAACAAAAAAGAAAGGGACATTACTGATGCTGGATAAATTGTCTGAGACCATCCTCTATGGCCTGAGGAGAGGGAGGACAAGTATTTCAGTTGAAAGGGACCTACAACACTTATCTAGTCCACTTGTCTCACCACTTCAGGTTTGATTGAAGTTATTTACCTAAATAGCAAGTTAAATCATGCTATTCAGCACATAACCTAAATGCCTCTAAAACAGTGACAGATTTGGGCCATCCCTCTATTCCCAATGTTTGGCCACCCTTTCAATAAAAAAATGCTTCCTGATAGCAAGCTCCAGCTTTCCCTGAAAAAGGTTTGAACCATTCCCACAGATTGTGCTGGATCCCCTCCCTCTCCGTTTCCCTTTCTCAGAAAGTTGTAGACAGGAATGAGTTCACCCCTCAGCCCCCTTTTCTCCAAACTGAATAAACCCAGAGTGCTCAGCTGCTCTTCAAAGACATGCCTTCCAGTCTTTTCAGTAGTTTTGTGACCAGCTTGTGGTATTCTGCCTAAAGAGCAGGGTGCAAGTTGCAATGCACAAGATCTATCTCAGACTAGTAGAACTACCCAAGCTGTAGATGAAGGACTGTACTGGAGCTTGACTTCTCCTGTTGGCAGCCCTATTTCTGTTTGGGTGGCTCCTAAAAAATTAAAGTCAATTTTCAGTACCTCAACACAGTTGCTCCAAAGGTCAAGGATAAAGAGGCAATGTTGTGTATGATACCCAAATTCTAATAATAAATTATAAAATAAAATAAGCTGACCACTTTCACTCTCCAAAACTGAGACAATTGCTCACAATAGATCCACCATAATAAGGCATAATTTTCCCAAAGTTAATCCAAGAGCCGTACTACTTCCTGTTGTTGGTGCTAACTTGTAAAATGACACATCATGGAAAAGAGACAGGTCGTGCAGCTGCCTGGTGCTCCCCATGCAGGTGGGCACCGAGTCCATCCAGGTCATTGTTGTTTATACAAGTCGTTGATGAGGAATGAGTCCACCACAGCTACAGAGTATCCCTACATATCCTAAAGACGGTGTCACATTCTCTGCTTAGAAGCTAAAAGACAGAGAGGTGGACATGGGAGTTATTTTGGGATGCATGGATAAGCACTTTAATAAAATATACTGATTTGGGGAAATTAAATTCTGTTATTATTCCAGTTTTCCTGGGAAATGGCTGTTTCTACGTTAACTATTCCTAGATATTGAACCAACCTGTATGCCACTGATAAGAAATGTGAGTAGCACTATATTTTCTATCCACTCTCTTATGGAGCAATACCAACACATATACCATTATACTTCTTCTACAATGGAGGTAAGATCTTTTAAAATGGAGGTAAGATCTTTCAGTACATCCACCACCCTCTGGAAATGCTATTCACACAATACAAAAATTTCAAGCAATGTGCATAGCAGAGGCAGGGGGGAAAATCTGGTTTTCTTTTTTTTTTTCCTACCTTGGTGTTTATTATATGTGACATTGCCATCAGTGCAGTGCAGTAAAAATGAAATGGTAGCCAATGCGCATAGACACTATGGAAATTTCAAAGGATGAAAGCAACAACAAAAATTATACTTTCCCTTTCCTTTCCTATGTACTCTGCACTAACATAAGGATATGTGACTTAGCTATCCATGCACTGCAATAAAAATAAAATTGGTAGCCAATGTGCCCAGACAGAACCTTCAAATAAAAAAATTAAATTATACTCCTTTTCATCATGTAAAGAATACATGGTGTGAGGCACAAATTTCACTTCACTGCCACATGATAAATTATGGGATGATAACCTGTATTTCTTTCTCATCATGAGGAAGAAAGAAAAGTAGTTTAGGACATTTTTTTTAATTTGTTTTCATTTTATAATCACTAAAATATGTTCTAAAACATTTTCTTATATTAAGCTCATTTGTGTTTGTATATTTCCTAAATGAATGGGGTTTTGGTAAAATATTTGTATCTAAAATTACTCATATAAATAAAAATACACAAATATCTTATGGGATAATAGGGAAACATATCTGCATGCAACATTTTCATCATTAGATATGTTCATGTTGGCACATTTTCATTACTTCACTGCAAAATACTATGTGCTGATTTGAAACCATTTTAAAGATTTGTTGACAACCCAAAAGCTTTAGTTGTGCTTGTAGAATTGTTTAATAAATTAGTAGGTAATATTGCTGTAGCGTGAGGCGATATGACCTGAAAGAATGTGCTCACAGTGGGAGCAAAGCCAGCAGCTCTTCATCTATGATCAGTGAACTGCTGATGGTTCATAGGTCCCTTGTTCAAATTGAGGGGACGGCCATCTGACTGTCCTTGTTTAGAGCTAATAAACATCATTGCAAATAATTAGGCATGTATTAGGTGCCTTAGCATTATTTTTTGACCATGCCATTTTCATTGCTTAACACAAAGATTGATTTCTTCAAAAATAGTTAGCAGAAGACAGTTGTCCAAAAGACAGTGGTTTTTGAAAAAATCTGGGCTGTGTTTCAAAACAATAGCAAACAAAAAACATCAGTCTAGAAGACTGAGCAAGGAGCTCTAGCAGTTTGATGGGTGGGGGCTCCATCTTTGGGTGCTACTAACCAGTTGCTATCATGGTTTAACCTGAGCACAGCTGTCGTGACTCAAAGTCCTCCTTGGAATAGGAGGAAGCGCCAGGCAAGGCAAGCTGCAGGCACCAAGGACTCCTGAGGAAGTGATCTTCACACTGGTCAGAACAAATCATCTTTTCTACGCTGTGTGTGTATAAGGCTTTATTCACTGTGGTTGTAAGGACAGAATGAATCCTCCAAAGTCGTGTTTTCATCCGTGGTTGTAGGATTGTGTTCCTATACCCTCTATGGTCCTGCTCTGAAGGACAAATACATAATTGAGAAATTCTCACTTCTAAAATATTTCTTAAATCCAACAAGAAAAGAGTTCAATCAGAAAGTTACTCCCTTTTCTGGGAGTAACTCCCAGTTCTGCCATAGGTGTGTGGATGAAATTGGAAATTGATTGGAAATCAGAGCTACGGTAATTTAAATAATCTGTTAAAAAGATATTACATTTCTGTAATGCTGGTAATTTTTAAATGGCTCTTTGTTTGATTCATGAACAATACATGAACAGTACATGATTCAAATGAGTAACTTTTATTAAGAATTTATCCCAATAAAAATGTCAAACTGGGTGAAATCCATTGTATACTGCAGCATTTTCATATATATTTTTAATAGCATACTTTAGGGTTCAACTTCTTACAGAACAAAGTTGACAGAGAGGTTGGGGCTGCCACAGAAGATCAAGGAGCCAACAAAAGCAGAAAGATATTATATAGATAATTGCAAAGATCTTGATGCAGTTCAAGTGCTTTTGAAGTTCTGTAATGATTTCTTGCTATCAGAAACTGACAGGTTTAATTGAAGTCAAAGCTTGCTACTAAGTCATGAGATCCATAGGGGTGTAAATATTAGGGCTGCTGCTAAGCAATGAGTCACCTTAGTATTAATTGGGAAAAAAAAAGAATACTTTGCACTGCTTTGACAGTATGGCACATAGTAAGCTATGCTGAGAGGTGCTTTGGTATCTTTGCAGGGAGGATCTTCTGCTTTTAATTCCTTTTCTAACTGAGGGTTTGGTACCTTATTTTCCCTTCATAAAGCTGTTTCTCCATTGTCCCTGCCATTATGTATGAGCTACATCAATAATTAACCATGTGGCTGGAATACTGCAAAGATTAAAAATTTCACCATAATCTGGGAATTTCTTATCATTTCAACTATTTAAATATTTTTACAGCTTGAAGTTCAGTATAACAGAGCAATAAAGACAGTCACCTACAATTTTACAACCCTTGTGGTGAACATAACCACACTTCCTATGCACAGCCACTGTAGGAGTGATTTTAAAAGAAAAGTTATTGCTAATTGCCATTTTGAAGTAAATAATATATTGAGCAAGATGATCAAAATGCAAAACACTGTTTCTGCTATGTCATAAAAGAAGTTGAAATACGCAATTCAGTGCCAAAGTGACTTAGTTTAGCTGAATGGGTTCTAAATTACAGTAAGCATTTAAATTGATAAGCACAGATATAATATGGACTGCAATGGGATTAATGAATAAATATTGGGGTCTTACGTTACCAATCACATTTACAGTCACAGTTAAAAGTAGAGCCACAGTTATTAGTTATACTCAGGGTACACTTTACACAGGAGACTAGGCAGTGAAGTAACATCTCTACGCAGCCCCTTGCTTGAGCTGAAGAACTCCTGGGGCACAATATTTTGATTTTGCAGATCATTTAGTTAAAGTTCATCCAATTTTCAAGGTTTTATAGAAACTTTAACACAGATTTTAACACATGGCACTCCTACAGCTCTACACCCACCCCTACTAGAGAATTTCCCTGGAGGGAAAATTGGTATGGATAGGATCCTAGGTAAAGTGTACTTCTAGGACACATTAAATTTTAAGTTACACTTGATTTTGGGGAATGATTCTTCTTTTATGGTTGAGTTAGTCAGGTTCCTAATACATTCAACAAACCGTCACGATACATGAAATATCTTACCAGATAATCCTCTTTAGAATCCACAGTTCAGTTATTAAGTATTCCTTTCACTAATCTCTGTAATCCAATGTTGACAGAGGTCAGTAAAACAGTGGCTAAATCCTGTATGATTAGACTAAGTCTAGGTTTTGCAATTATTCCTTTTATGATTTGTTATATTTTTCTCAGCTGTTCTTATTCCTGAAAGGACATTACAGATGTCGCACATGGAGGTTCCCAGAAACCATGGAGAAGGTCTTTACAGCAGTACATCAGCCAAGAGGTGGAGACCCATCAGAAAGCTACAGATATATTCAGAGATTATGTGAAAGTCAAGACAGAGACTATATACTATTTGATAACTGAGATGACATTAGCACACTGATGTTCAAAGCCCCTGGATTAGCAATCTCTGTTAAATCTTCACACGCAGTGAAAGTTAACAATATGGTATTGTCCAAAAAAAAAATCTAGTCTCTTTTCTCCTTTTGATTATAGTTCATTTAAGGGAAGAACTGCATGCTGCATGCTTTGAAAATGCTTTATGTGTCTTTGGCTCACAGAACACACAACACACTTGAGCAGGCCCATTTATTTAAGCAGACATATTAAATAATTTAAATGTGAGCATCTATGTCATAAATTTTGTAGTCTCTTTAATGTAGATAAATCTGTGTATTTAAAATAGTCTTTCTTCAAAGCTACCTTTTTCTTTTTCTTTTTTTTCAAACAGTCATAAAGGAAATTCTGATGTCTGTGGCATGAACAATGCCAGCTCCATCATTTTAATGTTATCCATATGGGCTTCTAATAATAGATAAGAGTTTTTAGAGATTTGTATTGTATTTCTTTGAGATATGTAAATTCTTGATAAGGAAAGGCTGATTTCATTGGCCCCACAGTTAAAGGAAAGCAGACCCTAATTAAAAGAACTCTGTTCTGAATTAACTAGTTTGACATGTGCTAATTGACAGTTCCTGTGAAATGGTTTTAATTAAAGTCAATATGTCTTTTTCAATTAAAAGGAAATTAAGAATATACTAATATGCATTAACAACTTAATCTTCCTTCAATATCCCATATATCAGCTGGGTTTTTTTTTTCCTAATGTTATTGGAGAACCATCTGACATACATCTTCTACAGTTTCATTATGGTATCTCATTATTACTCAACAAGAACACAGGCACTGGTGGAAATCCTCTACAGCAAGAAGAGAACTTGCCTATACTCCAAGCATGCAGCTCCTTATCATGTGCTTGATGAGAGGTTGTCATGGTTTAGGAATTGTACTCCCTAATTCATCGCTCTCACCAAGACTCTCCTAAACCATATGTCATCAGCTCACTCCTGCTCCAGCAAGATGGAGTTGGAGGCACAAGAGGTGAAGATCACTGGTTGAGATAAGAACAGTTTATTGCAAACAGCAATGAGATAAGAAAAAGGGCAGTAAAAACAAAAATATTGGGGAAAAAAGCATGTAAAAAAGAGAGGGTGATTCACTCGCAAGAATTCTCACCAAGGACTCCAAGGAAATGAACAATGGCAGACAATGCTACCACTTCTTTTCAATCAGAAACTGTGCCCTTCTTGGAAGTCAGAGAGTCATTTCCCCCTGGCCCCAGCAACTCTGTGAGGTGGTAGAGAATAACCTCCAGGTCCTAGCCAAAACTGGGACAAAGGTAATACTTCCATCTTTCCCACACAGAAGGAAAAAAGACTGCTTATGACAAGATGTCTCCTTTTTTATTGCACACTGGGGTAAGTATTAGTAATTAGTCAACTAATTCTAAATTTTAATAGAAGTCCAATGAGTAATGCTGCACTGCTACGCTTTCTTTCGTTATTTGGCCCAAGGAAGGGCAGGATTTTCACTTTTGAGTGACATCCCTCATGCTCTGTTTCAGAAGTGAATGCGGAGCAGAGTTCTGTGATTGGAATGGTTTTAATTGTATATACAAGAAGAAAATAAAAAACATGCTTCCTTGGTAGAGCAATGCTGAAAACAACACCATTGTTTTTGCTGGAAACATGATGTGGCTGTTTATAGCCGCAAAATTAAAGATTCAGATGCTGACTTCTTGCTACCAAGTCCAAGGCTTTACTGCTACTGACTTTACTAACTAAGAAAGCATCACAAAAATTAGCAACCCCTATGTCAATAAGAATGCTATCTTCAATATGCTCACATATGGAGAGCTCTGCAGAAGATTATAATCTTTGCATGTGAACTTTGCTCTTGATTTTTCATTTTGCTTTTTTCTTATTTGGTAAATAATAATGAAAACTCAGCTGATACAGTTTGGGGGGGATAGAGTCATGAGGAGAAACAACAGAGTAATTGACTTAAAAGGTGATATATAGTGTTAAAATCTGGTTATTACAAACAAGACCATATGCCAAAGTCAAGAGAATGGATTTTTATTTAACAATAAATGTGAGGCAGAAATAGAAAAAAAGTGGGAAAAGGAAACTAGAAAGGTATAGAGTTGCCACCTGTTGGATGCTGAAAGGAGATTTTGTTGTTGCCATTTTGATGTCTGTTGGTCAAAATGATGGTCACTGGCTTGATCTGTTAGGAGTGGGGAGAGCCCACAAAACATCAGAATCTACTGTGTTTGTATTCACTTATGGTCAGGTGAGAATGCCCAGGCACCTCCTCAGGGGTGGGAAGTTTCACACTGAATGATGCAATGATGTGGATTATGGAACACTTCAAGAGCCTTTGATTGTTTAAGATATTACAGATGCCTCTCCTGTCAGCACAGTTGAGTCAGTTATGGTCCATCAAAAGGCATGAATACCTTCAGGTTAGTTTGAACTTCCTGCACTCTCCTGGAGAGGAGTTTTCACACCTGACCCATTATGTAAGGGAGGACATTGACATAATAAAAATCACTATACCCCCTCACAGGATTTGCCTCCTATCAGCCTCTTCTTTTACCTTGTTCAAGACCCAGCAGCTGCTTCCAGTGATGGGTGCACACCCATATGAAGAGAATATGTCATCTAACCTGACTTTTACCAAAACTTGACTGTGCTCCAGCAGTTTATAACAATTTTTATGTGACTTTTATATTACAACAAAAACACAAATATTAAAATTAAGCATTTACTCTAACCTGTGACATTAAGTGACAATGGACAGATTTTTATAGCTCCAGAAACTGCACTAGAGAGTGCAGTTAACCTCCAGAAATGTTGGATGAAATGCTCTGGGAAGCCTTGGGTGTTGCAGTGAGGTGTTTCCACTTTTGTTTGAAGCTGTTGTCTTTCTTGGTATTTGTTGAAATTTATAGTCATTTAAAGAAGCAGCTAATATCCAAAATATTTCATGCTACTGAAATAAAAAAGACACATTGCATACTACTGTATGGTTTTGATTAACAAAAAGAATGCAGCCAGATTTTCAGGACTGTGTCACCAGATTTTATCCAGACAGCTATCTAATTTTTTTCCTACGCAAATGTCAATAAAAGGCTTAAAACTTTGTCCCAAACCATCTGCTACACATCGCACAATGCCTTATCTCAAGGCTAAAAACAAAATTTTTGAACAATGTTCTTAAAGGCAAATAAATGGCTTACACAAAATTTTAGATTTGGATCAAGCATCTTGATTCTCAGGCTAGATCAAGGTTTTTGGATGGTCATTATGATACCAAGAAGTTCCCTATCCAGCTCCTCTCATTTTTTGCTGCTGGTGGGTCCCTGCAACTCTACACGAACATTTTAAAGGCAAAAATAATTCAGAAAATCTGTAATAAAGACAAGGACTAGCTAAGATAGAGTCCTGGGAAAATGGCTGTTTGGTTTTACCAAAATGAGTTAAATACTTAACTCCCCTTGAGAACCCACCATAAAGGACCTGAAGTGTTATTTCAATATAGTAACTCTGTTTGACAAAAACAAGCGCAGAGATAATCAGGTCCTAGAGAGTCATTTCCTAAGGAAAATAGTCATGCATTTAGAAGAGAAATTTAAATAATATCTTTATTTTTTTTTCCATTATTTTAAATCCAGAAACTCCTCACAACAGCAAAGTGGACTGTGGACTGGCCTCTTAGATCTTTGTGTTCATTGTAGCATTTTAATATCTCATTATCTAAGGTGTGGAAACATTTATGTGTGTATCTAGGACTACATAAGATTCACAGATACCACTTTTCTCAGCATCAGGTTTTTTAACCATTGCCTCAGTATGGTGCTAGTACAAATGCACCACTGAAATGGTGAAATGTGAAATGTGTCTCTAAATTAGCAAACACAGAGATCTCAGGAAGAGAGCAGAAAATCTGGCTACTTCTATTCATTAAAATTCCATGGTACTTTGCACAAGTGGAATGCTAATCTCAGATCCTAAACCAGTCCCACAAACCTTTCAAATGTTCTTAAAATAGGGTAAGGTTTGGTTTACAGTCCTAGATGGCTGCAGAGCCGCAGTATTCTGCCTGTCCAAAATTATAGTTCTTTTTCCACTGGCTGCACTATTCTTTCTTCTCTCACCCCCTTCCATTGAAGCTTTGCTTTAAACTGCTGGGAACTTCTTTCACATGTTCCCTATTGTGGCTGCATTTCATGAACAAGTGAGAGGATGTGGATGACAGCCTGCAAAGCACCAATAAAATATTTTTCCTCTCACTCCCCTTACTAAGCTTGTTTCAGTATTTCAACTGCTTGGTCTACCAGTGGTTAGAAAAGAGAAAAGAGGGAGGTGCATAATGTAAAAAACAGTTGACTTGAATCTGAAAGCACTTATGAATAAGTTCCACTTGACTCATAAAAGTAGTCATTTTGATTTGAAAAAGCCGCTCTTTGCCAGGACACGTAAGTGTAATGCAATTCCGGACATGTAAGAATATTCTTCTCACAGTGCAAACATCTGCAGCAAGGTGGATGTACTCCTTACTCATGCAAGTACTCTCAAAGTTGGACAGGTTGGAAGACAAATTCTTTGTACAAGTAAAGACTGTGCTTTATATAAATACTTTATGATTATTATTACTATATAAGCAGTATCAGTACTCTCAGAGGGAGAAAAATCACTTGTCGATTACCTTCCTGTGGATGAAGGTCTAGATGGTTTTCAGTAGTCGACAGCCCTGAAAATCAAAAGACCAGTAAAAATCAGAAGTAAACCAATTTCCAGTTCCTATGAATCTTCCAGAATGCAGCTATGTTTGTATAAATAATTAGTGAAGAAGTCTTTCTGTTTATATCTAGCCGAGCTAGACAGAGCTGTTTGTGTGGGGAATAAACCACTGTGTTCTTGATGCAAGCCAAGCACATCCCATGAATTTTACAGTTCAAGAAAAAAATTCAGTTGGCAAGAGGTTTGCTTGAGAAATTAGCATGTGGGACATGGGGTGCTGTGGTCAATGTAAAAACCTCTGGTTTGCAAGTTTTTTCTCCTCAAGCATCTCACCTTCTTATCATTTTCCTAGCTGTGAATACTGTGTGGGTTATACATCTTCTTAATGCTTGCATTATGGAACATGTTTGATTTTGATGTTAAAACAGCAAATATCTTCAACATGGATTTCCTCATGAGCTGAAAAACAGTCACGTGGGTTGTTTTTAACAAATTACTTATTGGCTTTGCTATTGAGAATGCTTGGTCTGAGGCACTCATCATTTGCATATCATGCCCCACATCATTTCTGCTATTGTTAATTGAATATTTACATTTCAGTGTTCCTGATCCTGGCAATTATTTGTTTTGCATATTTTTGGTACTCAGTTGCATTAATTTTTCTGGCAATATTATTGTTGCTGTTGTTGTTGTTGTTATATTACTATTAACATAATTATTTTGTTAAAGACATCTGCTTGTCTGGCTGCAAAAACAAGTCCACCTTTGTGTGTTTCATAGAGACAGGTAGATTAGTACAGAAAATAACTATGGTTAAAGAGGAGCACCAGTTTCCATTTTAAGCTCCTATATTTAAGTATTTAAATTTCTCTCATCTTTGCTTTCATGCCTTTACATTTTGGGCAAAGCCTTTTGGTCTTTACCTATGCTTCAAAAGTGTTTCTTAAGTGAAAGCTTGTAATTAACTAGAAATATATCCTTTTTAAAACATAACAGAAGTTTCAACAGAACCAGCTACTGTTGGTAGTTGAAATATGGCACGGAGCAACTTTCCAAGTATGTTTCCTTCAACTACAACAGAGAAAGCTAATTAGAGCTGTGCCTTGATCGAGATGTTGACAGCTGTATTCGGATCATTCTGAGTGCACAGACAGGGAATACTGTACTGAATATGCACAGATTAGACAGATGCTGAATGGGAGATGAGCAGAAGCAGTAAAAGATAAGAAGGGCTGTACTGGTTTTGATTAACCTCTGCAGCTCTCCTCTCCAGCAAGGAGAAATCCTACTGGGGTGCCCTTCAAGCCATTATGCAGCTCCTGGTAATTATCAAAATGGCAATCCAAAATCAGGTGATGGATTGGATTCACACTGTCTGAAATGAAATTTTATTCAACCTTTGCACCTTTGTGGGCAGCAATATGACTTTTCATGAGCTACGGAGATGCAGAAAGAATTCAATTCTTCATAGATCTGAGACATTCCAGTCCTACTCTAACATTGACAAGCAGCTGTAGATGTAGCCCACCCGTGTTATTTTACTAGTTAAGAGACTCTGAAGCCCAAAAGCAAAGTTTTTCTTCTGGGTCCTTCACCATTTTTTGTTTTACTCAGGGAAGATATATTTTAAAACTGAAACTATGGATGCATAGGAACTTCATGATATGAGCTTAACAGTTGGTAACCAACAAATCTTACAGTGGTGTTCATGCCATGAAAAAACAATGGTCAGATAAAGTAATTAAAGTCAATTCATATACAGTATGATAGGACATTTTTATTCATGTCAAGCCCAGTTTTTTCTACTGGTAATGCACACCTGGCTGCACACTGATACAACATGGTTCAAGTGGGTGCATCCATCTATCTGTATGCCATTCACTAAAGGAGTGAAATGTCTGATATATCAGTAAAAAGAAAACACATTGAAGTGCTGCAGAGATGTGAATATGCCCATCAGAGTCCAGTGAAAGTTTATGAAAAGTACCCTGTCGAGAGTACTCATATTTCTGATCACTATTAATATTGAAATAGATAGCAGTGAAAGCAGATGGGCACTATAAAGCTGTCTAAAATAGGCAGGTACCTCTGTTTCACTGTCACAGAAATATCACTTCTGTCTAGTGGTGTGTTAAACTTTTTGGGTGGCTGGTTGAACTTTCAATCTGTCTTAGGCTGGAAATGCAAGATGCGGCTGGGGCTGTGCATTCTATTGCCATGTGTTAGAGGTGGGGCAGTTATCTCCTGTTAATTGGACCACCTGTTAAAACCAGGTGGGGCAGGTTTCTTTATCTCTTCCACAACCCATCCTCCCTCAGGGGAGATATCTTCTGTCCATGGGCCATTGAGTGTCACTGCATGGCTGATAAAATTACATCAACCCATTGGGAGATGCTCTGCCCAGGGGGAGGAGTTAACCATTCCTACCTGGATAGAATCTGAGATTTGGAACACCACAAGCAGGCTTTTCCCTCTGGATTCCCAGAGGAGCAGCTTTCTTTTACACTGGATTCCCAGAAGAAGACCAGGCCCACCTACACCACCACTGGACCTTCAGAAGAAAACTACACCCTTCTACAGGATCACTGCTCCAACAGAACCACAGCTGTCACTCCAGGAGGACTGCAGCCACCATTTAATCAGACTGCTACCAACACCCTGATCCACAGGGTGTCAGGTCAGATTTTTGACTCTGTCAGTGTTGTTTTATATTTTTATTTTTCCTACAGTTTTATTTTTCCTAATAAATAACTGTTATTCCTACTCCCATGTCTTTGCCTGAAACCCCCCCTTAATTTCAAAATTATAATAATTTGGATGGAGGGGGTTTACATTTTCCATTTCGAGAGACATTCCTGCCTTCCTTAGCAGATACCTGTCCTTTCAAACCAAGACGCATACCCATGTTGCTCACAAGCTAATTGGAAATGTCAGTATAAAACACCAGGAAAAGAAATATGCAAAAATTCAGCAGGAGGAATGGGTGTCCTGGAAGGACCACCTTTTCGGCAGGCATTGCTATTTTTCTGCTTCAGACTTACAGAAGTGGCTACACTGCCATTCTCTAACATTTGTGTGATGTTTGTCATCTTAAAGATGTAAGAATACTTCAAGAATATTACACTTTTTGGAAAGTGCTTTTGGAAAGTGCATATCTCTGAAGTTAAAAGTTAATATAACCTCAAAAACATTAGAATAAATGCTGCAGTGAAGCTTTGTCATGTTCTTGTTTGGGTAGTTAACTTATGGCCTTGATCCATGAAATGTCTTCCCACACCAGAAAAACAGCCCACTGGCATAATATGACTGTCTTTGCACAGATCAGACTGCAAGATTAGAGACTTGATGTGGTTTTAAAACAAGGCCAGAATGTCTTATGTGAGGTCTTATGTGAGACCTTACTCAGCCCAGTTGTAACCCATGGGACTGCGGGGTTGAAAAAAAACCTAACAGATGAGAACGAAGAATTTCCAGTTTGATCTTTCACATTCTATATAATCTCTGTATTCACATGTTGAAAATGGGATGTAATTTTATATTTTATAGTTTGAATCATATAGAATCAGCATAATTTATGCAGGATCCCACATGCCTGTTAAGTAGCCAGAATGCTTTTCACAAGGAGAAAGCATATATAAAGACAGATCTATATATGTATGTGTATAACGAACAGACCAAATTTACTGACAATAACTTACTGGAGAGGAACTCTACCTTTGACATTTTATACCAGTTTGCAGGACTCTGGAGGACAACTTTTTGTCCTCTTGTGTCAATAATTAAGAGGGATTTTGAAATCAATTTAATTTCTTTTCCTCTTTTTAAGTAAACCCAGAATGGAAGTTTGCTGTGATGATGGGGAAGCATTAACCCAAGATTTCTAATAGGCCAAACTCAGCAATGTATCAAGGCACAGAAGCATGTAAACAAGTTATGTTTGTGACTGTACAGTGCAAGGAGTATGTGCAGGGACCCCTCCTTCTCTGCTGCAGTGAATCTAGAAGTCTGGAAATACCAAAGTCCATCTAGTATTTAATCTAACCAGGGATGGCAAAAAGGGCTTTTTCAAATATATAAATAACAAAAGGAAAACAAAGGATAACTATTAGTAAATGGAGGGCACTCTGGTAACAGAGGACACAGAGAAGGCAGAGTTATTGAATGTCTTCTTTGCTTCTGTCTTCACCAATAATATCAGCCCCCAGGGATCTCTAAGCCAGGAGACCAGAGTGTATGAATGTCAGAAGGAAGACCTTCCTTCACTGAAGGAGCACCTAAATAAATTTCACATCCACAAGTCCACAGGCCATGACGGGATGCATCCATGAGTGCTGAGACAGCTGGCAGACATCATAAATAGGCCTCTCATTATGATCTTTGAGAGGTCATGGAGATCAGGAGAGGTGCCTGAGGACTTGAAGTAAATAAACATCATTCCAGTCTTCAAAAGGAGCAAGAAAGGGGTCTACCATCCAGTCAGCGTCACCTCAATCCCTGGAAAGAAGATAGAGCGCTTTATTCTGGAGGCCATGTCTACCAACATGGAAGACATAAATATGATCAGGAGAAGTCAGCAAGGATTCACTAAAGGGAAATCATGCTTGACCAACCTGATTGCCTACTACAATGAAAAACTTACCCAGACAGATGAGGAGAGAGCAGTGGATATTGTCTGCCCTGACTTTTGTAAGGCTGTCTCTCATAGCATCTTTATTAGAAAACTCAAGTATAGGGTGGATGAATGGACACTTTGGCTGGGTTGAGAGCTGGCTGAGTCCAGATTCCAGAGTCAGATTCCTGAGTCAGATTCCAGAAGATTGTGATTGGTGGTACGGAGTTTAGTTGGAGGCCTGTCACTACAGGTGTGCCCCGGGGTTCTGTGCTGAGTTCAGCACTGTTTAACTTGTCAATGACTTGGATGAAAGGGAAATGCCTCCTCAGCAAGTCTGCAGATGATACAAAGCTGGGGGAAGTCGCCAATGCCTCAGAGAGTTGTGCAGCCCTTCAGAAGGACTGTCACAGACTGGGCAGGTGGGCAGAGAAGAACCTTCTGAAATTCAAAAAGGGTAAATGCAGGGTCCTGCGTCTGAGGAGGGATAACCCCAGGCACCAGCGCAGGCTGACCTGCTGGGAAGCAGCTCTGAGGAGAAGAACCCAGAGATCCTGTTGGACAGCTAGCTGTACATGAACCAGCAGTGTGCCCTTGTGGCCAAGAAGGCCAAAGGAATGCTGGAATGTATTAGGAGGAGCACAGCCAGCAGGTCCAGGGAGGTGATCCTGCCTCTCTGTTTAGCCCTGGTACCACCTCATTTGGAGTACTGTGAGCAGTTCTGGGCCCCTGAGTACAAGAGAGACATGGAGCTGCTGGGGCAGGTCCAGCAGAGAGCTACTGAGTTGGTCAAGGGTCCGGAGGATGTGTCGTATGACATAAGACTGAGGGAGCTAGGGCATTAGAAGAGATGACTGAGAGGGGATGCCATAGATGTGTATAGATATCTAAAGTAAGGGAATCAAGAGAATGGATCTGGGCTCTTCTCAGTGGTGCAAATCAATAAAACAAGAGGCAATAGACAGAAACTCATGCACGCAAAGTGACACCTAAATATTTGGAAGAACTTCTCTGCTATATGGTGACAACACACTGGAACAGATTGCCCAGAGAGGACATGAAGTTTCCCTCACTGGAGATATTCCACAACCATCTGGATACAATCCTATGCCATTTGTTCCAGGAGGACCCTGCTTGAGTAGGGAGGTAGGACCAGTTGCCCCACTGTGGCCTCTTCCAACTTGTTGTGATTCTGTGTGCAGGGAAAGTTGAATCCAAGAACTAGCCTGGGTTGCAGCAAAGATGTTGTGTGGTGTTGTGTTTGTCTAGGTCAGGGCATGAAATGTAAGCCTTCCCAGACTTTTTATCACCACAGCCATGATTAAAACCTTGCCCACCTGGTACTAAGTGCAAGGTGTACCTGTTCTGCAGGCAGCTGCCAATCTTTCAGGTAGCTAGTTTGAGGTGGAGAGAGGATGCATCCCCATTTTCAGTGTGTGGGTGGAAGATCATTAAACTGGAATATAAAGCAATAATTTTCTCTGTGTTTATACTGTAGATGCCCCCCCTATGCCTGCATATACTGCAGAAGTGATAGCCCTAATGTCAATGTCTTGTTTCTCAGTGCTATGGAAAGTATGTCCTTTTCTTTTGAGGATCTATTCATTGTCTGCATATTTATGGTGTATATGTGTATATATTCAAATAAGAGCCCATGTACATTCATTGACGAAACATTAATCCCACTCTACCTAGCCTCTGAAAAATATCTGCACACTTCAAATTGAACTCTTGCATTCAACCAAGGGTAGAGACAAGATCTTTTAAAGAATAGTGGAAAATCAGTAGATGGATATGTATGGCAGAGCTATGTCCTAACAAATGAGGATGTCCTAAGAGCCTGAATACGAAGTCCATGCACCAGCAATTGCATTAGTACAATCAAAAATGTGCATAATGAGGAAAGTACTCATCGTTTTTGAAGAATATCACTTCAAATACTTTGCCAACATGTTGTCTACACATACCTCTATGTATTATATTGTATCACATTTTCCTAATATTTGGAGGGTCTGCACAAATTATCTTGGCAAGAAAGATTAAAAAAAAGATGACAATAACCTGAGAAATAATACTGATCTACAATTGATGTTTAAGGTTTTCACCAAGCAAATGGCAAATTAAGGAAGCAGAACACAGTGTTTCTGCTTCAATGCTAGAATGTGAATATATGTAAATTGTACATTATTATTACAGGGTCTTGTGATCCTTCTGTGTTTCTCTTTGCAGCCATGGGATGAGGGGGTGATCACCAGTACAAAATGAGTAGTCACCGTGGTATCAGAGCTGGAATCTGTCATACAGGAAAATTGGTGTGAATAGCATAGTCTTATAGCCACAATAAGGAACATTATGTATTTATTGGGTAAAATTATACACTGATAAGAATAAGGCAAGACCACACAGTTCTTAGGATGTATTTACATATAATTTGATGCTTCATATAGCTATATGAAGCATCAAATTAGATTATTATAATATAATAAAAACTTATTTTATAAGTTATATACTATTATAATAACTTATTATAATATAATAAAAACGTATTACATAAGTTATATAATATATATAACTTATTATATAAGTTATCATTTTAAAAATTTTTATTGTCTTTTTGTCTGATCTGTTATTTCAAAAGCTAAATTTAAAAAATAGTTGGACATTTGTGAGTTGCATGCAACTCTGTCTAAAAATTCAGTGAGTTACTAGTGGTAATTTATTAACTTAGAAAGCCAAGGTACTCAGGAACTCAATACTTTGTGGCGTGTAGCCTTTGTTGTATGTTGTTCTGATGGAGGAGGCACAGTACTTTCCATGATGCACAACACACAAACAAACCCTACCACAACTTATTTTAGGTCAATACTTCAATACCTTCTTACTGAAACCAAATTTGAGCTAAGATAGTAGAATCTAAGATAGTAGTATATGCTAGTATAGGAAGAGGTTGTATGATTCAATCTAGAAAAATATTTATGCTTGATTAAGATATAGTTCTTCGAAAATATGTTAATTATATAGTCCCCTTTTTTCCCCCTTCAAACAGACAAATTATAGAGTCAATTAATCAAAGCAGAAATTGCAATCACTAACATACTTTTCTGTTAGCCTTGTTGATGTCAACAGATGTGTAGAGTGCAAACCACCAGCTGAGTCTCAGGGCAGGTTAATGAGAAGTTTACTCTAAATTCTGTGTATGGTGCTGGTTGTTGGTCTTTGTGATTGCATCACACAATAGACTTTCAGGTAAGGGCTAATCTTGCTTGAAAGAGAAGCATAGTTTTAGCAACACAGCTTGAATACTTACCTTTCCATATGCCTTTTGGTAGCATGTTGATTTGAGGCATTTATGACTTTAAATCTTGAGACAAAGGACATGATGTCCAATGAAGAAATTTACAAATTTTACTTGGAAATCTTCCCCAATTTGCATCAAATCAAATTTGCACTTGTCACTATCAGGGCCTCAGTTTTGCCTGATTTTGCCATAACTGACCCTTGCAGTGCTGTGTAACATGATGTGTAGAAATAGTCAGGTTTTCACTCCATAATGAGTGAAAACCTGACTATTTCTACACATCAAGTTACACAGCACTGCAACTTTGCCACATGCATGTGGCAAAAGTAAATTTGAACATACATTTATTAACCTTTGACCACAAACCAGAAACACAAAAGAACCTAGAAAGAATCCTAGTGAGAGTAATATCTCTCTTAAGAGAAACTTTAGTATATCAAGCCCAGCCTAATATCTCTCCCTAGAGTTCTTAGTACACCTAGCCTAATTCTTTTAAGGCTGTTCAGAGACACAGGATGAAGATACTGTCTGCAGCCCAGGCCTTGTGCTGTCTCTCTCAGCCACTGTCATACATGAAATGATATCACCATCTTTTGAAACTTCATATCTTTTGGGAAATGCATGGGTACTACCAGGTACTACTGAAATTTTGGCGCTGGAGACATCTAATCAATTGCATACACTTGTAGATTTTATAAAATATTTTAAGTGTTTATTTTTGTTTTACAGGGACTTCAGTTTTATACTGTTCATTGAAATATCTAGCTGTAAAAGATGTTTGGGATTCAACTCGCCCAAGTTTGACTGTCTAAAAGGTAGTTCCTGTCATCTGGAAGTATTTATTTACCTTAATGGATATATTGGGAAATAAGGAATAGTACAGCTTAGTCAGCATCTTCATTTCAGTTTGGGTACCCAACCAACTCCTTTTTCTTTAAAAGAGATTTCTTTTGCTGGGCAAGACAAATGCAGTATGTTGTAGGTGTCTTGCCTTCTCTCATTTTTTTCAACTGTTAACCTTGTTCAAAATTTGCAGTTGTAAACAGTTTAGAGCTAGAGAGCAGTTTGAGAAATATAAGACAAGGGATGGCCTAACTTCTAGGCTGTGTTTAGCTTCATGTAGGAAATGGAGCTTCAAGGGTCACCATGAAGCAATGAAGCACGGACTCTTTTTGAGCTTCCATCCTTGTGCAAGAAAGTGATGTTAAGTCTGGTATATAGGTTCACATCCAGGCTATGTGATCAGTATGGGAAGTGGACTGCTTCTTTGCTGCTGTATTTTCTCATTATCTTCAGAGCCACTTTGGAAATCAAAGTGACCAACTTTCATCTGTTATTCAAGATTTCTTTATTCCAGGCTATTTGTGTCTGCTTGTGTAAATCAAAAAAGTTGTTGCCGCCATATAGGAGCCACACATTAGACTCTATGGCTCCAATATCAAGATTGAAAAAATAATTTCTCTTTTTCCAGGCAGAAAAGAAATTTTAAGTCATTCATTTAAAAAGCTGTCTGCTCCAAAGTACTCAGTTGCAGATATCTTCCATAATTCTTTGCTTGTGAATGTTTCAGAAGCAGAACCAGATTTTCAAAAAAATTCTAGAGGGATAAAAAATAAATAAAGTAACCTACTTTTAAAGCATCTTGGGAAATCCTTAGCCCTGAGATGATGCCTGTCTCTGTTCTGCAGCAATTCAGATCTATACATGTCTCCCTGAAGCTGACATCCAGCCCCATCTCTCCAAAAACGTTCAGTGCTGTTTCCTGCACTGATGGAGTTTTATTAGTGACTCAGAGATTAGGGCTGATCCTCTGATGTTTTGGGTGAATGTCTAAAATAACACTTTATGCAAAGCCTGGCATTGGTATTTCAAAGCCATCCCACTCAGCTTTGTTTTCCTCTTGCTTTCTGTCTCAGCTCAAAAAAAAAATGCTCTCAGAGAAATTAAACATGTCAAAGACAAAGATGGAAAAGACACGTATAAAGGTGATTATAGGCTTGGGTTCAGAACTGCTCATGGACGTGCTCACAAGTCTTACACTCAGAAAAATTAATAAATTGCTCTGGTGGGAAAGTGCTTGTTCCTACTGAGGCACAATTTCCTGAAATTTTAGTATGGAAGACACCTAAATGATTGTGTACACCTACACATACATTAATGAAGGAGGATAGATGAAAATCAGCGGCAGAGTTCAAGTGATCTATCTCACAGTAACATTGGCCACCTCTGCCAGCAGGAGACAAGTAGGGAGATTCACCCTGGATGCTCACCTAGGATAAATCTCACTGCTTTGAGGATGAAGGAAAGGAAGCAAAGGGTAAAGGTTCTTCATCCACAGTCCTGCAGCTTTGCTTTCAGTGACAGCTGTAGGAAACTGCCATGTGTTCTATCAAAATTTACAAAATCCTACATCCACAACATAGACATATCTACCTGCATATATGAGAAGCTCTCTTTTGTTCATTTCAGACTTTTTTTTTATATTCAGATAGGAAAATGCAAGGAAGGATGGAGCTTAAGGAGCTAAAATATTAGAAAATTCTAAAACATCAAGATGTTGTTCTGAAACTTTCTGATTTCCTCATTATGGTAAATTGTACCTGTATGGGTTCAGGTTTTTTTTTTTCCTTTTTTTATCAGATTATTCAGTGTAGCACTTCTTTTGGCATTAACTAATACCATACAAGCCAAAAGACAACTTGTGGGTAAACAGCAAAGACTGATTTTTCTCATACAGTTTTATGAGATGAGTTGTATGAGATCTGCTTGAGATTTTCCTGCCTTTTTATTGTGATGGTTTTTTGCTTTGCTGGCGTCAAACAAGTATTATTAACAAACTTCAGCCACACCAACACCTTTAAAGCAAAGGTGGCTAATGGTTACATTATTGCTTATTGTATGAGAAGCTTGTTAATGCTTTTGTTTGTCAAGTTCAGGCCACAGAATGAGTGTGCACCTGTTTGTACAAAATGTCAATATCTGTCTACAGTAGCTTGTATTTCACACACTAGAAAACAGCATAAATCTAGGCTCAGTAACAGCAACTATAACAGAAAGAAGTTAATTTTGGAAGCAATCTGGGAATTTCAAATTTAGCTTATTCCTTCACTTCATTCTACCCAACTCGCCCACTGGCCAGCCCTACTAATTCTAAGGGGACTCCACCAGAGGTGAAATCAGCTTGCACATAGTTTTCCAAGTGCAGAAGCAACCAGAATTGCACTTGTCCCTGACAGAAGTAAGGCTGACACTAGCTCAGTGCATCAGCATTCACTGTTTCCATCAGTGAAGATCCAAGTACTTTTTAAACTTTATTTGTGGAAAAGGAATCATTCTTCACAACAGTACTTCTTACCTTAAGCAGTAGGTGAGTTTCACTCCTTAGATGAGATACTCAGACTTCCAAAACGCATATTTGTTTTCTTTGACTTTGGTTCCCCCAACTTCAGATTTGCTCAGTGAAAATAAGGGACAAAGATCCGAAACTGAGTAAATGCTTGATAGGTCCTTGCTAACTCTTTAAAGTGCTGTGCAGCTGCTGATGTGTGTTTGTGCTGGCACTGTGTAGTGGAGTCTTGGGAATAAGGCATCTGATTTCAGAGAAACTAGACCCAACTTCAAACATGTGAGTAACTCTCCCCAGCTGATAGAATGGTTACTGAAGGAAAACAATGATGAAGTAAGAAGCACACCAGCAATATCTTATATTACCCCTCTGTAATGCTTTTCAAAACTTTGTTGTCATTTATCTGATTATGCATTATGTTTCTAAAATCTCCCTTTTGGTGATTTTACCTTTTCTGTAAGTTTAGGTATGATTGTAGATTTCACTGTGATGCCATGTTACATCAAAGCACATTATATTCATTTTTAAAGAAGGGGAGGGAAGAAGCCAGGAGGGAAACCTCCTGTAATTGAAAAAATACTTGAAGTTCTGTCCAGAATGGGAAACCTGTTTGAGGTGCATTAGGAAAAAAATAATTAATATAATTTGAAAAGTTATTATCCTTTAATTATGTGGTAGCCCATAGTTTTTTTCACTGATGCTATAGTATTTACATAATACAGTTAATCTAGTTTGACCATGTTTGGCCTGGAAGCAGCTGGTTGAAGTAAAACCTTAGGCCACTAAAATATGTGCTCAGAAATTCAAGAAAAGACTGAAAATTGCAGAGTGCAATAGGTTACGCTGAGAACACATGCTTCAGAATTTACTTTTTCTAACAAATAAGAGGAAAAGAAGCAGTCCACCTTACATTCTACCTACTACCAATTTTATGGTTTACTTTTAGAAGACCAGGTCCAGATTTGGACAGCTGTGGATCTAGACATTCCTGTGTGAAAATTCCAGGACTGAAGTAAATCAATGTACATACACCAGTTATGTCATTCCAATTTACACCAGCTAAAGGTCTGTATATGAACAGACCTCCCAATGCATGTTATTGACACATCATAAGATTTCTGCCTTTCATTTGTAGAAGAATTTTCTTTTTTCTCTGACCTTTCCAAGCACAATTTCCTGACACTAATAGGTTGGGTAGGTTCTGTGAAAGTTGTTCTTTGAGCAGGAAGAGACCATCACCAGCTTGTTTAGTTATTCTGAGTGTATGATGGATTAAATGTCAGAAATAATTCCACAGGCTGCTGATGCCTAATCTCAGAGAACAAAAAACTGTGTTTGAAATCCCTCTGCAGGTTTAATTTGCCCAAATGAATCCTTGTTGCAATATCTTTTGTTACTTTTGCAAACAGTAATAAAGTAATGTGACGAATTATAAAACAAGAGTAAAGGGACTCTGGAATTATTAAATATCATTCACAACTGAATTTAGCTGATACACTTATATTGGTAGAAAGAGCTTTCTTTGGTCTTGGACACTTAAGGCAGTGAACACCTTTGGACTGCAAAAACTTCAGTAGTACTTGAGGACGCAAGAACACTCAGGAACCCAGTGTTCAATGCTCAGCTCGGTCTGGTGGATGTTGTGGGACTGTTTCTCTGGATTTGACAATGTGAGATAATGAGTCTGATAGCAAGGCAAGACCTTTCTGTGTTTTCATAACGGTAAAACAACATATTCAGCTGCAAACAGAAAGCCAGTTGGTCTTCTCACCCCTAGGGTCACATTAAGAGGCTAGAAGGGCAGCCTTCCTCAGGAATGGGAAAATTTAGATGGCTCAAGAGAGCAGCAAAAAAGAGATCAGAGAGGAAAATACTATATAAATTCAAATGAAATTCTGATTTGACATTTACTACAGACACTAAATAACTATTGACTTAATATAACGCGAGAGTTAGTCTTCTCTTAACTTCTATGGCCTCCCAGACACTAAATAATATAATTGGTTATATATTTATATAACCAATACTATATATTTATAATTGTATAATTTTATTTTATTTTCATTATAAAACCTTGACAGTTATTTTAAGATCTGCCTGTACTTGTTAATTTCTAAATAACTAAGTCCAGGAAGAGGAGGAAGAAGAGCACAACCCTGAAATGCTCTCTGATTCTCCAAGCATCATTGTGCATCTAACAACAGAGTGCAAGGGAAAGGTTTGTCCTCAGCCTGCATGAAATGCCACATACAGAATTTGATAGATGTCCATCTCTCCCACTGCATTATTGGTATGAGGCTATTCTGCAAAGACCTTTGTTGTCAGCTCGCTCTTGTTGCAAGTAGAAGTACACTTATAATGGAAAATTACATCCCCACTATTGTGGATTTCCTCTTACGGAAATGGCTCCAACATTTCATTCCTATCCAGGTGGTCAGATTATGCTTCTCCCTTTATTTACCAGGGCTGAATTTTAATTATAGGGTAAAAATGCTAATATAAGAAGTATAAGTATCACCCAACTTTGTACAATCACTGTTCCATCTAAGCAATAAAATAGCTGCTCCCCTGAAACAGCACTAATGCAGAGGCACGTATTATATTTTAGCTGACTTCTTTTACTGTCTTTTTTTAGTAAGGAGGATAAGTACAGACCCTGGATAAAATGAGGAGTACTTCACAAGGTCCTTGACAAGGCAGGGGTACACAGGATTCACTTGATATTAAGAGGTGAGCTATTCTATAAAAGGGCTTGAGATAATATTCTACCTATTGTAGTTTATGGATATTTTCATTATGCATATACTTGTGTAATCCTTTTCAGATCCTACTAATCTCTTGGCCTAAGTTAAACCTAGTAGTAATTAGTTCAACAGGCTAATTGCAGCTTTTGTTTGGGAAAAAGAGAGAGAGAGAAAAGGAAAATAAAAGCTTCCTTTGATTATCTTTTTTTCCTCCTTCCTGCTTCATTATTTTCTTGACTGGATAAACAAAGAACCTGTTTTACCTTCTCAGTAAAATTCCTTATCTCAAATAGTGCTATTTTATATTCCTTCTTACTAATTTCTGTCAATTGAATAGTCCCAATATCTTCAATTTCTATTCAACAAAATCATGTGTGTTCCATACATTTTTTGCAAGGCACAGTTCATGTGGGTCAGCAGAAAACAGTGAAACCATGTCACTGTGTCATGCCAGGACTGTGTATGCTTACACAAGGGAGTGTTTAAATAAACAGAAATTATCCTGGGAGTAGAGAGTGCAACTGAAAGAATTCCCTGACCCCTGAAGCCATGAGCTGCCTTTCATCTTTGCTCACTGGCTCGTTGGTGAATACTGAATCCTCCCGTTGACTAGAGACTTTTCTCTAAAGGGCAGGAAACAAGGGTCTGAGCAGCTCAAGGCAGAAGGGGTAATGGGACCCACCTGTCCTTCTTCCTCTGTGACACCTCTGACAATAGGGCTATTGCACTACAAGAAGATGGCCGGCACTATCACTTTCTGTCCTCTTCCCAAAGTATTTTAACAGAATACCGTGTTTCCCTTCTTAGTTTGATGAGAAACAAACAGACAAAAACCAGCCTGTTAGACCTACACTCATTAGGTTGTTTGTCTACTGAGTGAATAGATGCTTCTGTCTGCTGTTCTGAACATGTTTTGAGGGGCAGGGTAGGAAACATGAACTGCTCACTCAGCATTGTGGATTGCATGCTGGAGCCACCTGCATGGTATCAGCTTTGGAGGCACATCAGTCCACGATCACCTCAGTGTCTTCAGAAGTCAGCAATCCAGAGCCTACCTCTCTTACACAGCGATGGGCTGATCTGCCTCCTTCACCAGCAGAAAAAGGAGTCCAGACTGCCAAACATTTTGAAGGTTAAAATAGAGTAAAATCCAAATATTCTTTAGTTTTCAAGGCAGTAGGGCTAACTGAAGCTTCAAAATCAGACTTGAGACCCTAGCAAGGAAATATAGACCTGACTCTGCATTTTCACATTATTATTATTATGCAATTTGCAGGCCACCAACATGGTTTTTAACATGAGCTTCTTCAGCTCATACTAGAATCTCTGTTGTTTGCTTTGCCTAATAGCAATGCACTTCAGCATGATGTTCATTTATTTGGCATGTAGAGATCGGTTGTAACTATTTGTAGAACTTCCAGACTTATTGCTAAACATTATGGCAAAGTTTCTTTGGATCAATGGATGGAGAGACACAGAGCCTCTCATGCTGCTGAGGTCATCAGATACGATAGTAATTTCACTGAGAACATGAAAAAGTGACAGGAACTTCCCAAACCATATTAAAACACTGCCACATCAAGCATGATTTGGATGACCCAAAGTAATTCCCAGAACAGCTTCCTCACAAGAATAACTCTACAAATACCACAAGAATTGGACTCAATTGAGTAGTTATTCAGCTTTGTTGAGTTTTGCTGAACTCCAATTCCCTTTTCTAATTTTAATTGTGCTTTTAGTTTGATTTACTGAATGTTTGAAGGAGTTTATTAGTCTGTGTCCTCACCTGATGAGGAAGACCAAGACCTTGCTACAGTATGATTCCTTTTGGAGGAACTGTGCTGTGACATCTAAGAAGCGGGTTTACCTTTGTAAGTGTGATTGATAACACAACTGTGTGAGGCTGGAGGCTGCAGACTGCTCATCTTTTTCAGTCCAAAGACGTGTTGGTCTCCGAGTCTGTGTAAACGATCTGTGAATCATGATCTCTCTTGCTCTGCTTGAAAAGCAAAATAGGTTTTTGTTCTGTTAAGGAGAATTTCAACTAATTCTGTGTTTACACACTAAACATCTCAGTCACATTTTTTTTTTTATGACCTTTTTCCAAGCAGGTGGAACCCTTTTACAGTAATCACTACCAATAAGGCACACTGTTACAAAAGGTAATAAGGGTTAGAGAGTTTGTTCTCTGCTTGCAGTGGGTTGTAAACTCCCACAGCTTCAAAGTCCCTTGGAAATGCTAAACAACTATCACTCTTCTCCCCACCTCACAAAGGCACATCCCTTAAGGCTTTAACTACAATCAGGTGAAGTTTTAAACGCCTCAAATGCCTCATGTAAGGCCTGGAAACCTAGCCACATGGAGACTCTCACACCACAATCTGAATAAGCTCCTCCTGGGCTGGTAGCAGCAAGTGATTCTCAAGCACCTCCCTTTTGGGAAGGGAAGCACTATACTCTCTCAAGAGCACAGCCAGCATGTGTGACAGAGACAGAATCAAACTTGTAGAGAACTTGAATCCCATCCTTGCACTCAGGTCACAATGCTTTTATGAAATGCTGAAAATATCACTAAAGTTTTAGCTTTAGTAACTTTAGCTTAACTAAAGTTACTTTCTAATGGTGCAGCATCTGTGAATTACAGTGTAAGTACTGCAATTATTATTTGCAAAGTTTACAAGCATATTATTTTTGTCATAACTACCCACAAATCGCAACTAGCCTGGATAGTATGATCTACTACAGAATGCCTTCTCATGGAACATATGTGCCAGAGAGGAAAATGCTCCTATAGCAGCAGAGAGCTGTGAGGTTGTTGTGAAGACCATGACTGCAAATTAATCCTGTGAGCACTGCTGATATAACATACAGGTCTAGCAGAATAAATGAATCTCTTTATAGCTGACAAGCACTGCATTAAAGATCTTGACTCTGGCAGCTGTCAGTGCCCCTTTCTGCTGATAACCACAAAGGACCAAGCCAGGCAGGGAACATGTGGGTGTCCTGAAGGAAGGATAACCACCTGCCCCTAGTTTCACATGGAGAAGCTGGGCTGCTCCACTCATCCTTGGGAAGTGTTATATATCTCCAAGGGATTGTTAATGAGGTATTTCAGATTCTTTAAGACCCACAAAGTCAAAATATGCTGTCCAGTTATCCCACTAAAGGCATAGCCTAGCTTGACCCAAAAACTGGAATCAAGTCCTTTCATGTTCTGATCCTGATATATTTCATTTCTTTGCACTAAAAAATGAACTAGAAAGAGATGCAAATTTTTATGGCACTAAGCATTTCTTTCATTTTCTTTCCGTGTCTTACTACTCAATACAAGCACGACATATGCTGTTAGATGGGCCCATTAATTGCAGTATCTCACTAGACCTTTAAAATGAAAGCTACTGCCTCTGGTGGTTTACGTGGAACAGAGATATATAACCTCCTAAAATATCTGTAGTAGCCCCAAGTTAAGAGCCAGTATTTTTTAAATCCTTTTAGTTATATTAATACTCCCTTTTTTTTCTGGAATGGAGTTTGCCAATATAATTTGCAATTATTACTTTGCATAATAAATTCATGATTTTGAGCTTCTGACTCTGAAAAGCAAATCACTCTGAATATATTATCCATGGGAAATGAATTTGTTTGTGTGTTTCACCCAGATATATTGTTTGTGTGTTTCACCCAGATACACAAAATATTCCTCCTCCTGGGCTAGAAGAGAAAGGTGGGATAGATTTTTTTATAAAAGGAGGATTGAGACAATTTTTATAATAAAATCCTGCCTAAGCAAAACTCTTGTAGTAACAAATCTCCTGGCAGAAGGTTTGTCAGTGGACTGTGTCCAAGACTTTAGTCTGAACACCAGCCAGGGACACTGCAGAACAAGCCCAGCGTGGCTTATCACCTTTCCCCTCCAACTCCTCACCCCACTCAGCCAGCTTAGGACCTTGTGCCAGAGTGCTTCCCCAGCTTCTTGCAAATACCTTGTTTACTCCTCTGGAATGCTTTGAAGAATGCACCCAGGTTGCCTAACCCCATCCAGTCACTTTTCCTGCAGGAAAGTAAAAAGCAAGAACAATTAACAGTAGCACCATGCTGCTACATTGTCAGTCCGCACTTAATTCACTGCCTACCGTAAACACTTGAGTTTTAGTGTGTGAAAGCTTGGTTAAGCCATCACTGCTGAGAGTCGTGCACTCATCAGCTATGTGCGACGTAACGATGGATGCGGACTTTCATGAGACTGTTTACCTCAGTCTCATGAGTTAATTCCAGTAGCTGTGCTTTCTTTTATTCTTCCCAAAATTCAAAACTGTGCCATCAGCTTCATGCAATTCTTTTCCTTGTTAGTTCAGTTCCCAGGCTGACAATTTTTATCTGCTGTAATTTTCATTTAAGCTAACAACTTACTTGTTGGGCTGCTCATTTCCGTAAATAGCCATGAGGGTTTGCTGAGAATGTTAGCCAGGAGGCAGTTTCTTGATAGTGTTTTGCTGTTGCTGTTTCAGAAAAAAAAAAAATTATAATAATTAGAAACAGTGAGCCAGTGTGCATGCTTTCGAGGTCAGATACCATTTCTTTCATGTTAACATGAAACCGCATGATGACTTTTATGGTGTATCAATGAATTCTGAGAGTTGTATCCTGCACCGATTTGCGGGTCATTTTGTTTCATTTACTTAACTGCTGTGGTGCAGAGTGAAAATTGGTGAAGAATTTGACCTTTTTATCTCTGTAAGCTTTTCTCAAGCAGTCTTAGAAATCCTCCCTATTTCTTTTATAATCCCATCCCTTATTAAATGTTCATATTTGGAGGCGTAATCTGACTTGGTAAAATTATTCATGTGTCTTTTACTCCCATTGATACTTTTGGCATGGCAAATAGGCAGATCTGAGTACAACAATAAGATACCGAGCTGCACATAATGTTCATTTGCCTCTGTGCAGACCAATGACTGCATATGAATATAGTATTCAGTAGTGCATGAGGAAATGTTTTTATTAGGCTTTTTTATTATTTTTCAAGGCACAAAGGACTACAGTAACTTTTTTCTTTTTTTTTCTTAAGAAATAAGACTGCTGCTTCCATATGCGATATTAAAACTCTACTGCTCCCATATCTTTCACTTATGTAGTCAATGCTGAGATCTCAGCCAAGGGCACAGCCTAGGCATTTGCATGTCAAGATGAAAATAATCCATTTTGATCCTCTATAGAAAAGGAGGAATAGAGGAAGAATAAAAATAGAGGAAGAAGCTCAGAAAACATTACCCATCTCTCTCTGCCATGGGAGTCTTGAGGGAATAGCATACCAGAGAGGGGAGCGGTACTGCAGTGCTGCACTGTCTGAAACGCTGGGAACCACACAAAGAGGAGTTCAAACACAACAGAAGTTATCCTGATGAAAACTGCATCTATGCTGATCAGAAGAGGGGAAAAAAGAAGACAAAAAAAAGGACTACAGAAAAAAAGGCTGACTTCTTCCCATCTAGTGGTAGCACTTAGATGTCTAATAGAGATGTTTTGACCATAGTTCCTCAGTGGAGAGAGAGAAGACCAAGATATTTCATAACAATATGTGCATCAAATTAAAACTAAGATGGATTAGGCAGATACTAAAAATATTAAATTTTATGTAGATTTGCAACTAGGCATGCAGTATTATGCTTGGCCACCAGATCTGTGTTTTTAGAATATATTATGTATCTGGCACTGACCTGGCTGGGCACTGTGATGCTCAAATCAAGCAGTGTGTGCCTATCTGCCATAATACCTCCTTTTGTTCAGGAGACAGATGTGTTCATCAATTCAAAAAGCCTGTATACAGTGGAAAGGACCACAATCCTCACTGCAGTTCTGCAGGGGCACCGGCAGCCAGCTTGCATTGTGCATGTGTGACAGGCTGGGCTTCTCCCAGGAGCTGCTTTGGGTGGTGGGCTGTGGAGCACCACTCATGCCTTTTCTCCACCCCCATGCTCACCTGTAGATATAATTTTCCTCTATGGAATAGGAGGAATAACTTCATCTAAATACAGTAGGTGCTTTGTGGCAGCCTTTGGCTGAACCAGCATGGAAGGATGATACCATTTTGAACCCACACTCCCCCTCTGAGCCAGTTTACCCAGGGCTCCCCTCAAGACTCAACACACACTCTAGATTCTGCAGCCATTAACAGATGTTAGCTTAAAACTCCTTGTAAGTGATAGGTACAGGTTGTGAAGTCTAAACACATACAAAGATCAACTTACAGGAACCAGAGAGTAAAGCAGCAAAAAGAAAAACGCTGATCAAATAAGTCAACCCTCATTTTCTACTGTCCTACCTCTCTTTAGACCATCAGTCTTTAGAAATGATGCCATGCTATGCTTGCACATCTGCAAACATCAACAATCACAATTTTAAACTTATTCTTTTGAGTATTTATAAAGGCCTGCATAAAATGCTCCCACACAGCTCATTCCCACACAAACATTCAGCTTGCAATACAGTGTGCTCCCTCCACTTTCTCAGATCCTGAGGAAATTAAAAGCCCCATTGGACTGAAAAGCAAGAAAAATTAAGAAAAGCCCTGGAACTTTGAAAAACAAGTAATATGAAATAAAACTGTGGAAAATAGTGTGCAAGAAATCCATAGACTTAGGAAGAAATCTTTTACAGACTAAGTTTTATTTGGGTAGCAACACTGATGAACAGATATTGGGATTTATGTTTTTCATTATTCTTTGTTTGTAATCTTCATTTAAAATGTGCCCTTTATTTATTGATAGAACCTTCAGATCCAGCACACCCAGTCTGTAAGATGGAAATGTGAAAGCCAGGAAAATAGTATACACTCTCTGTCTCTCTTTTTGCCCCTGTTAATCCTCCTCAGGATTTCCTCTTACCAAACTTCATTTTTTTCTCTTACTCTTCTCCAAAACAGAACTGTTCCCATGCTCTTCTTCCTCAGCTCACCTAAGAGTTATCCAGGGCCCTTGTTAAGACTGAGATCTTCTCTGCAGCAAATTCATTTTAACTCTCCTGTATACTGGGTAGGAGGCAAAGATTCAAAATCTGCAAAAATAATATGTGCTAAAATTTGCGGAAGGAATAAAATTAATGCATATGCCATGGCACTACCCTGTACTACTTCCCATCTGGGAGGAAAGAAATAGGCATTTCAGCTTAATAATATGCATGGTTTTCCCATTAGATTCCAGAGTCTCTTAATGTAGATACACATCATTTTTTGGATATCAACAAACCACTTGAAGTATTATTTATACTCAAGGCTAGAATGATTGCCATGAGAATAATTGTGTAAAAGCTCAAATAGGAAAACAAAATTAACATTGCTGAATGGTATTCAGGCCTCAGTGATTTGGCAAACTTAGAAAAGTTCACATGTCAGTTAAATGACAGATATGAGCCATTGCAAAAAATATAGTGGTATTTCTTGAAAATATCTGATAGAGTAAAGGTTAATGTTATTAACATTCTGCTTGGTATGTAGTTGGTGTGAATGCAATATGTTCTTTTAGATTTCTGTTTTCAAATATCCATGATGACTCGATTTTTTTATTAGTAATGTTTAAGGAAGCATTGAGTTTGTTTGTTTGTTTGCTTGTGTGTTTATTTGTGAAAATAATTAAAGCTGTTAAGATTGAAAGAAAGAGGTACATATTAAATCCCAACCTACATAACTAAGCCTGCAATACTAATGTCTCCATCATTAGTATATCATTACAGTGTTTATTATTCTTGGTTAAATTCAGATTCATTTTATGCTTTTCTCTTTGGGGTTCAAGAGCTGATTTTTTTGCAGTCAATCTTTCCCCAGCTTCATTGGGCATGTGATGTTTTAGACTTCTCTTTATGCCCTGAATCAGTACTGAAACCAGCAAACTTCTGAAACCAGCAAACATGCCAAAGAAGGAGGCAGCACATCCTGAGTGTAAGGAATCCATGTGCAAGCAAGACACATGTGATAGCCAACCTGATGTCGGTCATGTGAGTTAGCCTGTCCTTAACAGGCTGCCTGTGTCAATCTTTTAAACAAAGGCACATTGCCTCCATCATCCCTTACTGGTAGTTTAAGTTCTGCATCCTACTTTTCATTCACTTTCCTGTCACTCTTCTCCCCAGTCTGTTTCATGAGTATTGGTTTCCTCTCACATCCCCAGAAGGAAACTGCAAAGGATGCTGTAATTTTTATATGTACAAATGATTCTTAGCCTCCAGCATGTGAATGTCTCTAGTTACTGATTTACTCTCTGGTTAACGTTGAAGGAGCACAAGTAGAAAAATCCTGCCTGTTTTCCAGGCAGGTTGGAGCTATGTTCTTGCTACAAGGGGTGAGGTGTGAGCATCCCATGTAAAGCCCTCTGAAAGGTGAAAATCTGGGAATGGGCCACCAAGAAGAACATGGCAACCAGAAAAGTTGTGTTTAACTCCCAACTAGTATTTCAGAGCAATAAGTAAAATAGCCTAGCAAAAATTCATGCTGTGCTGACAAATAGTAGTTACAAACAAATGTCAGATCAGGAGAACAGTGGCCCACACTTGAGATATTAAACAAAAGGCAACAAAGTCATTGCCACTCCATGCACCACTCTGGACAGTGATCCCAACCGTGTGACCCAGGCATGCTGGAGGTTGATCTGCTGTGCTTCTGCACATCAGTGGATGCAGAGCTGCTGGCTGTAGCAACTCCTGAGCAGACTTTCTGTGTCTGTTCTTGTTGCATACCTTTGCCTGACAATGAGCAACATGTACCCTGTTGGTGGCTAGCAGGCATTTTTTACTTTTCATGTTTACCCACATGACATCAGGCACCATTGCAAACCATTTCTGCGAAAGACAGCACACGTGGCCTAAAAGTAAGTAAATTTTCTACTCAAACCATTCATTCAGATTTTGACTCCCTACCTCCTCCATTCTGACCGTTCTCTTAATCCACTTGATTTCAAAACTATGAAGACTTTGGTTTCAGCCATTTCTCACCCTTTAAATCTCATTTCTTATCCCCTAACTCAATTAACACAGCTTAGTTAAAATCGTTACAAACATCTTTTTTGGTATTATCCTCTTAATCATAATTTTAAAATGAATGGAATATTTAATAATCTGTACTCGTGATGTAATCAGAAATTTTTTAAATCCTATGAAAGCTATTTAATAATATTCTAAACTACTCAGCATTTAATTAAGGTTATTAGAAGGCCAGAAATTAGATAGAAAGAAAGATGACTAAAGAAGAAATCTGAAGTCTGTAACCATTGTTTCTAAAATGAATGACCACATTAAGGCCTTCCAAAACTAAAGTGGTAATACATCTTTTCTCCCAAAAGGTCTTGCTTAAGAGATATGCTTTTGTGTTTCAGAAGGGAAACAGAGGGCTTTGAAGTCTTTAAAATTGTTTTACAAATAATGCCAACCCACTGCATATCAGCCTATCTCTTTACTGGGACTAAAATAAGCACACAAACACTAGGCTAACCTCGCTAAGCAACAGAAAAATCATCTCCTCCCTGCAAAGCTGTGACCTGTGGTGGTGGTGTTGCACAGAACCCCATGTGGGAAGATGTTGTTTCAGCACATGTACCAGAGGATGTGATGTACCCTGTCCCTTGGACCCAACACTTTATCATGTACCCCAGCCCATATCACCACACTTGGGAGCTGCCTCTGCTGACTGGGACATAAGCATCCAGAGACCACCACACCCCAGAGAGCCAAACCAGCACTATGGGCTACATCTGCTATGCAGATGCATGGCACAAATGCTCTCCATAGTGATTTTCTTGGACATGCACTCACAGAGATTTTGAGTAGTGTTTTTTTTTTTTAATTTTGTTTTCCCTGTAGTCATTTGAAGGTGAAATGCACCTCTCACTAAACCTATTCCAGGGGGATTTCTGATCTGATTGTGCATTTGTTCTACAAATGAGTCCTGCCCTAGCCTGCCAGTCACTCCCTTTGCATAATTTCCACAAAAGCCTGAGGGACTTTTTCATGAAAGAGGACTTGAGGGTCAAGCACACTTTAGAAGAGATTCTTCTTTTTTTTTCCTTTTTTGTGTTTCAAAGTAAACTTAAACAGCTTTAAAACTGTTCAGTATTCCCAAGCTGAGATCAGAGCCAGCACAAAAGGGCAAATTGTGGCCCAGGTTTTCAGTGTCTGAGGCTTGTTTTCAACAAGTAAAGGGACCACTCACTGCTCTTAGACCCAACACCAAATTTCCACTGATATCAGTATGCCTGGACTGAGGGTGTGAGACTCCTAAAAGAATTTCGGCAAAGTCAAATATTCAAAAGCTGTGTCATCACACCAGATTGTGCTCTGAGAATAGCAGGAAGGAATTAAATTGCACACTATAAAAATGTTAGCAACCACATTTCATTTTTGAAAAGCCAATTTATTTGTCCTGAAATAGGAGTTGATTATATCTCTTATTACTGTTACAAGAGCTTGATATATCACAAAGTGGAAGAGTTACAACATGTACCAACTCTCAACCAGGAAAAATGAACCTGATTCATAATTCACTTTGAGAATGTCTAGTTAGTCAATCAAGTGATTTGTAATCATAAAGGCTGCCAGGAATTGAATGAATAATGGACTGTACTAAAATCCTCAGATTTTCTAGTATTCTTATCTCATTATGTGACTTCTATTGCTATTTCTGATACTTATCTCTCTTTCAGCAGAATAAATTAAACTATTCATATATACTGAAAAGAATATATTTGACTATTTAATAAACAAATTGAGTGACCACTCGATGTAACAACTGAATGTGAGGTTTTTCTCCACAGAAGCTAAATCTTTAGGAAGTGGAGCTTGAACAGAAAAAAAAGCTTTTCCCTTCCCCATCTCCCCTGCAATTTTTCCTCTTGAAAGGATTTTTGGAGTAATCAATCCTACCATATATCATATTGTTACAGTACAATTTCTCAAGTTGTTTTATAACCATAGAAATTACATAATGCATATAGCATGGCATTTGTTAAAGAGCAACTGCTTTACTCTCTTTCTGTAGCTGAGAGGCATCTTTACATTGTATGCTTATTTAACAAGGAATTACATCCAAGTCTGTATTTTTACCATAGTCTGGCAGAATCAGATATTTGTAGACCGAGATGGAAACAAGACACAACCACCTTAAATATGAAACTGTGCTGAAGATGGAATTTAATATGTGTTAATCATATTCAGAAGTGCAGATTTTTAATGTTAAGTTTCTCTTCCAGGCTTTTGCTGCAAAACAAAACTTCTGAGCCCTGAAACTAGCATTAGTTCAGAAGTCCCTTGATTGCAGTTTCTCTTACATTGAAATTTTAATTTATTTTTTCCTATACTATTCATTGTTATCTCGTGCATTTCTAAACATATGCTTTCAATATCCTGACAACTGAATCAGTCAATTTTTGAGTGATTGGTGCACCTATGCTCTAAGATTCTTTCCTTCTTCCCCTATCTACAAAGCAAGTCCATTGACAGACAATTGCCCCTTGTCAATTTGTACTGATGTAATTTTTTTTTCATGGTGAGCGTCTGTGTGACAAAGAATGAATTGTGAAATGATAAAATTGAATTTATTATATATTTTTATGTTATTTTAGCCAGAAGGATTTTAAGGAATTTACTTTATTGATCATCCAGATGAGAGGCTTACACCCCCCCTATAAACTCAAAGTTCATTTCTTATTTAAAAAAAAAAAAAAACACAGAGAACTTCATCTAGCAGTGAAATAAGTGAAATACAACCTGTCCCACCCCAAAATTGGTAATGGGAAAGAACAGTTATTTCTGGAAGTTTTGGATCAAGCTTAGAAATAAACTTGAATTTAGAAAAGCAGGATGTAATTAGCTAAACTGAATTATAGACAGGGTGGTGTTCCTACTGTTGTAGGCATTCCTATGCTATTTTGTAATGATTGCAAGGGATCACTGTATGGGTTTTAAACCTTCTCTAAAGCTGTTGTCATTTCTAAGGGACAGCATCAAATCAAATGTAAATTACAACTGAAGTTTAACCATGAGCAAAACTCATGTTTTAGGATACTTTTTTATTTCCGGTGAAAACATAACATTCTGGTCTGTGGAAATGCTCACAGATCAGACAGGGTGCCATTGTGACAGTGGATGAAAAAAATAATTTGAAAACCAAAATGGCAACTTTGAAAAGACAATATTGACTCAGTTTAAAAAGCTGAGAAAAACTACAAAAAGAACCATAAAATCTTGGGTAATTTTGTCTTTACTATTCAAATGTTAGGGAAGCACCTGAAAGCATTTCTCAGAAGACAAAAAACAGTTTTGATAGAGAAGTATCATAGTTAATTTTAATGTTTTCTCTGACTGCTGAAATAATTTCAAAAATTATTTAAAATCCACAGATGATGGAGTGCACAAGGTCAAGATGTGTTGTTAGTGCAGTGTGCAGTGTGGACTAAAACTATGCATTTTTCCAACTAATGTCACTGTCATTGTTTCTAGCTCAAGGAGTTCCATAGCAATTAGTCAAGAATGTTCATGTTGAGCTTTTCAAAAATAAGCATGAGCTTGTGACTAGAAAATGTAATGGCTGTCATGTTAAAAATCAGTGGATTTTGAAATAAGACAACCGTACTTCCATTCTAGTACCAATACACAATTACGATTTACTAGTGATGGTCTTCTTGATATATTGGAACACAGTAAAGCTGAAAAGCTGATTAGAACCAAAACTGCAATTTTTAAACTTCCTTTAATGTGGTATAAACTGAAAGAAGTTCTGGAGCAGCTAATTTTAATAGCTACATAAAGTACTGGAACTATCTATCATCCCACCATTTTCAATATGTTGCCTGTGATCTTAGTAATGAGATGCTAGAGTGGTAAGCCCCATACTTTTTACTTACTTGGAAAAAATGAATTATCAATACAGCAGTGGCTGTAAAATATGAAGCAAGAAAGTCCTACTCATTCATTTGGAGTTTTAATTCACGCTTTGTGTGGCAAAACAGGAACTTGTTACTCATTGAATGCTGAGTTCTAACCAGATTGAATTATGGTATTCTTTCCATGGTTCTGCAAACAGCAAAATTTTGATCTGCAATACAGCAACACCTAATGCAGGGGGGTGAGTTTTACTGCTGCTGTTTTAAAGCTTCATAATAGCAGAGGTAAATGTGTAGGCAAGAGATCTACTCCCAAATGCTGCTGAGAAGTGCATGAGTGTTAACCCTTTGTATGAATTTCTAGATGAATTTAAAACATATAAATTTAATGGAGGAAAAAATCAATCTACTTGGTGGGAGAGCATGTTTCCAGAGAAATAATGGTGTCCAGTTCTTGGGTACCTTGCTATAACATGATATTTCTTTCTAACTCTTCACCTGTCTATTTGAACTAAATGACTTAGAGGTGAGCTGAGAGCAGCAGTACTGATGCCCTTTAGCACCTAACTTCCAGCTTTCATGTATCCAGCAGTTCTCTACCCACCTATGCATACAGCTATGAATGCACAGCCTCCAATACTGCAGGGAGGGGAAAGTTACTCCCTACTGCTTTAGGGGGAAAAAAAATTAAAATAAAAAAGTTACTCCCTGCTACAAAGGAAAAAACTATCAGAGCTTTGGCTAAATTTTTACCTTTTCAGTCAGGATCTTTTCTTTTATATTTTCCTGAAGTTGGGCCAGGGTCTAGTAGTTGCTCTGTACAAAATATATGAACCTTTCTTAGCAACGCACAAGTCCCCATTGTGTCCATCAGAAGGGAGTTCTTTCTTTCTCTCCCTTGCAGGTTTATTTTTCTTTATATCTTATGATTCAGGCTGACCAAAGCAAATATTTGCATATTGCAGGGTTTCAGCACTGCTAAGAGCAAGTCCCATACTCTTACAACCTGTGAGCCATCACACTTAATGTAGTAAAAAACTACCTTGACTGGAAGATTCAATTCTAAAACAGCTGGTCTCACTTTTGTCATGAGTCCCTTATAAATATGAATTTTAAGTGACAGATGAGACTTCAGGATTGCTCTAACAAAGTGTTTTGATCAGCCCTTAAAATGTCTGTTTTCAGAAATGCACTGAAATTGCAGTTGCTTCTGCCGAATTCAATGTTATAAGAGTTAGACTGATACAAAAATTGGATGCGACCAAAGTCAGATCCAGAGTTTGTATTTAACCCAGCAAACCCTAGGAAACAATCAGCTTGTGCTTTCTTAGCAAAAAGAATTCATACTTTAATGAAAAGAAAGTTTGACAAACATTATTCATCACTACTTCTTCTTTTTGTTAGCTTATGGGATGAGGGAGAAATGTCTTTGGGACCAGTCTCTTCCAAATTAGCTAAATGGGAATAGATATGCTAAAGTACAGCCAGTCAGAACCCCACAAGGCCACAAAGCCCCATATGGGCAGAGTCCAAGCAAAACTCTACTTATGTGCAAATCCAGCATTGGCATAGGTCTGTTTTGTCCAAAGATGAGCCAGTCCCAGGGCCACAGCTGAAAACTGTGCGTGGTCTGTATACACCAGAACTGCAGGGTGGAGCATGCAGATTCCGGCACATCTGCACTTGATGCCAGAAATGGGAGCTGAGTTTTTTAAAAGTGCCTCTTAGCAGATGGAGTGGATGCATCTTAGAGTGGCTTTTCCCCACTCTAGTCTGTTTTTCTCCCTGGTGGGGAGTGCTTCTTCACACAAACTTCTCCCGATCAATAGCGTGACAGCCCTAATGTATAGTTAGTGTGTGTGAGGGTCATACAGCTTGTCCCTTCAGTAGGCATTAATCCTACTTTCAGAACTATGCGAGAGGTTAATGTTTGCTAATCTAACAGACTCTGTTTCTTTCCAGATCTGAAGGGATGAAAGGATGTGAGCTTGACTTAAGCGTTTTAAATTTGGTCTGTGATGGATTCTGCCTGTTTTATTACAAACTGGAGGAATAGGGGTGGAAATCTGTCTCTGCTCCTAACTCAGACTTTCCAAGCCAAGAATATTGTTATCATTATTAATCAAGAGCATAACTTTCCTTATTGCCTAGCAAAGGAGCAGAAGGATTCCCCTGTGTAAGCTGAAAAGGATTGACAAGGAGAAAGGAGCAGAGGGAATGGGAGCGTTTGCTTCCAAGCAAGACAAACTCTGCCCTGAGAGCCAAGCCTCCCTGGGGCTTGGCTGTCCAAGCAGGAAGAATGTGAACTGTTGCATTTTGTGCCTTTATTTTCAAAGTTACTTGACAGCGAAAAGCTATCTGGAGTGGGAATGCCAGGCAGTGGGAATGCCTGTGTTAAGCCAGAAAAGTGGATGTCCCTGTTACACCACAGAAGCCTTTGAAGGAAAGTTTGCGGCATTCCCCAGGATAACAGCATTTCCCAGGCTGCCATGCCAGGAGGCAGCCACCCTTTTCCTTCTGCAGGCTAACCCACACTGCAGGGTTTCCCCAGACAAAATAGGGATTTCAAGGGATTCCCAGAAGCGGAAACAAGAACGAACTCCTTATGACTACTTTTAAAGTTCCTTTGAAACCTGCCAGGTAGAAAAGGGAAAGTTAGACTTGACAGACCACAGAGGGATCGCATGCAAGAAAACACAAGAACATTACTCAGGCAGGGAAGGCATATTTTCTTGTGGGATGACAAGGAAATCATGCTGTGACTCTAGTACTGGTATTTGGATTTCACCTGAAATTACAGAAAATTAAAAAAGAAAGTAGTAGGCTAACGTCCTCCGAGAGAGGAAGGGAAAAAATAGTCGGGCTGTAACTTCAAAATTTCCTAGATTTGCTATGCAGTGGATCTGTACTATCCAGTACAATAAATTTACTGTCCCTTTGAAAATAGTTATTGAACTACACTCATCACAAGTCAGATAGAAAGGTAAAATAAACATTTATCTGCTCTCCATGATATCTAAAAGTGCTGGTTTTGCACGACACAGCTTTCCACAAGCCCAAGGTATAAAGACAGTAGTCTATGATAGTATTACGCACTAGAAGCACCCAAAGTTTAAAACTTTTGGAGACTAAATCAATACAGTATTTAGTGCTGCATTGTGGAAACAAACAGAAGAGCACAGCTGACCTGTCTCTGCTGCAGATAAAGCAGGTCTGAAAAGAGCAGTGCTGTGGTCAGAGTAGCAGCAGCAGATCTCACTCTCTTCCCCTCACGGTTCCACAATCTGCACCAAAAGGAGTGCCCAGCTCCCTTTTTTCACCACAGGTTGACACTTCAAGGTCTGATATTTTTTTTATCAGATTATCCTGAAAACATGCAGATGAATTGATCTGGGAGATTTCAGTCCCATCCACCCCTACACACATCAGACCAGCAACTTTGGGACCTGACATAAACTACAGCTTATTTAATATCCCAGACAGGTAGATAGACAGAAAATTGATTCGAAGTAGGTGGTCTGGTGATTTTAAGAATGAACCTTGAAGTTTATGCAATCCTCCTGTAATTCCTACCCCTGCTGTTTAGCATGAACAGAACATTTCTCTGTGACCATCTAATGCCCACTGCTCACATCCAACTGCTTGTTGAAATTGCTCTTGAGACTAAGCAACTCCCACCAAGACACGGTAACTTTTTTTAAAAGGGAAGTGGTGAAAGGAGAGAAGATGGACTCATTTAAGGAATTAGTGGCTCTACACCATAAGCAAAAAACTTCTTTACAGCTTCCCTGGGACTTCAGGATTTTGTGTTTCTATTTTTACAAGAATGGGCTGATTTGTTTTAGGCTGTTACTGTCTATTACTGCTCAAGTCCTGGAGAAAGGTGGGAAGCAGAGAATTCTGGCAATCTGCCTAAAGAGAAATCAATGAAACAAATTAATCCTTCACCAGCTGCAATGACACAGTAATCCATCACTCAGAGGTGCTTTTATACACGAAATCAGAGAGCAGAGGAAAGAGCCCTGGGGGACATCACAGACAACAACTTACAATAATACTGGGAAAATACTAAGGAATCAGTTTATTTAAAGAGGATAGATTTCAGCTGTTTGCCTGTTTAGTTTTATATTTTTCTTCATGCTGCTGCAAAGCTCTAGGCAGATGGCCCTACCTGCTGAGCACTAGCTACCCTGATCCCCTCCGTGGACTTCCAGGAGTGGGTGTGGAAATTATTCTTTTTACCCATGATGGGCAAGTGGCTGAGAAACTGACTTTTGGAGGGGAGGGTCGCTGAAGGTCCTCCGGGCTTCGCAGGATCGGACCCGGCAGGCAGCAAGTGCCCTGATCCTTTCCCACTTCTTCAGCTCCATGGGATGCATGTGGAGCAGGGTAGGGGCGCAAGGAGTAGCCCGCTGTCCACGTCCTCAGTTGTCACCGTCTGTGAGGGCGGAGAGGCTGGGCAGAATCAGACCCGCTCTCCCCCTCTATCCTCGCACCCCTTTGCGATCCCCCTTTAGGGAAACGGGACCTGGATTTGTCGATACCATCGGCAGGTGCTTAAAAATCACTTCGTGGTGTCCAAAAGCACACTTTCCCCCACCCCTCCGAGGGAGGGGGGCTGCTGGGAGCGACACCTGCTGCCGGTCACGGGCGCCGCCTCCATAAAGCAAAAAACAAAAACAAAACCACACGTGGCGAGGCGGCAGTGCCTGCGCGGTCCAGCTCCCGCACCCTCGCCGGCCGTTCTTCTCTCCCCGTATGGATGTGACTCCTCTTTCCAAAGTGGGACAGAACCGGGGGCATCACCCATCCCTCAGGGCGACCTTCCGAAGGCGGTGGGAGACGGGCAGGACTTCGGCAACACGCTGAAAAGTCAGCGGAAAACTCGTGAAATGGCGAAACTACCGAAACTGGGCCACCGGGACGCTCTCAGGAGGAGCGCTTCTTTATTTTAATTTTTCACTCCTCCCTTTATAAGGGCAAAAAGGGGAATTTGATAGCCCGCTTCTCTATCGGCTTCGCTACCCTGCACACTTAGGAGTCATGTTTTATTCCGAATTTCCCCTACTTTGAAAAGGCTGATAACGTAAGGATCCAGTGATGCTGCTGATGTCGGGAGAAATATGCAAACTGGGGAACCTAAATGCTGTGAACAGACATGCGTCTAAACAGGAAGATCGCCGTTGATGGAGTCAGTCTGTTCCTAGGAAAGTGAAGAAGCACCGAATTAAATTGCCAAGAAAGGGAAACAAAAGTTTCTACAGCGTAACTACATTACTTCACCTATACTATTACCTTTCATATGACCTCCTGAAAGAAGGCAGACTCAGTACAACCTTCATATTCAAAAATTGGCTGCGTTTAGGCCAGTGAATCTGGACTGATTTAAAAAGGCTTTTTCATCCTCCAAATCAAAAGAAGTCATTAGACGTTTTCTTTTTTAAATGTCGCTATTCCCTTCATTAGATACTCACACACTTAGTGAACTTCTTAGTGTCTGGACCATCACTTTTGTGGGGGTTTTTCGGGTTTGTTTGTTTGTCTGTTTGTTCTGGGGGAGGGGAGTGGGGCCGTGGTTCAGACTGAAGAGGATTCCACTCTTGTACACTTATTTTCTGGGCGTATGTCATTCATTTTGCTCATTGGAATGCCTCCTATGGAGATTTCTAGAGGTTATCGGTATTCCTGAAGGCTCTATGTGAAAAGGGAGCCTCGCGAACCTAGTCTCCCGGGAAGAAGCCTGTCAGTGATCTCCGCTGAGATGGCAAGCATTCCCAGCCAGCCCAGGCGGATTTCGGAGTGCTGATCGCCTTCAAAGAGTCACTGGGGCCCTCTTGCCCTTCTGGAGACACCGCCAAAGGGAGACTTAAGTTTGGAGGAGAGGGAAAGGAAAAAAAGTAAAGGCGCTTCTACCTGGTAGCTCGGGAAGTTGGCAAACAAAACAAACCCCGCAGCTCCAGCAATTCGGGCTCCCCAGCTCGTAGTGAGAGGCACACTGGGGGCGTTTCTCGGATTAAGCGTTTATTATAAGTGTGCTTCCTGCCTGCTCGGCAGACCTGCCCCTGCTAGCCCTGGAGCCTCGGAGTTCCGCAGCCCGCAGCAAAGCTCAAGCGTGAGGAAAAGGACGCGAGCGGCGTCCCCCAGTTTGCCATGGGACAGGAGGTTATCAGCCCGCGGGATAGCGGGGCGGGGTGCCTGAGAGGCTCTGCAGATTATTGACGGAAACACGCTGGGTGAGCCAGCCCTTCCCTGGGCTGGCAGGAGAAACCAGGGGCGTCCTGCTTAATTATGTATAGCCTAATAGCAGGTGGGGCTTCCCACGTGTTTTGCTGCTAAACCTGCGACCTCTTCAGATTCCCCTCGGCAGCGCTTTGTGCCATTTAAGCCCGTCTTCCTCCTGCTCAGACAGATTCAGCCGTGTGCTTCATGTGTCTCTCTCCCTGTATTGGCTCCAAATAAACGGATCATGAATGTAAAACTATCCCCCCAAGACATATGACTAAGAATTGTCAAGGAGACTTTGGTCCACTATCTCTGTCTATTATGCCAGTCACTCATCATGATCCCTTGTGGTGTGTCATACGTCATGATGACACTGATTCATGACACAGTTTAATGCTATTCAGGGATGCTCTGGCATAGCGCAGCATCCTGCCCCCACCCCTCACTTTTGTAGCTGGTTACAAATGCATCCTTTACATCGTCTCCAAAGGATCATTGCACCCCCTAAACCAAAAGCGACCGTCCCAGATGCTTTCTGGTCAAGTGTGCACAGCTCGGGGTTTCTAGGTATTTTACTGTTTAGGAGTGGGTTTGCCTGACGTCTCTGCCTAGTTTTTGCCTCGGAACCTTCGGCGCGGTGACTGTCTTCGCCGTCCCTCCACTCCCAGCCTAGGGCTAAAGGGCAATCCCAGTTTATCTCGGAGGTCTTTGCCTCCTGCCTTGCGTTGGGCGCTCGGCACTCCTGACATTAAACCGAAAAAGATGCCTGTCCACACATGAGCTGTCTATTCCCCTTGTGGGAGAAAGTAAGAGTCTCCACGCTGAGCCCTGGTGCGAGAGGCCAGCGGGCGGCCGAAGGGCGGCGCGGAGCGGGGCTGGGTGAGGACCAAATTCGCCTCCAAATTCTCCACCTCCGTGCCCGCTCAGCACGGGCAGCCCCGGGCTCCGAGGGTGCGCGGAGCAGCATACGGAGGTCGGTGCAACCTCGGGACTCTGGCCGCGGGGCTGCAGAAGGGATGCAAACAATAGCGGCTGCAACACCTGCGACCCACAATGGTGCTGGAATTTGTGCAGTAACATGGAGTAGTTGCTCTTACCGCTTCCAGAGGGAGCTCAAAGCTGGAAAATCAAGGTTAGAGTCCTCCAAACTGTAAACATTTTCCACAGAGCGCGTCCACAGTGCAGGCAGATGGACAGGGGGACGAGAGAGAGAAAAAGAGAGAGAATTCTTCATTTGTCTCAGAAGGGACTTTAAGATTCATTTAACATCACGTGATTAGGGATAAAGATTCTGTCAATGTGTAATCATCTGTTTAGCTGCAGCACAGGGCTGAAAAACTTCTACCTGTGCACGGTGGGAAGAAACACGAGGGTGATGCATGGTCAGCAGAGATCCAAGGTGCAATAATTAATTCGCTGCAGACCACTGGGCTATTTTGCACCGCGTAAAGTCTGCCTGGAAATAGCGATCTACTTGTGCACGTCCACGCAAGGATCTCACGCGTGTTGCAATGGAAGGTATTTGGCTGCATGTGAGCACATGTGACACCTGTCTGCAGGATTTCGGGGCTTGGGCTTGTGTGATACACCCCTGTGTGATATGCCCAGCCTGTAGCATGGGATGTTCACCTTGCTCTGCATGTTTTCCCTCCATGTGATTCCACACGTGTTTGTGTCACGTATTATTAAACACGGACAATCCCACTCCGCGGTTCGCAGTTCAGCAGCGGCTGACACTGGAAATTTAATGCTGACTTGGAAATGCCACACACAGCTTATGAAGGGCGACAAGCATGCAAGAATGGCTGGGATTTAGGTCTGGGCAGAGAGATTATTCTATAGGGCGCTGAGCTAGACCAGTGCTCAAGAGATCAAAACCTACCTTCACCCTCATCCTCACCCTCGCACTCCTCAACATCATCCTCCAGCCTGCTTCGTGCCCACCCCGTGCTGCCCCGTCACCTACCCAGCCTGAATCTCAGCTCACACGTACAGACGCTCGCACAAGCGGTCCTTGCCTCCTGTTCCACCCAGGAGGAACTTTCCCGCTCACCATCTCTCCTCCCACATTCCTCCCCCGGGAAGGAACCTTTCCCTGCCCCTTCGGTCCCCAAGACTCTGTGAAGTGTCACAATCTGCATATAAACCACCGGGAATAAGCGACAGGTTCGTTTGCTTCCGGGAAAACAAGCAAGTAAAAATATAGAGATGAACCCAGAGCTTTATTGCTCTGTTAGCAGCGAGACAGCCTGTACTTGTAAAAGGCGGGGGGAAAGAAGACGCTGTGTTACAGAGCCACCACCACCGCCCCGACAAGTCATTACGCCTCTAATCCCCCGCCGCCCCCGCAATTAGCCGCACCTCACGAGGGTGCTGCTCACGCTCAAATTGCGCTGAAAACTGAGGGATCCTATTGAATCTCAGCGGGTGCCGGGGATGGGGAGTTCCACTCAGACGGCCCCGAAAGCGCCGCAGGTCCGGGGCCAGCGCGGCAGCGGAGAGGAGAGGAGCGGGGCGGGGGGCGGCGTGCTCGGGGCAGCGCGGAGCGGAGCGCGCCCGCGGAGCGGCCGGGGCGGGCGGCGGCGGAACCGCTTCGACCCGGGCATGACCCTCGGTGCGCGACGCCCGGGAGACTGCTGTTGCGGCTGCCAAAGCTTTTTCCTTTCTCCGCTTTTTCCCCCCGAATTCCTCACCCCTCACTGGTGTCTTGACCCACAGCACAGTCCAGCAAACAATTCTGTTTATGTCCTTTACAATAGCAATTTTATGCGGTACAATGCGACACATACAGCAATGAATATGCATAGAGAGCTGCGAGGGGGCATGAATGCGTACGGCGAAATGCCACTTTCCCTACCTGTCCCTTTTTTAGCTAGTTTGAACAAAAGGCATCGCAGATGCGTTCTGTGGCACTGAATTAATTCCAGATATTTGGTACACAAACTTAGCGAGCCCAAAGGAGATTAATTTTCCGGAGTAATCCAATTAAAAGATTTTTAAACTAATCTTTTTGGGGGGAAAAATAGTGCAAAGCTGAAGAGGAAAATCGGTTTTATGACAGTGATTTATTGCACCAGTTTGGTCTATAGAAGGATGATTCCCCTTATTTTCCCTCCCACTGTGAAGTCGCAAATATACACTGAAAAATACACGTGTATATATGGCTGAATTTATTTTATTTCATTTAATTTCATTTTACTTTATTTCATTTTATTTTATTTTATTTTATGGAAAGAGTACCATCCAGACGAGACTCTTGCCCTTAAGCTCCAAGGAAGGGAGTTTGATCGTTCACAAGTACCTTAGACTTTTTAAAGGGCTAATAGATTTATGGTCTCTTTTCCGACGCCCATCCAGAGTAATTAGCACATATGTTCTAAATAGATGATAGTTTTGTGAGCAATAAAGCAATTATCCATCGCTAGAGCTGACAGTTCCTCCAAATAAGCTCCAACCAGCAGCTAATTGGAGAAGTCATTTCAGCTTCATTGTCTGCAATTAGTCCTGCTAAACTATTACACCCAAACTACCTGGTTTGAGGTTTATTTATTCATATCTATTTGCATTTACAAATGTTTGCTAAGTCACGCTTAACTTTTCCAGGAGAAGAGCCTCTCTGGGGCTTCTTGGGGGTTGGGGGGGCGGGGGCGGCAGGGAGGGAGGGAGGTTGAGGGAGTTTTGTTGAGATTTTTTCTCCTTTTGCATCCAGGAGAGCCACTGTCTCAGCGGTGCTGGCGGGCTCAGTGGTGCACAAACACGTGTCCACTCTGCTGAGCCGGGGAGATAAAATTGTATTTTCCTGAGCGGTGCAACCTAGAGAGCAGCGAGGGCAGTGGGGAGGAAGGAGATGGGTAATCCTGCTAAGGGAAAAAAAAAAAAAAAAAAAAGCCAAAAACAACCACTTTCCACCTGAGCTCTGCATTTAGGGACAGCCTGGATGACCACGCAGTACTCCACCTCACAGGTCCCTCGGTGCAGGACGAGCCCCTCTCTGTGTGTGAGTGTGAGTGTGTGTGTGTGTGAGTGTGAGTGTGTGTGAGTGTGTGTGAGTGTGTCCCCAGCCGTGCCTGGGGACACGGTGTCTCCTTGCCCCTTCCCATGGCATTTGAGGATAGAAAAGGTCTGTGGGTGGAGGGAGCCTTTTTCTGTCCACCTCCCACAACTGCCGCCTCCTCGGGGGCGAAAAAATTAAACAAGGCGATGGGGGCTGAGGACTTGTGCACAGTGAGTGGAAAAAATGTGTTAAACATCAGTTTGACGCCCCATCGGATCTTCAAAATATACATCGCCTGGATTTCTTCTACTTAATTTAATCCTTATTCGACTGTGTTTCCTTCTCGCCATCTATTTACTAGAAGTCCCAGCAAAACGTACCTCGGGAGAGAAGAGGGGGGTGACACACGATGGCGAGGGGAGGACTTCATTTGAACCTCTAGACTTAAGCAGGTATTTAGCAGGGGGGCACTCCAAGGAGTTTGAAGTAAGTCTCTTAAGTCATGACTTCTGCCCAGGACTTGAGCTGCTCCTGGAGTGGAAAAGATTTGTGTGTCGGGATGGGAACTTGTAGCCTTAGCAACAACGGGGTCACATGAAGGAATTTTCAGCAAAAGTGTCCCAGACTGAGAAAGAAACGCCAATTTCTGAGCTGCTAGGAAGGAAGAGACAGTGCCCTGGATTGAGCCTCTAGAACAAAACTTTTTCTATTTGACAGAGGCCCCCAAGTTTGCCCACCTCTTTTTTTTTATTTTTCCCCTTAACGCATAGCAAAAAAACCAATACCACCCCCCCCCAAAAAAAAAATCCAAAAAAACCAAAAAACAGACACACCAGCCTTGGCAAGATGATCCCCAGGAAGCTGCGGACACCTCCGTCGGTGCCTGCCTGATGTGCGGAGTTGGTTGCCCGCCACAGGGCGACTGTTCCTTGGGGTCACCCACTCCCGGCGGCCCGGACTGTCTCTCAGTCCAGGTATCCGCAATAAGAGCAAATTACGAAAATTCAGGAGTCTGAGGGTGAGAGAGAAAATAGTGTCGGGTGGACTCCGTGTTACAACTCCGAACATCACTCCTCAAAAAAGCTCCTCGCAGTCCGGGCACCGGGAAGGAGCCCCTGAGACGCTGCTTGCTCCAGCATGCCCACCCCAGAGCTCCCGGCCCGGGCAGGGCATGCCCCGGCTCGGGGCCCGGGGGAGCAGGGACAGGGCATGCCGGGGTCTCCGCGGAGCGCAGGGTGCGCGCACCGCGGGCTGCGGCTGCAGCGCTGCTCACGCTGCTCCTCGCCTGGCGCACTCAAGGGCACGCACCCCTTCGGCCAGGCAGCCCAGTGCAAAAGCATTTTCGCAGCTCCCAGAGCACACACACAGTTGTTTTTTGTTGGGTGGCTTGGTTTTCTTTTTTTTTTTTTTTTTTTTTTCATTTTCCATTACGAGCGATTAGATGGTGTCTATTCAAATTTGCTGATCCAGAGAGAAAATAGGAGTAGATAAAAGGAGATTTCAAGAGACCTCCTCGTCCTTTTCACACCAACCTGAGCCCCAGAATAGCCAAGGATCAACTCGGACAAAAGCCCTTTCCCTTTCCCTTTCAGCTTCAGAAGATTCGGTGGAAGGGGTTAACAATAAGACATATAACTCTAGACTCGTTTGATAGGATCAGGCAATTTTGTGTAACTTATTAACAGCACTGTTGGATATGTCTAGGCTTAACCCCGAGAAACGTGTGAATAATTTATTTTTAAAAAATAATAAAAAAGCCTTCACACCATAAAATATGTAGCGGTCATTTGCAGCTTTTGTATTGGGCTGGAGCGATCTACTGTGTTTATTCTGTTTCATTTAAACTTTATCTGAAGCGCAGCCCGGTCCTCCCCACGCAGACAGAATATGCCGTAATAAACATATCTTGCTCCTGACAGTTTCAATGGAAATGCTAAGGTTTATTACTCAGATCAATTTCTGATGAATAAATACGATTATATCGCTACTACTCTACCATTGCTGAGTATTTCCCGGCAAACATACTTTTGCACAGTTTTATCTCGGATGCAGGGGAGAAAGTGACATTAAATACTTAAACATCTTGGAGCCGGTCTCTGGTCTGCGGAAAGTCCAGCTCAAATCTACTCCTGACTGACTAATCCCCTCAGTAAAAGAAATGGAATCTCTGACAGGTAACTATTAAGGAAATTATTATATACTGCCGTCGATGGCGTTGTCAGGACAATCTCACGACTTACAAACTCGTTTCCAAACGTCAGCTCTTTATCAAAATCTCCAGCGCAACTCAGAATCATAAAAACACCATATTCAGCCCTAACAGAAGCTGAAAGCATAAAATACAATCGGAACTGTTCAGTGTAAAGCATTATGCTAGTGGTTTTTGTAATTTTTTTTTCTCTTTGCTTCAGCGCTCTGATCACCGCAGCTTTACTTGTGCCGAATGTAAATATTTGGTCCTGGATTCACGAGTGTGTTGAAAATTGTTCCCAGATTTTCCTTATACAGGAAAGTTTGATCTCCATCCAGAGGTCATCAGTTTCTGCTCCTGCAGCTCTACTTGGGAATTGCTATGTTTCTTTGTGCTGTTAGAAAAGTGGCCTTCGCTTTGGGTGCCTTCTCTCCCGTCCTCACACATACAGCTTTTTTGTTGTTGTTGCGTGCTTGTTGGTTGGGGCTCTGTGGTGTTTTTTAGTTTTGCTTTTGGTTTGGTTTTTACTTCAAGGCACAGATTTTTTTTTTTTTTTTTTAATTGGGGAAAAAAAGGCTGACTGTCGGGTGCTCAGGCGTTTCTGTCTGTAGGGATAACGAGCGCCTGCTTTCTGGTTGGCACTGGAGCCCGGTACTTTTGAGTGCTAACAAATGACAAACCCCGGCTCGGCGCGGACCCGCTGCCGGAGAGGATGCGGGAGCGGCAGATTGCCTTCTCGAGGGCGTGGCGGGGGGAGTTGCGAGGGCCGCTGTCACACTGCTTTTTTGCCAATCCCGTCTAAAATAATTCCAGGGAAGCAGGCGGTGTGCGCGGAAGGGAAGGGCGGTCGCGCCTCCGGGTTAAACACACGCGGGAGGCGAGGGAGAGCGGGCACACCTCGGCGGGGTGGGACACACAATAATGCCCCGCGGGTTGCGAGACCCAGCAGCAGCTCTGGATACCGCGGGGATGTCGGCCGTGACCCCGAGATGGTGTTTCACAGAGGAAACGGGGGGAAGGAGTACACTCCAGAGATTGCGGGTTTTGTCTGGGGGTTTTTTATAAATAAATAAATAACTAAAGCAGGTTATGCGTGATGGCGTGGCCCGGGGCATGTGCGGCAGACGGGCGGAGGGGGAGTCCAGCAGGGAAAGGTGGAGGGCCTTGTTTCCCAAGCCCAGTCGCCTTCGGTGGGAAGTACTGAAACGTCCTGGGCGACGGGCTAGGGTGACTGTGATAGGGACACCGGGAGGGGGGAGAAAGACAAGCACCCGGAACGTCCAGGGTGGGATGGGCCCACCTTCGGCATCAGGCTTGCTTTAGAAAGCACCAGGGCTGGCACAAGGCGCCCCAGAGCGCGTCCCTCGGCACAGCTGCGGGTGGGTGCTGCAGGAGGCAGCGGAGGAGCAGCGCAGGGCGCCGGGGGGAGCTGGCCCCGCTCGGTCACGTCTGCCCGGGGGATGGCACTCACCGGAGACCACCTGCCCAGGGCAGCGGTGACCGCGTCTCCTCCAGCAGCACCGCCTCCCGCACGCACACACACACACACACACCATATGTTGCGTTCCTCAAGAAACTTAGTTATCCTTCAGGTCTGGCTTGGGCAGAGGCAGGAAAAGGAAGGAAAAAAGAAAGGGAGAAAAAAGGCAAATGGAGAAAAAGGCCTGTGAGGAAAAGCCCCAGCATTGCTGCTGGGAAATGAGGCCTGGCTGGGCACCACCGGTTGTGGAGGCCTGGAACAGCAGTGCCACCCCCAGCCTGGCTGGGGGCCTGGGGAGCAGCAGGGCTGGGACACACAGTTCAGACTGGGGGGTCCAATGTGACCGTTCACATTCGCTCTGCAGCAGGCCCGGCCCAGGAGAGGAGCAGCCATAAAACTCCAACCATGAAGGCAGAGGCTAGGGGGAAACCCCAGCGCAGCACTCTGGTTTTACAGCCTGTAGGTGTCCACAGGTCAGAACTGACAACGACTAAATACACTAAAAATTGAAAGCAAGAATGAAATGGTTTTTGCAAGTCAAAGCTGTTCAGTGCACCCTGTGTAAGTGTGCACCTACTGCCTTCCATCTACCCCACTCCATAGGTGTGTGCATATATATGTGGGTATATGTGTGTACGTCCCCGTGTGAGTAATTTTTTCAGTGTGTGTGTGTATGTGTATGTGTATGTGTATATATATGTGTGTGTGTGTGTGTGTGTGTGTGTGTGTGTGTGTGTGTGGTGCCTTGTGGAACTGGCAGCTGAAGAAGGCACTTTTTGTTTAAGAAAACACAGGCTATGTATCCGAGCTCCCAAATTACATGCATCCGGGCCACTCACAGATCTCCAGAGGAACTTTTCCTTTCTGCAGGGGACGAGAGAGGAACCAGTGCCATTCCGGGCTGGGTTACACGAGGAAGGAGACAGGGGTGGAGAAGAGAGATACAGAAAGGAGGAAAAAAACCCAAACAAACAGAAACAACCAAAACCACTCACTAAAGCCTCCCAAAACTCTCCCACCTTCAGATCCCAGCCTTGGACTCTGGCCTGGGGAAAGTAGCATCTAGTACGACAGAGGGAAAATTAATTCTCCAAGTTCCCAGCTCCATCTCCTTTGCACATTCCAGATCCACAGAGGTTAAAAAAGGAATCAAAGTTCATTTCCCAATTAAATGTGAGTTGTGACCGTGTCCCTGTAATTTGTTGAGGATAGGAAATGCCTCTCGTCGACTGATCTCTGCTTTAACCTGGTCAACACAGGCATGAGACTTTTATTGATGGATGCCCAGAGTCCCGTCGCCCCTCCCCAGCAGGCTACTGCACAGCCACAGGACGTCGGAGATGGATTTCTCCTCGGGACTCCCTCAAACTTCACCGGCCCTTCACCCATCGGCTATTCTACAAATCCCGTTTAAAAGCTGCTTTTCCTCATCACGGAGCGAGTGAAAACCACCAAGCGTTTCCAGCCAGACGAAGGGAAAAAATTTCTCCCCGCCGCACAACCCCCCGTTGCCCAGACTAGCGCAGTCTGAGCATGTTTTGGCTCCCTCTGTATTACAATTGTGCCCAGCCCGGCTGGGAAACATCTGATTACTGCCCCTGTAATCTGTTGACACTATCACCCAGATAAACAAGCTGCCATCGATCTTTTCATTAGGTGATCAAGTAACAAACAAAGCAGGTGAAAGAGAAGAGCGCTGGAATGCTTGCGCGTCCCCAGCCCGGCGCCCTGCGGCTGCAGCCGGCCCCGGCGCCCGGGTCGGTGCCTGCCGGACCTGCGTGGGTCGCCCTGTGAGACACGCGCCTTGTGTGGGGAGGGGAGCCGTGGAAATTCCCACACATGTTCCTATGGGGGGAAAGGGGAACGCAAGGGAGGACGGAGAAAGAACCCCGGACAGAATGAGGACTAGACGCCTTTCACTCCTCCCAAATGCCGGGATGCCCAAATGACGCCAGGGGAGGAGGTGGCCCGGGGGGGGCAGGACTGGGGAAGGTCTCCCTGCCAAGTGTCGCGGCCTTGGTCCCCTCCCTCTGCCCCGAAACCACGAGGAAGGAAGCGGCGACTTGCCTGGGGTGGCCCGGGGAGTCGGGGCCGTCGGCAGAGTGCCCGATCCGGGAGGAGCTGGGCTGCGGCTGCTGGGTCCGTCCACCTCCTCTCAGGCTTTCTGCCTCTGTCTGTGTCTGTGTCTCTCTCTCACTCTCTCTCTCTCTCTCTTCCCCCCCCCCCCCCCCCCCTCCGTGCCTCGCTCTGCCTCTTTTACTCCCTGTCTCTTCACAGTCTGGGGAGTAAAATCTAGATGATACACATACGGAGCTTGCTTTTTTGTCCTATTTAATCTTATTCGTTTCACCTTCTCACTGATCAAGAGACAGGACGGAGACTTTATTTGGAAAGAGCGAGAGAGAGGAAAGAAGCCCACTGTTGCATAGTCAATAACATCCTTTTTATCAATGCAATATACAACAGAGACGGCTTGGGCAAGGGGCTCATTGAAAATCTCTTCATTATTTCGGGACAAAATCAAGCGTTTATTCTGATCTTAGAAATGATGAAGGAATCTTTTCTTCAGGCGGCTCCCAGCCTCAGATTTCAGAGTCGACAGGGAAAGAAAAAAATATCATGATCACTATGCATCAAATTTGAGGGGTTTATTTTTTTTCTCTTTACTTTTAATTAACCAACATCACTTTACAAAACTAAATAATAACAATAAAATTTCTGTCACCTATTTAATTCACTTTCCTTCTGCAGGTTTTCCATCCACCTTCTAATCTGATTAGATTATCATAATCATAAACTTTAATGGCAGCTAAGAGAAAGGTATGGTGGCGAGTAGAGGCTCCTGGGGTGTTAGTTTTGGTGGGATTTTTTGTTACCGGGGGGAGCTGTTCAGTTTTTACAGTCTGCTTCTTTTTTGTCACATGCAGTCTTTCGAACCCAAGGCAAATTTCCGATCCCTGACAAAAGGGAAGCTGCCTCTAAGGCCGGCTTGTGAGAGAGACAGAAATTGAAAAGAAGAAGGTCTTCTCCTCAGTGCAGTTTTCTATTTGAAATAGGAAAGGGGAAATGCATTTTTTGGCAAGAGCCGGGGGTGGGGTGCAGGGCTGCAGGCAGGCGCGGGGCCCCTGCTCGCCGGGCTCCCCGGGCCGCGGCTCCGTGCCCGCTAGATGGCAGCCGGAGCCAGCGATTCCCGCTCGCCGGGCCGGGAGCGGAGGGGAGCGCGGGGCTGGGGGCACTGACACCCCCGCACCCCCGCGTCCCCTTCCCGCGTGGGGCTCCTGGAGAGACCGGGAGAGCCGGGCGAGGGGAGCGAGGGGGAGCGCAACGCGGGCAGGGCAGCGGAGGGGGTGATGCTGACTGCTCACACACCCCCAAAATTAAATGAAAGGGTAGGGGTGAAACCCCCGCGAGAAGCGTGGAGCCCTGCGGGGCTGCGGGTGGACATGTTAGGTGAGGAATGAGGGGTGAGGGATGAGGGACAGGCTGCAAAAATAGCCCGAAGTGGGATGGAAACATATGGGGATTTGAATATGTGTGTGGACTCGGCCGCGTGTGTGTGCAAGGGTGTGCATGTACGGGCGCCTGCTCCTCCGTGCAGCGCGTGTTTCCTTCTCCATCATTAACACCCCTAGAGTGGCTTTTGCAACTGGCAAGCGGAAGATAAATCCCTATTTCAGATCTGTAGGGGAAAAAAACAAGAACCAATAAAATAAAAAAAAATACCCCACACAAACAAAACAAAAACAAACAAGCAAAACAAAAAAACCCCCAACCCACGCTAACTTTTCACAGGGAGCCCATATCCATCGTGTCCTTTTAATTGCACCTTTCTGCCTATCGCAATGCATCCTCCTCTGGCCATGTGTGTCATGGGTTGGGGGGGTACAGGGGTCATAGACGACCCATACTAATCAGGTCCCAAAGTAAATAGCAGCACAGGGGGATCTCAGTGCAAATTGTGCTTGTCAGAAGAATCTCCTCTCCTTCTCTCAACTCTTCCTCTCTCCCTCCCTCCATTCCTCCCCCCTCCCATTTCCTTTCCCTTCCCTATCCGATTCAGTAAGTAGTGAAGAATTTTTTTTCATTTAAATTTTTTAAAAATAGAGGGAAAGAAAAGAAAAGAAAAGAAAAGAAAAGAAAAGAAAAGAAAAGAAAAGAAAAGAAAAGAAAAGAAAAGAAAAGAAAAGAAAAGAAAAGAAAAGAAGAGAAAAGAAAATAAAAGAAAAGAAAAGAAAAGAAAAGAAAAGAAAAGAAAAGAAAAGAAAAGAAAAGAAAAGAAAAGAAAGAGAAGGGAAAGAGAAAGAGAGAGAAAAGAAAGAGAGAGAAAGAACGCGAGAGAGAAAGAGAAAGAGAGAAAGAGTGAGAGAGAGGAAAGAAAGAAAGAAAGAAAGAAGAAAAGAAAAGAAAAGAAAAGAAAAGAAAAGAAAAGAAAAGAAAAGAAAAGAAAAGAAAAGAAAAGAAAAAAGAAAAGAAAAGAAAAGAAAAGAGAAAGCAAAGCGCGGGTGGAGGGGGGGAATTGGGGGGTAACCAATGGAGTGAAGGAGGCTTGGCTAACCTTAGCCTCCCATTTTCTCTCCCCCCAGTTCAGGGCTCTGACCAGTCAGTCGCCTTTGATTATCAGTTGCCAGCAGCCCTTCTCTTGGCTCCTTGACACGAGCTCCATATAAGGCAGCGATCTCCATAGAAACGTGTCAGTTTCAATAGTAGTGTCAAAGTTCACTATATACAGACATTCGCGCAGATCCCCCTTTCGGAAACATTGCTTTGCTAGGCTTCCCGTTTAAACGCATTCATTTTTTGGGTCTCTCTCTCTCTCCCTCTCTCTCCCTCTCTCCCCCACTCTCCCTCTCTCCCTCTCTCCCCCCCTTCCCTTTCTTGCATATTCTATTAGTTGTGTGCCCCCCCTTCATCTCCCTCTTCTCCTTCCTTTTCTTCTTTTTTCCACCCTTCCTCCTTGTGTCTTTCGCTTCATTCCTGCAGGAGAAGAGGAGAGAGGTGAAACTGAAAAAAAAAAAAAACCAAACTCGGAAAGAAAGAAAGAAAAAAGGGGGAAAGGAGAGAGAGAGAAACAGGGGGGAGGGGGAAAGTCCGGAGAGAGAGAGAACGCGTTCACATCTTAATACCGTTATTATTTTGACAATTCTTGCCTCTTTTTTTTATTTTGGGGGAGGGCTTCTCTTTTGGGTGATGAGTTTTTACACGAAATACTTTTTTTAGGCAACTAAACAAACAAAAAAAAGAATATTTTTGGGGCGATTTCCACCGTTTTTCTTCCTTTTTTTTTCCTCGCAACCAGTATCGTGCACTCTCACAGGAGAAGAACACCGAAAAGGCAAGAAAGAGGAGAAGAAGAGGATTTATTTACCGACCTACTTTGGATCTCTCTTTTTCCTGCAAGTGTCATTATTATTCCCGTTCTCTATTTTTACACTTCGCCGTGAATTCGTCTCCTCTGCGAATTTAGTCACATCCGATTTTTTTTCTGCGATTTAAAAAAAAAAAAAAAAAAAAAAAAAAAAAAAAAAAGGCGAGAGAGAGCGCGAGCGAGCGAGAGAGACAGAGAGCGAGAGAGAGCAGCTCGGGAGAGAAAGAGCAGCGACCGGCAACCTCCTCCTCCTCCTTCCCCGCCGCCGCGACAGGAGATCAAACTGCCTCAGCTCCCCGCCCGCCTCCGCTGCGCTCCCCGGCTCCTCCGCCCTGAATGGCTGACGGCGCCCTGCCCTGGACCTGGCCCCCGGACACCTCCGTACTCTGATCGCCGGCGAGCGACTCCTCTCTCGACCTCCCGCCTCCCCGAGAGCCCACACCGGCACCGGCGGCGGCGACAGCGGCGGCGACAGCGGCGGCGACAGCAGCCTCCGCGGGAGCGGCGGCGGCCGAGCCCCGGCGGCGGCGAGCGGCGAGCGGCGACCTCCTCCTCCTCCTCTTCCTTCCCCTCCTCCTCCTCCACCTCCTCCTCCTTTTCCTCCTCCTCCTCCTCGGCGGCGCCGCGGCTTCCTCTATGCCTGCACATCCTCCGCGCTCGTAGCGCCCGGACCGCGTGTGCCTGTGCCCGTGCGTGTGTGCGTGTGCGCGAGTGGGGAGCCGTGTGCCGGGCGATTGCGCGCGTGTCTGCCTCCTGCGTGTGCGTGTCCGGCGTGTTACTCTCCTGAATGCCTCTCCCGACAGCCTTGTTTGCCGTTTCTGATTTTGCAACTTGAAGTGGCGGCGGAGGGGGGGGGGGGGGGGGGGGGGGAGGACGAGGAGAGGCAGCGAGAGCCGGGGAGAGCGGGAGCAGAGGGGAGAAGCGGTCAGGCGGGGGTATTTTAAAGAGGGGGGAGCGCTGGAAAGGGCAGGGAAGGGAAGGAAAGGAAAGGAAAAGGAAGGGAGGAAAAGGAAAGGGAAGGGGGGGGAAAAGAGAGAGGGAGAAAATCCTCCGTCGCCCCCTCCCCCTCTCTAAAAAAAAAAAAAAAATTAGCAAGAGCGCGAGCGAGAGGAGGGGGGCTCGCGGCGGCGAAAAATAAATAAAATAAAGAAAACGGCAGGAGCGGCTCCAGCCGGCAGCAGCGGCGGCGGCAGCAGGGCAGCGGCGGCGGCAGCCGAGGCGGAGGCAGGCGGCAGCAAGGGTCCCCTCGCTCTCCGCTCGCCCCCGGCGCCCGGGCGGCCGCCACCCCCCCGCCCCCCGCCTCACTCCCCGGCAGCCCGCAGCGAGACGCGCCGCTCCCCAGCACTTTTTTGGGCCCGAGATATGGCAATGGTAGTTAGCAGCTGGCGAGATCCGCAGGAAGACGTGGCCGGGGGCACTCCGAGCGGCCCCAACCCCGCCGCGACGCAGCCGGCCCGGGAGCAGCAGCCCCAGCAGCAGGGGAGCTCGGCCACCCCACACACCCCGCAGACCCCCAGCCAGCCGGGACCCCCCTCCACGCCGGGAGCGGCCGGAGACAAGGGAGCGGGCCAGCAGGGCTCGGGGCAGAGCCAGCAGCACATCGAATGTGTGGTGTGCGGAGACAAGTCCAGCGGCAAGCACTACGGCCAGTTCACCTGCGAGGGCTGCAAAAGTTTCTTCAAGAGGAGCGTCCGCAGGAACTTAACTTACACATGCCGCGCCAACAGGAACTGTCCCATCGACCAGCACCACCGCAACCAGTGCCAGTACTGCCGCCTCAAGAAGTGCCTCAAAGTGGGCATGAGGCGGGAAGGTGAATATTTCTTCGCTACTATGCTATCGCTCCCCTCTCCCCTTGGCTGTGCAGGCGTGCGTGTGCGAGGGCTCTCCGTCTGTCTGTGTCTGCCTGTCCGTACGAGCACACACGCGCACCTATATGCATGTACATACACACACACGCGCGCGCACACGCGCGGCGTGCAAGCACACACGCACATAAATATAAATATGTAAAAATAAACACACACACACACACATATATATGTGTGTGTGTATATATATATATACATATATACACATATATATATATATATATATTTACGGCTCTCGGTAGCAATCCAGCCAGGACTCTCTATATATTTCCATGCACATGTCAATCTCTTCCTCTGCCTGCACTCCATCTGGCAGCTTTGCACCAGGTTCTGTTGTTATTGTCGATGGTGGTTGGTGGTGTTTTCTTTTGCTTTTCGGTTTGTGCCTCCTGCCCTCCCTCCCGCTTCTCCCCACCCCCTTCTCCGGCACTGCTACTCTCTCCCCTTTCCTGATAATTGTGCAGAGAATTTATTATTATTATTATTATTACTACTACTATTACTATTATTACAATCGCTTCCTAAATATTTATCATTTAACCGCTATCCCCACTTCCCCCTGCGCGCGCGTGTATGCGTGTGTGCGTGTGCGTGTTTTAGATGTGGTTTTGTCTATTGTTGGCATGAGACCGGAGGGTGGGGGGAGATACATCTTTCTCCCGTACGAGATGTGACTCCATTCAGCTTCCTTCCCCCTCACCCCCTCCCCACCCCCTTTCCACCCCATCATTTCTTTTTAAACCTGCAATACCTCTCGGTAGATTCATCTCTCAGGCTCATTTTTCCCGAAAGAAAGATGAAAGACGTGTAATTAGAGAAAGAGGAAAGGGTGTGAAAAAGATGGAAGGGAGAAAAGGAGAAAGAAAAAAAAAAAAAGGAGGGGAGGAAATGTGCTACTCTATCTTCGCTTCCCTGTGCTTCCCGGTGCCCCGGAGTGTGCTTCTGTGAGAGATTTGGCCTTGTTTTCATTCCATGCGTTCAAAGGAAAGTTTGTGACTGAATCGTGTTTCTGTACTTCTGTCATTTCTTTCTTTCTATTTTTTCTTTTTTTTTGTTGTTTTTCTTTCTTTTTTTCTTTTTTTTTTTTTTTTAGTGCGCTGCTCATGTTATTTCTTCATCACACTCCACCCTCTCCTTAAAGTCTTCATACAAATCTCAATTTATAACCGCTTTACCGGTTCTTCTCATTTTAGCAGCATCCACAGCCTGCATCTAGCACCGGGTCCCCACTATTTCCAACAGCTCTGCTTTTTTTTTTTTCCTCCTCCTTTCCAAAAGTTGTCTGTGGTTTTCCTTGCGTTCAGACTCATTCTCGTGTATGGGGGATTTCCTGCCCTCTTTTCTCCTTGAAACATGTTCTCTCGGTTTAAAGTTTACCCCGTGACCATCGTTAAAGATGTTCTAAAGATGTCACATCAGCGAAATAGTTGATTCTCCGGAGCAGGGACTTTAAAATTGTATTTTACATGCCACATGAAAAGGAATTGAATTGGGCTGCTCCAGGTCTGAAAGAGCTCACAGATATGATGGCTTCATTGGTAGCTGCAGGGGCTGTTGGTAGGCACCTGGGAGAGTGGAGGCAAGCAATTTTTTTTAAAAAGGAAGGAGGAGAAAAAAATAAACAAAAAGGTGAGAATTGTGCATGCAGTTAAATGAAAAAAATGTCTGCCAAGTTTGCAAGTAGATTGAAGAGGGAGAGGTAGGCTGGAGGGCAGCAGGACAGAGGTCTGGCCCGGGTGGCGAGGAGGGCTCGCTGGGGAAGAAAAGAGAAAGTTGAGAAAAATGTGGCACGCCGGAAACATGAGTGATTGCATGTGCGGGTGTGTGCCAGCAAGCGTGTGCGGGTGTGCGGGGTGTCTGTGTGTGCAGGGTACGAGCCTGAGTGGCCGTATCTTCCCCTCAAGTTACATTTGTTTACATGGCAAGCGGCTGCAAACGCTGGCACTGATGGAGTAAAACACATGCACACACTAAAAAAAAAAAAAAAAAAAAAAAAAAGAAAAGAACAACAAAAAAACCCCCAACTTTGGTCAGCTTTCGGGACTCGAGGCATGCTTACGCTCTGTGTGGAGATGGTTAATGAATCCAGTGTTTTTGCAGTTGCAAGCTTGTGCATTCACTGTGCAACGCTGACTGCAGGCTTTTGCAGTGGCAACAGCTCACCAAAGATATTAATTACACCGTCCCCTTTTTTTTCCACGAATGTTTGGCTATTGTAAGTTCGGACATTTTTATTTTATTTCCCCCTTTCCCTTGATAATATTTAACCTTTCTCTTCCTTTTAGCAGGGAAAACTTTGCTGGGCGGGGGAGGGGGGGACTCGATGGAAAGCTGGTTCTGTGTAATAAAGTTAGCAGTGGGGAGCTGGAACGCTGCGACCTGTTCCGGCTTGAAGGGTAACGACGAGGTATTTTTGAAGAAAATGGACGCATTTGGTTTTATGAATTATTTTATTTAATATTTTATTCTAAAGAGCTATACATCAGTTTTACTTGTAAATTTTAGTAGTATCAGGGCAATAGGCTGGGATTCACAACTGAGCTTGGCTGTATTTTTTACAGTTGGCTGTGATTTTTAACTCTACTTTCTCACCACCCGGAGGACTTCTTTGATTTTTTTTTTTTTTTTCTTTTTTTTTTTTTTTTTTTTTTTTTTTTTTTTTTTACGTGCGGGGCTTTCTTTTGTTACGAGAGGGGAGGGGGGAAGAGGGGGTTGTGTGCGGATTTGTCTTGTTTGCCTTGGCTTTTTTTTTTTTTTTTCCCCTTTCTTTTTAATCTGTTTATTTTGTGAAGCCTGTCTGCATTGTGGCCGGGGGTGGGGGGAGCGGAACGCGCTTGGCTGCCGCTGGGCTGAGGCTGCCTGAGCAGGGGTCGGGGCCGGGGCCGGGGCCGCGCAGGGGCCGGGCGGGGGGCTCGGGGCAGGTCGGCGGCAGCTGCCCGACTCCGCATGCCTCTGTGTGTCCGTGCCTGTGCGTGTGCCGGGGGCGAGGCGGTGCCGGGGAGGGGAAGGAGCCCGGCATTGTCTCCGGCTGGTTGGCAGCGCCGCCGGGGCGATGCCTGCGAGCCTCCTGGATGCACATTTCCTCTCCTTCTCTCCTTCTTTTTGTCAGCGGTTCAGCGAGGAAGAATGCCGCCCACCCAGCCCAACCCCGGCCAGTACGCGCTGACCAACGGCGACCCCCTGAACGGGCACTGCTATCTCTCGGGATACATCTCCCTCCTGCTGCGGGCCGAGCCCTACCCCACCTCCCGCTACGGCAGCCAGTGCATGCAGCCCAACAACATCATGGGCATCGAGAACATCTGCGAGCTGGCCGCCCGTCTGCTCTTCAGCGCCGTCGAGTGGGCCCGCAATATTCCCTTCTTCCCCGACCTGCAGATCACCGACCAGGTGGCCTTGCTGCGGCTCACCTGGAGCGAGCTCTTCGTCCTCAATGCTGCCCAGTGCTCCATGCCCCTCCATGTGGCCCCGCTCCTGGCCGCCGCCGGCCTCCACGCCTCCCCCATGTCGGCAGACCGCGTTGTCGCCTTCATGGACCACATCCGCATCTTCCAGGAACAGGTGGAGAAGCTGAAGGCGCTGCACGTCGATTCGGCTGAATACAGCTGCCTGAAAGCCATCGTCCTCTTCACCTCAGGTGAGGGGACGGGTTGGGGATGTGAGATGTCTGGGAAGAAAAAAAAAAAAAGGCAAAAAACCCCAAACCGCATGCAGGAAAATAAGGAAATAATTTAAATAGAATTATTTTTAAAGGAAAGGAACTGGAGGTCGAGGAAGCATAGCACCTGATGGGGATACACTCTGGTCCAGGGATCATCCTCATTGCCACTGATACTGGCTCTTTAACACACAGCCCCTCCAAAAAAATAATACTAAAAACCAAAATCAAATTAAGTGTAGGCGGTGGAAACATGCATGTTAACAATTTTTCCCTGTGATAGATGGTTTGAATTAACTAGCAGGAAAGTTGCATTAGCATTGCCTTTGAAGTGCTCTGGTCATAGCATATAAGAATATAATACGTATACTATTATTGTAACCTGCAAGGGAGAATTTATAAACATCAAAGGGGAGCTATGTGAAGGAAATATAGGAAATGGAAACAAGGCAAGATAAGAGTCTGGGCAGTGTAGTTTTTTAATTATTCTAATTATGATCACGATATGACTAATTGCCACCTTTCCTACTTGTTTTTCTTTTTTTTTTTTCCTTTTTCATTTTTATATCCCCTCTCCCCATCCCCTAGCTCCTCTCTTGTATGAGCTTCTCTCCTCTTTTCCCCATTAGCAATAACTAAACAGTTCTGATAAATGTGACTTAAAACCAGGCCGAGGCAAAATTAAAAGCATTCCTGAACAAAGATGGCAAATCGTTCAAAGGCCTTGTTTAACACTGAGCAGTTTATAATCCATCAATATTTGCTGCCTTTCAAGCACGAAAGACAGTATTTACATTGTATTAAAATGTCTCCTAAATTTGCACTATATTGTAATGTAGCAAATGTAGTATTAATATCGATTTGAACATCAGATAATTTATTTAGACAGGAGTATCTAATTTGTATGCAGGGTGGTCAGAGACATGTACTGTGACTGCCCCCTTTTACTTCCAGTGCAAATGCAGGCTCGCAGCATTGGAGAGAATATTTCTTTGCAAAGGATAATGTGCAAATCTTAAAACAAATGGAAGATTTACTGAATAGCCAACTCGACATTTTAATGTATTTTATCATAATAAGTCTTCTTGATGGAAACATGTTTTTCAAGAGTGACAAAGAGACCTGCCTGCATTTATCAGGGTGATTTAACTCCACAGCCTGCCTGCAGACTCCCAGACTTTCCTTTCCCATTCGTTTCAGGAAGCTCATCAATACACACAGATAGCCAAGGAGAACCTTTTTTTTCCCCCCCTAGACCTAGCTTGGAGAGATTCTTCCCAAGCAGAGCTGGGAAAATGTCTGGCCTGTGCCTCAGCCCTTCCACACGTCCAAGGCCCTGTGAAGGAAGTTGCGCCTGATAGGGACATGGTTGAGGAAATATTTTCTTCTTTCTTCTTTTTCTTCTCTCCCTGTTCCCTCCAATCTTCCCCCTTTACTTCTGAAACAATTGACCTTGGCTAGAAAAAGGGTAAGTGGCTTTAAAGGAGCCCTTCATTTACATATAATAAAACCAAAGGTAATAACATTTGCGAGGGGAGAAGCCCCTTGCCACAGTGGAGTGGAGAATGAAGGAAGGGAACAATAATATTATTTCAGAGCAGGATCACACAAGGCATCTCAGAAAATGGAAATACTGCTGTCAGGAGTAATCCACTACTCCTTACCCCATCCGCACATTTCCACTTTTCACTAAACTTGTTTTCATTGCATATTCAGAGGGGAATTAATGAGAAGCCTTTCTCTAAGTCATCCAACTTTTAAACAAACTTTAAGTGACAGAAAAGACATATTTAGGCATATTGTGCAAAGTCCTTCACTGAGGACAAAGTGTCTAAAACTGGCATGGATTTTTCCTGTTGTGGTTTCTACATTTGGGCTCCAGAGAGCATGTATTTATTCTGTAAAATTCTGGACACCATCCAAAAGCTGTGCAGTAACCCAAAACCAGCTCCCTTCTTTCCTCCTTTACCCTTCTCTTGCATACCCTCCTCTCCTCCTTGCCCTCATCTCCTTCTCCCCACTGCCAAACTTTGGCATTATTAATTCCTGCATCTACCATTTCATTGTCATAAATAAATGTTTCCGAGAACAGACAGAGACAGATAACATAAATCAAATAAATCTATTTGCAGCGCAATAAGAACTTTTGATTTCTAGTTAGATGCCAGCTGATTACGTCTATATTTTCTGAACACTAAACTCTTCTGAACATGTAACATGAAATACATTGCCACCACTACAAAGGGAAGGCTGGAGTGTGTTGAACAGTAATGGTTATTTATTTACATAATTTCTTTTCCATAGACTGCAAGAAGAAATATGGAGCTTTCCCTTATTGACACACTGCCATATAAAAAAGCAAGGCACACACAGGATTTTCACATTAGCCCACTTTCTGAGATGGAATAATAATTTACCTTCAGTAAACATGGGTCGCATTATTTCTCCCATGGATTGCACCTCTCTGGGCTACATAATCTAATCAAGTTGTGGATCCCTTAATTATTATTATTTTTAATCTCATTCTGAAGGGAGAATTGAGCCTTCCTACCCCCACTTTAGGCTATGAAATAAAATCCAAGTGAAGGCATATGCCAGACCATTTAAAATAATTTAAGCCAAACAGATACTGTCGGCATGAGAAAATTCAAAGTTTTTGGAGGTCTAAGACAAAACCCGTGGCAATTTTTCAAAAAACACATCAGGCTGATGCCCTTTTAGAGGGCAAGTTCCCCATCCACATTGTCCAGTGACCTGCACTACTAGGTGCACTTATTGTAAATGTCTGATAAATATTTTACTAACCTTAAGGGTATGACATATGGAGCATAAAGAAAAAAACTCTGCCAGGGTGTCAGTAAGACCCTTTCATATTGCATTGTTTGGAAGTTGAATAGGATCCTAATGCATAATGGGCAGATAATGCATGTAAAATAGCAAGATATATGTAAATATGGAATCTGATTTGTGGCAATCAACATATGAACAGGTCTGTGGTTTTTGATATGTATTGCAAACAAGAACAGGCCCCAGCTTTTGATAGATATGTATGTTGCAACCTGGTGCTTTAGATGTTGCAAAATATCATTGCATTAAAGGTAAAGTATGGATTAGCAGAGCAGCCCAGCTCAGATAATTGTGTGTCTGAGGGATGCCAAGTCCGCAGCTCAGGTCAAAGGTTCTCCTTCTCAGAAGTTCCTAAATTATGGCTTGTTTTATTTGTATTTTTGCTTGAGGCCATAGTATTGTAGATGAAGGTGTTCAGAAATCTTTGTAAAGTCAGTTCTCGGTAAAGGAAGACTTAAGCTTCAAAAATGCCTGTGCAACAAATTTTATTTTATTTTATTTTTAGCTTTGAATAATTTGTTGATTTGTTGTGTCTTTCCAGGGTCACAACTCTACATTCACATTTTTATAATGTCTTTTTAGGGGCCATTAACTAATTCATATATGGATCTATATATTAGTAAAGTCTGGCTTTGATCTGTTAACCTGCACTGCTAGCTGACTCCCTTGCTCTGATCTTGATGGCTGGAGGGGTTTTTTTTTGGTTTGTTGGTTGGTTTTTTGGGTTAGGTGTTTCAGTTTTTGTTTTGGTTTGGTGTTTTCAATATCTATTCTGAATCTTTGAAACAATGTGGATGGTTTCAACCATCTGGGCATACCCATCACTTTTCCATGACTGCAGTGTCCTGAGCAAGTCCTTCCACAAGCAGCTGGTGCCCAATTATTCTCTGGTTTGGGTTATATGTTCTTTGAGATAGGATATGTGCTTGTAAGCGTCTCTATGTGTGTGCAAATGCGCAGATGCATCCATACCTCTCTGCTCGTATCTATATGAACAGAATAAGGTGTATAGATACAATACGTGGATGTAAAGGGCTCCTGGTCTCGGATTAGTGCATGCTTGCCCAGGTCACGTAGTTCTGCAAGGTGCAAGGTGCATGTTTGTGACAGTTTGGGTGCCAGAAGGACCTGTGAGGAAGGAGTCTCCCTGATTTCATTTAGGCAAGACTTAGCTGCTGCAGCTCTACCCAGCTTTGTGTCTGAGAGCTACAGACGCCTGCTGAGCACAAGCTGGGACTAACCTAGCCCTTTGCTACCGGATTTATCACACAGCCTGCAAAGACATCGCAAATTTGCGATCACTGGCAGTGAGGCAGGAGCAGAGGAGACTCCCCTGCCCCACGGCATCCCCAAGCCGGCTCCCTGCCAGTCGCTGCAGGACTCAGTCGCTGCCTCTCTGTGATGTGCAGCCATGTAAACAAACTCCTTGTGTTTCACTCTGCTTGTGTGCCACTCTGCTTGTTATATTATTATTATTATTATTATTATTATTATTATTATTATTATTATTATTATTATTATTATTTCCCCCAAAACCTTATTTGTCTTCCTCTCGGCGTTATTTAAGGGGGCTGGTCCAGGTTTCCAGCATCCCGGTGATGGGCTCCCTGGAGCAGAAACCACGCTTGGCAGCGCGGAGTGTCGGTGGGGGGATGTGCAAAGGAAGTGTGGGGGCTTGTGTGTGTGTGTGTGTGTGTGTGTGTGTGTGTGACTGGGGCGAGCGGGGTGTTGGCACCCCATCGCATCCCGGGTGGAAACACCCACGGTGGCAACGAGGCACAGCGAGGTCGCGTTATTTATTTGGCAGTGGTGCGCGGGATGGGATGGGGTAGCGTGGGGTGGGGTGGGATGGGATAGGATGGGATGGGATGGGATGAGACGGGATGGGATGGGATGGGATGGGGGGGTGCGCCTTTGGGCTGCCCCCCATCCTCGCAGAGTTTCCCTGTGTGGTTCCCAGCCACTAACCATCTCCCCCCGCTTCCTCCTCCTCCTCCTCCTCCACCTCCTTCCTCCACTCTCCTCCCGCCTGCCGCCGTGCTGCGGCTGCCTCCGCGGGTGCGCTGCGGTGGGCAGACGCCTGCGGCCTATCGGATGCTGCGCACATCGAGAGTCTCCAGGAGAAATCGCAGTGCGCGCTAGAGGAGTACGTGCGGAGCCAGTACCCCAACCAGCCGAGCCGCTTCGGGAAGCTGCTGCTGCGGCTGCCCTCCCTGCGTACCGTCTCCTCCTCCGTCATCGAGCAGCTCTTCTTCGTCCGCTTGGTAGGTAAAACCCCCATCGAAACCCTCATCAGGGATATGCTACTGTCGGGGAGCAGCTTCAACTGGCCTTACATGTCCATCCAGTGCTCCTAGAGCCCGTCCCGCAGCCCCGGCGGAGCGGCGGCCGAGCGGCGCCCGGGGAGCGCTCGCACCCGGGGCGCTCGGGGCGCGGGGGGGCCCGGGAGGCGGACACTGAACAAAAGAGAGGGCGAGAGGGAGCACAGATGTGGCCGTGGAGGGGAGAAGGACGGACCGGTCGTCCGTGGAGGTTGTGATGTTTCGCCTTTTTTTTTTTTTTTTTTTTTGGCCTATTTTGGTTTTTTATTTTGTTTCGTTTTCGTTTTCTTTCGGAGAGGAGGAAAAAAGAAATAAATAATATTAATAAAAGAGACAAAAAAAAATGAGTATTGAGGGGATATTAATCAAACCTGAAGGGGATACTGGATCTTCCAGGATTTATTGTGGACTGTTGTTGATATATGCTGTACAGTAAACCAACAAAACAAAAAAAGCATTGAAACTGAACTGAACCTTGTGTAGAATAAAAACAAAACCGCCCAAAACCAAGCAAACGACAACAAAATTTCCATGCGCAAACACTTACCATGAACATTGTTACTCCTTTTGTAATATATTAGTCTTTATTTTCAATTTTGGTAAAAGTTAAAACACCATATGCGCATAAAGGAAAAAAAAGGAGAATTAGGGGAAAATAACATTTTCCAAATAATTATAAAAGAATTGTCCTGTGTCTATGTATCTATATCTGTTTTGTATTTTTTTCTGGTTCCAAACCAGGTTTCCTGTGATTCTATACTAATAATTTTTGATATAACCCTTTGCTTCTTATAATGAGTGCGATATATGTTGTCAAAGCTGTTCTTCAAGAATTAAAATTGAAGTGAGAATTAAAAAAAAAATAAAAGAATTTAGCAAAAAACCCCAACTTATCACCCCACAACCCATGAGTCTTGTTGCTTGAAACATGCCAACAATTCACAAAAAAAAAAAAAAGAAAAAAAAGAAAAAAAAAGGAAAAACCCATAAACAATAACAACAAAAATCTCCCCACATTTTAAACTCCTTTACTGGTGCTAAAAAGGAGAACTTAAAAAATACTTGGGAAGGGTAACCAAGTCGTGCAAACTATGGGATGCTCCAAAATGGACTTGACTGTATAAGCTTAGGGCTGAGCTGTCAAGGCCTAGGAAAAGGGAGCAGGAGTCTCAGCGTAATGCCTTAGGTGACCTCGCCTCACTGGGACCGCACCACTAACCTTTCACCAAGGCTGATGGGCCTGTCAGCCTGGCCTGCCCCTTTTTGAAACACCTGTTCCCATCACCTGGATTTTCTGCTGAGCTCACACCCCGCTTTTTACTCTCAGACGCCATGGGCATGGATTGAAGTCACCACATGCCATCATCTCTGCCTGTGCAGCAGGAGGCATTCTCTAGCCACGGGTCCTGTTTGCTCCAGGCACGATGGCTTTCTGCTTCTGGGGGCTTGGATGGGGTTGGCTTTTTTTGGTTTCATCTTCTTTTCCACTCCAAGGGCTCGCAGACCCCAACATGTACTCCAGTGTGCATGCCTTGTGCTTACTGTCAGCCAGAACAGATCTCTTGATTCTTTTTCCCAAATCTAGTTGCTGTGTGTGGAGGGTATTCCCACTCCATTAATATAGAAATCCAGCTGGATGCTTGCTCATTGGGTGGTGAGTTAGTGCATTTCATGTGTGCTTATGTGCCATGGCCATGCAAAAAACCCAGGCTGTGACATCCCACACCGTGGCCCACCCACTGCCAGGGCCTGAGCTCTGTGCCAAAAACCCCTTTTCATTTCAGCTTGTCTTTTTTTTCCCAGAAAATTAAAAATCGTTTTTGTAATGGAGCTCCTTTGAAGGTAAAGGCTTCTAGCTGGTGGTGCAGATCTCTGTAACAGCTTTCAGTGCATTAATGTTTTATAGGATCTGAGACAGAGCTGTAAGAACACATACTACCAAGGGAGCTCTTTCTTAATGTATTAATAAAGCTGGATCTTTAAAAATAACATTGTCCCCCTCATACAGACACCTCCTGTGCCCTCCAAACAAGTCTAGATGAGGTAGACTTTTCAGTTTCAGAAGAAATGCCCATGTCTTCACATGTGTTTTCCCTTTAATTTGCTATCTTCCATGCTCTCCTATTTCTCCTTCCCTCTCTCCCATAATCTCTCCCATCCTTTTTTTTTTTTTCATTCTTTATTTCTTTTTTCCCCTTTTTTCTTTCTTTAACAAGATTCTTCAATTCAACTCGCCTGGGGTTTTTAATATTCTAGACGCAGCAGATCTGAGGTGAGAGCAGCTCTATACAGTAGACAGTTCTAGCTGGATAATCAAGATTACGGGCAGATCCTTTATGGGGCTATCACCCCATTCAGGATGCAGAAACGGCCTGTATTCATAGGTGCTGGGAGTGGGGGGACTTGGATAATTCCAGACCTGAGCACACAAGAACAGGGATTTGGGAGTTAGACAGACAGACAGACATCCTCCCTTTTGTCACTCACTTGGACACTGCATGAGTGAGAGCTTTGTTCCTGCCCCTTCCCCGGGGCCTTCCCTGGAGAAAGGGAGTCCAGCAGCCCCTCCGGGCTCTCAACAGGGAGTGAGAGGGAACGCTCAGACATGGGAGGTGCTGAAAGAAGCATTTTCAGCACTGCTTTACGGTGGGATGGTGATTTGAGACCCAGATGAATTGGCAGTTAAAAAAAAAAAAAAAAGAAAAGCAAAAACAACAAAAGAAGACAAAAAAACCAAACCCGAACCCAAAACCCCCAAACCCACCAAAACAAACAAACAAACAAACAAACAAACACCCCCCCAACCAAAAATAACAACAAAAAACAAACCAACAAAACAAAAACCAGCCTCCCTCTACCTAAAAATAAACAAAGCAAACGGGGATATCGGAAGAGAAAAACAGGTCTCGGTTTCTTCCAATGAGATGTAAATAAATTCATTACAGTGTTATCCCACTGATGAAAACAGATAAAATTTTTCTTAGATATTTTTCAATTAATTTTCATATTTATGAATAATAATAACCCACGGATTGCCAAGAAACTTGCAGGTGTAGAGGAGGTGTACGAGATGCACTTATTTCCATGTATGTGCCTAGAAAGAAGTGTTTCAATCCCTTATTAAACTTTGCTTATAAGACGGTATTGTGTTTTGAAGTGTTAACTACCCAGTCTGCGTTGTGTCAGTGGATGTTTTCCTTTGCCACGCTGCAGCTTCCCGGGCATTCATATGGCAGCTAAAACTACTGTATCATCGCGTCATTTGCCGGGAAAAAAAAATTATATGTGGGTGTGGAGACGGGCTGGGGGCCCTCAGCAAGTTTCTGCCGACTTATTCGTCATCTACAGTACACTGCTTTAGAACCAGCCCCATCTACATTTCTTCTGCCGGCTTGCTGCCGGGGGCCCGGGCGCTGTCCCCGGAGGCTCCTCGGCTCCCCAGGCTCCTGAGGAGGCGGGGTCGGCAGGGAGTTCCCCGCATCCCCACATCCCTGTATCCCCACATCCCCACATCCCTGTATCCCCGCATCCCCGCATCCCTGCATCCCCGCATCCCCGCATCCCTGCATCCCCGCATCCCCGCATCCCCGCATCCCCGCATCCCTGCATCCTGCCGCCCGGGCTCCGCGGCCCCTCCGCGCTGCCCAGCAGCCGCGGCAGCGCTTCAAAGGCCGCGGTGGGCTTGCAGGGGAGGAAGCTGGGGCCGGCGGAATTTGGGAGAGGGCGACCCTGGCAGCCCAGCCCGCGCAGGGGACCTGCTCGGGGCAGGGCAGTTAACAAAGCGCTCCTTCCCACTCCTCTTAGCACCTCGCTAACTAGCTTGCCTCCTCCCACCGCCCAATTAGGCCTTTTCTATACATTTAATCGAATAAATATTTGGAAATGCTGCTAAGTGGTAGGTTGAGCCCGAGCAGAGGAGGAGGGGGGCTTGCGGGCGGTGGCAGGGGTGGCGAGGGTCGCTGTGTGCGCCTGTGTGTGTGTGCGTTCCTCCTCCGGCTGCCCCGAGCGCCGCGGGCTGCGGCTTCCCCTTTCCCGGGGTTTCTCCACACGCCCTTGCCCCCGGGAGGCACCTTTGGGTAGCTCGGCTTCCACCCATCGCCTTCATCCGCAGAAGGAGGGTGGTAAGTCCACTCTAAGGGTTGGGGTAAAGGATAAGCCCCACTCTCCCCGTGTCCGTCGAAATAAAGTGGAACTGGGGAGGGAGCGTGGGTGTGGGACTCCATCACGAGTGACCTGTCTCATCGCCACCAATAAAATCGACGGATCAAGATGCAAAAGACTTTTTTCCTACTGAGGTAAATGGAGGGTCTTGCACGAAAATCTGGCTCGGGGTCACTGCAAGTGTCAGCAGAAGTAATACAAGAAAAGGTGGATTCTGCGTGGGTTCACTCGCAGGAGACTGGTTGGTTACCTACACAAAGACAGAAATGTCTTTTATCTGACAGAAAGGGCTGAATAGGACCTCCGGTTTTGCTGGTGTTTTGTTGTGGTTTTTTTTGGTTTTTTTCGGGTTTTTTTTTTTTTTTTTTTGGTTGGTCCGTTGAGGTTGTTTGTTTTGGGGTTTTTTTGGTTGTTTTGTTGTTGTTTTTTTTATTTTGTGGTTTGGGTTTGATTGTTTTGTTTTTGTTTGTGGTTTTTTGTTCGGTTTTTGTTTGTTTGTTTGTTTTTGAGGGGAGTGTGTTTGTTTGATTTTTTTGGTTCGGTTTGGTTCCTTCTCATTACCTGTGGGGTGTGGCAGCCAGACTCCCCTTCCCAACAGACAGCGGATGCGACCAGCCCCGAGCAGGCAGGGCTGGCAGGGACGGTGGCACTGGCTGGCCTGGATGGACTCTCCGACAGATGGACAGAGGGACGCAGCGCTCAACAGCGATGTCAGGGCTTGGTGCAGCCGCCCCCTCCAGCAGTGTCCCGGCGCGCAGCCATTCACTGGGAGCGTCCGCGAACGCGTGTGCACGGCTGCTACAGGCACTGTCGACATGCTTCCTCCGGTTTCATGGGACATTTAGACTATTCAAAGCGTTAGTTTATAAGTCTTGAAATAGCGGGTAGAGCTGTCTCCTCTCCTCTCCTCTCCTCTCCTCTCCTCTCCTCTCCTCTCCTCTCCTCTCCTCTCCTTTTTATTTTTTTAGATCCACATATGTGTCTTCTCTGCTCTCTGTTTCACTGTGACAGGCAGAAATTGAGGTTCCCTTGCCCTTTTCCACGCTTGTTCTGTTTCTTTTATATCTTTGGAACTAATTTCGGAAACTGCATGATCTCCACGAAACCTGTCTATATATTTGTTTTAAAAGGTTCGCTTTCTCACTGGAGTCACAGCCACTGACTTGGATGTGGGATTTTTTTTTGGACACCCTTCCCTGTTCAATCCGCAGAGGGTCAGAGAGAGGGAGGATGAGTTTTCTGTGGTGATTCCCCCAGTAGCAATAAAAAATAAATACATTTCACAAGCCACAACTCTAAGGTGCTATGGACAGACTTGATATCTCCGGGTACTTTGCAAACCTGCCGGGTTTCCAGGTGCTGATGACGTGGGAGAATTTCTTCTAGGAGGTGCTTTTGAAGAGGAGTAGGGGAAAAAAAAAGAGAGAAAGAGAGAGAAACAAAGCGCGAGAAGGAGGGATGAAAGAAAGGAAAGATTAAAAAGAGTAAAACATTAAAACATTAAAACAAACAAACAAAAAAAAAAAAAAAAAGGAAAAGGACAGAGGTGTGAGGGAGGAGGAGAACGAGAGGGGAGAATGAGAGGGGAGATCCAGGAGCAGAAGTGGAAACCAATAAAACTCTTGTTAAAGTGCTTGCTCAGGATCCACGGCGTCACAAGGTCTCTTACTTAGGAAGCCAAAGAGTTTTATTCCTAAATGAGTTAAAGAGCCATTTACCTCTGTCGTGTTCTATTCATCAAGCCACAAGTCGAGAGTCCCTAACATGAAACTATTTGTTTGCTTACACAACCAGCTGGGTGCAATTTCACGACTGAGATATCTATCTGAAAGCGCCTCTCATTTATTATCCTTACTTGTCAGCGAATCCATTTTCCAACTTTTTTTTTCACCTCCACGCCCATTCTTTCTTCCTTCATTGAAGGCTCCGGGTTTAAATGCTCCCTTTAAGCATTTCAGCACCCACTCCTTCTCCAGTCTGAGCACCTTCAGCGCAAAACAGCCGGGGAGCAAGTCTGAAACTGCGAAGGTGGGAAAGGCGACCACTTCCCAAGGTGGTCCCACTTTACAGCTCCTGCCCTTTTTTCCCTCCCTCCCGTTTCTCCCAAGGTGTCTCTGACAGTGCTGTGGAGTCACCCTCCGCTCCTTTTTAAGTGAGGGCATCGTGCCGGACATTTTTCTACGGCGGTCCCGGTGTGAGGTGTGGCCACCTGAAAATAAATTGCATTTTCTGCCTGTGAGAAAGGACTGTAGACACCCCCTCCCTGAGACTGCCGAAGGCACAGGAGGGTGGGCACCCTGGCTACTCTCGCTAGACCAGTTTTGGTGGTCACTGGGATGCAAGGGCTGGTGTGCGGAGGCGGGTGGTGGAGGAATTCCCAAGAAGGCTTGAGGAGGGATGTCAGGATCTCTTCTCTGGCATCCACGTGGTCTCCACTGGAAATACAAAGACACTACATATAACGGGCCCAATCAGTTTATAAAAGTAGTTGCGAGGAATGACAACAATTAGTAAAAGGGATGGTGGGAAATTATACCTCCCCGCCTTTTTCTTAGCCCAAATTTTGTAAAATCGGGGTAATGTGAGTAACGTTTCAAAGGTGGACTGTCTGGCTGACATTAGATTGGCTGTTAGTCATTTCAATGGTAGCTGTATAATCCATCATTGGATATACAATAATAACCTCCTCTCCTGTAGAACCCTCCACCAAACTTAAAGCAGCGGACCAAATTCAAAGCTACAGGTGTAAAATATCCCCAGCTGTTAAAAAGAAGGAAGAAGGGTGTAAGAGCAGGTGGGGGCAAGCTCCTTAGAGAAGAAGGGGGCTGCTGGCTGTAAGCTATGCTGTTATGTTATTTAGGAAGATATTTGCTGTATGTGACGTTTAAAGTGGATCACACCACCGCTGGACCAAACAAAGCCCAGACCAAAGCGCGGGGGTCACGGTCGACCGCAGCGAGGAGCGAGCTGCGTGTGTGTGCGTGTCACAGACCCTGCAGCAGCCCGAGTGCGTGTGCGGGTGTGCGCCAGGAGCCGACCTCGGCTGCATCCCGCTCGGCGAGCGCTGATTAGCATTTCCCGGCAGCCGTGCGCCAGCGCTGACAACTAACAGAGATATCCAGCTCACCATTAGGCCTTCTCCTTTTGTCTGCGAGCTGCCGGCAGCAGCGCAGAGCCCCGCGCCTCCGCTGCCCGCGCCGCGGCGGCCGCAGCAGCCCCGAGCTCCGTGCGCCGCGTCCGGCCGCAAGCTGCCGGCCCAGCTGCCCTGCCGGGGCCAGCGCCGCCCTTCCGCCCCGACCGTCCGTCCGTTCGTCCATCCATCCATCCATCCACCCATCCATCTATCTATCTATCTATCTATCTATCTATCTATCTATCTATCTATCTATCCATCCATCCATCCATCTATCCATCCATCTATCTATCTATCCATCCATCCATCCACCTATCTATCTATCTATCCATCCATCCATCCATCCATCCATCCATCCATCTATCTATCTATAATTTTTTCCCTTCCTTCCCCATGGGAGATTGAAGTGGGGGGCGCTTCCCGCGGACCCCAGGATCCCCATTCCCGTCAGGGTTCACAGCAAGTCAGGGCTGCTCTTTTTCACCTTGTTTTCTCACTTTTCCTCCATCTGTACTGCGGGATCGGGTGCGCCAGTGGCATCCTTCAACAAACACACGAGTCGCCCCATTTGCTCTCCTTTTGTCTTTCCCCCACCTGTGGTTCTTTTTGAGAGGTGAGATATCCCTTGAAACGCTTAACCAGCTCCACGCAAAGAGCCGATAAAGAAGGAGTTGGGATTTAAATTCACAGGCCACTAAAGCGCTTTAAGCTCCCAGTTTTGAGCCAAACTGCATTTCTTAGCGTCTGGAGAGCCACATCAACTTCCAGCAAGTAGCTGAGACTCCCTGAAGTGGTAAAAAAAAAAAAAAAAAAAAAAAAGCAGGTATTTTTTTCCCCCTGAGAGCCACACAAATTGGTCCATGTTGACAGATGTTTGTAACTTAGTAACTTCTTGAAGTTTTTTCTTTTATTTCTCCCCCTCCCCTCTTCTAAGCCTTCTTCCGAGCTTGCTTTGTTGTTTTAAAATATGCATGTCTCTCAGGAATGCAAGTCACGAGTCCAAACTTCGTGTCCAACCTCCCACAAGAAATGATCCTTTTATAAGGAACCCGATATGTCTCAATCTGCACTTCAGTCAAAGCCTCTGGATATAGGGCACTGGTCCCTGCTCAAAAATAACTCCACCAAAACGCCTTTCCACCTAAAAACCATGAATGACTCCCAGGGAAGACATGTATCTCCCATAATTAAAGGCGGCAGCACTCTGAGGGGAATGGAGCCTGGAGGAAAAGAAGAGGAAGGGGGGGAACGAAAAAAAAAGGAGGTGTGTGGGGCAGCAGAGAGCGAGAGGGATTTTTATTTCTGTGTTGGCTGCACCGGGCCGAGATTAGCAGCAGGTTTATCAAGACGAGCCTCTGTGGCAGCTCCGGGTGCGTGGGGAGAACGCGACAGCTCACGAGGAGCAGAGAAGAGGAGAGATTAAGGAGCAGAGTCTAACTCCGAGAAAAGAGTAAGTGACCCTCAGTACAATGCAGGAGCCAGGGGACCGCCGAGCTTTGAATCGGCAGCCAAAGTTGGGTTGCGAGCGCGAACAATGGCATGGGAATGGGGGGGAAGGGAAGCGCCAGGCCCGGGAGGCGGCGGGGCCGGGCACCCGCGTGGGAGCGCCGCGACCGCCGCTGCTGCCCCGCGGGGAGCGGGCACCGGCACCGGGACCGGGACGGGCATGGGCATGGGCATGGGCATGGGCATGGGACGAGGGTGAGGATGGGGCCTGCCCCAATTTATGTAGGGAATAAAAAGAAAGGGGGGGGGCGGGGGGGAGGCTAGAAAGGGAGAGGGAAGAAGGATGGGAGGGGAGCGAGAGAAACTTCCCAAGTGATGAGAAACAGATGAGCTCCTGCCTGGGTCACGTTTGCTCCCCGGTCCTGATGCGAAGTGACGTCAGGAGCTGCATGTCCTATCGCCGTCAGACGGAGCAGGACGGGCAGAGAGGCCTTGCCTCTGCCGCCCTTGCCTCCTTCTCCCCTCTCTGTCGGGGCAAACTCCCATCAGCATTTTGCGAAATCATGCCCTAAGAGCTCCTGGACGATGCGACACCTTTCCCTCCGTGTGCCACACCATCCACACTTCCAGCATGCGGAAAGCTCGGTAGGCCCCTGCGCCTATAGGATCTGGTACCACATTAGTTTCCAGCAATATTTACAGCACGGCTTTTAATACACACCAGATGGTTTCACGACGATGCTGCCCCAGCCAGTGAGATCTTTGATTTTAATTCAGCAGTGTTTTGTTACAATTATACTCGGTGCTGAGACCAATTTTATTGGTGACATTTATTTTTTTTTTCACATATCTGCGATACTTTATATTACAAAAAACCTCAAAACCTAACTTCTCTGCAGCCCCTTGGCACAGAGGCAAGGTGGACAGGAAGGCAGAAGCAGCGGCAGACAGCTTTCCTCAACCTCAATAACGAGATGCTCCTGTGTGTATACATGTGTGCACAGATAAATAATACATATGCATATTTATTCATTATATTTGATCAATAACGCTCATATTTGTTAAACCTCAATTGAGTGCACTCGCCTGCATGATAACAAACACAGGGCAATAAATATTGCATACGGTTAATTATTATGCCGGTGCATTATGCCTTGCTCCTCCTATGTACTCAGACCCCTCGTAAAACTCCTCGCAAACACAAACGTCTCTCGCAGATATTTTGCTGTGAAAAGGGAAAAACTCAGCCCCTTGAAGTCTCCGGGAATTCTTAAATATTGACAGGAGGAAACTGTGGCTAATATCTTCCTCCGAGCTAAACACACTGCTTTTAGGAGAGGAGAGAGAGGGAGAGAGCACAATCCTTGTCTAGAAAACATTCCAAGGCTTTTATTTCATTGCCCGGGATATGTTATCAGAAAGCTACATCCAGGGTCGCGTTCGTTTTTCTCCTGGAATTCCAAGACCTTTCTTTCTCTCTCTCTCTCTCTCTCTTTTTTTCCCTTTTCTTTTCCCTCTACGGCAGAGCGCCTGGTTACGGCGTGGCTGTGTAAATAGCCGATTTACTCCTTTGCAGGTGTGCTTCCCTCTACACGAATGCTTTCCCTGCTTCTACAGGAACTCACGTTTATTTCCTCTCCTCCCAAAATCACAGATGTTTATTTTATTGATGTAACCTATACCTTGGTTGTGCCAGGAATAATATGCCTCTACTAAAAATCATTTAGCAAATAATAGAGGCGTTCTGGATGGTTTCCAATTTACATATGTACTTGGTCATAATATATTATGTAAAAAAATAACATCTGCTTTCCTAAAATAAAGTGTTACAAGTAACTTTTAAAGAATGTTTCCCTCATTTTAAAAAGAAATAGGTAGACATAAACTGGAATCCATATGTATAGCATATTTACAATGGGTTTAAGATTTGAAGGTAGTCATTCATTGCGTAAGCCATTCAGAACCGACGTTTTAAAAGCTACTTAACCTCAGGCATTCTTGAATCTTAAAGGATTCCCAACGATATTATTTATAGAGGAATTTGCTGAAATTTAATTGCGTATCAAGACGGAAATGTGAGCAGGTATTTTACGTTTAGGCCACCTCGGATGCTGTGTTTAATACTGCTCCAACTCAGATTTTATTCTCCTGCGTCCTCAAAAGTCTTCCTCTTCTCTTCAGATCGGATGCCCAGAAGGTGCGATCCCTCCTCTTTCTCCTTCCTCAGCTTCCACCTTTGTCTAGGGGATGCAGCCGGTGCTTCCCGGCGATCCTCACACACGGGCTATTTTACCAAGTTTGTCCTTCGTATGGAGAGGAAGACGGGGTCTGCAAGCACCCACGTCTCTTCGCTCTGTCTGCAGTAAAAGGCCAGAGCCACTGCCGATGAGCCACCGGAGTGTTTTGCAAATGTTCTCTGTACCCAAAAGGAGCCTCTACTGTTTCCCCCCGGAAAGGGCTTCGAGGTGCTTCCCCTCTCCTTGCGTCCTCAAAATTGAGATGACAAAACCGATCAAGTCTGGGGAAGGGCGGGCACACTGCAAGGCGACCCCAGCCGGGGCTGAGGCACTGGAGGGGAGGTGCACCTCTGGGAATGCCGCTGCACCTCTGGGAATGCCGCTGAACCCGCACGGGCTCGGGGCATGATGAGAGGAACACAAACCCCAGTCCATTCTACCCCCAGGGCCCAGACGCGGGTCTTGGGGAGGGAGCCTCTAAGTGGCCCCACGGCTGTGTCCTGCCCTGGGCTGCCTCAGCAGCCGGTTTCGGTAGGGGACGAGGCGCGGTGTCTGCCGGCCCGCAGGGTCCCTGCAGCCTCCCCGCACGCCCGTGTGCGGGGCGGGCAGAGCAGGCAGGCCTGCGCAGGGGGGCTCAGGAAGCGGCCCCTTCTCAGCGTCTGGGTGCTTGCTAAAATTTCTCTCCCCCCCCCTCCCCCAGCCCCTCCCCTTTTCTGTCATTTTCCCCTCCTTTCTACCCCCAGAGCCCGATCAGAAAACCACTGCTGACACGGACAGTGGAGTTTCCAGCGATCTGCAGAGATCCTCTGCTATCTACTTTAGGGGGTTCATTGGGTCTCTTTGCTACCGAGGCTTATCCAGGGAAATGTGGACTTAGGGATAAGCAGGGAAAAGCACAGTACAGTTTCTGAAGAGAAAAAAATATGGCACCAAACCACCCATAACCCTAACTATCTGTAAAAAAAAATTTAAATATGTTAAATGAAACAGAGTTTGAATTTATGTGGAGCCAGTGGACAGAATGTGGACAGAGACACAGAGAAGAGTCACGCCTTTAGGACAGGAGGTCTTTATTTGTAGATGGTGTATTTATGGAAAAGAAAGGGAGCTTCTTACAAAGGTCTGACTCTACTGTGGATAACAAAACCTGTCACGTCTTTACTTAGTGCCAGAGAAGCGTGAGTGCCCTAATTTGGACATCTACAAAGTGATTATTATATACTTCTCTGAAAAATCACTTTGTGGGAATAAGTCTAGAACACAACCAAAAAACATGCCGAGGGTGAAAAGGGAAAAGGGAAAGGGAAAGGGGAAAGGGGACACAGAAAAGTGAAGAGGGAAGAGGGGAAAGAGGAAAGGGGAAAAGGGGAAAGGGGAAAGGGGACACAGAAAAGTGAAGAGGGAAGAGGGGAAAGAGGAAAGGGGAAAAGGGGAAAGGGGAAACGGGGAAAGTGAAGAGGGAAGAGGGAAGAGGGGAAGGGGGGAGGGGGGAGGGGAAGGGGAAGGGGAAGGGAAGGTTCCGGGAAGGGAAGGGAAGGGAAGGTTCCGGGAAGGGAAGGGAAGGTTCCGGGAAGGTTCCGGGAAGGGAAGGTTCCGGGAAGGGAAGGTTCCGGGAAGGTTCCGGGAAGGGAAGGTTCCGGGAAGGGAAGGTTCCGGGAAGGGAAGGGAAGGGAAGGGAAGGTTCCGGGAAGGTTCCGGGAAGGGAAGGGAAGGGAAGGGAAGGGAAGGGAAGGGAAGGGAAGGGAAGGGAAGGGAACGTTCCGGGAAGGGAAGGGAAGGTTCCGGGAAGGGAAGGTTCCGGGAAGGGAAGGGAAGGTTCCGGGAAGGGAAGGTTCCGGGAAGGGAAGGGAAGGTTCCGGGAAGGGAAAGAAAGGAAAGGAAAGGAAAGGAAAGGAAAGGAAAGGAAAGGAAAGGAAAGGAAAGGAAAGGAAAGGAAAGGAAAGGAAAGGAAAGGAAAGGAAAGGAAAAAAGGAAAGGAAAGGAAAAAAGGAAAAGAAAAAAAGGAAAAAGGGAAAAGGGAAAAGGGAAAAGGGAAAAGGGAAAAGGGAAAAGGGAAAAGGGAAGGATTTGTTTGCACTCTGTCCACGTCTTATTTTACTTTCCTAATGCTGCTGGAGTATCCTTCTGTCCGCAGTCTCACTCAATGAGCTTTCATTAGTGTAAACAACCCCTGCTTTAAAATTATAGATTAGCACGAGGTTAAGGGCCCGGGGGGGGGGGGGGGGGGTGGGGAGAATGAGCAATACAGTACACAGGTTTTAAAAAATCTTATTTTTGACCCAATTCCAAGATGTCAAAACTTTTCCTTTTTTTTTTTTTTCTTTTTTTTTCCCCCTGAGAGTGTGAAATGAAGGACACAATGGTGGTGGCCACCATGAAGAAGTGGCCTTTTAATGACTACTAAAGAAAACCAAAATGTAGCTGAAATGTACCGCAAAAGCTGCTTCAAAGTACAATCTAATTCCGCTGAGTTCAGTCATCAGATAGATCTGGTAATTGGGAGTTGCACAGAGGCAAGGCAGCATGGTATGGAGAACCTTGTGCTTCTTCCCTTCAGTAACTGTAGATATATTTCACAGACTGCATTAGCACAAACCCGTGGGATATTAGAGATCTCTGACTCCTGCAAATAAATGAAGACCCAGTCTTCACCATAACAAAAAAAAAAAAAAAAAAAAAACAACAAACCAAACCAAACCAAATCAGATCAAATCAAATCAAACCAAACCAAACGAAACCAAACCAAACTAAACCAAAAACAAACAAAAAACAAACTAAACAAAAAACAAACAACCAAAAAACTACCAAAAATAAAAACAAAAAATCCCCAAACACAACCAAAAAGAAAAAATAACCCCAGGCAGACTACCTGCATACTCCAAGCTACAAAGGTTTTTTTTTCCTTTTCTAATTGTCGTCCTGGTTGCATATGGACTCTAGATAATAGCATCTACTAGATGTTGCTTTCTTTTTTGATATTTGCTTCTGTGTCTGGCTGTCATTTTTGTGTGTATTTTCTGACTTTGGCTTTTGCTGTATCACAAAAGTCTCCACAAGCAGCAGAACGGCAAATTCAACCAAAAACCAGACCAATTTTCTCATCGATGTGTAATAAAATTAAAGGACATTGTTTTGTCAGATGAGCACCAAGTCGGAAATAAATGCTTGAGTCCGGAGAAACAAAACGGAGTGCTGTTGGCGCGTGTGTAAATTTATTTTTAAAGCAATAAATCAATGGTAATCTAACAGCTGGGCTCGCTATCTCGGAGGAGGTTTTACGTTTGGGCAAGCCTCAGCAGCGAGGTTCAGCCGGACACGCCGGGCGCCGAGCGCGCCCTCGGGTGCAGAACTCGGTCCCCTCGCCGCTGGCTGCGCTGCAGCCGGGACGGGCGGCGGGGACACCGAGGGACGCGGGCAGCCCGGGGGTGCTCACAGCCCGCCCCGCCCCGAGCACCGGGGATTGCCCGCCAGGAGCCCTCGGGGGACTCGCACCCGCGCCGAGCATCGCGACCTGTCGAAATAGCCCCAAACTGTTATTATCCAAGTGCTAATTTCATCATTTCCGCACCACGAGGCAGTTGCACGACATGCAGGTGGCCGCGGTCGAAAGGGGCAGGAATCTCTGCTTTTTCAGTCAGAACTTTCCATTTTGAGAATGCTCACAGCGAGTGTGAAGAAGTTGGGTGCACCTGCTCGCCACGGGACCCCGGGCGCCGCTTGTCTAATCACATCTGCTTTCTGTTTCCAGAAATGCTGAGCGAGGTGGAGGGAGAAGAAGAGGGGGAGAGGGAGAAGGAAGGGAGAAAGTATGATAGACAGAAGGAGTGAAGCAGGAGAGAAAAAGAGAGAAAGAATGAGAAAAAGAGAGAAAGAAAGAGAGCGGGGAGGGAAGGGAAGCAAGAAAGAACAAAAATGAGAGATTTCTTTCCACAAAGGAAAGAAAGAAAGAAAGAAAGAAAGAAAGAAAGAAAGAAAGAAAGAAAGAAAGAAAGAAAGAAAGAGAAAGAAAGAAGGAAAATGTTAGCGACCTGCAGTAACATCCTAACATGAATGATACAGATACATCATGAATCAATAAGATACTGAAACCACCCGAACAACAAAAAGCAATATCGCAGTAGATAAACCGGCATGGTTTTCTGTTAGGATATATGACAGAAGATTTTGAAATAATCGAGCAACCTCTAGAACGGCTTTAAAATAAAGATATTTTTACACAGAGGCGTGAATTGGTGTTAATAATTTTCTTCAAAACACTCTAGAGATGGTTCGGGCGAATGGTTTGTGGCGACTCCTCGACAGTGGAACCCTCTGTCCAGCTTGCAGACGATGCTTCGGTGTCTGCACGCCACCCACGACTTGAATTATTTTGCAGAAATAATTCGAACACGACGTAGAAGCTATTTGTTTGTTGGTTGGTTTGAGGGGCTTTTATCCCTGGGATACCTATAAGTGTGAGAAACAAAAGTGACACTCGATGGGATGGGAGCCGCAGCGGTCATTTAATACGCCCTGCCTTTGTTTAGCTGTCTATGAGAGGAGGATCTAAACACCCGGTAAAGTTTGTTCGCCTGTTTGTCTGTCTGAAGATAAGGGCATTGGAGTTTCTAAGTTTCACGCAGGGCACTGCTGCTGCTATCAAGTAACATTCAAAGCAGCCTATTCGGTTCCCCTTGACAAATCTCCTCGGCTCTTTGGGCGCGCTCGCCCCGCACCCCGGTTGCGCCGTTGCTCCTCACGGTAGCACCGAGGAGGCGTTTTGGCGCTTTGCTTTTTTTGTCTACTTTTTTTTTTTTTCTGTGCGTTCCGGGTTGGCGAGTCCTGGGGGTGAACAGGCAGGTGCGCGCCGCTCTCCCCTCCACGAATCCCACAGCCCGTAAAGTGTTCAGGTGGAATTAATTAAAAGTAATTTTTAAAAGGAAGAACAGAGCCATCCCTTCCGCTGCCGAAGAGGCGTTGCCCCGCGCCTCCCCCGGCCCCGCCGGGCCGCCGCTCCTCTCCCTCTCCCTCTCCCTCTCCCTCTCCCTCTCCCTCTCCCTCTCCCTCTCCCTCTCCCTCTCCCTCTCCCTCTCCCTCTCCCTCTTCCTCTCCCTCTCCCTCTCCCGCTCCTCTCCCGCTCCGCTCCGCTCCCCGCGGCCGCCGTTCCCGCGGCGGGGGCTAGGGGGCGCTCTGCCTCGCCGCACCGCTGCGCGCCGCCCGCGGAGCGCCCGGACCGGAGCGGGCGGGACCGGAGCGGGTCGGGTCCTGTCGGGTCCGGTCGGGTCGGGTCGGGTCGGGTCGGTACTGGACGGGGGCGCTGCGCCCTCGGTGCCGCGGTGCCCCGCGGCGGGGAAGGCAAGGGCGAGGTCTCTCCCTTTCACGGATGCCCCGAAGGCGCTGCCTCAGGCCCTGGTGGCCCACGGCTGAGGGCGCGGGTCCGTGGGCTGGGAGTGATGTGCCGCGGAAAAGGCTCTCGGGGACTCGCCTGGCAGGAATACCAACATGTCCTCTGTAATTATCCCTGTATCTCTCTGCCACTAACCAATCCACACAATCGTGATGCATCCCAAACCCAGATGCAAAAAAAATCACGGGCCTTGGATCTTTCTGAGCCATTCTGTGTAATTTTTATTACTTTTCTTTTTCAAGGCTAGCGTCAATAGCCGATGTAAAGACTGATAATGCTAAATTGGGTGTGCATGTGTGTGTGAATGTGTGTTTATACTTCGAAAAAATCTCCCCTCATCTTGCTCGGACTCTGTTATAACCCCATACTAAAAGACTAAATGTCACTTCAGTACAGAAAAAAATATCTTCTTGCAGGACAGATGTTTTAAAAGTTGTGGTGGGACATAACGCCAACAGAGTGAATCAGGCTTCAAACCACCAGTGCTCTGCGGGATCCCCACGGGCGCTGTCACTGCTGTCATTATTGTTAACGGATCAGGGAGGCTACCACAGTTTGCTTCTATCCTTCCTGCGAGACTTTAAGGAGAAGTGGTATATGAGATGGGAAAAAAAAGTAATGGTAAACATTGAATCATGCAGATAAAGCATGACTGGGATGCTACTGAATTGCTTGTTTAATTTTCTCAGAAACGTGGTAGCTCCTTTCTCAGTGGGATGAATCCGAAGGAGTTGGAGTGGCCTAACTGATAAACTTTACTAGCGATTTTGGGTCGGATTATTCAGATTTGGTGCTGTGGGATCTTTGTGCTCTCTCTCTCTCTCAATAGGTGTTACGCTGTAACTAGGAGGCGCTGGAAACGTCAGGCAGAAAATCTACGACTTGATCAGTTCCAAACCACACACACACGCGTGCACACACGCACACGCACGCACACACACGCACATAAAATCTGCTACTGTTGCAAACATATGTTACAGATTAAGCTAAGCAAATGGCTCTAGTTTTGCTAGGCTGAAAGTTGATAATGAGAATTTATATGTAGAAGAGTTTGGCTCTTGTTCTAACTCCATTTACTTACATACTAACACATCCCTCCCATTTTCCCAGGAAATTAGAAAAAAAATAAAGAAGTCTTCTAAATTTCATCCAGCTGGGAAGAGTGCCTTGACAATTGCCCTTCTACCGAAGCTGTGCCTGTCCTGAGCTTCGAATTTGTCGCCAGAGAAGCTCGGCCACGTAATCGTTTCAGGGAAGAGCAAGCAGAGGGCTCGGAGCTTCCCCACTGGCCCCGCGCCCCAGCCTCTCCCGCCGCGCCCAGGCACAGCCCCGCTCCTTATCGCGGGTGTCACGACAGAAAGACGAGCAACCCTTTTCCCGAAGCCCTGTCAGCACCGCAGGAGTTTGGATTTGTTTTCCTTTCCCTTCTTTCTCGTTCTTCCGCAGCACAAAAATCTTCACGGCAAGGTTACTTAGTGCCCCCTACGCTGACGAGGAAGGTTACGGCGACTAGTGAACTTTCAGGAGGAAGGCTACGTCCCAAGCCCCCTCTACACTTTGTTTCCTGTTCCCAGCCCCCCGAGCAGACGGCCCCGCTGCTCCCCTCGTTGGGGAGATGCGCGTTCGGAGCCTCCCAAAGGCGCCTTGCCTCGTGTCGCCGCCCGGCGACAGGACAAGCCCCGTCCGCTGTCGCGCCCGGCTCCCGGAGCCGTGCCCAAGGGGTGTCGGGTCTGTCAGCGAGGCAGCGGCGTGTGGGGGATCCGCCAGCGATCAGGAACGCGCAGGGACCCTCCCCAGCCACCTCCTGCTTCCCCCACCCCGAGCAGGCGGCGTGGATGTGACATTGACAGATGGCCGAAAGACAGAAAAAGTAATTTTAAACGACTTTGAAAGGTTACGGGAAGAGAGGACAAGGGGGACTCCAGATTCCTCCTAGGGCTAGGGTCGGAGAATGAACATATGTTCATTTTTCCAAAGAGACAGCAGCAGGAGAAAATCTCCAAAAGGGAAGATAAAACACATTTGCTCTGTTTGTACAGGAAACTTTCTGTGCCCCCCGGGAGAAGGGAAGCCTGGAGGGGGGAAGCGCGTTTGAGCTGCGCTTTCCTTGCCGCAGAGCTCTTTCCTCTCCGAGCCCCGGTCGGGCTCCGCGTGGGAGCCGGTCCATGGTCACGGACACGAGCGGCGAGCGGGCTGGGCCGGGAGCGCGGGGAGCGCCGGCTCGGGACAACAGCCGGGGAAAACACGGTGCTGGAAACAGAGAGAATAACAGAGATTTTTGAAAAACCCATCCCCAACACTTAAATACTACAAACCACCAAAATCATACAACTAAATACAAGCAGTTAAGGTAAAAATCAAAGAAGTTGGGGCGGAACTTAAGGAAGCTTCAGCATTTGCACTTTCTTGCAAAACTCTCAAGATAGCTCTACACTTGCTGGAGATCTGGAAGCTTCTTTTTTCAGAGCATAGAGTGGAAGGTAGCTCTCTTGCCACCTAATCTTAAAAAGGAAATAACACAAAAATCAATAACAAAAGCAATCATAACGTTAATAGTAATAACAACAATTAAGTAATAATAAAAACAAAGAAGGAAGTGGCGGAAGGAAGTGGCGGAAGGAAGGAAGGAAGGAAGAAAGGAAAGGAAAGGAAAGGAAAGGAAAGGAAAGGAAAGGAAAGGAAAGGAAAGGAAAGGAAAGGAAAGGAAAGGAAAGGAAAGACAAATCTAGGAGAATATTCAGTGCTGTCAAATATTTCGCGTGTGAGTGGAGAAGGGCTTTGGTGCAGGCGTCTCCCTCTGTATCGAAATTCCTAGCGAAGGACCTCGTGCTGTGGGAACTGGGGCAGGGGGTTTGTGTATCCAAAACAAGCCAGAGCCTCCCGCAGCGAGAGCCGTGCTTTCGCACCACAGCTACCGCCGGTGTCTCCGCCGCGGTTCCCAGCCCCGAGGGCATCCGCACGCCCTCCGCCCGGCCGGAGTTGATGGAGGCTCCATCGGGCCGGGGAGCGCTGGCGTTACCCCGAGATCAGCCCCGGCGTGCCCCGAAAGCACAGAGGGACGGCGGCCGCAGGACTGCGGGGCGGCTGGAGGGAGCAGAGGGATTCCCGGTCCCGGCAGCCCGCCCTACGTGGGCAGGAACCGGAGTCGCGGGGGCCCGTGAGGAGCCCCTGCCAGAGCCAACACCGGCAGCCGGGGCCGCGGGAGCGATGCTCCGTGCTCCCCGGAGCGAGGAAGAGTGGGGAAAACCTTGTGCGTGGGGTCCGGGCCCCGTCGGGGGGCACAGACCTGACACAGCCCCAGCGCCCCTGGTTCCCCTCTGCCACCCTGGAGAAGTGAACCGGGAAATAAACATTTTCCTTTTTTTTTTTTTCTCTCCCCTTTGTCCGGAATCCGCAGGCGAGCGAATAGTTATTCCCTAGCCGGCCCCACGATTTCAGGTATGTCACGACAGCCAAGTGGCCGAGCAGTGGCGCGATGTCCCCCTCCACGACCCCCACCCCGCCGAGAGGGGCTCCGGGGGACCTGCCCGGCGGGGCGCGGCGGTCGGGGCCGGGCACTGCCGGGCAGTGAGCCCTCCCCGGGGGGCCTGAGGGGCCGCGGGGCCCCCCGAGCCGGAGCGGGCGCTGTCCTTGGTGCTGGGCCCGCCCCGAGAGCCGCCGGGCGCTGCCGCCGCCGCCGGGAAGCGCGGGGTGGGAGCGCTGAGACTCCCTGGGAAGAGCGGCACCCCGCTCCTTGGTGTCTGCCCACCGCGCCGCCGCTTGTCGGGAACCGTCCCGGCTTGGATCACAGCACCTGCTCAGTGGCGTGGGGAGCCCACGGGAAACACTGCAATAAGCACCCGCTGTGCTCCTTGCTTGCAGTTCTGTACTCCCCCTTCCCTGCCCCCTTCCAAGAGGATACATGCTGAACTGGGAGAAAGTACAAAGGAAACGATTTATATTCCAAACAGCCATCCCCATACAAAAAAACCCAAACAACCCCAAACAACAAAATACCCCACCAACACCTGAAAGACCTATCAAGAACTGTATGAGAGGTAGATTGCCCTCAGCCATTGGCAAAATTGGCAACACCTGGCTCACTGTGAACAGAGAGATCAGTGTTTGCAGGTTCCTGGTGATGTTAGGCTCTTTCTCCACAAACCGCAGGCAAGCAGGCCTGGACACTATATTATGGGGTATGTTATTTTTGTACCTGCTTGTTGTGGGGAGACGTGGAGGACCCTCCACATCACGGGCTTTACTATAGGAAACATAATTTCTTGGCAAGTTGATTTGGAAGGAGAAAGCAGAAAGCAATCCCAGAAGGATGGGAGATGAGCAGGAAGCTTACTTATGTAATTGTAGCAGAGATAGCACTTTTAAAGAAGACAGAATCTGGAGACAGCCCTTTACCAGGCATTAGGGGATTAGGGAGGACATGAGCAAAGAGAAATGGAAATGACAAAAGAAGATGACCTAGGCCTCTCCTCAGAGGGGTCAGCTCTCTCCTGTGCTGCAATTCAGTGGGAAAGAACTGATGCTATTGTCTCCACTGGAACAAACCAGTCTGCAGACCAATCTTCTGTGAGTATTCATATTTACTTGACCCCAGAGGAGGAATACAGACAGTGTGGAGGGGTAAGATGCTTCAGAGTGGGTTCTCCTCTCTCTTTGGGTCTCCCTGGAGAGAGTGAACAGCGTTGGGCAGACCCTGTCCCTGCATCTCCTAGAACCCCACGACAGCAGTCAGACAAGGGGATGAGGAGGTGTGTTTTAGCACTGCTTTTATTTCCCTCTCATGTTTCATCTTGTTCCTCCTGCAAGGCGGGGAGGCGCCGCAAAGCTGGTGTCTGCCTGGAGCAGGTGTTTGGAGATCACTCAGGAGTCAAATGTGAGAAGTTGAACTTCCCAGGTGCTAGTCTGTGCTGGAAACCCATTTACCCCTGGAAAGCTTCTGGAGTTGATGCTAGTCAGGAAAATGAAAAAAAAAAGCCACAGATAGGATAGCAGAAGGACTTCTCTCCAGGTTCTTAACCCACACAACACGCACTCCTTCCTTCCCAGGTACTGCTCTTCCCACCGTGGGCTCAGAAGATCACGGAAGGCCATGTTACTTGAAATAGGCCCCTTTATAAAAATTTATTCTTCCCAAGAGCTTAGAGGAACCCAACTGCAAGGCAGCAACCTATGCAAACTTCTACCAGTTTACGGCTTGAAGCCCATAGAAGCTTTTGGGGTTTTTTCTGTGTTGTTTGCAGTGAAGTTAAGTGTGGGTGGCATGTCCCCTGGGATAGGTGCACCTCACCTACACTTCTAAGAGGTCCTCCTGTACTTTGTGTGAATTATTACATTGCATTATATTATATTTATTATATAGTATTAAATTGACTTTAAAAAAAATGTAAACCTTTCTAGCAGTACTAGTGTGGAGGGAAGAGGAGGATGTGGGGGATCTTCACTGATCTTCCAGTCAGTTCCCATCCCCAGGTTCTTTCCTCCTCATAACATTTTGACTGAGAAGGAAACTTGGAGTATATATGTCCCAACTGGAGTGTATGGTTACTGTGCAACTGATAGACCAGAACAAATTCTGCAGTCCAGGAAAGAGTTTTCTGCATATACCATATATCTGTATACAGGGATAACACCCAGCTGAAACAAGGAAACTGCACAGAATGAATGGAATTAAACCCACTGGTCACTATGGGCCGGATAAGAGAGGGGGTGATTGTATTTTTTACATTTGACGAAATTTTTTTCTTTTAGTTTAATTTTTTGATTGTCACAATTTAAATGACATTACTTAGAATGGCAAAATTTAGAGATGCAGTAAATCTTCTCGTCTGAATTCACTTTGAAGTAAGAATGCTAGTGGGTTTGAAATCCAGATCGACGAGCTAATCTCTAGTTTTCCCTTCAAATGGAATTCAGCTACAAAGAGCTTGGAAAGATTTTGCATCTATTCAGGAGGCACATCTTTAATTTTCTGAGGAGCAAAAAATCCACAAGAAACTTCATATGGCTCCTTAGGTTTTGCTTAGCATATGTGATAAAACATTGATTGTTGCAGTTTGGTGACCCATGAAATTTGGGGGTTAGTTTTCTCTTCAGACCAGAGCATATAATTATGCAAATAAAGAGCTGTCACTGATCTAGTGAAATACTCTCTAACACATGCAATCCAAAATGGAACAGAAAAGTGAAATTTGTGGTATTATGATGATACAATGATAAATGACATCTCCTTTCAAGTTTTTATAGAAGTACATTTTTCACACTTTGTCGAGTACATCAACATAATGCAGACGCACACACACATGCACACACACACACATCCCTGTGAGATCGAGATATCCATGAATGTGTGCAGTCACACACACACACACATGCATCCTTCCACTCTGTAAGATAGCTCTACCCTGGTGTACGAGGGATGTACACATTCTTGGCAGGTTATTTTTGGTTTGGGTGACTTGAGAATGGTGCAATATGTGGCTCCATGCAGTTTTAGATGTGACACTTTTCATTTGTACTTCTGAATGAAATTTCTAGAGGGGAGAAATACTCCACTACCCACAGTAAGTGATGTTTCTCAGAGACAGAGGAAAAATGCACATTTCCATGAAAAAGCAGCGGCTTCTTCCGAGTCTGGGAGAATCACACTGTGAGAACTGTAACTGTAACCAGTGCGCTGCCATGTATGCACAATGAAAGTGAGGGATATCTTTGCTTCCCCCCTGCCTTTTTTCTTTCTTTTTCAACACAATCCTACTGTGTTTGGGGGCCCGCTGGCTGTTTTTGCTAGGGACATTTCTTTCTTGTTCTCCATTCTTGACAACGAAGCACTGCTTTCATTGGTCCATGGCTTTAACGGCGGCATTTTGACTTGGATAATGGTGTGCAAACTTTTTGGGTGGCAAGGATCTAGGAGTTTTCCTAGATCCTGTTGTAGGGTCAGTTTTGTTGGTTTTCTGTTGTTGTTTTCCATTTGGGGGTTTGTTGTGTTTTTGGGCTTTTTTTTCCTGTTCACTTTTGAATTCGTAGCTCTAAAGCTACCTAGGGCAGAGGCTGGTGCACCATGTCACACGTCATGGAGCTTTGCTGTGATGAAACTAGGAGGCGGTCGATGTCAGATCTCTGTCTCCTAAAGACATCATGGCCTGAGGGGCCACTGGTGTGCATCTTTAAAAACATCAATCCAAAGGAATAGGCTAAATCAACACTCATCCCTCCTTAGTGTGCTGCAGTGTTACCATTGTCACCTTTCCATGTGACACTAATGTGGTGGCACATGCTGGGGTGTTCCCACACCTTCCTCTCTCTCTGCAGACCATGCACCCTCTTCAGCTGAGGCTGCAAACACTGCCTCCTCCGTCTCTAGCCCATGCTCCTTGCAAAAGGCCCTCCCCAAAAAACTGCTCAAACTCCTCCCTTGGTGTAACTTTATGGTTTCATGTTTCTGAACAGTGAAGGGGACAGGATGGTGCAGACCACTTCGCTATGTGGCTTCCTATGGATGATGTGGGGTGTGTGGAGAGAAGCCCATGCGCATGTGGGCTGAGCCACAGGGCTGGACATGCAGCCCACTCCATGGAACAAATGAACCTCAACCCCCTCATACCTTCCAGCCCCAACCCTGCAACCATATGGGGTCCTGTTTGCAAACATACTTGCCCCTCCGGCTTGTATTCTGAGGTTGGTGGAGCTACTGCCCATGCAGCCCCCACCCTACCCACCAGAGACAGAGGCTCTTGTGGAGCTCAACACAAGGACACAAAGTGCGCAAGAAGGAGAGAAGAGAGCATATTTATTTATTGTTCATTGCAAGCAGAGCAGTACCAGTGGTGAGGATCCCCTCTGCTCTACAGCCCCCCCACAGGAGTGATAATGTGAGCTGGGCCCAGGGCACAGTAAAGAAAAAATTTTTAGAAAATGATAAGCATTACAGTAAAAATGTAGTTTGTTTCTTGTCAACAGTTAAAAAAATAGATCTGCTCCTCCAATATTTGGGCACCCTAGAGAGTCCATCTCACTTCCATAGAGATGGAGAGTGGCAGGTCTGGTGTGTGCATGTGCAAACTTCCCTGGCCTCTGCGTCTTCCCTGGCTGCGGGATGAAGCATGGACAGCCAAACCACACCATGTAAACGCTTGCCTTGTCCCTGAACACACAGGGTCCAGGGGGCTGGGGTAGACACGGACCTGGGGAGGGGGGGTTCCTAGACCCCCACGGGGGGGTCAGGCTGGCCACAGGCAGCAGCATCCTCTGACTGGGAGCGAGGGCAGAGACTGGACGCCACAGGAATATGGGCACAGTACTCTCACTTCAGCAGCAGGCCTCCATCCAGGCAGAAAATCCTCCAGGCACAGATACTGCACTTCACTCCACAGAGGCAGTGGCCCTTCCAGGGGTTTGCTCTTCCCCAAGGGCAGAGCTTAAACGCAGCAAGATGACAGGAAGCAGCAGCTGAGGAAGTGAAGCCCTGCTGCCAGTATGAGCAGGTAGGGATGGATGTAAGCACTCTTGGTGCTGAGAGCCCCCCACCAGGAGGATTTAGGCCCAAACCCAGCTGGGTTTCCCTTTACACATCACTATGAGCGCTTCTGCTTTTTCTCCGTGGCATAGAAGGGTACCCCTGCTTTGACATTGTCTCACTTTAATGCTCCCCACCACCACTTCTGGCCCCCAGCTGTAGGACTGATTGGACACACTGCGTAGGAGAGGGCGGGACTGGGTCCAAAACTCATGTCTAAGTGGCACCTCCTTGTCACTGACAGCATCAGAGGCCAGGTGGGCATGGCCATTAAAGAAAGGACAACTTTAATTCAGTATTATCAACACCAAAGGAGCTTAATTAGAGTGCTTGCTCACTGGGCATGCCATCAAGCACATCTTTTCCCTTAGTTTTAGTGCAGAAAACCTGCCTAACACCACAGTTATGGCTACAACCACATAACACTCTATGCATGGTGTGTGTGGTGGTTTGACCAGAAATGGGATTTCTGGGATGCTGTAGTGAAACCAATGGGTGCTCAGATTTTAATATTGGCACCTGATGTGGCCATTGGGACATTTGGATCCGCCTCTGAGAACACAGGGTTAAAAGCAGGGCTCCCCCCTGGAAGGTTCTCTTTGGGATTTCTGGCGGGAGAGAGTTCAACTCCTCCCCTGACCCAGCTGCTGGGCGGAGGGGAGAGCCACGCGGCCTGGGAGAGGTGGGCCTGACCCTGAGGGGCCCAAGGGTGGAAGCATCGAAGAACTACTGAGAAGTATTCCCCCCTCCCACTTCTGGGACACAGAGACAGAGAGAGAAACAGAGCTGTGCCTGACAGTTACCTTGAAACTTGATAAACAAGTGCGGCAGCAGGCAGCACAGCTGAGAAGGAGGAAAGGGGGGGGAAGGAGGCAGCGATGTGTCCAGCCGCTTGTGGGAGATTTTAACCCCTTTGTGGACAATGAAAACTTTACAGAACATTAACCCCTCCTAGAAGAGTGATGAAGGTCTGGGCAGAGAGAGAGATGTTGGAAGAATGGAGAAGATGGAGTGGCATTTTTTGCTGGACTCTTATTTTTTGTATAGCCACGGACTGTTTCCTTGTGATACAGAGATTGCTTCCAGGGTGGACAATGCCTCAGAATCTAGAGGGTGAAAAAAACATGGGGGGGAAAAAACATCTTGATGAAAAAACTTCGTCTTTTTCATCAAGATGTCCCAAAGCTGAGACTGTGCCTTTTTGGAAGGAGACAAGGCATCCTTAAAAGGAACCTTAGAAGCAGCCCTGGTCCATGTGCAGTGGTGAGAGCACTTGGCATGGAAGGAAGACGTCACGATGGCAAAGGATCTCCGGGCAGTGCTACGTGTGACAAGAAGCCCATGGCACAAAGAAAGACTCCTTCTCCTCTTGATGAACTGAGGATTGAGTATTCTAAAGGGTGGTGCCGGACCAAGAGTTGGTGATTTGGGAGATGTATTATATTGGAATTTGGTGGGGGGAGGAGGAAAATGCTTTTGTGAAGTTTTCATTTTCCTTGTGTTTTTTTTTTCTTTCCTTGTAGTTTAGTTATTTTCTTGTAGTTTAGTTAATAAAGTTTTCTTTATTTCTTAGTAGGAGCCTGCTTTGCTTATTCCTGGTCACATCTCACAGCAGACACCAGGGAGAGGGTATTCTCATGGGGGCATTGGCATTGCAGCAGTGTCAAACCATGACAGTGTGAAATCCCTACACAGAGAGCCCTGCTGGCCAACCTTTATCAGAGAGACTGGAAAAGTGAGGAGGAACCTGTGAGTTTAGGGGAAAGGGAATAATCATGGGATGGCAAGTCATTACAAACTCAGCATATGAAAATGGAAGCATTTTTGTGTTTAACAATAAACAAAAAGAATATGCAGTGTGTCCTTTTTTTTTTTCCTGTCATATTTCACAGTGTGATCCAGCCTGTTAATGAATAGGCATTTTTTAAAGTAGAGCTTTCCAAAGGAAGAGAAGATCTACAGATAATGCTGTTGATCTAGCAAGAGAAAAACTCTTCAACAACAGAGCCTTTCTAGAATTCTGGGCCAAACTTCTTGGACACTCTTGCCAGCAGAGAAATGAGAGAGTTAGAAGTCAATTCTACTTGGTCCCAGAGAAAGAGAAGGCTACTAGGTGCAAAATCATAGGCTGGTTAACATGTTTGAGTAAGGTCCATCTTTTAGAAAAGAGTAATTTGTATTTTGTTCTGTCTCAAAATAGAAGGAAGCTGCAAAATATCCTGCAGGCAACAGGACTGCGAAGAAGCTGTTAGATTCTGGCATCAGCTTGGTGCAGGGCTATGTCAGGGCAATTAGAGCTGCACCATGCTGCACTGTGCAGTACCACTGTCAGCCTTAATCTGCACACTGATGGGCAGCACAAAATCCAAGTTACAGCCCACAGGAAGCACAACCAGTGAACCCATATTGCTTTGACAGTTGCACTCATCTAGAAATAATGCAAAACGCTATTTAGATGTATATATCACGACCCTGTGCTCTAGGAAGAAAACAATCTAATGAGGGGCTGGGAGACTCCTTGCAGAAAACAAGCAGCAAAGACATTGGTGGTGGTGGGTTTTTTTCCTCCCCTCCTTTTAGAATTCTTCGTATTTTATCCTGTTGGAGCGCCTTGTTGGGGTTGGTTTCACCAAGCTGTTCTTCGCCTTTACAGCCTCACTGAAGAATTTGAAAACAGATGGAAAACTCTTCCAAGAAGTTAGCTCATGGCGTTCTGTACCTGCAAAACACAAAGGTGGCAGTTTGACTAGGGGTCGTTCTCTGACTTGCTGGGTGTTCACAGGATAAATGCTCCGTAAAATGCAAAAATGCAAAACTCACAGAAGACACCCAGCTGCTGCAGCTGGTCTGGAGGGAGCCTCGGAAGGGTCAGAGCTGTCCTGCTGCTGAGCTCTGGGGCAGCTGACAAGAACAACTGCACACACAAGCAGACAGACATATGCACAAACATACATGTATGCACATGCACAGCCACCCACATCACAATCAGAGATCCTCAACATGTCTCGTATCTGGGAAAATAAGGTCCCAAAGCACTCTGCTAATAAAAGGTCACTGAAGCACCACCTGATCTGGCCTACCTTGGGAAAAAGAAAGTGTCTACTTTTCAGACATACTTTATATTATTTATTTTTCATTTTATACTGCTTTTAGCCTGGCATATCTGTTTTCAAGTGAAAGAGAACACTTGATCTGAACTACATCTCATGCAGCACGAAGGCATCCTTTGTGCACCTGCTCCCACAGATAATATTGAGACAGTAAAGTGGACCTTTCCTATTTGTATCTTCCCTCTGCACACAGATTTATCTCTGTATTTTATTTTGCTATATGCTTCTATTGTTTTGCAAGTGCCTTCCTCAACACATTTGCTTTATTTAAACAACCACACTCCCTCCTCCTTCCCCCCACAACCAACCCCCAAAACAAAACCAAGACAATGGAGATAGGCAGCCAAGGGGTGTGAAAGAGTTGGGACCTCTTCCTGGGTAACCCAATTATGCAGAGATGCTGCCTGGTAGTCTTTGGATCCTGGGCCTCTGTTTGATACTTTAACATTGCTAATGATAATTCTTTAGTCTGTGATAGTAGGTCATTGCTATGGTTACTCTACAATGGTGCAACACTTCACTTTCCCCTTCAGCTATTCGTTGAGACCCAGCAACCACATTTGTTGCCTAGCAACAGTTCTGCGACAGTATCACAATCTGAGGGTGACAACAATGAGGGACACAGTGGCCACAGCCTGGCAGATGGAGAGGGATGCAGTCCAGGGCGGATGATGGTCCCTGCAGGACATAGGGTGGCCATCAGTACCTGGGAATATAAGACGGCTGCTGTGGCATGGCATTTTCTGCATTCCTAGCTTCACATCCCTGTCAGAACCTTCTAGGCATCCATCCATGGAGCATCCTTGGTGGGTCCACACACACACCACACGACCCCCCTCCTCAAAAAGTCTTTGATGGAGGCACTATCTGCCACGCTGCACGTCCCTGCTCCCTCAAAGGCAGCCATCACACAAGCAAACCAACCCTCAAAAAAGCCCTCTCTAGAAAGATACTACTTCTCACACAAAGAGATGTTTTTGTACAAAGAGCATCCATGTCATGTGCACACACAGATTTTCCTCTCCCTCTTCATATTCATTGTACAGAGACAATTCATGACATCTTCCAGAAATTTCCCACATGCTCCTTTTATACAAATGCTTTCCACCTTTAAATTCACCCATCATTGTAGAAATTCTTTTTGCTGAGAGGTAGTCCATCCTATCAAGTGCTGGATGTGGCAGTGCTGTGTTGTGTTGGGCTCCATGATCCCAAGGGTCCTGTCCAACACAGAAGTTTCTCTAACTCTATCCTGCAGGTGGCTTTCAATACAGATCACCCATCCCATCCCCTGTAAGACTCCTCACAGCAATACTCGTCAAGAATTTTTCCCCACCTGGGAAACACAGAAGTGGCCCAACACAGCAGGAGGATAAAGCTTCCCTTCTAGCAAAACCTGCAGCCTAACAGACACATCCCTGAGGTTACGGCTTGGCTTGGTATACTGTGACTGCCCACTGCCACCAGGCACACAAAAGTCATCTACCAAAGCTGATTTTATGGAGGGATAGGCTGTCCTAACACACTGTAAGGACACTCCTGCACAGGCGTTTCACCTCCTTCCCAGCATATGGTGAACACCTCTTTGAGCCCTGAAGGCAAAACATCTTTCCATGTGGCTTTCTGGTCCCTACACAAATATCTCCCACACAATCACATCTTTCTCACTTCTGCCTGTCTGCATTCTCCGTCTTGATTGTCATAGTCATCATTAATATCCACTGGATTAAGATGAAAATATAGGCTGCGAATAATATGGGTTTTTTTCCCCTTCGTCTTTTTCATCAACAACCTTCCTCCTCTGTAAAAAGGTCATCCAGAAACAAAAAATGAGGAAAAAAAAAAAAAGCCAAAACAAAACAAAACAAAAGAGTAAGTTTCTGAAGCCTCCCTGTGTCTTTCTTCATCCTGCCTTCTCCCATTTTCTCATGTTCCCAAGAGAGATCATGCTCATATGCACCAGTGTTACTGAAACTGATTAACCTACAGCTTTCCTGTGGCAACTCCTCTCAACCCACTCTTCTCAAAAAACAATTCAAGCTTTGAGTCTAGAGGGACTCAATGATTCAGCAGTCTAAAGCAATTTTAACACACCCTGTTTTCCTTTTCCTAGTAACAATCTTACTGGCAGATGAACAATTTCCCTGGTGATAAAATCACTACAATGGATATTTAGTTTCCAGGATTATGATGATTCTTTGCTTGATTAATATTGCAATAAGAAAAGCTTGCTAAGTATCTGCCTTGGACCTTTACAGTCATTTCTAAAGGTCAAATTTTGCCCTTACGTATTCACATTTAACTACTACTAAAGAGAGACTCTAAAAATTTAACATTGCACACACTGTGTATTTATGATTTATATACCAAAGGCTTGGAAAATTCAACTGAAGCAAGTGGAATTATGTCCTAAGGGTGACAACAGATTTTGACCATAAGATTTTTGCCAAAGTACCATTGACAACTGCAATCTCAATTGTGTATTTAGTAGTACACAGATCTAAATTAAATGCATGAACAGTCATCTACTTTTTAACAGAAATAATAATTTTTAAGAGACAGACAATAAGAAGCAGTTGCTCTAAAGCCAAGGTCCTCTGAGACAGATATTCTTAGTGCTCACTAATTTCAACAGCCGTGATGATAAACCATGATTCAATATATTGTATTAATTGATGGGGCTGTTACACAGCATGTAGTGATTTCAGATATTAGTTCTTTGAGAAATCTTAGAAGCATGCGGCATGGAAAAGATATAAAAACCCAGTTAAGTGTGGGAAACAGCAAGAATACTCTAAAATATGCAAAGGCAACAATTGCAGAACAAAAAACTATAAATCCCTCCTAGTCCCAGCTCCACTGAAATAAATGACAGAAACGTCAAAAAGCAAACCAGCCTCCCACTTGCCAGCATGAAGAGATGTAGAGAGAAATGAATATATATTTTAACATGTGCATAACATCATTGGAAAGGAGCTCCAAAGAGATGGTGGAACCAATAATGTGTGAGGTGAAATGAGTAACAACAGTAAAAGAATGAACAAGTTCCAGAATCAGTTTACCAAGTACCACAAAGAGATATATAACTAGAAATAATGAAAACTTGACAATACAGTTGTTGATACAAAAAACCAGGTAAGGGAATACTTTTAAAAATTCAATATCCAAATTATCAGGTCTGGATGACATGCATATGTGGGTCTTCAGGGAATCAGTTAATGAACTTGCTGGACTACTGGCAATTATTTCTGAGAATTCATGTACAATCAGGTAGGCACCAGAGGACTGGGGTGGGAATGAGAAGAAACTTCTAATTTGAGAAATGGAGGATTAATTGAAACTAACTAACACACATAAAATTCATGTCTGAATACCAGTAAAGAAAGGGATCAACATTATAAAAAATCACAAGCACCTCTAGGATAACAGCAGACACAACAGGCTCAGATTTGACAAGAACAGATAAAACCCAAACTTAATTGAATAACAAAAATCAGCAGGTGAGAGACTTATTCACTGCTGTGTTTTTGACATAGGTCAACGTGGCAGCCTTGAGGCAGTGGGAACCAATGTAATCACTTAAAATGGATTATGACCCTCACTGCTCTAATGGGCTATGGTCACTCCTACCTCTCACTTGCAAATTAGTTGCTTTATGCCAGTCAAGGGGCCCCCAATCACTTGAGATCTACAGTAATGCAGCTCCCAAATACGTGCTGCCATACCTGCACTGGCTCTAGCTGCCAGCAGCATGTCCACCAGCAGCTGCAGTACACATCACATATCTACAGGGTCCAGACTCAGCATCTTGTCTCATATCTCATCTCATCCCATCCCATCTCACAGATGTCGCGTTATGCCTTTCCCCTTGTACATCATCTTGGACTCTACAAAATGGGCACTGGCACACTTTTGGATAAGTGGTTAAAGCATTTGAGAAGACAAACAATAAGAAGTAATATGGGGTTGGAAAGATACCTATGAAGTCCCAGAAGGATTGGTATTTGGGCTCAAGTCTTTTAAATGTGGTTTAGTTAGTACAAACATAGGAGGAAACAAAGAAATAATAATCAAAAGGCCAGCCTAAATGGGTAGGAAAAACAGGGAAGAGGAAAAGCAAAGACTGAAACTGGGAATGGTGCCTGCAGGGGTGGTAATGCAATATGACTATGTGAATGATCCTGATGGCCATTTGCACACACACATGCAAAGGCACTTTCACTGTCTTTCCTTTCCACTTCCATTCAGGAAAAGCAGCTCTTCACCTAGCAAGGCTGACAAATTCCTCCATCTGAAAGCAGAGTGTCTGGAGAGAGAAGAGCTCTGCAATCACCATAATTCGCTCTTGCAGAGCGATTACTGGCTGTGCAGGACAAAGGTGCCCTCCTACAGTGCCTGCCCACTGTGTCAGACAAAAGCCTCCTCCCGCGGTGCTCAGAAGATGCACAGCACAATGGTGGCCCCCCACCGCGTTTACAAGATGTGTGGGACAAAGGTTTCCTGCTGCACAGGAGCTGTGAGAGATCTTCATACATGCCTTAGTGCTGAAATATTTCTGCAGAGAAAAGTTTCCAGGTTGAAAAGCTTCTCCACAGATACTAGCCACAGGGCTGACCTCAGGTCTGCTTCTCTAAGTGACAGCTCATTGCTAAATAGCGCGGACTTCAAAATGAATTAAGGGTGTTCCACGCCTTGGGGTTTAGTCCCCATTGGGATGGAGAATTCTGCTGCTCTTCAACAAGATCTTGCTCAGCAGAGAGTTTGCTCCCTGTGATCATGATCTATGCTGAGACCCTGTCATGCTGCAAAATGCCAATGCAAGTAGCTTAGCCACCTTGTCTGTAGACAGGTTGCTTTCACATTTATGATTCAAGCTAGGTATCTAAAAGGCACTCAGTCTTATCAGAACTTGATTCAAATGATTCAGAGGTTGAAATATAGACTTTTGTGGGCATTTGCAGGAACGAAACACTTTAAACATTATTAAACATGAAAAGCAACACAATTAATTTGTCCTTTATAGGTAAACTAACAGATAAGCCAACTCCATTTGACTGCGGTAGACAAGTGTGACAAACCTTTCAGAAAGGATTTTTTCTCCTGAAAGTTATAAATCAATGGAAATTTCTTTCTTTATCATATTATCCACACACACATTGAAGAACTACTTTAATTATTAGGTATTCAGTTCTGTACCAATATAACAATACTGTTCAAATATGCACTGAGGTGTGAATAAGAGATGCTACCTGCCTGTCCTGCCTCCATCTTTCTGTATGCTAACAATTTACTTCGTATCACAAAGCTATTTCTGAACAGGAATTTCAATTTTTTACTCTCCAGTAAATCAGACACGACCAAGTATCACATAACTACTTTTAATTTGTAAGGTTTCTCTACTTAAAATTCCTTTACCCTGTTGATCTGCATGTGAAGAAATTATTGTGTCTTTTTGACTATTTTGGTCTACCGATGTAAACATCCAGGTCTCAAATCCAAAACAGAAGAATCTCTCAGAGCATCCCCAGTAAAGCTAACAGAAAAGGAGATTTAAAAAAAATACATCTTGACTAAAATCATGCAATAGTTCTGACTAGGAAAACGAGAGCTTCAGGAAAAATTGTGAATGAGTCCATAAGCTCAAGAACATTGAGATTCAATGACCGCAGGAGTTTTTAAGCACTCCTAGATGTCACAATGGTAAAGAAAGATTAAAAACTTAGGCAAAATTAAGACATAAGCTAAAAACCAACTAATGAAATGAAAACAGTAATTTCTGAGGGGACATAAAACAACTCAACCTCAAAACAATCCCCAAGCTTTGATGTGTTTAGTTTGGCTAAGAAGTAATCGTTTGTGTAGTCATGGACATGATAACAATCTGAAAGTAACTGTAGGGACATGAATTCTTTGGAGAAGCCAAGAGGGAAGAAACAGAACCATTTGAAGACATGAAATACAGCTTATTAAGTGGGCTTAGACACACAATAAACTGGTTAAGACTCAATAAAAGAAAAATCATGGCAATGCTGGAAACTAGACTACACACACTAAAGAAATTTTTTACTTAGTTATTATCTACTGTGACACAAAGCAGCTCTTATTTTTGTTGGACACTTATTATCTATAATAATCTTTAGTGGGATGATGAAAACAGAGCAACAAGCATCGTACTGAGAAAAAAGTTCACCTCTGAACTCCCATACTTGCAATTCACTTTTCTTCCACTTCTTGTTTACAGCACACCAACTTCCCACAAGAAGCGATTAAAAACAGTAAAAAAAAATTGTAAATTTCTCTTGTCCTCTGAGCAACAAGATGCAAAGATCCAAACAAAAGCTCATTGCAAGCAAGGTCTGCAAAGTAGGAAAGAGACAGGAGTTCTAACACGACCATCATTATTTTTCACTACCCTTTATTTAATATTAAGGGCAGTCCTATGAGCACAGGTCATTTGATTGTTCCTCTACATGCAAACTGGCCAAATAAGTAAAACTTGTGAGGTCATTCTCTCCTGAGCACAGGTTACCCAAAGTTAGGTCATTTTCTGGTTCACCAGAGTCAAGCAATTTTCTTTTGAGTATATATTAAAAAAGGTAAAGATGGTGTCTCAACAACATTCTCAGAGGCAGCAATTTCCAATGCAATAAATTTTAGCAGGAGAGCGAACCATTTCCTTGAAGAAGAGATCCAGTAAAGATGCGTGCCATATTATGCAACCATAGATTTTAAAACTCATGTTAAAATGGTGTACCGTGCAGAGAGAAGAAGGTAGGGTTTGAAGTTGTATTTATATTGATATATGTGTTCACCTCTCTACTGCTGTCTTTATCCCTATCTCCATACAATCTTCATATATTCATCTCCATCTACATAGTATGTATATCAACAACACTGTCTGTCTGTCTGTCTGTCTGCCTATCTATCCCTCCATCTATCTATCCATACCTGTAACTTTACCCTTACTGTATGTAATTCAAGTATAAAAATTCCTTACCTGACAAATGCGAGGTGGGATACTCAGGTTACATCTTACAAAGATATTTTTGGGCTAAGAACATACCAATGGTAGGTGCAGGATCTCACCAATGGAAATTAAGAATAGGTTAGATAACCATGTCTTAGGAATATTATGGGTACAGCTGACCTCACCCTGGGCAATATGGACAAATTAAGTAACTTCCTGAGTTTCTTTCTATCCAGGCTCGTTGCTTCTGTGACTTCATTGGCTTTATCTAAGCAACAAAATTGATTGTCTTAGCAAGGTACTTCACAGTAAGTGTGAAGCAATTGAATAATACATGTGAGTGAGACAATTTTTTAAATGTCCATGAATATTTTCTATCATAAATTAGGAAAAACACCTATATAAAATTGCAAGCAAGAGCACAAATAAAGTAGATAGCATTTGAAACAATTATTTTCTCAACTAGGAGAAAGGAAAATTGGCTTTTAAATAAAGGAAGTTTTGACTTGCTCAGAACTCATCACTTTATGAGAGAACTTAAAACCACAAGACTTCTTGGGTGAAACCACCGAAAACCAACTGTTCAAGCCTCACAGCTTCCACAGGTTATCAACCTGAAAAATACTAATATACCTGACAGATCTTAATATGCTGCAGCACGATGCAAGCCATCAGTAATACCCCCTTCTCCTCACTGCTTTGCAAAGACACATCTAACAGAGTTTTGTAAGGGAGAAGTCATCATTACTATGCTTTTGCAATCCAAGTGGCTCAGCCAAAATAAGGAATGGACCTGAGCTCTGCTGAGCCCACAGCAGGGCTCCGTTCATGCAGCAATGCTGCTGATGTTAACAAGCATACAGGTTTTATAAACTATATTTAAACTAATTTAAAACATTCTGCAGCAATTCCTGCAAGTTACTTTAATCTTAAATACCCACAGGCTGATTTTTAAATCTGAATTTATTCCAAAATCCCACAGCTTTTTACTGCCCATGGGGCAGAGACCTGAAGGATACACACTCTTGCTATCTTGTGAGAACTCTACTAATGCAAGAAATTCATCAGTGATACCAGGACAAGGGAAACAACCAGCTGCTTAGAAAATAGCTCTTCATTGTAATGATATTTTATGATTATTTGTTTCTAAATAGTAATTGTGCCATCAAACATCTGGATGTACCAGCAGCATATGCATAAACCAACACAGTTTTGCACTTTCCAAAAACACAGCAGTCAATGCAACACCATGGAAATGGCAATGTGGGCACCAAAGAGCAGCTAGGAGAGGCAGCAAAGCTTTAAAACATGTTAACATGACAGAAGAGACATCCCATACACTGAAGATGTAAAAAGGTTCTTAATCACTAGCACATACTACTTGACGATTTGTGAAGTTTTGAACACACGAACAAATTACACTAAAGCAATTTTAAAATAAAGTAGCAGAATATAATTTTCTGTTCTTTCACACCACAAACAGAGCTTGAAGACTGGTGTGGATGCTGACACAGCAGCTGTGGAAGTAAATAAAGTCTTCTGGGGGACAGGAATGAGCCTGTGTCTAAGGAACAAGCTGCAATGAGAACATGCATGGGGCATGAAACCCAGTGTGTTTTTATGATTTTAGTGAGAATCTGAATTCATACCTTGCAAGCCTTTAATGAATACACTAACTCTCCCTTCCCACAGTGGAAAATGTTTATAGTCTTCTAGATAAGAAATAGTTCAAAAGCATGTTTTCCTCCTGAATTTTTTACTTTGATTATAGTGTCCTGTTGTATCTGTGTAGAGAACAAAAAGTCAATCCAAGTCCAGAGCACTTTCACAGGTACAATGGTATTCACTAACCCATCTGCTTCATCTTGGGACTACTGCCTCTGGCTGGCCCCAACCTAAGCTAAACTAAGCTAAGCTAAGCTAAGCTAAGCTAAGCTAAGCTAAGCTAAGCTAAGCTAAACTAACCTAACCTAACCTAACCTAACCTAACTCAACACAAACTCCTCCAATGTGCCACTGGCACCATTCATCCTCTCCCTAGTCCTGGAGCAGTCACAGAAAAGGCACTTCCCCTTGACTTCTCTTCAGAGGCCAATTGTGTGACAGGTAAAATGAAAAGATCTCAAGAATCCAAGTGCTACCTCTACAGTGCCAACTTTGGTCCTGTGGGAAACCTTACTTCATCTGCACCTGATCCTCCCCTTCTGACAGCTGCTCCTGCAGGATGGTGGAAATGGGGTTAGCAAATGGTGGGCTAAGATGGGGCTGCTTTCCTGCTTTTGCTGGAGACCAACTTCAGCAGCCACCACCTGCTGCAAAGGAATCACTTCCTTGCATCAAGAGAGGTGAAACTGAAGAGCCTAAATCCAAGTGATCCTGAAAATCCCAGTTCAGTCACTCACCACACCCTGAGGTGTCTAAGCTCCACAAACACCTCAACTCCTGACCTTAAATTTTGCACCTTATAACGATATCACTTCTGTACATGCACAGAAACACATCAGGTTTGGCAGTGAAAATATTCCCAAGGGTCTCAGGCAGATATACTGTTTCCATGTCCCCCTCTCCTCCTGCCCCATAATGCTAAATATGTGTCCAAGCCACAGTGGCAGGAATGCCCTTTGATCTCCTTCCTAAGGCTTCATTTCAAATGAATCTCTTCCTACTCCTTGCCTGTTTTTCATCCACGTGGGACATCTGTTTCTCCAGAACACCTGTTTCTCCAGGAAATCCAATTCTGAATTCTTCTTCTATAACTTGCTCACCTGGCAGTTCTCCTTGAACTCATGCTCAGTGCCTGGCTGTGATCTTGCTCCATCTCATCCACACACTGATCTCAGCTGACCTGTTCTCATGGCCCACCAATTTCTGCCTTTTTCTGCCTTTCCTTCAGCCATTTCAGAAAGACTTCCTCTACCTCACTGCTAGTGCACCCATCCAGTTTCTCCTCAAAAACACCTTTGTCTTCCAGCTGCTGGCATCCAACGCATCTTTCTTCTCCATGTTTTCCCAGGTCTGACTGGCAAGTCAGACAAGTATTTGGCAAGTATTAAAAAAGCTGAACACAAGATGACCCTACTATCCAGATGTAGTGGTGAGGGCAGAAAAAGAGGACAAATCTGAAACTGCAGTTGCCCTACTCTGCAGAATCAGAGAAATGAGGTATTTATCTCCTAGGTGAGAATGATAGTTTCATGGGAAATTCAGGGCATTTTCTTAATGATTTACTGGAAAGGAAACATATCCAAGTTTGTAAAATGCCATGGGAGATGAAGCTGAATACAAACAACAACTAACAAATGGAGTTTAAAAAATCATGTTTGGGGAGTAAATAACAAATTCCTTTAAGTTTGATAAAATTTTAGTTATGTCAAGTAAGTATAAATAAATTTATGGAAAAAATAAAAATTTGTATATTTGAGGTGTGAATAACCCTTGTGCACTTGTAGTAAGTAATTTATGATTAACCCATACCATATAAATATTTCTCGTTTGCATCACACCAACTGCTGTTTATATATGTACATGTATTACATCCCCCCATCCTGGCCACCTAGGACTGATATGACCCACTTCCAGGTGTCTGCATAGCTGTACTAGTGAGAAAAATGGTGAGAAGATGGTGATTTCACCAGTGAATTTACACCAATATAGTGGGGATTAACTTTCTTTTATTAGCATAACCTTTGCTAGGTGTTGGTAATGATCGTTCTTGAAGGAGGCAGGTGACTGAACCCAGATGGTGGGATTTTATGGACAATGATCATTGTTGTGGGTCAAGTACACCTGTGCTGCAATCATAAAATTAATAACCTCTACAACAACAACTTTACATATGGCTGCCTCAGAAGAGTGACACTTGTGTGACTCACAGTCTTTGGAGATGCTATTTATAATTTATACTAAATTTGAAGTGCTAAGATTTTTCTCTCCCACAAGTCATGGTAATCAATACAGGTCTGCACCTACTACAGCCTGATGAGGTGAAGTGTGTGGTAAGGATCAACTGCACTGGGCAAAAAACACAGCTCATAAGCAGGGCTTTGCAAAAGACATCTCCGGTGACCCCATTTCCAGACCTACACTGTGAGAACAAATAAAGAAGAAAATAATTTTTTGTAGGGTTACCATCACTGCTTAGTGTTGCAAATTAAATTAATTGTATATTTGTCTCAGAAGTACTCCGAAACTTGAGGGGTTTTCATACGTCATCTGGATTATAGGCTTCTGCAGCCTAATTCATAACACATCAAGGCTTAGTGCGGGATACTGTAAAGCCCCTATATAATGGAAACTGGCAATTTAAGACTAAACACATTCAAAAAAGGCTCTGCAGGTGTGAATTACACTAAATTTAACTAAGCTTAATAACATCACACTTCTGACTTAACCTCAGAGATGTCACTAGAGGGACTGTTTGAGATTAATGATCATAAAGCTGCATTCACTCCCTGCTTAACACTCCTCCTTATTACAGCAGACAGCAGCTCTGCCTGGAAATGCACAGCGCATGTGCCTTGGTTCCCACCTCTTCTGAACAGCACCACCCAAAATCAGTCATGGGTGATGCTCAGGATGCAAGGGCAGCAAGCCAGTCACGCAGCAAAGAGTTCAAGACAGGCATCAGGTGGGGGAGGCAGTGAAGTGAGGCGCAGGCAGAGTGAAGCCGAAGGCAGGCGCACGGCAGATAAGATGAGAAGGCATGTTGTGTGCTGGCATGTGCTGACCTCTGCCAACAGCTCTCCTGACATCCCTGTCTAGGGGAGTCAGACATGAACATCAGTGTGGGAGGTGGGTCTGCCAACAGTAGAAGGGAGAACTCAAAAGTCTGGGATGAACGTGAAGGGAAATATTAAGTTCGTATTAAGGGAAAAAAAAGCACCCCAACCAAATAAATCCTTTAGAGCTGCGGATATTTACTACGGGCTTGCCTGTGTGACTGGTGGGGCCCCATTGCTGAGATGCGGCTGGAGAAAGCTCAGTGAGACCCAGCAGTCAGTGGGATGAGAACAGATAGGGGTTTCTCCTGGAGAAATTGCAACTTATGTTCTACTTTACAGCCACAGGGAAAACACACCAGGACACAAAACAACTCAAAAATCAGAGTTTTTCTGATAATCCAATTTTAGACACACAATTACTGAATGGTAAGGTTTCTAACCATTCCATTTAAATGCTAAACTAACTAAATAAGCTTAATTTGGGAGACCATATTTATTTCAGAACAGGGACTTCACTATTACCCTTAAAAAAAAAATACAATAGGTAACATCAAGCTCCAAAGCTGTATCTTCAAGCTGACACAGTCACTTCGACATTGAAGAAACAATTTATGATTTCCTCACCAGCCAGAGGAAAAATAAACCCCAAACTCCAAAGACAGAAAACAATGCATTTGCCTTGTATTTGCAAATGCAATTTTCACTTCAAAATACAATATTGTTCTAATAACTGATCTTTCCATGTGGAATCTTCCAGCAGAACCAGGGCTCTTGAGACAAAATGTGGAAAAATCAAGAAAAATCCCTTGTGTCATGGTAGAGACTTTTTGCCATGCATTTAGTACTTCTAAAGAAAATGACAGTTTCTTCTATCCAGAAAGATGGTTAAACCTTGGGAACTGGGAATAGAAACAGAAACTGCCAGGGAAGTATATTTGGAAGTGCAAGAGAGATGAAATATTTAAATGAGTTTCAAAATTCGGTGTTTCAAATTATTTTTTTTTTCTTACATCAAGAAGCTCAGTTTTGTTTTTTCACAAAATTAGAACAAAATAAAAAGAAGTTGTCCAGGTAGTTTCTCTCTGAAGAATCACTGAACTGGAGTTATGTCATCTTGCATTAAAACTATTAGTTATTGCCACAGCCGGCCTACAAATATTACATTAAAAAAGCATGAAGAAAATAACTTAAATACAATTGGGGAGTTCTTTTGTTGATGGCCCATGCATATCTCTTAATATTTAATACTTATTGCTCCATTTTGGTTTAATTTGTCTGAAGCACTATACATTGAATTTTTTCAAGCAATTTTAAAGCAAACTATTGACACATTAGGGAAGAGACTTCATCATAAAAACAAAGATTGAGGCTGAAATTTGTCTAAATAAGACCAATATCAATATGCACAAATGCACAGACACCTAAAGTTTGACAGTCATTGCTCATAAAATCCTGCAATGAGATAATATGAAAACTATCTCCTGTAGAGGGAAGTTAGAGAGGAGATCATATGTGAACACTTGAGGAAAACTTGTGCTGTGATGGAACATTTCCTGTTAGTCTGAGGATAAAGGAAACACTACAACCACAATATTAAATTAAGAAAACAATTTTTTTTCACTCCGTTGTGAAAAGTGAAGAGTGTATGAGTGATTAAAAAGCAATGACCTCGAAGTCAACAACATTCCCACGTTTTATCTTGTTTTACAGTTCCAGAATGACAAACACTTCACATCAGTGTCTCTGCAGTCACGACTGTTACTTTCCAAATGAAGTTTTACAGTGCAAATATTCCACATTCTCACAGGTACCAGAATTGTTTTTCCAGATCTGCATTCAGACACACACTCAAAGCCTACAAGACTTCCTTTGAGGAAGGACTGCTGAGGGGACACAGCACTGTAAATGTGGGGTTTGCTTTCCTTTGTGAAGCTGGGGAAAGCAGCAGCCAGGCACAGGAAACTTTGTGCCATGCATCTCGGCATCTGCAATGGGAACAATGGGGGTGGTCAAAACGATTTGCTGCTTTTTACTGCAAAGAACTCACACCCCAAGGCAAACCTGCTTCCATGCCACAATGTCTTTAGCAAAACTGGACTGCAACAGCAGCTCCTCTGCAGCTGCACAAGGAACAGTGAAGCCTGCTCACCAAGGCATTGCCTTCTGCGGCTGCAGAAGCCTTCACAGAGCTTTGGCATGAAGGACACCACGCCTCATGCTGCACACTGACAAGGTGCTCCTGCTCTTTCACAGCAAGAGAAATGGGGCATGTAAATCCACTTGTGGTAGAAACACCACATCTCATCTACTACCATGGCAAGAGGTGGAAGCATCAGGATTTGCCCTGTAAGCCTAGGACCAAGGATGCTGGTAGGAAACAAGTTTGCTACTGGTCTAAATTAAGAATAACCTCATCTATCATTTTTATATTTTCTGCCCAGGAGATACTAAAGATGTGCACTAAAGGAATCCTACTGCTCAACTTGTACAATGCTGACTGGGCTGTACTTCTAAAGTGCATGTAAGTACTTAAATTATGTTTCACAACAAAAGAGATTCAGTAAAAACCCCACAAAATCCCACAAGAAAACTGATAAAATAAATCTGTGACATACTTAACAAATCAACTGGTTGCAACAGCTTTGGTATGGCCCGAGAAGTGCTGAAATCAAATGTTTCCTTATGACACCCATTACTTAAGGTGGATTTCTGAAATATGAAAAGCGGATTCTTTTTAATTGAGTTTCGTATCCCAAATGGATCACAGAGGAATTCTTATATGACTTTTGTGTATAAGCAAGCAAGTCCTCTGTAGTTTGGGATCTCAATAATTCCCTTTGTAAGAGCTTGTTTTCAGTTGTTTATATATTTTGCCAAGCTAAGTATTTGGGATGAAAATTCCCAGGCTCCATCTCTGCCTTAGGCTGATTATTATTATTTTTTTACATTTTAAGTGAGAGGATTTAGACACATCAGGAAATAAAACTGAGGGAAAACATATTTTGACCCTGCTGGGAGGAATAAAAAAATGAAACAAACAAAAAAATAAAAAAAGGTCTTACAAGAATTTTGCTGAGTAGCTGAGTAGCTCCTCTGTCTCTATTCTTCACAGTTTGAAATCTGGAAGGTAAGACCCCTGGTGTCCTTTTGCAATTCCCATGAAAAAACAGCCAGCTTTTTGCCTAGTCACAAGCCTTTGTAAAAACTCATTAGCATATGCTCAGCACAGAGTCCCCAGAATCTGCAAGTCTAAGTGGCCAAAGATTCCTCTGAAGACGCTGTTTGCCCAGAGTCTACAGGGCTAAGCCAGACATTTTTTTTGCCACTGCTGCTCCCAGATGTTGCACTCTAATGTGGCATCAGGCACGAACTAAGTGCCGACAGCACTCTGTCTTGGGCTCCAAATGCAGGCAGAACAAGGGGAAAAGGGGAAAAAAGCAGCCTAATGTAAAATAGAAAGGAGATCTAGTCCCTGGGGAGCAGGGTGAGTGAATCAAGACATGAGGCTGACTGTAAAAAGATCAAAGAAGTGGCATAGGAACACCAAGGAAGGTGAAGGGGACACCTCTGCAGGAGAAGGAAAGACCTTGAAAAGCAGGGAACTGGCTGCAAAAAGAGGTTAGGAGGCAGACCTGAGGAACAGCAGACAGTCTGGACACAGCAGGGACAGGTGAGACATGGAGGGGAGAAGAGGCACAGTGGCACATGACTCTCATGACTCTCCAAACTAGGTAGGAGCTGCCTTATGGGAGACTCAGTCTCTCTAGGCAAAGACAAAACTGCCAATGCTTCATTCTCCCTTGGCTGTGGGTTACAGAGAAGGTAACAATCTACTGCACTAATACTCTCAGCACCTTTACCTTGCTTCACCATCCCATGCCTCTGAGCTCAAACTCCATGTCTGAAATCTCCACCTCTGCAATGACATGCAGACATAGAACGTCGCATGATAAAATTGCCTTTCTTAGTCTTATTGTGGTTGAAGAAAACAAATTACACACAGAAACCTGTATTAGGAGAATATTTGAAGCATGCATGCTGAAGGGACAAGTTAAGGACATTCAGTTTAGTCAATGTCAAAATGGTTCACACAAAACTGACGGGGGATGATGCTTACTGGCGCTGCTCTGGTACAGCTTGTGCTGACCTTGCAGAGAGTGTTACGCTGCCCTTGAGCATCACTTGTGCATTTCTCTACCAGACGCCTCTGTTGACCTGCAGCTATTGCCTGGGAGTAGAGAGAACTGGTCCAAACAGATGAGGCTTTTGCAGCAAAACGTGAAATAACTTCATTTCAATGCAGTACAATGAGTAAATGAAGGAGAATGTAACAAAATTTGAATATGGGAAACTCCTGTAATACACTGCTTTGAAATGTATATTGGCTATTACATGGGCAGTGAAAGAAGTTGTGTTTGGATAAAAACCCCTAGGTATTTAAAGATTAATGGTTATTTTTTAAAGTATCAATAAGGAATTAATCTCGTTAACAGAAAAAAACTTTACAGAGCCCCAGGCTCCAAGGAGGATTTTTTGAGCATCTATAGACACGAATCTCACTGCAAGCAGAATACAGCTGAACTGACTCTCTAATCTCTGCTGGTGGAAAGACATGACTCTTTCTCATACATTCAAAGTTCCCAGGTTACCTAAATTCCCAGCAGTCAAAGAAGAGCAAAGCTTCCCCTAATGGTCATTCTTATACATCTACCTCACAGTAACTGCTATTTTAACCTGAGTATGTAGTTGCATCATGTAGTTGTGATCACATATAAGAGGTAATACAGAAACAATGGTTTGTTATGAAAAAATAGATGAGGTACACAAGAAGGAAACTGAAAGCCACACGACAAGGCAACTGAAAGCTTCATGTTTCTATTATTTCATTATTTTCTGAGATGATAACTGAGAGCAATTTGTAGAAATCATCAGTCCTTTAATGACACTGTGTGATCCAACAGGATCCCTTCCTGTGAACATATAAGTGAGGTGACTTTTGTTTCACAGCAGTCTGTTATTCTGTTTTCCTACCCATTCCAAATAAACCTTGTTTAAGACAAAATAATTACTTTGCAAGCCTACCCACAACTTTTTTTTAGGGTGATGCACAGTCCACCAAAAATCTCAGATGCATTAGCATCTAAACTAGCAGATGAGCTGAGTAACACAGGTGATAGATAGGCTGAATGTGGCAATTCCACGGGATATCACAGGTTGGCTTGGTCTGGGGAGGCGCAAACCCTGTGGTACTGCAAATCTGGTGGTAAAAGAAAGGATCTGCAGAGCTGCATTCACTGCAGGGGACAAAGTGGTTTTGAAGGACACAACACAGGTAGGAGTACAAAAGCATGAAGCACAAAATGTTTGTAACTTGTTCACGCTTTAACATGAGCTTCAGCTGGTCTTTCACTGTAACATAAGCCAATAAAAAACTTAAATACTTAATACATTGTTGGAGGTAAGAATGGCTGGTCACTAAAAGCAATATTACTCTGTAGTCGCATCACATGCATTTGTAGACTTATCCCTGCAGTTTGCTTCTGTGGCTTTAGATAACAGTTACTTTTTTTTTTGTCATTTGTTTATCAGAACAATGATAAGGAAAATGAATAAATGAAAAATCTGTATGAGAAATCAAGCAAATGATCATAAATGGCAGATTTAGTATCACCAATGGCAGTTTTAATAAGTATCTTACAGGAAAGAACCAGCATCCAAATTTTAACTTTATATGATACATGATTCTACGACATATATGAGTTACTTATTTTGGAATGACAGCCATGCGTGGTTTCTTTTTCTTGCATCAGCTGCTAGCACATACATTTCTGTGCTAATATGACAGTTTTCTTTGAATATGATAAAAAGGAATGATGACTGAGCCACAGGCTGCTCTGCAGCAAGCAGAATCAATTACCCCCTCAACCGATCTAATTGATCAATTTCAAATACAGCAAATCTGCTGAGTCCAGTCAAGTCATAGAAGGCTTCTTTTCAAAAGCAGATATACCTAATACTCATATGAAATATGTAACAAGCCAGGAAAATTATGAACGCATTAATATGCCCAAAGAGGAAATCACCCTATAAACATTCATGTTCAGTAGTATATTTACGGCAATCACACTGCTCATGCAACATGTTACCATTTTAATAACACTACACATGTTGCACACTCTTATTCATGTTTTATGACCCAGTATCTTTTACCAACTATTGTTTGTTGCTCTGTTTACTAGTGCCACATCACAACATCCATCTTGGGTTTGGCAGTGACAGGTGTTGCTATACATACTCTCAGCAGGATTTTTTGCTTAGCACCACAGGATGCTCTACCTTGGTTCTGTGCAGTACTACACAAACTGCTAATGCAAAAATCCCACTTATTAGTGGCTCTGAAAAGGCATAATGTTATACCACCTTGATTTATTCCAGCAGACTCTTAACCCATGCACTTACCAGTATGTTTTAAATTTCCTGACACAACAGGGAAGTAAAATGTTGTCCCTTCTAACAGCACCTACGTGCAGATGCCCTAGCAGTCAGTGCTCTCGTATGCATAATTTTCTCAATTATTTGGTTAAAAATTTCCAATTCCTAGTCAGATTTTCAGGACAAGAACTCTTCTATTCCCTTTCTCTTGAATACAAACTGGCCACTAGCACAAACATTTCTTTCTTAAAATAGCAATATCCCATCTGTTTAACTCTCTAAAGTGAGAAACTCAGCAGCTAACCCATTATGAAATGTGGAATGTGCATAAGACATGAATTAGTTTGCTGAACAATAGTTACTGGGCTTTACTAATGTTTTTGGGTTTTTCAAGTTCTTCCTCTTCAAAATATCTACCTCCAAAACTGAAGAGATGTCATTAACTATAGAAGACAAATTGGCAGGCTTCTTGGGAAGTAGGCAGGTAGGTGAGTTTTCTTTAAAGGGCTCATGATACATATACTAATATAAGACCATCTTTAGTTAATGTGCATAAAGAATGGGAATAAGACAGTGAAGAATCTGAAGCCAGAATAAAAACAAGACTAAAAGAATTAAGCTTTTCACTTTTTAAAGATAAATACCTGGGGGAAAAAAGTCTTTTCATAAAATTGCCAGCTTTGCAATCCATACAGGCCCCCTTCAAGCCTTTTCAAAGAAAATAAAGATGGATCATTGTGCAAGCAGCAGCATGAATTTCTGCTGTGGCACTTTTGCTAGGAGAAATGTTTGAGTTATGATTTGTAACAAGCTTTAACTATAAAATGATGAAAACCTGGCACTTTTACAAAGCGTCATCAACAAAAAAACACAGCACATCAAGTAGCAGTGCTTAAAATCAGCGCTTTTTGCCTTACACATGACGTGGTTTACAATTCTAGGGACTAAACGTCCTGTGGATCACTTGAGATTTGACTCCATCACCTGAAAGCTTGAAGTTATGGGTCATGTTATTGCATGGTGCAGACGTTCCCCTTCAGACTCATCTGTTTTCTTTTATGATATCAAGATATAAACCCACCAAAATTCCTGAACAGCTACTACATGTCTCAGATTCTTTCAGGAGGAACAGGCCAAGGTCAAGCTTGCTGAGCCATACCCCAACCAGAATCCCCATGATTTTATAGATGTAAGTAGCTAACATTACTTCAGTGTGCCACACTGTCACAAAGGGACATTCTACGTGTTAAGGTCGCATGCTGAGCTATCAAAGATTCATACAGAAATGTACCAACATCCTTCATATAAAGCTAATCAAATTTGAAATTACTGACATGTCACCTTGAGGAAGAATTTGATTTATTATTTGCAAAGTAATCCAGAAAACAGTGAGATATACAGCTGTAAGAATTACTGTTATACTGAGTTTATGACTTTAAGTCTTTGTTGTTGCTTTTGTGCCTGCCCTAAACAATAACAAATAACAAAACTTTCTTTGTGCTGTTAAGTTGCATGAAGGTAAGATAAGGTTGCTTAGAAGTGTGTGGCTGCACATGAGTTGTTTGCCATCAATTAATGATATGTGACAGAAAGCATAAAATGCTGTGAAGCCAGCTTTCTTCTTTGCAATCATCCCATACTCAACGGGGAATGTTGCTGGAAGTTACATCATCCCATGACCTTCCTTGCTTCTTTCTGGATTGCAGGACCTGATGCAGTAAGATCAGATATCATGCAAATAGCATGCAAGTTTTCAAATGTCATTCAATTTAAGTGCATACATAATTTGTAGCATATTAACTGATTTGTGTTCATAAATCACAACACTGGTGAACACAAACCAGGCCTTGAGTATGCAGTTCACACTAAACACCTGAAAATCTGCCTCATCTTGAGCTTTACATCAAGCACATGACTTGGCTTCACAAGATAAAGACAATGCTGTGCTCTCCCTCAAAACACACCTGGCCAATTGTGCTACAGCATTTATTCACAGAGTTTTAACAGATAGTGCCCTACATGTATGCTGCAGACTGAGTTTTAGCACTGATATTTGCTCTTTTTTGTTAGGTGTAGTTCTGTATGCATAAGAACACATGCTAATGGCACAATGTAAGCAAGAATTCCACATTTGTGATCAGCTATCCTGGTAAGTAAAAGACTATGTGTATAAACAAATCTGTTCACTACCTTCAAATATTTTTGTTGTATAATTATATCTCGTAAATATCCTCACAGATGTATAAAATATATTCTTAGGAAATTTGCCACAGAATGTTGCTGCTTATAATAAGGAAATGCTGTATTTGTGTACTGTGCTCCATACTTACATATATGAAGCATATTTGTATACTTACAGAACTGCCAAATATTTCAGTTCTGTTACTATACAAACACATTGATATTACTGAAAAAAAATTCATTCCACTAACTCTCCTAAGTCTTTTTGAGACTGGGTTACCAACATACCTTTCAGAAAATATGTTTTTATACTGATAAGGCTGCATCACACTAGAACTAAGGATACTTTACATCTACGTAGGCTTGCAGCTAAGAACACAGCTTTTATCTATCCAATTAAATCAGGACTTATTCAAACTGTAGCCTTCACTGCTATCTCCATTACCTGCTATCTCCTAGTGCCAAACACTCCACATGAACTACTACTAAACCTGCCATTTGCTCATAGCAGCCCATTTTGGGTATTATCAGCTAAGCTTCTGAACCAAGTTACCAAACCTTTCCTTTCCCAGATACTGTACACATGCTAGTATGCACAACATTCTTTCTTGTGTTTTACCACTAAACCTGCAGCACGTACTGGAGATGTCCAGATGGACCAATAAAATGAACTGGAAAACTTGTGCAGAAGAAGGCAAAATGAGATTGTGAACTATCACTTTTTACCATATCCCATATTTCCTTTTTACCCCCGACCTTGATAGTCCATAAAAGGAGCCAAAAAGTGCACTGTTGTACAGATGGCTTTGAAAACATTTGCTTCAAACTTCACCAATAAGATCAAGATGAAACTCAGATTCTGAAAATGTGGGGATTTTCAAATTGTAATTTCAGTAACTAAAAGAGTAACAAGGGATGTGAGGAGAATTTCAAAATATTAGCATTAATAACTTTCTTTTTTCAGACAGGTTCTGTCTGGCAAATAAAGCCATTAAGTGATTCCAGTAGCATCAATATTATACACAAAAATGGGATATCATTAATAACAATGAAGAAGAAAAGAATTCTCATGGGAGATATAAAATGCATGTGCAACAAGTTAAATCCTCACTCTCCTAATCCAGTCTGAGACATTTAATTTCTAGCGTTTTTCAAATATATTAAAACGTTTGCTTTTTTCTCCCCACAAAAACCTTTTAAGAGGCATTCATAACACTGTCACAAAAGTAGAAAGCTAGCACAGATGACTTTGTCTACTCGCTATTGAAACGAAGGATAGGCCTGATGCCTAATCTGAAGCTGACCTAATAGATAAAACCCTTGGGGTCTCAAATTTAAATTTCATAAGCTTAATATTCTGCCTGATTTATGATTTGCCTTCTTAAACAAAGAAGGATGTACTTAACAACTTTACTTTTGTGTGGTTAACTGTTGATCTGAAAATGGCACATAAAATGCATTTACATCAGCACTGCCTAATAGGCCCATAATGATTCTTTATTATGCTTCAGTGAAAGGCAACGGAGTGACAAGTAACTGATTTTGTAGATCAAATAACTTTCTGCCACCCCCACACAGCTCCCAGCTGCTGCACACTTTATATGCCAATACAAATACAGTTGTAAAGTAGACAAATATATTTTAACTATGTTATTAAATGAGACACAACACGGGGTGTTGCAAGTATTTGAGAGCTGTTCAATGCCGTGACTGGGAATTACAAGCATGCAAAATCACACACTAAAGGGGCTTCAGTTCAAAATTACTGCAAACTTCCCTCTGTTACTTTTTTATATATGATTTTAGAAGTGATTTGGCTCAGATAATACTTCTTTTTTTTTTTTTCCTGTAGAGGACTGAAGAAGACTGGGGCATGCTCCCTCTCTATGTATAAGAGGTATTTAAAGCAAAGCATTTCAGTATAAAGACAGATGTGCAGAGCTCCTGATATTGAAAGCCAATGGTGATGACATCGTGCACCTGAAAATGCACACGTGGCTGAAATGCTGTAACAGGCTTCTATGTGCCAAATTTTATTTTTATGTATTACCCTGCAAGTAAATAATGATAAGACATCAGAGCCTGTCTGATAATCTTTGACAACAACCCTAACCCTGTCATCATGGCCATGGGAGAAACCGGCTCACACTCAGCTCTGACCCACTGAGCCTTTTATCTGTGTGTGTCTCCATGGACCAAGCAAATAAAGGGCAACTGGTAATTTACACATGAATGAACTTTCTTGTCAGAGCAGGCACCAGAGACCTCCCTTTTCTCTACCACAGCGAGGAAAAGCATCCAGGTCTGAGCTTGTCTCTCCAGAAATCATGCAAGCCAAAGAGCAACGTATAGGGAAATGGTGTGTTGGCAGAGGTATGCTTTTCTGGACACCAGATAAAAAATGGTATCCGCAAAGAAGCAGATAAATACTGGGCTTGAAACAGGACTGACAGCAGTGAGCCTTTGTCCTATTCAAAACATGCAATGTCATACAAACTGAAGCCAAGATACAATCCTGATAGAAGATTATACAAGATATCTGAGTGGGTATCTGTAAGGAATTCAGCCTACATTTTAATAAGGTACAAATCTTGCAATGCCTCAGGTCTCATTTCCACTTCCCAGCAGCTGCCTTTTGAAAAGGTACACAGATTGTTTTGGGCTTGCAAGACACTGGACATGGGTATGTCATAGCACTGGAAAAATAATCCATGAACTTTATTTGTGATGAAAATTAGCCTAAAACATTCCAGTGTGAAAGTCATCTGTAAAGATAGAGCAGTGTTTGCCTTCAGCTTATATCTCATTATGAAGAGAGACTTTTATGGGTCCATAGGCACCACTCATACTCTCTTTCCCACAGTGAAAAGCAGTGAAGCACAGTACAGCACAGTTGTGTTGAATAGTCAAGATCTCAAAGGCATTTCTGTAGTTTAAACCACCAAAAGCATCATAGTGCTATAAAACAAAGACAGATGTTTTATTGCTAGATTTGGCATTTTTTACATGCCTACTTCTGAAAACTTAAGTTTGTGTGCACTGTAACATCCACTCTGCTATTGCAGAGGTTTTTCTCTGCATTCTTAAAATGGAAAGGATGATCCAGACTGCCATTAGTGAAAATCTTGAATTAAATGTCAGAAGTTTGGTGACCCAGCACTACAATGCTTCCTTCTCAGCATGAACAGATTAGGTCCCTCCACTGATAGATTCCTGAGAAAGGCTTTCTGGAGGCAGTGACTGTTGCTTGCACTCGAGTTCAGAAAGACATATTTTCCTTTCTCTGGTCTTTTTCCACCCTATCATTGATGCTATTTCCCTAAGCCCCATCAATCACTCTCTTGTCTCCATTTCTGTCACTTGTGCTAACATTTGCTTGGAGGGGCCAGGACAGATTAGAAAGGTAGGGATGAAACTCCCATCACTGCCCATCATCCAAGCAACTCTTAATAACTGTAGGCACCAAACAAACATGTAATATACAGCTATTAAAAAAAAAAATTACTACAGTTACTGATGCCATATTTTGCCTTCTCTAAACCTGACATGTAAAATAAAGCTTAATCTTTTTCTTCTTTTAACCCCAAGTAAATTTCCTGGTTTTTACAATTCCACCTTTATTTGTTGTAACCAGCCTGTCTTTTGTTTAACACTTACCAAAACCATATTCATTTGTAAGGAAACTTATAGCACACTTCTTTCCTTCTTAAAATGTGTGAGAATACAGATATGGTTCAAGAAACTGATTTCACATTTCCAAAAGAATTTCCATAACATAGCCATGTCCCTGATGGACAAAACAGGCCTCACTACTAAATCTCATCTTTCTAGCATTTACATTGTGATATACAGTTTTAAAATTATATGGGTTGATATGCATTCATTTAAATTTAATGGCAATACAGCTGATATCAGATCTGAGTTTATTAGCATGGTGCATTTTCTGTGAGCCCGAATTGACTAGATGCCAATGAGTTTTGAACTACATAGTGAAGCCAATTAGTTCTAAGAAATGAAGTGTTACTTCTCTCTAGTGTCATACTAACTGCTAGAGTATGAATTATGCTGCTGATAAAGACGTTGCTATAAGCCAAAACACTACTACAAAGACTTAATCAACTTGTAAAATTTACATAAGCGTAGTAAGAAATTCATCTTTGAAAGAGTTGCATTTATGTTGCTAAATATATGTCCTCAATTGTCACTGAAAACAAAGGTAAAAATCCAATATAAAATGCAGGGTCTTTTCACTGACATGAAATCTCATTCTCTCTATTTTCTGGTACTGAAACTTGGCTCACTTTGTCTGCCATTGTGTAAATCCTGTGTTAACACCCCTAACACCCTTCTCACCTGATTTGTTAAAGCCAGCACTGATGCCCATGCTCCCTGTGACTAGACAGTGACTATATACTCCTCCTGAGTGTGACTATTAAGACCTTTCCTCATATTTTAGAGCTTTGACCATGCACTCTTCTATTTGGTTCTTTCTTCAGCTCTGCTTTCTTGATCATGTATCACATAAGGATTTTTTTTTTTACTTTCAGAGTTTAGATACTTAATTTATGCTGATAAATTTAACACAAGGAAGAACATTGTTGACACTAAATCCAGCTGGCATCGAATGATCTGTGCCTGTGCTCAAACTAAACTCTCCCCAGCCCCAAAACAGCATGATAGCATCCAGCTGCTTCTGGAGAACAGACCCGGGGAAATCCTCACTCCAGAACTGTGTGTAAAGAGCATCCCTTGGGCATGGGCTCAGGTGCACCAGCCATTTTGTGAGGAGCACAAAAGCAGAGGCGGCCACGAGGGCTGTTCTCAGGCACTTTTGTTTATTTACTAACTCAGACATATGTGAGCTTCCTGTCTCCTGTCCAATCTCATTTCAAACTCACTCCTGCCTGCAGTCAGCTCATCCAAGTGACAGTTCGCTAAGTGTTAACTTCAGCAATCTTTTTCCATAAACTTCAGCAGATCCACTTGATGAACTTCCTTCAAGTTCCTCAATAAATGCTAAAATGTCTGCAAAGAATGACCATAATTAGGCTGCTGGTCCTTTTGATAAACTGGTCCTTTTGTCACACCATGCAACGGTGTTTTGTGGCTTTCTTGTTTTCCAGATTTCAGATTACAGTGCTTACAGAGCCTACAGCTACCGGTTTTCAGAGAAGTACCCATGCAGACAAATATGTTAAAAGGGCTGTGTGAAGGTCAGGGCAGACCCAGTGCATGTACTACTACCAGGTTGGACCAGGTAGCATGAAGCCCTGCCTAATACTCAGTGGCTTCCCTTAACAAGACCAGCTGAAAACTGATAAAAAAACACAGTCACTAGCTTTTCACCATCAACACATCACTGTGGACACCTGTTTTGGTGGCCTACCCCATTTTGTTGGTCCTGTTCAGAAATGCCTTTTGCAGCCAGCTACAGAAGCTCTGAACTTGTACCCAGCAAAGATGGACAACAGAATCAAGAAAGGAGGCTGACATTTTGTTTTCACAGTCAGGATAGATTAAATACTGACAGGTCTTCTTGGCATGCACATTCAGAGGTGAAGGTACTGTTGCCCCTTTCCAGGCACACAACCTTATGGGTCTGTATTTCCATCCTTTGAATGTATGTTCTTGTTTTGCCTTCACTTGCCTTGACTAGTTGAAGGGATGGTGTACCTTGCTGTTTCTCCTTTACAGAAAAGCAGAGTCTGTCTCAGAGAGGCCAGGTCCTCTTCAGGAAGAGAGAGGTATGTCCCTTACATTTATGGTAAACAAATCAGACACCTCCATTGCAAATCTGATTTCACTGATGTTTACCTGTGATGCTGGAGCACAGTGATGTGGTACGCTTTCCAAGTTCCCTCATTAGCTTTATGAAGTTTCTTTTGTAGCTAGAAGATGGCCAACCTTTCTCATAGAGTTCAGATATAGCAAATATCTCTTGCCCATGCTGAGGGGATAATTCACAAATACTCATTCCCATGTAGAATACACTAAGGCCATATTCTGACTACAAGTAATATGGTCTTACTTTCTCTTAATGTCTCATTAAAATCCAGCAGTGGACTGAACTGACTTGGTTTGCAAGGGAATCCAATTATGAACTTCAAGATGGAAGGGCAATGAGATGGCCAAACGAACACTGTTAAAAGAGCAGGCAAATGCTGTCAGTGAAACTTAGCAACTTCCTTAATCACACAACCCTCAAATAAAAATATATTCAAATGTAGAAGTAATAACATACTTTCTGAACAAGTCTGGGAGAAGCCAGAGGACCTTGGCAACACCCTGCCTAGTGCTCCCAAGCACATCCTTCAGGCAGAACTCAGCTCATTAACACAACTGCTCTTTGGACAAATCCTAAATACACAGACAAAAGGGCTTCTAAGCTATCCTCGGAAGCTGAAGAAATCTGCTTCCACCAGAGACAAACTTACTTGTGGGATATGACTGCCTAAACCATTTACATTTTAACATCTATGCTACTCTTAGCTGGCTATGGTCTGATTCAGCAGCTCAGTTAAACAATTTACAAGCCAGAAAGAAATAGGACAGGACTAATAAAAAAAAACAAGCAGAATGCAATTCATAACTTGGATGAGTTAATCCAAACATTAAATATGCTACATTCCCAGTAAGGAATAACTTGAGGCAGTACCTGGGTCAATAAAATGTTTGCAGGAGACCTTTAGTGCAACTGTACTGATAAATTTGCTGACAAAAGATTTCCGTTGTTTCTTTGATTACTTCTGTTGATAACTTTATTTCTTCGTCCACTTTTTCTACTCTGCCTTTCCAGCTGAGCTGAGGATAGTCACATATATAAAAATAGCATACCAACAAGAAGATACAAATTTTTTACACGCATTTTTTCCCCTCAGAGCTGACATAAATGACCACACGACTGGCACAGCGTAAAGTGCTCCCGTATCACTGCAGCTATCATGACCTGCTCAGGTTCACTTCTGCAGCATGCACAGGCCTCTGCACATGCTGAATCTACTGCTGAGACCCTTCCTCACACAGGGATGATGTATACAGTGATGGTCCTGCAATTCCTAAGGAGTACAGGAGAGTAGTGGACCTGAAAACACACATGGGGACCAACTGCAGGTAGCAGTTGTCCCAGGTAAAAAAAGCTGCAGAACTGGTGTATGCAAACCCCATCTTGGAAAAGAGATACATTTTTGCATGTCAGGAATAACAAGGTCATCAGATAGAAATACTTGCAGATGTGCCAAGCTGGATATGTTTCTCTTTTTAATAAGGATTACTGATTTATTTAAAGAAAATATCTCAGGCTAAGTATTTAGATGAATGACTTGGAATTTTATTGGGATTCATGGATTTGATTAACTGCATTTTCCGAACACTCAGCTGTTTTTATTAATTTTATTAATAATTTTATTTTATTAATCTCTGACCTGCCACCAAGAATAAACATGAAATAGGGATTTGCTCAACTTTTAGCCATTCAAAGTATTCAAATCTGTGTCTCTCACATGTATAATCTCTCCCTGCTGTATAGACAAATTATGCAAAACACAAACATTTAACTATTAATAACTTATTAGAGACCACAGAGAACATGATTTAAACCTCTATGTTAAATATTGTTTTAAAGAAGACAAAGTTATTTGTGGGAAAAAATCAGACAGCAATTTATTTAAAATTAGTTCAAAGAAAAAATTATTTGCAATTATTTTTATTTAGATGTTTGCTGAAAGCATCTCATTAAAAAAATCTGTTTGTAAGACCAGCAGTAAAAACATTAATGTCTGTTCCTGCATCAGAGTGCACTCCAGGCTTCAAATAAATCCCAAAATAAATTCCACTTTCTTATTTTTCCCTGCAATTTTTTTTTCCATACAGACTACATTTTATTAAAATGAAATTTATATTTTAAGAATGAAGCAATTTGAAATATTGGCATCTAAAGGGCTTCTTAGGCAGTATTACTTGTTTGACACTGAAGGTTTTGTTTTGGTACAGAATATAAAACCATTTCCTCAAGATATTTTGTGTTCAGCATAAAATATTAAAAATACCTCATTTCCAAGAAGTCTGGTGGGAGTTCATGACAGATGCATTGCATCTTTTTTTAAAAAACTTTTTGCAGCATTGTTGTGTCTAATTAGCCCTGATGATTTACCCATGATAGTATGAACTTGAGAGGAAAGTGGAACATAATCTTTGGAGCAAAGAACAAACATGTTTTTGGGGAAATGGGAGGGAGCAAAAGCACTGGCTTGAGGTGGTTTATAACAAATGCCCCCACGTAGTCCTGTGAGTTTTCACTTATTTATGCACCACCATATGATCCATCATTTTGCCTTCTGTGCTACAAACAGGCTTCCTTCACGTATCTCGCACGCTGGCTTTGCAATCACATTGCTGTTCCTGTCTGTGGCTCACAACTAGTTACAGAGGACCAGCCACCATGGACAAACAAAAGGTGAAGATAAAACCTGCCATGGATGAGGGGAGGCACCACTAATCATACACTACCCTCTCCAGGCCACCACCTTGAGATTATGGGAGAAGCCAGGAATCAAAAGGTGAACTGTCCCTAAAAATCTTTAGTTTTGCAGTCACGGTTTCTTTCCTGTATGGGCTCTGTGCAAAAATACCTTGTCAGAAATTTTCTGAAGATGCAGAGTTTATCAAAGGAGGCTTGCAGCCATGGGACCAGGTGGCTAGGTAGACACTGGAGAAGCTAAGCAGACAGACCCCAGTGCAAGAAGAGGGAATGAAGATTTCATTTGCATTCAAGATGGGTAAAATGCACAAAGTGAATATTTTTATAGGTTCGATTAAAACATGGGTGGTGTTCTTTTCACCTGACTCCAGCCTCATGCGGCAAGGTCAGCCCTTTCAGTGAACAAACAGCTCAGTCGCCACCAGTGTAGCTGTTATCAACAAGGGGAGACGTTCGGCACAGCCTAAAGCTGGGGCATGAACCCTGGCTAAGCTTAAGACATTTATCTGACAGCATCAGCCTGACATTCCACAAACACATTTGCTTGCCATGACCTCGGAGCATTTGTGATTAATCAAAAATGCATCTTGGATCTTGAGAACAAGCTACAAGCAGGCACACAAAAAAAGAATATGCTCTCGATCTCACTTATTGACTCCAGAGGTATATTGAATTTAGAAATAGCAGATAGAATAAAATGATCAATATGTTCTCACTTGTCCATGCAAGAGCAAACTTTATCCCTCCAGCAACAAACATTGATCATGTAAATGTTTTAGAGTTGCTTTCAAGTACAGTGAGCAAAGGCATGAGGACTTTTGAGGAGGGGCATTACGTGGAAAGGACACGGGTGTATGTGCACTAGCACTTGGCTAGGAAGTGTGCTGTCAAAAGCTGTCGAGTGCAGCAATGCACCTGAGCCACCTCTACCACTGTGGCCGTTTCCACCAGTACATATTGCTAACATCCAGTTTGGGAAACACTGTGCCAAGTGATCTTAATAAAACATTATAGAAGATACTTTAAAACTTAATGAAGGCACATAATCTGCTTCAGAGAAAACTTTCTGCCTTAATTTAAATGAGACACAGTTATAACATATCCCCTATGCACTGTTTACAATTTATAATTTATGTCTCAGTTCAAATACACGACTTTCTGCAGTCATCTACTAAGTTATATGATTAGCATTTGAATATTGTAATATTCTGCTTCTTGATACCATAGTAATATGATGCAGTACATTTGTATTTTAATACTTTCTTTTTTATTCACTAATAAGCATACGAAGCTCTAATTAGTTGAGATGAAAGAAATCATGAGCCCTACCCAGTCTAATTTGAAAATGGTTATATCTCTGTAAAAACTCTTCACCATTTCATTTATTAAATCCCACTCTTTTTTGGTTACCTACTGCTCAGGCTATAAGTCGTTTGTGCTCGTACTGCACCATCATTCTACTATAGCAAAACTACTGTATGTGCTTCAGTCCCTGTTGGCATGGCAAACAAACTTTCATTGCATGTGCTCTCAATAAAATGGTGGTACTAATTAGAAGATATAAACTCATGCTGAGACATGATATGAATTGGTGTTATGCATCTCTTAAGCTCACAGCAGTATTAGATTTATATGGTTGATGCCCTCAACTAATATTTAACTAGAAACATTCAATTTTTTAAATCTGCAGAAAAATGAAACAAAAGTGAAGGTGCTTCATTAAAGCAATTCACAGATTCTCAATAATCCACACTCCACTTGTCTCCACACTTGTAAGTGACAAACAGAAAAAGAAGCCATTTTTTCCCCCAGTAAAGACTGAGAAGAAGAATGGTGTAGTGAAAACATGCTAGTGTTACCTAGTGTCCATCCATTATTTTTCCAAGGAAAGACCCCAAATGACATGGTAGTAGATAAGCAAACATCACCTCACCTTAGGGAGAAGGTGATCTCCCTGGAGTCTGGAAGTGGCTGTGAGCCTACAACCTGGACTACTGCCATTAAAAACCTTGTCCTCTGTATACTTTTTACTGTTTTTTTACTAAAGAAAAAGGAGGAATTTACTAGTCCACAAGGGCTAGGAAGTCATACATGTACCCTAACTTCAGCCTGATTTAGGACACTGCATAAATGTTGGTTCATGATGACCCCACTGGTCAAACTCTTGCAACACCACTATGGACTCTAGATACCACAGTTGTGTGCTTTGACATCCATGGTGAAAATGAGCAGAAAATCTGACTGTTCCATATCAAGAAATATTTTTCCTAGTGCTAATGTGCCTTAAATACCTTGTTCCACAGCTGAATGGCCTGGCACCTGCTGCATGAGAAATAGCCAATTATTGTTCAGTGTCTCTAATTTTCTGATTCAATTAGCATGCTTCAGAGCTTTCCAGTTTAATTGCAAACTACTTCACAGTCAGCTCTCTGATTAATCATTGCCCATCTGCAAGCCATCGCAAAACTTGGTGGAACAAATCTCTGTATGTTGGAATGCTGGGAGCTTAGAAAATCAAACTTGTTTTGGTATATAAAGCTTTAATTTTATTTGCCCTTTTCAGCTGCACTTTTAAGAAGCTCTGTACTGATTAAACAGGAAGTCCAGACAATAATATGCTACATTATGCATATAATTACTGTAAATACAGATGAGACTGCAGAAGGTTAGGTGCTAACATGTATGGAATAGGGGGTCAAGAAAACACATTTACAATCAATTTCTCCCCCATTACAACAGAAAGGAGATATTGGTGGAGGAGGGAGAAAGAGAGATATGAGATGGTGATGTAGTCCCATGCATGACCCTGGAGGTATTTCTGCAACACTACTACTTGTACTACAGCAGTACAAGCACCATATGCTATTTCTGATTTCATTTTCAAAGGAAGCTGTTAACTTCCCAAAACCTAAAAAGTTCAGAAAGTTGTATTCAATTGCTTAAATACCACACCTATACTTTACTGTACACTTTCAGCTTCAAGCTGAACACTGCTGTTGGGTAGACCATAAGCTAGCTCAGTTGTCATGGAAGTGCTAATTTTTCCTATATTTTACTGCACTCAGTAAAAAAAAACAGTAATACCCACTGAATCAACACAGATTACCTATTTTATTCAGGCACACATTTACCTCTCTTATTCAGGTGCACATAAACTTCCTGTCCAGAAGACATGATTAAAAAAGTAGCAGCATATCACACAGCAGGGAATTAGCAATTCTATTACTAATTAATTATTTTGCATATGAAAATATAAACACAATTGAAGCTTATGGACCTGAAAATTTTGCTTTAAACTCATGCAACACTTCAGCATGAATATGATGCAATAGTATTCGGTTTCCTGCAGCCTCCTGTTTCGAGGATTTCCCTGAACGGGAGCTATTGTGAGCATTTTGTTTCAAAATACCATCACTTAAGAATATGCTAATCTCCATCATAATTTTAATAATTCCAGGTTAAAAAAAAAAGTCCTAAGAAAAAGTTGAATCAGCTCATTAACTTCTGTAGTGACCAAAGAAGATTCAAACATTGCAAAATTGTGATAATGATGTTTGGATGATACATAGTGACAACTGCCAAGGAGCCATACCTCCTACACTCTGGCACAAACAAAACTGCAATACTGACACAAGAAAGAATAGTTACCTAAAGCTGTATTATTGTTCATCAAGATGATGCCACCATGCCAAAGCTGGAATTTGGACTTCTTCTCCAAGGCCTTTAGATGTTTGTAAGATTTCCAAAATATATTTAAAATATATTTTAAAACCATGCAGTTAAAGCACTGCCTTCCCATCCATCTAACTGAATGAAATACCTTACAAAAATTGATCAGAAATTCCTGAGATGAGCATTGCCACCAAAAAAAGTGTGTTTGCAAACACACCTGAGTGCTGGGGTCACAAAACTGCTTTTGTCATTTTCCCAACAACATTTTTCTATGCCAGGTGAGGTAAATGTATCACCTTCCAAGAATAATCTATGTAAATAAATGAACCTATGTAACACAATGAACAATACAGACAATGCAAACACAAGACACAGTCTTTCATTCTCTGACATGTCAGTTCACTATTTCTGTGCGTGTAGTCAGTATACTTGAGTAGGGTGATGTAGCAGATGTAGCAAATCCAGATGACAAATTTAAGATGTATTTCAATTCATGCTGAGGAACATGCTATGCTGGGAAAAAAAGAACTGAGCTTTGCTGGTCTGTGAAAAAAAAAAGTTGTAGGAGTTCTGCATATTTTTCCAATTTAGCTTGTGTTTCTGAAGTTATTGCAGCCTGTATTATCTTTTTTAAATGAGTCAATCACAAGATTATCAAATTGATCTCCTCTATTATGACCAGTTTGGCATATAATCACAGAATTCAGGAACAAAGGCAAAAAATTGTGGTGTTTTCAACATCTCCAAGAGACTATTTTCTAAATCTGTTCAACATTGCTGAAAGTTTTAGCCCCGCAATGCCCACTAATGTCGAGGCAAGTTACACAGCTAAAGCCTGATAATCAACTCCATTTATATACTCAGTTAAGTAAGTGGAAACCTGTTTTTAGGTCCTATGGCCAGGTTACCTCAACAGTCCAGCACGCAAGGCTATGTTCTTCCCACCACTCCCTTGACATCTTACTTGTGTTTAAACCCAGTTTCTAACCGCCTTCCCAAGGCAAACTGGTTTCTCACTCTGCTTCTTTACTCTGAATCATAAGAAGAAGTGATGTTAAAGTGCTTAATGCATCTGACTCAGATGTAAAAATGTCTGCAGGCAAAGAAACTTGACCATCATGATCTCCTGGACTACCTCATGGAGGCTCATGGAGCAAAGACCGCATAATACTGGTGTCCAGAGAAACCGAGGTTCACAGCCCTAAGTTGTGTTGCCTGGGCCTGAGTTACAGCTGATCCTGAGAAGCTTTGCTGGGGTGTGAAACACCAATCTGCAGACTCTCAGCTCTGATGCTTAGCCCCTGCCTTTCTTATGAACATTTCCAGCAAAACAGGTAACTTTCCATGTAACTATTTGGGTTCCTTGCTCTGGAAAATTGTGCAATCATCTTACAAAGTATTTACTGAGTTCTGGAACCACAGAATTGAAAAAAACCAAATGAAAACACATTACTTTCGTTTCATAGAGGCAGATTATGAAAAGAACAGTAGCTGTTTCACTACCACAGGTACAACAAATTTGTACTGGCTGCCAAAGTCAGCATCCAACATTGTTTTCAACGGCAAACATCTCTACAACCTTGCAGGGTCACCTTTGTCGTGCTGGAATCACCACCCCAAGGGGGAAGAGGGAGAGTGGGCAGCAAAACAGTGCATGCATGCTGGCATTGTATATGGGAAAAAGTTCTTTATCCCTATGCTCTTAAGGTCCTGCAACAAGTAACATCAAGTCACCTCTGACTTCCAGACTTGTGATCCTGCCAAAGGACCTTTGATGCACTTACTGACTTTCCTTTCCACTTAATTCATGACACTGACCTGGGATAACTACCAAGAATATTTCATTCTGGCTCTTTCAAACTTTTTCTATGGTGCTGTATGTTTGTTTACTTTTTCTTTTTTAAACATAATTTCTACAGTTTCTAAAAACTGCATTATTTAAAACAGGTTTAGAAAAAAATTTGCATTCTTGTTGGATTTCTTGGTTTAGCTTGCTCTATTGAACCAATGGGCAAAACTTCAAACTTTTATATTTTTCTCTGTTTTGAGTTGAAAAGGATTGGAACAGCCACAAAAACAACTGGGAGAATATATTATTATTTTTACTTCCTTTTAAATTACTTTTATTTTCCTCATTAAGAGAAAATGAAATTTTAAGTATCAGAAGTTCTGCTTACCTTTTTCACTACCCTTGCATTAACATATTCAACCTCTGCTTCTGATATTTAAGAAAGGTAAAATATATTTCTTCCTAATTATGGTAACAAGTTTAAAGCTACAAGGCAGAGTGATTTTTACAAATGGGGATTTTATCTTCCATTAGTTCTTTGTTCTTAGGAAACACTCCTCATCCTTCTACTGTCTTTTAAAAATTATGGAATAGAGATGCACATCTAGTATTCTGGGCTGCAGAGCTAGTAAATATGGAAAGACATATTCTGAAATGTTATCTTAGTATTTGCTTAAGAAACAACAACAAAACCTTTAAAAAATAGCAGAAAAGGGAAATCTATCCCAGTCAAGGTGAAATAAGGAGGACGCTCCATAAGCAGCCCAAACCTGATCCTGCACAGTGGTGCAGGGCTGCATGCAGTGCAGGGACAGGCAGGTTACTGCATCACACCCCCTGCCTGTGGCTGGGCTGACACCAGCAGAGGGGCTGGGCTGCTACCAACATCCCTCTGTCCTAAGTCAGTGGCTGGACTAATTTGGAGGATGTTAAGTATCCAGAAACTACATGACTTGAAGAGTAACTACAGAGGTACCTTGTCAATTACAAGACCCTATTAACAAGTTTACTGAGAGCTTTTAGACTTCATTACTAGCTGTTTCCAAAAGGTGTTGGTCCATCAAGACTCCAGCAGGATACAGCAACCTGCCTCTTATCTGACTTCTGTAGTTAAAGTGATGCACCAATTACTGATACTGCCTATATCAGATTTCTGCTGAGCTCCATACATGGCATATTTTCTAACATTTTGATCCAAGCAGACCACTGAAACTTAGTCCAATTTATTTCTGGCCAGGTATGGACAAAGCCAAAAATTAGAAAAAACCCCAGAAAATGTACACAGATGACTTTGTGATAATGAAACATGAATACAATTTCTCTTTCCCATATTATCACAGGCATTGAATTACCATCACATGTTATTATGCACTTTTAAAATATTTATACAGCTCAGGTGAAAATATATTTCACTCAACAGCCTGCATATTTCAGTACCCATTTTTAGCTACTGGTCCCTAGTGCAGAGCAACACAAAGGCTCAAGGCATTTTTAAAGCAGGGACCAAAAGGCAACCCTTTACTTAGATGTTTTTCATGTAGCGGTGAATAAAAATTTATATTCTAGCTTTGCTCTAACTGTGGTAAAGTCATTCAGTCCCCGTTTGGGAATGCAGTCTATTCTGGAATGGGTAACTAATTTATTTCACCAGGTATCACAGAGAGGCATGATAGAAAAAAAATCACCTGCATTTGTTCAGAACCAGGACAACATTGAATATACTTGTTTATACAAGTACATATGTATATGTTTATGATATCTCATTGCATTTTTATTCATTATTGTAGCCATAAAGGCATTAAACTAATTTAAAAAAATTACTTCATATCAACTCTTTTGCATTATTTTCAACATAAACTCAATATATTTAAAATTATCTTGAAAATCAGTTGTTGTGTATCCCAGAGGTGGTTTAATACATCCATCCATATATGTATGTAGATGCTTATGAATATCCTGCTGCTTTGAAAATGACTCACTATGCTATTTCACCACAATTTGCATTGTTATAATAGGATATTGACTGATTTTAGGTTTAAGGGACTAACGCGGTATTCAGTAATGACTCTGTGCTACAAGTTTATTGCAAGTGCCAAAGGTTCATTCACCCCAAGCAATTCAGTCAATAACCAATTTTTATACTTCTATCTCCTTCAAAATTCCAAACCAATAATCCCTTGCTTTTTTTTTTTTTAATTATTTCAGTATCAGACTAACATTTCCCATGGAAATCAATATGGGTGAGATCCATTAGCCAAAAATCTGCAGCACTGCAATGCAAACATATTAAAAATATTGATCTTGCAGGCTACTGATGTTTTGATTGACTTTAATGTTTGTAAGCAGCAATAACAGAATTTCAATGACTGAAACAAACTTTTGATTAAAATTATAGATTTTAACTTTTTTTTTCTATTTTACTGTTTCAAAGTGTACTGCATGGCTTAGTTGTTTGCTGTAAATGATCACTGTAGTGAATCCTACTCAGTTTCTCATTTGTAAATATTAAGGTCTGTCCCAGGTAACACATCCTCAGTTATACTTTCTATCACTTTTGATGTTTTGGTTCCACTATATCACATGTATAGCATGACTCTGGGCAGTGTCAGATGTCATTTTGCAGCATTTTCCCTTCTAAATCCTCTCATCTTGAGGGTTTATGCACCCACAAGCAATACAAATTTGACCTCACTTTTTTTTTTCACTATACATTAGACTTTGGTTGATTTTTCCACAGCAGCTGGCCAGGATTTTGCTAAAGCCATCTTTTTAATTTTGTCCTCCTTTCAAAATACATGTCTCACATAAAATAAAGATATATTCTACACTTTGTTGGGTCTTTTTACCTTGGGTATGAATATGCCTTCATCGCCATAGAGTATGAATGTTCCACCACCTCGATCACATTTTCTATGACAGGGGAGAAGAGGCACCCTTGCTTTAGGGATGAGGAATCAAACCATTGAGGAATTAGGGGGATAACTTTGGACCACCTGGTTCTCAACTAGGTCCTGAAGGCTATGATGAAGTAGCTCCAAAGAAAGAAGTTTCCTTCAGAAGGCACCAGTACTGATGACTGTCTTGGGCTATCCAAATGGTTGTCTCCTGTGGGTGACACGTGCTTGTTGGATCTTGTGTGCTCTGGGCTAGTCCTTTTGCCTTGGGGCTGTGTAAACTACATAGAAATATTTGGGAAAAAAGAAGTGAGATAGACTACTGCAAAGAGACACCAGGGATGGGCCTTTAAGATCTTTGTCCTGCGAAGACTGTACCAGCATATGCTGTTGCATCACCTGTAAATCTCCAGTGTCCCATACTCATACAGACAGTGCCTATGTACACTCCTGTGCATAGACAAGCGCTTGACAGTGGAGCTACAGCTTCATCATTCTGATACCTGGCACAGGGATATGCCACCTGAGGCCCTTTCTAGGTCCAGCACTATAACAGCTTAAGATACATCCCCTTTGGACAGACCATGTGATTTTTTAAAAAATAATCCTCTTTCTGCTGATATCCAACTCCCCAGCTCTATAGCCCAACCTGGCTTCTGCATCCAGTGGGCAAAAATTGCCTGAAGGAAGAGTAACTTGAGGGATGAGGTATGTAGACACACTTGCACTATACCATAAAGCAAAAGATATGTGTTTCCTGTATAGCATTTAAGTGTGTATACCCCAAGGTACAGCTCCAGGACCTAAATCCTCTTACAAAGTCACTGCATGAATGGAGCTGGGTTAACACTAACCTGCATGCATCCCACAGGCTGAAGCTTTCCAGCAGGGTGCGATGCCCAGAAGACCCGTGCCACCAACCACTACAACTTTCTGGAAAAGTCTTTGAGCACTGACCCCATGTCTCTGGCTCTGCAGTCCCATTAAGCTTTGATGTTTGTTACTATTGATTGCCCACTCTGAAATATTTAAACAGGAAAAGCAAATAAGCATTACTAAGAAGCTACATGTGGGAAGAGGAAAGACAAGCTCAGCTCTGCTGTCCTGCTTCTTTCACTGCGGGAGATAAAGTGCTCCATGATGTTGCCAAACCCCTTAGAGCAGGCAGTGCTTTCTCTGCGCCTTGAGATCTTAGGAAGGACTAAGAAACAAAACTGCTTCTAAATATGGAATGTTTTAGGTGAAGGACAGATAGCTTACCAAATCAGGCAGAGATCTCTTCTGTAGAGAATGAGCTGTATGGCAGAGAACTTCTGTATTGACCACAACCTTGTTTAGAGACTGTTACACTTTTAGTCTTCAACCACCTTCAGGTAAAAAAAAAACACCCCAAAACCAAAAAAACCCAAGCCTCAAGCCCAATAAACTAAACTACAGAAATTTAAAAGGATTGGTAACATTGCAAAAGGTATTCTACTGTATCTGCACTGTAAACACACATCAATTTATAATCCTCAAAATTGAAGCACCTTGCTCTCCAAACATACACAGAACAGGCAGTCTCAGTACAAGCATTTTTTTTGTTCTGTCTCTGTCAATATGTCTACACACAGTCTGGAAAGTGCTCCAGGCTGGGGAGCATATTTCAGAGCTCCAGCACACAAGCTTCCTGCAGACTCAGCTGCCGGAGTTTTAAGTGCTGCTGCTCTCTGCTGCTTGTCTTGCCTCTCTGCTGAGAAACCACCCCCAAGGCAGAATTTGCAGAAATTAACATAGCCATCATATTAATACAAATTTTTTTTTTTTTTTTGCAGTTTAATGTTGTCATCTTGCAGGAACAAACATATCCCTCTGAAGACTTTGGTAGAAGGGAGGTAACCAGCAAAAGGATGGGCTGAGGCTCAGGCTGTTAAACAGCCTCAAAGTCTTCACAAAGTCTGTCTTATACATTTCACATGCCTAGATTATGAGCTGTGAAGTCAGGCCCTTGCCTATTAAAACATATTAATTTCATATTTTCTGTATTATTTTGCCAGTATCAAACAGAAGCAGTTTTGGCTCTGCTGTGGGTTGAGTGCTGTAGACAGACATGAAAAGCTCTGCATCTCACAAGCCATACTTCAAGCCCCTATTTATTAATTCTAAGTAATGCATGGGACAGAGTACAAAATGTTCATACCATTCATTTATTTGCATATTCATCTCGTCTATCACAACAAGGAGACAAATTTAGAATGTTTTTTGTAAGATTTGCCTTCAGTGTCTAGCTGTTAGAGTAATTGCTAGTGAATTACTATTTGCATGAAACAGTCTATTATCCAGTATTACCCATTGAAGCAGATGGCCCTCATTTCAAAATGTAGACATACACGGTGGTGTCTCTCTCCTTGTTGCCCATCCAAGCTCAGGACAACTATGGCAGACCTGGGTGAGGAGAAGGTCTGCACACTGACCCTTGAACATGCAGTCTGAGCTCAGTATCTCTCCAGATGGCTAATGCATTTTTGCCTCCACCAGCTTCTGAAAATTCACTAAGTAATAATGAAGATGACTTAAAAATTGTGTGATCTAAAAAGTAATTTGAGGCTTCTTGCTGATGACAGCTGAAAAAAAATCAAGTCTCTTTTCCACACCACTGTATGGGGAAAAAAAAAAATCTATTTTGAAAATTGCAAGACCAGAAATTGATCAGTAAATAAAATACTGACCACTACTAACTTGCTACAAAACTATAAATAATGATATAGTAGTTAGAATCTACTATTTGCAACATTGCACATTAATCACTCCTTCACTTCTGGTATGACAACTTGCTGATGACCTGAGATCCCTCCCATCCATGCAACAACAGTCACTGCCATCTATATTTAACACTATCATTCATGATAATGAAATCCAAGCAGATCAAGAGACAATGAGTTTAACATATCAAAAAAGTAATGTATCTGGAATTGGCAAGCAGAGATTTGAATAAAGGCTCTGGCAAGTCATGGCAAGGGCCACTTCCAAAAAATTAGTGACACCTTTGGTGGACTGACTCCTCTTCCCACCAGATGCTATAATGCCAACTCTTCTCTTTGGCTGTGACGAATGGGTTTTAACCCTCTTCTGACTGAATTTAGGTTAAAAAGACATCTAAATAGAAGTACTTAGAAGGTCTGTGACTTGTTCTATACTTTCCTGCAGCTCCACACCAGAGTAGAGACTGTGCAAAGGGTCTACTGCAGGAAGGCAAGCTCCATGCATTCAGCCTTCAAATCAGGGTATTAAATTGGCCTGTTGTGTTACCTCAGGTTTATAAAAGTGCCTGTAACTGTTTGCTTCTATGTAAGAGATTGACATCTGCCCCTGAGCAAAAATGACACTCAAAGCAACCCAAACTGCTGCTGTCCTTGCTTGAGTCAGTTCATACAAACCTTACACTCTGCTACCAAAGCAAATTACTCAGGACACCCCACAAAGGCAGACAGAGGTATGCTATGACTTCCATGATTGTGTGATTTCAGTGAAGCTTCAGAAAAGAAGAGAGGGCTGCCAGAGCCAGTCTCTCACAAACGGATCGTCAAACGCAAGAAGATGCTAGACATACCCTAAAAAAACACTCAGGATCTTCATATCCCAGTGACATCAACAGTGACATAAACTTTGTGTGCTCAGAACTTTCTGGACTGATTCATTAAATCCCACATGGCTGAGTGAACGACGTATATTCTGAATAAACAAAGCAACCACATGCAAATCCTGTAGGGCCAAAATGTCTTCTCTTATTTAATCTTAAAAAAGAAAGAAAATTACATCCTTGGAGATGTCACCCTTAATTCACTTGGAGAAATTGAATTAAGACACTACTGAGTACTGAGTATCTCCTTAGTCTATATATAATACAAAGAATCAATTATAGATTCAGAAATTCAGAAATAATCTACAAGCTTTCAGGATTTTTTTGCAGCTATTTATGTCTTTCATGGCAAGCCTTGAAGATTGAAACACAGAAAGAGCTTGAAACATAAAAGTATAACTTGAAGAAGTTTGACACAAACACAATAAAAAACCCAAACCCAAACAACTTTTTGGCACTAAAAGCATAAGCTCTGCCCCCTGCCGCTAGAAGTTACAAACTGAGAGCGCATGTTCTGTTAAGAACAACTATTTTCAAGCATGGCTGGTGATTTTGGAGAGTAACATTAAAGAAATCTTCAATCTAGCAGTTTTCTCATTGCACATTTACTAAAGCATCCCCACTGTCCAAAATCCCAGGAGTCTGGGGACCTGACATCATGGAAGGAAAAAAAAAACTTAAAAGAATCCCAAGGTACTTGTTTTGACCTGGTTTATTTTTCCCCCTAGCATAAATTATTCCAATCCACCTATGGAATATGTTGCAAATGCAAGAGCACTTTGCTCCTTTCTTTCCAGGGAACAGAGTGGAAATGAAGCTGGCCACAGCCCACACAATGCTTTCTACAGGCAGTAGTGTTCTCAGCAAAGAATTATTTACAACATGTAACATTAGGAACTAATTGAGCAGCACAACTAATTTCACTTACTGCAAATAACTTGCCTTAAGATGTTCTGGAGTTAACATGAACAAACAAGACTTTAATTTTTACTCTTCTGTGTTTTACTAAGGCATACAAATGGTTTGTTTACTTATTATAAACTACATGCATCCGTTTTTTTGTTTTATTTTCTTGCTAGCATATTCACAAAGACATCCAGATTTCAAGCTGATTGTTGTACAGATGTATTCAACAAATTCATAAATGAACTGCTCATAAACACTTTACTAAGGCTTATATGTTATTCTGTGTGTGTGACAGACCATCTCAGCAATGCAACATATTTGTTTCACTCCCTGACTGGGGACACTCTGGACATCAAAACCAACGACAAAGGATAGTAAGTTTCTGGTAAACATCTCCTAACAGACCTTCTTTTGCTATTGTTTGTCAGACCAGAAAGGACACCGTTATCAATAACTGTCAGTCCTCTGCATCTGGAAAAATATAATAGATAATGTCACCCAACACACCTGCCAGAAAGCAAACCAAAGATCTGCGATATTAAAAAATAACCATATTATACATTACTAAAACAACTTTGCATGATTATATTGTATAGTCTTTATTTAATCTTTTAAAAAGACAGCAAGAATGTGTTCAAAATTATGAAAAGAGCTGAAAAACAACCTGAAAATCTGTGCCATCTGGATTTTCAGTTGCTCAGCTTTCTTCTTCTCCGCCCATTCATACAGCCACAAACAAGCTACACAGATGTTGCATGGTCCATGCCCTGGCTCACAGCAAGACCCGATGCCTCTACATCCCTTTTGGCAAACATCTGTTTGCACTGTTCTTAAATACCTCCTCCATGGAGCACCTGAAGGCAGTAATCCCAGATACACCACTAGAAAGTTTCTGTTCATGTCTAATCTGAACTTTTCCTGCTTTTATTCCTTTTTGTACCATTTACCAGGTGTGCAGAGAACAGACTATTCCTTTCCTCTTTGAAACACTGTTTCTGTCCAGGGCAATTAGTCGAACCTGAACAGTCCCCAGATAATCTTGGAGCAAAGCAGGTACTCACGTGGCAGAAACTTGCCACAAAGCTTCCTTGTAACTGGAATGCATTGAAGAAATAAAGAACCTTGAGAACATCTCGTTCTAAGTGTGGAGATTGACAGGCTTTGCAGACATGATTTCTGACAACTGGACCAGAAGACAAAGTGACCCTACTTCTTTTTAGTGGAGGTAAGGTGAAGAAAAAGAGACCACTGCTGCCGAATAATCATGCCCAGTTTGGCTAGAGATGAAAATTTCTATCAATTCAGGAAATGCAACCACTCCCATGGTAACCTACATAATGAATACTTGAAATTAATTCTTTTTTCCTTCTATAAAGCAAAACCAGAAGGAGATAGTTACGGTAGGTAAGAAAAAGTATTACATGATGGCTGCAGAGGGAAAACATAGTCCATGTGAAACCTCAGAAAAAATTATCTGCAACCAAGAGATGAGGTCATCTTTGTGCTTGCAGAACAACTTGTACAAGTCTCCCACAGGGAAATGTAAGGTGCAGCCTAAAGTTACCCAGCTGTGCACACAGCTGCCAGACTGTGAATAGCCAACAGAACATGAGACAACCTGTATAGCTAGATACTGAAATGCCAAAAAATTTACAAGAAACCTGAAGGGGTCACAGTCAGCCTGTTTCCTTATGCATATCCCTTTCCTGTAGAAAATAATGGGGCTGAGATGAAGATTTTATCACCAAATCATTCAGCAGGTCTCAAGAGATTTCTCATTCCTGTCCAGAACTCACAGGTCCACTCACATCCATGCAGAGACTCAGCTAACTAAACCTGCCATCTCTCTGATGCTCAGACACCAGTAGTTGGCTCAATTTCTACTCAACACACTGTACTTTTGCTATGGATATATATGTGTAAGATAAACCTTACAGTTATTGCCTGAAAAAGGAAACCAACTCTGACCTTGTAAATAACTTGTGTATGTCCTTGTATACATACATTCACCAAGATTTTTATATGTGCAAATGCTGGTTATTATGCACTGTAGTTGTTTAGTCAGTAGGTTTTATTATTATTATTATTATTATTATTATTATTATTATTATTATTATTTCTTTATTAACTCTAGTCATTATTAATTCTAGTTAATAAAATAAGTATCTGATTTAAGTGAAGAAGGCTCATCTATCTCCCTGGTGTGCATGTACCCCTGCTGATCTATCTCCTACTATGGTGGCTCACTACAATTTTCATAGGAAGCAGGTGGCCTGAAGGCATTTAACATGCTGAGACCTCGTGGTCCAGTTTCCTAATGCCCCCTGTCTTAGTTTAAGACAATTTGAAGAACACTCTGGAATGAGGTGCCTCTCTTTATGGATTCAACCAACCCCTTTCCATCAATAAGGAATAAATATGAGCAGACACACATAAAAAAGTAACAGTTTACTAACAGTAGGAACAACAACAACTAAGAAATAATAGCAAATAATAACCAGATACAAAACTGCTAAACCTTGTGGACTACCCAGAACAGAGAGAGACCCAAAATGCTGGGGATGTCCCCGAGTGCACGGTTTGGAAGACAAAGAGAAAACTGGTGTCAGTCTTCCCTCACTGCCCTGCTTTTCTCTCCAGTTGCCAAGTTCTGCTGAGAAAGGCAGCAGGCATGCTCTGATGATGGCAGGAAACTTGGTCTGGGCCAGAAGACATGGAGGGACTTTGCCTGTCTGTCGGCAGGAGACAAGCAGGATCAGGCTCGGCAATATGTCTGGGCTGGGGTGACTCCATGGGCTCCTCTGCTCCGCTGGCTGCCGAGGGCGAGTGGGAGCGGGGATGCCCCTGCTCGGGCACCAGCAGCAGGCAGACACCTATGGAACTCCAGCTGCCTCCAGGCAGCTCAAAACTTTTAACTGAAGTCTTTCTGAGATCAGGGAAAAACCCCAAACCCCAAAAAGAGAAGCCAAAAAGGAAAAGCCCCTGCCTAAGCAAAAACTAAGAAGCCAGGGAGGCAAAACCCATGCTGCGACAGAGCATGCTTGGCTTGCCTGAGCAGACTTTAAAAGTGGCAGAAACCATACCACCACACCCTTCCCCACCCCAACTTCCCTCCGCTTCCCAGCGGCAGGGTCATAAAGAGACAGAAACAATTTTGGGCACAAATAGGTACAGAATACAATAACTGTTTGGGTTACCACAGCTGACACCCCCACTAAGTCAAAACAGCACACGAGCAGCGTAAGGCTGCCCTGCAACACCCGTGCTAATGCTGCTCAAAATGGTAAGTCATTAGGGATGCTACTCTGAGCAGACTTTTGGAGACGAATGATGGATTGCTGACAACAACAGTAGGACAGAAAAAGTAAAACAGATGTGCTTTCTACAGAGTGGAAAACCCAGAGGCAACACGCTACCTCTGAGCAGCAAGAATATAAGAAAAGCAAGTATGTACGATCAGTAGATCAAGGCTTCCTTATATGAACACCAGAGATCAGCACAGGTCAGAAAAATTTAAAATACACTGAAAACCCATTGGCTTAGGCATCTCCTCAAGGTTTTAAAGTTCATGGAAACGCAAATTTTCTGTCAAACTAGAGGAAGCCTATGAACCAAAACACACAGAAAGCTAGGATACACAGATTCTGCAAAGACCCAGCCTCAGATTTTTACTTCTTGCCTACATATGTATATGCAAAATCTGAAATGAAAATATATCCCTTTTATCTCACCTAGAGACTGATGTCTCATACAGACATGGTGTTTCTACCAAAAGAGATTACAAAACTTTCTAGAAGATGCTCATCATAGAGGAAGGGAGCCCACATGCTTAATTACAAGTAAGCAATTAGAAAAAAGATAATTCTAAATAATCAAAAAAGTAGATCCACCACCATAGCAGTAGATCATCCCTTCAGCATGTAAGAGGAATTTGAGATGAAGCAGTAGCACAACTGGGCAATGCTGCCTGCAATTGATAAACTGATGCTCCCTGCTCATAGCCCATTTTTAATTTTAAAGAAAGAAATCAGTGAGCGCAGATAATACATGGAGGGCTGCAATCCCCTGGAGTGATCTTGTCACAACATGTGTTACTATAGTTCTACACATTTTCCTTTGCACTTTGTTGTATGTAGTAGAGCAACATAATTAACCAGTAGTAGGTACTGTTTATATTAGCTCTCAAAAGGTTAAGAAGCTGATTATAGCTAAAATCAGCTTTGCCTGGGGCTTCAGTGGCTCTGTGTAATCAAATTAGACAAGCAGGGCACAGTGTCACCTAACACAAACCATGACACTTTCTTCTCTGTTTTGACCTTTTTCATTAGATGAGCAGGTGAGGTTTTAGCTTAGTCCAAACATTTTGAACAGATTAGTTCCCAATAAACTCTGAGTGATAAGTCAGGCATTCATCCACATCCTTTTCTTGAGTGACTCATGGAGACCACACTCAAGAGGTTCCTCAGTAATAGTGCCAATCTTGCTTTCCCCAAAAATAACATCTTCAATTAATTATATTTTGGGGGGAGAGGGGGTAGGGTGGGGGTGGACAAGGTTTCGAAAGGTGAATGGCAATTACTTCAAATCACAGAATATCTTTACTCTCCATAATTATCTCTAATTTTATTATTTTCAATTCTAGAGTTGCAGAACAACAAACAGGTAACTTCATAAACACAGCAGAGAAGGCATTAGCATTTCTAAGTAACCAGGAGTAACTCACTCGCCGTAGTTGCGGCTCATTCTCTTTATGTAGCTTCACTGCTCTTTGAAGTCAAGCAAGGTGAACACTACAATGGAGCTGTTAAAGAAGGTTTAATTATGTAGACAGAAGATGACTGACAAAAAGCCAGTCTGACATCAGAAGAACACTTTCCACACCACCATATCACAAGTAAATTTAAATGTAGGCTGCAGTGCCTATTGCTTCCATAATATTGCCATCTTTGAGCTTGAAGGAAACAAAATGTTAAAAAGGAAAAGAATATATAAAGAACAATAATGGGAAATCTAGACAAAAACATGTGAGTTAAAGAATTCACTACCCTTTCCTGAATTTTCTGTGCTAATCTAAAATAGTTTTTTGGATCCTCATATATTTGATCTGTAACTTCAAGTCCAGCTCTCCTTGTGGATGTACTGCGGCTGACACAACTTTTATGCTGTGAGAGTAAGCATATGAAACAATAGCTTCTGCAGATGACGCGTGCATATTTATTTGCAGACCACAAAATCCAAACTTGTTATTTTAATTGATGAAGTCATAAATGAAAAGTTACAGAAATCATGGCCCCATGCTTGCACACCCTTGCTGGTTCCTGCTAATCCAGCAGTACTTCATGAATTTGTATGTGGTTAGCCTGCCTTCCTATAGCTGTGTATCACACTCCTATGCTGCAAGCTGTGCAAGAAAGCTAATATACCAAGTTTAACATAAGGACAGGAGACATGATGTCCTCCTGTATTTTCAATGAACTTCAAATTGCTATGCTGCTACTAGTCTGCACAGTTTATTTGAGAGAAATGCATATAGTAAGAAGACAAGAAATCTATCACACAGCAAAATATATAAATGTATTGATGGAGTGTCTACAATTATTACAAATAACCTTACTTTTTTATTGCAACATCAGCCAGCCAGGAAGCTCCCATCTATCCCTCTACAAATTTAAAGCAGAGCCATGTTCTTCAGAGAGAACATACACTGTCCATATATACATAACAGATTTAACATAAGTCCCTGTATAATTTTTTCATATGGCATCTTTTTAGAATATGCTTTTGTCAACTGATTGTGGTACACAATAAGTCAATTATTTACATCTAGCCGCAACCACCATCCAGGCAAAACAGTCCATTGTCTGCCTTCCCATTTTTGTACTGATATCTGCCACATGTCTGACGCAGAAGCATGTAATTTGTGTGTGTGGGTGAGGACAAGACAACCCCCTGATGGGACACTGTGGCCACAAATAGCAGGTTGGCTTCATGTGGGGCTATCTCTGCTGTCCCAGCTCAGCTGGGACAAGCCACCACCATCCCCACTACTGTCAAAATCCTTCCTTGTAATGGGAAGAAATAAAGGAAAAAAAAATCAACTTTCAACATGCGCAAAGGCATTTTCAAAATATAAGACTATGTAGGGAAACAGAGAAATCCTCCTTAATGAATGATTGGTTCTTTCAGTGGTAACTTCTCTTTGTTGCAAAGAATGTCTGTAAATGGATTAATGGCATTTAGCTCTAGAGTATGTCATTGGTCTGTACTGAATATGAAAACTCTTATATGAAACACACTCAAGGATCACACTCGCTCCTAACTTCCCATTAATATGTCATCTGCAAGACAAATTGTATTCAGAAATTGAAGTACCATTTAAAAAAACCCCAGGCACAAATCTCCCGATCAGAAAATAACAATGTACCAATCTTGAGTGTTGAACAGTATTAATACTACAATAAATTATTATTGTGGTACATTTTAGTTTTCTTCTATCAGTTCAGAGAATGCAGCACGGCCCTGTGCTACTACAATTGAATTTTTTCAGGGACTCCCAAAATATAAAATACAAAACTGTTGTCTCCAAGATCTCTACCACTAATACAAAAGAATCAACAACACTGCAGCAATAAATGGCGCAATCATTGCATCATTGTGGCATACTGTTTTGAGGTACATGAGCAGGAACAGGGATGGGGACTTATTTCGTTGTATGTGAATATATGTGAATATGTGAAGCGTCATAGCTGGTTACATCAAGCTGCAGGTGACATCTGGACCTCAGTAACAGCCCACACAGCTTGCACAGCCCCTCTATCAGGGGCTGTTACCCCGGGGTAACACTCTCACAGGGAACTACCTCAAAGCAGACAGCTTTATTAGAGTCAGCCAAATAAGAGCGTGCATATGTAAATCACTGTTGAGTTTGTACTAAATCTTTAATGTCTTAATGCCTTCATTTGCCTTTTTCCCCTGACTTTGACACTGCTCCACTGCGAACAGCTATATTTAATTTACAAGTTTTTCTGGCTATTTTTTTTTCCCCTCCCCAAAATCAGAAGGCAGGAAGTAGATGGGTGTAACTTAAAGAGGCAGCTGAGATGAGCTGCTGGCAGGGTGAAGTGGTAGGTTTTAGTAATAGCTGGAAGCTGTAAGTGGTTCTAAGCTTTGAAGTCAGTGCAGCTTTGATGTGCTACTCCCATAGTAAATTGCAAGATAGTCTTGAAAGAAAAAGATTTCCCAAATACCATCCAAGTGTCATTGCTTGTAAAATCCTTGTATGATTGTTTTTCCCTCTGTTAAATCTATCATTGGACTGCTCTCACTCCCTCTCAGTCACTCCTGGTCTATTTTAAAGTGTCTTGGTTAAAAGGATAATTACACTCATGCTCGTTTTGGTGAAGACAACCAGATTGCTGCATGTTATTTTGCATTGCTGAAGTTCTTCTGAGCATCTTCCTCCCCAGATCTACAGTGCTCAGACACCATGGGTGGGACCACAGGGTGGGATGCTGGAGCAGCAAAGGGCTGAGACTGTAAGCCAGAGAATCATCTCTGCTGGTGTACCCAGGGAGGGCTGCTTGTCTCCTGTTCACACAACACAGCTGCCACAGTTCTCCTGAGACTGAGTATCCACGAGGTGACAAGGAAGAAATAACCCTCCTCTAGTCTGCCCACTGCTTCAGGAGAAGCAACTGCATGGTACCTGGGAAAGAGGCTCTACTGTTGTTCAGCCATGCACATTGGGATTGATGGGATTGATGCTGAGTGCAAGGGGAAGAAAATCAAGCCCACCAGGAACAGGCAAGTTTTCTTGATGGATATCTGTCTCCCCCATCAAAAAACCACAGGGGAATATCTATTGATTTTTCCCCATAATGTAGACTGTTACTGAACACTTGAACAGTATGAGCTTTTATGTTCAGTGAAAATATAAACCAAACTATGTTTGGACAGTTAGGTTTAAGAAAGCAACTCAGAAAAGCCTTATCTTTTGAAAATGGTTGTACAATGTCCAATTTATTTTGACAGCTAAGCCAATGCCTCAAATGTCATACACAATCTACATCAGAAAGTGTATCAAAACAACCATTTTCCATGAAGCGGGGCAAGAGGATTAAAATTATTTAAACAGTCTTTACTACTCATCAAAAAGCTCTTCACCTGGGCACACATATTTGAATGGAAAAGGGAGACATCAGTCCCTGCCCATGGCGAGTGGCAGGAACTACCAGATGTTTAAGGTCCTTTGCAATGCAAAGCACTTCATGAGCCTGTGATTTTATGATCAGAAAGACCATACCTATCTACATAGACAGAAATAAAAGAAAATTATATGTGAGCAGTAAAGTACAGGAGACTAATGTGTCAAGGTTAGAGGTCAGTGAAAATTTCAGCCATTCTCAGAAGATAGAACAACAGACAACACGATGGGAAAGACTGCCCACCAATCTATTAAAACCTTTGAAGTCTGGTGATGACTTCTATCCAGCTCTTTCTTACTAGTTGTTAGTTATACCAATAACATTCTAACAGAGCACTCAAGCCAGACTCTGCAGACTTATATAGTAGAAGGGAGAGAGAGAGGTGAAATGGTCAAATGCTGTGCTGCACATCATAGGCACTTACAACTGTGAGCAGTGTCCTGCATGGTCCTGTACCAGTACAACTGGCAAAATGCTAATTACATTCTGCACCTTCAGGAAGCTGGTGGTGTAGCTTTTACTGGGGTAAACCACTAGACATGCCAAAGCCCAAACTTTGGTTTGTCTAAGTTGGGTCTGACAACAGTGTTGGAAAGCATTCAGTTCCAAAAACTGTTTTAATGTGCGCTGGAGTAATGCTAACCAAAGTAAAGCTGTAAAGTGCAACCTCTCATAAATATTGCATATCCAGCACTGAAATCAAAGAACTAACTTGCTGTTGCTGCCAGTGAACTTGAGTGAGGGAGTGTGGGATTAGATGTTGAGTCTATTTGCATTAATTTTGCATCAATATCCATATTAATTCTAACACAATATTGTATCGAATCTGGGGACAGCACTCAGCTCAGTCTCCCTGGCGAATGAAATTTCACTTGTAGAGCTTCAGTAAATCACTTAGTAGATCAAAAAGTCAGGCATGAAATCAGAGAAAAAGTTTAGAAAAAGACATGTAGCACAGAAAAGCCATACCAGAATTAACAAAATATGAAAGAGCCTGTGTATGGAAAGAATAACTATTCAAAATCAATTTCTACTTCCTCATTTCTACAAAAAATAAATTTTACATGGTTGATAATAGCTTTGGATGATGACAAATCAATTCACCTGGGTGTGATTGTACCTCTGTTACAAAGATAACATTATTTACCTGCAGATGCAAACTACGAGCTGTGAATACAGCTAAAACCATATAAATAAAAATGTTGTTCCAAGTGAAGATACAAATTGGCAGAAACCAGGACTTGCCTGTATCATGTAGCGGAGTTCTCCTAAAGTGAGACAGTCTGACAGGAGGTGATAAAAATGCTCATACTTCTATTTCACCTGGAATTTCTAAAACTTTATAAAACACAAACTTTATGATCAAACCACAAAATAACAGAAAAAGTCCTCACTTCTCTGCTGAGCTCTGAGCTGCTTTGGAAGAAAGACATTGTCTACAAGGATGGAGAGAGGTATGGGGAGCTGACATTCCCAAGATTATGTGCGTGCATTTTCTACTGACATCATGCATGATAGATTCCTGGGTGGTATTTGTTTTCCAGTTAACCCACATTTCTCACAGGCTGGGTATACTGGTGTTAACAACCACTTTGTATCTAATTTCCTTGTTTAAGGTATGTTCTTGCTTGGTTGGCTTAATGAGAACAACCTGTGGCATTTGGCTGGTGGGGAAGTCCATCACATTTTCGTGCCATCTTCACTGGGTGTTTGTGATCTCTCTTTCTTGTTACCCAGAGATAACAGGAAAGGAAAAACAGTATTTTGGCTCTCCTTTAATCTCTCACTGATTCCTCCTCTGCTTAGTGTACCAGAAATCCTACTGTTCGCTTGAATGAACACCTTTCCTCTCCACCTGTGAGGCTTCGCCATCCCATGATCTACTTTTTCAAAAAATGCAAGGCATTTACAAGGCATTGGTAAAAATAATAATCTAGGAAAGACTAACTGATTAAAGTAATGGAAACTAAAAACGTCATGAATGCTGCAGCCAGGAAGCAATGAATGTTGTTCCTTAAAAAAACAGGTGGAAATCCACTCCTTTTTTAAGATGGATGAGGAAGGGAGAGCCTTCACCTACAAGACAGTGCAGTGGTCAGGCCAGTGACACTAGAAGCAGCAACCAACTTCAGTTCCCATGTGGAGTCTCTTCTGTTAAGTTGTGGGGTCTCAAACCACCATCTCAAAGGAAGGCGACCAATTGCCAGTCAACAGTGCAGTGTTCCTCTTGGGTTCTTCCAGATTCTTACCCTCCAAAGCTGCACCCATTCCTCTGCATAGGCAGGCAGATGTCAGATCTTTATGGGAAGCTGATAATTTCCTGGAGGAGAGGAGGTGTGTACTTCAAGAGTAAGGAGAAAATGGTATCAGACAGAGGATGACACAAATGTTTAGTAAGTTTCATCCAGGGTTATTAACAGAAGAGGAAAAGAGTACTCTTAAAACACATTAGCTTACACTTGGCATTTAGTTTAAAGTAGTGGTCTACTGGGATAAGAACTGAAGAGAGAGCCTACAAAACCACTGGGAATCTTCGGTGGCAGATGATTTAGGTGCCTAGCAGCCACAAGGAATCCCCAAGATTTATAAGCTGTGCTGAATTTGTAACTTGTGCAGTCAGTAGCAGGAAATCGTCAAAATCATAAACATCCAGAATACTCCTGAAACTATCCAAATCCCATGTCACAGCCCTGACACATACTGTTATCAGTGTCCAGCACTGTACTGCTGGATACTGTACTTCAGTCATTATCTTACATGTGTTTAATCTGATGGGATTTTATAGGAGGTTTCCTTTGTGGAAAAGATTTCATTAAATGGACCAAGTTGAATAAACAGATGTCTAGAACTCTGTCCCCAAATTAACCAAACAGCAAGCATTCAAATGTAATTACTCAGAGTAAGGATGAATCCTTGAAGTTCAATTTCTCTAAAATCAAAAAGTGATGTCTGCTTCTGTGGCACAAGTGTTTTGAGATATGTTTATGTTCTCATTTGTTTCTGTTGCATGCGCAGCTGCAGTGGAAAAATCCTGTTGGAGAAGACACAGCATGCACACCTTCAGGCAGGAATGCTTTCTTCCATGCAAAGCCCTTCCAGTTTAATACCCAGTTCAGTAGTTTAAACTATGACATAATAGCACTGATCATCTGGAGGCAAACATGGTAATAAAAGATGACCTGCCTTGTCCAGAAAGGCAAAATCAGAGCTAAGGTCTACCAGACCCAAACAGATCATCATATAAGTATTTAAGAGTCAAAATTGGCCTTCAGATTTCAAATACATGTGGGGTTTATTTATATGTACTATGAATTCTATGGTGTGCCTCTTTTAACATGTATAATGTCAAACAGTATATTAACAAAAATCTCAGGTGAAGTCATAGGAACTTTTATACACATTGCCTCATTTGCATAAGCCTCGTTCTAAAAAGCACTGATGGACTCTCAACAGTGTTTGTTTAAATGTACATTTTTCTTCAAACTGACTACTGTACCACAGCAGTGGCAATGAATATAATCTAAAATGGTTTACTCTATTAAGCACGTAGATTATTTCTCTATTAAGCTGTTGCATGTTAAGGTATGTCTTGCAAACCTATCTGAAATAAAACAATTAATATGTGGGGAAATGTCTTTCACATAAGAATTGGAATATAGATAAAAAACGCTGCTTATTGAATGTTGTTCATTAAATTAAAGTATTCATTGGAACACATAATTATTCATACTATTAAGATACATATGACAAATAATTATTTCATAGGGTATGGTTTGCATGTTGTAATATAAGAATATTATTTGACTGCTTAAATTAGTCTTGTCCTTAACACTATCTGGGTAACCAATCAGCGTTTGTATTCTTAGCACTTGTCTGCTATTATTACTATTATTATTATTATTATTATTATTATTATTATTATTACTACTACTACTACTACTACTACTACTACTACTACTATTACTATAATTATTATTAACTATATAATAATCACAATGCTTGTAAAACATTTCTCTTTATTGTCCCTGTGTATCAACATGACAAGATTAGTTGCCAATGTAGGTTATTAGAAAATTACAAGCATTTTCTACAGTAAATTTGGCCTCCCAAATGCTTCTTCATAGGAGGATGTTTAAAGTGCAAATATAGTGTGAAAAGGGTCTCTAAAAATGGCATTCTGGACCTTGATGTTTCTCATGTTTTGGTTATCTCACAGGTTGGTAAACTAATCCTCTCAGTTGAGAGCTAGCTGGAACAGTCAGAAAACTGTTACATTAGCAGTTTGAGGGCAGGGTGCTAAGAAGGCAAAGATAATATAAATTTAATCTCCATGTGTTGCAAATAAATTTATCTGGCAAATAAAAAGAAAAGGAATGATGAAATTAACACTATGCCACTGCTAGTTTTTCCAATTCTTGTTTGTTGTCCAACCACAGCCATCAAACCCAATTTGACATAACTGGCATTACTGATGGACATTCAAATAATTTATATGCCCAGAGTATTAAACAGTTGCTTATTATCTCGGTTTTTCTTATTACCTTATTAGGCTAATTCAAGTGCATAGAAGTGATGAGGATGTGGTGCTCTGCTATCAACAACAGTGATAAAATCTGATCTTGGGTCTATTGTGCATATAAGTTAATACATGAAAAAAGCCCAGGAGAAGATGTTGTTGAGGAGTTTTGTGACAGACAACTTTGGCAAAACAGCGAATGGGCTAAGTTTCTTCCTAGGCACACCTCTGCAATGCATGGAGAGTTTTTTCACCCAGAAAGGTATAACTTCAAGAGATGGACATTGGTGGTTCACAAATATTAAGAGCTCCCAAAAACAATGAACAGTGCTCATAGACAAAAATGTGTAATATCCTTCCATGACTCTACTACTTTGGGCAGTGTTTTGATTGGATAAAGACAAGTGGCTGGCTGCCTGGGGCCTGTGAACCTGACCTCATGACATTGGTGGGACTGAACAGAGCGAAGCCTCTGCTGGCAACACACATGCTTGGAGCTTCCAAAAGGGTATTTTTTCTTCAAAGTAGGAATAAAATTGGTAAGTTTAATCAAGATGTGATATTTAAATATAAATGAATGAATGGTATTTTTAGAAAATTGTTGGATGACAAAAGAACACCTAACAGCATTAGTTCCCCTGGTTTAGCAAAAAAATGAAATCAGTTAAGGAATACAGGAAAAATGAAAATCAGCTAAATATTATAAAGAAAGATGAAGTTATCTGAGTAAAAACAATGTATGGCTGGCAAACGTAGCAAAATCCACAAGCAACAAATGTAATCCACAGCAAAAATGCATCCATTTGCAGATGGAGCTGGTGAAACTGTAAATAACAATGCCAAAGAATGTATGAAATTGTTCAATATATGTTTCTGTTCCATATTTGAAAAATGTCTTCGTTTGGGAAGACACGTGTCTGCTAAGGAAGGCAGGGGCCTCCCCTGAAATGGAAAAATGTAAACCCCCTCTCTCCAAATTGTTATAAATTTGAAATTGAGGGGCTCTCAGGCAAAAATATGGGATCAGGAACAACAGTTTTTTACTAGGGAAGAAAATAAAAAGATAAAATAAACAATGCAGTAAACTAAAACAACACTGACAGAGTCAGAACACAACCTGACACCTTCTTGGTCAGGGTGTTGGTAGCAGTCCAAGTGGAATTGTGGCTGCAGTACTCCTGGAGTGTCAGGTGTGGTTCTGTTGGAGCAGGGATCCTGTAGAAAAGGATGCAGTCTATCTCTGAAGATCCAGTGGAAGAGGCAGCTGTTCCTCTGGGAAATCCAGTGGAGAAAGCCGTGCTGGTGTTTCAGAAGCTCAAGATTATATCTGGGTAGGAATGCTTGGCTCCTCCCTCTGGGTGGAGCATCTCACAACGGGATGCTATAGCTCTTACCAGTCATGCAGTGACATTCAATAGCCTGTTATCAGCAGATGGTTCCCCAGGGCAGGATTGCGTGTGGAAGAGATAAGGAAAACTGCCCACTTAACAGAAGACAACTGCCATACAGATGGCAAATAGAATCAATTTGCTTGGCAATGCAGGACAAAAAAAAAAAAAAAAAAAGTGTTTGCTGAAGCACATTCTTTGACCCCTGAGTTTGGACTCAAGGGTCATAAATCAGCTAATTAGCTATGGATGTTAATTTAAAATAATGCTTAAAATAGCAGGGAAGACATTGAAGATGGGAAAATCCTAACCCAAAATTTCAGAGAAAACTATTTGCATAGGTAGCCTTACATAAATCACAATACAAATAAAGAAGAAATGAAGAAATGGATATCTAGGTCCATAATTTCCTACCCCAAGTACAATGGGCATGAAGAACAAGTCTCTTTTCTGAGGGTGACTGTTGTTTACGCAGCTGTTCCTGAGGTTGTACAGTTGCGCTAAGGAAGAATGGATGACTAAAACTAGAAGTTTGGAAGAGACTTCCCAGAGAGGATGTGACATTACACAACAGAAAGGAAAGAACCAGCAGGATGAACACCTCTCAGGAAGTAATGTAAGAATGTTTACTCCTACTCTGGGTGGGGGGATGAGGCTAACACATACTAAAAATCCCTTTGACAACCACAATGCCTTGATGTTAGAATCTACTAATGCGGAATTAAGGTACAAAAATGTAATTAATTCAAGCCAATGCAACTTACTGGAAAATAACTCCTAAACAAATAAACTCAGTTTCACACTTTGATGAATTAGCATGTTTAGCTGATAAAGATTTTTATGAAAATAGAGTATACTCAGTTTTATGTCAGGCAATTGATTTATTCTCCAAGAACATTCTGAGGAGGATAAAAAATTATGTCAACTTTGCCAAGCATTTTTAAAAGTGCTCTATCTCCCCTTTGTTTTCAGCGACTAAATTTTGCTCTTCCCAGGCTTCCCATGAAAATTCCAGACTGTCATTACACTGGAGCCCTTACCTGTAACAGTTATCACCTTTTACTGGTGATAACTGCTGCTTTGCCAGCTTGTTTGATTCCAGGTACTGTGTCTAGCATGTGAGTTACTCCCCTTCATCTTTCAAGAGAGACATTAAAATGTTTTTCTTTTACTAGGAAGATACATTCCTCATTTCTTCCTCTATGTTGTAAACTATTACCACAAAAGGTGAAGTAACTTAATTACAACTTCATTACTTAACTAAAACTTCAAGTTATGCAGAAACTGGTCAATGTTTCATAAATTCATGAGAGAACAAACAGAACAACTCTAGAATAATTTACTCGTAAGAAAGGGTTGAAAGTCAGTATTATTCCAAATTTCTAAGTGGAAAGAGACTAAGTAATCAGCAATCACAGGTACCATGGAGAAACCACCATTGAATGGAGATGTTATTGCTGGAGTTCCCTATGGCTATTCAACCACACAGGAAATATATACAAATTTGCGGCTGGTAAAACTCATGTAAACGTGAAGATGGAGGGAATGGTTATTAACAAGAAGGGTGATGGCCTTCTTTCTTTTTTTTTCATGTTAGTGTATTTGTTTGGTTTATTTTTTAAAAAAGCAACCTGCAATGTTTCCTAGCACTAGTTTAAAACTGAGATGAAAAGCAGCAGCTCTAGAAAGGGCAAGTTCCTCCTAAACTGACTCTTTACAGTAGGGTGATAAAAGGGTCAAATGTAACTGTTGCTTAATGAAATGGGAGAAAATCAGATAGCGAAGATTTGATATTACATTGGTAAGATGTAGACAGGTCTCTCTCAAAGAAGTTGAATGACTGGAGATGCTACAGAGAAATGTATGAAAGCATTTGAAACCTGGAGATACTAACTTGCACGGAGACTTGAAGAACTCAATCTATTATGTTTCTCAAAAGAAAATGGTGTGTTGGCTCAATGCCATTATGTAATTCACAGGGACAAAAAGGAAATGTACTGAACAGCTCTTTAATTTAGTGTAGAAAAGGCACAACAAGAACTAATGTTTGGAACTTGAGATCAGACAAAGCCAAACCAGAAATGAGCCAATCTTTTTAATAGTTTGTGGATGCTAAAGGGAAATGAGCAATGGACTCCCTATCTCTTGAATTCTTCCAGCCAAGGCTGAATGACTTAGTGGAAGAAACATTTTCACCAAAATAAAGTTTCAAATTTCAGTATCACATCTGTTCAAAAGTTAAAGACCTGTATCTAAAAGTGGACAATAAGTGATCTAAATATCCTTCCCAGCCTAAACTACATACATTTGTGAAAAAAGGAGAGATTTCTACTGAAATGGAATTTTTGAAAAATTCTAACAAATCCAAATCCAAATCTGAATCTCAATTGTAATTGAAAATGAAAGCTGAAATGTGAAAAATCTTTTGGATTTTATGTCAATACAGATAAAGATTTTGCTACTGAATTTTGGAGGACATCTTTCAGGTAATACCTCCTTTCAGGTGTTGAGCTCTAGGAGAGTTTGCAATCATGCACTGGAGTAACACCTGCCAATGTGCAGACAGATATGGATATATAAGGCACTAATGAGACAGCATTGAGTAGTATCAGAAGCAATAGTCACAATAGTCTAATAGCTGTCAAATACTTAATAGGAAATATCTGACTGTAATATTTTAAATTATTCATTACTACCACAAAGACTGCCTTAGGGACAACAAGTAACTAGTTCACTCTAGTCTAAAAATTGCAATGATAAATAGATATGTTTGAGTACAAGAATAATTTTTGATGAAACTGTTTCTCCAATATCAGTACTGCCTCAAGTACATGTAACTACTTTGTACAACAGTAAATGAATGAGTGTTATTGAACTCCCTGACACAAGCAACATCCGGCAATTCAAGTCAATGCTTTCAATTCACATTTTCATGTTCACTTTTGAGTCTCTGGCACCCCAGATCAGAATCTGCAATATCATTCAACAAGTCTGTATAGACTTTGTCCTTTCCAAAGCACTGTAGAGCTAAGCTACTCTAAGCACGACATAGGAGCTCACATCCAGCTAGGTTTACACATGAAAATGCGTAAAATGAAAAGCTGTCTGCAACACCTGAGACTGAGCAGGCATATAAAAGCAGAGCTCCTTTGAAGAATCAGGAATAGGGAAAAGCTACTTACTACCAAGCCAAGAAGACATAAGTTAAAGCAGGACTTCGTGCAGCTACCGACAGAGCTGTGGCTATGACAGTCTGATGTTTCAAAGTTACCATAATAATTTCGAGCCCCCATCAAGGTAGAGGAGCAAAAATGGAAGCGCAGGACCAGTTTTAGCAGCAGATGAGAATGTTAACATGGGTGATGAAGCAAGCCTCACACTGAAAATTCCTGCACTCCTCCGCTTATTAATATTGCAAATACCTTAAATTAACAGGTAGGTAGACAGAAACCTGCCATCTTGACAAAAAAACTTCCACATTTTATCTTTTCTCCTGAAATCCAAAGTTTTTATTGACAGAACTACATGCACATGAAGACATAAAATGCAAAGAGCTTTACAGTAAACACTGCTTAATGTACTCTTAATACCCATGAATGACTAGTGAATGCAGAAATAACATTTTTAACAAAATGGAATAATTGCTTAATTGCTTAAATTTAAAAAGTGCATGGTTTTGCTCCTATTTCTTGTACTGCTGGGCACCTATCCCTGGTCATGAAACACTAATATCAGAAAATAGTCCAGAACAGCCCTCATTAAATGACTAGAGTATACTAAAAAAAAAGAGAAGCATTGGTACACTGGGCTAAAAGCTGCCAGGAGTATGAGCCAGATATTGTCTCAGCACTTACTATAGTTTATGGTTCATTCTGCCTTGTTTTTTATGAGCAAGATACATAAATGTGTAAGAGTGGAACTCTAGTGAGGTGCAAATACAGCTGAGGAAAAAAAGCAGGAAGAAATAAGTTGATGCTTCCCTACAGCTGTCACAAGCCTCACTAATGCAATTACCCCTGCACACAGACCCTGTGGTGTTGGAGAGTCCATCTGACCTCTCTGGGGAGCCTCCTGTTTGAACGCAGGATCTGCTCAGCATAGGGTGCATCTCCAGATAGACAGGCTTTTCTATGGAAATACACAACTGAACTCTTAAAACAGCAGGCAGGAGTGCCCTATTAGGCAAAGCCAACAGAAACCACCACTGCCATTATCCAATGGGTAATTCATTGTTTCCTGGGTATCAACACAAAATTTGCAAGAAGAGCTGTACCTCATCAGTCAGCGCATTTGTGTGCGGGGCCACAGGCTGCACACCTGCTCTGTCAGTGAAGGCCTGTGGGAAATGCAAGCACAGAGAGGTCCCAAGGCCTCGAACGTTCAAGCTCAGATATAGAAATGGATACAATGTTTGACCTAAGACCTTGGAGAAGGCCTGAAGCTTTAGAATAGAAAAGTGAAACAGACACAAAGTAAGAATAAAGATTTGTAGTTTGAGCAGAAATATGTTTTAAGCAAGCAGAAATATGCCTGATGTAAGTGAATAAATATGTTAAGCAAGATAGTAGAAAATCTCTAAGTCTAGCAAGAGAATTTGTTATAGAATTGGTAAAAAATAGAAGATACAGCAATAAGTTTCTGTAGAGTTATATGATGAGATAAAAAGAGAGGAAAAATAATGTAAAATGTAGCAATAATGATTGGTTTATGAAGATGCTTATGAGCTTTGTGGAAGTAGCTGATTGGATAAGAAATTTATAAAAGACATTGTAACTGAAGTTATAACAGCTTCAGATGTACTTACAGCTTCGGATGTGATGGCATGAATGGATGTAACAACCTTACGGTCTCGCCCTTCCATGAGACTGATTTTGGAATAAACCATTTTTTAACCACCTCATCAGTCAAACCCCATCTACTCTGTATCCCAAACAAAGGGCTATTAATGATATTTTCTAAATTCAAATCAAAAAACAAAACACACAAAAAAGTTGTGCTTGGCTCACCTAAATGTAATTTAGTGTTTGGTATATAATACAGAGTTCAATCTTGATTTTTGGTACCAGAAAATACTATCTGAAGACTCAAGAGCACCATCAGCACACATCATACCTGTCCCCCAAAAGATGTTTGTCTTTCTTCTACCAGCCTGAAGCTACTTTATTCAGCTGTATGAATTAATTCTTACAGTTTTTTCTCTTATTAAATTGACATATAAATAAGCCTAGGCTCTTCTGTTAATAGAACATTTCTTGATTACTATCAGTGTTTCATTCCACTGCTTGTTTTTTAAGTTGTAATTTCCTTATTTCACATTGTTTTAACTACATTGGCTGCAAATGTTAACAGAATAACTAGCGATTTTGGGGGCCAACTAGAAAGGCCTTAAAAAGATTTGATTAGGCAATTCATTTTACTAATATTACAACATCTTCACTTGATTATTTTAAATGAGTGTTGATGTATACCCACTTTGGCAAAATACTGAGAAGTTAAATCATCTCTCCTAAATAACAAGCTTTCACTGGCAGAAAGACATGGGCTAAGGAATACAAACAGGATTCAGAAAAACAAATGCCATGTTTACCCAGCAAAATTTACCACAATCGCTTTCCTGGGGTGAAGTTCAAGCCACTATCCTGAAACCAAAGCGATTTAATTCCTGAACAGCATCAGAGACGAACGCAGATCTGTGGATCTGCTTTCTCCCATCCCCACTTTTAGCTATTCCTGCCCAGTAGTTGCTCCAGTAAGATTGGCTTCTAAACTCCCTGCTCCAGAACTAGGAGAAATGTTGTAAGGTCTCAGACACAGCATAAACTGCAACTACAGTTAGCAGTAATGCAGTGCAACCTGTCATTAAAGCATCTATTCCATTGTCTCTGTCAAATTCCAAGCTGAACTCTAGCCTCTTAGCCAGAAATACACCCAACTCTACTCCTTTTAATGTGATGACATTTTATGTACAGACTGCTTTGAAGTCTTCATCTTTCTCAACCCTAGATTTTCTTATGTCTTAGATGGATCCATCTCCTCTGAGACAGGACAGATATATTTTGATTTGATTCCATTAGGAAGGTAGGCTAAGACTGAGACAGAAGATAACCTCAAGTCTAACAGAAGTTCTCAATTATGGCTGAAATTAAAGAGGGTAAGAGATAGGAATTTTAGAAGTTCCAAACCCCCATCAGGGGAATTTGCACAAACTTTCAAAAAACCGCATACAACTTAGTTTTGAACACTTGTTGGGATGGATCATCCATAACTTCTGTAGGGAGCTGTCCCAGTGCCTCACCACCCTCAAAGCAAAGAGTTTCTTTCCTGTCTTTGCTCACCTAAACCTGCCCTCTCTCAGTTTGAAACCTATTACTCCATGCCCTTGTAAAAAGCTCTCTTGTAGCACCTAGAGATATTGGAAGGTGCTCCAAGGTCTCCAGAGCATTCTCTTCTCCTGGCTGAACAATTCCTTCACTCTATTTTAATGGGAAAATTCTTCTCCACCCCTCTGAGCATCTTTGTGGCTCCTCTGGACTTGCTTCAGCGGGACTAAATCTATATTGTGTGGAGCTCCTGAAAGCTGGATGCAGTCATCCAGATGGAGTCTCACCAAAGCAGAGCAGAGGGGCAGAACCAACCATCTTTACCTGCTGGTCATGCTTTTGATGCACCCCAGGATATCGTTGTCTTTCTGGGCTGGAAATACACACTGCCAGGCCATGTTTAGTTTTTTATCCACCAAAAACTGGGTATCCTTCTTCTCAGAGCTGCTGTCAGTTGACTGCCCACACACCCTGTACTTGTGCCTGGGATTGCCCTGACCCATGTGCAGGACCTTGCACTAGGACTTGTGGAATTTTATGGGGTCCATTTCTCTTCTGCAGGCCCACTTCTCAAAATCCCTCTGGCTGACATCCCTTCCTACCAGTATGCCAGCTGGTGTCGCTGGCAAACTTGCTGAGGGAGCACTCAAACTCACTGTCATTGTCACCAACTAGATGTCAAAAGATATTAAGCTATGACACCACCAGGCAACCAAATCCTTGAGACACACATGAAAGACTCTGAAGGTGGGACCCACAAAGTACCTTTTGCCACAAGGGCAGTGGATTTATTATGGTTTGCTTTTTCTGTATTGTTCTTGTGCTCTCAACATTTAAGTGTATTCCTTCCTTTTTGTAATCAAGTAAGAAATGAATCAATTGTGGCAAACATTTTAATTCCTTAATAATTCTTTAATCCAAAGTGTTAACAACTCTATCTGGAAATACAAGTAATTTTTCCAGTTTGATGGTAACTTATTTTGTCTTTAGTGATTTTAAGGGAAAAGCAAGCAAGAGATTGTGAGATAATCTGTAGTAGGAACTGCTTACCAACTACGATTGCATGTAAAACCCTGTATACTGAATGGCTGAATATCAGACCCTTTTTGGAAAAGCTGGCTCAAGAGATATGACAATGAGACAGTTATTTCTGAACTTATTTTCAGTGTAAACAGAGATAAAAGATGGGCTTCCAAGCATAGAAGTGAATCTTTCTACTGCAAAGGCTTTATTTTAAAAGATCTGTCATTGTTCTGATTGCTCTCATTGTCATTCATTGAAATACCAAGGGCAATGCTGCCAGGATTTGAGTGTGGGCTCATTCTTTCAGTACTGCATTCCTCAAAAGACTGAAATAAAATCCCTCACATTAAACAATAATGCCCCTACATCTAGTAATAATTAATACATTTATTACATATTACCCTAATGCAGGTTTATACCATTGCTCATATAAAGATACTCTACAAATTATTGACTTGGTTCTCTGTATATGTCTTACAGTTGTTTATATAAGAGGCAACTATAAAATATATAAGAAAAAACATATGAGCAAGCTGATAATTCAGGAGCAGTCACATGAAGTTATACTATTTTAAACTATATTTATATTAAAAAGAACTAGTCTGGAAATAGTTATATTACATTAAATCATTATCAAAGACATTAGTGATCTTAATTTATCTCAATGTATGCACTAAATACAAATATCCAACTTTTACTGGTTAAAGTCCTACCCCATTTAAGTTAATTCTTCTACCACTTCAGTGCAGTTTAGGAATGCATTAAGTGGTGCAGAAACATTAAGGCTACCCTGACCCGTCTTCAACAGAAATGTAGAATCAAGACTTATTATTTACAGCTCTAATGAAGCATCATTGCTTTTCAAGTAACACCTAGGATTTATTTTACAGAATACCTTTTATCTTCTTTGTATCAGGGGAATACAAAGAAAGGGAAGAGATGCTGTCATGGATTATTTTCAGTGTTGGCCAGTGTACAGTAAATACTGACCAGCTGCTAACCAAGTCCTTATTTACCTGACTAAAATGACCACTATAACATGAAGTCTTTCACAAGAGTAACACAGATGTCAGAGATTAGAAGTGAATATTGTTTTAAAGAATTCCACTCCTGAACAATATATTTCTTTCAAACTGCAATAATCTCCCCTAAAAGAGCAAAAAGTTGCTAAATGAATGTTGACTCTATGAAAATTTTAGTAATACATAATTTTTCCAAAGCATGAAAGAACAATGTCAGTTCTATTGCATGTGTCTGTACAGAGCTGTGGATCTGCATAGTGAGATCCCAAAACATAGCAGAAATGTAATCAAAATCTCTGGTTGTTGTGAGCTCTCAAACAAAGTAGTGCTAAATTTTCCAAACCTTAAAAGTATCCTGTAGTAAATTCAGTTTCACCTGCAAGGTTAGGTCTCACTAACAACCTCACAAATGCAGACACATATGAAACGAACTTGTCAAACGAACTACTGCATCCCAAAGAGCAAGGTCAAATATTGTTTCAGCTTTTAAATTAATATTGTATAGGCTGTGTCTTCCTTTGAACTTGGTTTTATATTCTACAGAAATACACTAGCTATGGCTGTTAGGAAACCTGATAATCAAGCATGAAAGTTCAGTAACGGCTTTATGTATTTTAGATTACATTCCTGCAGAGATTGGAGGTTTTCCTTTTACATTGATGACTAAATCTACTTCCTGGAATTATCATACATTTAACTAAAGTCTCCATATAATTTCACTTGCTCTCTGCAATTTATGATTCAATAATGAAAAAGCACAGCCAAGTATATCCAAAACAACAGAAAACTCACATCAACATTCTTGGATGCTGCAAATAATTTGCTATGTAAACTAGACTTCTGTTGATCATCATTCAGCATTCAGGAAAGTGGCTCATTTATTTTAACTGCAACTTTCATTTATGTACTTTAAAACCTTGTTGCCAGCATAGAGGTGGATATTTATTCAAGGACCTATGATAAATTTACCAGTTCTTGTTATCACTATTATTTTTCTCAGACTCCTACATATAATGTCATCAATTACTTAAACAGGAAGGAAGGCTAAAAAAATTCAAGCAACGGGTAGACAAGATAACTTAATTCCCACACAAAGCAAAAAAAAAAAAAAGAGTGGGCTGCATAAAATACCAGAAGCCATATGCTTACAGCCACATCTGGCTGCAGAAAGGTTAAAATGCAGCCAGAACCAAATGCATTTTTAAATTAACAAGCTGCTTCTGGGTATAAACATGTACACTGGCTTATTGCAAACAAATGGATGTACCTGCAGAGACACGGGGACAGTCTGGCAGCATGGACTCCACCGATGTGTCCAGGGGCTCGGAGCTGGACACCCAGTTACAGCAGTTCTGTAAGAGCAGGCAGGCAATTCTTGGGATAAGTCAAAAACTCAGAGCAAAAATAAATATAGATGATGTAAGCGAGGACAATGATCACATCAAAATACCCAAACTAATTTACATAGCAGTCACAATAACAACTGGACAGTACAGTACACTAACTTACGCTTACAGACGATGAAATACTGTAATTTCATACTAAGTAAGAACATAATTCAGCAGATTTGTAATGTACTGAAGTATCATGGCTTTTAAGTGCTACTTTGAGTTCCAGTAGACTTGAGTAGGTGCTTGGACCAACTAGTGCCTGAACTACCCACTACAAGCTTAAAGATTTTGCAAGTTGGTGTTGATATAAACAAGTATTGGTATAAACACTGAGCCTGCTCATTTGCTAACATTAAGAAATCAGAATTTCCAGGGTATTTTGATGGAGTACACTGTCGAAGGAACATTCATGAAAATATGAAACAACATACTATAACTAAACAGAAACTATCAAGATAGAATATTAATAATTAAATAATTGGAAATATAGCTGAGATGAATGTGAGTGAACATTAAAAAAAGGCAAATACTGGTCTCTGGGGAATTATATTCACAAAGCCTTTACATTTACCTTTCATTCCTGAACCTCTGAGAAGGATGAATTTACCATGAATTTTCTAAATGTTTTGTTCCAAATGCTATTGTCATGGTTTGATGCTGGTGCAATGCCAGTGCCCCAATGAAAATACCCTCTCCCTGGTGTCTGCTGTGAGATGTGACCAAGAATAGGCAAACCAGGCCCCTACTTAGAAATAAAGAAAACTTTATTGACTAAACTACAAGTAAAAAGAAACTCATAGGGAAAATGAAAACCTTCCAAAAACATTTCCTCCTCTCCTCACCAAATTTCCAATACATCCATCCCTCAGATCACCAACTCTCAGTCCATCACCACCCTTTGGACAATCAATTCTCAGTTCATCAAGAGGAGAGGAGTCCTTCTTGTGCCAGAGGCTTCCCCAGGAAGCACAGTTGAAACCTCGTGTGTTTCCATGTCACTCATGGCACTGCCTGGAGAACATCTGCCATCGTGACCTCTTCCTTCCATGTCCAGTGCTCTCACCACTGCACATGGACCAGAGCTGCTCCTAGGGTTTTCCTGTCAAGGATGCTTTGTCCTGTTCCAAAAAGAGCACAGTCTCTCACTTTCGGGACACCTGGCCCCCCCAGATTTCACCCCCTGGGGCCAAGGGGTACCAACACTGAACCCTCTTGGCTCTGAGCCATTGCTTCCCCCTGGATGCAGTCCCTGTGTCACAGGAAACATGGTTCTGTCCATGGGCTATACAAGAAAAGTCCAGCCGAGGTCACTCCATCATCTTTTCCCACCTAAGATTCTTCTCCACTCTCCTGGCATCTTTCACTTGCACGGACTTTCATCACACTTGCCCATTTCCCTCTCCACTTCATCTCTATCTCTCATCTCATTCAGATCCAGGAGGATCAATATTTGTAAGGTTTCCATTATTTGAGAAAGGGTTAAAATCTCAGGCTCTGCCTGCTCAGGGCTTCTACTGCCCTGCTGGCACCTTCTCGCTGCACCCCCCTTTTCCTTCTCCTGGATTTCAAGGTGGTACCACCAGCACAGGCTGGCTCTCTCTCTCTCCAGGGGTGGAGGGGAATGGCTGCCCGATGCCTCTTCGTGCTTCTCCACCTTTCCGTCCTCAAGGGCCTCTTCACCTCCCTCTCTGTCCAAGGCCCGGCCTACATCACCCAGGCGCATGGCCTCCCCTCCCCTGCCCAGCCAGCAGCACCTGGTCAGGGGAGAGATCCGAACTCTTTCCTCACCAGAGTCCAAGAGAGCTTCCCTCTGGGAGTTCCCTGCTTTTAACCCCCTGTGTTCTCAGAGGCGTATCCATGTCCCCAGTAGCCACACCAGGTGCCAATATTCAAATCTGAGCACCTATTGGTGACCACAGCATATCCCAGAATACTTACTTCCTCCCAAACCACGACAGCTATCTAATCAGAGTAGTCTATAAACTGAAGTATTAAATTATATGCTTTCAATAAAATATGATGAAACGACACCAAATCTACTGAACTGAAGATTTAATTATAAAGGGACTATATTTTTAATGAGATTACCAGCTGAACAACAAGATCCATGTTGCTTGCTCTATGAAAAATCTGAGCTTTTCCTTTCTGAAAACCTGATTAACTTCATAAAGTGGAAAAGATAAAAAAACCGAGCAACACTTTGGAAAGACCCAATAGATTTTCTGACAGATTTCTAAAAAAATAATACCATCAGATCATGATAGTAAAAATGGACAAATTCTCTTCTGGTAAACAGCATGTATTGTGTATTTGTAGATGGTTGCTGCCCTAGTTGTGCACCATGGAGTCCGTCTTCACTGTGGAAAGATCCTTGACTGGTAGATCAAGTATCTTATTGTATTTCCTTAATTCATTCTGTCTGGAAGAAGATGTCAGCTGTGTTGCAATGAGGGGAGAATTTCAAAGGCTTCAGTCCCCACCAATAAAGGGTGAGGAATGGCTTTTGAATAGATTTGTCAAGGCAACCCTACTGTTCTGGGACCAGGGAGAGCAGGGACAACATAAAGGAAGGGTTGCTGTATGAGATTAGAAAGTGAAGTTCACAAAGCATAGCAGATTTTTGTAAGAAACAGTAGATCAATGAAACTATTGAACTCAATGGAAAAAGAAAAAAACAAACACACTATCCAGTAATATAACATATTTAGTAAAACCTGTTAAAATTGAAGTATTTCATGAAGGTTTTAAGGTTTAAAGTAGTAAAGCATTATAATTTTATGATTTGCATGTGTAATTTTAATTAACAGCTGAATGTGAAATTGCAAATGTAAGGTGGTAAAAGTTACAAAAGAAGTAGAATTTTTATGAAGTATTACAATCATTTGAAATAAGAAAAATTAATATTAACTACTGATAGAACACTACATCAGAGAGCTGGAGATAATACAGAAGATTAGCACACAATTAACTATCTTTTATATACAATGTGACACTTGCCTGTAAGAAATAAGTATTCTCGAAAGCAGTGTCAAGATATGTAAATGGATGATTTGTTTTATCATTCATCACAGTTCTTAATAAATTCAAAAATCATGACATCTATAGGTACTAAAAATAGGCCACCAGTGATACAGGAGAGATAGCTCAAATGAAGAATTACTTTATTTTAACAATTCATTCTTTCAATGACAGCAATTAGCCCTACAGACAGGCAACGATTAGGTGTATATTTTAATTATTATTCATTTTACCACTAGCCTTAAACCTGATTAAAGTAAGAGATATCCAGGTGATATGCTAGACTTAATACCACTCAGCCACATTTCACATATGTAAAATTCTTCTTTCTTATAGGAGATTTTTAATGCTAATGTAAGTTATGACACTCCATCCACTTTTTAGGCCATTAATCATTTAACTTATTCTTTAACATCTACTTTCTGCAAATGAAATTAAAGGTAATGCACTTTTCTTATTCAGACTAAATGCTTAAAGAAAAATGGAGTTGTCAGATTCAAATTACAGGATTTAAAATTTCAGTTTTACTACATAACACATATTTTAAGTTTTGATTTCTCATAAAGAAAATGGGAATTTCTCTGACAGAGCCTGTAGGGGTTACCATTCTTTATATTTTTAACATTTAAGTCAGAGCTGTCAGGCTGCATCCCAGGTGATCCTCTATTCCCATCAGTCACGGCCTATAAAACTTTAAGTTAAAGTCAGGAATAGGCACTGTATACACTAAGTTTCACTAAATCCACGAGAAAAAGTCAAGTACAAAAGAAAGTTCAGGATGTGACTAGTTTAAATTCACTCTGTGCACCTACTGTTTAGGGGTTCTGCCATGGGAATGCAGAAAATAGAGATGAGCCTGATCTAGTAAGGATGAGACTCATAAACAATAAAAGTTTAGTTGGCCTTGCTCTAAAATATGATTTTTAAAATCTCAACAACCTCATACCTAAGTGTAAGCTTCCGAGTCCTACAGGAGTAATTACGTATCAAAAAGCTGCTGAGAGAAATGCTATTTTGCCATTTGTGCAAATCATCAAACTTAGTAATGAAGAGCTTAAAGAGGACTTTCCACCATTGCTAGATGAAACCAACAGCATGGAATGCACCCAGGACTTTGCTCCAGGTATCAGGCACTGCATGGGCTGCCTTGGCATGTCTCTGTTTTACTGTGCATCAGGAAGAAACACTGGACTCAGTGCCTAGTATTTTGACTGCTAACTTGGCAGTTCAGAAATGGCTTTAATCTTGGTTATTTTAGTGGCTGGTACGGATTCATGATTTCCACTGTTCTGTATTATGCTGTCCTTCACACCCAGACATGTTTATTCAGCCATATACAGACATACATACTCAAATTCTTTAAATAAAAAGGCCTTACCTCTCGCATCCACTCTCTAATAGTTTTCCCAACTTCTTGATGCCACACATTGTGAACTGAGTCTGTCAACGCCACAGCAGTTACCCTATTCTTTACTTCTGCCTCTCGTTGAATCATCTGTTAAAAAAGATTGTATTTAAAGTAATTCCTTTTACTGAACAGAGTCTGCTTACTCAGAGATAATGATCTTAAATTTAAAAAGAAACACCAACACAGATTCATAATCTGACTTCACTTGTTTTAAAGTTTATACAATTCCTAACAGGTCCAGAAAAAACAGAAACACCTAATATTTTTGAACAAAAAAATACTAACTTTTGACTGACTGAACTATTCAGTCCTATTATTTTCCATGTGGCTTGACAATTCTAGGATTAAAGGTATCATAGTGAAAAAATGGAAGATTCCCTGAGGACACCTTTTACAAGCTTCTCCAAGTTCCTATTTCAGTTCTTCAGGGAAGCTGGTACCTGTGGTTCACTGTAAGGTTCTCTTGACTATCATCTACTAATTTTCAGTAGATTGCTGTAGTTTTTCTGATGTACAATCTCACTTCGACTTGTATAGGTTTTTTCTTTTTCTATCCAATTTAGCTATCTTGCATGCTCACCATGGTCCCAAAATTCTTCTCTCTTCTCCCTTATTCATATACTTACTCAGCTAACACCAAAGCCTCTCAACATTTTTAGGATATTAAAGAGCCTCTGTTGTTGCAAATGACAGTATGACTAAATAATATCAGTTCTAAAACAAATTAAATGATTGCTGCAAATAACACAAGCAAACTGACAAAGATGCTGTGGATTTCAGCACTGCTATGCAAGATAAAAGGTACGGGGAAAGAATAGTTTGATATCAAAGACAGACAAAAAGGTTTTAATCTCCTGACATGAGTGATCCTAATTTGTAACACTGGATCAAAGAAAGCGTAATAAATTATACTTACAAAACCAGCATTTCACAATTGGTGTCATTATTGCTGTGTATGCTACAATAAAGTTAATGGTTTTTTAAGCTTCCTTTTTGTATAAATGTAACACATACCATATTTCTAAAATCAGGTATTCTTTCTTCATGCTCTAGTAACTGCTTATCAGCACACAGGCTGCACCTCTGAACCCACTGTTCCATGTCCTTGCCATAAGAATGAGTCCAAAAACCTACCAGAAAAAAAGTTTTTTGAAAGAGACAGTATCTAAAAACAAGACCTGTCAGCTACACCACCTAACTTGCTTTAAACCCTGTACATTGAATAACTGTTTTAAACACACTTTATAATATTCCTGTCCCAATGCTGTGCATTCTAGTAATCATTCAGCTGCACTGTCTTCCACAAAACACTATGATTAAACAGGCAGAGGTGCAAAAATACCACTGTCCTTGAAGCCCACATACCTACCAATTACTCAGAGTTATTACATGCTGGGTGAAGTTTAAAATCATCACCAGCTCAGAGTATTCCAGCATGACTTCCTCCATGAAGGGCTGGTATTCAGAAGCACGTCTAATGACCAGCAAAGATAAAAAATATGCTCTGCTTTGGAAAAGCAGTTTTTTTCTCAAGCTACAGTGTCCCATGTTTCTGTTTTGAAAACTAGCCACCCAGTTCATCTTAGAACATCACCCTTTTCTTCAAATCACAAGAAAATACAAAGGTGCAGTTCCCTTTTTCTTTTCCAGACCTAGCTCAGGTTTGCTATTTTCAATTTCCCTATGCACATGTAAGAACTGGCAGTCATTGATCACCATTTCTTTCTAATCTTTCTTCATATAGTACATACAGTCTTTGCTTTTCAGATCATGTATGATATATAGGAAATAATATGCAATACCCAACGTGCTCCTGGTGCTTGCCATTCAGCTTTGTGGATGCCTGCAGAATCGTATTCTCTTCACAAAGATCAGCAAAGTGAGTGAGGCTGACAATGTCATGTTTTTTGATAACTCAGCCCCAGTGCTAGGGTTAGGATAAGGTCTCACTGATGCAGAAGCAAAGAGGGATCAAAAGAATTAACTGAGCTTCACGTACAGATTTCTTTACATCCAGACCTGAGGAAAAAAATTTTGGTAGGCATCCATGCCCTTCTGAGCCAACTTAGAAAGAAATAGACAAAAACAACACATCAAGTGTGGAAAGGATCAAGGGTATAACCATCACTTAAGCAAGAAGTCTAACATGTCCATGTTTTAGTGACACAGAAATGTCACAACAGAGCATGTCAAACTGAAGACACTTTTGCTTCTATCAGAGCAGCTCAAGTTTACTGCTACTATGGGACATTCACTGATAATAATAATCAAGGAGAACAGATCCAGGTTAAGCTCAAGCAACAGACCCTCTTATCAGGGATGATAATTTACCCTACAAGAAGATACAAGAAGTCCACATACTTTTGGGCACAGATGCTTCAATACTCAGTAAATGCTTCAGATTCAATGGATTGTTAGCCCACAGTTAGAACATATTCCTCTTTTCTAAAATCAGTTTCAATTAAGGTAAATTTTAAAAATTAAATGAGTGGAATAAAATTGTAAAGGTAAAATAGATTGACTTTAAATAAAAATGTAGTACCCAGCTACCATTCAAATTTGATGTAACACAGAAGTTGTACCAGACACCAAGAGAAGGATACTGCGGGATGCATGATTTACATTTTCCAGGACTTGTTTTATTCTGTGGAGCCTGTAGAATCTTTCAAGGTAGACATACTAAAACTGATGATATTTAATAGACCACAGTCTACTAAAAATACTAAAATTTAGACATTTTTCTACAGAATAATGATTTTTTTACTGAAGCAAACAAAGGCCTAAGAATTTTTTCCAAAGTTCACTTATGGCTTATAATCTTTTTACATCAATAAATTCCATCGACAGAAAGTTTTCACAGCCTAGGAATTACTTAATTTCCTGCTTAGTGCCCATTTAAAAACCTTAAACTATTCTTAGCTGACTACATTTTGCAGGACAGCTCTCTGTGAACCTCATCACTCGATGGCTCATTCCTCCCTTACACTCCTTCTTCCAATAATTCATTTACAACCAGAAGTAGGTAAAATGGCATTTCTCTATTATACGTAAATAGGTTCTCATGTATTACTGCACCACTCATGATTCTGGGTCCTCTAGACTTTCCCAATAAGCTTCTCTCTTTAGGCATTTTCATTTCATCTTTTTTCTTGTGCTTCTTCTTCGTAGTCACAGTAAAGTTTGATAACTTATTAACCAAATTCCAACACTATATATTTCATTCCCTTGGAATGACAAGTTGTAGACCAGTTCTCCTTGCAACAAGTTAGAAAGCATTCAAGCATCCTTTTGAAAGTCCTCTTTATCTCATTGGTTGAAAATTTGTTTCTTCACTTTGGAAGGGAAGATCTCAACAATCTAGTTGCAAAAGTATTCAGCTCTAACAGTTATATAAGCAAGAACTTGAAAATTCCTAAAAGTGCATTTCTCATGTTCATACATCATAATTACTCATTTGTTGCTCAATTTAATAAGTATTCTACTGCTAATCTGTAAGCTTCTATTACACAGTTGTAATAACATTATAATGTCAAAAGGTTGATACCTGTACTATCTATAGTGTGTATAAATAAAACACACATTCACACATACAATATATATGCAGTATATTTAGCATGCATATATAGTCAGAATAGATTGTAAAATAGGCCTTCGGTATATATTTTACAGCATAATAGTCATGTCAAATGAAAGCATCTGTGTGTTAAAAGAGGACTTAAAGGTCTCATCTTGCCAACCAGAAACCATGAAAATCCATGAAAGTTCCAATTAGACTTTAGGTAAATAGGTGTGGGAGTAAATCCTCGAAACATGGAACTCTTTATATCAATTCTAACACTTAAAACAGGTAAAAATTCAAACTTCTGAGAAAAGTTAAAGTAAGTTAAAATATTTATTTATTTTTACAGGCTTTTATTTTTGCAGGTTCATAAAATCAAATAAAAAAAATCACTTCATATTCAGGAAGTATTTACTCTTCTGAGTTGTATGTAATTAGGAATGAGAAAAAATGGATTAAAAAATGAATTGAAAACACATCCAAATTTTAATTTCTCTTGAAGTTTTGAAATAAACTATTCAGCTACTTTCTTTGTCTTCCATAGCAATTTCAGTTGTGGCATGGTGTTACATGGTATGCACTGGGCTTCAATGGGCATTATATTGGAGCAATATAATTTTGATGCACATCTTCCCTTGTATGCAGTTGCATCATGCTGATTTGAGACTCTTTAAGACATTTTGGCATCTGCAAGCAGAATTCTTTCCAGAGGAAATAACTGGAAGCCCTGTCCAAAAGTCCTCACTGGTTTCCAGACGTGGAATGAATTTGCAGCAGAAATTCCAGTGGATCAACCCAGCTTCAGCTGGACATTGCAATATTTGTAAATGCAATAGTAGATAGGAGGAGAGAGGAAATCACGTGATAGGAATAGTGTGCAAGAGGACAATTTTTACTTCCTTTTGGAAAGGAGCGTGTATTCCTTTTTGGTAACTTCATATGCTCTCCTTTTAACTTGCTTGTTACCACTCTAGAGTCAACATCTTCTTCAACCATCATTTCACTCAGTCTCATACAAACCAATTAACTAACTAGTCTGTCTGCTTGGCAGCACTTGAGCCTCTCCTCAGTTATGAAAAACTTCTCTTCACCAGGAAGTATGTAATTCTGTATTCTGTAGTGCAAGTCTGTTGGTCTGGCATTCCTAAGACCGTTCACTGCTTCCTGAATAGAATTCCTGAATTTCTGAAATACTCTCAATTTTCTGCACATCTTAAAATGAAATTGGATCCCCAAGCCCTCATAAAATATTATTAACTAGGAATTAGAATTGCTGGGCAAATATGCTCGAACAACACAAAACAAAAATAATAAACAATCCAAAGTTCTACTAGTTTTCATTTTCAATTAGCAAGAGCAAACATCTTCCCTAAATGAATTTGCAGATGTGATAAAATCCCTACTTGCAGTAGACAAAGCCCCTGATACACATCAGTTTTTAAACAGCAAAAGAAAATACCTTAAATGATAGAATTAGAGATTGGCCATAGTACTTGCTGATACTTTCTTCAAAGATCCACTGGATGCTACATCTACAACTGTGATATTTTTCTACAGCAATAAATCACACTGCAACAGTAGTAATAATGCAAGAACATATTAGAGTAGATTGCTTAATAGCATCTGGAGTCTAGGACTTGTCAAAGTTTGCAATGCAAACCAATTTCTCTTGCAGAACTTCTACTCAAAATTACCACCTTACACTGGGGCTGTAAGTTCATAAAATCAATAATGAGCAGAAAATATTAAAAAAAATAGCTCAAGATTTAAAAAGTCATGTCCCTTACGCATAACTCGCAAAAAACCCAACAACTAAAAAAAACCTGTTCGCAGAATTCTGCTGGTATATTTTAGAACAGTGCGAATAGAACTCATGCTTCTCTTGAAGAAAGCCTCAGGCTTCAGCTTTATTGAACCTTTAATCTTCATAATACAATTCTCCTGTTCTCTTGACCCTAGGGTGTTGGGACAGGGAGCTTACAAGAGAGAAGTCCTTGAGGACCTGCAATAATGATGGAAACAACAACTAACTTCCCAAACACAGGCAGATTAGGTGTGGCAGGACTTATGGGTAGGAATGCTGGCTCACCTCCATTACAAACCTCCCCACAATTTTTCTGAGCACGAATGGAGTGCAGCAGTTCAATAGAAAGCCCATCACTTAACATAAACTGGTATGGCACCACAGGGATAAAGGTCTTTGCATTGGTCTGCTACATCTTGCCCACAGCAGACCAAACCAAAACAAGCTGGTGGCAGGGACATCCTCCAGTCTCTGGAGCACAATATGTTGGCATTCTGCAGATAACTTCCTAGTAGGTGAAAAGTGTACATTAGACAAGAGGGTGTGGTGAAGGCTCCTTCCCATTAGAAATTCAACTAATGCAACAAAAATGAATCCATTTTTCAATGGACCTCAAGACATCACAGCAATGAGGGTTGCTGAGATACTCATCTTGGCACTGCTGCGAGAACCACAGCGATGATCAGAAAGGGAGGTTTGGAGCAGATGAGTCTACCTGGAGTCAGCCAGTTGGGTCTCCCTCCTGACAGCTGCAGTCTGCCGTCCCAAGGTTGGAGACTCGAACTGGGGAGATCTCATTGGCATGAAAATCGAGTTTTGAAGGGCCAAGAGCTTCTAGCTATCTCCTATCCAGGTAGAGAATGTGAAGCCTGATCAATATAAGTGTTAATATTCCTATGTTGCTGATAGCAGCAGCTAGCTGTTGGATTGCCTCTAACATACGAGATAAAAAACAGTCAGGTCTTATGAAAGTGGAGCTCCACAAGGGTCAGTTTAAGCTGCCAGAAAGTGTCCAAAACTACCACATGCAGTATTTGGCACAACTAATGCTGAGGAGCATCTGATACTCAAGCAAGGTTGTTTAGTTTGCGTATGTGCACTGCAAGTACATGAGCACCAGGAAAATCGTAGTTGCAAAATCACATCGTTTACGAAACTATTTCATTTTGTATTCACTGTTAAATTGGATTTGAGTAGTGCAAGATGGTGTGAGCATGTGATCACACCAAACCTCCAGCACAGCACATCCTTTGCTGCTCTGGCTTTACCATGTGTCTGTGTAAGGAGCATCCTTTATGGATGCAGGAGGTTTTCTGGTAGGAGACTGCATCAGCTCTCCAAATCATATGAAGTCAGCCAGCAAGACCAGTCCTCTATTGGCATAGCTATGCAAACCCTGTCTTGGAGATTTTGTTAACAAAGTTATCTTGGCTGTGATGGTGAAGGATTTTTCCAGTCTTTGCCAGTAAAACCTTATTGGCTGCAGGTCATAGCTTTGTTTTCTCTTGGTTTATCTTGATTTCTAAAGCAGTGGACAGCTATTTGAGTGTCATGCCTAGTTAGAAATTAAATACTAAAGTAAAAAAAAAACCAACTTAGCATTAAAGAAATTTAATTGAAATAGAACATAAAATAAATAAAATCAAAAGCAAACCTGATGACAACGTAATAAAGCCAAAATAACAATTAAGTGCTAAGAGGAGCTACCTAGATCCATGACCAAAAGCTTGAAGTGCTGTAGTATCAAGAAAGGTCAAGGACAACAAAGACTAAGAAACAGAGATGTCTCTGCTTAAATTTGGAGTGTCCTCAGCCTCTTACCCCAGACTTGCTTCCTGGGCTCAGCTTTCACAGCAGCTTTCACAGTCCTAGGCAGCTTTGGGCATGGTCAAATCACAATTTGAACATCATTTCGAACATCTTGTATAAATGTAGGTTGGGTGCCAGATTTTCAGCCTAATCTTGCAGCCATTGCAGACAGTTGAAGCATTTAAGAGCAGCAGTGCACAGCTGACATTTTATCTGACGTGCCCCATCAAAGCATGGTGCCAAATGCTTCCTTAGACCTATCAGTGAGCAAATTGTAGTAAGTTTTCAAACTACAGCATCTTTTTTGCTATTGAGAGAAGAACTTCCAACCAGGGAGCTTACAAGAGAAAAGTCTTTGAGGACTTTTCAGCCTCAGGGACAAGCATGGTCTTGGGATGCAGATGACTGAGTTACAATGACTCCTTCAGCTGCCACATGTCAGGCTCTCTGCAGTAGCTCGCAGCTTGCACGGGCTCCACTGAAGGGTGGCAGCAGATAGAAGCTGGACTGTTGATGTTGCTAACAACCTTCAGCCATCTGTTCCACCCATCTGAGGGATGTGACCTCCCCAGTCCAGCTTCAAACTGCTACTGTTTTCAGCCCCAAGGCTTCAAGCCTGGTCAACATCTCGGTGATAGTTACTTCAGCTGATTTCAGACCAATCAGGCAGCAGGGCTGGAGAGAAATGAATCCTTAGCACATATGAAAAAGTTCTGCCTAAGGTACTTCCTTGAGCTCAACATCTTCTAAATTACAATGGAACAGCTCTGCTCTATCTAAAAACCCAGTACACATTCTTTTGCATTATGAGGGTGAAAACATCTAAAAGCCTTGAGCCAGAACAAGTAGGTTCTTGTAATTCTTCTTACTCAGATAAATTAAAATAGAAAACAGTGATCTTAAATCTTTGAGATGACAAACTAGTTGAAATAAATTGCTCCTGAAAATCAGTGTGTAACACAACTAATAATAAACAAGGCTTGAAAATAAAATGATACAAGGAGTTTTGTTTTGATGTTATACCATTACAAAGGTAATGGTTCACATCTAATGAAAAACATAGCCTGGAGTAAGTTATGGAAGTAATTTTCTCATGTTTCAATAAATGTGTAAATCCAGAACTCAGTGTAAAAGTGAACAATCATATTAGTGAAATGAATGGAAAACAATCAAGTAAATAACTGTTTTTATATGTTAAATATCAAATACAGGGTAAAATGGCATTACTTCTTCATTGCCTCTGTTTGATCAGTACATGGAAAACAGTTTTATGCAAATCTCATGCTGGTGCATTTTTCAAGGAAATAATCTAGTTTCTTGTATTTAATTTTATATCTAGACAGAGAATTGCACTGGTTTAATATCAAGAAGAGCAAATCCTTCACCGATTTCCAGATGTTGGCAGTGTCTGAAGGCCTGGTCATTTATTTAGGAAATTGCCCTGGTTTTATCATACATGCACACAAACATATCAACCTATATATTAACTTTTAAAAGGAAGCCAGACTTGAAAAAATAAAAAACAAACAGGAGATGAGAAAAACTAAATGTTAAGCTCAGCATCTCACAGATGGACATGAAGTCTGACACTCTTGTTATTTAAACATAGCTGGATTTCCACTTCAGCCAGAGGATAACACAACATTCACTCTTCTTGTCCTTTAGAGCCTCAGTTTTGACTCTTATAACTTCTGAGTAACTTCACAAAGGAAAAGTATCTCCACAGGCAATGTCTCTGAATCAAGAAGGTATGTAAATTGAAACTTCTAGGGTCACACAAGCTTCTGGAGGCAACTCTCCTTGTGATTAGGGAATGACAGATTGTGCTTTGTTACTGCAGGCAGCCAAAAGAGAAGAGCAGGAGCTTCCCTCTTCTTTCCCACTAAAATGCCGCTACCACTTACATTCTCCTTCACCAAAAAATTATGTGCCTGTGTGGTATAAACCCAAATTATACAAAGCAGACCACAATACCATAGAATCATATAATGGTTTGGAAAAGACCTTCTACATCATCTAGTTTCAACCCCAATATATGACTGACATCTTCAAAGTCTGAAAATATGGTAAAACAGGAGAAATAATGGATTTTCTAAAATCAGCCCTCTTTATCAGACATTGGATATGCTATCAGATATCCAACAAGGTTTTCCAGCTACTCATGAGATGGGAAAGTAGCAGCAAGGCTAACAAGTCTCCTTAGAGAGACTTCATATGCTGAAGGGCTTTGTGAAGCAAAGGATGTATAACTATATAAAATACAGTTTTACATAATGTAAAAAAGAAAAAAGAAAGAACTTATTCAGAAAAAGATCTTCCAATTCAGAGTACAGAAAAGACTCATGATTAAACATCTGGTCCATGTCCTGTGCCAGAAGCCATCAGGCACAGCTTTACTGGCAAAGAAAGCTCAGACCCCGCATCCTTCAATGACATGGGGCATGGACGTGCTCTCCATCATATCTGGAGAGACACGGCACTGCAGCAGCATACAACTTCCACCTCAGCATCCTTGCAGATAGAAACATGGTGGGTGTCTAAGACACTGTCCTGCTGCCATGAAGTATTTCTGTGTTCCTCCTCCTGGCTTGCTCAGTGATACTGCATCAACCTTGTCACCAGCCTGCCTGTGTAATTTACTTCTGAGGAATGCTCCAGGAGACTGATGTGTACTATGCTCTGCATTGCCCCCAGCAAAAGCCTGCTCATTAAACATCACAAATCACCTTCCAGTACTGATGATATCACTCAGAGAAGCGATGCCAGGTAGAGTTGAGTCAAGAAAAGAAAAACAAGTGCCACTTCTAAGCATAATGCATGCTGTGCCTAAGTGTGAGGACAATGGATGCGGCACAAAAGCACCCATTCCCAGCTGCCCATGTAGGAAGGTACTCATCACACACAGTTCTTCTTTGGTGAAATAATCTAAACTCTTCTATTCACAAACCTCAAAGAGGGACTCGCTTGTTAAGAAAGATGCATGTTTACTTTCCAGGTTGTTAGGAAGTGGAAAAGTCTTCCTGAAAATTTTGCATTGGACTCTGCCTCTACTGGTTGCACTCAGGTTGCCAGACTCAGACTTCCCTGGATGTATCAGCTCTTGAAGCTGATACATACAGCCATCAAGGTTGGCTCTTGAAACCAGGCTACACCAGTAGGCAAGCTGGAATGGTTTGGAGAGCACTGGGCAACCCTCTCCTATCAATGCAGGAGGAGCCAGCAGGCAGAGCTGCAATAGTGAATGTCTGATCCACTAGGTACAACCTGAAGAAATGGCAGCCTTTGTCCTGAGACCATGACAGCTCATCAGGATGCCACAGGACCATGAAGATTAGCCACCCCTGCACTAAAGCAAAATGTCTGCTGAGCTTTCTGCACACTACAGTTTCTGGCCGGTATATTCTGAAAAAGCCTTGCTGCGGTTTTAATTACTTGCCCATCCCTCTAAGCTAAAGGCTCATAATTTTCAACTTAAGAAGTCTCACTTCAAAAAAAGATTTCAGAGAGATCATGGAAAGCAAAATATACTTACTGAAATCTACATATTCAGGCTATCATCAATAAAAATTTAAAATGTTTAAATTGTGGGATAAGGTAGAAAGTCAGTCTCTCCTTCTTACAGCATTTAATGTCTGCTTTTTATTATATATCCACCAAATGATAACCTCCTTGACAGAGAACTATTTTCTTTTTGTTTGGTCCTGAACACATAGTTGGAAGTTTAGGCATCTAGCACACAGAGAAGCATTCCTGTATGCTCTTTGCCTAATTTCACAGTAAGTTAAATAGAATTTACAAAATAGCCATTTAGCTAGATCAAAGGCAGCTGGAGCCACCCCGGTGTTTATTTCCAAACCATTACATGTCACTAGCAAGATACTCCCCATGATCCTCTGATCTCATGAAGTTTATAAACAACATTAAACCAGAAAGCAACTGCAAGCTTTATTTCTGCTCCTTTTCCTCCAAAGTCCTCTTCAGTGAAGAAAGACACCAGGATAAGTTTGCATTTCTTTATTTCATTACCAGCCCCACCACCTCAGCTTATGCAGGCAGATTGGGGTCTGACGAGCCATATGGCTTATCACACAATTGGTTGAAAGTCAGCATGTAATGGACCATGACACCAAATAGAGTTCACAGCTCCCATCTCTGGGAGCTTCAAATTCCATGTCTCTCCTCTTAGATGACATAACGACATAACACATCTCTAGTGCTTAATAAGTCCATTCATCAGAGACAGAAACTTGAAGGCTTCTGCATGCTTTGGGAGGGGTTGTACCAATGGAGGGAGTCAGCTCTTAACTTCAGAAACACGTACACAGTGCTAAATAACATCCAATATATATGCATGCACTTATGGCTTATAAGTGTCCTTTTATACTTCACAAGAAGCATCACTACACTAGGAAAAATGCTTTGCTGGGAGATTTTCTCAGTTTAACTAAATTATTTTCTAAACTAATGATTAAACTCACAACCACCTTGAAATATAGGCAAACTCATGGGTCTGCCCACTTCTAACATACATTGACCTAACCACCAGAACAAGGCCAGTCTTCCCCGGGGAAGAGGAGCAAAGGTGTGCTGGCAGTGTTTTCAGAATATTTCTCTCCCCCCAACCCCACCTTTGTGTGAACTTCTGAAATGAATGGTTTTGTCTTACAAACCTATGCTCCTGGACCAAACAGCCCTGTGAAACTGGAAAGCTTTCTTGCCCATATGTCTTGCACTGCTAAACTTAGATCTGGCAGTTGGGGCCAGGGATGCAGGTTCAAGGAAGCTCGAGCCCAACACTATGAGCAGACCATGAAACATCCTGGTGCAGGGAGACACACTGGTCCTGCAGCAGCTGGGACAGCCTGTGCTTTCCAGTGGGACACCACACCAGTTGCTCTGAGTCCACAGACCTCTGAGACATCTCATACCAATGTATTATTAGGAGAGAATGTCGTGGTTTGGATCAAAAATACGTTGCCTAGGATTTTCTTTTCCTGCAATTGCTGCAGTTTCCAGAGGGGATGACATTGCATCACAGGCCAGCTAACCAGGCAGTTGAAGGCCAACTGTGAAAATAGTGGCAATAAATTCCCCCCAGAGCCATTCTTGCAAAACACGGGTATGACCATGTGTTGTGGTACACAGATTTTATCAGCACTCTTCTGGCTTAGGTTTTCAATGTGAAGCTACAAGCGTGTTAGGCAGATTACTCCCAACATCTGAGGATGTGTTCTTGGGAGAGCAAAGACCTGTGCTGGCCCTGTGCTAAATGTACTTGCTGGTACCCATCAAGCGCTGCACAGCATGCATGTGTATTTTATTTTTCCAGGTTGAGGTGTTACAAGCAAACTCTGAAATTTATGTGAGTAATGAGAGAAGCGGCTGATGTGACTAATCTGATTCAGTGAGACTTTTATTAATGAAATATAATTTAGGTTTGGTGAAATACCTTGTTCAGTGCAAAAAAAATCTACTGCAGCATACATGTAGCATGCCTGCTGTCTCAAAAGAAATACTTCGGCTGGTTTTAAGGAAAAAGTCATACTTTTATAATGGATTGTGTGCATCCCTATGGACATAAACACACCTCTAAACTGTCACAGTGATTTCCACAGAAATGTACATCTAGCAGAGTCCTCATTTCAGGTTCATACATTAGTGAACCAAAAATTACATCCCCTTTATAGCAACTGCCTTCTAGCATTCCTCTGCCTTAAGGAAAATAGCACTTCAAAATGCTGACAAGTATATAAGTCCATTATTTAAGTACCAGAAAGTAAGCAGCAGTAAGGGACAACACTAGAAAACATACACTTGCAAGGACTTCTTTTCAGGTACTACCAAGTTTTCTGGTTTCCCTTGTTTTCAATTTACAAAGTTATTCTTTAAAAGTTATTATAAATTTATATTATATTATAAAGTTGTTTTTTATCTGAGCACACCACAGTGGTCTAAGTCACATATAGTACGAGAATCCACAGAAGCTGTCTCACAGCTTCAACAGCATTACTGCAATACTAAAACCATCAGTAAAAATGTTTTCACACTCTCTGTCAAAATAAATTTTACTACATTAAGTATGTTTCCTCGAAGCTGAACAAATTTAGTAATTTTCTTTTATTTCTCCTTCTTTTTTCAATTATGGTTTTATCTATTCTAGCCTAATATGAAAGTAGACTGGACTGATACCATGTGGCTCAAATTAAGACACAACAGTCCAATTCTTAAGTAAGCTGGTTACAACTTTTTATGAAGCAATGCTAGTGGGAAGCGATGGTGGCAGCTGTAGCCCACAGCAGCTGTTACAGTGCAAATTCAGCTGCACTGCTCCACTAACTTATTAAAATTATTCTGAAAAATAAACCCACCAAACCCTTCAATGCATGAGCAGATCATTTATTCCTACTTAAAGGGTTTCAGTTGAAACTCCTAAAGCAATGGCTAGGAGTGATTTTCACCAAGCATTGCATATAGATCATTCATGAATTGCACAAAGGCTACTGAAAAGCCATCAGATGGGAACAGCTTTTGGTCACTACTAAACAGGGGGCAGATTTGAACCAGTGACCTAGAAGTGAAAGACTTTGTAATCTGATTACCAATCCCTTGAGCCATCCCATCCCTCCCCTTTTCTTTTTAACTGATAAGAGAAAAGGAGTCTTATTACCTAAGCAACTTTTGTAGCCTGTTAGCAATGCAAAAGCTTTCATTTAGTTCTTGAAAAGGAAAGTCTCATGGGCACGCTTATTAGCCCATCTCAAGCACAAGCTCTGTATTATTTTTCCTTATTAATTTCAAAATAAATGTAGTGGTATAAAAGCATAGCACAATGCTTTTTTTTTGATAATGATTTATAGTAAAGTTCTTGCTGATTAAAATAGGTGCTGATTAGAGGTTTTTACACAGCTGTGGAGTCAACAGATCTCTTACTAGCAACGGAAGAGAAAACATGCTCCTTTTGTCAGCAAATACTCCACAGAATACAAACACATTACTGAAGTATGGTGCATATAAGCATCTAAATCATTTGTTTCTCATACATAAATCATACAACATGAAGATGTGCTTTCTCACTCAGAAGCAGGAAGGTTTGGTACATTCTATAGTTGGATTGTCAAACAGTATTTTAATGAACAAACAGATCTTCCAAGTACGCCAAGACCCATTTGTATCACCTTCAGGACATGGTGAAGCTATTGTTTCTCCTTTTCTTCCTCGGTTCTTTTCTCAAGACCCTCAAGAAGAAATCTATGAGACCTTTTCTGCCAGTTTCCTACCTCTTTTTTTTTTTGCAGACACTGTGGCCTGCATATTACCGATGCTTCTTTGGTTAGAGGTAATAAACAATTAGCTACACTACAGTGGTGGGGTGTTCATGTTTTTCTTCGCTGTACTACACTCAGCTAATGTCTCAAAAATTAATGCAAGTGTATCAGGATCTGAAATTAACTTTTCATAGCCATAAGCAAAATCCTTCTAGGGCTGGGAAAATCCTATTATAGCAATTCTGGCATCTCACTGCTTATAGACCATTAGTACGCACAAAATAAGATTTCAAATTACCATTTTGTGAATGCAAAAGAGTTGCTCTCTTGTTGATTAAACATCTTTTTTATTTCTTTTTGCATATGAACTGATAAAGCAAAACTAGGTGATGCTCGTTCTTCTTAAATGACGGATCTATTACCAAACATGTCCAAGACATGACCATACAGAAATAATTAGGAAACCTACATATTTATAATAAACATGCTACACCATATTCTGAAATCATGCAGTAACTACCAGGAGGATTTTTCAGAAATGCATATACTATCTCACTGTTTACAAAGAGATTGCTCAGAACTAGAGTGGTTCAAAATCACCTTAGCATTTGCCAGCAATTACGCGGGACTGAAATACAATACTTAAAATTCACTCTGCACAAAACACAACCTATGATTAAACTATTATGCTTTTTAATGGCTATAAGCTCTGGCTAGAACAATATTTTAGAAGTTTATTAAAAAATTACTTATCCTTTTTAAGAGCATCACTATGTTTCAAACATATTAACAAACATATTAAATCTAGCACTTATATGAGGAAAAACCTTTGGTTACACTAAGCAGCCATCATCTTGACTAACAGCTCATTTCCCTCATTTCCACTGATCAGGCAATCCAGCTATTAGCTTCCACACATTTATTAATACTTGGTGTTGGAAAATTTACACATTCACTGAAAATCAACAACACTTAACTTTCTAAAAACATTCAGGCTAAACACCAGGGAGACAAAGCAAAACCAAGATTTCATGTAGGGCCTGATCTCAAATCACTGCTTAGCAATGAACAATGCTTTAAACCACAGGACTAAATTTCTTGAACTTGAGTGTTGGAATTTAATTGGAAAGAAAATTTCGCAGCCTGGCCAGCACGCAGCACTCCTTACAATGCTCTGCCAATTGCAGAGGATAAGGGCAAGCTAACAGCACTTCTTGGTGTCATTGAGCTTGGTTGTTATTGTTTTGACATCTAAATTTCTGATGCTTCTGAAATGGTGCCTGATTTTATTAGCCTGAATGATCAGATTAATCTGATCATTCAGATTAGCCTGATCATTCAACTTCTTTCATAATTTCCATCCAAAATAAATGAACCCATAAATGGAAGAAACATTTGAACTTGGAGCAGCAATTCAGGTGATTAAGTATTCTGTAAATGAGAAACATTTTCCCAAGGGTAATGTAAATGGTACATGCTTTGCACATACCAAAGATGGACCCTTTAAATTTCCTATTCTTATCTTTTGCTTATCTTTCTCTTGACCTCTGCTGAAAAAAAATCACCCTAGGTCGTCAAGACTCTACCTAACACATATTTAACACTGCATCACACTTGCTGGCTGGAAGCACAGCTGGCAAGGGAACTAAACCCCATCGCTGGGCAAACTCAGCCCCCTGGCTTTGCCAAGAATAACATTTCAAGCTGGAGTTTCTTTTATAAAATTGTTACTGCATGGAACAATTGATTCTGCATTTATTTACAAGTGCTGATGACTCCATCCATGATATTAACGCAAAGCTAAAAGCAAAACAACAATGAATTTAACAGCCTAGACTTACTTAATAAGAATTCATTTGTTAATTAAAGTAAGATTATGGAATTCAGCCTAATACTGCTCGCTGTCCCAGAAGGAAGCTGCAACCGAGGACAAGCAGTGCCCTCTAGTGTCACCGACTGCCGAGACCCCCCCGCCCCCGCGGCACGGCGGGGACTGCCTGCCCGAGAGGAGCACCAGCCTGCCGAGCGGCCGCGGGCGGCGGCAGCACCGCGCACCGGGACACCGGCACGCTGCCGCAGCGCGCCCGCGCTTGTGCACAGCGGCACAGCGGCACCCACCAGCGCGTTCACTCCTTATTCTGTTCCCATGTATATGCACACGTATGCACACAGACGAGCCCGACATGTTCAAGCGTCTTTAATGCTGCAGGCAGCTCAGAAAAAAAAAAAAAAGGATATTTCGATGTAAAGTAGCAGGCCATGCATGAAAATGGGTGTCAAAAAGCTCGGCAGAATCATTCCTGTGAAGATGTCCAACAGGAACTGCTGAATACACAATACGGGCAGCACGGGCTGAACAGCTAAACTGGAGTGGTGAGAACACAGCCATAAGGCTTTGAATCTATCAGAAAATATAATAAACTTGTAATGAGTGTTTTGACATCTTATCCCCTTTTTTTGTTAATTGAAAGTTAAAACTATTTAGACTTTTTTTTATGCTTCAGTATCAAAAATTTTGTAAGATAACTTTATACCTTCTAGTAATTCACCTCAAGCTTTATTCTTTTGATATAAAAATAGTCTCCCAGCACTCTCAAAATTTTCTCTCTGATGGGAAAATTCTACAAAACCTCAGTAAGAGTTCTATTTAAGCTGAAATTACAACAGAGTCAATGCTGGGTTCATTTAATTTTTCATTTTACTCCATAAACATTTGACAAAGAGAGAAAGCTATCTGTTCATCTTGTGAATGACAGTATGCATCATATGTTCATTAGTATTCTCATCATCCATAAAGTATAGGCAATAAAATAAGGAAACAAAGAGAAAAGGTATAAAAGAACAATACAGGACAGCACCAGTTACAGGCACATGGAAAAAGCCTAAAACATATAAAAAGATCTATATGAGGTGTCAAATAAGCCAGTCTTCTAACAGTATTAAAAAAAAATTAAAAAATTGCAGCCTGACAGTTACTTAATTTCATTCGCATAAAAAGTGCAAGTGACTATTTATAAATATATTCAGATCACAAGATGTTTGTGCTATTTTCCCACCTAAAGTACTGACAGACATTTATTCCAATCCTTGCACTGTAGAAAGCAATGTACATAATTAGGCTTTTACAAAAAGGTTACAACACACATTATAAATTGATTCCTGTTTAATTTGAATGCAGCAAATATGTATTAGCTCAAGAGATGAATGCTTGGAAACACAAGGTTCAGAACGACGGTGCGTACATCTTTAAATACCTTAAAAGACCATTAGGGCACAATTGCCAATAAACCACTATTATGTAAGATTCATCAAAATCTCTAAATGCAATATAAACATTTAGGCTTAACACCAAAATTTGGAAGGTTTGGCTTGGAAGATTTTAGCAGTAATCTAGCAGTTGAAAAAGTTAGCAATAGCAACTGTAATAATTAAAGTGCATTTTACAGCAGATGCTGCAGCTATGGCTTTTATCAAGAAATATTTTTGTGCTACCACCTGGCAAGCCCATCCCAAATGCCAGCATGGTTCACCTCAGCACAAAACAGTTTGGGAGGCAGAAGGCAAAAGCAACATTAGATACTACAGATGCTTAAAAAAAATTACTATTTTCCTGCTGCACACAAAGACGCTAACAGTTATTTTAAGGACTGGAAGAAAAGACAAAGTTGCCTGCCATAGCATGCTTCATCCCTCATGCCCGAGGATGCCAACCTACTGCAGAAAATGTGACAGGAGGTTACACTATATGCTGGCCAGCAGAACCTAATTTTGCAGAAGAAAGCAGTTGCTATTTACTCAGAGCTCAAGCCATGCGCAGCTCTCTTGAGGACAGGGAGCACATGCACAAGGCGCAGCACTGCACAGGCATCTGTGTGGCATGAATGACACCAGAAGAAGAAAAGAAGAACCTGAAGACTGACATCGCCTCAGTATTACTCATTATCTTTGCACTGCAAGGAAGGTTACAACCCAAATGGAGGCTTTTTTGGGATACTGGCACTTCTGCTGTTTGCAGCAGGTGGCTGGGGTGCACTGGCTTTGCAGAAAAGGGAGGAAAGGGATGGATGAAGGCTGCTGTGTGAGAGCAGGCACCAAGTGTTTGCTGCTGACAGGCTGGAAAAGTTTCACTTGGGATACATGTGGGTGGAAGAGGAGTAATTGAAGGGGAGTATGTCAATATGTGAGAGGTCAGGGCAAAGCAGGGAAGGACTGAAACACACCACTTGTATCACCAGCATCAATAGGTCTTTGAAGCTATAGAAAATTACTCTACTAAAACTTAACACAAATTTTATAGTGATACTATGTACAACATGTAATCCTGTATGGAGCTGTATGAAATGTATGCAGGGAGATGACAGAACAGCACACTGTGGCATGTATGCATTTGGCTTACTGAATGCAGGCAGATGCTTTTCCCTACAGGATGTGTCTCCTGAACTACCTGATTCTGAAATATTTGTTTAAGCTGCAAAAAGGTGTCTTAGTCTGTATGAAAGAGAAATAGAAGCTGCAAAGATTTTTAAAATTAAAAGTAAGATACCCCAAGGAGTGTGCATTATATAACTAAATTTAATTTTGTGCAAACTATAGACTTGCTATCCCTTTCCACAATTCATGTGAATCTACCAAATATAGTGATATGGAAATTTCAAATTTCTTTTTTTTTCTGCAGCACTTGCTTTACAATTAGAGTTAAAACTTTACTTAGATTTTACTTAGAAGAATACTGTAAAATATAAAAAGGTACTGAGTACATATAAAATAAGTGCAATTCAAAGCACTGCCAATTAAAAAAAAAACATATTTTGCATGCAATTTGATAAAAATCAGTTTTGCCCAGCCAAAAAAAGGATGTAGCCTTTATTTAAATAGAACAATTGCTTTGGGAGTTTTTTCCCGGAAAAAAAGGTGTTAGGAAGCAACATGAGAGTCTGTAGAGCAGGATGGTTCTAATTGTTTTGCCTTCATCACACACTATCGTTAGAAATACCAACACTGATTACCCTTTCAGCAACAAGGAGGGCTAAAACTGCAACCCCACTAAATCTGGTGGTAAGCAGTCTGTATCATGCTCAAAGCAGCCTCTCCTCAAAATAAGAACATGAAGAAAATTAGCATTTCTGGAGTGAGCCAGGGAGGCACGATCAATTCCCTCCTCTGACTGCTGCACCAGATTACAAGTGTCGGAGTTCTTGATCAAGTCTTTGTCATTTAAACATCTCATTTTACCTCAAAGAAATTCAGCATAAATAAAGTTCAGTGATTTTTATAAAATGCACTTAGAGTATCTCATGAGTGATGAAAGTGTGCCAGTTGGATCATCAAGGGGTTTTGAGTGGAGGGGAGATACCACATACATATTATTCTTTGCAGGTAGGAATGAAGCAACAGAAAACATTCTTAATTGGTACATAGTATCTGTCATATTAGCAGTACCTGGACTTTGAAAATGTCTCTCTAGCAAAACAGCATAGAACTACCTCTTAACTTAGTAATGTGCTTGTAAAATGAAAATGTCTCAGAGGCACGGGAGAGAAATGACACTTCAAACATCCTCTGTAATTTTTCCAGTCTCTAAATATCACAATTTTGCAAACTAAAAAAAAAACAAAACAAACCAAACAAACCAAGCCAAACCCACAGACTTTGAAACTACCACAGATTTTGAAATTTCATTCTCTATCAGCCCAGCATCAGAAAATGGTTGCTTTTTGTTGTAGAAAACAGGAAAACTTTAAAATATCAGATTTTACATTGTGTTGTTCTATTTTACTCAGACTGAGTAGAAGGACTTGCTTGCATTCCTGATGCCCAGCAATCGAGCAATTATTAAAACTCATTCAAACACTTAAACACTTATTTCAACACATCTAGGTCATCACTTGGGGCTGCAAGTATCTGCCGAGAAAAACCTCACTCTACAACATTCATGGTGAGTATCTAAAAGTCTGGAAGTATCTACATATCTCTTCATCACGTTTTTCTAAGGCATCCACTGTTTAACAGCACAATGCATGCTACGGATAAATTTTTTCCTAGAGACTATTTCTGCCTGAAGTAAGAGATTTTATTTATTTTCTTCATTTCAATTTAATTATAAACAGTCATGTCCCAGTCTTTCTTTTTCAAAACTGAAACTGCTTGTAAAAGGTTTCTTCTGCTACCAGAAATTTTTTTAGGTCTTGATGCCCTGCACAGCTCACACACATAAACAAGTACAGTGTTTTCCTACAACTGAATAACACAGGTAATGGCTGCTATGAGACACTCAGGGCCTTCTTTTATTTTAGAATTAAAATCAAGTTCCACTCCCCATTTAAAAAGATTAGTCCATATTTAGCCCATGCCCATCTTTTACTTTCATTAACTCAAAAATCAGCAAAAGGGAGCTTAGAAAAATGAAAGGTGTTGCAGCTGCAAAATCCATGCCCGATGCAGACACACAAAATACACAATGCTTGCAAAGGATATCATTATGTATAACAAAATATGTATCAGTATAAATACCCACAGATGCAATTTATGTACTGAAACAAAATAGATCACATTTCCAGTTGATCCTACTTCTTTTATCCCTGCACTTTTTTGAAATCTGTATTTGCATGTTCATCCTCTATGCTATGGAAAGCTCAAAATTCATCATTGATGCAAAAATCAAAAAAGATCCTTGTTCCAACAGGTCAACATATTCTTTTGTGATTTTAATAATGGCTTGTCTTACTACATTTATTATTCATATAAAATAAGGACAGACAATTTTTAGGTATTATATAGCTTTCTTCTGGAATATTAGCTTTGTGGCTTTGAGAGACCATTTTCTAAAGATCCTAATAGTCAAATGACATCTTGGGAAATGTTACATTCTCACCACATTTGCATGATAATGAACATGAAATTTCATATATGGTACCTGAATTATACTTATCTGAGTTTTGTTTTACCAAATGACCAAAGGAATATGTTCCCTAGACCAGAGTATCACAGTGCAATAGGAAACATTCTTGCTTCAGTGAAAGACATAGAACTATTATTCAAGTAATAAATAAAAAAAAAAGCCTGCACAATTTATGTTACTGCATTAACATGACTTCAGCTATGTATCTCTAAATATTTCTTTATTTCCAAGGAAACTCTACAAATCCACAAAAATATCCATAGGAATTTTTTCTAAAAGTAATCATGGAATATCGCTGTGATGCTCTTTGTTCTGGTCCTCTGTAGGAGAGGAACTCTTTCATAGTATCTTGTTTTTCACTGCAATCCAGTACTATCATGTGCTTGGTAAAGTTCATATGCCAGCTAATTTATTAGCTTTGAGCCACCCTTTGAGTATAACCATTTAAGAACTCTGTTGTTTAACCTAGGTTTGGAAAGACAGTCCCCCAACACACCATGCTGGCAACCCAAGGACTCTGTAGGGAAGTATTTGTCCTCTCTGATCAGTCATTGGTCTACCCAGCAATTTACCAGCACGATTCATTTTGGAGTATGCCTCTAGAAAACCAAAATCCAAACACAGTTTTATGCTGAAGGTACTATTTTAGAACTAGTTTTCTAGCACTGAAGAAAACTAGTACAATCATACAAATTACAACTGACAATAATTATCTAAGCTAAGACACCAGTACACATATTCTTAGATTAATTCTTCTGTTATAACTGTGAACTCTTTGAAGACAGAATAGTTTCGATTTTTGCTGGAAGCTATAGGCATTATTTTAAAGGAAAAAAACCCACAGCATGGAATAATTGGCATAAATGTAATATAGCTTTTCAGTACATTCTGGTCTATGCTTCATTGTAACTGCAGAAACACATTCACATGAAGTCGGGGGGGGCAGGGGGGGGACACACACACACCAACAAAACCCCACAAAGCAAGTTATCCTGGAAAAGGAAAAAGAAGGAAAGGACTATACTCAAAAGAACATCTGAATAAAATTGTGACATCTGCACTAGAGTTTTCCCTAGAATGTTTGAGATGAACTCAGTGTAACACTGCCTTCCAAGAAAAGACAGGGTGATCAATGCAGGAGCACATCAGGCTCCCTTGGACAGGCCAATCAATGCAAGAAAGAACCTTGCCCAGGGCCTTATGCAAATAGAAGCACGTCCTGCAACCCAGGGAGGGAACATGCGCAATAGATCAATGGCATCTGAAAAACCTTACAGCTATATCAGCCTCAGACAGTAAATATATAATGATGAATCCCTCACGTTCAGCTGTGAACTCTTTAAACTAGGTTATCTTCAACAGCTGGTTTAAAAAAAAAAAGTCTGCTGGCTGTAGACTGCAATGGTGGCAAGGTGAATAAGATTACTGAGGGTTAAATTAACAATGCGTTTTTTTTAAAGGATGAGATAATATAATCGCTGTACTTTAACACCTTGTAAAACACTGGCAGTTATGTGCCCACAGGGGTAGGGACTGAGAGGGGGATGGCAGGGTTATTTTGAATTTTTTTAAGATATATTACACCTGTCAGATGTCTCAAGCCACTCTAAGACAAAATATAATACAGATACTGACAAGCAAATAAATGCCTCAGTTAATCGAAATAAAAACCTCATGCCCTTTCTATCCTAATACTGCACGATACTGAGATTCTTTATTAGACTTAATTTGCCTTAGAAATGGAAAAGAGAAAAATAACTAATTAAACTATTTATTTTTCAGGTGTTTATGAGGCAATTTTACTCCTGCACTTTGACATATTGCATTAAAATCTCAGTTCAGTTCTGCAGTACTAAAATCACAATCTTCTCAATTAATATATGCACAAAATCTACTCATATTTTTATTTCTTATCACAATCATTCAAAGCCCTTAAATAGCATTATTTTAACATTTAAACATTAGTAGTCATGCTATTATTAATACTAAAATACTTCACTAATATGCTGAAACAGGTGCTTCTTATGGTACCACAGTTTGAGAGCTCCCTTTACTAAAGTATGTTTGCACTCCTTTTACTCCACCTGGATTTGCAATGCCTAATATATTATTAACTTGTAGTTTCTCTGATTGATCCACTAGACTGGGTTTTAAAGTTTCATAAAATCTCTACGGTTCCACGCAAAAACCATACATACACTTTTCAGCACGATTACCATTTAAATTAACGTGAACATAATATACTTGTGTGGTCTTAAGAGCATAAGGTCACAGAAATGTGAAACAACAGTGAGACAACTTCCTTTTTAAAATGTTCTGTTCCATTTGGGAAAAACAAATGCCAGTATTTAGAACAGCTTAATATTTCAGCTAGAATACTCTCAATTCACCACAAAACTTCTAAGTGCATACTGTGTGTGATATTCTACATCTATCATTGTATAAGCAAATATAAACTCCTACTCTTTTTCTTTATTAGTCTTCCTATATACATTCAAAAAGAACTGTAAAAAAATCTGTAAACCTTTAGACTGTGACAATGTCATATTTTGTAAAATCTTTAGTTGTACTGTTCTCCAAACCAATCTAAAGAGATAACAACATACAAAGTTTCATAAAATGCCAGTTTTTTTCATACTGTACTTGGTGGGAAAAGAATCCCACAACCAACATACTCAATCATTTGACTCTGCAGCTGTATCAATGCAGAGCCAGACACAATGACCACATCCATATAAAATAATGCTCTAGATATTTCATTTTCCTGTCCTGATGCAACACAGTAAAAATAGGCACCTTCTGGTAAGAACCAGAAACAGGTGGATTAGATTAAAAAAAAACAAGATGCACATTCACAGAAGATTAAGAACGCAAAGTTGGAAGATAATCAACATGGATAGGGTGAAAAACTAGTAAGCGTGTCAGGGAAAACAGGAGATGTGACTTTTTATTGACGCAGTAGGGCAGGATATGTACCAGCACCTTAGGAGTTTGCCTCAGAGAGCCAAGAAAGAGATGAACTGACTTAGTTTCCACCAAAAGAGTGGTGATTAGGCAAAACTCATGCATTGTCAGATACTTAAGAGGTTCAGGACAGAAGACATGTCTCTTGTTAGCATTGATAAATTTCCCCTATGTCTTGAAGAGCTCTGATGAGCATGAGATGGTTCATACAGCAAACACCCACAGCTTTTAACTTCTGGGAAGTTTCTGCAACCAGTGAGGAAATAAATAGCCAGGCAAGAAAAAAATCAGTTGCCCTGGGTTCTGAAATTAACTATCACAATCAACAGTGTGCTCTACACATTTTAAGGAAATGGTTGCACAGAGATGTTGCCCATCAGCTTTGAGAGGCTCAATGGACGAAGTTTATCTGCCAACAGCTGAAAGGATGAGTAACATGTTCTTTGAATATGGCCTTGTTCTTTGGCTTTTATTTTTCATTTCAAAGCTGGAATTTGAAATGAAAAATACACTGACTGATAAGTTATATTGTCTTGCAGAATTTAAAACAGTGGAAATAATGCAGGAAAGGAAAATAATACAAAGGAATTTACTGAGTCAGCAGGAAATTTCTAGCCAGATATAGGGATAGATGCCAAATATGGCTTTATTTAATATCTTCATTAATTATCTGGAATTAATTAAATTTGCAGGTGACATTAAAGTGGGACAAACCACCAAGAGAAGTAAGGCATGAAAGAAATACAAAACAAGCTTCCAAGATTCACAGACCTGCAGCACAAAAGGGATTGTTATTACAATCCAGTTTGTCATCCTGCGCAACAAGGGCCACAACACAGCTAGATTTAATTAGGAAGACTGTGAGATAATATTGTTTGGGGGGGTGTTGGGAGGAAATAATCTACTACATTCACATTTAGTACATTTAGTATCACTGGGGAAAGGAAAATTGAGAGCACTAAAAGACTTTGAGAGATACATGAACATTAGCAGGTACTAAATTCAAAGAAACTTTAGAAAAAACAAATCTAGTACCACTTAGGTTGCATTGACCAAAATGCTGCATAGCAGAACAAAGATACTGAAGTTCAACCCGAACTAATGTTAACTGCACCTAGAATACTGAGTTCAATCCTCAGCATACTGTCAAAGAAATGCTGATCAATAGAACTGAATTCAGATAGGCATAAAAAATAAATTAAAAAAAATAGAGCAGCTAGTTACACAAGCTGAGCTACAAAAAACAAGAGGATGAAAATATGAGAACAATTGCTAAAGATCAAAAAACTCCTCATGCAGAAATCTAAATGTTCACTGCGTAATGTATGGATTTTTAAATGATGCAAAGAAGTTACAAAAATATAAAATTACTGAGACGAACTCTAGAAAAATTTCTGCAAAGAAATGCATAAAGTGCTGTTCCTTTGACCACCAAATCCCACAGGCAACAAATATGTATTTCCAAGTAACTGGATTTTCTAGTAACCCTAACTTTCACTCATTTCCAGTTCTTTTTTTATTTCATAATTAACAAGCCAACTTTGGTGTCAAATTAGAAAATTAATATGAACGGTAGAATGAGACAAAAAAGTAATGACAGGTGGTGCCAACAATAACTATTCAGTATAAAATTCCAGGAAACATTGTCCTTTTCCTTTTGTAAAGAAGTGGGGAAGGGACACATGCACAGCTAGCTGCAGATCATGGCCTGAGCTGAATGAACATGAGATACCAGATTAGCAAATGACTAAGAGAAGCAAAACACAATGAGGCTGAGCATATTGTCTACAGCAAAGTAACAAGGAGTGATGAATATTCCAAACGTGTTTGTTCTGGAAGTGGTCAATGCTCAGCCTTTAACTGCTGCCATCCTCTATTATCATCCAGCAGCGAGGCTAGCAGGGATTCAGATGAACTGAGGAAGGGAATGCCTATATGGCATTTACAGTAAACCACCAAAAAATTTAAAAGGACACACAGCTAAGATACTATGAGCTGTATTGCAATCGTTTATCATTCCTCTGCCTCTTCCTATTAAAGCATCCTTCCGGATTGCTAGCTCTTTAGGACAAGGCATTGCTATGTGATTCCTTCCTACTGCAACACAAACAGATAATGACAATAAATGCTAGCATGTGAACTAATGATGCCAGTGTATGCTTGTCAGTTTATTTATTTAGGCTGAGTGGCCTAAAATGTTTATCTGCTCTCTGTTAGAATGGGCAATATATGCATACAAATGCATATATGTGTACACACACACACACACACACACACACACACTCACACACACACACACTCTTTATATATCAGAAAACCCAAATGCGATCAAGAAGTTGTTTCCAGTACAGCAAACACTGACATGAATATTTCAGTATTTTTTTGCTCAATCCACCATTTAATTTCCTTATGGTTGCAAACTCTCACCACAGGATCTGCTATGCCTGTTGCTTTCTACCTCAAGCTTGTGCATTTCAAAAAGCACTAGCAAAAAAAGAGTCCACTCTTTCCAAAAACAAGTCTGCTCCTCAATTCCTGTTATTCAGGGTCAATGGGACAAACCTGGTTGTGTGTACAGATTAGGGAACGAGAAGTCGGAGAGCAGTGCTATGGAAAGGGACCTGGGTGTCCTGGTCAATGGCAAGCTGAACATGAGTCAGCAGTACCTTGGCAGCCGGCATTCAGCCCTCCAGACGAGGGAGGGGACTGTCCCGCTCTGCTCTGTACTGGGGCAGCCTCACCTCAAGGGCTGGGGGCAGTTTTGGCACCACTATGTAAGAAAGATATAAAGCTATTAGAGATCATCCACAGTATGGTAATGATGATGATAAAGGGCCTTGAGGGGAAGCCATTTGAGGAGTGTCTGAGATCATTTGGTCTGTTCTCCTGGAGGAGACTCAGGGGAAAACTCACTGTGGTCTTCAACATCCTCAGGAGGGGATGAAGAGGAACCTCTTCAATTTTATGACCAGTGACAGGATCTGAGCAAATGGCAGAAAGCTGAGGAAGGGGAGATTTGGTTTGGGTATCAGGAAAAGGTTCTTTGCATAGAGATTGGTTGGGCAATGGAATAGGCTCCCAGGGAAGTGGTCACAGCACCAAGCCTGAGAGAACTCAAGAAGCATAGGGATAACACTCTCAGGGACATGTTGTGATTCTTGGGGCATCCTATGCCAGGAGTTGGACTTGATGATCCTGATGTGTCCCTTCCATTTCAGCATATACTTTGATTCTATGATTCTAACTAAAGAGGAAGGGAAAAAGTTGTTTGTCAACAGTGGTATTAGAGGTTTGACCTGGTTTTGGTTAAAACTCAGCTATTCCAGTGGAGTGAGCCTTAAGTCAGAGTAGCATAGAGTCCAGATAAATTAATCCAAAAAGTAGTCAAATTATTCATGGCTGAAAATATGCACCTGCATATGATGTCTTTCACAGGAACACAGACTCCTGGGTCACACCAAGTCTCAGCAAATTACTCACATAACTCTTGCCACGTGTGGGTCATGACTGGCAGCAGTTTTGCCTCAGTCCTTTTCCCAAGCAAGACTTCCTAATCCAATGGTGAGAGACCTAACTCCACCCTAAATTTATTCATGACCAGTTTTAATCCATTTGTTCCTGTGCTGACATTGTTCTTTGGCTTATAAGGCTCTCCCTCCCTGCTGTTTATTCTCCTGATGTATTTGCTGAGTGCTACCAATCCTTCTAAGCTTTCCTTTACCAGGCTGAACAAACCATGCTTTTAAGCTCAGTTTCTGCAGTAAATACAAAGCAGATGCTGAACCTTCTCTTTCTAGACATAGCTACCGAAGTTAACATAAGAGGACTAGCAATTAACATGGCTCTTTTTAAGGCTTATAAGCCTTAAAAGCATGTAGTATCTCTATGGCTTATGACAGCTAGGATCTGTCCATGCTGGCACCATGTCACAGCAGGTCTGAGGATCCTTCATTGTTTCTGGCAAAATATGCTTTCCATTGACTCAAGTGTATGAACACCTCTTCCCCATATCTTTTCCTTGACTTAATATTTACTTAATATTCCCCAATGTGTCAAATTACCTCAGATAAATCACAGCAGCATGCTGGACAGCATTAATACTCCCCTTCTTGGGACAGAAAGAGCAAAAACATCACAGTATCATATCTGACTCTTGTTATGTTACCTGGTCATTCACTTACAGCCAGTGGCAATGAAGCCAGTTGTCCAAGGGTTTCTCCAGCCCTGCTGTTCTCTGTTGATAAGGTCACTCTTTGTGCACAAATGCAGATGACTGACTAGTCAACACCTAACTGTCCTGGCATAGAACATAACTTTCTATTACTGCAGAAATTCTACTTCTGAATACTCCATTACTTAATGCCAGGATCCAATTTCAGGAGCACACAGTTAATTTGTGTGCCCACATCAGTAACAGGAATACTAAAAAAAATCAGCATCAAGGCTAGAGACCCTATTCCTGTCCAATCCTTTTTTATACAACCGACCACTGGTTCCTCCATTAGCTTCTCTTGTCCACCCTCATTTCTCATTTGATCTTTTTCAGATGAACAAGTACTTCTCCAAGAAGGAGAACAAAGGATAGTTGAAATAAATAACCAAACAGAATCAAGATATCATTTTTGCTTTCAGACTTGTTTTTCTGAATGTGAGCACTAAATTAGACCTGCTTCAAAAATATGCTATTGTAAGTGCCCAACACAGAAAAATCTAAGCCCTAAATCAGGTAGGGTTGAGTGAGATGACTTGTCTAAAGACTGGACATACAAGCCAAGTCCCCATTAACCTTCAAGACAGCATCCCACACTGCTCTCCCAACTGAAATTCAACATCTAAAGTGTCTTTTTTCCTTTTTTCTTTTTCCCCTCCCCCACAAATCTCACAAAGCTTTAAAGCACAGTGGTATTTTGCTTTTGTCTTCACAATAAGTATCCTGGTCACTGAGGTGTTTTCCTTCACAGCTCTCTACTTCCAGCTCTTTCCCATGCTTCCTACAGCCATCACAGATCTTATGTTATCTCTACCACACATCAGTAGACATATTTCGATTTAACATGTCATCCAGGGGAATTAAGAATTGCATGTCCACAGTACCCACTCATCAATTTTCCAGGCAAACTGAATAAAAAAGTAAGTAGATATATTTATATAAGAATTTATAAAAAGCCAAATATAACAAACTATTCAGTCTGAGACTTCAGGAAATTAAATTAATGAAAAACTAATGACAGGTTCACAGCCTAGCCATTAAGTTTCTTAGATTGCATTTTGCCTGTGCCAGAATAATGATGCAGCCTCAGAGACTCACAGGTAGCTCAGCAGGTGCCTGTCTATCATCATTATTTTGGCACCTATCAGTGCCAGTCAGGGCCAGGCCCTTGCCATACTCAGCACAATACAGCAAAATGAAGTGGCAACATATTGCAGAGAGGATCTCAAAATGATGGACCAAGAATATTTCAAATTGCCAAAATTTGCAGATTTGATGGAATTGGAAGTCTACAGTACATACAGTAATTTGAACAGTGTGTTTTAAGAGCTCTCATTGTAAAAAAGCTTGCTAAAAGGACACCCTCTCCCCATTTTACCTACACCTTTGTGCAAATTATCAATACATACACCCAATATTTTAGCCAAAAGAACCATAATGAATAGTTTATACCTGCTGGAGACAACCTACTTTCCTTCTCCTAATTATTACATTCCTGTGTGTAGTTCGTATTTCCACAGCAGTATGAATGATGTAGGATGGAGATACTATTAATGATTCTCACAATTTTATCATTATTCCCATGATGTTTGATATTTTTTTAAAAGGTAGTGTTTAACTAATTGAAACAAAAAAAAGCTGTAACTCTAGTTATAAGATTATGAGGAAATAACTGAAAATGCAGGGGTCTCAGAAATATAGGAAGCAAACAGCAGAAGTGTTCCGCAAAGATTCTTCTGTGTGGGTCTTTCATGCAGGCAATGACAAGGAAAAACATTATTTTTAAAGCAAAATAATTGTAAACCCATAAAATTTGGCAAGAAAACTCAAAGGAGGCGTTGTACCAGAAACTTCTTATTTTCTGTAAACTAAATATAAAATTGACTCCATCAACTTGAAATTCTCACTTCTGTTAAATTTCATAAAATTATTATAAGCTTGGAGTTGGGAAAGTTCCACAATTTACCATCAAGTAAAGCAAACTGATTCTCAAAATAAATCCCTGACTATACTATGCAAGGGATAACAGAATTAAGAAGCTGAGATATGTTCACGAATCATAGCTTGAGTTTTTCAAAATCAGTAATAAGCAATTAGCAAAACACAATGACCCAACAATTATTTTTAGTGCTGTGCATTCAAAAGTAATTTACGTGCAGATATTATCACATACATGTTTTATTGCACACCACAATTACACAAAGTTTAATTTAGTAAATATTAAGATACATTCTAACATACGGCTTATGATTTACCATTTGTAATTCAACCTATAAACAACAGAACAATAAAACTTAGTGCATTTATTGGTGAAACTTTATTTTCCACACATTTTAATCACTTTCAGTTATTCCCCTAGTAATCTATGACACAAGAAGGTACAGAAAATGCGTGCCTATGTTGCAGTAAAAGTTTTTGTGTATTTGAGTATGATATTGCAGACTCACCCTATTTGTCTTAGTATTCTGCAATCACAGACATAAGAAAATGTAGATCAAAAAGCTGCAAAGATCAATAAAATTTTTACTTCAAGTGGCATGTATTTGAAAATTGCAGCCAAGCCTTACCTGTTTGTTTAATGAAGGATTTCCAAAAGTCAGCCTTATTTTCATGGTGAGAAGAGATTTGGAATGAAGAACAAAATTTGGACAACAAAGTTTTGTAAATAAAAATAATCCTCCTTTTATACCAATTTCATATGTGATGGTTGTACCTGCTCTCTTTCACTATGTGTTTCCCAACAAAGTGCATGCCAATCAAGGGACAAGGCAGAGCAGCACTGCCTTTCTTATGCTACCTCCCTCAGCAGCCTCAGACAAAGGAGCACCTGGATGGGTACTGCCTGTGGAAGGCTGAATATTGTTCTCTGCCTTTTCCTGGGAGAGCAGTCGCTGCTTCCACACAATGGTATGAACGTCTATGAACAAGACTTTGCCTAATATCAGCTTTCATTGGGTTTTTCTGTTTAAGGCCAGAACATCCTGTTTTCATCAGGAGCCTTACACCACGATGAAGTGGCAAGCTGTAGCTGAAATGACTGCAAGCCATCATGAGAGACCCCACAGCACTGAACATGGAAAGTTGACTAAGAAGATATTAATTAAAACCACATTTTTTAAAATATATTTTTGCTTGTTTTCTTTTTCCCTGCAGGCAAAATAAAATTCAGAGGGCTCAGGCAGAAACCTTCACTCGAAATTAAAGCCATATGCTTCACACTGCTCTCCTGTAAGAGGCACAAATGCAGAAGGAGCAGCTGTGCAACAGGTTTCCATAACAACTGTAACCTACAATTTCATGAATCAGTTAACCCAAAAACTTGCAAAGGAAGTGTAGAGGTGGTACAGTTGCTATATGGTGTAGCTGCTCTATCAACCTCATCATCACCCCCACATGAATCAGAGAAGAAAGTGAAGCGATTGAAAATTTATTTGTCATAAGACAGTAATTGCCCATCAGCTGCTCTGTTTCTTTTTGGAGCTCATTGCAATTACTAAATGCCGTACGGATATAAAGTTTAAGAGAAAGGAGATGATAACAAAATAAAACCTTACAATGAATATTGTGATGAAATAGTTCAAGGTTTATTTCAATTATATGTTGTTCAGTGTATGAATTATTTAATCAAACTGCTTTTACTAGTACTCAAATATCAAACTACCTCTTTGATTTTTTAGGAAACATTGAGTTGCATTAAAAATATATTTCAAGTCCAGTTTTGCGTGACAGATATGTGATGTGTCAATGGATATGTATTATATTCCTCCTCTCAGGCATGCATCTCCTGCAGAGACAGCAGACTACAGAAGCTGACCCTTACTGAAACCATCTTGTCTTTCTGACAAAGATACTTCTTAACTTCTTACTTACTGGTTGCTTCCTGCAATTGCTAAAAATTTTTGCTCAGCTTGTGATAACTTCACAGGCCCTGAGCACCCTGACCCTGGAAACCCCAAGGTCAGAAGTCAAGTCCTGCTCTGAAACATCAGCGTGCTTCATATTAAAGTAGAACAAAAGTGAAGAAATATCCACCAGTGTGACAAGAAAAACAGGGAAAATGGGAATGACACCTTGGTCATCTGTTACCCAGGCCACCTCAAGCCATTGTCTGAAATGGGATGGAAAAACTCTCCAAGCCTCCTTCAAGTCAGCACTCTGTTTAGGAAACACTGAGAAAAGTCTCCAGTTGCCCTCTGCTGTGTGTCTCTGGGCATCTGGTGACCAAAACAATGTGGCTTTACGAAATCTAAAGAAATTCTGCCAAATCTTTACTTTGGACCCACAAGTCGCACCAGAATAACCCGGGCTGAAACACAAAGCAGGTGAAACCCACACATCAGGAAAGCCAAGACAGAACAATGGCTCCCTAACGTTCATGACATTTCAAGAGCAACAGGCACATGCAATGCAACACATCTTTCGCCCATAGATGAGGTTACAGAAAGAGTTATTCACCTTCAAGGTGAATATTCACTTCAAAATTTAGTTTTGAGACTATTCATTGAGAAGGTAATAAAACACCTGTGAAAAATTATCAATTCTCAAATGATCTTCAGATCAGGAAAATGAACTGTTTCTCAAGTCTCAAACCTGTACACATCATGTGTATTTTGCACACACTCTTCCAGGACCTCAGAGACAATGAAAATGGCATCAATTTCAACAACAAAAAAGGGGGGTTTAGGAAAATCTCAAGTTCTTAAAATAATACCAGTGGCCATTGTCTGGACTGTTATTGCTACTTGGAGCAACGTAAGACTAACACCAACATGCTCATGGCATGCTTTTTCTTAACGAAGTCATTCATCTCATGTTCAGGCAGGAAACACCTTAATCAACTTTCAGTTAGATTAAATGAATATGTTGTAGACAAAAGATGTACATATATGTCTGCTGTTTCCTGTGTCTATAAAACCAGTTCTAACGCTCTGCAATTTAACTTTCCACAATAAACAGGACCCTTACTTCTCTGTAGTTTTCTTCAATAAAACATATCGGGATTACACTACTGTTTTAAAATCATATGAAGAGACTGTAGCTACACTGACAGAATGATACACAAGTTTAACAGGCAGCTTGGTATACCAGATGGGGTCGAGAGATCTGCCTTTAGAGAAAAGAGTGAAAAACTGACAAACTAGATGTTCAGCAGTTTCAGCACCAGATGTAGAACAGCTTTACACTGAGCAAAGTTTTTCCCGCCTTATATCGCTACAGAGCCTAATAAATGGGAAAACAGAAGTCCTTCCAGCAAGTTCTCCAGATCTTTGTAGAAAAACTGCAAAAACTGAATAAAACTGCCATATTTCCCTGCACATTCTGTTCCAATCTATATACAAAAAGCTGCATTTGTGTCTGTGACTTTGCTTCAAAACTGTTCTTATATGTCCTTAGTCTCATATGCCCCCAGGTCTTTCTGCCCCACAGCAGAAACTGGTGCCTTTCAGCACACAGTCTGGACAAGAAAGATGCAGCATGTTCTGTTTCCCCACAGTCTTTCAGGTTCATGCACACTTGGGACTTTACTATCTATCTCAAAACTAGAAAAGATACAGCGACCTTCTGGCTGCAAAGAAATCCTGACCAACATGTACATGACCACTGGCATCTGTTTCTACCAAGCTACTTTCAATAACATGATCACAAAGAATGTAGAAATCTGTGACAGTCTTGAGAAAAGACAGCAATAGAGAATTCACACTTACCAACTCTACAAAGGCAAGTCCACCATAACTGTGAGCAACAAAAAATACATTCTCTGCAGCTGACTGGGAAATAAAATGGTCCCAAACATAAATCGCATGTTCTTCAGGAGAGCCATTATCCTGCAGAAAGAAATAATGTTTGTGACAATTATCTTTTAAAAAATGGCAATTCTGTCTAAAAATGTGTTCCTATATGTTAGAATGTTTTGTTAAAATAAAGATTAAATGAATACACACTAGAGTATCAAAAAGAGAACTGATCCTTTTGTCTAAATAAAGGCAGTAAAACTGTTGCTTTCTGAGCATACTTTAGTAAGTATAATAAAATTATGCATCTGCAAAATTTTACGTAAATACCATGACGACAATTCTGCTAAACAGAGCCATTCATAGGAATTATGAGTCATAGCTCAGATTTTCCCTCTTTTGACAACTCTTTCGTCAAATGTTTGTTCACTGAGGGTTTGTTTAAAGTACTTGTGCCTTAGATTGGTAAATAAAAACAGGTAAGAACAATAAAAATACATAATTGTAGAATAATTTTGGTTGGTAAAGACCTGTAATTTCAATTTTTACCTTTTTTTTTCATACTATGAGGCATTGGAAACTTGAACTAAGATTAAAATTATGGTATTTGCAACTACTCTTTCAAATCTTACTTTTTGTGACTGTAGACTATGAGACATGGTGCAAAGAAAACAACTCTTGACTGGTGGCAGCCATTACTTTGGAGTTTTTCGTAGCTAGGGGACCATGTTTTCTTACTATTGAATAAGATTTTGTCAAAGTCAGCCAGTGTAAGAGTCACAGAAGGCACTAGAGAGACACACATTGATTTTAGTGCAGTCTCATCAAAACTCACGGTTGTGTACCTGTATCCTTGAGGCTCTTGGAAAGAACTATACCCCTCTAGTATTCCCTTTTTCTTGAGTTCTTGAGGTCATAACTACAAATTTGGTATAGTTTCAGGCAACAAGAATAAGATGCTCTGCTAGGCACCCTGTTCTGCCAGCATTTCACACAACCAGGATAACAATGTTGGCTCTTTCCAGACTCTTGAATGCCAGAAAGAGCTGATCAGTCAAGGTAATGTAATTTCCTAAAGTTTGCGTCCCTTTTCCCTTCGGTTGGTGCCAGCAACAACTTCATATCCTTAGCTCACTCAGACACAGACAAGAAAAGCCTGGTTTCCTTAGGAGAAAGAAAGCACAAACCAGTAAAAGCCACTGGTAATCAGAAGCTGCTAATTATACAGTGTGAATTATTGAAATTTATCAAGAATGTTGAGGTGATCTAGATCTCAATTCCATTCTGCAACTAGCTTTGGGGATTTAAGTTCTTGTGTTTAAAATCAGTGGGAAGAGACATACCTAAATAATGTGGTTGATTCTGGCTTTTATTTCTATTCTCATGCCCTGTTTTCTAAGAGTTAGTAAGAGTGAGATGGCAACAAATATCTTATGGATCCCGACTCAAAGTTTTTAGAATAATGGTTCTGCTTCAGCAGCAGTTATTTTAAGACAGAAAAATCTGAGTTTCTTCTTCTCCTGGACAGATTCTGCTCTTCATTGACTATGACAGAATGTAGTTTTAACTAATTCTGTATCACCTATTGTAAACTATCTCAGTATAGGAAAGGACTTATTTCAAAACAGTTTGTTGCTGTTTTAAAATTTGATTGTATAGATCTGCACAGAAAGTAAAGACTCCTCCTTTGTGAGGAATGAGGGAAATTTTTTAGAAGCAATTACATAAAGAAAATATGATTGACAAACCAGTTATTAAGATAAAGCTGAAGTACAACTTGAACCAGAGTTTCCTATGCAAAAATGATGTGCTCTGTACAGAAAAAAAGTACATTAAAACACTGAGAAAGTTTCAGAATGACTGATTTATCTAAAAGATTTATCTTAGTTATGTACCCAGGAGGTACTTATTTTTCAATAATAATGTTGGCATTGATACTTTTAACAGCAATTTTTGTATAGATGCTCAATGCAGTTTAAACAATCTAAGAAAAAGAGACTTTTTTTTTCTGCATACTATAGCATTTTCAGGTTACTTTGGATTTATTATTTGAGACACTGCTAGTAAAAGCATACCATTTTAAGTTCCACAAGACTAAGACATCAGAAGCAAAAGATGGGCTGAGTTCAGAAGCAAAAAGCTTCTGAACTCAACCAAAAAAGCTTTCACCAATCAAAGCATAACCAGTGGTCTAGTAAACTAAATTAGTAACTTCACATCTTCACAGTCTAGTACAAAGATTCAACAGGATTCTATAAATGCAAATAGAAATGAGCTAGAACGAGTTAAATATAGACTGTCACTTCCTTTATTACCAGTTTAAAAAAAAAAACAAACCATAAAGTGTCAGGATAAACTGGGTTGCTGTACACTCTGCTAAAACCCTAAATAAGGTAAGAAAAGCACATATGTGTAAGGAGTCTGGAGGAGTCCTAAATGCTTAGAAAAAAAGCCCTTTCTTCAGAGCATCTGCTTATTTTTCTCCCTTGTAACTAGCCCATATTACAAACACCTCAGACCTGGCTCCAGGTGTGTACATGGAAAATCCAGCTGAAGGAGCAGTACACAGCTGATCTCCTTAGGATTTCAAATTGCACTGGGTCTCTGAGGTTTAACCTCTACTGCCTGGCTTGGATTAAATTATAAGACAGGATGCTGCATTTTCAGCATGAAAGGTGACAGTCTCAGGCAGCTGTTGCTTTCTGTAATTTCACTGAAGCTAAACTGAATGCACTTATATAGAACATTGTTAAGTTATTTGATAGAGAGGGGGTCTTCCAGTCAGAGTTTACATAATTATCTACACAAGTGTACAGAAATTACACAAGTGTACAGAAATGAATGGACATTAGCCTGGAAAAATCACTATATATACCTCAAAAGGCACCTTAGGCTGAATGCATTCTCGTTTGTGAAACAGATTGAGCTGGAGACGTGCAGGAAAACTTGAACTTCGACTTCCCACTGTGAAAGCTGGTCACCTACAGCAGGTAATTCTATATCAAAATAAGTGGTCTGGTTCTTTGGAGTTGTCGGTCTCCATCCCTCTGAAAACCCTTCCTCTTGATCATTATATATACAATTAGACATGAAGGGAAGAAAAGATTAAAACTGTATGATGTGAAAAGGCCCTAGTGCAATGTTTAAGCAATGCAAAGCAATCCAAACAAGGCTACTCCTGGGCCATCCATTGGGCAGAAACGTGGAGGGAGTGAACTCATATTTTGGTCTGCCATTTTTTCCAGCATGGCTAGTGATAGGAGTTGAAAGGTATATAACATTTTAATAGTTGGAGCCATTAGGTATACAGAGATAAGCAGTATGCACACTGTGAATACAATATGACATTCTGTTGCATTCAAAAAACAGGTTAAATTTACCAATGTAATATCACAGTCATTAATTGTTAAATACCAGGTTGGAGTGATGCAGCAATTGAAGCCTTATCAACTATGCCAGATCCTAACACCTAGACATTGCAAGGTCTGCAGTTATGATGGACTACCTGAGTCGATAACACATGGAATTGTCTAAACAACATTTGCATATTTGTGTAATTATTTCCTAAGGTTAATTAGCTCCTGCAAAGCAGCTTGCCCTTTGAGACTGCTTACTGTGACAGGTTCACATATTTTGTGTTTCAGTGCCAAATTTTACTTATTTCTTTGTTTTTTCCTTTTTTATTTTTTTCCCTCCGAAGTAGCCTGTTGCCAGAAAGTCATAGGCCTTGAGGCCTTGAATCTGGAGGCATTGAACCACTATTAGCTTTACTGAGGCAGAGCAGCTCAGATCCCCATCTTGAACTTCTAATACATCAAAATAAAAAAAGTCACATAAAGAAAAAAAATAAAGACTACAAAATTAAGTTTTCAGATCTGGTAACCTTCTACTTTCAGGGATTTTTTTAAATCAAGAAGTAGGAATCACATTTTTCTGAGACAAGGGAAAGCACACAAATAGGGAAATATGCCATACAGCTTTTAAAGAATTTATTTGAAGGTGATTTCTCTAATTACCATTTATCACAGCAAAACAATTTCTCCTTCTAGCTTGATAAGCTACTACAAACAAGTATGGTACATGAGTTAAATACGGGAGAACAGAATTGCACACTGGCTGGGAGACCAGAAGGATACAGAAGGCTCTGATCTCCTGTCCCTGGAGATTCTAGATCTTACCCACCAGTAATACCTTGACAGTTGTGCACAGCTTGTCCCATTGCCTCAAGGAGCCTTGGGGCAGGTAAACTTTTGCAATTCACTCCAACCCTTCCAAAAAATCATGACACTTAAATTCAGATAAGTATAAAAATATCCTGTTACAACAGCACCTTTCATGAGTCCTAAATGATGCTTATCACCTGTTGCATTTTTCTCACTCATTTTGCAAATATTTGCCTTACATGAGACAAAAACCTTTTCACTAGGGAGAACAAAATGAAACTATACAATGGGTTACTACCACCAGAGCAGCTCCAAAATTTCCATGCAGGACGTGGTCTAAGGGGCTTTTGTCATGGTTCAAGAATGTTACTCCCTAATTTAGTGATACCCCCAACCAAGACTAATCCAAACCAGACACTGCTCCTCCCACTGCTCTTCTGCTCTTTGTGTCTGGTGGGAGACACAAAAGACAGAGGTTATGGGTTGAAATAAGAAGAATTTACTGGAAACAGTAACGAAATAAGAAAACAAACAGTAACAGTAACACTTAATAAGAAAGGTACAGAAAAAAGAGGGTGATTTACAGGCAAAAAATGCTCATGAGCCCAAGCTGACCCAGTGTGACCCACAAATGAACAAAATGGCAGACAGATCCTTTTCACTCATGCTCTTCTTCCTGACCACAAGCCATTCACCTTCCTTCTGGGAAGCATTTCTGCCCTGACAGTGACAAGAGGTAATACAGAATAATAATCTAGACATGCCCACATGGCTCCAGACTCCGTCCCCTCACAGTTACTGTGAAAAAATTAGCTGTCCTGGCTGAGAACCAGGATAGCTTCAAGGGCAATAAAGCTGAAACACAAGCAAAAAAACCAGCCAGTATGTGATTTTTCCCCCATAGCAAAGACAGTGGCTATGGCATTACAACCACAGAGGAGGATTAAAGAGAGAATATAAACTGAAAACAGGAAAGGAAGTATGCACTTTGTATTAATATATTTCTGCAGCATGAGTACATGAAGATAAGACTTGAAAGTGTCTAGACCAGGACATTTAACCACATTTTGACTTTAACTGAGAAATTCCAGTGTATTAGGAAGCATCCCATCTACCTGAAAATCTTTCTTACCTTTTCAATCACAGAGTTGAGAGAATTCTTGCACAGTTATTTGGGAAAGGTTCCCTACTACAATACAAGAGGTGATCCCAGGAGACAGCGGGGATCTTTTATTAACAGTAGGAATTGTATTTCTGCTTTACTTACTGACAAGAGGCAATGCTAATCTGTATGCTACATAGATGGAGATATGTAAAAATGAAGATGGGTTGGCTCTTTCACAATTCTTACATAACTGGGCTTTCAGGAAGCATGGCTTTCAGGAACCATGCCATAGCAGTATCTTCTGTACAGGGGCAATTGCAGCTGTGTGAAACCAGACAAAAGGATGCTGCAGAAACAAGCACCAAGACCATCTCAGCAACAAAGCAGTTGTGAGCGGGGGAGATAGTGGAGGAAAAAGTGACAATGGAGGCAAATTATCCCAAATCTTAAATCTGACATGTATCTGAAATTCAGTTTAGCAGGTCATGTAAAGAACACAGGAAAGCAAGGATGATGAAGACTGGGCACTGAGTCAACCAAGTAATTTTAGTTGTTGTGTCCTGAGTGAGACAACTTAAGAGAAAATAAGAGAAGAGATGAAACCATAGGCAGTTGATGCTCTGGCCTTGAAAGTCTGAATAGAGGACACATTTCTTTCCTCCCTTATGGGCTCTGCATGGATTTTACTTGCATACTTTGCCATATTAAAACCACAATATTCAGTAGGATTTGAATCTTTTTAAGGGCACTTTCTGAGTTAGGGGCAAGATACATACTCTGGCAGCAGGCAGCAGGCAGTTTTGAGACAGGAGGAGAGATGAGGTATCACAACAGCTAAGTCTGGTCATTTGTGGAGTTGCAGCATACAAATAGCACAGCCAAGGTTGTTATCTGGCACACGCCTTCAGAAAGCAATATGGGAAAGTGACTTGAAGTTGGTTTTTTTTGTATTACAGATCTCAGTTTATTCCCAAATCTATTTGAGACGTTTCTGTTTCAATTTCTTCTACCTATTCTGTGAATTGGGCTGGTCATGGAAGTGCTCCCCATATTGCTTATGAAGACCCTTATGAAGTAACGTTGTATGCACAGAGTCAGCAGCACAAAGGAAGACTAGAAATCTTACATTTTGCAGTTAAATGTTCATGATACTAAGTTAAAGATAGTCCCACCACCAAAACTGCCAACAATTTATCAGGAAAGCTTGCAATCTCAACAGTCCTACTAAAACAAGAAGTATTCCATGGAACATGCAATATTAGGCATATCAAATAGCCAAATAAAAGATGTAAATCAAAAATGCATTCGGTGGACTGATACAAAATTTAAATTTCCTCCACCAGTCCAGGGGGGATGAAGAGCTGGTTTGGGACAAAGTGGTGATAACGTGGGATGACATTCATGGCATGACAAAGCATTTTGCTATGGTACAACTCTTGAGATTATGCTTAAAATTACAAGTTTTAGCTAATGCAAGACTGATGCCTAACCACGGTTTTTATGCTTTGTGTTTGGGCTCCTCCCCAGGGCTCCTGCTCTCCCTAGCTCCCACCACAATTACCACTGAAGATGACTTCAGATCCTGTCCCACTTTCCCCACTTCAAATGCAAGCTGGGCTTTCCCTGGTGAGAGTGGTCAGGAAATAAAATTCAGATTTATGCTATATATATATATATGTGCAACAGAGCAAGCTTGGATCCTAACATGCTAGGGCTAGGGCAGCAGGAGGGAGTTACTTTTCTGCTTTATACTCCAGCTTTATGGCACACAACACAAGAGAAAAAAAAAAAAAGGCAATTCCAAGACAGAGCATTTTCTCCAAAAGCATTTTTCCAGCTAAACCCTCAATCACTACAGTTCCGAACCAAAAACCTAAAGCAACTTCTGGATTAAAAAACCCCAAACCACTCTCATCTCCTGTTTCCAAGGTGCTCCAATCACCTCTGCCTGGTGAGGAACAAGCTGGAAATCAAAACACTTTCCACTCTCTTGACCACAGGCCCTGCCCCCAAGCCTTCACTTAAAATATTTCAACAGTTCTGAAACCTGCTCAGCAATGCCCTGAAACCACAGAGCAACACAGTCAGTGCCCACAACACCTCTCCAGAGAGGTGCCAGTGGTCTCAGCTGCATTACTGCCTCACTGGTTTAATACTATACTTCCTTTTTGGCAAATGTGGGACTTCATAGGAGGCCTTCAGAGCACCACCATGTCAGAAGCATGTAGATGTTACATGATATATGAGCATTTTTAGGAGCCTGGTGTTGCAGATGGAATTTCTTATATTTGCACTGGAACTGAGAGTTAAACAGGGTGAGTTTGGATTGGATCTGTGCAAAAATAAAGAAAGCAGCAAACGTTATCTATGTCCTTCACTCTGCAATGACTCAGCCTCTCTGCATGGCAAATACCTTCTGCTTCTCTGTTCAAATGCTCTCCTTACTTCTTCAGCTTTTTATTTGGAAATTCACGTGGCTTTGTAACCTGAAAGGGTTTGCTGTTTACAAAGTAAATCCTGGATTTCAGGCTTAATTAAGTCTCAAATATTATTATATTGACTTTAATAAAGTATCTGCTTGTCAGCCAGAGTAAGACAATTTTATCAGGCAGTTGTTCAAGTCTGGGTTTTCCCATTATTACTTCTGTTGGAGTCTGGCAACTCTTGCCATCACCACCCAACTGTCTTCTAGTAAAGTGCAGGAAAGGAGATCAAAACCAACAAAAAATCAGGCAAAATCAGTTATTCAGTGGCTTTTAACTATGACCTTCACCAGTAAGTTAATTAAGAGAAAAACGTAAGTAGACACAAATATGATATTCGTCTTTTTTAGTCTGGGCACAGGAAAATTGCTGACTCACTGAGATGAAAAAGTTGCAGGAGAAGAAAATAAATAGGAGAAAGGAGGGTAATTAATCAGAGGAAGTTTTACTTAAGAAAAAAGCCAACTGCTTTCCCTTTTAGCTCTCTGACAGACATCTTGATTTTTGTGTATTTTTTCCCTTTTCCATATAACTTGCAGGGTTCCAGGCGGACTTACACATTCTAATTTAAGTAACAACTACAGCAGTTTGGCCAAAGATATTCCAATTGGTAAAAATACTCAAAGACTGCAAAGCTGCATTTCAGTACTGTTACAGATACCTACATTTTACATTTTTTTACGTCTCATTTTACTTTTTTTTTTCCAAACTACTCAATCTCAGGGACTGAGATTCTGCCCACAATGTATTTCTGCCTAAAACATAATACACCAAAACAAACAATGACTTTTGTATGATCAAATTATGGGAAGAAAAGAGTATTTCCTAAACAAACCATCAGATTGTATCTTCACAGATAACCTCCTTAGGAGCCATGTTTCTGGCAATTAAGAGATTAATTGTGAGAGCAAATAAATAAAAATGAATACAATACTTTTATAAAAAGAACTATCTTCATAAGACACAAAGAGATCATGCCAGTCATTTAACTGATTACACGCATTTTTCTCAATACTAAAAGCAATTCCTTTGGAAATGAATGCACCTGAAACATTCAAAAACTCCCAATGGAAGTCATGCAGAACTGTTATTTTTCTATTTCCTATAGTATTCAAAAGCCTATTTATTATCCTGTTCTTTCAATCTGTTTATATGCTGTAATGAGAAACAGATTTTTTTTTAAACCATGCCATTGCAAGAAAAATACCATTTTTGCCAAGGAAAATGCAGCTTTCTCCACCACAGGAAACAACGGATCTACACAAACTTCAACACATTTAAGTAAGGTAACAATTTAGTATTTTCATTAACAGCTATGGTTTCAGAACAAACCTCAACTGTGAAATCTCTGTTACAGAGTTTATATCTTTTGTGCGAATTAAATGAAATGGAATGGCTTTGCTCTGTACTGTTCTTCACTTCTCCATCTCTATTTATTACATTCAAGAGCAGTTATTTAAGTGAAAGAAAGATTTAACAGGCTCAAAGCTATTTTATTTCTCTTAATAAAGACTGCAAAGTGCTCAGTGCTTTAAGTAAACTGATATACTACTTAATGCACAGTTACAAAGATTTGGTTAAGTGCCTTAATATGTAGAGGACTATAGTTAATTGTATTTGAAGGAACTGTCATTAGCTTATAATTATCTAAAGACAAACACAATCTGAAATTCAGATTTGAATCTTCTGTTGTTTCTCATTTGAATAAACTGAAAAGTTGAATGTTTAGCTATTTAACCCTGAATTCTGCTTCCTCATTTTCCTGTGCAGATGCACCTCTGTTATTTTTGTTTCACAATAATGCACCCTAGGAAATGATCTTTCATCCCAATGAGTTACTACACAACCTCAGAACTTGCCTGTCGTACCTCTGTCTTGAACTCTGTGATTCCCTCGTGTTGATTATTTCATTAAAACAGGCTCTTTTCCACACAGATTAGCAAGGCCATTCACATTGCAGTAGTGATGCATCGCAGTCGTCGAAGATCATTAGATATTAGATCAACAGCAATTTTCTTCTAACACATTGCAATTTTTTTTAACAACTCAAAACATCCAATTACATAACAGACAGCTTGGCTGTATTTTAAATTAGCACAGATGCTAAAGCCAGGAAATGTAATTCTCAGGATATCAGAACAAAAGGTTCAAAGTAAAAAAGAATTCTTATAAACCATAAGATTATCAGGACTAGACTGTCACACTGTGACCTTCCTGGCGTCTAGCTAATCTGACAATATTTGGCAGAGCATTGTTTCAAATCAATAACTAATTAACGAAGTACAAAAGAAGTTGTACTGTTTTTGAGCCTCCTTGTTAAAAATGGCTTTTGGTTGCACATGGGCAGAAAGGTCACTTTTATGACATCTTCAGGAGTCTTTCAACACCTTGCCACTGTCAGATTAAATTACTTTTAGCAATTAATTGTCATAAATTAAAACAGAAGCACATTTGTTACAGCAGGTTGTCATAATGACATAGTGAGCAGTTGTTTTGATATGAATTTTTCCCACAGACCCGCTATCATATCTTAATTTTTTTGGTTGACCTAACTGGAAAATTGGAAGCAATCTTGTAACTCAGGTGGCATAGTCCAAACATTGGGTGTCTCATTGAGATTATAGACTGAACAAAAACAGAACAGAAATTCCAGGGATAATTGAAGATCCTGTGAATATGTATCTTATATAAAATATGTAATCTATGTCTATTTTGCTGTGTGGGATAAGAAAAACCCTCAAAAATCATATGGATACCACTTTTGTTACTGTTACAAATAGGCCTTGATGCCACATTAATTCATTATTAGAAAACACCATTTGTCTGACATATTTTAAGACAAAGATTAAGTGCATTGGAATACCTACAGCCTTCCCTCATTCAAACCATTTCTTAGTTTTGGAGACGAAGATCTTTATTGAGATTTAATGAAAAAAAATTCTGGTTTTTTTAGTTCCTTTTTTTTAACTCCTCTGTATGCCAATGTCCATCTTACAAATTAGTTCTCTGACATTTATCATCTCAAGCTTGAGTTTGCTAAAAACCATTACAGAGGATGAAAAAAGACAGCAATTCTAACAGAAGTTCCCTGGGTAAACAGGAAAAAAGGACAGACTCCATTCTGTGTTGGAGAAGAAAGAGATTGTGCAGAAGAATGGATCTGGGTAACTGCAGGATCTGTCCTTATTTGCATCAGCATTAACGCTGTAACCCCTATAAGTCTCTGGGTAACTTGTCTCTAGTTCTGGTTGCCCTCTAGAAGCTGATTAACCAGATCTTCAGGCTAACTGAGATACTGGAAGAGCTAGCTCTGACAGTTCTTATAATGAGCAGCAGAGCACTGTTTAACAATCTACGTTGAACATATTTTTCTATTTTTGTTGTTAGCTCTATTACAGCAAATTCCTGCTCTATTCCTGTTTTTATACAAACATACTCTAAACCTTAAATCTTGTTAAGTAATAAAGATGAAAATGAGTGGTAAGAACTCACAGCTGCCAGGTACCAGGCATCTTAGAAATTCCTGTGATCATGTTCATTCTATCCGAGTGCAATGACCAAACACCCCAGCAGCATGGACTTGTTTGGAGGTCCAGCATTCCCACAAAACTGGACAAAAGTTTCGTAAGTAATTTGTAACTCTTCATGAACATGGGCATAGGTGTCAGAGATGAAGAGAAGCAATGTTTCTGTGCAGGGGCTTCAAGGCAACATATAGTCAATGCACTGGCCTGTAGCTAAGCTTTGCTAGACAAAGTCTTCTAAGAAGCAGTTGTGTACAGGCTTAATCAAATCACTCTTTGCTAATGCTTTAATAAAGGACGGACTTCTTAATTCTGTCATGTCTATCCACTCCTAAACATGCACTTTGCAAATGCACATGCCACAGGGTGTTTTTAGTCTGAAACTCAAGAACTGCTTTACAGTTGAAAATGAAATCTTGTGGACTCAAATTAGCAAGGTAGACAAAATCCTGATGCAAATATAACAAAGGAGAGGGAGTAGGAAGGATGTGGGCACTACTTGTATCCTCCCCATTATTCCAGAATGGCCATGCTAATAACATCTGGACAACATCTGTGAAAAGACTCCTACTGCTGTTCTGGTTGAATGTCCTTCAGGCTAATTCAAGATAACAATCTGTCTTGGGGAAATTCTTGAGCTCTGAAGAAATCATGAATATTTGAGTATTTGCTCAACATCCCAGTGTTAAAAATGCCAAGAAATATCAGTGCCTGTATGTAGGGGTTTATATCTTTCAATATGCATTTCTGTAGCAGTACATGTGCAAGATCACATTGTTTTAACCACGCTGATAGCTTGGTAAGCTTCTGGTCTAAATCACCTACCCCTCCTAGTGTGGATGGCCAACCACAACCTCAGTAGTACTAAATGTTCTAAGACAGTGAAATTTGCCTCACTTCACAATATCCACAAAGTCTACTCATAGATCAAATACTTCTTTGAGGGCTGAGTTGAAACTTCGTAATGTCAAATCACTGAACTACAGCAGCTGGAGAGAACATGTGAGGGTCACCTAGTCACCTAGTCTAAAACTATGCTCAGAGTGCTTTCTGCCAGGACTGGTCACAACTGCCATACCTCATACTTTCCAACAAAAGCAAGAAAGTGGGAGCTCCATAGTTCTAGTGTCGCCGAAGTGAAGAAACGTACGTTGCGAAAGCTCCTCAAATCTTGATTTAAAGGGATTTGCACACACTCCAGAGAAGTCCTGAAGATGACTGCAGCACTTTGGACATGAAATAATTTCTGTTACTTCCATGCCATAATATTACCTTTCCAAATTTGTATGCTCTGTGGACCCACAGTACAAGAGAGGCAGGGGTCTTTTTTGCCATCTGTCTTTGATAGTTTAGCAAAGCTGAACTCTGCCTGGTCACTTTATCTTTGAGTAGAAACAGCTCTATTCATGGTGTTCTTAGAAAATGATGTCATGGTTATTTACCACCAGTGTAACAGAGTAACAATAATGTCTCAACTTCTGCTCCAGTGACAACACAGTTTGGCACCCACCAGAGAAAAATCAATTTATGCATCAGCCAAACTATAAGTCAGCTAGAGTAGCTGAAAATAGAAAGGGAAAGGAAGTGGTAAAAGAACATAATGAACTACCAGCAAACAGCAGAAAAAAGGTATTTAAGACAAGTGGTCTTAAATCAATCAAATGCTGTTATTTAAAGATCTATCACAGCCATAACTCATTTACTCACTTAAGGCAATGCATTCAGAGCCTGCATGCAGTCAGAGCAGCATGCAGCATCTGAAAGCTTGACATAACGCACTGAGGATAACTTCATACACGGTCTTCACTGATAATGGATTTAAAAGATAATCAACAGTCATTAAATGTAAGCCTACCTTTTTTTTGGAACCAGTGCAAGGGACACATGATAAATAACAAAATCCTGTCATCAAATGTGTTTGTTAATTTTTCAAACACGAAAAGAGGAGTAGCTAGAGAAGTAGGTAGATGTGCTACAAACTGGAATGTGTGAGGGCAGTGATTCATTCAAGCCTAAGGCCACACCTGGAAATCTTTTGAAATTACTTAGGCAGCCTAAGCTTTGCTAAATTTCTTCATTACTTTATTTGATAAATTCAAAAGAATTCCTCAGCCAACTAGATCCCAAAGATATAAATATATGTCATCTTAATGTCTACATGCAATTAAAGCTTCTCTTTTCCCAGTTTAAGAACAGAGTAGCTGTGACATAGTTAAGTGGTAATTGCCCACTTTTATAGGACATAGGCTGAACTGGCAAGATCCATGAAATTAGATTATTCAGTTACACAGCAGGTAGAAATGACAGGAGATAGGAATGAAGGAACATCTGCAAGGAAACACCAGTCCAAAAGAACACACTGCAGATGCTTATGAAGTACCAGCTGTATTGCCTGAACTAAATAAATTTTAAATCCCTTGCTATATTATATAGCTGGATACACTGATTAAATCTTTGCTTTTGGGAAAAAGAAAACTTTCCAGTCTCATGTATCCTACATCTGTCATAGCCTGCGTTAAGTCAGAAGCCATCTCATGGAGTTCTGGGATGCCAAACATGCAAGAATGTGAGTAGTTTTCGTGTGCTTTGCTGTAGGTAGTGCCTGTGTGCACACACTTGCAAGTGCACTTGCATGATAGTTTTCTCACGCCATGTTTTTACTAAAGGTACCAGACAAGAAGATCTCAAAGTGCTGCTTAAGAGCCCAGAAAATCTTTGGTTTCCTCAACACATACAACTCTTGGTAATTCTAAATGCACATCAATCTCACTTAGTAGTTTCTCTCCAAGCAGTGCCATCTATTGGGAAAACAAATAAAAATTCAAGTTTTACTTGAAAATATACAAAATACATCTCACTGGATATCGACAAATTCATTCTTGCCAAGCACTGATCAAAAAAGACAGAGAAAAAGAATGAGAATCAACTGTTAAACAACAAAAGTGTAGAACAATGAGTCTGAACAGCATGCAGCCCATTCAGGGGAGAAAACCTGCTACCAACACCTCCAACCACAAAAGACAAAAGCATTTTTGATCAGTTTAGAATCCACTTTTATCCAGAGCGATAGAGAAAAAAACAAGGATTCAGCTGAGAGAGCAATGGGAAAATTTCTCAAAATTTAGATGAATTAATGTTTGGAGATAATTGTAAAACAGACTAGAAATGAATTCTGCCTGGACACTATCAAAACGAAGTTAATGGATCTGAAGTTAGTAAAACCTAATTCTGGGGGAGTGCTGATCTGATACGGAGTTCACTAAGACATAGCAAGAACAAAAGGACAAAATGGTCTTCTAAAGACTCCCAATAAAGCATATTTCTTGGCCTGCAGAGTGATGGCAATAAACTGATTAAAAAGATCAACCTTGTTGTTCAAGATAAAAAGAATTCGAAATAACTTCAGACAATATATAAATTCACAAAAAGTAAGCATTTTGGTTAGTAAAATCCTTAACTTGTAAAGATTTTAAAATTAAATTAATTAATTACTATAATACTTAATTTTTCAAATTTCATCCACCTATGAATTGCAGGCTAGAACCAGCATTTCTTCCTGGGCAGTTTATTCTACATTGTTCCACGCCGCTGTCTCCTCCACTATTTCTAGTCCCCCTGGCAGCTGTCACTGCTGCAGGCAGCCAAACAGCCTACACAGGACCCACTAGATTTAACTTAGTCCCATAAGCTAGAATTGTTTTCCCCCTTCATATTTTTTCCTGAATTTACACTTTGTTTTCTGTAGCAGATGAGGTGAAAAAATCCTTGAACTTACTGTGCATCCTGTACCCCAGCTCCCTGTCTGCTGACATTCAGTTCCTAGACTCCACAAATGTTTTTCTGATCTCCATGCACTGCAGTACAGCCCTCATATCCTCCTCTCTAAAATAAATAAATATATTTAATAAATTAAATAAGTATTTCTAGAGGGATTTGGTGGGGTGGGATGTCTCCAAAGAAAAGGGTTAATTTGCAATAATGCCCTTCATCTTAAGATAGCTACAAATATGTACCTTAGGAACTAATTTTTATCACCCCTCACTATATTAAGTGTCTTATGGCTGACCAAGAAAAATTCATGTGAAGAATATTCAAGTTTTGCAAAAAGGGGTATGCTGCCACTCAAGCTCCTGCTAAATTCCTTCTGCCAATTTTACCAAACACACTGAAACCTAGTAGCAAAACATGCAACTGTGTGCAGAAAGTTAGAGAATATTATCCTTGTTTTTGGATATCAGCCACAATCCTCGTGCTCTGTTAGATAAATGATAAAAGATACCAGCAAAGTGCAATTTGTCCTGGCTCAGAAGACCTAGAAGGTCTTTGCAGTCCTTTGCTGCAGTCAGTCTACAATCAAAACCAGGCAATATTAGCGTTCAAGATGTTTGAGTGATTTATTCACTTTTTCCTTCAACAAGTACATCTGCATTCTGCTGAGCCAGTTTTCTCCACTATTATCCCACAAACTAGCCACATTTATGAGCCTGAATGCCATCTGAGAGGAAGGAGGACTCTTCTGACTCGTGAGCGAGAATCTTTTTTCAGCACCATGGGAGGACCATACAGCTCATGGTGGGAGGAGAAATGCAGGTTGATTCTTTCTTTTGTAAACTTACATGGCTTGCCTCACATTTTAGGAGCTGGATCTAACAATGGACGCATGTCATTACATGGCATCATGTAATGGATGTCTGAAAGACACCAAAGCAAGATGGTCCTAATTTATTCCTTTTCTTTGATTAAAACATACTTGTGAAATGCAGAACAAAGAGAGGGTATAGCAGAGAGAAGAGCCAGTGATGTTCTTGAAGAGTTACAGGATTTCCCTTCACTGATTATCTGTGTCTCTGATTTCTCAATCACTCAAGGAAAAGAAGACAAATACAACTTTCCAGGATCAGTAAATGCAAAATTTACTATAAGAATTCTTTATAATCTCAGGATTATTAAAAATACCTAAGTTAGCTGCTCATGCTAAATGGCCTATGCATAAATTATTGAACACTGGTTTAAATTCTCCACAGTTTAGCTATTTAATGTAAGATTCCTGTTCACTGTAGTATCTGTAGAATGAAACATGACATACGTATTCTTCCTGATTTACAGAAGCTACTGTAAGAACTTAAAGCTCATCTGACCTTTAAGGAGTGATGTGGTAGCCTAACTGCAGGCGCTAAGTATCATGGTATATGTTTAGCTTCCAGCTGCTGGCCCAGAGTGGTGCAGGTCTCTAGTAGCATAGATTCTGCAAGATCAGATCTCTCCAGGTGTTCCTGGAGCACTCAAAATGTCACTAACATTTATGTTCAGCACTTGACCTGTAGTGTCTTCCCATCTCTGAATGCCCAGTGTCCAGCACTACACGGGGCAAGAACAACACCATGGTAGTTTCTAGGCAGTTCTCATGAGCTTTTTACTATCAGCATCTGATTTTGCAGCTGCTTAGAAGTGAGACTTCTCAAGAACATAAGGAAGTAACAGGCTTTAAAAGTGGGCAGAGTAAAACCATGTGGTATTTCAGACGTGTACATATAAAGTAACGCTGGCTGTTGTAAAAGGGGAAAAAGAACAGGCACTGTTTGTTGTACAAGGGGAAACAAAACATCAGCATGAGACTCTAGGGGCTGAAGTCCGGATGCCCACATTTGCCACCGACCTTCTTTGTGCTGAACATGTCCCTTAGCTCTCAGGAGCTGTTTGCCTAGAGCCTGTCATTTTGTCTCCTCTGGTGGAATAAACAGCTTATTAGCTTTGTCTCAGCAGCAGGCTAATGTAGTCACACAGGCTTTGGACAAGAGCAGGCATGCACCTTGCCAAGTCAGAGGGTAGGTCATTGGCCCAGAGATGGCCACAGGGTGAAACCAGCAGCTGGTGGGACCGTGGCTATGTTGGGAAACGGCTCAATCCTCGGAGTGAAAGAAATCTATGGCTCTGAAAGGTCATCCCACACAAGCGGACACTCTGCCGTGACCTCCAGTCAGGCTGCGTTTCGTGTCAGCCACACTGAACAATGAGCAGAAATGGCACAACTGTGCTTGCACGCTGGCCAGGATTTCCTGTCTGCCAATAGTCACTGCTTACTCAACCGTGTATTAAAACAACTTTTACCACTTTTTTCCTAAATACTGACACAAATTATCCATATGTATCAATTTTTAGTAAAACAGATTAACTGGCTGCACATGATCTTTTCTTACTTAATCTCTCACAGAAGATAGGAAAAATTAATTATGAAAAGTATGCTACATCCAAACAATTTCATTAATATGCTGTTAATAGAAATGGCACTGCTATAGATTGTGCTACAGTAAAAATAATATTTGTAATAAGAATTATTCAAGCAGATAAGCTCAGTGGGGAAAAAAGGCCAAAATTCCTATCATACAGGCTTTGGAAAGGCTTATCCTTTTGTCCACAAAACCTGACCTCTTTAGTTGGTCTGATAAAAGTAATTCTTCCCACTTCTTCCTTGGTTGCCTCTTTGACATCCTTCAACTGTTGGGGCAACATTATTGCAAATTACTATCAAATGATGCAATTTATACTTTTTTTGCATAATATTACAGAATACACTTAGTATACCTGTTTAAGTGGTGAATGCAGTTTAGAAGGGGGAAAACACTAATTTACATTTTTAAGTATCTTCTAACATGGAAAAGACACTGTCAGTGTGAAAACCTGTAGGGAATAGGAGATGGCTGAGAATGGAAGGAATGATCGTGCCACATTTAAGGATGCATGATCTGTTTCCACAGAAAAAGGTTAGAGAGCAACAAATTCTCAGTTCATTTCGGTAACAAATGAAGGCTGGCTAGGGTAGGAAGTTTCTGGGGGGGAAAGCATTAGCCCATATGTACAGAGCAGCCTCTGGTGGTCTAAGAAAAAATGGTAATGTTTATAACTAAGGATAGAAATATGTTTTTTAAAAGGATGTATGTACATATTTAGCTATTTTACTCAATCCTCCACTCAACACATTAAAAACCAGATGCTTTTAAAATGATCTGTCAATATGCTTGTTAAAATGTGAACAGTAAGAGTATTAAAATTCATATGCATTCATTAGCACATTATATAAAAGTAAAATGCTTGTGTTTAATCATTCCATAAAAGTATTATAGTCAATGCTGATTATCAAAAGTTTTTTTTCCTGGTTTGCATTGCTAAAATTGAAATAAAATTTACAAGAATGTTACAGAATTGATGACATTTTCTGTCTTCACTTGTGAATTCAGTTGGCAGATGTTTTCAAGAACAAAAAAATCTGTCTTATTGCAAAACATATTAAGCAGGTTTTCCTGCCATAATGTTTGACATGATGTTTATTACCCAGACCAAATCAGTTCCTTTAACAAGCCATAATGTATGCCAGAAAGTACATTATTTCATAGTTAAGGAAACTTCCAGCATGAAACAGTAAGTACTTTGATCTTTCAAGAGCACTATGCTTAATGCATTACACACTGCCATAGTCATTTTCATTTATACTCATTTTGTACAAAAATACAGTGCAGTTTGTTATTTTGTATTTTGAGATTCAACTTTTACACAGTCTTGAATACCCCAGCTATTTTTTTTTTACTATGAAAATAAAGAAAATACTTAATAATAATAAACATAATTACCAAGGAAGAGTTCTAATTCTCTGGTTCTTGGAAAATCCAGCTGCATAAGTGGGAACATCGACCAGACAGTTTTAATTTGTTCAAATGGCATTTCCTCACTAGATCACAACAGATCTCAGTAACCCTATGACAACATAACTGAGGATATTTATTCCTTCTGCTTAACAGTCTAAACAATTTCTCCAGCATATTTGACACAACCATGTTTTTCCTTCCACATTAGATAAGTTAAAGCCTTCCTGGCTTTAACTCTTCTTGTTTGTGTGTGTCTAGTCTATCCATGCTTTTTCCTACTTGGCAAAGTTGACATAAAGCCTGCTCAGGTTTTTCAAAACTCTTTGATGAGATCATTACAAATCTTAATATATACCACCCTTAAATATCTCTGTTGAGTGATGGCATGTTTTATGTCAAGAGCCTAGTGAGTCAAATGTATACTGTACTATACTATACTGTACTATACTGTACTGTACTGTACTGTACAGCAGGATTGTATCTGAATTGCCCTTTGAGATCACCCCAAACCACCACCAACACAGCAACCTGTGGAGGCAAGTCCCTGGGTGCAGGCAGAGAGCAATCTGCAATATGGACTCAAGCATGGGAGGCAAGAAAATAGCAAATATGGCATTGCACCTCTTGCAATCATCTACAGACTTAGCAGTTCCAATGAACAGAGTAAATGGAACCCTACTGATGGTCCAGTTTTGTTTCATAAATTGATAAGCAAGGAAATTGCATTGGTTTGTCCCACAATACACTAAAGCAGGTATGCTTTTCTTTCTGTCTCAAAAAACTGTACTAGAGTCTACTAATTAAAAAAACCCCAAAATAATAATTTCAGAATGCAACACCAAGCTCATCAGAAGACCCAATTTCAATTTACTGGACTGGGGAAGGAGACTACCAACCACACTTGCACTAAAACATATACTACTTTCCCTGATTTGAAGAAAATCAAATAAAGAAAACATCAACAGTCACATTTAAGGCATGGAGCTGTGCAGAAAGGAAAATGGGATGGAACAAGAAATTTTATATTTTGGGGGGGGTCAAACCTACTGAAACCAAATTTCACATATCAAGAGGCAAGAGTCATGAGAAAGTAGAACTGCTATAAAGGTTTTGAAAAAAAGGTTCACTTTCAACAAGGGAACACTGAACCTGTATGCTGACTAGACTACTTTTCAGACAAAACAGCAGCACCATCCACTGGATTCTTTTAAGTTAAAACCTTAAGTTAAAACCCTCCTCTTAAGAAGGAGGGTTTGGCTAGTGGATAGAATAGCATCTTATAAAACAGATGCAAACAGAAAACACAGTGCCTTGTGGGTGATTTTGAGTAGATATATATGCATTCCTTTGTTTCCCACACTCAGGTATTTTTCAAAAGACAATAAATATTTATGGCATTAGTGACAGTCTTGTATCCAAGTTACTAACCCTTTTAACTAGCCAGCACAATTATATTTCTTCTACAAAAATTGTTATGCTAAAAAAAGATTAGCAGGGGCATATTGAAATTTAAGATGATTCTAACATGTATCTTACTGGATTTTTCTCTGTTTCTCACCGCAATGACATACTTTTTTTTGGTTTGTTTTACCTTCACTGTGGAGTTTCTGATATGTTTTACTGTTGAATGAAAATGCTGACTTTCATAATAAGGGTTTTGGAAATTATATGACTCAGTCTGGAATGTATAATGCATAGTATGTACATGAAGCAGAATGTGCCAATGTGCATGTAATATTGTTTGTGCCCCCTGCAGAATTAGAAATCCTCCGGTAGCACTATTATAATGATCCCATGCTGGTAGCATTACAAAGTGCAAAGGTTCACTGAGTCAGAAAAGGGCAAGGGACAGAGTTTCTTTATCATACCATTCTCAAATTATTCTAGCTTAAATATTTATTAATATATTAGCAAGTTTTCTCCTTTATCTGCCTTCAAAAGTTTAGCTCAAACACAATGGATAGCTGCTCATATAAAAACAGTACATCACAGGGTAAATTTGCTACCACACAAGATGAACACTGGTATTTTCCATAATACACTATTAATTTGCCATGTGATAAAAACTATCAGGCTGTAACTACTGCTTCCCATGTAATGCATACATGTCACGTATGCATTTATAATATAATAAATAATAATAATGCATACATGACATGTGAAGGTGGTATGTTGCCTAAGCTTCACTACAAAGTCTTTTCTTATGAACACCTCTGTTTATAAAATGGTTTTTAAGAAGTCTTTCTTAAATAATTTCTTTCTTGGTAACATCAGTGAATTCCTCTGGGGTTTATCTGAAGTTTCCCTTTGAAATTAGAAAGAAATTTTCTGTAACACTTCCAAAGCATCATGATCAATAAATGACCAAAAATACCAACAGAATAAAGAGCCAGGAACTCTGTATAAACTCTTGAATTCCATCTCAGTAATGTATTTGTTTTAAGCAAAGCATGCTATTTATTAGCCAATATAGGCAGTAAACATACACATGCATCAATAAAGAAGGGCAAACAAAACCAAAAGAAACTTACTCTAATATAGATCTGCATAGTTTCTTTTTCTTTTTGTGGATTTCGATACTTTTCATAGAAGTCACGTCGCTTCTTTGTTTCCTTCTGGATTTTATCTTTTCTTTCTCTCTTTTCTGCAGGTTCATCTGAGATATCAGAAGACAGCGGTACTTGGGCTTTTGTCTTCTCAACTTCAATATAGTTCTCATTGGGATTCAGAACTATTACTCCATAGCCTTCCTGTTTTAGAAGAGAGTCACACACACATAGACACACAGACACACACAAACAAGAAGAAATGTGAAAAGGGGAATTTAATTCTTGAAAATGCTTTGCATTTACTTTAATGCTCTTTAGAACTTTTTTATTTATTTCAGCAACTTCACACAACATCATTTATAGAAGGTTTTTAAGAATATTCTGTCATTAACAGGATATTGATGTGTGAATATGTATCAGTGCATGTACTTATGCTCATATACATCCCTCAGCATCAGAAAAGTTGCCTGTTTTACCTTTAAAATAATTTAATATATTGTTTTATTCATAAGCACTTTATATGACTTTTTCAGAAAACAATACAGGAACTAAAAGCAAAATGTTGCTTTAAGAACTCTACACAATAATGAATAAAAAGCTTTAAGCCCAGCCAGTAAAAACCTTTAAAATAAAAGGATTGAGAGATTTTATATATAAAGATAGATACATTAAAGAAAGCATGAGAAAATTATTCACATTTTAAAATAGTAAAACCTTTTGTCTAGCTGACAATAAGCATAGCATGCAGACGCAAATAGCAGCAGTAACAATGAATCAATACCAAAACTGATTCAGTGGTGTTGCTTACAAGTCAACTCTTTATGGTGGGTCTGACTTTTTAGTGCATCTTTAAATCTGCTGTAAAAGTTCACTGGGATTATATTGTATATCCAACAAATGCAGAACAAATTTGTGACCTGCAGGATGCCTTTGAATGCATAAGGTACATTTTTTTTGCCTCAGGAAATGAGGTGGTTGAAAAAAAATAAATTTATGAATGAGAAATAAATCTTGAACAAACCAACCAATCAAATGTTATGATTTTTAAATGATGGCAAATCACAGAAAAAATCATAATATTTATTGAAGATATAATTGCAAAGGGAAGGGGAAAAAGAGAAGCACATGCATTTAACAGATATGTCCCTAAAGTTAGTGTGAGTTCCCAGTCAAAATCAAGCTATCCTTTAGAAGTAAATTTTAATAAAGACTTACTTTCCAGAAACATCTATATTAATTATCTAATGGAACAGCTTTATTCCAGCTTCTCACTTGGTGCTTCATTTTGCACTCAGTCCTGGCATGAGGATCAAAAGAGGTCCCCCATACCTAGCTGCCCAGAGCAACCCAAGTCCACCCCAACAAAAGATACTTTATTTGGGCTTGCTTTATTCTATTCTGTAGAGCCATTCACAAATCTTGTAGTTCATTGTGGCCACTGTCAGGTAGACAGACTGTCACTCACTGATTTTCTACAGTTGGACACACTCGACTAGCTATCAAAATCACATCCGAAGGGAGTTCCTACCCCTTATCCTTGTGCCCTTCTCCAACGCCTGCTGTAGCTTCTCCTCCCACCAAAAAACAACTTAAAGGGCACAGTTACACTCTGCTAAACAGGGTGAAATAGAGGCATTCAGGATACTACCTCTGGCATAAGCAATGTAGTAAAAAAGGATCACAACAGGCCAAAGAGAAAATTGTCTCCTTGTTAGATGCAGCACCATAAGGGGTCTTCTGTCACATGATTTCCCAGCCCTGCCTGCCATGAATTTAACTGGGATAAATATAAACAAAAAGCCAAAATATAAATAAACAATAGGGAATAGGTGAAAGAAAACAGAAAGAAAAATTTTAAAATCTATTCACACCATGCCTGGCCATATTAATGCACAATGCCATACTATAAGCACATGAATTTTAGAGCTTGGAAAATTTCAAAGCCCAAATTCATCATGGAGAAGAATGTGGCTTACAAATCTTCCTAAACTGCACGTCTCAGATGAAAGGATAGTTTTTGAGCCTGCTACTGCTGGAGTTTTTGCAGTACTTGGCAGGCTGGTAGTTTTGGGGCTCTTCATCCTCTTGACTTGCTTGTTCTGAGCAGAGACTTCTGTGTATTGATTTGTTTTGTTTCCTACACAATGCAAAATTCATGTCTTTACTACAGATCTAGAAGTTTGAAACTCTGTGCACTTCAGCCTGATCACAAAACAGTCACAAAAATAATCAGAGAAGTGAAATTTGTCTAAGTTATTGGTCATGCAAATTAAAATTACATTCCTTATTTGTCCCCTTTTATGAGGACACAATGACAATTTTTCATGTAGACAACCACAGGTGAAATAAGATTCTATTTTTAAATTCACTATTTTATAAATCAATTAAAGGATTTTTATTAAATATATTTTAAGCACTGCAACGACTCCCTTTATATTTTTTCACAAATTCTCCCAGAGAGCAGGCCTTTCCTGACAGTAGAATTAAAATAATTAAGTAATAACTAAACTAATATTATTTGCCCCCTTCTATTATGGGAAAGCCTAAGTCTTTCCCTTTGGAAAGTAATATCTTTTTGGACTGTTTTGCTTACATGATATGGTGTATCTCCCTTTCCCTTGTACTTCTGCATCCTAAATTTCAAGAAGAAAACAATGGCACCAGAAAGAAGATTTGAGAGTAATATATAAAAATCAACATAGAAAACCAAAATTACTCGTGAAATAAAGCCAATTACAACCTCTCTCATTCAGTCTTTATCTGAACATTTTCTACGGAAAATAAATACTCTGCTCTAAATAACATTAGTGTAAACAATATGGCTTTTAACTTCAATTAATTTAAAAAAAAGTAATTTTTGTGGGCATAGCTACACCATTCAAGTTCAGTGCAATCAGAAAGTGAAAAAAAAAAGGTGGAGCACTAATGCAGTGAATTTGAGAAGCATGCAAGTCAATGCAAACTTCAGAACACAAGACCACTAATATCTTAAAAAAGGCCTTTAGCAAAATTTAATGAGAAGATACAGTCTTTGGCATAGGTATTAACACAGCCAAAAATCACATTCATTAAAAAACATTGTTTAAAATGAAAGTCCTGTTCAGAAACACCTTTGCATGCAGGACAGCATTCATCTTTTTTTCATCATATACAGTCCTGCAAGCTAGAAAGTATTAAATATGCTATTACTATGTATTACTTTGCTATTTGTTAAATCAGTGTCACTAAAAATACCAATTTCAGCCATGATGAGTTTACATCATTATTAAAACATAGCGACCTTTGACTTAAGTAGCAATCATCTAGGAGGGTTTCTAAATCTTGCCACACCCAGCGGTATTAAGTAGTATGCAAACACTAGGCAAAGTAGTAGTTTTCAACATAACAGAAGCTTTCAACGTCATAGTTTTCTTCTCTGTGAGCAGTGTGCACACACAGAGAAACCACTCTATAAAAAGTTTTTTCATGAAAAAAAGCTAAGCTTTAAGGACACTATCCCCTCATATCCATCAGTCTTCAGCCATCAGGGTACCAGTGATAAGACCTTATAATTATGGCAGACACTGACAAATGGAACTCCCAGCCTCTAATCTACAAAATTACAGTTTCTCTCTAAGACTAAAGCACCCGATTAACATCTCTTCCCCTCACGTGGTAGTGCTTCAAGGTAAGTAAAATTTAATCTACACTAACTCCTACTATTCTTCAGGTTGCTGCTTCTGGAGGTTTGTGATGATGAAAGGAAAAGCAGGCTTACTAAGTCAAGAGTTGGAAAGAATCATGAACCTCAGTTACAATACATATACTACTAAGAGGGAACAAGGTAGAAGGGCCTTTTCCATTGTAATACATGAGCCAGAAATGGGGCAGTATGTTCTCTCTCTTACTGGAAGTTCAAGGGGGTAAGCTTAAAAAAAAGAACCTCAAAGTATTTGAGGTAAATTTCAAACAGTTTGAAGTCTCCCCTGCCTGGCACATGAGAAATGAGCTGAAACCATTCAGATCTGCATATTAATCCATCAGGGTAGGACACAATATGTGACAAAAAGGTCAGAGCCAGAGAGGTATCTTTTGACCTATGTAACTATCTTTTTGGACTGTGAGCAAGGATTTAAAAGACATCATTCTCCAATGTTTGATCAACCTGAATTTTCAAGTTCAGGTTTCTATTTGGACGGTTGGTAGCAAGATCAGAATTAATTCCTTGGGGAAATGCAACTCAAAGCACTCTGTTCTTAAACCTGCCTGTGGTTAAAACAGACACAGCAATGTCCATTCATCTTTTTGAAAGATGTATGCTCTGCTCATTTCCCATCTTTACTTTGAGAAGGGTACATCTATGTCGCTATTGCAACACTGTAGGTGCAACAGCAGGATGAGGTCATGACAACCAATCAGAAGTCACTAGTGAAGCGTTAAAGTAAACATAGCTGTTGGAGATGCAGCTCAGCTTGAAAAATGCCCCCTCCATTATTCGAGCAATTTTCTCAAGACGTGACCTGTGACTGAAACGCCTGAAATGTCAGTTGATTCTGCTTTCTGTTTCCACCCAATGTACATTTTGGCAACTGCACCCTGCTAACACTGTGATATTTCCATCCCAGATATACCTCAGCCGCCTGAATTCCACACATAAAAATGCCATGCCTCTGCCAAACACACTTTGTCCCGCTAAGTTCCAAACTTAAAACAGCTCATCAGGTTAGGCAGGAAAAGAAAACGTACCACAAAAAGATTCTAGAGGACCACCTGTTGTCTATTATTTTTACATAGCACTTACTCATAAATCATAACACAGGGTAATTAATCAAGCTGTCAAAGAGAAGGTCAAAGGTTATGTGGGCGAGTCAGAAGGTCATGCATGGGCTGATAGAGGTCAGGGTCACACTGCATTCCTCATTATCAAGTTGGGATGAGAGACGGCCCAAGCAAACAAAAGTGAAAGCAGATGGAGAACTGAGTAGATAAAAAAGAGGAGAAAATTTCACAAACAAAAAGAAGTGGAAGAATGTGAGTTACCTTCAAACAAGGAGGAGAATAGAGCAGAAATACACTGAGATGTTTTCAAAAGACAGCACATAATACAGAGAAACTACAGTTTGATTATTCATACACATTTACTACAACTTTCCATTCACTTTTGTTTGCAAATACTAAGCAATGCCACAAAAAGTGCATGGTAGTTTTGATTACATTGCACATCTGAAGTCAATATTTTCAAGGTAAATTAGACAAAAGGAACTTATTACTGTGATTAATGCAGATGGATATGTAAAATTGCTTCTAAATGCTTAAGTTTATTCCTTTTTACAGCTACAACCAACAGATGTTCAATAAAGAAGTTATAACCTGCTTGAATGATGTTTAAAGAACTGTACATTCATATACACAAATCTTTAAATACACAAAGCATAATAAAAGTATTTCTAGATGACACAGCAGTTATAAAATATTCTGTCATTACACTGACCTGAATTAGATGCAGAATACTGTACAAAATTAGCTGTCACCCTTTCCTCAAAATCTTTGTTAATCTCATTTTGAGTGTTTGCAGCTTTATCAACACATGCATCAATGTCAGCTCCTTGGTTACTGAACCGCTGTACTTGGAAGAAGATATAATTAAAATGTTTTGGCACAGAAAAGGTGAAATTGTATCTTTTCCTGGTCCCTGAGGAGTCTGTAAAACATGTAGGATATATTGACAAACAGACACCCTTGTCTAGAACCCTGACATCCTAGGTCACCCAGCTGCTATTTATTTCAAAACATTCACTTTACACTTACCCAAACTGCCACCTGCTGTGTAACTAACTTTTAATGGATATTGGAGCTATAGAAACAATTAAACTCTCCATTTCCTCTCTCTTACTTTCTTCTATTTGAACACTGCATTACGTCCAAAGGTATTTGCCTGCAGAACTGTATTTATCTTTCACAATCTTTATGCTGGAAATTATTAAACATGCCATGACTATGTCTTACTTTACTATTTGTTATTTTGGTGCTAGTGCAGCTATACTAAACAAATCAATGCTCAAGGCTACAAAAACCTACCAGAAAAGCTGTTCCTATATTTTGAGTTTACTGTTGAAAAGTTTTGAAAAGAATTAATGTTTTACATCTCTATAATTAGCAACCCAAATATGTCTATGTGTTAGATCTGCAACCCTGTTTATGCCATTTGTTCACAAGGTCAAACTGAATAAAAACATCCATGAATTAAAAGGATTTTTACATCCTCAGTTGTTTACTGTATTCTTTATAGGGAGCTTCCATGCCTTCACAAGCACTAGTTTCACTAGGATTTGGAGCAGAAAATTATTTCTAGTGGCAAGTGAGATACAAGAAACAATGCTATAGTATTAATTTAATTCTGTGAATTAACAGAAAGAACAATGCTCGTGTTCAACTGCTTCAAAACATTGTTTATTAAACATCAGACCCATCCCTTTCTCCCTGATGTGAGATTTGGGCTATTTGTAGAAATGCCTGGAGACTGAATGGTAGTCAATCCACCCCAGCCATGCAGGCAGGATACTGGGCTGCAAATAATCTGTCCA